>NC_000084.6:34965000-36165000 GCF_000001635.26 Mus musculus
CACTGTCAAATAACAATGTCTTTTATTCCCTGAAGTCTGAATTTTATCTAAAATGTATCACAAACATTTGTAATCCAGATCTTTAATGTGCTGAGATTTAATGTGCTAATGAGATTTAGATATTTCAATAAATCTTGCTCATTTTCAGTGGGGGGAATCTCTCTGGAGTTGGTGGGAGGAGTTACTTTCGTCTATAATTTTACATGAAGGTGCCGTGAATTAAAGATATACTGTACTTAGGTAAGTATAGCTCTCTTCCATAACATAAGGCAGGGAAGGAGACAGGCTTAAAGAGAAGCCATCTCCAGGACAGCATAGTCAAGTGTACAGCATACTACCCAAGAAGTAAGGTGGGTTTTTTTTTTTTGTCCTCTTCTAAAAGTTCCTCACTTGGTAAATAAAGAAAGCTATATTTGATTATTGTTGAGATGGAAAAACTACTAGTGCTTTTGGTAAAAAGCATATGATTGTAGTGAAACTGTAGAGAAAACAGGAAAATGGTTTTGACAGAAATAATTAAAAATTTCAAGGTATGATTGCCAGAACAGGATTATAGAGCCTATGACATGTGACTTCTTCCCTTTGGTCTTACTCAGTAGTCCTTCTGTAGTGACTGTGCATGGGCCAGTTTTAGGCAGAACCACTTGTTTTTTCACTGAGTGCAATCAAGTTCTCACTTGGACTTTCAGCTATGATTTAGATGTGGTTTCTCCTTCTAAAGACTTGTGTGCTGAAAGCTTGGTCCTCAATGTAGTAGTATTGTTGAGGGATAAGCCTCAAGGGAGATGATTGGGTCAAAGGGATACTGACTTCAGAAGGGATCTGATAACCTTCACGGGCATCAGCACACATACAGCACATATATGTAAAAATACATACAGCATATATAAGTAAAAATAAAAATGTAAAAATATAGTTCTTTATGCCTATATCCTTTATGCATTCTTTCCCCATACTCTAGAGTGTTCTCTTTCTTATCCAAATGTCAACCTTCTTCTCATCTCATAAAACTTAAATCTCACCTTCTCTGGAAAGTCTAATCTGGCTTCCTGAGACAAAGTTTGTCTCTTGAATCTTGGCACTTCCATAGCATTTGTGCAGTTTTGTCATGACATACCACAGAGGATTTAACTATCTGTTAGTGTATCATCCTTCCCAATAGATGGTTGGTATCTCAAATGTAGGAACAGTTATAGTAATCTTGCTATTATTAGTACCCTATATGTGTGACATAAGTAAAAACGTAGTCACGAAATCTCTTTTATTAATACGAGCCTGCCCCCCCAGAGCATTAGCATATAGCCTTGGGAGAGGACAAAACTTTTTAAAGTTGTATTTCATCATAATGTATAAATGCTAAGACCTACTATAATTGCTATAGTTCAAGTGTGAAAAAGTAAGAATTTGAATAAATGTACTGAGAAAGTAAGGCTGTAGAAATTCTAGTGATATTATGCAGAAATGAAGATCAGGGCTCCATCTTATTCAGAATCTACAGAAAGATCCCAGAATTCCCTGAGGATTCAGGAAGATTCTTTTTTTTCTTTTTTCTTTTTTCTTTTTTTTTTTAGTTTTTTGAGAGAGACAGGGTTTCTCTGTATAGCTCTGGCTGTCCTGGAACTCACTCGGTAGACCAGGCTGGCCTCGAACTCAGAAATCCGCCTGCCTCTGCCTCCCGAGTGCTGGGATTAAAGGCGTGCACCACCATGCCCAGCTTAGTGCTATATTCTTAAGTAAAGATAAACTCTATATGTTCTAATTATATCTGATTACTAGTATATATTTTTTTAATTTTAAAATTATTTTTAGCCAGGTGTAGTGATGCACTACTTGAGTTTCTGGCTAGCCTGGTCTAGTAAGTTTCAGGACAGTAAGGATTATACAGAGAAACCCTGTCTCAAGAGGAAAATATTTTTAAGTGTGTGTTTGTCTGTGTAACATGTATGTAGGTACTTGGAAAGGCCAGGGTTGTCACATACTTCTAGAGCTAGAGTTACAGGCAGTAGTGAGCTGCCTGATGTGGGTGCTAGAGGTTTGAGCTGGATCCTCTGGAAGAGCTGTTGTGTGCTCTTAACCACTGAATCATCTCTCTAGTCCCATATTTGTTTGTTTGTTGAGATTTATTTAAGCCAGGTAAGGTTCTACACGCCTTTAATCCTAGCCCTTGGGAGGCAGAGGCAGGCGAATGAATCTCCGTGAGCTAGTAAGACCAGCTTGCTGTACAGTGAGGATAAGGAATGAAGGTAAGAAGGGGCCAGGTTTCCTTACTGCTTTAATAATCATGCTTTCTTGGTTTGCATCAACAGGAGCAGCCTCCTAGTGCTGCTGCCAGCACTGGAATGTGCCTTAGTAATGGTGCACAAGCTCCATTTATCAGGGTATATGGCCGGGGCTGCGCTGGGTAGTTCATTCTGCCTTATGTCCTTTGGCTTCTATGCATGCTGCCCTGTTCAGCCTTCACCAATAGGCTTCTCTATTACAAATGAAAATAAGCTAGGCCTTGAACAAATCAACCTCCCTGCCACCTGTTCAAAGTAATCATCCTTCTAATGATCTGTGGTTAATAACCACCAGTGAATGGTTATCTACGTTTAGCAGCTTCATAGGCTGTGTGTGTCTGTATATATGCATGAACCTGAGGTTAGGGCATTCCATGGAGCTAGAGTTACAAGCAGTTGTAAGCTTGCCTGATGTGGGTACTGGGACTTGAACATGGGCCCTCTGCCAGAACAAAACATGTTCTTAACCACTAAGACATCTCTCCAACCCATCATTTATTTTTATTGATTATGTCTATGTGTGTATATGGATTCTTGCAGACACCAGAAGTGTCAGGTCACCTGGAGCTGGAGTTAGGATGGAGGTGGTATGGATGCTGGGAATTGAACTTGGGTCTCCTACAAGAGTAGTTCATGAGCCATCTCTTTGATTAAGTTGCTGTGTTCTTAATATTTATAATTCCCTGGGGCTGAAGAGATGGCTCAGTGGTTAAGAGTACTGACTGCTCTTCCAGAGAAGCTGGGTTTAATTCCCAGCACCCCAGGGGATCTGACATGCTCACACCAGTGAACATAAAATTTAATATATATATATATATTTATAGTCCTCTAACTTCCTATTGATCCTCTCAAATCCTTCTTTAAGAGATTTTGTCTTTTAAAAGATTATGTGTTTATGGAGTGAAGGTTGCATACTGTAGAGGCCAGGAAAAGGCAGTGGATTATTCTCAGGAGTTAGAGGATCAGGAGCTCAAGGTCGTTCTTGGCTACATATAAAGAAGACTGGCTGACCAAATGAGGCTCTATCTAAACAATAACAACAATAGCAAATTTCTTCACTTTGGTAGACACACACATTCTTCAGTTGGAATCTCTGAGGAAACTCAACATTGCAGGGTAGTTACTGTATCCAGGATTTCAGGAAACAGGTAATTTCTGAGTAAGAAGGATAGGCAATAGCATTGTGTTCCTTTCTCTTGAGAAAGTATAATTGAAAGACTTGATGAAAAGAATAAAAGGCTAATTTTGTCAGCCATTCTAAATGTCACTCTTAACCGTTCTTATCCCCTATCATGGTTGGAGTCTGTGTCTATTGTCTATGGAATTTAGACAAGTCTGTATTATAGTCACAGAGCAGCCCTTGCCTGAGTGGCTCACTCCCCGGGTACTGTTAGAGATATAATTGGGTTTGGGTCTGTGTCTATAGGTTTGAAGTGAGAAGAGTAGATATCACTTTTGATGAAATGGCTGGATATGGATATCTTTATCATCATTCAAAGGACATCTTGGTCTCCAGGTTCAGAGCCAAAGGCCACCTTACAAGGAACCAAGGCTTTCACCTAGAGCTGCTATCACGCCAGCAGATGGAGTAGCAGCTCTTTGTATGCCTTTGAGCCTACCTGGGCTGGCACTGTTGGTGATGTAAGGTCCAGCTCTGGCCAGAGGGGAAAAGGCAACAAATAAAAATGATTGCATCACATTGTCGAGACTGTTATCCTGTCTGAAGAGGACTTTGCTAACATATGATCCCAGACAGGCTGTTTTCATGTGCCTCTCAGGATTTACTACAGAAGCAAGTGTGAGGAGTGAATATAGGCCATAAGAGAGGGAAAAGAAGAGAGATAACAGAACTGAGGCCTGGGCGGCAGAGGACTTGGCCCGATTCTCTCATGCCTGGAGAAATTGAGCGTACCCAAGCATAAATCTAGTGGCCTTTGTAGGAAAGGACATTGTGTGACACTATTCCTGGGTAGATATGAACAAGTATCTACCCACACCAGAGAAGGAACTAATGATAGCACAAAGTACTATACCACCAAAATCCAACTTGGTTAACCACTGAGGTTTTGCTTTGTTTGAATATTGTGTTTCTATCCTGTTTATTTTGCTTTGTTCATATAAGTACAACTGCCTGCATAGATGTATATGTACCACATGAATACCTGTTGGATCCCCTGCAGTTGGGGTTATGGATGCCTATGAACCACCATATGGGTGCTGGGAATCAAACCCAGGTCTTCTGCAAGAGCAACAAGTGTTATTAAACATAGATGACAGCTCACAAAAGCAGAAAACCTGGAGGACACTGCACAGCCTGATGTAGCTCAACAGGCTGGAGATTGTCCTTTCCAGGTTAGTCTGAACTTGTTTTTTGTTTTTCTTTTCCAAGCCTAACTGTAACCAGCTTTATTAAAGATATTTTTCATAAACAATCATGGTATTTCAGGCAGGACATGGGCAGACAATCAACAATATACAAGAACTTCCAAATTCCCTTCTTGTATAGACTACCAAAATCAGAAAGCCACTATAAAACCCAACGAAGTCTTCATTCAATGCTTTGAAAAGGGGGAAGTAGCTTAGAGTGAGGGTTGACATTTCACATTAAGGATGTTGTTTTAACAACTTTTCACAAGCCGACCCTGACTTTTGGGCAGAATTATCAATCTGAAGATCCACAATCCTTTATAAAAGGAACCAGTGCTCTTCTGAGAACTCTCGATGAAGTCACTGCAAAGTCCCCATCACTCAATGGACTGGGAAACCAATTTTGGGGGCCAGGTTCCAACAGGTCTCTGGTTTTTAAGGGAATTAAGTCTATGTTGATAGTACAGGGGGAAGAGGATATAAAAGTGAATTTATAGTTTTCCCAGACCACAAGGCATTGTTGTGCCTTGGTGGCCACCTAGGTCAAGACCAGGATCTCTCTCCTGGGAGCCAACAGGAGCCTTCCAAAATTATCAGGGAAAGAGGTTTTCTGTCCTCAATCCAGCTTGGGAGGAGATTTTGTTACCGACACATGATCCTTCCCCAACCCAGTAATGAAGTGTTCTGTGTGCTAACAACAGAGCTTAAAAAAAAAAAAAAAGTAAAACGAAATTTTGCATTTTTATAAAACTTGATAAAAAATAGTATTTCAAACTGTACAGTCACCAGAAGTACACAGTTATCAAAAATGCACACACATCACTTGGCATCTCCAGCACCTTCAGCTTTCTGTGCCTGGTCTGTTTTGGCATCTCCATTTTCTGCAGGATTATTCGCATCCTTCCCGGCGTTGGCTTTCCCCTTCTTCCCCTTGGGTACCTTCTCTCCCTTCTTCGCAGGGGCCTTTTTAGGTTTGAGCTCTGGCTTTGGAGAAGCAGGTTTAACAGACAACCTTGCAGATCTTCTCTGTGGCTCGTCCTTCACCTTGGTTTTGTCTCCTTTAGCATCCCCTTCAGCCTTTCTTTTGGGCATGGTGGCGGCAGGGGACATCGGCGCTGAGCACAGGGATACAGCAGCGCGCGGGTTTGCTCCGTCCGGGGGTCGGGGTCGTCCTCGCTGCTTCCTCACCCTGCTCTAGTCTGAACTTCTTACAGGTCTCCAAGCTCTTTGGTCTATGACTCTTCTAAGGAGTTCAGCTTGTCTGAGAGTGACTCTCAGCAGTCTTTATTGGTTATATACTCTTGGAGGTAAGGCAGAGAGGCCTAATGAATCTGGTCAGTTTCATGAACTTCCTAAGCTATTTTGAGCTTCCTGTTTTAACTAGTTACCCTGTAGGATGGAGTGTGTCACCTCCCCTTAGAATATTCTGTTATTTCACTCCTTGTGAACACCCAGTCCTAAAATATCCTGTTTTTCATTTCCTGTTTTGCATCGATATCTTCAGAAGTTTCCTTCCAAGATGAAAGGTTTAACCTTGGTGGAAACTATTATACACCAGAGGGGAAAGCAAAGCTGAGTTTTCATTTACCAATGTCATTCCTCCCTGAATTTACAGGCATTGTAACTCTCTTATTAAAATCTATAGACTGCTTAAGAAAATAATTTTCGGCTAGTAAATTTTAAGTACCTGCTACATAGTTGAACAGATGGAGCTCATAATAAATACTAGATATTTGGATGGTGTTCTCACCAAAACCTCTGCCCCTTTCTAGCCTTCAGGACATTTGTGAAATAGAGAGTTGAGGGTTTGATTTTTAAAAACCTACTTTAATGGATCTGTAATATTTCAACCTCTCTTCTAGCCTATCTCCCACCAGAGGTAGGGGAAAGAAAGGTTAATAAGGAACAAGAGTTGTGGACCTATTTAAAAGTAGTTTTTTGGGGGCGATTCTAATCTTCATTGTCAGCAGTTCAGTCCACTACCAAAACACCAAACATGAGTCAGCAGTGGCATCTCCATTCAAAAGGAACTGTGAGGCTCCTCCATGGAGCAGCACAAGTCCCTGGAAGCATCAAGAAGCAACCAGAACACCACCAGAAGTTCCTGGGTGTGTTTCTCCCTTATGAAGTCACGACAAGTGAAGATCAGCAAAGAAAGCAAGGCAAACCAATACAAGAGTATTTCAGTGAAGACCAATGTCAGCGAAATCCAATGAAGACCAGCAAAGAGTTGCAAGGCAAACCAATGCAAGGCCATCATCCACCTGGTGTCTGCTGGGTTATACTTAGACTCTTTCCAAACATCACTTGTCCTCTCAAGCCTCTGCTCCAGCAAACATCACATTCCCTTTCACCAGGCAGCTTCCAGAAAAACACATGTTTATTCTCAGCAAAATATTCTCATGTGTGCTTCTGCAAAACGTCCTCTCATAAGACAGCATCCAGAAAAATATCACATGACACATTTGAGTCTCCAGTGAAACCAGAAATCCCCACTTCAGAGAGATCTCTCTTGTTTTCTCACAGTATCAGAATGAAAGAGGAGCAGGAAAGAAGTTTCTGTCCTGTCTGGCCCAGATCCTCTGACTGTTCCTGTGTTACTGCTCTGAGGGCACAGGCTTCTGCTAGGAAAATGTTATAACTCTAAAAGGAAAAGCTTCCCAATGGAGATGTTGTAGCTCTGAGGGGAAAGGTGTCCTGGCTGTTGGGAGCCAGGAAATACCACAAAGTTACACTGCACAACCTCACACAAGAGATTTATTGGGATGGACACAAGGTGGCTGCCCCTACTTGGGTGAGAAGAAGGGAGGAACTGAGCAGGAGACAGGCTTATATAGGGCTTTGTGGGGTGAAGTTTTTCAGGGTGGAGATTTCCAGGGGATAGTTGAAATTTCAAGTCCTGAGTTTGGAGCAAGCCCAGGGATTGGTGGGATTTCATGTTCAGAGATTGGTATTTTTGTTTCTCTTGGCCCTGGTCCCTAGCTTGGGATCAAGTCAGGCCCAGGGTGTTCTTTCCTTGGCACTTTTTACCCTGTACTTCCATCTGACTTATTTTACTGAAATAGCTTAAACCCCAAAATACGGGTAAGTTGAGGGACTCAACAGGAGCACTTCCATAAGCAAGTCCCAATCATTGCAGATTGTCCTGGAGACCAGAGAGAAGGCCGCATCTCAGGCATCTTGCCTGGCGCTGGCTCAATCCTAAAGTTTGTCTGTAGGAGGTGCTTGGAGTCCCAGCTACAAAGCAGGTGGTGCAATCTCTTCATTGAGAATCAAAAGTTGTCTGGCAAGTCTCTTGGCGACAGGCCTCCTTAAATTCTTTGTAAAGAAGAAAAGGCTCTGGGAACAAGGAAGCTGCTGCTGCTCTTGATGAAAAAGTCAGAAGGGAAGAAACTGAGACTAACAAGGGTTGAAGAGAGCTGTCTGAGTGAGGAAAGAATGTTAATGGCTCTGCTCCCAAGTGTCAAGATCTGAGCTGGGTAGGAGCATACATTAGTCATGTCAGCTGTCACCTACAGGATACTGTATAAGGAACAGTAAGCTTGCAAGTACTCATATCCTGATTTTCCTGGATCAAGAAGTAGAACTTGCTAGGTGTTGTGATGAGGGCCTCACAGCACTCAGGAGGCAGAGGCAAGAGTGTCTCTTTGTTCCCAAGGTCATCCTGGTCTACATAGTGAGTTCCAGGCCAGCCAGAATTATATTTTGAGACTATCTCTTTCTACCATCCTCACTCTGCCCTGGCTAGCCCTTTATTTTTGTTCCACCAGTATTATTAATCCCTGTGAAATCTGAGTCTGACTCTGTCTGGGATAAGAGTGAACTCCCCCCACACCTTTTATTAGAGATAGATTCTTTTCTCATATAGTCTGAATAAAATTTATGCTCCCTCTACTTCTAAGTCCTCCCCACTTCCTCTCCCATAGGAACCCACTGTATCTCACTAGAAAGCAGGCTTCTTTTTTAAAAAAGATTTATTTATTATTATACATAAGAACACTGTAACTGACTTCAGATGCAATTAGAAGAGGGTGACATGGGGCTGGTGAGATGGCTCAGTGGGTAAGAGCACCCGACTGCTCTTCCGAAGGTCTGGAGTTCAAATCCCAGCAACCACATGGTGGCTCACAACCATCCGTAACGAGATCTGATTCCCTCTTCTGGAGTGTCTGAAGACAGCTACAGTGTACTTACATATAATAAATAAATAAATCTTTAAAAAAAAAAAAAAGAAGAGGGTGACATATCTCATTACAGGTAGTTGTGAGCTAACATGTGGTTGCTGGGATTTGAACTCAGGACCTTCTGAAGAGCAGTTAGTGCTCTTACCCACTGAGCCATCTCACTAGCCCAAGAACAGGCTTCTAAGAGATAATAAAACATAGCAAAATAAAATATTTTAAAATAAGCCATCATATCGAAGCTGGACAAGTCAAACCAACAGAAAAATAAAAGATCCCAAGAGAAGGCCTAAGAATCAGAGATCCATTCATTTACATATGCAGGAGTTTCATAAAAGCACTAAGCTGAAAGCTATAGTGTCTGTGCACAGGATCTGGTACAGGCTTCTATAGGCCCTGTGATTGCTGCTTCAGTCTCTGTGGGTTCATATGAGCTTTGTTCGGTTATTTTAGAGGGCCTTGTTCTCCTGCTGTCCTCCATCCTCTCTGTCTCCCCCTCCTTCTCCCTCCTCTTCTGAGGGCTTCCCTGACCTCTCAGGGTAGAGATTTAATGAGAATGGAGTAAGTTAAAGAGGCAAAGAACTCTTTCTTCCCACACCACTTGGAATAGGCCAAGATCTGTTTTCACAGCAACACTCAGGACAGTGGGTGCTTATCAACATGCTAAATAAAAGGGTTAGGGCATATCTCAAATATTCCTACTCTCTAGTATATACTTCAGTTTACTCACAGTTTTTTCTGAAAACACTGAGTCCTGATGCTTCTTTTTTTGGAGGGGGTGTTGTTGAGTTTTTTGTTTGTTTGCTTTGGTGTTTGTTGTTGTTGTTGTTTTGTTTTGTTTTTTGGTTTCTTTCTTTTTGGTGTTTTGAGACAGGGTTTCTCTGTGTCCTGCTCTCACTTTGTAGACCAGGCTGGCCTTGAACTCACAGAGGTCCACCTGCCTCTGTCTCCCGAGTATGTTCCACCATGCCTTGCCTGATTCTTGTTCTTAAGAGATCTGGAATCTCATGTTTAGACCTAAAGGTAACAGGAGAATTTGGGACTACTCAACTATTTCCATAACATTTTTCCCCAGCATATTTTTCAGAGAGAATAAAATGGCGGTAGGTCAACATAAATTATGAATGGTACTTTCTAGACTCAGATCAGGGTACCCTGAGCACCACTGTCTAGCTCTGGCCTTGCTCCTCTGTCAGGAGGAACCTTTCAAGACCCCAAGAGTGTCTTGCCTCTTTCTAGAAACCTTCTAAAACTAGCCAGCTTGGAACCCTGCTGGACCACCCATCCTGGCTGAATCTTCCTGAAATAGGACTGACTAGCATAACTCCTCTGAGAGGCTCCACCCAGCAGCCAATGGAAAGAGATGCCAAGACTCACACCCAAACATTAGATGGAGCTCAAGGAGTCGTATGGAAGAGTTGGGAGAAAGATTGACCTAAAGAAGACAGGGACTTCCCAGGAAGACCAACAGAGTCAACTAACGTGGACTCTTGTGAGCTCCCAGAGACTGAATCACCAACCAAAGAGGGAGCACAGCATGGTCCTAGGCCTCTTGCACATATGTAGCAGATGTACAGCTTAGTCTTTGTGAGGGTCAAACAACTGGACAGGGGCTATCCCTAAGCCTGTTGCCTATTTGCCTGCCTGTAGATTGGTGCCCCTAAATGGACAGCTTTGTCTGGTCTCAGTGGGAGACGATGTACCTAGTTCCGCAGCAACTTGATGTTTGGGGCTGGGGGAAGGTTGACACCTAGAGAGGGGCTTCCCCTTCTCAAAAGAAGGAGAATGGGGAAGAGGACTTGTGAGGGAGTACTGGGAGAAGAAGGGCTGATATTGGACTATAAAGGGAATAAATAAATTTAATTTTTAAAAAATGGCTGTGTATGGGGCTGGTGAGATGGCTCAGTGGTTAAGAGCACTGACTGCTCTTCCAAAGGTCCTGAGTTCAAATCCCAGCAACCACATGGTGGCTCACAGCCATCTGTAATGAGATATGACTCCCTCTTCTAGTGTGTCTGAAGACAGCTACAGTGTACTTACATATAATAAATAAATAAATCTTAAAAAAATGGCTGTGTAAATCAGTATAAAAAGTATTAATCAGACCAGCTCTTTTGAATACCCTGATGATCATAGTATTCAGAAAACTATCTGGAAATGTTGGAAAACCACACATTGAAGGAGACATTTTTTTTTTCTGTGAATCTGAAGGTTGTACTAGGAAGAATAGTCTAGCACACCGTGGCTCTTAGTATTTGTGGTTGTCTTTTCAGAGAATCATAAAAATCATAAAATTTCAGAGTCTAAAACACACACACACACACACACACACACACACACACACACACACACACGTCTTATGTACAACAGAAATGGCCTTAAACTTCTGATCTTTGTCCCTTCTCTTACCAAATACAGGATTACATGTATGCTGCACAGCACCTGGTATGTCAACTTGCAGTTCCTCCTGCTGGAATTTCAGGACTGCCTTTTAAAAGTATTTATGTGTGTATGAGTATATGTGTGTGTATCACATGTGTGCAGAAGTTTGCAGAGACCAAAAGAAGGCATCGGATCTCCTGTAACTAGAGCTACAGATGGTTGTAAACCGACATGTGGGTGCTGGGAACTGAACCTGGACTTTCTGCTCAACACCAAAACCTCTTAAGTTCTGACCCAACTCTCCAGAGCCCCAACCAGAGCTTTTTAAAAAGAGCAACATTTTCTTCTGCTTGGGCAGGGCGTTGGGAGATGGATGCTCTTTTGCCGTTCTTACCGCCCTGTCTCTCACCTTCTCATGCCTTTGTGCATGATGCACAATCTGTCATCACTGTAAACTGGAAGGATTCTCAGCTCCAGAGTTGTCCTTCAGTAATCTGGATGTAACACAGTATGGGAATGAAAATAAAAAGATGAAATACACAATGGGGGCTGCAGTTTGTAGTAAATGGGTTGAAGCCCTCTGCCCAGTTGGCACACTGCTCTGGCAGCTGTTGCATTTAATGGACGACCCCATTAACTTCTTCCTGGACAACTCTGTTAGCTTCTCCCTTGAGAGGGTTGGGGAAGGTAAATGGGTGGGGACACTAAAATGGGTCACTTCCCCACTCATGGTGGTGCATGCCTGCAATCCCAGCACTCTGGAGGTGAAGGCAGAATGACCAGTCATCCTTGGCTAAACTGAAAATCTGAAGCAAGCTGGATTACATGAGACCCTGTCTCTTTTCCTTCAGCCTTTCTTTTCTTTTCTTTTCCTTCCTTCCTTCCTTCCTTCCTTCCTTCCTTCCTTCCTTCCTTCCTTCCTTCCTTCCTTCCTTTCTTTCTTTCTTTCTTTCTTTCTTTCTTTCTTTCTTTCTTTCTTTCTTTCTTTCTTTCTTTCTTTCTTCCTGTTTTGAAACAGGGTTTCTCTGTAGCCCTGGCTGTCCTAGGACTCATTCTATAGACCAGACTCCAGTTCATAGAGATCCACTTGCTTTTGCCTCCTGAGTGCTGGACTACCATCCAGCTTTTGTGTGTGTGTGTGTTTCTGTCACAAAGAAGCATAAATAAATAGGAACTTCTCTGTGCATTTTCTTAGAGTCTCTATTTTACATGTTTTTTTTTCTTTGTTTTTATTTTGTTTGTTGTTGTTTTTCAAAACAGGGTTTCTTTTCCTTTTCTTTTTTTTTTAGATTTATTTATTATTATATGTAAGTACACTGTAGCTGTCTTCAGACACACTAGAAGAGGGAGTCAGATCTCATTATGGGTGGTTGTGAGCCACCATATGGTTGCTGGGATTTGAACTCAGGACCTTTGGAAGAACAGTCAGTGCTCTTACCCGATGAGCCATCTCACCAGCCCCAAAGACAGGGTTTCTGTGTATAGCCCTGGCGTCCTGAAACTTATTTTTAAGGCCAGGCTAGCCTGGTCTAAAAGAAAAGCTAAAGAATTAGCTTTTTTTTTTTTTTTTTCTGAGGATTTTTTTTTTTCCTTTTTGAAACAAGGTCTTTGTATGTAGTCCTAGCAGTATTGGAATTCGCTCTATAGACCAGGCTGGCTCAGACTTAGATATCCATCTGCTTCTGTTTCCCAAGTGTTGGGATCAAAGGTGTGAGCTACCACTGCCTGGTTTCCTGAGGAAATTTTATGGGTCCGCTTATGCTCTGTGCCATCATTGGCTTTAGCAACTGAGGTAGAGCTGGGTTGGGTAACAATTTGCATGGAATATAAAATTGACTTAGACCACCCACTTTTTAGCTCCACAAGCTAGGGAGATAATTTAACATTTTCCCTTATAATGAAGAAATTGCTTATCCTATAATGTGAACATAGGAGAGTAGCTGGGTATGTAGCTCATTGACAGTGTGCTTCCCTAGTAGCTATGAGGTCCTGGGTTCAAATCCCAGCATGTCAAAAGGGGGTGCCTTGTAATCCACTCAGAGAGATAATGATGCTCGCTAGGCAGAGGGCAAAGGGGTGTGAGTGTGAAGAAACTGCTTGCTATTGTAAGAGTTGCAGGAGCGAGATGGGGCAGATCTAAAAAGAAAAACAAAACAGACTCATTGTCTGCCAGGAAATACTTAGTATCAGACTCCCTCTGAAGGCAAGGAAAGGGAGAGATGCCTCTCACCATGCCTTATGCCTGACACTCAAAATGTCAGATAATTGTGTGGCCCGAGACTTGGCCATTCCCTAGCCCATGGGAACCACGCCTCCACTAAGGGATTTTCAGCCTTAGGATCTCCCATTCCAGCCTTTTAGCTGCTGTCAAACCACGTTAGGGCAGAATACTGAACCCTGCCCTATCACAGCTGCTGGATCTCCCCAGAGAGAAGCATGTGACAACGCAGGCAAAAAAGCTCTAATCCAAGACTGTGCTCCTAGCATACCTGAGGGCGTCTACCAGCTTCCCTACGCCCAAATTCACTTTCAAAACCTCAGTTAGTTATCTAGGGTGCTGCCTACCTACAAAGTCACAAACTGGGTATAGACTACTCAGATACAAGTTTTTGGGGCTGGAGAGATGGCTCAGTGGTTAAGAGCACTGGCTGCTCTTCCCAAGGTCTTGAGTTCAAATCCCAGCAACCACATGGTGGCTCACAACCATCTGTAATGAGATCTGATGCCCTGTTTTTTTTTTTTGTTTTTTTTTTTTAATTTATTAAAGTAGAAGGAAGAGGAGATTGGAGCTCAATTGAAAGTATGCTTGCCTATCATGCTTGACGCTCTGGGTTCAGTACCCAGCACCCCATAAACCAGACATGGTAGTACACATCAGTAATGCCAGCTCTTGGGAGGTGAAGCCAGGAGGATCAAGACTTCAAGGCCAGCCTGGTACACTGTAAGTTCCAAGACAGCCAGGGCTACACAGAGAAACCCAATCTGAAAAACAACAAAAAAGACCCTTTTCAAACAAACAAATACATAAAAGGAAGCAGAGGAAGAGAAGGAGGACAAGAAGAGAAAGGATCAGGAGGCTTTCAGCAGATGTCAGGTCCTTAATCTTGAACTTCTGAATTTCAGAATTGTAAAACTAAATCTCTGGAGGTTTCTTGACTTGTATTTTGAGACAGGGTCTCACTATGTAGCCCTGTCTAGCCTCAAACTGGCAAAGATTTGCCTGCCTCTGCCTCCCACATACTAGAATTAAAGGTGTAGATCACCATGCCTAGCCCAAACTCTGCATTTTTAAAATATAAATCTAAAAATGTATACCCAATTATATTATACTCAATATAAATATATACTCAATATAAAATATACTCAATATGTTATACTCAAGCATACTTTAGAAAATGATTTATTTTTAATTATGTGTTTGTCTCTATGGGTATGTGCACATTAGTGCAAGTGCTTATGGAAGCCAGAGGTATCAGATCCCAGATCCTCCTGGAGCTGGAGTTATACAAAGTTTTGGGCCACCTAACATGGGTGCTTGCCACTGAACTCAGGTCTTCTGCAAGAACAAACAGTGCATGCTTTTAACATCTCTTTAAACCTTTAAGGCTACTTTTATAGCAATAAAAAAAATGAACTAAGATAGAAGGATAGCCAAAACTTTGGGCACAAAAAATGAGGAGATTTTGTCCTTGCTGCGATTCTCCATGCCTTCAGCTTTACCTCCACTACTAGTCCTCTGGCCCCAAATTCCATTCCTAATTCTTCAAAGAGAATCTGATTGTTGTTCTCCCCTCTTCACACCTTACCAGATTGCCCTGCCCTGGTTCAGAACTATGGTTGCAGGACTTGCTCTCTCTCTCTCATTTTTGTTTTTGCTTTGTTTTTGTTTTTGTTTTTGTTTTGTTTTGTTTTGTTTTTTGTCTTTTTGTTTTTTGTTTTTTGTTTTTTGTTTTTTTTTTTTTGAGACAGGGTTCATCTCTGTGTAGTCCTGGCTATCTTAGAGCTCAATCTGTAGAACAGACTGGCCCTGAACTCAAAGATTCAACTGCCTCTGTCTTCCTACTGCTGGGACTAAAGGGTGCACCACCACTGCCCAGAAGGGATTGGGCTCTTATCATAGACTGCATAGTTATAAGAGACAAAACAAATAACAATAAACAAAAACAGTAGCTCACAATTGAGGGATTCCTTTGTACCAGGCCTAGTACAAAGCATTTTGGATGGTTTAACTCCCTGGTGCAATCGTCAAACCCCACTGAAGGAGGCTTCATATTTCTCCTGTTGTGTACATAAATGAACTGAAAGTAAACCAGGGTTAGGCAGCTATGAGTTAGTGGAATTACTATTCGACTGCAGGAGATTCTTCAGAGCCAGAGCCTGTAAGCAGCTTCCATACTGCTGCTGAGTTAGTGCTGTGCGTGAAGCTACTGCTCTGAGGAGGGACGAAGGATGCACAGGCAATGTGCTCAACATATGCAGTCCAGATGCATCCTGCAGGAAGGGAGACAAGCAGACCCGATTCCAGAATCCTCCAGCTGTTTGTGAGTGCTCTTTTAGGGTGTGGCAGTAAAAAGACTCCAATTTCCATTTTAAGTTGACAAACATATGCCCTCCTTGACATATTCTAGTAAAGAAGCTATTTTTTTTTTCATAGAATTAACCTAGAATTTCCCAACGTTATCTGAACAGGAAGTCATATCTTTTTATGTGACACATCTACTGATTCAGAGTGAAGCTTAGGACTGTAGGGAATGCTGTCCTTGGCTCTCCAACACCCCATCAATTCCACTCAGTCCCTGTCAGTAGTAGCAGCACCCTAGCTGGCAGTAAGCATTCTACAAAGCACGGAACTCTGTGACCAGGCAGCTCAGATGACAACCACGGGGTCCTAATTAACCATGGTTAGGCAGCAGGTGATGTTGCCAGGCTGCAGGAAGAAGCCATCCAACAGAATTGGGTGGTTTATTTCTTTCCCGAATTTCCCCCATCACCGCTCTTGTCTAGACCCTTTACACATCAAATCTGGGCTGTCAAAACAGTCTCCCGACTAATTTCCCTGCCTGCTGGTTTTTCCTAGTCCTTCCTCCACACCTGGTCAGATCTGTCTTCTTGAAGTGCTGCTTTAAGTGTGCTGGCCCAGATGTATTAATTCAGCATTTGAGTCTGTCCTGGTTCGCCCTGGCCTGCCTTCCTCTCCACAGCCTCCACTGTAGATGAAGCTGAATCATATCAGATACTGCTGTTTCCTCCAGCCAGTGCTTGCAGAGCTCCCCACTGCTTCTGCTGCTGCTTCTGTCAGATTGCCATGTTCTCATTCAGTCTCTTATCCATTCAACAGCAGTTTCTTTGTGCCTATGTGCCAGGCATTGTGCTAGGTTAGGATTGCTTGGTTTTGTTCTTATTTGTTTGTTTGTTTGTTTACTCATGTATTTATTTTATTCTTTGGTTTTTCAACATAGGGTTTCTCTGTGTAGCCCTGGCTGTCCTGGAACTCAGAGATCCACCTGCCTCTTGCCTCCCAAGTGCTAGTGAGCACTTAACGATGTATGCCACCACTGCCTGGCTTTTTTTTTTTTAATTAGATTTATTTTTTATTTTTTATTTTTTATTTTTTTTTTGAGGTTTTCGAGACAGAGATTTTCTGTGTAGTCCTGACTGTCCTGGAACTCACTTTGTAGACCAGGCTGGCCTCGAACTCAGAAATCCGCCTGCCTCTGCCTCCCGAGTGCTGGGATTAAAGGCATGAGCCACCACTGCCTGGCAGATTTATTATTTTTTTTAAAGATTTATTTATTAAATTAGATTTATTTTTTAAAAGATTTTACTTTATGCATATGAGTACACCACTATTGTTCTCTTCAAACACACCAGAAGAGGGCATCAGACCCCATTACAGATGGTTGTGAGCCACCATGTGGTTGCTAGGATTTGAACTCAGGACCTCTGGAAGAGCAGTCGGTGCTCTTAACCACTGAGCCATCTCTCCAGCCCTAAATTAGATTTATTTATTGTATTTTTTTGTGTATGAATGCTTCACCTGCATGTATGTGTTTGTACCATAGGTGTGCTTGGTGCCTACAGAGGTCAGAGCTGTGGGAATCATATCCCCTGAAACTAGAGTACCAGGTGGTTTTGGTCCCCTATGTGGGTACTAGGAATCAAATCATGTCCTCTGTAAGAGCAACAGGTACTCTTAACCACTGAACCATCTCTCCTGGTTTGTTTAAAACAGGCTGTAGTGTAGCACAGACTTGCTTCAAAATACTATGTAGTTTAGGATGATATTGAACATGAAATGATCTTTCAACCTTTACCAACTAAGTGCTGGGTTTATAGACATGTAGCACTGTGCCTGGCTAGTTATTGGATTTCACAGCAGGGCTGCACATGCACACACACACACACACACACACACACACACACACGCACATACATGCACACACACACACACACACACACACACGCACACACATGCACACGCACACGCACGCACACACACACACATACACACATACTGTCTTCAAGGTAAGTCTCTGACTGGTCCTGTTGACCCAGAGAAGGTAAGGATAGTCGTGACTTGGAGGAGGAAATGCAGAGAGTGCCTGGCCTGTTCCCTACATTTTTCTTTTCAGAGCCTGCCTCCCTCCTCCCTCACTCCCAGGCTTTTCTAAGAAACACATTCAGGCAGTTGGTTGCCAGGGCAACCCCAGAAGGCAGAACAGTCCAAAAACAGATGCTAAAGCCCCCTACACAGAGCCTCAGTGCTTCGATCTGATAGACAACAGGTAGGTGGCCAGTCCCCACTGGAGAGCAACCGAGCAGGGCCAAGAGGTTCAAGGTGGGTTTGTGTGGAGGGTGTGGTAGATAACCCTCCTAAACCCTCAGCAGTGTCCTGAGAAAAGAACCGACCCACAGAACAGTACAAGGCATTTTAATCCACGGAAATACTTAATATGAGCAACATAGCTTTGTTTTTCTGAGACACAAACTAATTTATTTCGGGCCTCAGGCTTAGTAGCGTACAAGTGACAACCTGCAGGTCTGCTGCATGTGTGTGGATCCGTAGTGCTAATGAGATTGTAGACATGGTGGATTTCTCTTGCAGCTTTTCTGCTGTGTTGAAATTGTCTGCCAGTAACTCTCTCCTCTTCCTGAGCTGGGCCTGTGATCTGGGCAAACGTGTACTAATTAGAGGAGAGGCCAGAATGCTCAAACTCCTTAAAGAGATGCTCAGAGTTGCTGACATGTAATGGTGCTATCTGAGTTCACTGCTTCTTTCTTCTTCTGTTCTGTCTGCTTGAATTATCCACTCTTCTCCCCACAGCAAGGAAAGCTGTGCTGAAAATCAGAACAGTGGCTTCCAGTCTTTCTTCTATGGCTTGGGCAATTTAAATACCCTGAGCCTATTTTTTTCAGTCATGAAATGGAATCAGTACCATCTGCCCCAAATAATCACAGGATTATTGTTAAATGCCATGTAAGAAGTTTTCTATTATTTGAGGCAGGGTCTCAGGTAGTCTAGCTGGCCTTAACTCTCCATGTAGCCAAAGATGACCCTGGAGTTCTGATCCTCCTGCTTCCTTATCTCAATTCTGAGCTTACAGGCTATGCCGAGTTTCAATGTGGTATTGGGGAAAGAGCCCAGGCTTTGTGCATGCTAAATAGGAACTCTACCAAGTAAGCTGTGTCCCTGGCCCTGTTTTGCCTTGCTTTGTTTTGAGATGGAGTCACACCACAGATCGAGCCTCAACTCACATTAGTCTTTCTACTTTAGCCTCTGAGCTCCCTCGGCTCAGTGGTGTAACACCATGCCTACATAGGGTAATTTATGAGAGAGTGCTTTATAAAATGTGAGTAGCAAAAAGGAGGGAGAAGAGGAGGAGAAAGACGGAAAAGAAGCCACTGCCACTGTGCAGTCAGCAACTGAGTGCTTATGTTCCAGCCCCTATCTCCTTTATTCCTGGGATCTCTCGTTAATGAAGATGCCGTTGGCTTTACTCAGATCCTCCCTGCCCACTGAGGCAGTGCACTGAGCATCTTCTGTTGAAATCTTTGGCAGCTGTCATGTGTGTCCTCACCTTTCTGGATCAGTTTATTCTATGTAGTCACCATTATTTCACAAGTTCAAACTCTCTGTTCCTAAACAGACTGTAAACCTCAGGAAAGGGACTCGTTTTAGTTGCCATCCCTAAGATACTGAACACAGGAGCTGGAGAGATTGCTCAGTGATGAACAGTTCTGGCTGCTGTTCTAGAGAGCCTGGGTTTGAGTCCCAGATTCCCAGTACCTGCATGGCCACTGACAACCAGCTATAACTCCAGTTCCAGGGCATCTGATGCCCTCTTCTGGCAAAGGTACCTGCATTGTGGCATGTGCATACACAGTAATGACTTAAATACATTTTAAAAAAAGATTTTATTTATTTATTATATGTAAGTATACTGTAGCTGTCTTCAGATCTCATTATGGGTGGTTGTGAGCCACCATGTGGTTGCTAGGATCTGAACTCAGGACCTTTGGAAGAGCTGTCAGTGCTCTTAACTGCTGAGCCATCTACCAGCCCTAAATAAATTCTTTTCAGGAAACCTAAAGTTGGAAATGTCTAACCCCTAGTTATTGCACAAGTTTGAAGTGTCCTCTGCCTTTCTTTGCTTGTTTTGGTTGTCTCACATAGCTCAGGCTGGACTCAAAACTGGCTAGTAGCCAAGGATGACCTTGAACTAATAAATAAATTAGAAATTATTTTGTATGTATATGCAAGAGAAAACACGGTGCAAAAGTCAGAGATTGATTTGGGGGATTCAAACTCAGTCATCAGACTGTAGGGAAAGTGCTCTCACTGGTGCAGTGAGCCATCTTGCTAGCCCAAGTTTCAACTTCTAATTCCCCTGCCTCCCAAGTTCTGAGACTGTAAGTATGTGCTACCATGTCTGTTTTGTATGGCGCTGGAGCAAGCACTTTACTAACAGCTCTCTATACTTAGCCTGAGAATGCCCTATGTTTTTCAAAGCAAAGCTCTGGGTAGAAATGGAATATTTTTCTTGGTCTTTGTCAAAAGCCAAGAACCTATCTGTTCAGCTCAGATTGCTGATACGCTAGCAGTTAAGAGCCCTGAACGTTCTTCCAGAAGAGCCACATTAGGTTCCTAACATCCACATGGTGGGTTACAGTGGTCTGTAACTCTGTGTCTAGGGGATTTTATGCTTTCTTCCAACCATTCCCCACCATGTCCTCTTTTAAATCTTTTACCTGCTCTATAATTTTTCCTGTGCACACACACACACACACACACACACACACACACACACACACACACACACAGTCAAATATAAGCAAATGCTATCGTTATCTGGACACAACAGCATTCATCTGTAATCCCTGTAATCCCAGCCCCCAGAGTGAGACCCTGTCTATAAACAAATAAACAATGGCAAAACCCAACAAGGAAACCCTAAAACTTTGTCATTAAAAAAATGCAGTGTCCTCTCTATAAGACTAAAGAGAATAGCAGGGAAGCCTACAGTTGTATTTCAGGAATGACTTTCTGCCAGCCTCTAAACAGTTCATAGTTGTGATAAAGAGACACTAGAACCTTTAAGGGAAGACTCTCCCTTCCTAATTTCAGTTATATTGGTACTAGGACCTTGCTTTGGCTTCCCTTCAGCTCTTCAGTCTTGTGGTTTCCATTGGAAGACTTCAAGCAAGGCACGCAGAGAGTAGGAGTTAGGTGGAATTTATTATACGGTAAAGGGAGGGCTTGTCCAGGGTGAGCGTGGACAGTGACCAAGTGAGCACCGTGAAGGAAACCGCTATCCAGGGTGAGATGGAGCAGGGGCTAGAGCGACCATGAGTCAGCCTAAGTTTTAGGTAGCCTTTACACTATTTATACTATCCATTTTGTTGTTGCTGCTTTTGTTTTGTTTTGTTTTTTTGAGATAGGGTATCACAGCATAGCCCCGGCATGCCCGAAACTCATTAAGTATACCAGACTAACCTTGAACTCACAGAGATCCACCTGCTTTTGCCTTCTGAATACTAGGATTAAAGATGTGTGCCGCCATGCCTTCCCTTATACTGTTTCTTAAAATCTGGGACAGACAGCTTCTTGAGGGATATGTTCCTGTTTAAGTGATTGATAGGCCCATTTGGATTATTTCTCAGGGGAATGGTATACCCTAGTTCTTTACAAGAAAGCTCCTGGCTAGATAGTAATCTTGTGATTTGATCTTTGATGTTTTTTAGCGGTTTAGAGACTATTCTGATCCCTTCCTGGCTTTCTGTTTTGTTTTTAGCTTTGTGTGTATGTGTGTGTGTGTGTGTGTGTGTGTGTGTGGTACATATAGAGGCCAGAGGTTGACATCAGGTGTGTTTTTTTTTATTGTTTATGGATTATTTTATTTATTTACATTTTAAATGTTATTCCCCTTCCTGGTTACCCCTCCATAAGCCCCCTATCCCAACCCCCTCCCCCCCTGCTTCTATGAGGGTGTTCCCCCACCAGGTGTTTGTTTGTTTGTTTGTTTGTTTGTTTGTTTGTTTGTTTTTTAACTGCTCTCTACATTATTTTGGGGGATAGGAACATCCTAAACCCAGACGTTACCAATTCGGCTAGACTAGCAGACCAACAGGCTCCAAGAGTCCTGTCTTGGTTTCCCCAGTGCTGGGATTACAGGCATGCACTGCCCCACACGGCCTTTTTCTGTGTGCAGAGTTTAGAACTCAGGTCCTCATGCTTGCATGGCAGGCACTTTACCCACTGAAACACACACACACACACACACACACACACACACACACACACACACAGCCTGACCTAGGAAAGACCTCTAAGCTCTAAGTCTGGGCAAACAGCTCAGTTTGCAGGTTGAATCTTGCAGACATCCACAGCCTGAGGAGATGAGAGAAAGCCTCTCTGGCCAGAACTCGTGGGTAACAGCCAAGACCCAGGATGGGGAGGAGCAGGAGGAAGGAGGAGGGTGTTCTGTGCTGACCAATTTAGACAGCACATTGGCCGAAGCAAACAGCCTGCATCACCATGTGCTTATTATTTTTAAAAATGTTTCTCAATTGACACATGCTTTGGATGTCCAGAGATGGGCATTTTGCAGCTGTGCAATGCACTGGCAAAAATCGTGAGGTCCTGGTGGAGACATGGCCTTAGATAACTCACCCTGTGACTGCCTGCACAGGACAAGGGACAGGCCCACCTTGTCCTTGTGTTGAAGATGGGCAGAGACTCTAGAGACTCCCTACGTTTCCCTTGCATTTCTCCCTTGACTTGTACCACCCAACACCAGTTGATCACCAGCTGCTGATTCAGAGGAAGCTGAGAGGGTTCCTTGACTCTGGTAAGAAAGGGTAAAGATCCCAATTCGCTCCTTGGGGTGAATTCACTTATTAGTCATTTGATCCTGATCAAATCATACAAAATGTCTGAACCGCAAGCTTTCTCATATTTCTCTTCAGTACAGTAGTGTGTTTAAATCAAAAGCATGTACATAAGATTCAAGGACTAGTGTAGATGCCTGGTAGAGAGGATATAGGCAGGGAAGGCAGCACACTTATCTAGTGGTGGCTCACAAGGGTGGAGTCCATCTTGCACTGATGACTTACAGTGGAACCCACAAAGTCTCATCTATCCCAACGAAGTAGAATAATAATGTCCTTGTGGCTTTCCTAACTGGGAATCAGGATGGCAATGTTGTGTCTCCTGACATTCATGTCTAGCCTTCTGGCTTTCTTTTTCCCTCTCTTCTTCCATCATTTCCTCCCCCTCCCTTTTTTTCCTTCCTTGTTTCTTTTGAGACAAGATCTCACTATATAGCTCAGGTTAGCCTTGAACTCACAAGTCTTTCTGCCTTAGCTTCTTTTTTCTTTTTTTAATATTTATTTATTGTATGTAAGTACACTGTAGCTGTCTTCAGATACGCCAGAAGAGGGCATCAGATTTCATTACAGATGGTTGTGAGCCACCATGTGGTTGCTGGGATTTGAACTCAGGACCTTTGGAAGAGCAGTTGGCACTCTTAACCGCTGAACCATCTCACCAGCCCTCTGCCTTAGCTTCTAATTGTCAAGAGTTATAACTGAGTACCACCTCACCATAGCTCTCAGTTTTCATTGGCTGGTTCTCCCAGAGCTTGAGAGAATTTGAGAGACTGAGTCCTTGCTTTTTCCTCACACAGTGTGCTGGTTTCTGCCTCAAACTCATTTAGGGCCTCTGCTATCAGCTGAGCCTGGGGCCCCCTGGCCAGAATCTGTGTCTGTGCTTTCTAGAGTATGCTGCTGGAGCCATTAGAGAGACCCCCAGGGTCCTCCATACAAAGGCTGCTTTGGAGGAGGTGGGTCAGTCTTAGAGTCCTGCCTCTGGTGTTCTATTAGAAAACGCTGGACAGTGACAGACACTCAAGATTCACCATCTTCTTTACTTGCTATGCTAAGCCAAATGGCTAAGAAGAGACTCACCATTCTCCTGTGCTGCAGGAGCACCCAGTGCTGTTCTCTGGCCCACCAGATGAAAGAGAGATGAGAGGAGAGGGATTTGGGCCATGTGTGGCTTTTATTCACATCTATCTATATGTCTGTCTGTCTATCATGTGTGCATGTGTGTGTGCACTCCACGGCATGAGTGTGGTCCAAGGACACCTTGGAGGAATCAGATCTTTCTTTCCACCATCCAAGCTCTGAGGATTGAACTCAGGTTGTCAGCCTTGGCAGCAAGTACCCTTATTCACAGAGCTTTTGCAGGCCTATGCCAGTGTGGAATGGGGTTTCCTCCCTGAGCATCACTGTTAGGTTATGCCTGTCCAGCTCTAGATCTGTGTGTGTGTGTGTGTGTGTGCCCCTGTATGGATGTCAGGGAAGTGTGTGTGTGTGTGTGTGTGTGTGTGTGTGTGTGTGCCCCTGTATGGATGTCAGGGAAGTATACAGCTCTGTGTACCTACCAGTACTGTTGGACTGTAAGGTTGTCAGTAAATCCAGAACTTATCTGTAGCCTATCTCCTCCAGCACTGTTCCTGGAGGGGGAGCTGTAACTCAGTCTAGAGGCTACCTAGCTGCATTCCCCACCCCCAACATCGGCATCTCTGTCACAACAAGGAGCTTTGGCAGAAAGGGGGGGAGCGTGGGTGCTGTAGAGAGAAAAACACCCTCAAGTTTCAGTAAAATGGCAGGAGGGATGCCAGCACACAGGGGGCAAGCGCCTTCTGCTTCTCACAGCCTGCACTGCTGGGCCAGGATATATCCCGTGATTTCCTTTCCTTCCTTCCTCTCTCCCTTCCTGCCACACCCTCACTGTGTGATTCAGAAAGGGAAGCCTCCAGTGAGAGGCGAAAGGGAACAAGACAAGCTAATTTTGAGCTCTGCCTGCTTTGGGCAAAGTATGTGTGTGTGTGTGTGTGTGTGTGTGTGTGTGTGTGTGTGTGAGAGAGAGAGAGAGAGAGAGAGAGAGAGAGAGAGAGAGAGATATGTTGTTATACATGACTGCCTGCAAATGCATGGATGTGAGTTTATCTGTGTGAATATAAATGCAAGTGTGTTAGTGAGTTGACCAAGTGTGTTTTGGGGGTCAGTGAAAATAGAGGGTGAGTAGAATAGCAAGAAATGAATGCACTGTTGGGAGCGAGTTCCACGACAGCCAGGGCAACACAGAGAAACCCTGCCTCGGAAAAAGAAAGAAAGAAAAAAAAAAAAAAGAATGAATGCACTGTTGGTTAAATATCTGCCTTGGATAATCCACATATGTGTGGTTGAAATTTGACTATATTTGTACAATAGGTTGGCCATTATTCTATTTTATGCAATGCTGGAATAAAGATGTGTGAAACAAAGACTTGGAATAGACATTTTTCACCTGGTACTTCTGAAATTAGGGAATTTCACAGGGCAACAGTTCCTTGTCTGCAAGGCAGAAGCTTAAAGCTCAAAACAGCTTGATGATCATTTCACTTGAATGAGGGCTGGGGTTTGTCTTAGTTCTATTTGCTTACAAAATATTTGAGTTTGTAAACAGAACCCCAAGGGGAATACTTATCCCACTCAAGAAATGGAGTTCTTTTTCACCTTTTTGAAGTATCTAGTTGATTTCCAACAATATGGTAATTATAAATCACTTCTTTTTAGCAATTCATTAAAGCAAGTCCTAGAGGCAATACTTGCAGAAAGCAGGAAGACTTTCCTTTTTACTTAAAAGCCTATAATGAATTTTAATAGTTTATCTGACTTATTAAAATAAATTCACATATAATCATAATAACTTTTAGGATTTATTGAATACTTATCACAAACCAGGCATTGATTTAAAGACTGTATATGGCGTGGCCTGGTGGTGCACATCTTTAATTCCAGCACTTAAGAGACAGAAGCAGGAAGATCTCTGTGAGTTCAGGGCCAGCCTGGTCTATGCAGAGAGCACAAGACCAGCTGAGGCAACGTAGTGAGACCCTGCCTGAAAAGAAAAGGAGGAGGAAGAAAAAGAGAAAGGATGCTGACCATCTCAGATGCGCAAGAGCCAAGAAGGAAGAGGGTCCGACTTTGAGTAGGTGTGGTGCTTCCGAACTCCCTCTGCAAGGAAGGAGCAGGAAGAGGCTAAGAAGCAGAACAGAGCCAGACGAGTCATTTCATTACTTTATTACTTTGACCCTTTGAAATAAGAACTAGCTTATGAAGGCAGGGAGGGAGCAGCCTGGGAATAAATTAAAGAAAGAAAGCCGCATCCATTTCTGCCTCTGAAGAGCAGATGTCAGCATGCCTGCCCCTCTTGCTGGATTCAGCACCTTTCTAGAGATAAATGGCAGAGCTCAAAGAGGCTTCGTGCGGGACCTGTGCTGAGCCTCGATGGCCCTGGGATATGTCAGCCACCAGGAAAGAGGCCTGGAGGTTGGAGGCCAGGTCTAGGCTTCTAGTATCTGAGAGTTAATTTTGTTTTTGTTTATAGAAGCTATTTTATTGTTAGCACTGGATATAACTGTAAAACTGAAAAAGAGGCCAAGATATGGTGATATAGACTGTATTCCATCCACTTGGAAGACTGAGGCTGGAAGATTCTGAGGGCAAGGCAAAAATAAACTACACAGTGAGACCCAGACTCAGAAAAGCCAAGGAAGAACAAAACAAAAAAGCTGAAGGAAGATCAGGTAAGAGTCATTTTTTTCTTGTGGTTGGGGATTTAGCTCAGTGGTAGATTGCTTGCCTAGCAAGCACAAGGCCCTGGGTTCGGTCCTCAGCTCTGGAAAAAAAAAAAAGACAAAAGAATCATTTTTTCTTTTCTTTTAAATGAAGATCTCAGACTCTGTGTTTCCCAGGCTACTCCTGAACCCTGGACTCCGTGTCGCAGCGTCCACCGTGTCGCAGCGTCCACCGTAGCTGCACTTACAAGCAGATGCTATCAGGCCTGGCTAGATGAGTTTACAAGAGAGATTGTAAGATGCTAAGATGTTTACCAAAGTGACACAGGAATGGACTTGTTGGAGCTTCTAGAAGTGATAAGTCACAGCTTGATGGTTAACCTGGGTCTCTCTGAAGCCCTGTCTCTAATGGACCTGTGGCTCTTCTCACCCACATGGCCACTACCCTTCATACACCCCTGCTCTTCTCGGCTTCCTTTTCTGGATTTTGGAGTCTCTGGCTCTCATATGGTGTTCCTTAACCTTGGAGTACTTGACTCTTCTCTCATCATGGGACAGTAATAACTGAAATCGCAGGATGCTCGTGAGGCTCCGAGGAAGGTTAAAATTCTGTGATCTTGGACCAAACAGGGATTCCAGATTTCCTAGAACTTAGAAACTTCTCAGATGAGCTACAGGGAAGGAAAGCATTCTCCTGTACACTCTGCTGGCTTGAAAAGGAGTATACTAAGCAAATAATCTAACAGTAAACAGAATGAAAAAAAAAAAAAGACTCATTTCAAAGGTGAGCCTAAGAGCAAGCCCTTCTCGCTGATTAGAGGAGACCTTATCCAGGGAACACGGATGTGAATGAGACACAATCTAATCCCACATCCCATACTGCCTTCATTAAGAAGGGAGAAGGGGGATTTCTAAGGTCTTAAGGGATTTAGGATTCAAACTGAGCATGGTAGTGCATGCTTGTAATTCTAGCACTTATTAGGTAAAACTGGGAGAGCCAAGAATTCAAGGCTAGTTTCTGCTACACAGGGAGTTCAAGGCCATCCTGGGCTAAGTAAGAGTCTGTCTGAAAGCCCAGCAGGATATGAATGCCTTTAATATCAGCACTTGGGAGACAGAGGCAGGTGGATCTCTGAATTTCAGGCCAGTTTGCTCTTCATAGTAAGTTTCAGGACAGCCAGGGCTATGTAGAGAGAAACTCTGTAACAAAAATAAAACATACAAAACAAAACTCTCTCAGGGTTTTACTGCTGTGAACAGACACCATGACCAAGGCAGCTCTCATAAGGACAACATTTAATTGGGGCTGGCTTACAGGTTCAGAGGCTCAGTCCATTATCATCAAGGAAAGAGCATGGCAGAATCTCGGCAGGTATGGTGCAGGAGGAGCTGAGAGTTCTACATCTTTATCTGAAGGCTGCTAGTGGAAGACTCACTTTCAGGAAGCTAGGTTAAAGGTCTTAAAGCCCATGCCCACAGTGACACACCTCCAACAAGGTCACACCTCCAAATAGTTCCACTCCCTGGGCCAAGCATGTTCAAACCATGACAAAAACAAAACAAAAAAACCCACAAAAGACAACAAAACAAACACAAAAGCAAGACAAAGAGAAAGAGGAGTCAGGATTCACCAATCCTTATGCTAATGATAAACAAAGGTGGCTCTTAATAACAGAGTATATGGCCAATATTCTAGGAGTTCACAGGCCCAGGAACCCTGGGCTCTTTCCTTCTGAGTGGGGAAGGATAGTAGTTTTACAGATAGATTCACAGGATTAACAGGAAAAACTGGTCAAACAGGAATAGGACATTTCAGAAGAGGGGCCTCTAAATCTATGTTTATGGGATAAATGATTGTGGTCACTAGCTTTTATCAAAATGAAACTTACATTCAGTGTTTCTATGGCTTGGGCACAAATAACTTAGCTGCAAATTTCTTTGAAGGATAGTCATTAGCCAATCACAGGCCTGCTTCAGAGAACTAGCACCTGAACTCAAACTACAACTCCTGCTTATAGCTGAGGACTTGTGGTCTGTATTAATTGTTGTGTTTTATAAAAAGAAAGAAAGAATCAGGCATATGTTTGGTAGAAGTGCAGTATGGTGAGGTGGAAGGGGGGAAGGGGGGGCCTCTGTGGGCCCACGCTGAGATATCCCTTTATCCCTTCCTGCTGAGGTACCAGCCCCAGGATGGATACAATACAGAGTTTATTTAGAGACAGGGAAAGACAGAAAGACAGGGGGGGGGAGAGAGAGAGAGAGAGAGAGAGTAGAGGCTGACCATGAACAGGTGGAATGGGGGAGAGAAGGGTCAGAGAGGAAAGAGAGTAAGAGAGTGAGGAGGGGGCAAGCAGCCCCCTTTGTACTGAGTCAGGCATAGTGGGGCAGAGCCTAGATGGAATGCTAACATTCCTCTGTTTTGGTTTAATTTAAAAAGGGAAAAACTAGAAAGAGGCAATGGTGAAGAAGGAATAGGGTCGTCATGATCTTTAATTACTTCCTGCTGAGTGTGGGTCGATGTGACTCTGAGAATGAGAAACTTAAGAAAATGAGTATGGAGATCTTGGTCCAGTCATAGGAGAGTTGACTGTTTCCTTGCTGTCCAGGGTCTGTGGAACCATCTGTGGATGGGAAGGAGCAGATCCAGTAGAAGCATCTGTGTCTGTGAGAGTAGACTGGAGCATCTGGGGGTTGCTTCTCTGGAGCTGTCCTGGATGTAGATTTTGAGTAAACTCCTGGACTTGGTAAGATGCTGAAACACACACAGATACACACAGACACAGACACAGACACAGACACAGACACAGACACACACACACACACACACACACACACACACACACACACACATTAGAGGTTGAGAATAAAGTTAAGTACATTTGGGAGAAAAAAATGTTCTTAGGTGTATATTTGAAACCCTTAGGTTTGGTGGTTGAGGTGGGGAGAGGAGTCCTGATCCTGGGGCCCAGGAGAGAAATCCCACCCTCTGGAATAGGTAGCAAGTGGGAACTTAGGCTATTAATTGACAGGTGAACTTACCTGGATGGAGTCTATTTGGTCCATGAGAGGTAGATCTGAGTGGGTTTCCAGCAGCTTATAAGTTTGCAAAAGAGATAAATTTGTTAACAACGTGAATAGTCTTTAAGATGAGCTTTGGGAAGACAAAAAACTTTGTGGAGCAGAAGGAACAAGAAGGGCTTTTTCCTTTTGTCTCGGAGACTGAAGAGCATAATGAGAAGTATTTTTAAGTTTACATTTAAAAGACAAAGGAAACTCAAAACCTTGACCTTGTGAATATGATAGTTAATCCTATGCTTTCGAATGAGAAATACCTGAAGTCTATAGTTAAAGACAACCAAAGGAAACTGAACTTGTGATTATGAAAGTGGATAGTATAATTGAATGTTTTATTAGGGTTAGGCTAATTTATAAGAACTCTATTGGTTAATGTTAGGACAATGACATAGCAAGGAGAGGAAATCTGAAGCATTTAGTCCCTGGAAACTGAGTTTAGATAAGGAAGTAACAGAAGGTTACATCCATGAAAGCTTACATCTGAATTGTCCTTTATCAGGAAGCCTATACCGGTCTGACTTTTGATAAGAGATCTGGTAATCTTAACTAGTTAACAAATTGACTATTGAGCTAATAAGGTGGTGGGTTACCTATCAAATTATAGTTACCTTAGCTGTCAATGTAGTCAGAAATCTGGGAAGAATAAATTATAATCTAGGAGTCATGTATTAATTAAAATGACAGAGGTTGGTCTATGGTCTATGGTCCCTGTGGTCTCCATGACAGCTTGGACAGAGTCAGTCTAGCCATCAGGCCCAGAAGACAAAAAGGTTTTTCTTGTGGAGTAGGTACTTTTGAAAGAAATGACCCACCTTGACTTAGGCAATGTAAGACATTTAACTCCCTGGGTATCCGCTGTTTGTCCACAGTGTAGGCCAAGCCCTGGCAGCAGGCAAGGCAACAAGGTAGTGTTTTTCAGTGGTTATCACACCACAATCCAGGAGTCTTGTCGCTGTGCCCATTATCTTCTTGGAGACCTTGGGAGGTGGGGGTGGCCATCACTGTTAGGCTTTGGGAGTCTCTGTCATAAGCTTAAACAATTATTGTTACATTTAGCAGATCTTTGTCAAGATTGAGAGCTAGTTTATTAAGCATATCTGAGTTAGACAACTTGGGTTTTTTTAAATAACTTGTCCAGATGTATCTAGCAAATAGAGAGCACACTGTGACTTAATAACAGTAGCAAAAACAAGGCTAAACATATATTTAAGGCAGTGATCTTTATCTTTTTACTGTCAGAAATCATTATTTACCAAGGCAGGATAGAATGAAAACTTTATCTTAATTGCTAAGTGACTTTGACAGGTTGTACTCCTAAAGGCAGTGAACTGGGGACTGCCCATAACAAAGATGGCGCTGAAACTACGGCTCTGCCTGGAGGAAAGTCACGTGTTATACCTTAGAATGGAGCTGTAGAAATCTAAGCAATGTGAGGGCCACACCGCAAGTGTGACCATGGCTTGGCAGAGCAGAGTATGGGCCGGGGAGGGGCTGGGGCAGGACAGAGAGCAGCCCCTGAAGCAGCATTCTGTCTCCTAGCTACTCTGCTTAGGTGGGAGAGCGAGTGGGCTCAGAGTGGTCAGTGGGGAGAAAGCTGGCGCCTATGCCACAGAACACCAGACGGTCGAGTTGAGCTTGCAGGAACAGAGTCTCAGTGAGAGAGAATGTGGAGAGCTGAGAATAGTCAGGTGGCAGCTGCCCAGAGCGAGAGAGCAAAGGTCGGGTGGTGGTGGTGGTGGGGGACTTGGAGGCAGCAGAATCAAGGGGGTGGGGAACTGACTAGCAAGAGAGTTGTAAAAGTTTGTGTTTAAAGTGCCAGTTAAGTAGCCATTTGGAGTCCTTATCTAATGGGTACTGGGGCCAAACCTTATTGCAAAGGTGTATATGTTTGGATGCATTTAAATCAGGTATTAGTTTTAGAGATTTGAGATTTTTCCAGGAGACATTCCAGAGGAGAACCTGGAGGCATGGTTGAAGAATAAGAGATGTCCATTGGATGAGGGACGTTATTAAAATATTCCTACCAGCATCCTGAGAATAATAACCACAGAGCATGCAGCCAAGTCTATACTTAATGGGTCATCATGTGGAAGCTAATGGCTGAGTGGGCCCTGGGCCCAAGGGAGAACGATTTACCTAAGCTTAGAATTTTTCTTCAGCATGGAGAGAAAACAGCTTCCGAGAGGGAGGGGTCACCCAAGGGTTAAAGAGTCCAAACTGGGGCATCTGCTGGAAGGCCAGTCATAGGGACCATGGAAAATCCATCCCTTAAGCCCATAGAGAGTGGCCAAACCTCTTTGGGAAAAGGGGTCCTGCCTGTCAAGTAGAACTGGAATCTTACCACTCTCCCAGTGCTTGGGTAGATGGGTCTAGTGATGGCTGCAATTCCGTGTGGCAGCTGGAGATGTGAACCTGTGAGTTTCTAAACCCAAGCCATGGCAACAATGTTGTTTTATAAAAAGAAAAGAAGAGGCAGTAGTATGGTAGTAGTAGTATTTATGGCATGGGGAGAGGAGTTGAGGAGGGAGAGAGAGAGAGAAGAAGGAGGAGGAGGAAGAGAAAAGAGAAGAAAAGAGAAGAGAAGTAGAGGTTGGCCATGAACACTCAGAGAAGGGACAGAGAGTGCAAAGAGTAAGAGATTAAGAGAGAGGAGGGGGTGGGCAGCCCCTTTTATACTGAGTCAGGCACACCTGGCTGTTGCCAGGTAACTCTGGGATGGAGCCTAGAGGGAATGCTAACATTATTGGTCTTGTTGCTCCAGCAAAATACTTGACAGAAAGATAAGATTGGGGAGGCACAGCAGCAGGAGTGAGAGGCAGCTGCTCACATTACCATCACAGTCAGACAGCCTCAAGAGATGCCCAGCTTGCTCTCTCCTCTTATTAGTCTGGAATCCCAGCTACAGAGATGACACCACTCACAATCAGGGTAGATCTTCACAGCTCAATTCTCCTAATCTAGAAAATGCCTCATGAATGTGTGTTTCCATTGCTGGGAAGAGACACCATGGCCTCAGCAACTCTTATAAAGGACAACATTTAATTGGGGCTGGCTTACAGGTTCAGAGGTTTAGTTCACTATCATCATGGCAGGAAGCATGGCAGCATACAAGCAGACATGGTGCTGGAAAAGGAGCTGAGAGTTCTGCATCTTGATTTGCAGGCAGCAGAAGGGGACTGCATCCCCACACTAGGCATAGCTTGAGCATTTGTGACCTCAAAGCCTGCCTTCACAGTGACACACTTCCACAAGAAGGCTACACCTACTCCAACAAGGTCATGCCTCCTAATATCCAAGCATTCAAACATACGAGCCTATGGGGGCCATACCTGTTCAAACCACCACAATATACTTAGTGGTTTTTCTTCATATTGACTCTGAATCCCATCAAGTTGACAATCAAGATTAACTTTTATAGTTCTAAACAAATATAGGAGTCATTATGAAGCACTGTGGTGGTTGAATGAGGAGGCTCATGTGTGTGACAATTTGGTCCCCAGTTGGCAGGACTATTTATTTGGAAAGGTCTAAAAGGCATGGCTTGTTGGAAGAGGTATGTCACTGGGGGCAGGCTTTGAGATTTCAACAAGACTCATTTGATTCCCCAGTTCTCTCTCTCTCTCTCTCTCTCTCTCTCTCTCTCTCTCTCTCTGTGTGTGTGTCTGCGGTTGTGCAGCAAGATGTGAGTGTTCAGTGGTTCCTTTGCTCCAACATCATGGACTCTAACCCTCTGAAAGCTTAAGCCAAAGTAAACACTTTCTTTTATAAGTTGCTTTGGTCATAGTGTCTTATCATAGGAACAGAAAGTGACTAACACAGGGATGGAGAGAGTTTTGTCACTATGATGGCAGCTCACTCAAGAGGCAGGATATAAATGAAATGTAGGAGCAGTGGTCCCTGGAGAGAATAGAACAGGGAAGCAAGAGTAACCCCGTGTTATCAGTTGTCTTAGTCAGGGTTTCTATCCCTGCACAAACATCATGACCAAGAAGCAAGTTGGGGCCGGGCGTGGTGGTGCATGCCTTTAATTCCAGCACTCGAGAGGCAGAGGCAGGCTGATTTCTGAGTTCGAGGCCAGCCTGGTCTACAGAGTGAGTTCCAGGACAGCCAGGGCTATACAGAGAAACCCTGTCTCGAAAAACCAAAAAAAAAAAAAAAAAAAAAAAAAAAAAAAAAAGAAGCAAGTTGGGGAGGAAAGGGTTTATTCAGCTTACTCTTCCACATTGCTGTCCATCACCAAAGGAAGTCAGGACTGGAACTCAAGCAGGTCAGGAAGCAGGAGCTGATGCAGAGGCCATGGAGGGATGATCTTTACCGGCTTGCTTCCCCTGGCTTGCTCAGCCTGCTCTCTTATAGAACCAAGACTACCAGCCCAGAGATGGTCCCACCCACAAGGGGCCTTTCCCCCTTGATCACTAATTGAGAAAATGCCTTACAGTTGGATTTCATGGAGGCATTTTCTCAACTGAAGCTCCTTTCTCTGTGATAACTCCAGCTGTGTCAAGTTGACACAAAACTAGCCAGTACATCAGTGCAAGTACAAAGTCACAACAAATGTGACAAAGAATGAGTTCAGAGAGAGCAAAGGGAAGAAGAATCTAGTGGAAGCGTCTGAAGGAAGGACTTGAGAGGTCGGTGGGTAAAGATGCTTGCTGCCAAACCTCCAGGACCCGCATGGTGGAAGGTGACTCCTGCAAGCTGTCCTTTGATGTTCACACACACATACACACCACACACACACACACACACACACACACACACACACACACAGACCTCAAACAAATTTTAAAAAAAGACAAAACAAAAGCAAAAAAATTTTCTTAAAAGATTTATTTCTTTATTTAATGTATTTGATTACACTGTCATTCTCTTTAGACACACCAGAAGAGGGCATCAGATCCCATTACAGATGGTTGTGAGCTACCATGTGGTTGCTGGGGATTGAATTCATTTCTTGCTGGAAGAGCAGCTAGAGTGCTCTTAACCACTGAGCCATCTCTTCAAGGCCACCTCCCACCCCCAGAACACATCTGAAACAGAAGCAAGAAGAAAAAGGAACAGAAATGGGAGCGAGGAGCCTGACAGGAAAGAATCAGCCAGTAGTAGATTCATAGGAATGTGAGCTGAGGGTCAGCGTCTGACCCGTGAACCAGCAAGGATGGGAAAACTTCCCCAGGGACCTAAGGGCTCAGTGGGCTCTCGCCTGGCCTCTGCTCTGTGTCGCCTTTCTCTCCTTCCCCCTGTACCACATTTCCTTTGCACACCAGGCCAGAACATCCTTACAGGCTGCTGCTCCAATTACTTTATCCCATTTTAATTCTGCTGAGCTAGGAGCCTGTGAACTCAAGAGGAAATTCATGCAAAATACGGGACAAATTGAATGTTCTGTCATTTTAGAATCAAGCCTGACCCTATCTGCCCCCTACATAGTGAGTTCCAGGATAGTCAGGACAAAGTAGGCAGATCCTATCTCAGGACAAACCAAACCAAACCAAACCAAACCAAACCAAACCAAACCAAACCCTGAATATAATGCACTCCCCACCGCAACTCAATGTAGTATTTTAGTTCCTTTAAAAAAACTTCAAGATTAATTTATTTTATTATGTGTATGGATATTTTTCTTCCATGTAGGTCTGTGTTCCACCTGTGTGCCTGAAGAAGTGTGACGAGACTGTTGGATACCCTGGGACTTGTGAGCCACCATGTGAGTTCTAGAAACTGAACCTGGCTCTTCTATTAGCCACCTCTCTAACTTCCATAGGAATGCACACAGCTGCAACAGACATACCTTTCTTTCTTTCTTTTTTTTTTTGAGTCAGGGTCTCATTATATTCCTCGCTTGGCCTGTAACTTGCTATATAGACCAAGAACACTAGTTTCTAAATTTTACTTATTATAAGTTTGTGTTTGTGTCCGAGTCTGTGTGTGTGGTTTCGAGTGAGTACGTGCCATGGCATACATTTGGAAGGTAGGCCACTTGCTAGGAATTGAACTCAGAATGGGAGGCACTAGTCTTTGTCGATCTGGCACAAACTAGAGACTCCTGGGAAGAGGGATGAGGAGTTTCCTCCATCAGATTGGACTATGGGTATGTCTCTGGGACATTTCTTGATTTCTAATTAACAGAGAAGGGTCCTGTCTGCCTGGAAATACTACCCCTGTGCAGGTGGTCCTGCCCACCTGGGAGTGCTGCCCCTGTGCAGGTAGTCCTGCCCACCTGGGAGTGCTGCCCCTGTGCAGGTGGTCCTGCCCACCTGGGAGTGCTGCCCCTGTGCAGGTTGTCCTAGACTGTACAAGGTAGCCGAAGATTCAGTTTCCAACATCCATACAGTGGCTAACAGCTCTTGTTCTAAGGGATGCTCTCTTTTGCTACCCGTGTGAGTACTGTAACAGATATACATGCAAACAAAACATACATACACATAAAATAAAAATAAACAAACCTTAAAAAAAAAAGAGGCAGTTGACCATGAGCCTGGAAGAGAGCCAGGAAGCAGCGTTCTTCCATAGCCTCTGCTTCAGTGCCTGCCCTGGCCTTCCTCAATGATGGAGTGTAACTTGTAAGTCAAGCAGACCCTTTTATTTACCAAGTTCATTTTAATCAGTATTTATATCACAGCAATAGAAAGCAGTCGAAGACAAATGACAAGCACCTTTATCTGCAGAGCCATCTCATAGGCTCAACTCATTTCTTCCCCTTAATTTGTTAATGTTTTTAATTGAAATAGGATTACATCATTTACTCCACCCCCCTTTCCTTCCTCTTGCCCCTTTCAGTTGTTGTGTCTAGAATCTCCCAGTCTCCACCACTCTAAAGTTGATAGCACACACACACACACACACCCCTATATATATAAGTAGAACCCGCTGACTTTGTTTTTGTTCTTTGAATAGATATGGTTTCAAGACTGAAAACTCTGTATTGGATGACCAGTATAGAGCCTCATCCCTAGACAGGGCTTCTTCTCCTCCCGGCAGTCAATAGTTGCCTGCAGTTCTTTGTCTAGGAGTGGGGAATCCCTAAACTTTCCCCTTCCCTTTTAACAGGTCCGTTGATGTTGCCATTGTTCTGATCTTATTTACTCAGCCATTTCTTTTCATTTTTTGTTTTTTTGTTTTTTTGGAGACAGGGTTTCTCTGTATAGCCCTGGCTGTCCTGGAACTCACTTTGTAGACCAGGCTGGCCTCGAACTCAGAAATCTGCCTGCCTCTGCCTCGAGAGTACTGGGATTAAAGGCTTACTCAGCCATTTCTAAGAGGGACTGCCTCACAGAAGACTTCTGGTTATTCTGCCTCTGGCAATCTTTCCACCTGCCTCTTCCAGGATGTTCTCTGAGCCAGGAGCTGTGATGCCGATGTATCCACTGGGGCTGGGTTCCTCAGGATACACTGATCTCTGCATTGGTCCAGTTGTGATTTCTACATAGTAGTTTCTTTTGCTGTTGTTTTTTGTTTGGGTTTTAAGACAGGGCCTCTCTCCATAGCTCAAGTTGTCCTGGAACTCACAAAAAAAATCCTCCTGCCTCTGCTTCCCTAGTACTGGGCTTAAAGGTGTGTCCCACCGTGCCAGACTCCTTCATAGTAGTTTCTCAAAGATCATTGCAACGTGAATCTAGAACCACATCAAGAATTCCCAGCAATTGCAGTAAAATGTTTTGGTTTATTTTACACTTTGAAGAGACTTTGTTACCTTATATATTGGTTATGTAGAAAAATACAGAAAAAACCTACTAAATGTGCAGATCTTCTAAATGTTAGTGCATTTCATGATATAGTTACTTTAAAGTTCACATTCATTAAACCACCATCAATCTCATAACAGACGTCTCTAAGGATTAGGAAGCATTCAAGTTCATGGTGGCAGACACAAGTGTTCCAAAATTCTAATTTTTTCATTTGAAAGCTTCAATCTTATTATTGGCAACAAATACTCCTTGTTATTTTCCTTGAAGTGACAGGCTTAGTTTGTTCATTTTTGGGAAACTATGTGCCACATCCTCAAATCTGAATAACTGTAGTTTGTGTCTCAGTCATTCTTTCAAGCAAGATGGAACTCCATGAAAAAAAAAGAAAAACAAAAAACCAACAAATAAACAAACAAACAAACAAACAAAAAAACAAGACTAGTTCAGCTCAAGACAGTAACACGTGCAGAAGAGTCACTCCTGGAGAAGATGGCGTCACTTAGGATGCAGCCAGGCTTCATGAGTGCTCCAGTTCTGTCAGAGTACTCAAAAGACATACTCAAGCATGGGACTCAGTAGACATCAATAATTGTTTCCTGCTGCTTTATCCTGGGTACTCCTAAGTGAGTGTACATAGTGAAGAGTCTGCCAATGACTACTGGGACAGTTCACTACTGTTGGGATCTGTTTCTAGGTGCAGGCTGTTTTACCCATAGTGACTTTTGCACCACCATTGCAAGTGTGAGAAGAAGCATGGTATAGTACTAAGAAAATGGTTCTAATCTTGTCTTAGGTGTTCACGAGTGGCCACGGGTTACTTGGTTCCTGAAAGGAAAGCTGGGGATGGATGGGAAGGACTGCGAGAGAAATATCGAGCCAAGACAAAGTTCTCTGATCAAGTCTCAATGTTTTAATTGTAGGGCCTGAATTTAGAGGGGGGATGCCCATCCCCCACTTTGCCAGGATCTCATCAGGAAGACAAGCTCAGCTGCTCAGCGGTTTTGGCTTCTTGCAGGAAGCTGCAGATGGGGCACACAGTAGACTTCACCTAGGTCAGAAGACTCCACCCTAGGTGAGCTAGCCGACTGTGGCAAACAAGGTCTGATTCAGCCCGCTCAAGGCTGGGGGAAGGGCACAGTTAGGGTTTCTATTTCTATGATAAAACATCATGACAAAAAAGCAAGTTGGGGGTGGGGTGGGGCTGGAGAGATGGCTCAGCGGTTAAGAGCACTGACTGCTCTTCTGGAGGTCCTGAGTTCAAGTCCCAGCAGCCACATGGTGGCTCATAACCATCTGTAATGAGTTTTGATGCCCTCTTCTGGTGTGTCTGAAGACAGCTGCAGTGTACTTAAATAAATAAATTTTTTTTAAAAGCAAGTTGGGGGGGAAAGGGTTTATTCTGCTAATGTTTCCAAGCATTGTTCTTCATTGAAGGATGTCAGGACAGGAACTCTTACACAGCAGGATTCTGGAGGCAGGAGCTGATGCAGAGACTATGGAGGGGTGCTGCTTACTGGCTTGCTCCCCATGACTTGACTAGTCTGCTTTCTTATAGAACTCAGGACCACTAGCCTAGGGGTGGCACCACCCACAATGGGCTGAACCCTTTTCCATCAATCACTAAGTAAGAAAATGCTTTATAGTCAGATCCTATGGAGGCATTTTCTCAATGGAGGTTTCCTCCCTTCAGATAACTCTAGTTTACGGGCCAAAGAGGCATATGACTAGTTAGCTCAGACCTCATGGATTCCTGAGAGGCTCAGAGTGATCCTCTGAGGTTCTGTACCGCTTACTTATCTTATTGACAAGATACCTAACAAAGGCAACTCAAGATAGGAAAAGCCTGCTGTGGTTCAGTTTGAGGTACATACTGTCATGGCAGGGAAGGCAATAGTGACAGGATCATGGACTCTCTTCTCTCTCGTCACATAAGCTTACCTGCTGCCTTTGAACTACTCATAAGCAAACAACCCACACAGTTATCATCTTCAGCTCTGGCCTCTCCCTGGAGTTCTAGACCACACATCAAACTGCCAACTCACTTTTGGCACTTAGATATTTCAGAGGCACCTCAAGGGCATCACGTGTAATAATTTACCTGTCATCTCCCATCTGGTTCTACGTAGTTATCAGGGATTCGTCCTCATCCCATATCCAATTAAATCAAGTCCCAGAAGTGTGATCTCCTAAGCATCTCTTTAACCTGTACCTTTTCTCTCTGTATCTCCCTGATATTCACCATTATCTATTCTTCCATTATCACCCTCCCAGTGTTATCCTCACTGCAACAAGAGTAATTAATCCTTTAAAAATACAAGTCAAAATCTTGTTTAAACTCAACAATTTCCCATTACTCTCAGGATGAGGATCAATATTTGACACAATCTGGATCTCCAGTGTAGGTTAATTTCTTTGTTAAAAGTTCTGGAGTCGGGGACTAGAGAGATGGCTCAGCAGTTAAGAGCACTAGTTGCTTTTCCAGATGACCCTGGTTTGATTCCCCCACACCCAACTGGTGGCCCCAAACCATCTGTAATTACAGTTACAAAGATCCAAAACCCTCATCTGACCTCTGTGGGCTGAAGGCATGCACATGGTGCACAGACATACATGCAGGCAAAATACCCATACACATAAAGTAATAATAAGGAAAAGTTCTGAGTCTAAGGACTAGGGAGATAGCTCAGTGATACAGTGCCTGAATGACACTTTCTCTAAATTTCTTAAAAAGAAAAGAAAGAACTAAAATTATGTCCTTTTCTTTATATATATATCCATCATGGTATGCATGCATATTCATTAATAGTACCGTTAGAAAGAGAGGCTTAGGGAAAGGACAGTTATATATAGTCAAGAAATGTAGGTGTGTTGTCTGGGTATGGTGGCACATATCTTTAATGCCAGCACTTGAGAAGCAGGCCAGTCTCTGGGATTTCAAGGCCAGCCTGGTCTACCTAAAGAACCAGGACTACGGAGTAAGACCCTGTTTTGAAAATCAGACAGTAAGGAAGACACGTAGGTGGCTGTGGCTTCTCAAGAGTTGCGTGTAAGTATATCTTAAAAAGAATTATGTAGCTAAGCATTTGTGACACACGCCTTTGTTCTCAGCACCTGGGAGGCAGAGACAGGCAAATCTCCAAGTTCCAGGCCCGCCTGGTCTACAAGGTGAGTTCCAGGGCATCCAGGGCTACACAGAGAAACTTTGTCTCCAAAAAACAAGAATAAATAAATAATTATACAAATAAATACATAAATTTAAAAATTATTGTGTGCGTGCACAATATGTATGTGGTAATGTGATGCACGCGCGCGTGTGTGTGTGTGTGTGTGTGTGTGTGTGTGTGTGTGTGTGTATGCGCGCGTGTGTGTGTGTGTGTAGGTCAGAGGACAACTTTATGGAGTTAGTTCTTTCCTTCCACCTTTATATGGTTTTTCGAGCTTGAACTCAGGTTGCCAGGTAAGACAAGTGCATTTCCCTGCTGAGCCTTTTCACCACATGCATTGAAATGTCTTAACAATAGCTATATATAGATGGTTTGGGTGGTTTTTAAAGCTACATTATTCAAAGTACTTAAAAGGTTAAGTAAGGGCCATTGTGTAAGTGGTACAGTTCGAAACGGAAACGTTCCCCTATAAAAGTGTTACAGCTCTGAAAGGAAAAGCTCCCCTAATGGAGATGTTACAGCTCTGACAGGAATGCTATCCTGGCAGTTGGGAGTCAAGGAATACCAAAAGTCACACCACAAACAAGCCTCACACAAGAGATTTATTGGGAACAACCCAATAGGGCGAATGCCTCTGCTCAGGCAAGAAGCAGTAGGGAATCGAGCAGAAGGCAGACTTTATTTAGGGTTTCATGAGGGCTGAAGGTGGAGCTTTCCAGGTGGCCTGGGATTGGCTGAATTTCTGTGGCCAGATCTTGGGACCAACTCAGGGATTGGTGGGATTTTTTTTTCTTGGCCCTGGCCCTAGACTTGGAGGTAAGTCAGGGTCAGGGTGTTGGTCTTTCCTTGGCCCCTTTACGCTGTACATTGAGATGGCTCAGTGGGTGAAAGCCCTTGCCACCATGCCTGATAATCCACATGGTGGACGAGAGAACCAACTCTTACAAGTTGGCAAGTAGTCCTCTTACCACCACACACACACCATGGATAGAGCTCCCAGACCCAGTAAATAAATGTGAACATTTTTTCTTTTTTGTTTTTGTGATTAAGGGTTTCTCTGTGTAGTCCTGGCTATCCTGGAACTTTCTCTATAGACCAGGTTAGATTAGAACTCAAGAGATCTACCTGCCTTTGCCTCCCAAGTGCTGGGCTTAAAGGCACGAGGCACCTGAATTTTTTTTTGCTGGACACAAAAAAAAATTAAGATTAAATAAAAAAATGTTTAGGCAGGGCATGGTGGCACACACCTTTAAGCCCAGCACTCAGGAGGCAGAGACAAGTGGGTTTCTGTGAGTTTGAGACCAGAGTTCTAGAACAGCCAGGACACTGAAAAAAAAAACCTGTCTCAAAAACAAACAAACAAACAAACAAACAAAAGTTTTTAAAAAATAACATGAAAACAGAAACAGCCATAGTGTTTCTCTCTCTCTCTCTCTCTCTCTCTCTCTCTCTCTCTCTCTCTTGTTCTTGCTCACTCGTGTGTGTGTGTGTGTGTGTGTGTGTGTGTGTGTGTGTGTGTGTGACAGGGTGTTGCTATGAAGTCTGGGTGATCTGGTTCTCACTTGTGTATCTCATGCAAGCCTCAAACTTGGAGGAATCCTACTGCCTTGACCTCCCAAGGCCTGGAATTATATCACAAGCCACTGTTGTGTGATAAGGCTTCCTGGGGAGACTACTCTTCTACATACCCCAGATATGGAGCCATAATAGACCAAAGTATGGATACCAGGAAAGTGCAACATGGTGAACTCTAAGTTTTATTGGGGTTACTAAAAGGAGCAGAAATGACTCAAATAGAGCTACATCACCAAAACCCCACCCCAGCGCAGGTGATAGCTCACAAAAGCTGAGAACCTGGAACACACCACACAGCCTGCAGGCAGCCCAACAGGTGCCTCAGTTGGTCTAAACCTTTTCCAGGCAATACTGGGCTTTCTGCTTTTCCCAGGCCCATCAGGTCTCTGTCTTCTTTGCAGCTTTTATTGCTTACTTTGGTAGGAAGGGATCTAGTGGATCTGGTCTGTTTCAGGGACTTCCTGAAGTCATTTTGCCTCCCTGCTTAAGGAGCTTCCTGCAGGATGGAATGTTTCCGATGCAGAGGAAACTTACAGATAGCCACTCTGCCATGATAATAAATATTGTTGAGTCAATGGTTGAATGAGGCCTATGGGGGCTCCTGTGAGCATGGATTAATGGCTGGAAATAAGCCTTCTGCCCCAGGTTCCCAAACTAAGGGAAGACCTATTTTTATTTTTATTGTGTCATAGCATTTCAAAGAAAAATTCTGCTTTGTCTCAGGCATTTCATCAAAGTGTCCTCCTAAACAAGGGACACATTTGTCTTCCTTTTGACATAAGAAACCTTTTGTACCCCATCACTCATTCTGCCAATTGCTCTTGAAGAAATTTAGTTAGAGATTTTTAGCCAGTTAGAAATTGGCCTTTCAGGATTGTAGGAGAAGGATTTCATCTTTCTCTCCCATAGGTGCTTGGCTAAAAGATCTATTTTAGGGAGAGAAAACAAAACATGTCTTAAGAAAACAGGCAATGAGGGATAACAAAGTATGGATCGCCTACAGAGGACAGGGAGGGCAAGCTAACATTATTAAGCACCTACCTACTGACCACCAGGCCCTTTAACTTTTGTTCTTTCATTTAGACTTTTGGTTTTTGCTCTTTCGAGCCTGGTTTCTCTACGTAGTCCTGGATGGCCTGGGATTTGTGTCAGTCGTTCTGCCTTTGCCTCTTGAGTGCTGGATTATAGCTGCGTTCATCAGAACAGAACCTGTTATACAGTCCACCTGGGCTCAAACTTGCCATTCTCCTGTCTGAGCTTCCTAAATGCTGCGATTACAGGTACATGCCACCATACTCCTGTCATTTAGTCTTATTCTGTAAGGTAGCAATAATTATCCCATTGTATATGAGGGAACAGAGAAAGTCCAGAAGGGTTCACTAACTTCTGAAGCCAGACATTACAGTATGAGAATTGTTTACCCTCCTACCACGAGGTCATGTGCACAGGTGTATGCCATGATGCACATATTCAGAGGACAACCATGGGTGTCAGCCCTCACCTTTTGATGTGTTCTAGTACATCTGGCTTTATGTGGATTCTGGGATTCAACAAAGGCTTTACCCATATAGCAAATGCCTTATAAATGTTTATTTCCACAGAAGAAAGTAGGGTTAAATCAATCTTGGTGCTCTTAACTAAAGGTATCTTCAGCCTTTCTTTTAAGATTCTGAGGCATAGTCCTCTGCTCCAGAAAGCTGACATCCCATTAGAGTAATAAAATAAGGTAAAAAAAATCTGTAAGATCAAGATAGTTCTCTGATCAGGCTATAATATACATGTACATAAAACCATTGAGGTGGGGCTGGAGAGATGGCTCAGTGGTTAAGAGCACTGACTGCTCTTCCAGAGGTCCTGAGTTCAATTCCCAGCAACCACATGGTGGCTCACAAGCATCTATAATGAGATCTGATGCCCTCTTCTGGTGTGTTTGAAGACAGCATATACATAAAATAAATAAATAAATCTTAAAAACAAAAACAAACAAACAAAAACATTGAGGTGGCTCAATGGCTAAAAGCGCTGGCTGCTCTTCCAGAGTATCTGGGTTTGATTCCCAGCACCTACAAGGCCTCTGACAGCCATCTGTAACTCTAGTTCCAGAGGGTCCTATACCCTTTTCTGACTTCTGCAGGACAATACAAACATATATGGTGCATAGACATACAGGCAGGCAAAACACCCCTGCACAGAAAAATTATCTAAAACAACAACAAGCTTCTCTGGGCTGAGTACTCCCCAGCTGGTAGCCAGGACTAGAAACTGCTGGAACAATGAATAGCTGGGCCTAGTTTCAGATTGAGCACTAGGCCACAGAGGCAGTGGTCAGGACTCTGGCTACTCCTCTGGAGTTTGAGTACCACGTGAGATACTTACTTGGGGAGAATAGATGGTCAAGCTACACCTCTGCTGTAAACTCAGAGCTCATCTGAGAAGGTACCTCTCCTTCCATTCTTCCATTTTCTGATCATACCTAAGTAGTTACGTGTGTTGTGTGCTGTGTGGATCTGGCCTGGTTCCCCCATCTCTTCCTCATAGCAACCCCTCTGCCTGCTCAGAAGTCAGTGTCTGTGTTAATACGATAATGTCGTGATAATGACCTGGAGATGTCCTCTACTAACTGATTAGGGCCTCTGGAGTGGCATCCAAACCCAGGCTTAATTCTCCCTGGCTCAGAGGCGACCAGCACTCAGAGCTGGAGCACAAGGTATTGGCTAAAAAATCATATCTAGGAAAGCACTGATGGAGAAAATTGGAAGAATCAGAATTTCTCAGGATGCTATTCTACAGGGGCCATTGTTAGCAGCAATACTAATTATGGTCCAGGAGAGTCAGGCTAGACTGCCTAGCATGCCAAAGCAGTCCTTCAGAGCAGCCTTGGGAGCTGGTAGGGCAGAGACGAAGCTGCAGGAAAAGATGAGAGAGAAGAGACTGGAGGCATTCAGACACATGGCAGGGAGAAGATTTTTACTTGCTGGAGGTCCTCCTGTCCTTCAGAGGACTTGTGGAAGTTAGGTTGCTTTAATCACTTCTACCTGCTAAGAACTCTGAGTGCTCTATACCTTTCCATTTTGTCTCTTTTTAAAAAATTATTTATTTGATGTGTTTGGATGTTTTGCTTGCATTTATGACTGTGACCACAGGTGCCAGAAGAGTACCCTGGGACTGGAGTTACAGGTGGTGGTGAGCCACCATGTGGGTACTCCTTTAGGAGTGCAGTCCTCTTAACTGCTGAGCCATCTTTCTTTCCAGCCCTCCTTGTTTCCTCTCAGTATCTACTGTCCCCAGTGCTCCACAGGGGATTTTCCTGTTAGTGTCACCGGTGTTCTTAGATACAGCTTACATTTTTATTTATTCACTTATTTTATGTGTGTGCACTTGTGTGCATGCATGTGGAGCTCAGAGGATAACTTGTGGGAACTAGTTCCATCATGTGGGCCTGGGAGTTGAACTTGGATTGTCAGCCTTGGCAGCAAGCACCCTTGCCCACTGAACTATCTTGCAGGCCAACAGATACAATTTTTAAAGTCCGATTTTGTTCTAGAACAAAATATTTAGATGGTAATTTGTCCCTTTTTCGAAACTTTCTCTTCAGACAGGTGTGGTGGAGCTTGCCTTTGATCATAGTGCTCAGGATGCAAAGGCAGGTGGATCTTTGTGAATTCTACGCCAGCGTGGTCTATATAGTGAGTTTCAGGCCAGCCAGGGCTACGTAGTGGGAGCCTAAGACCGTATCTCATAACAACAAAAACAAAAACAAACCCTGTCTCTTCATTTGGCCTACTCTGCTGTCCCTTTATTGGTTCCCCCTTCTTCCCCGTCTCTGGGATTGCCCAAACTTTCCACAAACCCCTTTTTAAAAGAAAATTATTGATTATGTATACAGTGTTCTGCCTTCATGCCAGAAGAGCACAACGGATCTCATTATGGATTGATAGATGGTTATGAGCCACCATGTGGTGGTTGGGAATTAAACTCAGGATGTTTGGAAGAGTAACCAGTGCTCTTAACCTCTGAACCGTCTCTCCAGCTCCATATGCCTTGTTCTTATCCATTCTTGCTCTCCCCTATTAATCCTATCTCAACAACTTAAAGCTACTTATGAGAGTTGGGGGTATATATAGGTCAGTGGTAGAACACACACTTAGTAAGCAGAAGGCCCTGGGTTTAATCTCAACAACAAAATGAACAAACACATACAGTTAATTAAAAAATAAAGCTTACTAGGTAACTAAATCGCAGTGAGTAATTCACAGTCCTCATATACTCGATCCCCAGTCTTCCATATGGCAGTGAGTGTCTGTTCCATTAGGCTCATTGCTGGCTCCTCCAGCTGCTGCCATTGTTCTTGTGAGGTTTCAGTAGGGGAAAGGAAAGAAGGAAGAAGTGGAGGGCAAACCCCCTTTGAATGAGTATGACATGAAAAAGGTTTCTTGTCTTAGTTAATGTGCTATTGCTGTGAAGAGGTGCCGTGACCACAGTAACTCTTCGAAAAGAGAAAAAGAGAGCATTTAAGCCAGGCAGTGGTAATGCTACCTTTAATCCCAGCACTCCAGAGACAGAAGTAGGCAGATCTCTGTGAATTAGAGGCCAGCCTGATCTACAGAGTGAGTTCCAGGACAGTGAAGGCTACACACACACACACACACACACACACACACACACAAAGGAAGGAAAGCACTTAGTTACAGACACGGTGCTGGAGAGGTAGCAGAGAGTTCTACATCCAGATCTGCAGACAGTAGGAAGGAGAAAGAGAGCTACAGGGCCTGGTTTGGGTTTCTCAAACCCAAAGCCCACCCATGGTGACATACTTCCTTCAGCAAGGACACACCTTCTAATCCCTGTCAAATGGCATCACTCTGTAAGGACCAAACATTAATATATATGAGCCAATGGGGGCCATTCCTACTCAAAGAACCACACTACTGTTTGAGGTGATAGATAGATCTTTTTTATTTCAATAGTTTCACAATGGTATGTATCACAAAGCATCACACTTTTATACACACACAGACAGACCATCACACACACACACACACACACACACACACACACACACACACACTCTCTCTCTCTCTCTCTTTTGGATTTGGGAGGGGGAGGTATCTCCCTCAATCACTCTCCACCTTACTTATTTACTGTGTATGTGTGTGAAACATGTGCATTGTCCGGCAGAGGCTAGAGGACAACATCAGCCGTCCTCTCTATCATCCACTGCCTTAATCGTCATAAGACAGGGTTTTTCACTGAACTGGAAGCTTACCATTCTTTTAGACTAGCTTAGTGGACCAGCAAGTTCCTGGGATTTGCCTTGTTTCTACCTTCTGAGTACTGGGATTGCAGAGACATGCTATCATGCCTAGCTTTAAAGTGGGTTCTGAGAATCCAACTCAAGTTTTCATGCTTGCCTGACAAGCACCTTGCTCAGTGCACTATCTCACCAGAGTCCTAAACATTTGCAACCTGTATTTAATTATATCTCAATAAAGCTAAGTGGAGATAAAGCTGGGTGGTGGTGGGAGCCAGCGCAGTGCCCAGCTATCCGAGAGTCTAGAACATGACTTGACATTCGTATGTATTGCTCCTGCTCATATCATGTCTTCTGCCATTTTGTCCACCTGCTGCACTTAGCTGCAAGGGAGAGTAGGAAATGGAATCTTTTTTTGTCTGAGCCTAGTTAAAATGTAAGGGAGGGCAAGTTTGGGAAGAAGATCTTGGCTCTAGGAATAGTCTTCAATAGTTTCCCTACTGTGTTTCTTGTTCATTTTTTGAGACAGTCTCAAGCAGGGTATGGTGGCCAGCAGTTGGGAGGGCAGAGGCAAATGGATCTCTGTGAGTTCTAGGCCAGCCTGGTCTACATGGTAAGTATAGGAAACCTCATCTACACAGTGAGAGTCTGTTTAAAAGTAAATAGATAAAAAAAAAAAATACTAAAAAGTACTGGAGTTGGAAAGTCAGCTCAGCAGTCAAGAGCAAGCAGCTGATGCTCTTACCAGCACCAGGTTTGGTTTCCAGCACCTATATGTGGCTCACGACCATCTGTAATTCCAGTTCCATAGGCTCTGATACCTTCTGACCTCCTTGGGCACCAGGCATGCACATGGTGCACGTACACACAACCAGTCAAAACACACACACACACACACACACACACACACACACACGAATTAACTGGGCCTCCATCACAGTCATGCACCACCATGCTCAGCTATGCTTTGTTTCCTACGAAGCAACTATAGAAATATGTTTATTCGGCCATCTTTTTTCCCCCACTACAGCATTAATCAAGAGTCCATGCAGACATATTTGTTGAATGAAAGAAGAGGAGTATAGAAAGCTGTCTGTGGAGTATGGGTAGCCAAATTGAAGTTTCTGGGCTCAACTCAGAAGGATCCATTTTTTTCTTATAATTATTTATTTTATGTGTATGAGTATTTTGTCTGCATGTGTGTATGTGCATCACATGGTGTCTGTAGAAGTCAGAAGTTATTGAATTCCCTTCTCGTGAGGCTCCATGTAGGTTCTAGGAATTGAACCTGGGTCCTCTGCATGAATAACAAGAGCTCTTCACCAGTCCTGGGGCCCATTTCTTGATCTTTGCTGTGGTTCCAGTTTGGAAACAAAGCCTTTTGTTTCTTGCTTCTGGGAGTTCCTCCCTGCCCTGCTTTTAAAGATTTATTTTTCTGTTGTTTTATGCATATGTGTGAGCCTTTTGCCTGCATGCTTGTATGTACTCCGTATGACTGCTTGGTGCCCACAGAGGCCGTAAGAGGGTGTGAAATCCCCTGGAACTTGTTATAGACAGCTGTAACAGTGTGGATGATGGGAACTGAGCTCAGGTCCTCCTTCCTCTTTAATGTTTCACACATCCATTGGGTGTCTACAGCTTCTAGGCACCTGGTGTAATAGGTAGAAAAGGAGAATGAGCTGTCCAGCAGTACCGGCCCTCAGGAAACACAGATCGGCTAACAGCCTAGTTGACACACACCCCTTCTTTCTTTTCAGTAGTGACCCCTCAGGTGAATTATGGAGGGTGACCTCTGCTTATGCTTCATGATGAAATGGCCTTGGTGGAGGAAGGAGGAGGGTATGAGGACATGCTGCCCCATCAAATGCCATAGCCCTAGCTGCTAGCTTATTCCATCTGGAGCAGGACCCGTCTCACTGCTGTTCTCATTCAATGGGTGAGGGAAAGCTGAGGAGAGGTTGCATAGCCAGACAGCTAGGGGAGACGGACACAGACAAGGGCTTGGAGTGTCAGGGGCCCCATGTGAAGGGGAGAGGCAAGCAGGAAAGCTGGAACTGAACACAAGATAAATTTCCCCAAAGATTGTTCCTCCCTCTCTGCTCTGGGCAAAATGCAAAAGGTCATGGCTGTTGTTCTCCCTGAGGGCTCCCGGGCTCCTTGCTGGGTCCCTTAGACACCGCTCTGACATTTACCACAGAAGATCAAAGGCCTCCTCTGAGACCTGGCTTGGGATTTCCATACTGAGAAGGTTTCATTTCTCCCACTTTGGATGAGGCTGCCTGGTGCATCCTCTCCTACTTTACCTTCTCTTTGGAGTCTGTGTTGGGGTAGAAGCAGGGAGCAAAGCCATTTTAAAATTGGTATTAAACACTTAGTGACTTTTATTTTATACTAATTTGTCTATTTGTTTACATTCTCTCTCTCTCTCTCTCTCTCTCTCTCTCTCTCTCTCTCTCTCTCTCTGTGTGTGTGTGTGTGTGTGTGTGTGTGTGAGAGAGAGAGAGAGAGAGAGAAAGAGAGGATGCCTTGCTAAAGTTGATACTCTCCTTCCGTGTTTTGGGTCCCAGAAATGGAATTTACATCAGCAGCCTTGGTGATATGTAGCAGGAATGGTGGGGCTGCCTCTGTGTAAATGCTGGGGGTGGTGGAGCTGCAAAAGCATGTCCTGCAGGCGGACCTAATTGAGGACTGCCTGTGACACCAGCATGAGGCCCTGGGAAAGAGGCCGTCCAGTGTGTGTGTTGGGGGGGTGGGGGGGGCATGACGACAACGATGATGGGCATCGCAGGAGCTACCACAGCAGAAGTGAGCCCTGGAAGGCAAAGTCCCCCTAAATAACGCCATGGGTAAGCTGGGGGTACCTCCGATGGGGCTGGAGCAGAAGGGCTAGTGAGTGAGGGACTTGGGACAGCAGGGCTAGAGGACGGCTTGGAGCCTGACTGCTGGAGGGCTGGAGCAGAGGCCCCTCATCCTCATTGCTAAACCTGTTTGCCCGGAGAAAGTGGGATGAGGTCCTATGGGAAGGTGACTGTTAGCCTGATCCTGGGTGTTTGTTATGGGCAGCCACCACTCCCTCTGGGGAAGAATTCATAAGACTGACAATGACTGCAAGGAGGATGGGGACAAAGAACAAGGGAGGGGTAATCCCAGACTGTACCCCACACTTGTGGGCAAGGAAGAGAACATGCATCCAAAGGTCAGGGTCCCACATGTTCTCCAGGGATATCCAGGGGGCCAATATAGCAACCTCCTCCCAAAGTTGGTCCAGGTCATGAGTCTTAACCTTGAGACCATGAGTAACCAGAAGGGTCTTCAGAGCCCAATTCTGGGGCTCCTTGGTGGCGGAGGGGAGGGAACCCGTGTCAACGAGCACAAAGGAAACAAAGGATGAACAGATGTGACAAATACAACAGAGGAGACGACGGAAATTGTGGTGTACTAAGCAGGGGACTCCCTCAGATGGAGCTCAAAGCCCTTATGCCTGGACAGTGTAGCCAGGATGGAAAAGGAGTTTGGGAGCCAATCCCTAGTAACACAGCCTGGGATACCAGCCCCTATGTCAGGCACCAGGACGAATCCAGACCAAAAGTGAAAGTGAGCAGAAAAGATGGACGCCGCATGCTTATTGCAGCATACTCACTCAAAGACAAAGAAAAATGAACAGATGGCCACCGCATGCTCACCCTTGAACCAAACCGAGACCAAAAGCGAGATTACCAGGATGGACAGACAGAAAAGACAAAGAAGACAGAAATGAGGTCTAGGCACTCACCTTTACAGGACCCACAACATAAAACACTAAGGAGCCAACTCACCAAAGAAGCAACCGAAGAGGGCATAACAGCAGTACCTCAAGGAGAAGAAGAGCAGATCAGGTTGAACCATGAACACAGTCCTTGCAGCAACAGGCAAACACGAAGCCCCCAGGAAAGGAGGTTTGCAAGCAGCCACAAAACAAGGACAATGAAGTAGTCCATCAACCATGCTGGGCACCAGATGTTGACTGCAGCCCAGACAGTTTTCTGCCTGACCCTACCTGATCTTGGGGCTTGGGGGTGAGCTGGTACAGAGTCAAGGACCAGAGTGCGGGAGCAGGTGAGAAACACGACAGCAAACTCCTCTGAGCACTGCTGCAAGCTCCTCTAATGCCCTCCACCCCATACCCCCATTGGTCCCAAAGAAAGCATCTCTTTTAAACAGTTCCTGATTGGCTGGCATTGTTTGCACTAACAATCCCTGGTCTCTCAGGCAATCCTCAATTAGGTCTTCCTACAGGAGATACTTTTGTGGGTGCATGGCTCCCAGCATTTACAGAGGCGGTCCCACCATTCCTGCTACAGTGATAAGCTCTTTCCTGGCTGAGCTACTATCTCACCATCTTTCTTTTTTCTTTAAGATTTATTTATTTGTTATGTATACAGAATAGGGCACCAGATCTCATTATAGATGGTTGTGAACCACCATGTGGTTGCTGGGAATTGAACTCAGGACCTCTGGGAGAGCAGTCAGTGCTCTTAACCGCTGAGCATCTCTCCAGCCCCTATCTCACCATCTTAAGCAATAGTTCTGAAACCATTTTATTTTAGTTTTTTGGTTTTTCAAGACAGGATTTCTCTGTGTAGCCCTGACTGTCCTGGAACTTACTCTGTAGACCAGGTTGGCCTCAAATTCAGAAATCCACCTGTCTCTGCCTCCCAAGTGCTGGGATTAAAGGTGTGAATCAGCGCCCCGTGACAATACTTCTGAAAATTTAAAGCCCATGCTGTGGCACATGCACACCCACATATACCCAGTGAATGAATGAAGGACTATAAAGACCATAGATATTACCTAGGGAACTTGACAGTGTGTGTACTACCTGTTGCCACACCTAGACTTTCTGATTCAGTGGATTTAAGTAGGACTTGAAAAATGTACATTTCTAGAGACTTCCAGCTGGTGCTGACACTGTTGGTCCCAATTATGGGCCTGGAGCAAATGATTTGGGTTTAAAGAGAATTCCTGTCCCAGTGGTCCTGACCCTCAGTCCTTTCTCCCCACTCTCCAGCTCAGGGGAAGTGGGCTTAGGTTATCAATGATTGATTCACGCTAAAGGTCAGTGACTTTCTGACATCTTTCAAGACATCTGTCCCAACCAGCCCTCACTCTCCTCATACCCAACCCGGACAGGGCATCCTTGGGCTTGAGTTAGCAGAAACAGTTTTGCAGGTGAAGGATGGTAATGGGTGATGCAGTGATCCTCCTTGGTCCTGGCACTTCTATTCTTTGAGGTTAAAATATTTGTTTCTTCCTGGGTTGCACTCAAGCTGATGTCTGGGAAGCCATTTATGCTTAATGTCTCCAACACATTAGCAGCCCCACACGGGGCTCTCTTAATGAGACTCCTTAGTGGCAGCTCTGTGAAAGAGCGGGATTGTGTCTGCACCAGGTGCCCAGCCTCAGCTGGAGAAGTGTCTAGACAGGGCTCTGGTCCCAGGTGGGTTCCTCCCTACTTAGCAGTTCATCCAGAGTCTACTTACTGTTTGGTAGCAGTGCCAGCATATTCTTCCTGCTCATCTTGGCAAGACACTGCCCCCAGCCTGCACATACCCCAATCTTATTGTCCTTCCTTAGTTTAGGAAAGGGTGGCCTTAGGCCATGTATATTCCTTAATTTATAAAGTGCATGCTCAAAGCCCTGGGTTCGATCCCCAGTACTGCACAAAAATGCAGGTGTGGGTTTTTTTGTGGCACATGCTTCAGTCATATAAGTGTGAGCGCAGCCTGGGACACATAAGACCCTGTCTCTTAAAAAAAAAAAAAAAAGAAGAAGGATGGATGGATGGAAATAAATGGCCTCCTTGAACTGAATTTCTAACTTCTTGTCTAACTGGTTCTTATCCAGCATTGATTATTTTACCTCAGTACTTACAGTTGGGAAGAGAGGTTCTCCCATGTTGCTAGCGTCCCTCTCCAAAGTTCAAAAATTCTAGGCTGAGAATGTAGCTTGGTTGGCGGACTGCTTGCCTAGCATGCACAAAACCTCAGGTTTGATCCCCAGCACCACATAAAACCAAGTGTGCTGACACAGACCTGTAATCCTAGCGCTTAGTGGGTGGAAGCAAGAGTTTCAGAAATGCAAGCTTTCTCTATGTAGTGAGTTCAAAGCCAGACCAAGCTATATGGTCTCCTGTCTTTTATTTTTCTTTTGAATTTATTTTTAACTGGCTTGCTCGAGCACTTGGCTACTGTCTCTCAATCTTTTGGTTCTTTTGAAGGTCAGGAAAACAACTCAGTTTTGGATGCAGAACCTCAGCATAAGAGACTCCATTTTGGTTTGTCTGGTTGAGCCTGGTGTAGAAGGTCAGTCTAGACCTGTGGCCTCCTGTGTAGTTTCTTTAACAGGACTTTGGGAGATAATGAAGATGGCACGTGAGGGTGGAAACCTCACCAATGCGGATTGGTCCCTGGCACGATCGTGGTAGCTTGCTTCTTCTCCATGATTTGCCATGTGAGGCTGCAGTGGGTGGCTGATCACTGACATCCCAGAAGTAGGTTAAGCACATTGGTATGCTCATCTTAGACTTCCAGCCTCCCAAACAGCGAGAGACGATGTCTGTTGTTTACAAGTTACCTGGTTTGTTTGAATAGCCTGACTTGACTGTGGTTATCTCATTAGATAACGAGCTCTAACACCAGCAAGTACACCAAAGGCCGCAAAGGACCAATGCTGACTTGGAGTCAAGTCCTACTTGCCCCATCCATACTTGGCCTCATCTCATCCTGACTAGAGAGGGAAAGGGTGAGCTTGTCCTGCTAAGAGAGAGCAGAGGAACCCAACGAGTACCCATGACTCATTCCTCCTTGTTCTCCCCTCATCCTGGGAACCTCAGGCCCTAAAAGACAAACCTCCCACTGCCATTAGAATCATGGGGCAAAGTAATGCCGACTTTTCTCCTAGGCAGGGAGAGCCATATGGACATCAGTATTCCAGGCTACAAACAAGCTGGCTGGTTGGCCAAGAGCTCAGGCCTTCCTCTTTCCTGCCTTTCCCATCCTGGCTACTCATCCTGAGGTCTGAGCCACGGGGAACCCTCTCCAATCTGCTGGAACAGAACATCACAAACTGTTCCTGTTGTGGTCTGGGCAGCCAGCTCCCCAGCCTGCTGCCGCTAGAAGGCAACCAGGAAGTAATGAGTCCGCAGTATCCCTCTACCGTGCCAGTCCCCTCTTGGGAGGAGCATGCCTATTTGGATGGAATCACACCCGAGGCAGGCACTTTAGGGAGTGATTGGGAGAATGGAAGAAGACAGAAGTGCTCAGATGGCCAAATGGGCAAAGGCAGGCCACATTATGCCTTATGCTTTCCCCGCTAACCAGCCTTCTGGCTCAGACAGTTCAGACCCATCTGCCCAGCTTTCTTCCCAGGCCCTACAGAAATACCAAATCTTCCCTTTTCTGTTCCCAGGTCCCACCTGGCCCATGCCCAAGATGTATAAAGCTCCCAGCTGGAGGGTGGCTTGGCGGAGGGCCATGTGAGCAGGGCACAGGCTGCAACCATAAGCCATAAGTGTGAGATGATGGGCCTGTGGCCTAGAGCTAAGGGCAGGTGGGCATACTTAGAAACCGACGTGCCACCTGCCCCTGGCTCCCTTCCCTCCTAGGATGTGATCACCCAGAAAGACGACTTTGGAGGTGGGAACTGGCGCTTGACCTTGATACCTTGCCCTCTGTACCTTTTTGGGTGGCAGCTTTGATACAGTCAGCCGCTCTGAAACTAGAAGGGGAGTCTCCAGAGTGACAGTGCTCACTTGTCATCCCAGCCTGTGGGAGGGAGGCTGTGACAAAAGGACCCAGGGTTTGAGGGCAAACAGGGCTCTGTAACGAGACACTGTCTTAAGACAAAGAAATAAATAGTAAGGTTTCCTTAAAGGTGGAGAGTTGGGGATATAGCTCAACGGCAGAGCACTTATCATGGTCAAGGTCATAGGTTTAATCTCAAGTACTGAAGGAAAAAGGCAATTATTAGAGTCATTTGAAGAGGAATGAGTAAGCCAACTGAGTACAGATCTCAGTCATTTTTTTCTTGCCTGTCCCTGGGCCTTCCTGGGTCCTGGCTGATGGCTCCCATGGAGATGGAGATACTCCCAGAAGATAGCTTCACCTCATGCAGGAGCAGCCAGCGCTCTGAAAACTCCAGAACTGGGTGGCTGACCTCATATCTGAGCTGTTCTTCCATATTCCAAAGGGGAGGTGAACAGAAGGCTAGGTCGGGGAGACATGCGTGTGGGCAGGAGACACAGGACAAAGGCCTGGTTTCTCTTGCTTCATCCCAGCTGAGTATCTTCCCCACCTAGAAAACGGGTGCATTCAAAGAAGGAATCCCTGCTGGAGATCAATGTCAGGGACTGGCCTCCCCTCCCAGCTTCCTCCTTGGTGATTTACAGGAATGATTTGGACATAAGAGTTAATGGAAGTAGGTTGCCAGTGTGGGGGCACATTCATCACTGTCTCCTTGCATTCCCAGAGCGGATCTGTCTTTCAGGGTTATATATCCTGGAGAGAGTTCCCAAGACCTGAAAAATATAGGCTACCTTGGGAGGACAGGGTTGGGGCGGCCTCGGCAGGGGTTTTATAAACTTGGGGTCATTTGAGACTGCAGTGTAGCTGCAGGAGTTGTCCCGGTGGGCTTTTTCTTTTGTTTCTGTAATCATGGGGGAAGGAGGCATGGAGTATGGACTTCCGTGGGGATGGGAAACTTCAGACCTCCCTTCCCTCAACCACCAACCCAACTCTTGTTCTGTAAAATAGCCATGTCCACCGACTGCTGTTTCGTGTGGGAGGTGGCAGCAAGGGGGAACTGTGTGCTGGTGCAGTGCTCCACCGGGGTCTTCCATGTTCACTCCACTGCCTGCGTCCACCCATCGGTTCCCCTTGCCCTGTGGTATCACTCGGGGAAGGAGCTGTTTGGAAAATACAAAGACCTGGTGCTAGAAGCCTTGGGGCAGGTGGGAAGGGCTGGGGGGAGGAGAACTGCCCCTCCAGGCCTGCACAGCTCAATGGTGTGTGTGCCTGGATGTCCAGGCCTACGTTTAATGTGAGCACACACCGCTGCTGTAAAACGCTGATCAGGACAATGCTAGAGATGCTGCTGAAGCCTGTTCCAGACTGCTCCGGCTCCGGCCGGTCAGAGGGACTCTCATAGACATTCATTCGGTTAGAAATGAATAGACCTCTCTAGTCCTGATTCTCCTTTTAACTTGCTTCTCTACGTCCACCTCCTCTCTTCCCCCTCCCTTCCTAATCTTGTTGGAGAGAAGAACCTCCCTCCCAGCTGCCATTGTTTACGATGTACAACACGAATTCAAATGAGATCGAAGAAGGAACTAGGAATGGGGGTGAGCGGTGAATGGCAGGGAGCGAGCAAAGACAGCCCTATAGACTCCTGCCAGCTCATGGAATGTTAGAACTAAAGGATGAGGAATTTGGGGGTCTCTCCTGTGCTTACAGACAAGGAGCTAGAGGCCCTTATGGGATAGCTATTATCTGCCAAGGGTTAATATGGACTTGTCCCGCTGGTCCCTGGGGAGTTGCTGGGAGCAGTAGGATGCTACTTCTTGGACTCCTCAAGGCCCATGTTCGGAGCCCAGATGTGACTGAGTGTCTCTGCTTTGTTCTCTTGGGCTCAGAAAAGGAAATTGTTCTTGCTGCATGGACCATACTTTTTCTCCTGAAGCTGGTGACAGCTCTCTTCAGAGCTTTTGCCTGTGTCTAGTGATCACACTGCAGGGCCTGGAGTGTGACAGCCCTGGTAGTTAGTCTCCTATCAGGTCCATATGCGTCCTAGGGAAGTCTAGCTCGGATTCAGGTTCTGGCAGGGCTTCCTAGTGGGCAGGGCTTCCTGCAGTGGCAGAATTTGGGCATTGCAGCTAGAATCCTACGCCCTCTCCCCCCCAGTTGCCTTCATTCAGGTTAAACAGCAGGGGGCGCTCCTGAGTCACAGAGAGAGGGAGGGAGGAGGGAGAGCGAGAAATAGGAAATCTGTGCTGTTTCATCTCAGCCTTGGCTTGGGAAATGTTGCCTGTCAATATGAAGGTGAGCGGGGCAGACTATTCAACCACCAGAAGCAATCTACTGGCAGACAGAGACAGAAACTTCAACGAAAACTGGCTTTTCCAACTTGTGTGGGACTCCATGGCTGTAGGAAGCTAATCTCTGTCGATGACAGTTAGTGAAGCAGGTCTCCTGGGGATCATGGGTAGCCAGGGCCGGTTCCCACTTAGTTTGACACTGTATAACTTTTGGCCCTTTGCCAGTCCTCAGTAACCGACCTCAGGCCTCCTTAGGGGAAAATATCTCAACTTTCTTCAGATACGCTTCTAGGTTACCCTGTGTTGCAATGGCCCATGTACTGCGCACTAGACTCTTCGTCATGTGACATGGGGGAGGGAAGCTATCTCTCCCAGGTCTGACACAGTTCCTGACCTTATTTGGATTATCTGGAGTCAGATGGGACTGGGCTGAGGCTGCTAAGCAGGTCTGTGGGTGTGGCACATTCCTGACCTGGAGCAAGCACTGGGCAGCTGCTGTGGTGAGAGGGAGGAGGGGGGCTTCCCAACCACACCCTCGTGCCCCAGCCAGTGTTTTTCCAGTTGTCTTTTTCGGGTTTTCTCCTCCCCCCCCCCCAATACGAAAACCCAAACACCTGACTCCCAAGAATTCCTCCTTCCCAATAAAGGGGCCTGTGTGGTGTGCACTGTTGATTCACAGGCCTACCAAGGGTAAAATGTCTGTCTTGGGTTACCCAGCCTAAAAGAAAAGCCTGGTCTTTTGGCTTTTAGCACCTTCAAGTTCTCTTTGTGGGAAGGATTGGGGTGGGGAACACAGCCACAGAGTTGGAAAGAACAGAACCTCCAGGCTGGAGACAGGCTTTGATGCCCACAGAGTTGAAGGTCAGAGTTTGGCTCCCTCCATCCAAGCCAAGTCACTAGTTCTCCCTAGCTATGGCTTTGTAGGAAAATCAAAGACCTTTCAGGAATGTCCCTCAGGGCCACAGGCTTGCCTGGGGGTAGGGGTTCCTCTACTTTCTTCAAACGCCCTAGTGTCACGCTGTTCATGTTCAAGTGCTCAGTCCCTCTGAGGCACTAACTCCAGGGAGTGGGGAGTGAGGATTAGTCCTCTCTGGAGAAAACTAAATCCCATAAACCCATTGGCCTGTAGCCTTTTTCCCTTATGTGTCAGGTCTTTCAGTCAGGGCACTTTTTTTTTTTTTCAAGAGATTTCATCTGAGTTCCTCCAGCTGCACTCTAACCTATCCTTTATCCTGTGGTATACACCGAAGACCCTGGGATACTCACTTGTGCCATTGGTTGAAATATCAAAGTAGGGGAAGGTGGTAAAAGAATGGGCAAAGTCTATCACCACCCTACCCCCACCCCCACAGATAGGGTTTCTCTGTGTAGCCTTGGCTGTCCTGGAACTCCCTCTGTAGAGCAGGCTGGCCTCGAACTCAGAAATCCACCTGCCTTGCCTCCCAAGTGCTGGGATTAAAGGCGTGCACCACCATGCCCGGCTCTATTGCGTCTTTTTGATGGTAGGTTTGAAGCACAAGTCAAACAGACGGCCCACAGAAGTCCATCTTTGGGAGAGACCAAGGATAAGCCAGGCTGCATTGACTCCGAAGCCAGTCAAGTCAGTCAGTCAGTCAGTCAGTGAGAAGTGTGAGGTGAGTCATGACATGCCCAGCACTCAGGAGGCAGAACAAAGGAGATCAGAAATTTGGAACTGTCCTCAGTCACATAGTGAGTTCTTGCTTGAGTTGTATGAGACTATTCAATAAATGAAAGACAAAAGTGATCATTCCTAAGTGTGACTGAGCATGGAGAAGTATTGATATTTCAGGGAGACACACACTGCAGTTTGGGGAGCAGGCTGCCTTGCTCATTAATGTCTAAGCAGGACCTAGAAAAACCAGGGAGACCAAGGACAACCTGTGCTACAGAATGAGGCCATATAGCCTACACAATGCTGGTACTTGAGAGGCTGAGGCAGGAGTTTGAGGTTAGCCTGGACTACAGAATGAGAACCTGTCTCAAAAACAAAAAACAAAAAGCCGTAAGAGGCACTCAATGAATTTGTCCATTCCCTGCAGCTCTTTTCCTAGTCTGACCCTTTTTATATAGAGACAAAACTTTTTCCATCTTAAATGGCCATTTAAACCCCTTTCCTACTGGATTCTAAGCACTAGATAGCCATCTGCCTGTTGGGAAACCTCAGGCTTAGAGAAGAGGGGGCAGAGTATAGAAACAAAGGCTCATATTTGGTCTAGAAGTAAGTTGAAACTCACAGGTAGTACCTCGATAAATACTGCCCCCCCCCAAGACCTGATTGCCCCCAGGGAGGAGAGAATCCACACGTAGACCCAAGTGATGTTATGTAACCTTGTCCCCCAAGTCATCCCTGACTGGTGAATAAAGATGCCTACAGCCTAGCTAGGCAGAAGAGATAAGGGGGGAGGGGTTCCAGGCTTGGTTGGGGGTCCAGGCAGGAGATCAGGAGGAAGAAGAGAGGGAGGGAAGGGAGGGAGGGAGGGAGAGAGAAAGGGAGGGAGGGAGAGAGAGAGAGAGAGGAAACATGGGGCAGGACTCATGAAAACATGGCTATGAGAGCTGGCCAATTGGAGTAAGAGCTGCCCAGGTGGAACATGGCAAGTTATAACTTGGGGTTATTGATAGGAAGCAAAATCTAATAGCTTAGAGGGCAAATATCTGCCTAGCTCTAGTGCTATAAAGGCTTATTATAAATATAAAGGTTGTGTGTCTTTTATCTGGGAACTGAATGATCAAAAACGGGGTAGAAACCCTGATCTGAGATTTAAAAATTTAGTACAACACTACCATCCCACTTTAGCTCCAGAAGTTGGTCTCTGACTATCTGTCTCCCCACCCCCATTCACCCACCCCTGCCACTGTGGGGGAGGGGTTGAGGGGATGCAGAATCCAACCCAGTGCCTCATATACTCTACCACTATGCTGTACCCAGCCCCTAAAGCCTCCCTTGCTGCCTAGGTACTAGGACTTTGGTGATGACCATCTAGTATATAATTAGACTTGTTCTGTTTTGTTCTGCTTCTTTTATTAAAGTCAGGTCTCATGTAGCCCAGACTGACCTGAAACTTACTATGTCACTGAAGATGACTTAGAACTCCGAATTATATGAGCTGTCATGACCAGCTTGTTTGTTTGTTTTGAGGCAATGTGTTGGTTTGAATGAGTATGGTTCCCATAGGCTTATATATTTAAATACTTGGCCCCCAGTTGGTAGAATTGCTTGGGAAGGCTCAGTGTGGAAAGGTACCCTGGCAGTCAGGAACCAAGGAACACCACAAAGTCACACCTCACACTAGAGATTTATCATCGGGAGGGAAGAACCCAGGAGGTTGGCTGCCTCTGCTCAGATGAGAAGCTGCAGGAAATTGAACAGAAGACAGGTTTTGTATGGGGTTTCCTGGGGTGGGGGCGGGGCTTTCCAGTGTGGGGCTTTCCAGGGTTGGGATTGGTAGGATTTCAAATCCAGAGCTTGGGCTTTTTACTCTGTGGGACGGGTGCTGGCTCTGTCTCTTAGGGCAGTTAGAGTGTTCTGTGGGGAGAACCTTGCAGTTGAATGTCCTCCGGAGAGGAACCTGGCCACGCTGGTGCCTCGAGGGGCTTGTAGTAGGAGGTCTGGCTTTGATGAAGGAGGTGTGTCACTGCGGGGTGAACTTTGAGGTTTCAAAAGCCCAAGCCATTCCCAGTTAGCAATCTCTGCCTTGTGTTTCTGGGTCAAATCTCAGCTATTGCCCCCCCCCCCCCCCCCCCCCCCCCCCGTACCATACCTTCCTGCTGCCATAATTCCCACCAGGATAGGCACAACCTCTGGCCGTCTGAAACTGTAAGCCCTAAATAAACTGTTTCTTCTCTGAGATGAGAGGTCATGGTGTCTCTTCATGGCAATAGAATACCAAGGATCTTACTAAGTAACTGAGACTAGCCTCAGGCTCACAGTGGTCCTTTCTCCCCACTCACCAACAAACCCAGCAGGGACTGAAGGGATGCAGGGCTGGCTCCTCCTTGCCGAGGCTAAGGTTAGAAACATGATTTCTCATGGAATCTACAAGCCACAACTGAATCAGTTCTAACCATGATTCTAATTTTACAGATGAGTGTACAATGCTAATTAATAATCAAAATGGGAACCCACTGGTGGCTTGGGGGTAAAGAAACTTGCCATCACACCTGAAAACCTGAGTTTAATCCTTGGGACCCACAATGACAGAGAAAACCAACTCCTAACTGACATATTAGCTGTGGGGTATATACACACACACAATTTATTTTTTTAATTTATTTTTTCATTTTATGTGCATTGGTGTTTTGCCTGTATGTATGTCTGATTAAGGATGGCAGATCTGGAAGTTACAGTCAGTTGTGAGCTGCCATGTAGGTGCTGGGGTTTGAACCTGGGTCCTCTGGAAGAGCAGTCAGTGCTCTTAACCATTGAGCCATCTCTCCAGTCCCACACACAAAATTTTAAAAATGGAAATAAAGATAAAAATTTTGCAGGTTAAAGAAAAACTTACCCATTGATGGGCCTTCTGCAAACATTTATATGAGATTAGTAAACCCCGGGCGTCATCTTATTGTCCCTGTTTCTATCTAAGAAAACAGAGTCTGAGAAAATAACTGAGCCAAGAGACAAACTGCATCCACCACATAGACAAGCCATGATCCCTTAACAGTATGGACTCCCACGGGGGAGCTGTGGGGAGCAGGTGGTGATGAGAGTCCCTCTGGACTTTGAAAGCAGAAGTACTCTTGGCCCATGGCAGGCCAAGAACTGAGTGTTGGCTGTGCTGGGGGGGCTGTGGAGAAGCCCTTCCCCTCTTTTTTCCAAAAAACCCCCAGGGACGAGAGCTTTGCCATTGTCTTCTCACCCCCGTGGGACTGGCCTGTGAAGAAGGCGTGCATCCTGAGCACAGAGCCTGAGACAACTGGAGCAGGGAGAGGGGGCTGCTGCTCGTTCTGCCTGAAGCCTGTCTCCTTATTTACCCCCAGACACACACCCCAACCCTGGCATCCTGTCTGGGGCTGCTGTCATTCTCTGCTCTCTCCCAGAATCACTGTGAATCTTGCAGGGCTGTGGTTGCCTTGGTAACTTGATGGGAGGCTCTTGAGGTTTTGTGGAACCAGAGAGAGATGTGCGGGGTAGGGGAGGGGGAGGAGGAACCAGGCTTTGCTAGGCTGCTGGTCATAAAAGGGAAGGAACAGCTCTAGCTAGCTCTCACTGCCCCTGTCAGCCAGCCAGTCCTTCCCTGGGTTTGGCCTTGGTGCCCTTTGTTGCATCTGCAGTAGTTGGGAGTTGTGGGTAGGGGCTCTTTGTAGTCAAACCTGTGAGGAAAGAACCATGAGGTAACTGCCGTGTCCTTGGAGGTGACTCCCATTGTCACCCAGAGCTGACAGACTCCTGCTTGCTCTCGTGCCCTGGCCCTGAAGTCTTAATTGGTTTTATGAAGTTCAATGCCTGTATTTTATAAGATAGATAATGATGGTGAGGGGAGGTCAGGCCCTCCTCTGCTAGACTTGGCAGGGCCTCCAGAATTGCTGACTTTCCAATCAGCACCAAACAGACTGATGGGGCCAGGGTGGGCAGGGGCAGCCAGGCCTGTGATTCTCACTGTGGGCCCAGGACCTGTCTCTACGTTCTAGTCCCTGTGATACAGGCAGGAGGGAGGGCGTCCTGTGTTCCTCTTTGGTTTCTATTTTGTGCTCTCTCAAACCATCACTCCGTGACCAGGCACCTGTGAGAATGTAAGGAAAGCAGGCGACAGGGGCAGGGAGTAATTATGTGGATGTCTTTCCAGGGCCTGGGCAGCTTTCTTGACCTTCTGGAGGAATCCTGTAAGACGAAGCCCCCCTCCTCCCTTTCCAAGGATGGAGCTGGCTAGCTGCCGGCTGGAGTGCCGAGTGAGTGCCGGCAGAGGCAAGGTCTGAGGCAGGTGGAGATAGATGGTGAAAGGAGAAAGGGCATTTGCTGGCTCAGGGATGTCCCCCACCAACACTCACAGGCAGGAAGAGAAAGAGGTGAGGACAGAGGGTTCCATGTTCTTCTTTACGTCATCGGCTGCAATACAGGATTATGATTCACAGAAACAATGAAGGGTCAGCCCTGGTCCCTGGGCCAAACCACGTGCTGCTCTTTATCGTCCTCTGGGAAGGAATTTTGATAATTCCACTGACTGTAGTTATTGTCATCCTGTCCATCTGGCTGTCCATGCAGCTGTCTGTCCCCACCTTCACCCCACCCCCACCCCTAGTCCCTAGTCTTCTCTTTCAAAAGAGGATAGAAGTGTTTTCAGATTGGGCCCAGTTGCTGAGTATAGCTGGCTATAGGACAGGTGACCCTAGAAAGCCTTTTCCTCTTTAGCATATTGCCAAGCTCCTCCCTCCCCCTGCTTTCTGACCAGGAGTCTCTTACTCTTTAGAGAGAGTCCAATCTTCAAGAAAAGGAGGAAGGAGAGAGAGCTACCTGGATCAAAAATGTGGAATTTCCTAGTGCACCTACAGATCTTTCCCCTCTCTCCTGCCTCCTCTCTTCCTCCTCCTTTTAATTAGCCAGTGTTTATAAGGGGCCAGGTGGTGTAAAAGCCCTCTACAAACGTTGAACACGATTTCATTTCCAAGACTAGCAAAGAGTGTGTTTGCAGACTTGACTGAAAGGTCACGGCCTGCCTGGGACAGAGGAAGCCCCCCTCTCTGCAAGGTCCAGAAGAAAAGCATTTCTGGGGTTTGAGATGGGGAAAGGAGAAGAGGCCCTGGGGGACACGGTGCCAGTCACATCACGATGCCTGCCTCCTGGCCCTTGAGCTGGACACCAGGCCGGCTTCCTACCTCTGTTACTTTTCTAATTGCTGTGTGACGAAAGCAACTTGAGAAGAGAGGAATTTATGCTGGTTCACAATTTGAGAGACATACATGGTCCATTAGGAGAGGGCAGGCATGACAGCTGTCACGTGGATAGCTCTGGTCACACGACATCCACAATCAGGACGTAGAGGAGGACGAGTGCTGGCTCTCGGCTCACTTTCTCCTTTTCCTCGGTCCAGGACCCCAGCATGTGGAAACAATGATATGCACGCTCGGAGTGGATCTTCCCTTAGGTGAATGCTTTGGGAAATCACTCCTAGACATGTCTGGAGTTGTGTTTCCTAGCTAATTCCAAGTCCAGTCACATTGACAATGCGACCCACAGTCACATCCCGACCCTAACACACACCTGCCTCCCAGAGCTCCAGAAGATGAGCCCTCTCTGTAGGCCATCCTCAGAGGTTCTTTGCCAGGGGATATGCTGATATTCCCAGCTAATGCTAAACACTCACTGGCTATCAGCCTGTGCTAAGGGCTAGAGCTCTCCAGCTTAGGGACTGGAGGCTGTCTCTGCAGTGGGGAGTAGAAGGTGCACAAAGGACCTTGAAACCCTGGGCTGAAGGTTATCACTAATCATCTCTGACCAGTGACAAGAGTCCTGTTTTATGCCTTCCAGAAAACTTCCAGTATGGAGGTTGCTTAAGCTTCCCTTTCCCTGAGATGACTGGCCTAAATCCATTAGGAAAGAACACTGCTGTCCAGTTCGGGGTGAGTTCCTCAGTAGAACAGCTGTCCAGCCGATGAGAGGTGCCAGGGCTGAGGAGATGCCCAGTTATTACAGTGAGTGCTGTGTGACCATGAAAACCTGAATCCAGACCCCAGCACCCACATAAAAGTACAGCCATGCACTGGGGGTACATGCCTGTAACCCCACTAGTAGGTAAGCAGAGATCCCTAGAGTTAGCTGGCCAGCTAGTCTGGTCAAACAGGTAGCTCCAAGTTCAGTGTGAAATCTTGTCTCAAAAACAAACATGACAGACAGACACAGAGACAGACAGATAATAAGGTATGATGGAGGATGCCTTTAGTCCAGGCACATTGTGAGATCCAGACCAGCCAAGGATACATAGTAAGAGTTCTTTTTCAGTGGTGGTGCACGCCTTTAGTCCCAGCACTCGGGAGGCAGAGGCAGGCAGATTTCTGAGTTCTAGGCCATCCAGGTCTACAGAGTGAGTTCCAGGACAGCCAGGGCTACACAGAGAAACCCTGTCTCGAAAAAAACCAAAAAAAAAAAAATAATAATAATAATAATAAAATAAAAATAAAAAAAGATTTCTTTTTCAAACAAAACAAAGTTAAAATGGCGGAGAATGGAGAAGCAATAGAGAAAATCTAATATCCCCTCTGGCCTGAACACATGCATACGTGAGTGAATACACCTATACATATAGTGCATTTGCATAAACCCTCCAAGTAGAGAGAGGAGAGAGAGAGAGAGAGCTCCCTGGCTTTTATCTCCTTCACTAAGGAAGGAAGAAAGGAGGTAGGGAGAGAGAAAGGAAAAAAAAAGCCATATTGAGATCAATTAGCCTTGGCAAGTTCCATGTCCAAGGGGCAGCTTTCCAGTTTCTGGTGCCCTGAGGCCTGCACCAGGAATGCCTTCCTTTCATCTCTGGGCAGGAGCCAGCTTGGGTTCAGCTCCAAGGTAAAGGAGACAGGAAGAGCTGGGCAGTGGTGGCACACACCTTTAATTCCAGCACTTGGGAGGCAGAAGCAGGCGGTTTATGAGCTCGAGGCCAGCCTGGTCTACAGAGTGAGTTCCAGGACAGCCAGGGCTACACAGAGAAACCCTGTCTCGTAAAACCAAAAACAAACAAATAAACAAATAAAGAAAATAAATTTTTAAAAAAAGGAGACAGGGAGAGTACAATAGGAGTCAACCTTTACAGCTCCTAATACTGAGAGTGGGGTGGGGTATGTGTGTGGTGTGTGGTATGTGTGTGTGTGTGTGTGTGTGTCCAGAGAGCAACAAAGAATACAAACAGGAAATGTAGGTTCAGGAAGAAGGAAGAAGATGGATAATGTGTTTGCACATCCCCTGGGCCTTCTTCATCTCCATCTCCTTAGCCCTCTAAAGCTGAACAGAGTTGGAAAGATTTCTGGGAACTCCAAGCCCCTCCAACATCCACTCTGTTTCTAATCCCTTTTCCGTAGCTCATCTCCAGGATCCAGGTAGCTCACTCTGTCATTGGTTCATTTTCATCCCGAGCTATCTGTCCTTGAAAAACCTAAGGTCACCCCACCACCACCACCACCACCACCACAACTTGAGAGGAGTACAGATAGAGATATGGGATGGTTACAGGGTACCCAAATAGTACAGTGATACTTGTTCCAGGGTGTGTCTAAATGAACAAAACCCACTAGGACACAGACACATACCTTTACCCTGGATCACCGGGGCACTTTCATGTCACACACAAAGAGCTGTGCCTTTGCAGGCACACAGTTGCCACAGTCTCCATAGACCTAATTCCTAGACAATGTTGTCCTCAAGATACCTGCTAGGTATGAATCAAATCCTTGTCTTGAGGCTGGAGAGATGGCTCAGTGGTTAAGAGCACCTAAGACCACAGCTTCAACAGCCTCAGCCTCCATCACAGGCAGAGGCCAGGCTGCCTGGGCTGCCCAGGCTCTGAGGGTGGCAGGTGAGGGGTGAGGGTATGGAACAAGAGTGGAATATGGAGGCTAAGGTTAGAGATCTCCCAGTTCCACTAACCAGAAGGAGTGTGTCCTGAATCAAAAGCATGGGGGCAGGGGCACTGCTGAGTTGGTTGCTGACAAATGTGTCCTCATTTCCCACCCCCTCTCCCCCACCAGGAAGCTTCTAGCTGTCAGCAAAGCCACTTAGGGATTAGAGCAGCTCCTCCATTCAAGCTGCTTATTCACAAAGTGCTTTCAGTTCAGGTGTCTTTTCTTCATGGATAGTGTGATGCATGGAGGAGTTTCCTCCTTAATACCCAACTAGAATGCCTGGCCCACACAGAAGAGCAATTTGGGCTGGCCTTGGCTTTCTGGCAACTCAGGGTGGTCAACACTAGCCAGTGACTGTCATTCTCCAAGAGGGCAGCTCCAGGCACAGCCAAGAAAGGCCATACATGAAGTTTTCCCAAAGGACAGGAAACGGTTCCAAATTTGTGGAGGCCCTCAGTTTCTACCAGGAGGGTACAGGCTTGATGTCTGGAGGAAGAATACATCTGTAAGGAGAGATGTCAGAGGGTGCTGGGGAGTGGTTTCAGCTTCTGAGACTCTTGGCAGGTACCCACATGCATTGAGTTGAATCATGGTATTTATTAAAACACCCAGCATGCATGGGGCTAAGCATTAAGAATACAATATTGAGTAAGATAACATGCTAATCCCTGCAGTATGGAGATGCCAGTCTAGGTATGAAACCTAAACAAAACAAAAGAGGAAATCAGATGATAATTCAAAATTAGAACAAGAACAATAAAGAGAACAGATAGGATACTCAGATAGAAAGCAAGAAATAGGTCAGGGTTGAGGGCTCTTCTTCAGATGGGTAGTCAGGGCGTATAATGTTGTATACGTAGGCCTCAGAGCACAGGAGCCAGGGCGAGATCATTTCAGGCAAATGCTCCGTGGCAGGGTTTGTGGAAACAGACATCAGGGTGGCTAGTAAGGTGATGTGGGAAAGAGAGGAATACAGGAGCTCAGTGAGGCAAAGCTGGGCAGGGCATCTTAACCTAGGAGAGGAAGAAAGCTTACAACGCTTAGTGGGAGAGGGAAAGGCTTGGCCGGACTCCCCCTCAGCAGAAGGACTTTGTAGAGACTCCAGGTGGGTACAGGGAGATCCCTGAGGAGGCTGATGCAGTCATCCTCAGGAGCAGGAGACGGGAAGAGGAGAAGGAAACATCTAATTCCTAGACAATGTTGTCCTCAAGATACCTGCTAGGTATGGATCAAATCCTTGTCTTGAGGCTGGAGAGGTGGCTCAGTGGTTAAGAGCACTGGCTGCTCTTTCAGAGAACCCTGGTTCAATTACCAGCACCCACATAATGGCTCATAAGTGTCTGTAAGTCCAGTCCCAGGGAATCCAGGCTCACACGTGGTGCACAGAAATACATGCGGATAAAACACTCAAACACATAAAATAAATATAATAGATAAAAATGATAAAAATAAAAGAATCCTTGTTTTGCCAGGTGTGGTGGTGCATGTCTTTAATTCTAGCACTCAGGAGGCAGAAGCAGATGGATTCCTTTGAGTTCGAAGCCAGTCAAATCTACATAGAATCCTTGTCTTAGGGTGGGGAATATAGAATATAGCTCAGTGGGTAGAGCACTTGCCTAGCTTGACAAAGCTCTAGATTTAATCCCCAAAACCAAATGTCTGTATTCCTAGTAGTCAGGAAGTAGCGTCTGAGGCCAGCCTGGGCTACATGAGACCATATTTAAAATAAAATAAAATAAAATAAAATAAAATAAAATAAAATAAAATAAAAACAACAGAGGGTTGGAGAGATAGCTTAGTGATTAAGAACACTGGTTGCTCTTCCAGAGGACACAGGTTTGACTCCCAGAACCCACACGGTGGCTCACAATCATCTATAACTCTAGTTCTAGGGGCTACGATGCTGCTTCTGATTTTTGAGGGCACCAGGAACACATGTAATGCAAATACACACACACAAACGCGTGCGCACGGGTGAAACACTCATATACATAAAATAAAATAAATAAACCTAATTAAAAAGCAAAACAAAACACAAAGAATGTCTGTCTTAATTTGCGTTGTCGCCTCCAAGGTCCACAATGTACTTTTCCATTTCCAGAGCGAGGGCGGTCCATAGCCGCTCCTTCTTCATTCCCAGATAAACACACAGAAAGGACACTGCCTTTTGGAGATTGTCCAGGAAGTTGTCACCCTTCTGGCAGGACAGAGAAGAGATTGCCATTTTTGGGAGGGTTCATTTTCAGTGCCCTTCTGCCCTACTGATCTGGAGTATGGCCACAGTGCCACAGGTTGGGTAGATAGTGGCTGGCAGAGCCAAGCAGACCTAGAGGCACCCACCCCCTCTGCCCAAAGTATGATCGCAGAGGCTCCCTGGAGCCAAGTCCAGCTTCCCCATGTCTGTCCCACGCTGCACCAGAGGATGAGAACAAGTCAGGGTAAGGATTAGGAAGGGCTTCTCCGAGCCTGAACTACCCTCCTGGGACACAGAAGCAGGAGCTGGGGAGCTTGAGCTTGAGCACATACAGGTAGAGCTCGGGATTGAAAACTGATTTATATAGCGTGCGAGCAGGTGGGAAGGAGGGGAAGGTGGGGTCTGTGTACAGTGCAGCCCTGTGGGGCGGTGGTAATTATACATCACATTGAACTGTCCTTGCAGCACACTGAAGGGCAGCGGGAATGAGACACTAAATCACACTTCCCCGATGCTCACCATCGCTCACTCCTGTGATGTGGCCCCAGAGCCCAGGGCTGACACTTCTAGGCGCGTGCAGACACACACACACACACACACACACACACACACACACACACACACACAGCCCATTGGGAGCTAGCTTCACTGAAGACCTAAAGAGGCTGAGAGGAAGTGGGGATGTTATTAATTCTGGCAGCTTCCAAGAGCTGCATATGGGACAAGCCTCACTGTTTATCCCCACCCCCAATCTCAGCCTCACTGTTTATCGCCGCCCCCAGTCTCAGCATTTGTCTCTCACTACTTCCCTTCCCTTCTGCTGAGCTCCGAATGACTTGAGCATCTTTTGCTGGAGACATCTCTGTCTCCATTGCTTGCCCTTGCAGTGTCTCTTTGCTTTAAAGCCAGTTGCAGTGATAGTATCTCTAAACTCACCTTTGAGGGTTTTTTGTTGTTGTTTTTGTTTGTTTGGTTGGTTTTTTGTTTTGTTTTGTTTTGGTTTTTGTTTTTTTGTTTTGTTTTGTTTTTGAGACCGTTCTATAGCATTAGCTGGCCTGGGCCCTCTATGTAGACCAGGCTAGCCTCAAAGTAACCAAGATATACTTGCTTTTGCTGGGATTAAAGGCCTACTGCCATCACACTTCACAATCTCAATTTTAATTTAAATTGCCTGGAAAATCCCAAGGACTGAATGTAGCCCAGGCTGGCCTCAAATACACTATGTAGCTGAGGACAATTTTGAACTTCTCCTCTTGTCCCTTCTTTCCAGATGCAAAGATTGCAGACATGTGCCATCTCCTTTAGTATCAAATTGGTTCAAGAGGGCATGGAAGGCAAAGGAAATCCCATTTTCGCTCACTGTCTTCCCAAGCTCTTTGCAGGTTGGTGATAGCTTACTTCCTGCCCTCAAACCGCAGCCCAAGAAGCACATTTTCCCTTAAAGGGTCCTTTCTGTGACAAGACCATGGTTCTTAGAACTGGTCATACATACTTTCCACAATCTCCCTTACCTTCCCTCCTGGCCCCTGCACTTCCTGGTTCAGGGACGAGGCAGGATATAGAGGCCATACAGATCTGGATTTGAATTCTGGCCCATGACCACTCAAGGTATTAGTAGCATATAGATTGACAGTCAGCAGCTGGATTTCGAACTCTGCTTGGCTGCTCTCTTGGTATCGCCGGGACAAATAGCTGACCTTGTTTGGTTTCCCCATTTCAAAAATGTGGGCAATCCTAGAGCCTCCTAGACCGCTCACAGAGTGAATGTAGACTCTAGCAATACAACAGTCTGCGTTGTCTTAAGCTGTTATCACTGTAATTTCATCTCCCTGAGGCTCTATTTCCTTGTCTGGAACGAATCCCCGTACTTGGTTTCCTAATATTGTCCTTGGGTTGTTGTAAATATTAAATGTTGTGAATATGTCCAACGTCGCTGTCGGAAGCTTTCAGAGAGGTTGCTTTGGTTTGACTTTTATAGGGCTGTGCTGAACCCAGGGCTTTGTGCCTTCCAGTCCGGTACGGCGGTGTCTGTCCCCAGGCTTGGTAGTAGGGATCCACACATCAGCCTATTATTTCTTTTAAAATATTTTAATTACATTAGTTGATTGATTGAGCCTGTGTGCAGGTATATGTGTGTGGGTACACTTGGGAGTCTGCTCCCTCCTTCCGCTCTGTGGATCATAGTGATTGAACTCAGGTCATCAGGCTCAGCCTGAGAGATCTGGCTGGCTCCCCTTATTATTCATCTGTGTTTATTTCCCTGGTGTGCTCAGAGTTTGGGGGAGAGGGTCATTTCCTTGGCTAATGCAACAGCTTCCTTCTTCCTCTTACATCATCATGAAGGCAGATAAATTTGAGTCCTGGAGGACTGGGGGTTCTCGTCCATTCCAGAGCAAAGGGCATGTGGGCAAACACATCTCTGCTAGCTGATTTCAAAGGAGGAACACACATCTGAAAGTGGATGCTGCACACCCACAATGTTGTCAATAGAAGCAAGGGGATTACTGTGTGAGTTAAAGGCCAGTCCGGGTTAAAAAACAGGACTTTAAAACAACAAAACAGGGCTGGAGAGGTGGCTCAGCGGTTAAGAGCAATGACTGCTCTTCCAGAGGTCCTAAGTTCAATTCCCAACAACCACATGGTGGCTCACAACCATCTGTAATGGAATCGGATGCCCTCTTCTGGTGTGTCTGAAGACACTGAAAGTGTGCTCATATACATAAAATAAATAAATAAATAAATCTTTAAAAAAAAAAGAGGGGATCACAGTAGTATACTAGGTTGTGTGGCTGAAGGCTCACATAATTTAAGAAACACCTTTTTAAAAAACACAACAAGCTGGTGAGATAGCTCAGCTGTTGTGCTTGGTGTAGGCTATGGGGGTGGCAGTGGCAGCATCAGTAGAGGTAGCATCGGTGGTGGCAGTAGCTGCAGCACATGCCCTTAATCCCAGCGCTCTGGATGCAGACCCTGGTGGATCTCTGGATTTGAGGCCAGCCTGGTCTACACAGTGAGTTCCTGGACAGCCAGGAATACACAGAGAAACCTTGTCTCAAGAAACAAAAACAAACAAAAGTGTACTTGCTACTGTTTCAGAGTGTAAGGGAGGGCAGAGTGAAACCAAACTAGACCATTCTGTAGGTAGAAGGAATGTTTATTGGAAATATGAAGCTGCCATAGCTATCTCCTCTCCGGGGGGTGGGAGTGGGTTTCAGGTACAGCAGAAAGAATAGAAAAAGACAGGGAAAGTCTTGCCCAATTTTCTTTCCTTTCCTTTCCTTCCCTTTCCTTCCCTTCCCTTCCCTTCCCTTCCCTTCCCTTCCCTTCCCTTCCCTTCCCTTCCCTTCCCTTCCCTTCCCTTCCCTTCCTTTCTCTTTTCTTTTCTTTTCTTTTCTTCCTTTTTCATGACAGGGTTTCTCTGTGTAGCCCTGAACTTACTTTGTAGACCAGGCTTGGCCTTGAACTCAGAAATCCACCTGCCTCTACCTCCCGAATGCTGGGATTAAAGGCATGATCTACAACACCTGGCCCATGTATAGGTGTTCGTCAGCATGTGCATCTGCACATTGGATCAGCCCAGAGGTCAGAAGAGATGGAAGACACTTTGACATGTGTTAAAGGTATATACTAATAGGGGACTAAAAGACCCATTTCTCCCAGATAGGGGGAAATAAGGGCCAGACTGAAATCCACTTTACTGGTTTCTGAGGCATTCTGAGAGTTACTCACCAGCAATCCAGTCAAGAGTCTAGCCTGAGCTGAAACCAGACTCATTTTGGGGACTGGTTCCCAGTATCCACACAGTTGCTCACAGCCACCTACAGATCCAGTTCCAGCAGTCCTACCCTTTATTATGGCTTCTGCACATGGTGTACAGATATGTGTGCAGCCAAGACAGTCATACAAATGAAATCATTTCAATATAAATAAATAACAATAACGCCACAGAAGTCAGTGCAGGCTTCAGAAAGAGTCTGCGCAAATGAGTAGTGCCATGAAGCTGCGCCTCATTGGCTTCCTGCAACCCCCGGGTGGACATCGGATGGGTTTTTCAGCTAGTTGCTCTTCTCCACCAGCCTGAGTAGGCCAGGGTTTCCAGAGGGAGCTGCATCCGAGGCCCAGCCTCCAGAAGTCACCCCGATACCAGGCTTGGATCCTCCAATGGCTTCATCTTATGCTAATTGTTCATATTTAAGACTCATCAGCTATTTATTTTTGTGCTTGATAAATTTGCATGTGATTTGCATAATATTAATATTCACACGCATGTTTGGGAACCCTTCTTTTGTTCCTACTTAAGCTGGATTCCTGGGATTTAGTTAAGGAATGAGGGAGAAGAAAAAAAAAAAAAAAAAAAACAGAACAAGACCTTTCCCTCTTCTCTAAATGTGGATCGAAAGGAAAGACACATTCCAGGGGATGATTGACATCTGTCTTAAAACAAGTTCCTAAAGTCTCCGGCTCTGCTCAGATATCCTTCTCCTTATATTCCTGCATCTTCACCATGATATCCCAGCTTCCCTCTAATTATGAAAATGAAAACACATACTTAAGGATATACATGCCCACTCTTGGGCACTCTTGTGTTCAAAGGAGGTGGCTGTTAAGTCGGGAGGCACACGTCACCAAGATGCCAGCAGACAGGAGCAGATGGGGTCCTTACCCAGGTTGCCCCTCACCTCCAGCACAGCCCCCTTGGTTTAGAAGCCTCATTTATATGTTTTCCCCAACTCTCAGAAGCAGATGGCAGGTGGGAGTATGTGTGACTTCGTGTGTGTGTACTGGCTTACACATGAGCTGCACACACATATAAGAAGTGTGCACACATGTGAGACTGTGAATGCCCACGTGCATATTAGTGCACCACCAGAGGAGGTAGGAAAGGAGACCTCCCTTTAAGAAAACTGTAGGGATAATGCCACCAAAGGTGAGCCTTGCCTCCCTAGCCCTACCCTGTAATGAGAGCCACAGCAGAGTTAGAAAGGCAAGAAGAAGTCTCAGGGAAGTGGGGTGCCAGTGTCAGCTTCATCAGTGCCATCACTCCCAGAGCCCTCCCCGGGGCAGGGAGTCACAACCCAATCAATAATGTATTCTACCTGTCTGTGCCTGCCTTATGCTGCTCTCCCTGACCAGGCCTCTGCCCCCATGTGCTTCTGAGGTTCCTGGGATACCCCAACCCTGTAGGCCTCCACTAGGGAAGGCAGGGCCCCTGCAGGAAGTAGGTGAAGCAGAGACACAGCGAGAAGGCAAACAGCTTTCTTGAGTATGAAGGGAACATGAGAAGAGAAGCTGAAGATGTAACCGGCCAGACCTGGGAGGAGACCGAAAAGGGGGAATGGAGAGAGAGCGTGAGCAAAGAACAGAGAGCTGGCCTGGAAGTATATATGACTCAGTAGCTAAGTGCTTGCTAGGCTAGAATGAGGACCTGAACTCAGATACCCAGAACCACGGAAAACCACCAGCAGAAGCACAGGTCTGCAATCCCTTGCTCTGGTGATGAAATGGGAGGCAGAGACCGGAGAATCCTTGGGGGCATAGGTGGCTAGGCTGGCTTACTCAGCAGCAAGCAACAGAGATCTGTCTCCAGGTGGAAGACAGGGAGTGACAGGATTTGCCCTCTGACCTCCACACTGTGCACCTACACATACACACACACACACATACAAAACAAGAAAAACAACAGCAAACCAGAATGGTGACAGGGAGTAGGGGGCGGCTCAGATGACAGTCATGGAGCCTTCTCAGGGTCTCAGCCTTGCTCTCCTGTTTTCCTGCCCCCCCCCATCTTATTTAGGGGCTCCAGAGCTAGTGCCATAGAGGCCCAACTCCACAAACCAGCTGCCTCATGGGGATGCTCTGTCTATGCGATCACCTCATGTCTTACTTGGGCCCGGCTTCCTCAGAAGCAAGGTCTAGAGGGAGGTGAGAAGTAAAAGAGAGAGTGAGGTGAGAGAAGTGAGTACCCACCGGGCAACTGTACTCTCTCTGTAGGGACCTAGTCCCCCACCCCACCCCCAAGACCTTGGCACTTGCCCAGTCAGTGTGCCTTCTGGCCAGGCCCTTGTGCTTAGTGGCAGCCTGAACGTCATTTCTGGGAATCTGAACAGGGGCCCCTTTATGTGACATTGAGGACTCTGCCCTTTCTCCGAGACCCTTAACTTCCCACAATGCCGTTTTCTCCCAGCATAAAGTGGAAGGCACAAAGGAAATCAGAGCCTTTAGTCCTCTGTCTGAGTGAACAAATTGCACCAGAGTAGAAATCCCGGGCTGGGCTCCTATGAGACAGCACTGATGGTTAGTGGAGAGCTTCTACCTCTTTGGACTGAATGTTCCTAGAAACAGGAAAGTCCGGTCTTCAGTCCTCACTCATGCCTCTTCGTAGTTAGCATCATCAACAATAGTGACTCTGCTAATAGCAGCCAACGTTTACCAAATGCCTAATATATGCCAGGGACCTCCGTGTCATTGTGTGCATTATTTTACTTAATTCAGCAGCGTCCTTATGGAACAGTCACCACTGTGGAGATTGGAGGAGGAGACCAAGGATTCCCGAGGTTGCCCAGGACTTCACAGCTCAAAACACTGCGGAGATGTGAACCTTGATCTGTTTCTTGCTTTGCTGGCTTTCTTTTCCTCTCTTCTTGCGCACGCACGCTCGACTGGCCAGGAAGAACGACGCTGCAACAGGATCCTTCTGCACACGTTTATTGGGAGAGCTTGATTGTAGAGGCGAAAAGACCCCGAGCCCAGAACTGGTGCTGTTTTTATAGGCCTAGGAGAGGCGTGTCTTACACCCGGATTGGTTATGCACTATGCCTCATTTGCATGTTCCTCATCTGATTGGCTACTCTCAGTACCTCACAGAGCCTCATTATCATACCTCATTTGCATGTCTCACATCTGATTGGTTATACTCTCAGTACCTTACAGAACCTCATTATCATGCCTGGGCCAGGCAGTGTCTTTGCAAAAAACTTTACTGCATATGTACACATTGGTTGTTTGTCCAAACTTATGCGTGGTGGCCAGCAGTAGTCAGTGCCACTCTGCAACGGCACATGTGGCTTCCCACACTCTCTCTTACCAATAATGCATCTTTCTGATCTTTGACTTTCAGCCCAAAGCCTTCACCTCTAGGAAATACGTATTCACCTCTCCCATCTCTTCTCTCCCTCTGGCCTGTGCAGCCTCTAGAAAGCCCCAGGTTTTGTGGACTGTCCATCCCATAGCTCAGGTTAGATTTGAAGTTACACTGTACCTCTTGGAGTTGAGGTGATGACCAAAAGAACAGCCCAGATCTCAGCTCCCATTCTCCAGGAGGAGGAGGAAGAGGAAGAGGAGGAGGAGGAGGAGGAGGAAGTGCTGGTCAGTTACTTCAGGGCAGGAGCAGCAGGAGGTTGTTGGGATGGTTTAGGGTCACATGGTGCCTCAGGCCTTGTTCCCATAGGCAGACACTGGCAAGACACTGGAGACACAAGAATGTGGGAAGCTACAGGTCATCCAGGGAGCTGGGGACAGGAACAAAAGTGAAGCAAGGGGTCCCTTTCCACAGATGCTATCCTTAGTCTTTGGTGTTGTTTGTCCTCCAGGCCACCACAGCTTCTCATTTGTGTGGTGGGTGCAGCCTTCATTTCTGACTCTTGGAAGTCCCATAGGCACCTTTTGGTAGGCATGCTAGCCAAGTGTGGTGGTGCACTCAGAAGCAGAGGCAGGAAGATTGTGAATTCAAGGTCAGCTAGGGGTACACAGTGAAAGTGAAAGCCTGTCTTAAAGACAGACAGACGGATGGGGTGGGGGAGGGGAGAAAATAGTTGAAAGGCATATTGCTATGTTTTTTTGTTGTTGTTGTTGTTTGTTTGTTTTTTGGGTTTTTTTGTTTGTTTGCTGTTTTTTTGTTTTTTCGAGGCAGGGTTTCTCTATATAGCCCTGGCTGTCCTGGAACTCACTCTGTACACCAGGCTGGCCTCAAACTCAGAAATCCGCCTGCCTCTGCCTCCCAAGTGTTGGGATTAAAGGTGTGCGCCATCACCGCCTGGGCTGCTATGTATTTTTAACTGTGTGTGTGTGTGTATGTGTGCTGTCTTTCATGGATGTACCTCTGTATGTCTTTGTGTCTGCATGAACACAGACCACAGTGCTTATGTGGAGGTCAGAGGACAATTTTGGCTGTTGGTCCTTGTTTGCAACAGGGCCTCTGGTTCACTACTGTATATGCCAGGCTCGCTGGCCTCTGGGCCCCTGGGGCTTCTCTGGTCTCTACCTCATCTCTCAGTAGGGCACTGGGATTAGATGCACTACTTCATCCAGCACTTCTGCTGTGGTCCTAAGGTCCTCCCAAAGCCACCTCCCAGCAGACTGCTACCTCAGTCCCCTCTGAGAGGATGTCCCGGAGCCCGGCTGAGACCAGATGTTCCTCTGAGAGCTATGAGCAAATCAGGGAGAGATGTGCATAGAGGAGAGAAGGGCAGGGCGAGGACAGCTGCATGGGCACACACAGGAAGAGCAGTGGCCATCTGAGGACAGAGAGCTGGAAACCTGGAGATGAACCAGGCAACAGAGCCTGCTCTCTGCTGGAGACTGCATATAGTTTGGGAAGACTCTCCTTTTAAATGAGGGATCTGAGGGTCCCAGAGGTGCTGCTATTTGAGATCATTCTGATCAGAGCGGGTCTCTGCTCAGGGCCCGGAAACAATGCAGTGAGGTCCTGCCTGGGCTACCTTGCTTGAAGCAAGAGATGCTGAAGGGACTCATGGCTTTGACCACCCATACACTCTTCCCTCCCCTCAGCACCTTCTAGCTCTCGTCAGTGAAATGCACTGAGCCCCAAGCGGGTGGACATTGGCTTTGCTTCTGTGCAGGGCTATTGGGAGGATCGGTATTGCGTGGGGAAGAGCTTTACAAGCACAGTGTTGTTAAGTCTGTGATTAGGCCAGGTCAATGAGAGCTACTGCAGTAACAGGAGGATTAATGCCCACAACACGGGAAACAGGGACGCTAATGTCTGCCATGTCCTCTTCTCTCGGTCACCTGCCCTGAAAGAAAGCACTCAATATTTCCAAATTGACTTAAATAAGAAATGTGTGGCAGCGACGCTATCCCTCAGTTAGCTGTCACTTGCCCAAGGCAGAGAGAGTTTAATTTTCAAGGCGTAATGAGAAAGAGAAACTCAGAATTAAATAATATTCCAGCGGAGCAGTCAAAATAACTGCCCAGCCTGTGAGTCAAGGGGAGAAACATAAATTGAAACCCACCCCCACCCCACCGCCAAGCCATCTCAAGGAAGCAGGGCTGTGCAGCTGCAGAAGGACCCTGGAACAGTGGCCCTGAGGTCAGGTGGCTCAAAGGACCCCACTCCCACCTCAGGCTGCTCGCAGAAGAATTAGAACAGAGTTTCATTCAATGTCCTTGCAGGAGAGGGTTACCTCCTCCAGCCCAGCCTGGCTTCCTCCCCACCTCGACAACCCTCTTGAGTGAGGTCAGGTAGGCCATATAAAGGTTGATTTGAGGTCAAAGGCTGGTGGGGGAGGGGTGGGGCCCTGTCCTCTCCAAGGTCTCCCTAGGCACAGAGAAACTACTGCCTTTTGTTTAAGCCTGTCTGTTCCGGAGGGAGTCCTTTTTCAACTGTGCCTGCCCTTGGGGTGATGGGAATGGCCTGGAACCTTTTAGAAAGTCACAGGGATGGTGGCCCTGACCACATTCTTCTCTGCCTGCTTCTGGTATCACATCCCAGGATCCCAAAGAAATCTGTTGCCCTAGCCTAGCCCCTAGTATTTGCTACTGACTGTCTCCTTTCTTTATCTGCCTACCTACACTGACCAGAGCCTCTCTGCTAGAATCAGTGTGTGGGTTAGGGCCTACCAAAATAACCAAGCTGAGCTCCTGTTGCCAGGGATAAGAGAGAGACAGGTGGTCGGAAGATTACCATACAGCGCAGACCATGCTCGGCTTTCAAGTATGGCTTAAAACCCCAGAGTCAGGATGATCTATTTGGGTGAAACCCTGCCTTCATCCCCATTTCTTCCTTTGTGTCAGGGCAAGTTGCCTAGCCTGATCAGGCATCAGTTTACTCATCTATGTAATGGGGATGATAACATTTACTTTGCTGGGTTTATGCAAAGATTAAGTGAAATGAGACTCACCCAAGGTATCCTAAGGTTAACTCGTTAGCCTGGATTGGGTGCTTACTCTGAGCCAACCAGGGTTTGCCAGAATTCAACTGTAGCCCTTGTCCTGAGGAGTCCACAGTCTGTTAGAGGTGACAGTCAGCAAACTGTCCCCTGAAAAAATGAGTGATCACCACCTTCTCTAGGAGCTGTCCTTCTCGGAACACTGACCACGTGCTGGATACATGAGATGGGTTTTGTGTTGTTTGGAAACAGGGTCTCACTGTACATCCTTGGCTGTCCTGGAACTCACTATGGAGACCACACTCACCTCCAACTCACAGAGATCTGCCTGCTTTTATCTCTCTAGTGCTGAGATTAGAGGTGTGTGCCGCTACGCCAGCTACATGAGATTTTAGAGGCCGGCTGTCTAACTCCTCAACCTTTCAGGGACTATGTCACCTTCCTTTTAGAGAGGTAACTTTTGAGGTGATGGTGTTTACAGAGTGAAGTGCTGAGTCACTACAGAAAGAGTGATCAACCAGCCTGAAAAGGAACCAGGGACAGTTTCAGTGATGGGGTCATCTATGCTCAGGAGCAGAGCCTGAAGAGGAAGGACGTTGCATGGTACCCCTGCGGGTCTGCAGGAGACCTAAAACTGCAGGCATCTCCCACAGAGATCCTCCGAGTCTGTAGATCCTTAAGTACCCATGGTTCCCTGTGCCCACTCAATAGTTAGTCCTGCATGCATGTCTCTCAGCACGATGCCAGAGCTTACATGGAGGGCGATCCTTTGAGAGAGATTAGAACCTAGATGACGGATAATTATTTTGGTGAGAATTAGTAAGCAGTCTGTAATTCCAGAGGCTTTCAGCTGAATCACAGATCCCCTAGTGTCTGCTGCCTAGGCTAGGGCACAAATTGCAAGAAGTCAGGAATGGAGGCAGAGATCCCCGGGACGCTAGGAGGCACTGGTTAGCCTGGGGACAGATACTCTCACAACCTTGGGAAATTCCAACCAGATCTGGATTAGATGAAAAATGAAAAATATATTATGACTGAAAGGTGGTGGTGCATGCCTTTAGGCCCAGCACTGGGCAGGCAGAGGCAGGGTGGATCTTGGAGTTCAAGGCCAACCTGGTCTATGTAGTGAGTTCTAGGACAGTCAGGTCTACACAGAGAAATGCTGTTTCAAATAAATGAACAAATGAGTGAATAAATTTAAAAAAAGAAAGAAAAGAAACCTCTCGGTTGGTTCCCATTCTTCCTTCCTTTAAGCCACCCAGAGGCAGCCATCTTGGTGCAACCATAGGTCTGATGAGCAGAACCAGGATGTGGCTAGGATCCAGCTGACTGGTTCCAAGGCTGGGAAAATGTGGACTCATCATCATTAGCATTCCTCTGCTTCTCTACCAGGAACAAGGAGGGGCAAGCACACTGCACTGTGGGCAGTAGCAAGCTGGAGGCTCCTAGGATGAAGTAGCCCAGAGCTCAGGACCGACTGTCCTCTGCCAGGCCAGGGAAACGCTGCCAAGCACACTGTGTGGTTTGAGGAGGCTTTGGGGAAAACTTTATGACCACAAGGTGGAGACGCTTTGGTGCTTGTGACAAACAGATTGCAGTGGCTCTCCATATACCTGCCTGAGTAATGTGATTTCAGAGGAAAGCGAATGAATGATGGACAGGTACCTGAGGTCTGCCTGCCGTTCCGTCCTTGAAGCAGCCCCACCAGCCTCCCAAGTCTAATTCACTCCTCACATGAAGCAAGCAAGCTCTGGGAGGGACCAGCCCCCACAGAAGCAGGAAGCACGTGCACATTCCAATAAAGCACTCAAAGAGGCAATTATTTCTGGGCTGCCTATCCCAGAGCAGAGCACAGGCAGCCAGATTTCCAGCACGGCTGTCATTGCCTCTGGCTGTTGGCAAAATTAAACTTCTCTGAGAAATCAGAACGAGCTGGTGCCAAGGGGGTTGGGTGGGATTACTTATCTGTCCAGGGCATTTGGTATGGGACTGGGTAAGGGAACAGAGCATGGGTTGGGGACAGCGGACATCTTATAGTCTATAAAATGACCTTATAGGACACAAGGTAACACACACCTGTTATGTGTACATGGTGAAACACATGTGGAGTATAAATACCAAGTCTTCCTGTCACCCACTGGGTTGTGGGCTTGTCCCAGGCAAAATCACATTCCTTCTTACTGCTATGCCGTGGGACAGTGCCTGGCTCCAGTGTAATAATGCTCATCATAGACACGGATTGCTAAGTCAGTGCACACTGTGGCCTTGGGCAGTCTCCTGGCAGACGCTGAGCATCTCTGGGGCACTTCCTCCTCCAACAGGTCACATAGATCCCGTGTGAAGCGCCAGAGCTCTGCATCTCCTGAATGATGGATGCTGTAGGATATTAGGTAAATCTCCCCAAATGTGAGAAAAGGTCTCCCTGAGACATGACAGGGTAGGCAGCGTTCTAGTTGACCACCCACAAAAAAAAGGAGGCGTCTTCTCAGACCTCACATTCTCTCCTGCACCCAATTTGGAAACATTCTCCCGCCCTCCTTCCCACCTTCCTATCTCCAGCCTCTTGCTGCGTCCCGCTCACATTTTTAGATATCTCTTCTGCAGTACTTCACATCCTGCCCACCAGCTGTGATAGTCAGCTCAGCGCTGGCTTCCCTGTGGCCTGACAGCAGTGAGTCCTCTCAGGACCAAGCCCTTCTTGTGCTTCTTTGCAGATTCTCCATTGCCGGGGAACTACTTGCAACTACCAGGACCAGGTCGTTACTACCTTGGGGCAATTCTTGACAGTGAGGGTAGGCACCTCTTTAGACAAATAATTCCCTTTTGAGTCCCTAACGAGCGGCTCATAGAGATTTTCTGGGTGCTGAACCTGCCACATTCTCCTGCGCTAGTCCTCAGCCCCTCATTGAGTATACGGGGGTGTCTCTGTGACCTCCACAGCCAGCAGAGTAACAATTCTCGGGAGGCAGTTTGTTTCAACACAATTAAGTAGCTGGTGTTGGTTCAAACTTCAGGAGTCTGACCCTCAGTGGTTTATTTTAGGCACATTTAAGCACAGCACAATTTGGCAAAAAACTCTCCTGGTAATAATTAACTCAATCCCATGTGCATAATAAAGTTCCCAAAAATCTCCTTGAGGGATGAAGTAAGCTAAATAAAGATTGGACACGACTATATTACAACTCTGTGTAAAGTCCATGTGACACTCTCTAGAAACATGCGTTCTATATTGACCGAGAGAAACAAGAAATAAGGGTCTGGGAGCACCTGGAGTGAGGACACACAGAGCACAGCTATCAGTCTCTTGCTGGAGAACAGGCTAGCTCTTTCTTCTTTGAGGGAACAACCTGTGTGTTCAGCATTCCCTGTTTCCCTCCTGCTTATCTGTGCGCACAAAGACCTCTCTCCATGCCTCCTACTTTACCACCCTGCTCTCTGATCCCAGCCTTTTCCTAAGGCCCAGGTATCAGGGCAACTCAGGCTCTCTGGAGCCATTTGCTTTCCCGTCAGAGAAAACCCTGCACATTTCCTCACCTCAGAAGGTTTCCAGAAGACTTTTCTACGGCCTGGAACACTTTTGTCTCTGCTAAGGAAGTTCGGCCAAGACTTGAAAGAGCAGAAACAGCAGCCAAGGGGTCTGGGAGGAGAGTGCTCCAGGTCTGGGAGGAGAGTGCTCCAGGTCTGGGAGGAGAGTGCTCCAGGTCTGGGAGGAGAGTGCTCCAGGCCTGAGCCCCAAGGCAGAAATGACCTAATCAGAGTCTGGGTAGACCAAGAATGCAAAGAGAGAAGAGCTTAAGGTCCAAGGAGACAGGGACCAAGACCACCCTTGGCTCTGTAGGCACAATACATCAGGAAGTAAGCCATACAAGAGCAAGACCCCTGTTCTTTTTTGCTCACCCTCTGTAGGGAGTGAATAAGTAACACCTTTGAGTGTGTCCTTGTCTCAGCCACCCCTCCCCCACACAAAGGAACAAAACAGTTCCTCCTTCTAAGATTATAGCCTTGAAGGTGTCTGGTCTGGAGCTCAGTATGTAGCCAGACTGCACTTAAATTTGTGGCCATCTTCCTGCCTCTGCCTCCTGAGTGTTGGTATTTACAGGGGTGTGCCACCGTGCCTGGCTTTGTTTTGTTTCTTTGAGGTAGGGTCCAGGCTGGCTTCAACTTTCTATCCTCCTGTCTCAGCCTTCTGAATGCTGAGGCAAAGTCATAGGCCACCATACTGTGTTTTTTTTTTTTTTTTTTTTTTTTTTTGCTATGAGACTCCAGAGAACACTGGCAAGCTCTGCGCACCGACTCCTCTTCATCCATAGTCAGTTTTGATCTGACTTACTCATCTGCTCTGCTGGACGCTGCTCCCAATACATTAGTCATCCCACTTGGTTCTCAGCTTCCTTAATGAGCCACTGTGTTTTCAGACCGATAGGTCTGCCCTGGTCTGTTGCTTCCAGGGGAAACCAAGGTCGAGCTAGAGTACAGAGCACAGAGAAGATTCCAGGCTTCTCCCAGCGCCCTTCATGCTCTGAGAGTGGTGGGGACGGAGGGGGAAGGAGTCTCTCTGAGCAAAGGAAGAAGTGGAAGACAGCTAAAATTTAGGGTAGTTATAAAGAGTCCGTGGAGAACAGAACTGACAGTTTTTTACTGAGTGACAGAGAACAGGCCGAGAAGGCAGCAATAGGAACAGAGGCGGGGTCGAGGGGAGCGAATCCATCATGGTAGGCAACCAAGGACACAGGCTGAAGACCTTTCCCAGGCTGCCCAGGCCTGCTTGTCATTGTCCCCCATGTGTGGTCGGGATAGAATGACCTCTAAGGACCACACAGAACACAGCGCACTGAACCGAGATTCCTTGCTTGCTGTTTGTTGCTCTGAGGCAGCCCTGGGCAAGGATGTCCAATTAGGGGCCCGAGGTGACAGGGGGTTTCTGGGTTGCTGTGCAACAATAAGAGGCTACAGGGGCCTGCAGAGAAGAAATGACACTCAGGGTAAGCCGAAAAGGCTGCTGATGAGCTGCTCACATAGGCAGGTTATAGGAAAACAGGAAGGGGCACGGAAGAAACCAGAGCCTAGTGCAGTAGACAGCCCATGTATGTACATATATGTACACATACTCTATACAGTACATATACTATATCATATGTATGCATGTATGCCTGAGTGTATGTATGTGTATCATATGCATGCAAGAGCTTGTGGTTGTCAGAAGTGGCCTTGACTCTCTGGAACTGGAACCTCCCTTGAAGAGCTAAGTGCTAACCCCTAAGCCATCTCTTCAACCCTCCTTCATCTTTTAAAAAAGACTCTTGGGTCTGTAAAGGTGGCTCAGCAGTTAAGAATGCTTGCTGTCCTTGTGAAGGACCTGAGTTCAGTTCCCAGCACCCACATCAGGTGGCTAGCCATTGCCTGTAAGCCCAGTTCCAGGGTTACTGATGCCTGCTTTGACCTCTGCTGGCACCCACTTGCCGTTCCCCACCCCCAACAAATAAAAATATGTGTGCAGATGTGTGTGTGTGTGTAGTGTGCACCAATTTGGAGGTCAAAAGACAACCTTGGCTGTGGTTCCTCATGTCTTTCACCTTACTATTTGAGTTTTTGTTTTCTTATAATTTTAAAAATTATTTTAGCTGGGCAGTGGTGGCACATGCCTTTAATCCCAGCACTTGGGAGGCAGAGGCAGGCAGATTTCTGAGTTTGAGGCCAGCCTTGTCTACAGAGTGAGTTCTTTTTTTTTTTTTTTTTTTTTAAGACTCTTTTTTTTTTTTTTTTTTTTTTAAAGATTTTATTTATTTATTACATGTAAGTACACTGTAGCTGTCTTCAGACACACCAGAAGAGGGCGTCAGATTTCGTTACAGATGGTTGTGAGCCACCATGTGGTTGCTGGGATTTGAACTCTGGACCTTCGGAAGAGCAGTCGGGTGCTCTTACCCACTGAGCCATCTCACCAGCCCCTACAGAGTGAGTTCTAGGACAGCCAGGGCTACACAGAAAAACCCTATCTCGAAAAACCAAAAATAAATAAATAAATAAATAAATATTTTATCTATGTTTTAGGGGGTTGTTTTGTTTTGTTTTTTCGAAACAGGGTTTTTCTGTGTAGCCCTGGCTGTCCTGGAACTCACTCTGTAGACCAAGCTGGCCTAGAACTAAGAGATTGGCCTGCCTCTGCCTCCCAAGTGCTGATATTAAAGGCATGCGCCATCACTGCCCCGCCTATCTATGTTTTCAAGGCAAAGTTTCCCTAGCCTTGGCTGTCCTGGAACTCTGTAGACCAAGCTGTCCTGGAACTTACACAGACTTCCCTGCCTCTGTTTCCCTAGAGCTGGGACTAAAGGTGTTTGCCACGACTGCCCAACTATCTTATTGTGTATGTATGGGTGTATCCATGCATGCCACAACCCATGTGTGGAGGCCAGAGGACAACTTGCAGAAATTGCTTCTCTCCTTTCACCCTGTAGGTCCTAGGGATCACACTCAGGTTGACAGCTGACACGTGCCCTTACTTGCTGTGGTAGAATGAGAATGCCCCCCATAGGCTAATATATTTGCTCATATATGCTGGCTTGCCTCAGTTGAACTGTTTGGAAAGACTGGAAAGTGTGGCCTTGGAGAAGGTGTGTCACTGGGAGCGGGACCTGAGGTTTCAAAAGCCTATGTCAGGCCTGATGTCTTTCCCTCTGTGTCTGTTGCCATGGTGATACTGGACTAACCCTCTGGACTTTATTAAGTCCACAATTAAATACTTTCTTTTATAAATGTTACCTTAGTTATAGTGTCTCTTCTAGGCAATAGAACAGAGACTAAAATACCTACTGAGCCATCTTGCCAACCTAATATCTTGGTTTTTGAGGGGATCTGTCACTGAGACCAGGAGCTTGCTGTTTAGATAGGCTGGTTGGCCAGCAAACCTAATATCTTGGTTTTTGAGGGGATCTGTCACTGAGACCAGGAGCTTGCTGTTTAGATAGGCTGGTTGGCCAGCAAACCTAATATCTTGGTTTTTGAGGGGATCTGTCACTGAGACCAGGAGCTTGCTGTTTAGATAGGCTGGTTGGCCAGCAAACCTCAAGGTCCTTCTGTCTCCACATTCCAGAACATTCCAGCACTAGGATCACAAATGTTTGCCACTAATCTCAGCCTTTGTGTGCGCGCGTGTGTGTGTGTGTGTGTGTGTGTGTGTGTGTGTGTGAGAGAGAGAGAGAGAGAGAGAGAGAGAGAGAGAGAGAGACAGGGATTCTTTATATAGCCCTGGCTGTCCTAGAACCGGCTCTATAGACCAGACTGGCCTTGAATTCACAAAGATCTGCCTGCCTCTACCTTACTAGTGTTGGGTCTGTGTCACCACCAAGTTACTGTTTTTGCTTTTTTTGAGACAGAGTCTCACTGGGCTGTCCTAGAATTCACTATGTAGAGCAGGCTAGCCTCAGACTTGAAGCGATCTGACTGCCTCTTTCTCCTGAATGCTAAGATTAAAGATATGCAGCTCCCAGCTCATTTTTTACATTAGACTTCCAGGCTTCCTGACCTGAGCTACTCTGAACCTAAAGAAATCACCTCTGAGCTCTAAGTTCCAGGGGATCCAGTCATAAAAGCCTGCTGGTTTACTCGGGGGGCTGCTCCATCCTTCTCCCCCCACTCCCACCTCCAAGGCCGGGCATTAGGTTTTCCCAGAGAACACATGCTCCAGTAAAGAACTGCTATTTTAACTTGCTTAGTATCCACACTTTTTGGCACAACCTTTGTAGGTTTTGGTTGAGGACATTGTTTTAGCATACCCTACCCCTGCCCTCCCCCCCCCCACACTTTCTCTTACCAGGCATTGACCATGCGGTTTACATGCTAAGGATGGGCTGAACCATTAAGTTATAATCCCGCCCACATGTGACTTTATATCTGAGGTTCATATCTGATCCCCTGGCTTGGAGCTTGGATTCCAAACTCATTTGGAGGGTTGTGGGGATGGGGACCGGTCAGTGGCAGAGCATTTGCCTAGCACATAGAAGCCCTGGTTTGGTTTGGTTTTTTTTTTCTCCCTGACACAACAAACAATACCTTATCAGGTCTTGGAGTGAGAGGAGAGAAGAGTAGAGTGCCTGTTGCCGGTGGGTTCATGCCACACTTCACTTCCTGTGTTCTTTGGACTTTCAGGCTACTTGAGTCATAGCCTAAAATAGTGAAACTTACCTCCCATGACTCCTATCCCAAGGCCCCCAGCAAGCCAGGTACAAATAGCAAACTCAACAGCCTCAGACACCTGATAAGCGTGTGCTGGCCACCACCCAGAGCTTCTGAGCCTCCGACCTGCAGACCCGAGGTCACCCCTGCTTCCCTCCTTAGGGCCTCCTGTTCCTCAATCAAGCCCGCCGCACTGTATGAGTCAACAGTTCACTGGGCACCAGTGATGTGGGCCAGAGGCAGTGACAGGGGTTGGGATTTGAGATGAGGCCTGAAGTGTATGTCTACAAGCTTTAGTGCTCTCTGACCACAGCAGAAAACGAGAAGGTAACATGGCATGTGCCCATGTTTATATCTCCATTTCTTGTCTGGAAACACTCTGGTCCTGTGAACCACAGTCGTCATTCACTTACTCATCACTCATCAAGCACCTATGAGGCAGTGGTGTGTCCTGTAGTCTGGGGGAACACAACAAACCGCCAAGAGGTACACAGTCTAGTCGTGAAGGTTTACTTAGAATTAAATGTAGGCTGGGCATAGTGTGCCTGCTTTAATCCTAACACCTGGGAGGCAGAGGCAGGTGGATCTCTGAGTTTAAGGCCAGCCTGGTCTACAGCGCAAGTTCCAGGACAGCCAGGCCTACATAGTAAGACCTTGTCTCAAAAATTGAGAAAAACCAACCAAACAAAGCTTTTAGTAGAGTGGCGTTTGAGAAACAGCCGTGTCTACGTTTTCTGAGTTGCAGGCTTGCTTCAGAGAGGCATTCCCATCCTTCCTGGGGGGTGGGGGTGGGGGTGGGGGTGGGGACAGACTTTATGTTCTTGGGCTTTGGACTTTCTTGACCCCATAAGGCTCTGCATCTTTCAGCTTAGAAAGAAGAAACCATAAGCACCGGGCTGAGTGCAAGAAAACTTCCAAATCAGTTTTAAAACAAAGCTTAGGGTTGGAGGCCAAGTGACTCCAGGCTGAAGAGGGATGACCTCTAACTCAAGAAAGTTCTCTAAAACTCAAGGCTGTAAAGGGAATGGAAGCCCGACTCCATTAGTGGCTGAGGTCTGTGCTCTAGAAGGAAAGAAGCAATGTGAGGAGCAGATACATAGTACACCATCCCTGTGCATTAGGCAGCTTGCTAAGCACTTTTTCTGTGTCTAAGTATTTCTTATAAGAACCCTAGGAAGGGGCTGGAGAGATGGCTCAGTGGTTAAGAGCACTGACTGCTCTTCAACAGGTCCTGAGTTCAATTCCCAGCAACCCCATGGTAGCTCATAACCATCTGTAATGGGATCTGATGCCCTCTTCTGGTGTGTCTGAAGACAGCTACAATGTACATATATACATAAAAAAAAATCTTAAAACAGGATTATCTGTTAAAATATTAAAAAAAAAAGAACTCTAGGAAGTTGATACAGTTGTGTTTTTTTTTTCATTTTAACAACAAGACAAAGCATGATGATGTGACTTGCTCAAAGATTATGGTTCTGAGACTCAAACTGGGGGCCAGTTATGGTGATGTAGACTGGCCTCAGAGAGATACAACCTGGGGAGCCTGTGCGCCAAAGGTTGTCACAGCTAGACTTGTTACAGAGAAGACCAGCTACCTCAGCATCTCGGCTGACTCTGGTAATCTTCTAAGAAAGGGTTTGGTGACACACACTTGTAAGACACACACCAGTATCTAAGAGCCTGTGACAAGAGGATCACTGAAAATTTGAGGTTAGCCTAAGGTACATAGGAAAACCTTGTTTCAAAACAGTCACAAGAACATCTCAGAAAAAAATATGGCTGAACCCAGAGTTAAGGTATAGAAAAACATTTCCCTACTGGCAGAGCAAAGAACCACAAAGTTACTGGGGAAAGAATCTGCCCAGCCTGGTAGAAGGATCAGAAATCAATCTAGTGTCCCACAGAACTTAGACTGGATTTAGTTGTGATTTAGAGAGAGAATAAAATGCCTGTTATAGAGAGAGATGTTATCTTCAGGGACCACAAAGTTTGATATGAGATTATTTACATTTTCAGATTTTATTTGAGTAAAATTCTTAAAGTGCTTTTAAACAAGAACATGCTTTGGGCATTCTGGAATACTATGATTGCAGCCTTATAGTTTTAGAGCCCCAGTAAATAGCTGGAGGCCAGCATTTATCTTTCTGATGCAGTTTTCTCAATTTGGAGTCTGTTGTCTCTGGGGGTCCATGCATTTTCTGCAAAAGTAATGATGACAGTGATTTGCTGCAGACAAGATATAGAAGAGGCCCAGAGGTGTGCTTTGATGGTATTTGGAAGATGGTGGGACAGTCCCAGGGATGATCTCCCAGTTCCCCTCGGAGTGGACTCAATCAAACTCCTCTTGTCTAGGGCTTCTGGCCAATGCCCTTTCCTTTGCCTTCACCTGTCTGATGCTATGCTATGCATAGCACTGGAAGAAGGTTGAGGAGTGTAATGGCTAAGCTGTGGGCTTTGGTGCCTGGACAATTAGGACTCAAATCTTGGCTTTGACAGTTATTAGACTGAGCCCCCTGGCATCCTGAACTCTCATAGTGTATGGTTCTCACCAGGAAGGGAATCCCAATGCATCATCGACATGGGATGGAGCATGTTTCTTTGCCTAGTTGATTTTGTTTGAGGTTCTAGAGTGCTGTTCATGAGCTTACTATGTATGCATAGTATTATAGGTTACAGGGTTACAGGTATGCACCCCCATGCCTGTTTCACGGGGTGCTGGGGATAAATCCCAGGGCTGTGTGCATAGCACACAAGCACTATATTGAGCTTAATTCCCAGCCCTTACATTCCCCTTTACATTTACACATGCTGCATGTGAGAACACTCATACTATGGTGCACACATGGCAGTCAGAGGACAGGCTGTCAGTTCCCTCTTCCCACCTTATGGAAGTTCAGATTGTCAGGCTGGGTGCAAGGCAAGCATCCTCACCCACGGAGCGGTCCTGCTAGACCTTACAACAATGACAATGACAACAACAGGCAAGGTCTTGCCATGCAGCTAGCTCTGGCTATCTTTTTTTTTTTTTTTTCCTGAGACAGAGTTTCTCTGTGTAGCCCTGGCTGTCCTGGAACTCACTCTGTAGACCAGGCTGGCCTCAAACTCAGAAATCTGCCTGCCTCTGCCTCCCGAGTGCTGGGATTAAAGGTGTGTGCCACCACGGCCCAGCTCAGGCTATCTTGAAACTCTGGCACTCAAGAAATTTTCTTGCTCAGTCCCTTTGTGGCTGGCACTGCAGGCCTGTGTCGAGCTTAGCTAAGGATTTTGGAAACCAGACTCAGGTTCTCCATAAAAAGTGTATTTATTCTCTACCACACCTGGAGTTACCAGGAAGAGTTTTGATTTCTGATTCAAGTTCTTTAGTGCTTATAAGATTATCCACATCTGCCTTAGTTGGGGTCTCCATTGCTGTGAAGAGACACCATGACCAAGGCAACTCTTATAAGAGACAACATTTAATTGGGGCTGGCTTACCATTTCAGAGGTTCAGTCCATCATCATCAAGGTGGGAAGCATGGAGCTATCCAGGCGGGCATGGTGCAGGAGGAGCTGAGAGTTCGACATCTTGTTCCAAAGAAAAACAGGAGAAGACTGTCTCTCACATGGGTAGGAGGAGGGTCTCAAAGCCCACCCCCATAGTGACAAACATCCTCCAACAAGGCCATACCTCATAAGAGTGCCACTCCCTAGGCCAAGCATATTCAAACTACCACAATATCCAACCTGAGTCATTTTTCTGTCAGTGACATATTTTAAGCAATTTTCTGTTTCATAACTATCTTCTGTTTTATTATCACAAAAATATTCATAACCTCCTTTTGTTTTTGAGCCACAAACATCTGTATATACCAATATTCTTTTTTTTCCTTTTTTTTTAAGACTTATTTATTTTGTGTGTATGAGTACACTGTAGCTGTCTTCATGCACACCAGAAGAGGGCATCAGATCCCATTACAGATGGTTGTGAGCCACCATGTGGTTGCTGGGAATTGAACTCAGGACCTCTGGAGGAGCAGTTAGTGCTCTTAACCTCTGAGCCATCTCTCTAGCCCCTTTTTTTCATTTCTAATTTAAAGTACTTTTACTTTTGGGGGGGGCGGACATGGTGTCTCCCCCCCCCCCCCCGTGTGTGTGTGTGTGTGTGTGTGTGTGTGTATGTGTGTGTGTGTGTGTGTGTGTGTGTGTGTTCATCTGCCTGTTTTTCTCACTTTATAGGCCCAGATTTCTATTTAGCCCATGTGGGCCTTGAGCTTGCAGTGATCCTCCTGTCTCAGTGTTCCAGGCATGTGCTACCACACACCCAGTTTATTTGTTCAATTCCTGTTCTTTACTTTACTTTCTGTTTACCCTGAGTTTATCTTGCTGTGAGTTCCCCATCTGAATTTATTAAGATAGATTTTTGGCTTATTAATTTTTAATCTGTTTGTGTTTCTAAAACAAGCATATAAGCTTATACATCTCCTCTTCGAGCCTGAAGAGATTAAAAAAAAACAAAAAACAAAACAAAACAAAACAATGCCTGGTTCAGGAGAGGCACTCAGTAATAGCATCACAGTCTTTGTTGTCCGTATGCGTGTCCGGTATGAGGGGACTCCTCAGCATTTCCCAGCAATCATGGCCTCAGCTGTGACATCTGAGGACTTATTTATGGCTCTCAGTTCTCTTCCTCTTAGAGGCTCTTGAGGAGCCTCTGTCTAGCTTAAGAAAAGGCATAAAGAAGGCTGTGCTTGCTCCCATAATCTACTTAAGCCTCTTGGGATGGCTGACAAGGCCATAGGCCATTTGGGAAGTGTGCATTCTAACCTGCGGGCCACGGTTTGTCATATTTTCCAAAGATGGACACAATAATATCTCTCATCTTACTTGCTCTGGGAATTTGCTCTTCAGCCATTAAGGAACAGGCCATAATTCCTTCTTCCCAAGCTCTGTCAGGTTTATGACTCATATCACATTACACAGAGGTGAAGCTGAGGTCTTCTTCCCGTGAAAGCCATGCAGCTGGGGCTGGAGAGAAGGCTGCAGGTGGGCTGGGCTGCTCTTCCAGAGAACCTGGGTTCTATTTCCAGCACCACAAGGCAGCTCACAACTGTCTGTAACTCCAGTTCCAGGGACTCTGACACCCTCATACCAATGCACATAAAATAAAGTTAAAATAAATTATTTAAAAAAGAAAGAAAGAAAGGCCATGTAACTGTCAACATGACCACCGCCTGGCCTTTCTGTTTTTTTCAAGACAGGATTATTTCTGTCTAACCCCTGCTGTCCTGGATTCACGCTGCAGACCAGGCTGGCTTCAAACTCAGATCCACCTGCCTCTACCAAGAGGGAGGGATTAAAAGTATGGGATTAAGCTGGGTGGTGGTGGCGCACACCTTTAATCCCAGCACTTAGGAGGCAGAGGCAGGCAGATTTCTGAGTTTGAGGCCAGCCTGGTCTACAGAGTGAGTTCCAGGACAGCCAGGGCTATACAGAGAAACCCTGCCTCGGAAAAAAAAAAAAAAAAAAAAAAACAAAACTTTAACAAGGGCTGGGTTGTTCTTTCTAGGAAAGCCTGTACCATGTTTTGATTGTGGTGTGCTATCTCTCCCCTAAGCCTCCCCCCACCTAACTCCCTTCTAACGTCCATGCTTAAATGGATCATGCCTTTTATTATATAAACAGGAGGACTTGAACTCAGTCCCCACATGACACTAAAAAGGCTGGTCTTGGTGGTATGCATACCTGTAATCCCAGCATTGGGGAGGTAGAGACTGGAGGATCCCTGGGAGTTCTCTGGCCAGAGCCTAGTCACAAGCCATGACCTCAGGCCAGTGAAAGACTCTGTCTCAAAAAACAAGGTAGATATCTAGATAGCTCTTGAAGAACGACACCCAAGGCTGACCTCTACGATCCCCACATATACAAAAATGTAACTGATCTCTGTCTCTGTCTATATACATGCTTGTGTGTGTGATCTGCTGTAGTGGTGCACACCTTTAATCCCAGCACTCTGGAGGCAGAAGCAGGCACATCTCTGTGAGTTCAAAGCCAGCCTGAACAGAGTGAGTTCCAGGCCATCCAAGACTATACAGAGAAACCCTGAAAAAAAATCATTAAAAAGTTAAAAAGAAAATCCCCAATGTGTTTTTTGTCATAGTATTTATCACAGAAAGAAAGCTAGTCAAGGGCCTCTAGCATGCAGGCAGGCTGCTTTGTGGCCGCTGAAGAGTTGTTCTCCTCCACTTTCACCTCTAGTCCTGACCTCCTGCAGGCCACAGAGTCCATGGCCCCTTAACGTCATGTGCTTCCTCTTCTGCTTTGTGTGCTAGACCCACTGGCTATTCTGAAAGGCAGGCACAAAGCAAACCCATTCTCTTCTCTGCATTTTGATGACATCAATGACCACGCCATCATCATCATCACTGTTGTCATCATCGACCATTTCCTGCAGTATTGGGGACAACCTGGGGCTTCCTGCTGACCTTTCCCCTCCATCCCTATTATGAAATGATCTCACTAAATTGCCTAGGTTAGCCGTGAACTCACTTTTTTCTGGCCTTTCTTTTTTCTTTTCTTTCTTATTTATTTATTGGTATTGGGTTTTTGTTTTTGTTTTTTGTTTGTTTTTGTTGTTGTTGTTGTTTTTCAAGACAGGGATTCTTTGCATAGCCCTGTCTATCCTGGAACTCACTCTGTAGACAAGGCTGGCCTCCTGCATGTTGGGATTCAAGACAGTAGCCTTGATCTCCAGATCTTCCTTCCTCCACCTCCAGGTAGGTAAGGGATTGCAGGCATTAGAAGCATGCATTACCTACCACGCCTGGTAGCCAGGTAGGTCTTGAACTTTTGATCCTCCTGCCTCAACCTCCTGGGTAACTGGACTTTCAGGGTCTTGCCTCAGGCCTGGCTTGCATTACTTATTTTTATGTTATCTCCCATGCAATTCAGTTCCTACATAGCAACTGTTACTACAATTTCCCATTTGCTTTTCTAGTACTGGGCCAATATTGACTTTCTGGATTGCTAATTTTGGGGTAACTTCATCTCCTTTTCTTCCTCCAGTCCTTCCAACATGTCTGTTCCCAATCTCTCGAATTACGTCCGCTCTACTATAGTGATACCCAGGGCAGCTTCTGAGTTTTCTTGGTTACTAGCTTACTGGGCCGTAGCGGACTTCTCATGGTCTGACCTTTATTGACCTCCAACCTCCATCTCCCATCCTTCTCCGTCTTGCTCACGTTACTGCATCCACACTTGTCTCCTTTCTATTCCACAGATGACTATATACACCTTTCCTGCCCTGGAGGTCTGCGCACCTGCCGCTCCCAGTGCTTAGGATGCTTCTCTGTGATGCTTGGTGAAGTCTGCTCCTTCTCATGTCTTAGGTCTCAGCACAAATGTGAGCTGTGCTAAGCATCTCTCCCTTATGTCCAGCAGAGGCTTTCCACACTCAGGTTCTCGGCTCACCCTGTGTCATTGTCCTCTGCTTCTTGTCCCCTCAGATGCAGCGCCTGGTGCAAAGCTAGTAGGTACTATATATGTTTGAGAGAATAAATGATAGAAAGAACGGCATGCAGGTGTCCCTCAGTCCTCAGATGGACCTGACACCTACTGAGATGTTTGATATTGAAGACCACCAAGGGAGTGACGTTTCTGCCTCTCTGAAGGCATGACTGCCAGTATTGGGTTCTGAGCTCCTTGTGTGCCTGCAGACAGGCCCCTCCTGGGCAGTGGGTGACCTCCCTGTGGCTCTGCTCTGTCTCCTGGCACTTCCTAGTTAGCCTCATCCTGGCCATGGTTGCAGCAGGCTGCAGGCCATTAGTGATTAAAAGTGCAACCCTGCCCAGGGCCAGTATCAATTAGGCTACACGCCCACCATGTGGGCAGCTCATTAATTCTAACGAGCCCGCACTTACCTCACAAAAGCCAGGCTTTCTCCACATGCGTGCTGGATCTGATAACTACAAAGAAAACCAATGAGACTATTATAAAGTTAATTTTTACTGATCATCACATCCTTATCACATAAAAACAGAAAATGCCTGTTATATAAATACTGAGTCCAAATTATTGCTGTAATAATAAGCTTAACCCAAAAAGACAGTGAAATGTATAGTGTAATGGATATGACTGTAAAGAGATATTATATTCCTCTTTCATGACATTGTGAACAAAATAAAGGATGGGGCCTCATTTGAAACAAAGCAAAACAAGAATGTGTTTTATTTCTGAAGAATTGATAGGCAGGCAGGGTGAAGACTGAGGGGCTAAAGATATAGCATCAGGAGACACTGGGTTCAGTCTCCTACAGACACACAGACACACAGATACAAACAGACACATACACACACACACACAGAGAAAGACATACAGAGAGAGAGAGAGAGAGGGAGAGAGAGAGAGAGAGAGTTAGGAATAGAATTCCCAGCAACACTTTTGAGAGCTGGCCGACCTCAGCTCACAGGAGAAAGAAATGCAGCCCAAAGCAACCCACTATGGACTGGTTGCTGACTCACCGAGGCCATTATGTAGGATCTGAGCCTCTTGTAAATAATGGGAATCAGGCCTAGTAATACATAGGCCTGACATTCCAGCCTCTCAGCAGACTGAGGTGGGAGGGTTAGCAGGTAGAGCTGGACGCTGCCTCTCCTCAGACACCTCAGACAGGAGTCATGTTTCCATTGCTGTCTCCCAGGTCCTCTACTTTGGGCTGGCTAAGCCTCAGCCACTTCTGCGTAAACATTACGCTAGCCCTCTGCTAAGTGCCCTGTCTTTCCCATACCTGTCAGAACTCTCTACCACTGTTAAAGCAGGCTATGGGAGTGCACTTGGGAGATGGAAACAGGGAGATATGAGTTCAAGGTCAGTCTTGGCTTCCTTGTAAGTCTGAGGCCAGTCAGAGGCCCTGTCTTAAAAACCATTACTAACTTGGTCCAAAATCAATACCAAAAGACCTCTCCAGGGTCTTTTCTAGATGTCCCAAACCGGAAAATACTGCATTCTGCATTTCTTGCTATTCTGATACCTGGATCATATCTATCTGTCTGTCTCTTTGTCTGTCCGTCTCTCTCTCTCTCTCTCTCTCTGTGTTTCTGTTTTTTGTTTTTTGTTTTTTTTGAGATCAGGTTTCAATGTGTAGCCCTGGCTGTCCTGGACTATCCTGAACTTATCTTGTAGAACAGGCTGGCCTTGACTCAGAGATCTATCTGCCTCTGTGTCCTGAGTGAATTAAATTCATGAGCCTTCACACCTGACTTTGAATCATGATTTTCTAACATATAATATAATATAATATAATATAATATAATATAATATAATCGTGTGTGTATTTTGTGAAGATATTTTCTTAATTATTCACTTTATTCTAAGAGTATTAGTAATTAAAATGAAAATATATTGCCACATGACTTTCAGTAACTCTCTGTAGAAGAGAGTGGTAAAACTCCTTGGAGACAGTTTGGTTATGTGACCTGTTTGGTCAGTGATGAGAGCAGATGCTATAGGCACCGTTGTCATGAGGAGCCCACCAGAGTTGACCACTCAGACACAGTTTATAATCAACTGAAAGTTTGTATTCCAGACAGCTGGGACTACACTCAGGTATTTGGTTTGGGGGTTTTTTGTTTGTTTGGTTTTTGGTTTTTGGTTTTTCGAGACAGGGGTTCTCTGTATAGCCCTTGCTGTCCTGGAACTCACTTTGTAGACCAGGCTGTCCTCGAACTCAGAAATCCGCCTGCCTCTGCCTCCCAAGTGCTGGGGTTAAAGGCGTGTGCCACCACACCCGGCTAGGTATTTGGAACCTAAGTGTTTAGGGTAAGGTTTTTTGTTCATATTATTTGGTTTGGTTTTTTGTTTTTCAAGATAGGGGTTCTTTGTGTAGCTCTGGTTGTCCTGGAACTCACTCTGTAAACAAGGCTGGTCTACAAATAAGAGATCTGCTTGCCTCTGCCTCCTGAGTACTGGGATTGAAGGTGTGCACCACCACTACCTGGCAGGGTTAATGGGTTTTTTTTTTTTTTTTCTTTTTGAGACAGGGTTTCTCTGTATAGCCCTGGCTGTCCTGGAACTCACTTTGTAGACCAGGCTGGCCTCGAACTCAGAAATCTGCCTGCCTCTGCCTCCCGAGTGCTGACTACTTTTTCTCATGCTTCACACTGAAAGCAGAATCTGTCCTTCTCACAGGTGTGCACTCATCTTTCTTGTGTCTATTCTACTCACCTGTCTATATGTATTCACATGACCTCTTCCTGTCTCTGCTCTTATCCATATACATCTGCTACATGAAACATGCTCAAGGGGCTGGTGAGATGGTTCAGCGGGTAAGAGCACCAACTGCTCTTCTGATGGTCCTGAGTTCAAATTTCAGAAACCACATGGTGGCTCACAACCACCCATAATGAGTTCTGACGCCCTCTTCTGATGCGTCTGAAGTCAGCTACAGTGTACCTATGTATAATAATAAATGAAGCTTTGGACTGGAGCAAGCTGGGACTGAGCAAGCGGGGTCTACTGGAGCAAGCAGGGTTGACTTGAGAGAGCAGAGGCCCTAAAAAAAATCAATTCCCAACAACCAGATGAAGGCTCACAACTATCTATACAGCTGCAGTATGTACTCATATATGTAAAATAAATAAATAAATCTTAAAAAAGAAAAAAAGAAACATGAGAGTAGCCAGGAATGTTGGTGTACACCTGTGTCCCAGAATTCAGGAGGCAGGAGCAGGAGGATCAAGAGTTCCAAGTCACCCTTGGCAATATAGTGAATTCTAGGCCAGCCTGAGCTACATTAGACCTCATCTCAAAAACAAAACAAAACAAAACAAAACAAAACCCAAAACAGAGCATACACGTTGTCTTTAAAACACAAATGCCTTTAATCCTACCACTGGGGAGGCAAAGGCAGATGGGATCTCTGTGAGTTCAAGGCCAGCCTGGTCTGCATAGTAAGTTCTAAGACAGCCAGAGCTACATTGTAAGAGCTTGTCTCAACAGAAAAAGACCTCACAAGTTACCCTCCCATCATCCAATGTCCCCTGCTATGGCCAACTCTTATTTTCTGTTGCCTTTCATGTCAAACTCCTTGAGAGGACTTTACAGTTGTTCCCTTCATTCCTCCCTCATGTCCTTTCTATAGCCTCTCCATTTGGGCTCCCATTCCTTGCACCCCACTTAATGGATCATGGAAACATCACCATTGGCCACTATGCTGCCAGGTTCAGAAGCCACATCCCAGCCTGCTTGACTGTTGCTTCCTCTTTGACATGAATTGCTGTGGCTTCTAGACACCATAGTCTGCTGGTTTTCTGCCTTGTATATCAGTCACTTCCCTATGCTGGTTCCTCTCCCGATAAACCACATTGGAAGGCAGCTGTGCTGACCACTCTACCATCACTGCTACACCTCAGACCTCAAAGGCTCTGCTTAGTCCCTTCCCCTCTTCTACCGATTCCCAGTTCCACATTATTCTTTGTTTTCATTACAGAAGAAGAACTAGCTACATATGTGGTAGGCAAGTGCTCTGAGACTCCTTACATCTTCAGTCTTTTCTTTTAAAAAAATTATATAGCTCTTTGTATAGCTCATGCTGGCAGGAGGATTTTGTTCAAGACCATCTTTATTTATATAATACATTTAAGATCTGCCTAGCTCGCATAAGATCGAGTCTCTTTAAAAGGACAGAGTGGTATAAAACTTGATATAGAATTTTGTAAGTTTCATCCTGGTCTGAGCTACATAGTGAGCTAGTTCCCCTACCCACATCTCAAAGAGAAAAAGGATAATATGGCCGTCAAGATTGCTCAGTGGATAGAGGTACTTGCAGCCAAGCCTTATAACCAGGCTTCAATCCCTGAGGGCTACACGGTGAAGGGAGAGTACGCCCAACAGCTGTCCTCCTTTGCTGCTTCAGCAAAGCATTTGAGGCCTGGTAAGATGGCTCAGTGTGTACAGATGCATGCTGCCAAGCCTGACAACCTGTGTCCAATCCCTGGAAGCTACACAGAGAAAGGAACAACCTGACTCCCATAAATTGTCCTCTGATCTCTACTGGTACACATGTCCACACAAATACATATCAACACGCAGTAAATATAAACACACAAATAAAGAAACGTCTTAGGGTTTTATTGCTGTGAAGAGACATCATGACCAAGGCAACTCTTGCAAAGGAAAACATCTGATTGGGGCTGGCTCACAGGTTCAGAAGTTCAGTTCATTATCATCATGGCAAGAAGCATAGCTGCCTGCAGGCAGATATGGTGCTGAAGAAAGAGCTGAGAGTTCTACATCTTGATCTCTTGGCAGCTGAAGGGGACTGTGTGTCACACTGGGCATAGCTTAAGCATGGGAGACCTCAAAGCCAGTCTCCACAGTGACATGCTTCCTCCACACCTACAAGACCAAATCTACTCCAATCAGACTACACCTCTTAAAAGAGCCACTCCCTATGGCCAAGCATTCATACATCTGAGTGTCTGGGGGCCATTTCTATTCAAACTATTATAATAAACAGGCAAACAAATAAATAAATATAATAAAATCCTCACAAAATATCTAACCAAAAAAAGAGGAAGAAGAGGAGAAGAAGGAGGAAGGGAAGGGTTGGGGCTGGGATGAAGTCTTAGTGTATAAGAGAACTTGCTTTCCAAAGATCTGAGTTTGAATCTCCAGAGCTCACATAAAAAACCTAGCATAGCTGCATATGCCTGTATTCCCAGCATTGGGGTGATGAAAACAGGCAGATCCTACTGACCACTTAGACTAGCCGAAATAGCAAGCTTTCAGGTTCAGTGAGAGACCCTGCCTCGAGGAGACAGTGACGAGAGCAATACAGGATGCCCTCACTCTTGCTCTGGCTTCCTTATCAGCTCGCACGAACACACACAGAGGAGGATTTTATTTTGACTCGAAGTTCCAGGGTTCAGACCATCATAAAGATGGAAGTCATGGCAGCAGGAGCTTGAGTCAGCCAGCCACATTGCATCTGCAGTTAGGAAGCACTGAGAAAATGAATGTTCATCTCCTCTTTATTCAGCCCAGAACCTCAGCTCTTGGAATGGTGATCCATGGAAAACCCAGGGTGGGTTTCCCCACCTCAGTCAGCCTCATCTAAAAAACCCCTCACAGAAACAATTAGTAGATCCTCTTAAATTGACAATCAATTTTAACTGGAATAAGCCTATCACTTAAAATATTTTGTTGTTGAGATAAGGTTTCATTTTGGGAATCCAGATGGCCTGGAACTCACCATGTAGACCCTGGTAGCCTTTAAAAGTAACTTTTATTTTGTCAGACGAAATTGCCATCTCTGAGACTTACTGCTGAACACACACTTTCCAGCTCTTTCTGATCTCTGGTTGACTGATTCAACTCAGCTGTTCTGACTCAAACTCCTCTCCAAGCTGAGTCAACCTGGTTTCTCTCCATTTTGCCAGAATTGTTCTGTTTGGCCTCAAACTAACTCTGACAACCTGTTCTAATCCTATGGCTCCTGGTTCCAACGGCCTCCTTGACCTGCAGTGACCTGCATGAACTCACAAACTCCACTGCACTGCACTGCACTGCATTGCACTCAGCGCACTGCCTCCCAAGTGACTGACCCTCCCCGCGCTGCTCTTTCCTGGTCTGTTCCCCTGAGAGTTGGGTGTAGCCTTTCTCTGACTCATTCTGTCAGGTCTTTCTTTGATTCGTCACTTTGTCTGCCTCTCAATGAAAAGTCACTTTCAAACACAGCTGCTCCCTTCTACAAACTAACTTTATCTCAAAGGCGTGTCTGCATTCCAGCTAGATCGCATGGACTTAGATCTTTGGATGTGATCCATTGCCAAAGCAGCCTTGTTGCTGAATTAAAATTCCTCTACACATGCCTTAAATTCATAGAGATCTGTCTGCCCCTGCTTCTTACATGCTGGAATTAAATTTGTGTGCCACCAGGCCTGGCTTGTTTTGTTAGTGTTAACTCTGTTTGTTTGTTTGTTTGTTTGTTTGTTTGTTTGTTTGTTTGTTTTGAGACAGGGTTTCTCTGTGTAGTCCTGGCTGTCCTGGAACTCACTCTGTAGACCAGGCTGGCCTCAAACTCAGAAATCCGCCTACCTCTGCCTCCCAAGTGCTGGGATTAAAGCCCGGCTGTTAATGTTAATTTTTAATTTTAATTTAAATATCTCTTTATGTGTGTGCTTTGCCTATATGTATGTTTGAGGACTAAGGAGCCTAAAAGAGGGCATCAGATCTCCTGGAACTGGAGTTACAAACAGTTGTGAACCACCATGGGGGTGCTAGGAATTGATCTTGGATCCTCTGGAAGAGTAGCTAGTGCTCTTAACAACTGAGCCATCTTTCTAGCACATCTTTTTGGGACTTTTTTTTTTTTTTCCTTTTTGCTTGTTTGTTTTGAAACAGCATTTCACTATGTAGACCAGGCTGGCCTACAGCTCACAGAAATCTACCTCCCTCTGTCTCTTGGGTGCTGGGATTAAAGTCCTATACCAGTCAAGTGTGGTGGCACACACCACTAGTCCTAGCACTTTGGAGGCAGAGTCAGAGAAATCTCTGAGTTCGAGGCCAGCCTGGTCTACATAGTGAGTTACAGGATAGCCAAGGCTACACAGAGAAACCCTGTCTCAAAATACAAGAGAGAGAGGGGGGGAGAGAGAGAGGGAGAGAGAACAAGAGATCCTACACCACTAAGTGCTGCAAAAGAAAATTTTTATTCCATTATTTTATTGTATAAGGGGACACACAAACCACTGTTAGCGGACATCTTGCAAGGGTAAGTTCTTTCCTTTCACCACACTGCCTCGGGTGTGGAGCTCAGGTGGTCAGGCAAGCACCATTACTCACTAGGCCATTTCCTTGGCCTGAAGATATAGATCTTTAAGCCATCCCCTTCTCCTCTTTGTTCTTATAGGCTCATATCCATCTGATAATGCAAAATACACTCAGTCCAACTTCAAGAAGCCCCTCCCCCCATAGTTTCATCATCATTTAAAAATATAAGTGTAACCTGGTGTGGTTGTTCATGTCTTTAATCCCAGCACTCAGGAGGCGGAGGCAGAAGATTTCTGTGAGAGGCCGAATGAATAAACGACATGGTTTCGATATTTAATGGCACAGAACAAACATTCCCTTCCCAAAAGGGAGGAATGGACAGCACAGCAGGTAAAGACAGGATCAAAGAGAGACTGACACCCAGAGGGCAGACATGTCTCCCCAGATCTGCTGCCTGCAGCACACAGACTCTGTCTTGAGCTAGCTCTAAACTATGCTCTCCTTGGCAAGGGGCAAGGTTCTCATGGTCCCGACATCTCCACCATCATAAGATTCCCTTTGCAACTTAAGCTCTGTATTCAAAGTTTCATGCAGTGGCCTCTCAGGGCCACGTGGAAGGAACTCTGACCCTGCTGCACACACTGCCTGGCCTCCACAGCTATGAGCTAAAACTCCATGATCTCCTCAATCAGGTATCCTTCATGCCAGCAAATCTGGTACCACATGGATGACATTGCCGAGTTCTGTAATCACCTTGAGCCACAAGGTCTTGTCCTTTAGAGGGAGATACTGAAGTCTGAGTAATTCCCTGGGTTCTCTCTATATACATTTGAAATAAAATGCTGCTGTGGTATGGCAGAAAACCTAGGTAGCCAGTTCCTGCCAAACACTGCCTGACTTTGCTCTCTCCCCGTTTGCAGTGCTGTAGTACACACATATGAACAGGCCCAGAAGACAGGCGCTGTTGGGGTGGGGCAAGGAGTATAGGGAGAAGGCCTCTAAGGACCAGAGCTTGGAGAGCGGCTTAGTGACTTCTAAGTTTGGCTTGGGACTGGATAAGGGCAACCTGTGATTCTACTAGTAAGGCCCAAAAGCCCTATAATTTGGTCTTTTGCCAGAGACAAGCCAAGGGAGTGACAGTATGCATAATCAAGAACACAGGTAAATATTTGGGAGACCAAGAGTCAGGGTACGAGGCTAGACATCGACACAGATGCGAGGGTCTTGAGAGAATCATGCAGGACACATTGACAATAGAAACCTGTAGGGCCTTGGATTCCAGCCTCCTACATAGGTAGAGAAACCAGGGTACAGGTAGGGAAGTGACCTTCTCAAGGTCTCACAGAAGTGAGTGCTACAGCTGCCACATGAGTACAGGGGAGAGAGAGAGAGAGAGAGAGAGAGAGAGAGAGAGAGAGAGAGAGAGAGTCATGCTGTGCTTGACTGCTTGTGAGAGGTGGGTGTGGGAGCTGAGTATCCCTGGAAAATGAAGGTGGCACCCTCAGTGGCCGGGATGGATTTGTGTTCATTCCAGTCACACACAGCCCACCTTCAAACGCGTAAGGGTGTTCCTCAAACCCTCTGGGCACAGCATCGTCGCCTGCGATTTTCCTCTGATGATATCTTGTTTTGCCAACTAAATTAAGACTATGACAGAGAACAGAGACTACCTCTAGCAGTTTAGTTCAATTAAGATTTCACATCAACAAATTAAAATGCATCCTCACCGGCTGCGGAGTAAATCTGCCTGCGTTTAGGAGGAGGCTCTGACATTTGCTGTTCAGGCACCTAGAGGATACTAGCTGAGTGTCAAAGAGGACTCACCCTTGTGGGGGCCCGTTTGAGGATTCAGAGTCAGGATTTGCAATCCATAAGGTTACACAGCCTTGGGGCCATGGCTTCTCAAGCATGAATGTGAGCCTTTGGCAATCTTCTGGCCCTTGGTAAAACAACAATAACGTCATTACGTTCTCCATGAGAAAATGGTTAATTCAAAGTAAAGAAGCATAGAAAATACTTTTGAGTGTTTAATTTGTCAATCATTCTTCACGAGGCTAAGGATGCAGCAGTGAACAAAACTGACACACTCCCCACTCTCCCACAGCTTTACTTTATGGGGGAGAGACAGGCGATAAACAAGACAAATGAGTAAAATATGCAGTAAGTTAGAGGCAATGAGAGCACTGGAGGATAGCAATGCAGGGACCGAGGGCGGGAGTGTGCGGGGCGGGGGAGTCTGTGCCTTTAAATAGGGTATCTGGGGAAGACCTTGATGAGAAGGTGACAACCCAGTCAGGGCCTGGAGAGGGGAACTGGGGAGCCATGGGAGGGGGTGCTCTGAGCAGAGGAATGCTGGGAGGGAAGGTGAGCTTGGCCCTGTGGAAGGAGGAGGCCATTTGGCTGGAGCTGAGTGAACTCAAGGGAGAGGTGAGGCAGGGAGAGGGAAGGGGCAAGAGGATGAAGACTGTTCATTCTGAGTGAGCAGGGAGCTTGCTCCTGCAGCCTTTGATGCACTGAAGAAACACTCTTAGCAGGGTGGCTGTAGCTGCCCTGGTGGCTGAGAAGACACAGGAGGGACAGTAGTTTTTCTTGCTGCTGTGACCAGATTCATGAGAACAACAACCTAGAGAAAGGAAGGTTTGTTTTGTGTGATAATCTCAGGGAATTCCATCCATCATGGCGGGGCCAGCTTGATGGCAGGAGCACGCGGCAGGCAAGTTACTCCCAGCCTGCACTCAGGAAGCAGACTGCTAACACTGATGACTTCCTTCTCCTCTGTTTCCTGAGGCTGGGATTAACTTCATCATGGCATTGCAAACTTTGAGGGTCTGCCTCCCGTCCTCACTAATGTTGCTCTGGAATCACCCAGAGGCATGTAAAATAAAGGAGTGAATAAAGAGGTATACAAAATAAATGGATAAAGAAACGTTCAAAATTAATAATATCATAGAAAGTCCACCGTGTAAGAAGATCAGTACCCCTTTGGGATCCTTGGCTCCCCAGCCCCATGGACCTGACAACAGCTCCAATAAGCAGAATTTCCCTCTGTAATTGGTGGGTGATCTATTCTTTCAAAGATGACAGGTAAAGGATGTTTCTCTCCACCCAGCCTGATAGGATAGGGTGTCTCGAGGACAGGTGCTGTGTCCATAGCCTGCACGAATGGATCAGCACACAGGCAACACTCCAAAAATAGTTGTTTAAAAAATGTTGATAAGGTTTTTCTTTCTTAGCTTCTCTCTCTCTCTCTCTCTCTCTCTCTCTCTCTCTCTCTCTCTCTTTTCCCTCCCTCCCTCCCTCCCTCCTTTCCTCCTCCCCGCTCCCTTTTTCTTCTCCTCAAGACAAGGTTTCTCTATGGAGCCCTGGCTGTCCTGGGACTTTTTGTTGCTGTTGTGCTGTTTTGTTTTTCCTGAGATGAGGTCTCATGTATCCCAGTCTGACCTCAAAGTTGCTGTCAAGGATGGAGGCTGACCTTGAACTCTGAGCCTCTGTCCTCAAACCTCCCAAGTGTTGGATCATGTGGGGTGTGGGATCTTATGGGTTCTGGAGATCAGACCCAGAGCTTTATGAGGGCCAGGTAAGTGCTCTACCAACCCAGCTTCGCCCAGCCCCTGATAATGTTCTGGACATGGAAGCACTGGAGTGACTCAGAGAGATTGAGTTTCGTTCTCTTGTCGGTTCTGTCTTCCCTGTTGGTGCTTTTCTTCTTCTGTAAGGCTGGCCATGAATGGGGTCTGTGCCTCCTGCTCCTACCATTTGAACTGGATGTCTAGATGCTTTTTATTTCTGTCTCAGAAAAACCTAGCAGCAAAATAAAATTATTTTTTTTTACTTTTGTAATGCTCATTGATTTTTCTCTCATGGACTGTCAGCTTTCCTACTGTCTGAGCCCAGGCAGTTAATGCCAGTTCCCAGCAAGGATTAAAACGCCGCACCCAAAGAGGCCCTGGACCTCCCACTACTTCAAACTTGTATTTAACCTGCCTGGTAATTTGCATAGATCTACATATGTTATGCAATCAGCCTGCTCCCTTTTCACATTTAAGCCTAAAATAAATTCGCTTTATGATGTTTCCCTTATCTGCTGCCTTCTCCATTTCTTTCTGGTCCTGAGAGTTAGATTTTATTCTACTTTTTTTTGTAAAAGGAATCGATGAAAGGTACACAAGGAAGAGGGAGACTGGGGAACATAATGGTGCTGATGTCATAGGTAATCTCCTATATTCATCCACAAGCTACTTATTGGGCACCTACTGTGTACTGGGCCCCAAACCAAGAGCTGGGAGCCGAGAGTGAGCAAACTAAACAGAGCTCTCACATACAGCTCTCACTGTAGTGAGGAAAACACAGAACAAATACAGGAAAAGATGAGCTCTAATGCCAAATAAATGTTGTAAGGGAAACAGTTACTTGAAGAACATTTTTGTTTTGTTTTATTTTGTTTTATTTTTTTCTCGAGACAGAGCCCTACTCTGTAGCCCAGGATGAACTTGAATCCATGGCAATCCTCCTGCCTCAGCCTCCCAGGTGCTGAGATTAGAGGTACAAGCCACCATGCCTGGATGGAGACTAATTTGGATTGAGGATCTGCACAGTCTCTCTGAGAAATGACATTTGGGCTGACACCTAGGTGACTCTTCCAGACGGTGAGAGTGGCAAAGGTGCCTTGAATGAGACCAGGCTCAGAGGGTTGGGGACCAGAAAGCCAGTGTGCCACCGAGGATGCTTGCAATGGAAAGAAAGTGAAGTCTAAATTTAAAATGGTAAGATGAGAAAGAGTTCTCTTACTTCACATAAAGAAGTCCAGGGAGGAGCTGGAGAGAAGGCTCTGGTGGCAAAATGCATAGGGCACAAACATGAGGATCTGAGTTTGGAGGCTTAGCACCAGAAAGGAATGGGCCCAATGCTCAGGTTAGGGAGACGAACACAGGAGGGGCTTCGGTACACACTCACTAACTAGTGTAGCTAAATCAGTGTGCTCCAGGCTCAGTGAGAGGTCTTGTCTCAAAAAAGAAGAGAGAGAGTGATCTAGGGAGACACCTGGATCCCTGGATTTCCCATGTGACTGTGTGCTTGTGCGTACACAAACACATTCCCATCCGCAACCCAACCTGCACACAAAGGAGCCTAGGGATATAGAGACAGGGTTCTAAGGTTGTTAAATTTTGCAAATCAACAACATCAAAGATGCACAGTAATAACAAGTGAGAAAGAAACAAGACAGTGCTCAGCACACCCACTCCCAAGCTGGACCCTGGAGGAAGGAACGCTGGCCAATCCTGTGTATGAGCTGGGCAACAGAAAAGCTAAGCATCACTGAAGAGCCACCGCTCCCTCCTTCTGATAAAAAAAAAAAGTCAGGCTTCTGAGAGCAAACACCAGGCTTCACAACTGAAGTGGGAAAGGACTGGCCCAAGTTCAGGTCAAAACTGGCTCTGGAAGTCACCGTGGCTACACCATCAGCAGGAGGTCACAGAGATGGAGCTGAGAGATTACAGGATTAATTTTTAGGTTCTTTGAAATGTGCTCTTTCAAAACTGCCTAACTTTCCAGAGACTTCACCTGATTTGCACCAGAAACTCGCTCTAACACTCCCATGAAGAACTCATCCCACGCCTGGGTATGGAGTTACGGGAAACTGCTCAGCAGCCAGCATTAGACACCAAACATCAGCTGAGAACACTGGCTAGATTGATTCTCCTTTAAGTCTCAGCTTCAATGTCTATAACATGACACAAGTGATCCCAGCACTAGGGAGGTGGAGGCAGGAGGATTATGAGTTCAAGGTTATCCTCGGCTACACAGTGAGTTTGAGGCCAGTCTGGACTATGTAAGACCCTGTTTTTGTTTTGTTTTGGTTTGGTTTGGTTTGTTTTGTTTTGGTTTGGTTTGGTTTGGTTTGGTTTGGTTTGGTTTGGTTTGGTTTGGTTTGGTTTGGTTTTTAAGAGAGAGACACACACACATACAATAACATTGTTTTCCTTGCTAGCCATTCAGGGGTATTGAAAGCATCAAAGGAGAGGACATCTGAATGTCTCTAGAAAACTATGACACAGGCCAGAGTTGTTATTGTTGCTATTGCGGTTCTTCATGAGAAGCAGAGGAATTCTCAGATATAGACACAATGCATACTCACACATTCTCAGACATAAACATATACACAGACACACATACAGTCTCACACACACCAGACGTAGGCTCACTAACACACATATTCAGATATAGACACTCAGACATACACACAGAGAAATAGATATACACTCACAGATACACACATACATACTCATATATGTGCACACATATATTTGCTTTGTTAGTTTTGTTGAGATAGGGTCTTATGTAGGCCAGCCTACCCTTGAACTGTTTGTTGGCTGGTGTGAAGTCAACTTAACACAATCTAGAGTCATCCGAGAAGAGGAAACCCAAATTGGAAATTGCCTCTGTATGATCCAGCTGTATGGCACTTCCTTACTTAGTGATGGATGAGGGAGAGCCAGCCTATTGTGGGTGGTGCCATCTCTGGGCTGATGTTCTTGGATGCTATATGAAGGCAGGCTGAGGAAGCCATGATGAACAAGCCAGTAAGCAACATCCCTCCATGGACTTTGTATCAGCTCCTGCCCTGTTTGAGTTCCTGCCCTCACAGCTTTTGATGATGGACTGTTATATGGAACTGAGTGAAATAAACCCTTTCCTACCCAAGTTGCTTTTGGTCATGGTGTTTCATCACAGCAATAGTAACCTAATTAAGACACACTGTGTCACCAAGGATGGCCTGGAACTCCTGAGATTATAGGCATGTGCCACCATGCCTTTCCTGGTGCTGTCTCTGTCTATAATGTTTTGGGGTTTTTGTTTTTGTTTTTGTTTTTGTTTTTAGATTTATTTATTATTATATCTAAGTACACTGTAGCTGTCTCAGACATACCAGAAGAGGGCATCAGATTTCATTTTGGATGGTTGTGAGCCACCATGTGGTTGCTGGGATTTAAACTCAGGACCTTTGGAAGAGCAGTCAGTGCTCTTAACGACTGAGCCATCTCTCCAGCTCCTATAATTGCTTGTATATGCTTGGCTCAGGGAGTGACACTATTTGGAGGTGTGGCCTTTTTGAAGTATGTGTTGCCTTGTTGGAGTAGGTGTGTCACTGTGGGCGTGGGCTTTAATACCCTCATTATAGCTGCCTGGAAGTCAGTCTTCTAGCAGACTTTAGATGAAGATGTAGAACTCTCAGCTCCTCCTGAGCCATGCCTGCCTGGTTGCTGCCATGCTCCTGCTTTGATGATAATGTACTGAGCCTCTGAACCTGTAAACCAGTCCTAATTAAATATTGTCCTTATAACAGTTATCTATAAGGTTGTGGTGTCTGTTCACAGCAGTAAAACCCTAATTAAGACAGAAGTTGGTACCAGGAGTGGGGTATTGCTGTGATAGGCCTGACCATGCTTTTGTTTAGAAGAATGTGGATTTTGGGATTTTGGATTTAGAAAACAGTAGAATGCTTTAAGTGGGGCTTAATGGGTCATTCTAGTAGGAATATGGAAGACTTTGTTGCTATGGGTGATTTGAACTGTGGAAGCCTGGCTCTAGAGGTTTCAGAGAAGAAGGATTTTAATATGTGGCCAAGAGACTGTTCTTGTGATATTTTGGTGAAAAAAAAATGTGGCTTCTTTTGCTATTGTCTGAAGAGTCTAAGGTAAAGAGATTTGTATTAATTGTATTAACAAAGGAAGTTTCAAAAAGGACCAGCAGAGAATTTATTCTCTAGTTAAGCCTGAGGAAGAACATTTTGAACAACTATAGCAAGCTTGGAAAGGAAAAATATAAAATATATGGTTTGAGTAATTAAAGGGGCACCAGGAAGTGAAATGGAGCTGAATCCTGTGTTCAAGGATATTAAGTTGAATTAAGGGAGTGGTGACCTTGAGGCAAGATCTCACCCAGCTAAATTTAGGTTTAGGCATGGTAGTACAAGCCTTTAATACCAGGAGGTAAAGGTAAGCAGATCTCAGAATTCAAGGCCAGCCTGAGACAGAGCAGGTTCTGGTGAAGAAAAGTCCAGGCATGGTGGTACAAACCTTTAATCCAACATTCGAAAAATAGAGCCATGCAGATCTCTGAGTTCAAGGTTCTACAGAGCAAGTTTCAGGACAGCCAAGCTTAGACAGTGAGGGAGTTGGAAAACAGAAAGCTGGTAATAGAATAAGAGGGGCCATGTTCCAGTCCTGGCAAGCAGCAGAACTCTGCAGCTTTGCCATGTGGCTCTGGCTTTAGAGTCAAGATTAGAAGAGACTACAATTGATGCTAGTTAGCTGGAGCTAAGGAATTAGTGATGATTAAGAAGAGACTAACATCACTGAGGTGAAATCTTCTGGGAATTGTTTTCTGAGAGTACAAAGAAGCTGTGTTCCAAAGATAACCAATGTTGTGCCTTGGGCTGTAGCTGGACTTGGTAAGGTATAGGAATTACTCAAGTGGTGCTGGTTTTGAAGGTATGAAGGAATCATGAAGAACAGCTGAGAGAGGCCATGGAAGGCCATTGGTGAAGGTACAGCCTCAGTTGCAGTTGATGGCCAGGACTGAAGGAGTCTTACAAAGAAATTGAGGCTTGGCACCATAAAGAGAGCCTATGAGAGGCTACTAGTGATGCCTAGTTACAGTGGAAGACCCAGTGTACTGGAGATGCTAGTATCATGGGATGGTCACTAAGAGCAGCAGCAGCAGTGGAGTGGAGTCAATCAGAGCCTAGAGTGCTACAGGGGGAAGAGCTGGAGAAGTGAGCCAAGCCCTTTGGAGGAACCCAGAATATCATGTGTGGATCCCAGACATTGAAACAAGAAGCTGTAACATTGAAGTTGCCTTGGAGACCTCAAGATGTTCGAGATGTCAGAGCCATGGGATATCTGCTGAAGAAAGCTGCTAACAGGGAGTGGAACCAGCCCAGGAGAAAGAAGTTTGTTGTAGTCAACAAAAATGAAAAAGGAATGGAGATCTGAAGACTGCTTTGATATCAGACATGGAGATGCAGGATCCAGAGTTTGCCCAGCTGGTTTGCTGTCTTGCCTGGGTATTACAGTTAAGTGATTGGATGATTCTCAGAGAACTTTGGACTTTCAACATTGTTGAGACTGCTATAGACTATGGGGATTTTGGAAGTTGGACTAAATGTACTTTTTTATTATGCTATGGCTAGATATGCCCCCTCCCATATACTTATGTGTTTGATCAAGCCTATGGGGTCCAGGGAGTGAAATGTGATGGTTTGTTCATGCTTGGCTCAGGGAGTGGCACTATTAGAAGGTATGGTCTTCTTGGAGTAGGTATGTCACTGTGCTTTAAGACCCTCATCCTAGCTGACTGAAAGTCAGTCTTCTCCTAGCAGCCTTCTGATCAAGATGTAGAACTCTCAGCTCCTCCTGCACCATGCCCGCCTTGCTTCTGCCTTGATGATAATTGGCTGAACCTCTGTACCTGTAAGCCAGCCCCAATTAAATGTTATCCTTATAAAAGTTGCCTTGGGGGGCTGGAGAGATGGCTTAGTGGTTAAGAGCACCAACTGCTCTTCCAAAAGTCCTGAGTTCAAATCCCAGCAACCACATGGTGGCTCACAACCATCCTAACAAGATCTGACACCCTCTTCTGGAGTGTCTGAAGACAGCTACAGTGTACTTACAAGCAATAAATAAATAAATCTTTAAAAAAAAGAAAAGTTGCCGTGGTCATGGTATCTGTTCATAGCAGTAAAAGCCTAAGACACTGCCTTTTAATTACTTTATTGGTTTGAACCTAGGGCGTGGCTCAAGCTAAGCATCGTCTCTCTCACTTAACTACACTCTCAGTGTAGAAGTTCAAACACACTCTCTGCTCCTTGGGAGGGATGCCTGACATTTAAAAATGCCTGAGGGGTGGGGAGGGCAGTCTTAACTGCTCTTTGGCCCTTGGTTCCCCAGACCCTTCCTCAGCAGCCCCTAGCCTCTCAGCAAGCCACAGTGTCACATCAGATGTCCTTGGAAACAGGCAAGGCTGATCGTCAATAAAATGTAAGCTGGAGTTGGCTGAGTTATTATCCCTTTTTCCTGATAAAAAGGAGGGGATGTATTTTCATTACTGGCAGAGCTTTTAGCTGGTGTGGACAATTAAGTTCTGGAAATGCAGCAATCCATTTCATACTCAGAGGAGAACTGAGGATGAATCTCACCAAAACCAGGTACTGGAAGAGCCAGAAGTCTGGCCATGGTGCCCGACCCTGGATGTCATGGCATTTTTTGTGATAATAAAGCAAAGCAGCCCCAGCTGCTTCCAGCCGCTGTCCTGGTGGCATGAGACCTCTGTCCTGGTAGCATGAGACCTCTGCTTCTGGGTGCTTTTTCATTGGTCCCCAAGCCCTTCTTGGCCATCTGCTGGCTTCCCGCCATCTTCTGGGCAGGCAGGCAGTGGGGGACATAACAGCAGAACAAGGTTCCATCTGCCTTCTTCACCTTTAAGATTCAGACACCCTTCCTGGTCTTCGTATCCTGATTATTTTCCTCACCTCTCTAACAAGGCTTTATGTCCAAAGAAGTAGAACTCTGAAGTGAGGGAGTCAATCATTCCCAAAGCTACTGACTGGATCAGGTGAAAGGCTTGCCTGTGAGAAGAACAGCTCTCCTGCCTCTGTTCTTCTTGCCTTTAATCCCAGCATTTGGGAAGCAGGTGAATCTCCATGAGTTCAAGGCCAGCCTGGTCTACAGAGGACTTTTAATCCAGCACCATGGCTACCCTGGCTGGAATACTGACACAACTTTAATCCCAGGAGATGGAGGCAAGCAGATGTCTGAATTCAAGGCCAGCCTGGTACAGAGCAAATTCCAAGTACACAAAAGCTTAGGTCCAGACATGGGGGTACACACCTTAATCCCAGCACTAAGGAGACAGAAGCAGGCGGATCTCTATGTTTGAGGTCAGCCTGGTCTAGAGGGTGAAGAGTTCCAGGACAGCCAGGGCTACATAGAAAAACTCTGTCTTGAAAAATGAATAAACCAAGAAAATATTATTATTGAGACAGAGAGATGGCTTCTTAGCTGTTAAGAGTATTGTGGCTCTCTCAGAGGACCAGAATTCAGTTCCCAGAGCCCATGCTAGACAGCTCAAAGTTGTCTGTAACTCGAGCTCCCGGGAAATCAAAGCTCTTTCTGACCTCCTTAGATACCTTCTGGACTGTGAGCATGTACATACTCAGACACAAATAAAAATGAATCTTATTTTGGTGGAGGGTGTTCGAGACAGGATTTCTCTGTATAGTCCTGGCTGTCCTGGAACTCACTTTGTAGACCAGGCTGGCCTCGAACTCAGAGATCTGCCTCCACAATGCTAGGATTAAAGGCCTATGCCACCACAACTGGCAAAAAACAAATCTTTAAATGTGTGTGTTGTGTGTGTGTGTGTGTGTGTGTGTGTGTGTGTGTGTGTGTGTGTGTGTATGAGTGCCATGTTCTTCTAGAGCAGTGGTTCTCAACCTTCCTAAAGCTGTGATCCTTCAATACAGTTCGATGCTAATTCATAACTGTAATTTTGTTACTGTTATACATCATAAATATCTGATCTGCAGGATATCTGATGTGCAACCCCAAGGGGATCTCACCCCACAGGTGAATATGAATGTCTCTGTGTGTGTGTCTGTGTGTGTGTCTGTGTGTCATCTAGAGAACAACCCTTGGTGTTATTCTTCAGTGTTCCCCTTGGGTTTTTTTATTATTTTTTTTTAATTTTGTCTTGTTTTATTTTGTTTTGTCTAATTTTTGAGACAGGATCTCTTACTGGTTCAGTAAGTTAGGCTAGCTGCCACCACCCTTCAAGGATCCACCTGTCCCTGCTTCGAATGCCTAGGATTACAGAGGCCACTCTGCCTGGTCTTTTAGGGTGTTGGAGTTAGGGTTGTCAAACTCAAGAGTCATGCTTACAAGGTGGGTTCTTAACCAATTGAGCCATCTTCCCAATCTGACCCCACCAACCCCAACACATACGTATGCCCACACACAAAGAGAGAGAGAGAAAGAGGGAGAGAGAGAGAGAGAGAGAGAGAGAGAGAGAGAGAGAGAGAGACTTTCTCTGTATAGCCCCCTGGCTGTCCTCCTGGAACTAGCTCTCCAGTGTGCCCCACCCTATATATTTTTTTTAAATGATGGATTACAACTCCTATTTCCAGCTCCTAGGGTCTGAAACTGGATGACCATCTCTCACCCTCCCTGCCCCACTTCAAGCCAAGCTGGGGAAGTTGTAACTGGAAGATCATTGGAAGCAACAGGTTTACGTCTGAGCAAGAAGGGTCTGCATCTCCCACGGCCAACCCAATGCCAGGCACAGCCAGCTGCCAATGCTTGATGAACGGAAGTGTGAATGAAGACATGTCTAGGTTGGTCTGTTGCTGTTCTGTTAAACAACTACGGCTCTTATCATAGCCCAAAAAGTGGAAATGACTTGAGATGCCGGCACTGAGTGAGGGTCAGGAGAGGATTGCAGTCGCTACATTATTACATTTTTTCCTCTTTAAGCCACTTAAGCGCTAGTTCCCTGCCTGTTTACTGTTAAAAGTGATTCCAAATCAGCTGTGGACCTTCTCCCGCCTTGAGGGAGTAAGAAGAGAGCTGGGGTGGCTGTCTGAGTTTATTATCTTCGCCATTACTCAGGCATGTTCCCCTGAGTGTTCACATGATTTTATTTTAATGCAGTTATTTGTATTAGGCGAGTCTCCAGCTCAGCCAGGCCAAAGTGGGAGGGTGGGGGAGGCAGGGGAGAGCTGATGGAAAAATAAAATACTCGAAGGTTCATGAAGATATGACCATGGCTTTAATATGAATCAAATTTGCTCTAACCTGGTCTCACAGTCAGCATTTCTGCTAGAAATAATTTGTAATTATCAGACTCCAGTTAGGCCAAAAGGCTCCTTGCATATGACGCTGATATGATTAGCAAAAGTTTGGGGATATAATTTACATAGCTCTGGTCCTGTCTGCCAGTGACATTCCTGGAGAAGACACCTTGTCTTTCCTGGCAAAAGGAAACACAGTGAATACAGGATCCGGGAGCAGACTTCCAAGTCACTGGGGGCTGCTGCTCCAGGCTGGCCCAGGAGAAGGTGCTTTCCTGGAATCACGAGACTGACTGAGTCCCCAGCCCAGCATTTAAGACCTGGGAGTCAGTGAGTGGCCAGAGAGGGATGAAGTCAAGCAGGGTGACCGGCAGCAGCTCACGTGGCACTGCAGCAGGACTGCTCTCTCATGGCAGCCAGCACCAGGGGGAGCACCATGAACTGCTCTCTCATGGCAGCCAGCACCAGGGTGAGCACCATGAACTGCTCTCTCATGACAGCCAGCACCAGGGTGAGCACCATGAACTGCTCTCTCATGACAGCCAGCACCAGGGTGAGCACCATGAACTGCTCTCTCATGGCAGCCAGCACCAGGGTGAGCACCATGAACTGCTCTCTCATGGCAGCCAGCACCAGGGTGAGCACCATGAACTGCTCTCTCATGACAGCCAGCACCAGGGTGAGCACCATGAACTGCTCTCTCATGGCAGCCAGCACCAGGGGGAGGCATCAGAGACCAGCAGGACTGACGGCAGTGGTCTGTGAGTCTCAGAACAACTTAGTCAAAGTCCTAGTTTAATAAAAAGGTTAGGCCCGGGAGTGGTGTCACATGCCCAGAATGTGCTTGGGGGGGCTGAGACAGGAGGATACTGAGTTGGGAGGTCAGCCCAGAGTGCATAACAAAACTGTCTCAACAATCAATCAATCAAACAAACAAACAAAAAACTCCATAAACAGAAACATGCACACGCACAAAAGGAAAAACATTTGGCCAAACTAAAAATCTACGACTTTCCTCTGCACCACTGGAGAACTATGGTCATAGGATAAACTGCCCCACCCCCACCCTCACCCCCAGAACTGGGACTGGAAAGGTAGGTGTCTACAAATGTGAGACAAAAGCTATTGTACTGGTGGGTTTTGTGTCAACTTGACACAAGCTAGAGTCATTACAAGAAGAAGGAGCCTCACTTGAGGAATGCCTCCATAAGATCCAACTGTAAGGCATTTTCTTTCTTTTTTTTTTTTTAAGATTTATTTATTGTTATATGTAAGTACACTGTAACTGTCTTCAGACACACCAGAAGAGGGAGTCAGATCTTATTACAGATGGTTGTGAGCCATCATGTGGTTGCTGGGATTTGAACTCAGGGCCTTTGGAAGAGCAGTCAGTGCTCTTAACTACTGAGCCATCTCACCAGCCCCGTAAGGCATTTTCTTAATTAGTGATCAATAGGGGAGGGCCCAGTCCTCTGTGGGTTGGTGGACTTGAATTCTATAAGAAAGCAGGCTGAGTAAGCTAGGGGAAGCAAGCCAGGAAGCAGCACTCCTCAGTGGCCTCTGTGTCAGCTCCTGCCTCCAGGTTCTAGCCCTGTCCTGACTTCCTCCAGTGATGGATTGTGAGCTGGAAGTGCAAGCTGAATAAACCCAACATGCTTTTTGTCATGGTGTTTCATCAAAGCAATAGAAACCCTGACTAAGGAACTTAGTCATGACCAAAACATCATGACCAAGCAGCAAGTTGGGGAGGAAAGGGTTTATTCAGCTTACACTTCCACATTGCTGTTCATCACCAAAGGAAGTCAGGACAGGAACTCAAGCAGGGCCGGAACCTGGAGGCAGAAGCTGATACAGAGGCCATGGAGGGGTGCTGCTTACTGGCTTGTTTCCCTAGCTTGCTCAGCTTGTTTTCTTATAGAACCCAGGACTACCAGCCCAGGGATGGCACCACCCACAATGGGCTGGGCCCTTCCCCCTTGATCACTAACTGAGAAAATGTCTTACAGCTGGATCTCATGGAGCCATTTCCTCAATTGAGGCTCCTTTCTGTGTGATAACTCCAGCTTGTGTCAAGTTGACACACAAAACCAGCCAGTGCATTAAGACAGAACAGTAGGAACGATGTCTCGATCCACGCTACAAGTGGATGAACTAAATGAATGAAGCCAGACACAAAAGACAGAATAGAATAAGATGACATAGATAGGAAATATCCTATCTAGAGACAGAATGACATTGGTGATTTTCAGCTGGGGATGGTAGGACAAGAGGGTGACTGCTAACAGCAGCAGGACTTCTTCCTGGGACTCTGCAATGATGGCTGGCACAGTCTACACTGAACTTGGTTTTGTTTGTTTTTTGTTTTTGGTTTTGGTTTTTTGGTTTTTGTTTTATCGAGACAGGGTTTCTCTGTATAGCCCTGGCTGTCCTGGAACTCACTCTGTAGACCAGGTTGGCCTCGAACTCAGATTTGCCTGCCTCTGCTTCCTGAGTGCTGGAACGAAAGGTGTACGCCACCACTGCCCTGCCTACATTGTGCAATTAAGGATGGTGATCATTTTGCCTTGCAAATTCTGTCTCAACTGAAAATCAAAGATAATTTGGGATGAGAAGTCCTAATTTACCTTTAGACTCTGCAGATCAGATCATGTTCTGGAACCAGAGTCTCTCACACTGACTGGCCAAGCTGGACTGTGACTACCCTGCTCCTTCCTCTCCACAAGGTGCTGTTCTGTGTTCTGACGATTTTATAACCGGGCCTGGGAAAAGGAAGAACGGTGGGAAGGAGGGAGAGAGGTAGAGAAGGAGGGAAAGAAGGAGGGAGAGAAGGAGGAAGAAAAGAAGGGAGGGAAGGATGGAAGGAGGACCTGAAGAAAGAGGGCTAGGACTGAGAAAAGCTTAACTTCCTTTCTAGAGCCTAAGGCCCTCTATGCTTTAAGTATAAACACACCTCCCCACCACCGTGAAGTCTCCCTGGATTTTCCTTCTTGTAAAGCATTTCATCTGCCATACATGATTCTGAACCAAAGGACCTCACGTTGAATCTGTTACTGCCAGGCAGGTCTGGGTGTTCCAGAGAGAGCAATTCCATTTGTTCTAGACAGTGTGCAGTAGAAATGACATCACCTCTTTCAAGGTAGGACCCTTTGACTCACAGACTCTCTTCCGACAGACAGTATATTAGACATTACCTACTTCTCACTTGCTAACTTAAAATGTAGCCCTAGATCAGGCCTGGTGTGAGTCAGGCCTGTAATTGCAACACTTGGCAGGGCTGATACCTGAGGATTAAGGATCCTAGGCAGGAGTTCCAGGCCAGCCAGGCAACAGACAGACTGTCTCGGGGAAAACCAAAACAAAAAGAAAGAGAGAGAGAATGAATGAATGAATGAATGAATGAATTTTAGGTAATCTGGATTACACAGCAAGACCCTGGCTCAAAAATCAAACAAACTGGGCGTGGTGGGGCATGCATTTAATCCCAGCATTTAGGAGGCAGAGACAGGTCAATTTCTGGGAGTTTGAGGCCAGCCTAGTCTCCATTTGGATTTCCAGAACAACCATAGAGGTACATAGAGAAACAGGGTGAAAATAAACTAAAAACAAAACAAGAACAATGACAAAACCAACCAAACAAACTCAAAGTAAACAGAGCGGGGGTTGGAGATACAGCTCAGCCGTAGAGTCAGTGCTGACCATCCGGGAGGACCTGGGCTCGATTAAAAACAAACAACAATCAATCTGTGAGTCTCCCAGCCTCCACAGGGTCATTATTCTTGATTAGAAGGCCTAGGCTTATCTCATCAGTGTAGACGACGTGAGACCCAGGTCCTGAACCCTGACTGTTAGCTTACAGGCCATTCCATTAGGCTCCTCCCAGGGACCTCTGCAGCCAGCTGCTTCTGGTGTGGGCTTCCTATAAAGGACTGCTCCACTATTCCAGCTCTCCCTGTTCCCTCCTGTTCCCGCCGGTCTCTCTCCCCCCATCTGTCCTTCTTTTCTGCCCCTTCTCTGCCTTCACAGCTCTGCTCCTGTCTGACTGACTACCATCTACATATTCACTTGTCTGTCTCTACTCTTCTCCAGGTCCTTACTATCCTCCTATCCTCCCCCCAACCCCCATATACTAGATTTGTTGCATGATGTCATTCCCCAGGGGAACACCTTGGCACAGGCCTGCCAGGTACCTCCTTGTGGTATTATATTTCATAACATGTCTCTTTGGGAATCTCAAGGTGCAGTAGTATGAGATGTTTAAAAGTGTTGTGTTGCTGGGCATGGTGGCGCACGCCTTTAGTCCCAGCACTTGGGAGGCAGAGGCAGGCGGATTTCTGAGTTCGAGGTCAGCCTGGTCTACAAAGTGAGTTCCAGGACAGCCAGGGCTTTACAGAGAAACCCTGTCTCGAAAAAACAATAAATAAATAAAAGTGTTGTGTTGGAATTGTAGGTCACTTCCCACTTCTGCTACTTATTGATGCTGCAATGCAGAAAGTACACACCTTCAAAGAGCCTCGGCGTTCTTATATATAAAATGAGGCAATGATGGCTTCCTCACTCCTAGGAGTAGCGTGGTGACTGGATTAGTAGGAGTATTATATGTAGTACTTTCTCTGTGTGTATTGTGTCTGTGTGTGCACACACGTGCTGTGGCATTTGTGGGGAGGTGAGAGGACAACCTGGGGTGGGGGTGGGGGAGAGACAGTTCTCTCCTTTGACCATGTAGGTTCCCAGAATGGATTCAGGTCATCAGATTTGGCGGCAAATGTCTTTACCTGCAGGGCCATGACACAGGCCTGAATTATCAGTCATACCACAGGAAGCACTTAGAGCTGTGTCTGGGGCATGGTCACTCCCTTGGGTCCCCTGGTCATTGCTGCCCCTGGGTATCATGTTCCTTCTCAATGCTGGGGATGCTTTGTTAGAGATACAGATTGGCTTTCTGTCTCCTCACATCTCACTTTCCCAGCCCCACATTCTAAGAACCGTTTCTCTCCAATCCTCCATTACATAGTGGTCCATCCAAGGTCTCCATGAACAGATAAAGATTTATCTTTCACATACAAAGAGGTAGTTTCCTAACAAATCGTTTCTCTCACTGTCAGGACCCAAAGACACTCGAGAGAGACCCTGGATGCGGGAAAGGTGCAGTACCTAAGAGAGAGGTCCTGAGTGCAGAGTATTGTGCTCTCAGAAACTCTAGGCAAACAGTCGCCAGAGAGCCACAGAGAAGAAGCTAGTCTCCTTCTGTTGCTTGCTCTGCACATTTTGTCACAATAAACCGGCAAGATGGGGAGTTACTGTTTTCTGGGGTTATTATTATGTAGCCTGTTCAGGATGCAGCTTCCCAAGGCCTGATTTTCCTCAGGCATTACATAGGATTTGTTTTCTAGCTGCCAGAGAAGGTAGCTAAAGGTAATTTATGTTAATTTTTTTCCTTTCTGGCCCATTAACTTTTGTGATGTTAATATAATATGTGGAGCCTCCTGTTAGCACAAGCCCTTACATCCATAGCATGCTGCTGGGGGTGGGGTTGGGGGTGGGGGTGGGGGTGGGGGTGGGAGAGCTGTTCCTACAGTACCAGGACCCTGGGACCCTGGGTTTGCTCCAACTGCCTGCAGGGATGCTCTATTGCAGACAGGAGAGGGTGTGGGAGGATGTAGCTTTGACTACTTCAACTGAAAGTGGGTTTTGTGTGTGTGTGGTGTGTGTGTGTTCACACCACATTACAGAGGAGTGTTCATCTCAACAGTAGGTCCTGAAACTTCCCTGTGAGCAAAGAATCCCTAAACAGGTTCTATCCAGGGTACTTCCTTGTATTTGGTAGAATGTACTGAAGGTGTGGGTGGAGATTCTGAAACCTGGGGAGTAGCAAACAACTTTGTGAGCATCTATAACATTAAATTTCCATCCTAAGGGGCCATGGTATGGAATTCATGAACAGATAAAACATAATTTTTGTCTTAAACATCCTATTGTGGATTGTTGTGGATGATAGAGAGCCCCAATTATAGGCAGTTCTGTTTTGAGGTGACCTGTGTGAGCCTAAAAATCACCCAGGTATGTAATACTCCTCAGGACATGAGAAAAATGGAGTCAGGGGCACAATTTTGGGGGGAAAAAAAATGTCAATGATATCAAAGATCTTACAAAGTCTAAAAGCCCAGGATGCATGTAGACTAGCTTTACAGAAGTCAGCTCTTCAAGCCAGTATGATGGTTCCTGCCTGGAACCCCAGCCTAAACTGTAAACTCCTCTTCGAAGGGGTTGGTTGGGATTGCAGGCAAGCACCTTGCCCACAGCAGGACTGCCTACACTTCCCGGTACGCCTCGTGAGGGAAGTGGTGCAGAACAGAAGCCATGACATTTGCTTAGTTGCTCAAATCCTTTTCTAAGGTATCAGTTCCCTTCCAGCAAACATAGCTTCAAAGCCAGCTTTATAAACCAGGCATGCACACGTGGTGGGTCGTGCTTGAGATCCCAGCACATGGAAGGGAGGAGAGGGAGGTTGCTTCAAGCTTCTGTCTAGCCTGGTCTAAATAGCCAGTTAGTTCCAAGCAGCCAGGGCAGAAAAATAAATAAATACTGTAGACCACTGCTATCCCGTAGGGCTCTGTCGAATATGTGGTCATTGGTCACATGTGGCTATTGAGCATTCAAAATGCATAAGACCAAGGAATGAACTTTAATTACCACTTATATTTAAGCTAGATGTGGTAGGGAGTTCATGCCTGTAATCCCAACATTTTAGGAAGCTGAGGCGAGAAGATACCACACATTCAAAGCCAGCCTGAAATATACTACAGGATTCCATCTTAAAAAAAAAAAAAAAAAAAAGTGGGATACCATTCAGCGGTGGCTCATGCCTTTAATTCTAGCACTCGGGAGGTAGAGGCAGGTTGGTCTCTGAGTTCGAGGCTAACATGGTTTACAGAGTGAGTTCCAGGACAGTCAAGGCTACACAGAGAAAGCCTGTCCCAAAAAAAAAAAAAAAAAAAAAAAAAGAGTCGGGCGTGGTGGCGCACGCCTTTAATCCCAGCACTAGGGAGTCAGAGGCAGGCAGATTTCTGAGTTCGAGGCCAGCCTGGTCTACAAAGTGAGTTCCAGGACAGCCAGGGCTATACAGAGAAACCCTGTCTCGAAAGACCACCACCACCACCACCAGCAACAACAACAACAAAATGGAGGAAATGAGGAGGCTGGGGGATGGCTTATTGTGTTAGAGCACTTACTGCACATGTATGAGGACCCATGCTCAAGATTTCAGCACTCATATAAACGCATGGATGTGGCCACATCTTTGTAACCCCAGGCGCTTTCTGGCTGCTGGTCTGTTTAGCTCTCCTGTCTCTAGGAATGCAGTGATGTCAGAGCAGAACATCTGACATCTTCCTTTGGCTTCTGGCTACGTGGGGCCCTGCCTCAAATTAAAAAAAAAAAGGTGTGGGGAGGCAGAGGCAAGTGAATCTCTGACTTGAAGACCAGTCTGGTCTACAGAGCAAGCTACACAGAGAAATCCTATGTGTGTGTGTGTGGGGGGGGGGGGGGGGGTGAGACAGATAAAGGGGGGAGAGTTGTAGAGTTCGTGTAGTTGTTACTTGGTAAGAGCTCAGAAAATGCTCATTTCCCTTTCTTCTGAATTATCCAAAGCCATCCTGGGACTCACCTGTGTGGTACATGGCTGGACGTCTCCTCAGGCTTGACCTGGATTCGGGCTCGCTCAGGTCCCTTCACAGGCTTTTCCTTCCCTGCATTAATTCTAAGCACCTGCTCGTTATTAAAGCAAATCTCTCTTTACCCCGTACCTCCTGGTCTGAACAAGCCGCTGTAAATAGCAAGTGTTCTCCCTGTGACGCAGCACTATTGGCATTTAGTTCTTGAAAGGTTAATGGCCAGGGCTGTGCCTCCTGAAACCTTGGCCGGCAGGGCTCGGTAGACATAATTGCAACAGCAGGGAGATGGGGCTGAAATACAGGGTGGGGGTTGAGGGGATCAAAGGCCTGCAGAATACAGTGGTATCTTTCTGTAAAGAGAATAACAATAATCGTGTGTGTGTGTGTGTGTGTGTGTGTGTGTGTGTGTGTGAGAGAGAGAGAGAGAGAGAGAGAGAGACTGGACATTGGAGGCCCCCAGCCAGAGAGGCAACAGGGCTGTGGCTGTGGCTGTGGCTTCAGTCTGCCTCATTCACAGACCAGTTTCTTATTGTGGATCTTTCTGGACAGCAAGCGCTCCCCGAGAGGACTTGCTGAGATAATTTGGTGCCTGATCATGCTTCAGTTGCAATTTATTTAAAGTCGACAACAGGGTTCCTGTCTCTTGCAAGCAGATTCCCAGCACTTGAGTCTCCTTGGGCTGGGTTGGGTTTTTTTTTCCTTTCTTTCTTTTTTTCTCTTTTTTATCTTGATGAAAAAGAAGTTAAATTTCACACTTATTATAGCACCTGGTGTCTGACAGCCCCCAGAGGCTGTATAAAGGCTAATGAAATGGAACCCTCAGCACTACGGTCAACAGGGAAGAGAAGAGACCAGACCCCTGGTCCCTTTTCCACAGGAAACAAAGAGTGGCACCCACCTCACCTCTGAAGCACAACTGGCTTCAAAAAACTGTGACTGGTCCTCAGCGAGCTCTCGGTTCAGAGTGTCTCTCGGAGGGGAGGGTCTGCCTGAGAAATGGGTCGGTGAGGCCTGAGCTGCTGCAAAGGAGGTGCCAGACCCAGGAGTGCTTCAGGTTTCCACACTCAGACAGCGCTCTGTCAGGGATGCTGGGCTCGTCTTTGCAAATGCCCCCCAGGGAATAGGTTGGTCCTGGGATGGGAAGTGGGTTCAGGATTTGGGGTGTGGCTTGACTGAGAAGTGTTCACAGTATGGTACCCTGACCCTGTCAGCCAATCCCTCCATCTCTTACCTGAGTGGGAAAATCACAGATCTTATGCTAGTTTGTTTGTTTGACTCAGGGTCTCTCTGTGCAGCTTTCACTGTTTGGCCCAGAACTCATAGAGATCCCCCTGCCTCTGCCTCCCAAGGGATGAGATTAAAGGCATTTAATCCATTTTTCTTCCCCTGAGGTTTCACACTCACTATTCTGCTGGACTGGCTGATTCTACCTCCCCAGCTTTGTGTCTACAGCGACACATTGCTGCAGTTGCTTTTCACGTAGGTGTTGGGGACCTGACTCAGGTCCTCAAGCTTGCCTGGTGAGCGTGTTACCAGCTGAGTCATCTCCTCAGTTCAATCTCTCTCTCTCTCTCTCTCTCTCTCTCTCTCTCTCTCCTTCTCTCTCTCTCTCCCTCTCTCCCTCCTCCCCACCCCCTCTGAGAGAGGGTTTTCATATGTAGCCTAGGTTAAACTTAGAATCATCCGGCCTCAGCCTCCCAGGGGCTGGGATTATGGTGTTTCCATGAAAGTCTCCTTCTATCTTGTCTCCTTCTCTGCACTACACTGAAATATGAAACAATGGTAGGTGCTTAATACCAAATCTTAGGTCATGCCTTGGGGTAGAGAGGAGGCTCAATTGCTCTGTGTTTTTGAGCTCCTTGGGATAGAAAGTTGCAACAAAAAGGGAACTCCAGAGCTGAGATGGTGGCACGTCTCTGTAGTTCCATTGCTAGGAGACAGAAGCAGGACTGTGAGTTAGAGACCCTGCCTCAAAAATATAAGACAATTGAAAATGCAAGGTTGAGGATTTGGTACAGAGAGTCTAGTCCAGTGATTCAGTTCTAAGCATTTGCAATTCTGTGCTCCAGCATTGAGATAAATCAGAATTTGAGTGCACGCTTCCTCTAGGACCGCCAAGAAAACCTCCCTGGGAAGTGTTTGCATAGCTGTGATGGAAAAAGCAATCTAGTGAGGCAGAGATTGAATTAGAGGAGGCCAAGGAAGCTGCCAAGTTTGGAGCCCACTCAGAGAGCAGGAATTCCAAATTTAAAACCCAACTCTAACCTTTGCATGCCTAAGTTCCATTTATTCTTGGCAAGCTACCGTCTTTTGTTCATGGAGAGAGTAGAAGCTTTAAGGGACTTAGGAAAAACTCTCGTAGCAGATCACTCTCACAGAGCCCCAGGGAACGGGCGATTGCAAACGAATAAGGGAATTATGGCTCCTTTCTTCCTCTGCATTGTATAAGGGAACATAAACTGGGTGGGGGATGCCAAGGGAAAGAGTGGTACGCAGCATCTCAGCCCACAGTGAGTGTGGAAAGCGGCTTCAGAGCCATACTGTAGCACTGTCTGTTGTGCCCAACCGGAGATGCTGGAAAGAAGGAGGACTCTGGTACCCACGAAACCAGCAGAACACCCAGGCCACTGAGGAAGGGGTAACAGGTGGAGGCTTACTTATTACCATGTGACAAATTATAACACGGTGGTTTAAGAGACATTGTCATTAGATATACACTCACTGATAAGCAGATATTAGCTCAGAAACTTAGAATACCCAAGATACAATTTGCAAAACACAAGAAAATCAAGAAGAGGGAAGACCAACATGTGGATACTTCATTCCTCCTTAGGATAGGGAACAAAATACCCATGAAAGGAGTTACAAAGACAAAGTTTGGAGCTAAGACGAAAGGATGGACTATCCAGAGACTACCCCACCTGGGGATCCATCCCATAATCAGCCATCAAACCCAGACACTATTGCATATGCCAGCAAGATTTTGCTGAAGGGACCCTGATATAGCTGTCTCACGTGAGGCTATGCCAGTGCCTGGCAAATACAGAAGTGGATGCTCACGGTCATCTATAGGATGGAACACAGGGCCCCCAATGGAGAAGCTAGAGAATGCACCCAAGGAGCTGAAGGGGTCTGCAACTCCATAGGTGGAACAACAATATGAACTAACCAATACCCCCAGAGCTCGTGTCTCTAGCTGCATATGTATCAGAAGATGGCCTAGTCGGCCATCACTGGGAAGAGAGGCCCCTTGGTATTACAAACTTTATATGCCCCAGTACAGGGGAATGCCAGGGCCAAGAAGCGGGAGTGGGTGGGTAGGGGAACAGGGCGGGGGAGAGGGTATAGGGAACTTTCGGGATAGCATTTGAAATGTAAATAAAGAAAATATCTAATAAAAAAAGAATCAAAAAAAAAAAAAAAAAAAGAGACGGACATTTTCAATCATGCCTGTAATCCCCAGGCCTCAGGAGGTACAAGCAGGAGTATTACCATGAGTTTCAGGTCAGAAACTAGAGAGCAGAGTAGTTCTGAGGTGGCACTGTCTTGGGCTGCAGCTATCAGAGGCTTGAGTGGGTGGAGGATTCACTCCAGAGTCACTGACATAATTTGTTAGAAGTCTCAGTTTCGTCATAGAGGTATCTATTAGGGTTTTTATTGCTGTGATAAACACCTGACCAAAGCGACTTGGGGAGGAAAGGGTTTGTGTCATTGTACCTTTCTAGGTAACTGTCTTAGTCACTGTTCTATTGCTGTGAAGAGACACCATGACCACAGCAACTCTTATAAAGGCAATCACTTAGCTGGCTCTGGCTTACAGTTTCAGAGGTTTAGTCCATTATCATCATGGCAGGACCATGGAGCCACTCAGGCAGACCTGGTGCTGGAGAAGTAACTGAAAATTCTACATCCACATCTGAAGGCAGCAAGAAGAGAGGGCCACTGGGTTTGGCTTAGGTTTTTGAACTCAACAAGGCCCAGCCCTAGTGACATACTTCCTCTAACAAGGCCACACCTCCTAATCCTCCCTAACTAATGCCACTCCCTGGTAACCAAGTATTCAAATATATAAGCCTAGGGGGATACTGCTATTCAAACCACCACAATATCAACCTATCACTGGGAGGCAGGAATTTAAGACAGGAACCTGGAGGCAGGAAGTGAAACAGAGACCATGGAGGAGTGCTGCTTAATGGATTGTTCTCCATCAGTTGCTCAGCCTGCTTCCTTATAGCACCCGGGACCACCAGCCCAGGGGTGGCACAATCCAGTGAGCTGGGCCTTCCCAAATCAATTATCAATCAAGAAAATGTACCACAGGGTTGCCCGCTGACCAGTCTGGTGGGGGTATTTTCTCAGGTTGAAGTTGCCTCTTCTGAAATGACTCTAGCTTATATCAAGTTGGCATAAGAATCAGTCAGTCAGCACAAGGTGCTCCTGGTACAGCAAGTGAATTGCAGAACAAATGATGGTGAGAACAGAGAAAGAGAGCTATCATTTGTTCATTTTCTAAGATTTGTGTATGTGTGTGCCTGGGTGCACCAAGTGTATGCAGGTGCCAGTGGAGGCCAGACTAGGGCCTCCGAGCCCCTGCAACTGGAACAGAAGGTTGTGAGCTTTCTGATGTGTCAGAAGCGGAACTCAGGTCCTCTGCGAGAGCAGCAAGTGTGCAGCCACCGAGCCAGATCATTAGCCCCTACTTTTTACTTTTATTTTTAATTATGTGTGTCTGTGTGTAGAAATGTACACGTGTGAGTGCAAATATCTGTGGGATCCAGGATGAGCACTGGATTCCCCTGGAGCTGGAGTTACAACCTTCCTAGTCCTCTGCAAAAGCAGTGCCCAACCTTAGATCCCATGGGCTGCTAATCTCACTGCTGCTCTTGCAGAGGACCCAGGTTTGGTTGCCAGCACCCACAAGGATGGCTTACAACCCTCTGTAGCCCCACTTCCAGGGTATCTGACACCTTCTTCTGGCCTCCGTGGGCACCAGACACACAGGTGCTACATACACATATATGCAAGCAAATGCTCAAATATATAAAGTGAAAAATAAATAATCCTCATGAGCTAATTTTAGAAGAGACACAGCATGATTTCTGCTTTATGCTCTTGGCCACAAAGATGAACTCTGGCAGTGTGTGGAAGGAGCTGTGTCTGAAGACTGCCCTTTTCTAAGCCAGACAGCAAACAGGACCCCAGAACCACCAACTGTACTGACTTCAATGCCCTTCCCATCATGGCACCCAGTTTCCATCCATCTCTACCCGCTCCCATCACCAGTCTGTAAATCCTGAGAATTGTAGAATTGCATCTTATTCTTTCCTGGTCCTCTGGTGCCTGTCTTATACCTGGTGTATAGTAAATAAACCCCTCCATAAATGTTGGCTGAGTAGGGAGATGCGTAAGAAAAAAATGCAGAAACAGTCTGGTTGCTCCTGTCTGTTCTGGCACTGTGTAGGCAGAGGGAGGAAGATGGGAAATTTAATACCAGGCTGGGCCACACAGAAGGTTCCAGGCGACACTGCAGTATGAGATTCTCTCAAGCAAGCAGCATCAGCAACAAGAAGGTTCTGAGTTTACATTCTGGACTTTGTTTCATGAAAGGTCACCCCTACAGGTGAGTAGAGGCAGGCATAGTCCCAGGTGCATGCTGGCCCCTGCTGCTTCCTCGTTAACAACTGATAATGGTCTCTGAGAAAGCAAGCTCACCTGTTGGAAAGACAACAGTATCCAGTGCACAACCAAAGACAAACGAACGAACGCATGGACGTGTGGAGACATTCTCAGGTGGCAAACAGGGACGTTTAAGGCAACTGAGGCAGAGCTTTGTTCTGCTTTGACTCTTCTGGGAGTGATGTCAGACCGGAGATATTCGCTTCAAGGAATACAAACTCTCCACCTGGTTCCAGGTAAAGGGAACTGACCAGAAGGTTTTGGAGGTATGGCAGGCATACTTCAGCTGGAATCCCTCCAGATCCCCAGCGCTGCTGCCCGCCAGATGCTGTTGCTCCCTGCAGAGCTGGGAGCTCCTCTGAGGTTTTGCTCTGGCCACAGGAAGGTATTTGGTTTGTGTACTGAGAAAGAAGGAAGCGTTTGTGTTAAGGGCTCCGCTCAGGAAGTAGCTCTTGTCAGTGGTAGAAACAGGACTTGGGAGCTAAATGCCCAGATTCCTTCCTTGTCAGCCGGGCTAACTCTGAGATACGTTCTGCGGGGCCTTCCAGAGTTCCCCGGCAGATCTAGGCTCTGGTAACTTTTTGTCGTGTTTCTAAGTTTCTTGGAGACAGACAGTATTGCTATGTTTGAACTCAGGCTGCTTTTGAACCTGGAACTCTCTTATCTCAGGACTTGAGCGTGTTGTCATTACAGGCATGTGTCACCACGGTTTTCCTTCCTCCTTGTCCCTATGGCTGTGGTAAAACATCCTGGTCGAAAACAACTTGGGGAGGAAAGGGCTTATTTAATCTTACAGTTTGTGGTCCATTATCCAGTGGAATCAGGGCAGGAACTGATGCAGAGGACATGAGAGAGTGCTGCTTACTGGCTTGCTGCCCTTGGCTTACTTGGCTAGAGTCTTACACAACCCAGGGCCACCTGCCCAGGAGCAGCACCACTCACACTGGGGAGCAGTTCAGTGATATGGAGAACTGGTCTCTTCGTTTTCTACTTTCACTTTTGGTGCCCTGGCCGCTTACAGGGTGTGATCCTCTTGGTCTGTCCTGGGTGTGTGGCACTGAAGAACTCAGAACTCTCCCTTTCTGTCAGTCAACCTGTGGAACTCCAGACACAACGTATCTGGTTTGAGTTCTTCATATTCTAGAGGCTGAAATGTGGGACTTGACAGTAGCCTTGGCTTAAATGTCAGCAAAGGGCAATCTAGCCCTCTGGGCCTTTGGAGAGATAAGGCCAGGCCTCCACAAGTGATTAACCAAAGAATGTGGGTTGGCTGAGGACAAAGCTCTATGCCCTTCCCCCCAGAGCAGCCTCTGGGTTTCATGGCTTCTGGAACCCACTAGGAAAAGGCTGGGTTTGCAGCTTCCCTGGTTGGGAGGCAAAGTCGTCAGTACACAGAAGAACGTGTCCTGAAAGAGAGGCGAATAAGTCCAAACTGCAGACGGATGGTTTCTGGTTGGGCAGACGGTGGTGTTCATACACTCACACAGACACCCTTCCACACTCCTTTTTAGGTACCCACAGGACACCAGACCCCATCCTGAGGCTGTCCTGATAAGCAAAGCTCCTGCCAGTCTGTCAGCCTGCTGCTGGCTCAGGAAGTCACCAGTTCCCCAGGAATAATGCAGTCAGGATTGTTTTTCTGTTCTGAGGGGCCAGTAAGGACCACTCAGGCAGCAGAGGTACTGTCACGTTTGTCAGGCTGCTACCTTTGCCGGGGATGAGTTTATAGGACAGGGGGTACCTACGGAATGGCTATGGCTCCTTCACGCCCCCTTTCAGGTTCCTGACCACAAGGGAGGGTGTTCGGTTTACATACCTGGGCAGTCCTTGTCACTTCGGCAGTTTCTTCACATGGTGAAGGGACAGGTTTTCCTAGATTTCTGGTGCTGGTGGTAGAGACCAGGTTGGCCTGAAGTTCACTATATAGCCATGGCTGGCCTGGTGCCATGCTGGCCTTGAACTCAGAGACTTCTTCCTCTTAGGATTACAAGTTAGTGTCGCCATACCTGGTAGCTGTTGTTTTAAATGTGTGTGTGTGTGTATGTGTGTGTGTGTGAGAGAGAGAGAGAGGAAGAGAGGAAGAGAGAAAGAGAGAAAGAGAGAAAGAGAGAAAGAGAGAGAGACACCTGTAGGGCACAGCACCCATGGGAAAAATGGGACAACCTTGGTGTTGAGTCCTCAGGTGCCATCTTCCTTTTGTTTTAGACGGGGTCTTTCATTGGCCTGGGACTCTTCCCCATAATCTAGGATGGCTGCCCTGTGAGCTTCCAGGGACTGTCAAAGGATTGGTAGTGGCTTAGGAGGACAGGCAGGACCAAGTTCTCTGCACAAAGATTTTTTGCTCTAGAAAGACAAAGGGCAGGGACTAGAACACAGAGACAGGAGACAGAGAATGAGGGAGGAGGGGAAGGGAGCAATTGAGAGGGGGCAGGGATATTTGTCCTGGAGGTGGGGACAATGAAAGGACTGCCTCTGGATAGAGAGGAGGCCGATATGGCCCATAGGCAAATGGCAGTTTATGAAGGTACAAGGGGAACCTTGTGTTAGATCGAGTTGTTTGATTTTAATTGGGCAGAGCTTAAAGGGGGCTTTTGATCACTGGACTTCAATACTTTGATAGCTATGCCTGGTATTCAGTCTCAGGAGAAGGAATTGGCCAAATAAGGGAAGACACCTTGGTAGGTGTCTTCAGGGAATGAGGGAGAGCCATGCCTGCCACTCTGGCCAGAGTCTCTGCCTCTCATCTCACAATCCCTGGGATCATAGGCAAATGCTCTATTTTTCCCCTCCTGTCTTTTTTTGAAATGGGGTTTCTCTATGTAGACCAGGATGGCCTTAAATTCAGAGATCCCCGTGCCTCTGCCTCAAGTACTGGCATTAAAGATGTGCCCTACCATACCTGGTCCTACCTGGATTTTTACCTGGGTTCTGGGGCTCTAGACTCAGACCGTCATACCTTCAAGGTAGGAACTTTATAAACTAAGTTGTCTCCCCAGCCTCTTCATTTTTGAAACTCATCCTGCAACCCAGGCTGGCCTTCAATTCAAGGCAATCCTCCTGTGTCAGCCTCCTGAGTGCTGGGATTATAGGCATGTCCCAGGATATCTGGCTCTCAGTGTTTACTGATGTCTACTAAGAGCTTCCTGGTCCAAGAGGTGCCTCCTGGCAGCTGCTGAGGAGAAACAGAGCTGTCTAAGTACAAACTATGTGTTCATCCTTCCTGAGACTAACTGCTCTGTAGTCACACGGAGACCAGGACAAAGATGTTCGTTCTTTCTCTTCCCTAGCTTCTCTGAGGACACAGATGATGGCCTCAGGCTCTCTCATGAGTGACGGAGCAGTTACAACAACCCTCTCTTTCGACACCGAGAGGACAGATGATGGGGAGGTACCTTGAGTTGCATTCACTTGTGGCATGACCACTCTATTAACTCTGTGACCATGTAGGGCCTCTGGGATCAGGTGATCTGCTTAGGACATTTCATAAGCCCCCTTAGGAGACTAGAGTCATCTAGCCTTCTGTGTCAAAGGTTCTGCCTGCTATTTTCTTTCTTTCTCTCTCTCTCTCTCTTTCTTTCTTTCTCTCTCTCTCTCTCTCTCTCCCTTCCTTTCTTTCTTTCTTTCTTTCTTTCTTTCTTTCTTTCTTTCTTTCTTTCTTTCTTTCTTTCTGTCTCTCTCTCTCTCCCTCTCTCTCTCTCCCTCCCTCCCTCCCTCCCTCCCTCCCTCCCTTCCTTCCTTCCTTCCTTCCTTCCTTCCTTCCTTTTTTCTTTTTTTTTTTTTTTGGTTTGTTTTTGCCTCAGGCACATTTTCTCTTTAATTTTTGGAACCCAAATATAAGGGACATCTTATTTGCTCCATTCTGACTCACTTACAATTAAATACACTTGTTCCCATCTGTGTCTGTATACATCTGCATACATTTAGCTATAGCATCGATCTTAATTTTGGAAAATGATGTCGCTGGTGTTATATTTTTATCTGGACTACCAAACTGGTTGTGAAGACCAGTGGGTGTTCACCCCCCAGTGATGACCCACTCGGGCCTATCTCTTAGGGAAGTACTTTTCTTCCACAGAAGGATCTACAGACCTTCAGGAAGTACTGGTATTTGTGGCTGCCTGGCAGAGGGCTCCAGCTGCCAGTCCTAGGGTGCTCTGCCCATCTTGGTGCCTGGCCTCATTGGTCAGAGAAGTTCCTCCTTGACTTTATACTCCTTGGTGTCAGCTGCTAGAATGGATTTAGAGGTGAGAGTTGGGGCTTGAAGATTCTTAAGAAGGGTGACATGGAGAGAGTGATGCCAGCTCACTGTGGCCCCATTCCTGCCTAGCCAGGAAGAGAGAATGGCAGATTGTATTATTCAAAGGGATACGGTGGTACCTGCCTCACCTCTGCCTAAAAACACCACACTGTGACTGTCTTAAAAAGTAAAAGTCACATTGTAAAGATAATTGTCATGAGACAGTGATGCTCTTCAGCACACAAACCTTTTTATTATTATTTCATTGAATAATTTAGTTATATAAATATGCTAACATAGAACTTCTCCAGTGGGAGTTAGAGGATTCAAGAAATAAAATATCAATTGCTTCTAATTAAAAATACAAGTAAGGAACCTGCTGGTGGTGGCGCATGCCTTTAATACCAGTACTTGGGAGGCAGAGGCAGGCAGTTCTCTGAGTTCAAGGTCAGCCTGGTCTACAGAGTGAGTTTCAGGACAGTCAGGGCTACACAGAAAAATCCTGTCTCAAACAAACAAACAAACAAACAAACAACCCAAAAGGAAGGAAGGAAGGAGAATGCTTAGCTGTCAAGACCATTTGCTGTTCTTCCAAAGGACCTGATTTCAATTCCCAGCATCCATTATTAGATGGTCCAGATTCAGGGGATCTGATACCCTCTTCTGTACTCAGAAGGCCCCCATACTTATCTTTCCATAGGCACACCCACTCTCACACAAAAACACATGTGCACATACAAATAAAAAAACAAACTGTTTAATTAAAACTATTTTTCAAGCCGGGCAAGGTGGCACATGCCTTTAATCCCAGCACTTGGGAGGCAGAGGCAGGCAGATTTCTGAGTTTGAAGTCAGCCTGGTCTACAAAGTGAGTTCCAGGACAGCCAGGGCTATACAGAAAAACCCTGTCTCGAAAAACAAAACAAAACAAACAAACAAACAAATATATATGTATATATATATATATATATATATATATTTCAAACAATTTATTTTGATCATTTTCTTTACTTTCCTCCATCTCCTCCCAGATCTTCCCCACACAAACTTCATGTTTTCTCTCTCTCTCTCTCTGAAGAAAAACCAAAACCAAGAACCAAAAATGAAAATCAAAGCAAACAAAAGACCAATGAGACAAAAACAAGAGAAAAGAAAATGAAGCAAAAAGCACCTAAAACCCTGGAGTCCAAGCTGTGCTGGCCAGCCACTCCTAGACATGGGCCCGCCCTGTGGTGTGGTGACACACCTAGGGACACTCAGTGAGAGGACACTGATTGTTCCTTTCCCAGCAGGTACCAATTGCCAATAGCTGCTTGGTTAGGAGGGGGAGTCTGTCTACTTCCCCACCTCACTGCTGGGATCTGTCTGGCTTGAACCTGTGTGCATCATCAGCACCTGGCAGGAAGAGCAGTGGTGCAATATCCAGCTGTGCAGTTAGCTCCACTTCCTCCAATTGTCTCCACGGGACATCTGAGCAGTGCATTCCATGGCTGCCACAGTTGTGCTGGCCCCTAAGACTGCCGAGGTTATTTCCTGATGGACCAAATCGTTCTGTCTGTTTCTCTTTGGCTTTCATTCTCATTCTCTTGTAGAGAACAGTCTCATTCCAGTGAGTGCCTGGAACTCACTATGTAGCTCAGGTTGGCCTCTAACCCATGGTGATCCTTAGCCTTAACCTGTCAAGTGCTGGGATTATAAGTATGAGCAATATGCCCAGTTTCCTTGTGTTTCTTTATCTATAAAACCGGGGTGCTACACCAAACCTGAATCACAAGCTAATACAAGTTGTTAGCACATGGCTTGCTATCAAGTAGGCAGTATGCTTAGTATATACAGCTACCACGACGATGCTGTAGAGGGATTAGTTCAGAGGAGTCTCCCAACAACCTTTTGCTTCAAGGAATGATTTCTCCATTTAGAGCTGGGCCAACTGACACATGTCAAGGTCCCGCAATCAGAGCTCTGTGGTCACAGGCAGCACAGGGGAGGTGACAGTGTCCAGGTCCACTGCTGGGCAATGCTAAATTCCCATCAATTTTGCCTGTGATGCTGGCTCTGGCTCCATTCACTATAAGAAGTTTTGTTTGGTTGCTTGGTTGGTTTTATTTTTTTGAGACAGGGTTTCTCTGTGTAACAGAGTCCTGGCTGTCCTGGATTCACTTTGTAGACCAGACTGGCCTCATACTCAAAGAGATCTGCCTGGTTCAGGCTCTCAGGGGCTGGGATTAAAGACATGTGCCACCAAAAGCAAAAAAAGCCCATGGCTGGTTCTTAGTCTTTAGCAATAATCCCTTCCTCCTCATTATCAAAACTGCCACCATCTTCAGCATCATCAGTATCTTACAAAATGGCTTTATTAAAAGCAACTAATTATCCATTCTGCTGTTTTACATTTTAGACAACAATAATTACAGACTTCTAGAAGCTTAGCAACTCAAGCTTGATGAGCCAGTTAAGGGCTCCAAGGTAACATAAAGGCACAGCTGTAGAGCAAGTCTCCCCTGTTGGTTGCTGGACTAAGGCTCACTGATAGAATGAGACTCCACCCTGCAACCCAATCGCTATGAGATAAGGGTTGGGAGTGGGCTTGGTGCAGAGAGAAGTCTTTGGACTTCTGATGGATCCTAACAGTATGGTTAGAGACCTGCAACTGAACTAATACCTTCTTCCCCTTGGGTGTATGGAGGTGATGAGCTCAGGTCACATCCCCTCTTTCTGCTGAGTGAGCAGAATTTAATACACTATTTTTTTGGTGTGGTCCATAGGAAGGGGCTACAGATCCACTGTAGTATTAGGTTGACCAACCCTTTCTCCCACTGCCATAAAAATGACCACAGTTTCCTAATTTATATTTCTTTAAACCACATCAATCAAGAAACAGTGAGGCAGCTGTTGCATGTTGGCTACCTGTGGTGTGCTGGGGCCAAGGAGATAAATGGATGCTTTTCCTTATGAGCTCAGACAAGTGAAACAGGTGCTTTGAGATATAGCGAGGGGAGTCTTGATGGAGGCATGTGCCAGGGCTGAGTGGGAGGACAGAGAATGTATAAGATCAGTGAGAATACATGTGGTGACAAGGACGACTGCATGACCAGGAGAGGAAGGGAGTGACCCAGAATGAAAGGACCAGGGGCCTCGATCATCGAGGCAGATCTAAAGGCCGATGGACTTCCACCCTCGCAAGGCCTGAGAAGTGAGTACAGGAATGGGCTGGGCTGGCCTGGGAATGAATACATGACGGCCAATAGTCGCTTTTCTCTCGCATCTAATAAGTGCCAAGCAATTTTCTAGGAACTGAACTAAATGGTGAGCAAAAAGGACAGACAAGGTCGATGCTTTCAGGCCACATCCTAGAGGGATTTCAAATGGTGATGTGTGTTACGAAGAAAACATAATACAGAGGTGGGATAGGAGTGGCTAGGCAGGTCAGTGCGGCTAACAGGTAGACACAGGAAGAAAGAGCCCTGAGCTAGGGGACAGATGGTGGAAAAAAGCAGAACAGAGCTTCTCTAGGCCAGGCTGTGAGTCATTCATTGGACCTTATTGCTGAGAGACTTGGAGGCAGGAGGACACCTCAGACTAATTCAGTTTAGAATCTCACATTGGTCTCAGCCTCTGAGGACACAGAAGCTATCTTTTTCTCTCCATCCTTAAATCTAGAGCTTCTTGGGTGGTCAGAAGAAACTTCATTATCAAATAAGAGATACCCCGAGGGCATGGCAGGCTGGCCCTGCCCTTTGCAGGCTGTGACATAGGGTGAGCTAGCTGGGCAGGGCTACAGAGCTCGCCCTGGGGACTGGGTGCAGGAGAGCTGGCAGGCTGACCCACTCAGCTACCACCCAGGCCCATATCTAGGGCTTTGAGTTGGCTCACTCCAACATCTACCTCACCTTTGAACTGCTGGAGCATGTGAAGGGGCCAGGCCTGAAGATCCAAAGCCGCAGGATCCCATGACACAGCAACACCACAATATCTGAGAGGAGTCCTGGTGAGGATCCAATATTGATGGTGTCACAGAAGCCAGAGGCCTCGAACCAGACCAATGACTCATTGCAATGAACATTTGCAAGTGAAGATGTATGGACAGAGGGGTATATTGTGGGATACAGTACAGCTTCCAGGACATGTTTCTTTTGTTTGTTTTATTTTTTATTTTCTTTTTGGGGGGAGGTTGCAAGGGCAGAGGGCAGATAGGAAGGGAGGGGAGATGAGTCAGACTGGAGTGCATGATGTGAAATTCACAAAGAATCAAATACCTAGATATTTGAAAAGAGAAGGTGGGGCTGGTGAGATGGCTCAGCAGGTAAGATCACTGACTACTTCACTGACTGCTCTTCCAAAGGTCATGAGTTCAAATCCCAGCAACCTTATGGTGGCTCACAACCATTCATAACGAGATCTGACACCCTTTTCTGGAGTGTCTGAAGTCAGCTACAGTGTACTTACATATAATAAATAAATAAATCAAAAAAAGAAAAAGAAAAAAAAAGAGAAGGTGATTTGAAAGCTAAAGCAGTGTGTGTGTGTGTATGTGTGTGTGTGTATAAAGAGTACAGTAGTTCCTTAAGCAAATTAATGGGGAGAGACAATCCATTCCTATCTAAAAGGACTGTGTAGTACTATGCATTGTGAAGGCTTATGGAATTGGGAGTGGCGGGGGTGGGGGCGGGGGCGGGGGCGATTGCAGAGGCTGGTTGACACTGAAGGTAAATGACTGAATGACTCCTGCTGCTCCAGTGCACAGAAACTGGAATGAGGAGACCACTGTCACTTGCTAACTTGCTTAGCTCAGAAAATAACAACAGGGATTCACTGAGGGCTTAATACGCTTAGCAGATTCCATTGTTAGATGAAGTGTGGTACCCTGGGGTATAGTGCCCAGCCTCCTGTCTATGGCCAGAGCAGTTTCTAACACTCATCTGTCCAGGTCACTGTCCTGTTTAAAATGTACCTCAGATGCTACACAGAGCCATGTGTATGCTAACCCCAGCACCACATACAACCAGGCTCAGACAGTACTGTTGGTTTGTAATCCTAGCACTTGGAGAGTGGAGGCAGCAGGTCAGGAGTAAGTTAAGGTTATCCTCAGCTACATGGTAAGTTGGAGGCCAGCCTGGTCTATATGAGACTCTATTTTTAAAAATGAAAAAAGCTAAAATAAAACTCATACAAAACTGTCTAGCAACTCTGGGGATGATGTTCAAAAGCTGCTCTTAGCGAGGCTTGCTGTCACTGTTTCCATTCTCTTGGACCCCTCTGTGTTCCCATACTGCAACCAGCCATACTGCACCACTTGCTGTCCCCTCAGCACACCGTGTCTACTTCCCATGCCTCTGATGCTGTTCTGGAATGCCACTTTTCCTACACAATTCCTCCACATTGCGCTAACCGCTGTTCCTCTTTGGGGATTTGGCTCAGAAGCCCAAACCTTTCCCAACCCACAGCACGCTTCCCCTAACTTCTTTTCCAGCATCGGGGCAGGTGTTAGCTCAAACAGTTTCTCCTGAATCCTCTTTCATTACTCCAGGCTTGCTACATATTCCATCTCCCTTACCACTCTGGAAACACCATGCGGAACGTGCCTTATCTGTTTATTCTACCACTATGTTACAGGAGTTTATAACGGAATATTTACTAAATAAAAGAATTGCTCTGGACTCTTGTAACACATGCAGGTTATTTACCCAACTACAGCACTGTATTACCAGGACCCCACTTCTCTATGTTCCTAGCTATCTTGTAAGTCCCATGTCTTAACTTTGCTTTCTATTGCTGTTATAAAACACTATGACTAAAAGCAACTTGGAGAGCAAAGGGTTTATTTCATCTCACAGCTCTCAGGTCCCACTCCATCACTGAGAGAAGTTACGGAAGGAACCTGGAGGCAGGATTGAAGCAGAAACCTTGAAGATGCTGTTTACTGGCTTGCTCCCCCAGGCTTGTTCAGTCTGTTCACTTATATAACTCAGGAATGGCACCGCCCACAGTGGGCTGAGTCCTCCCACACTAATCATTAATCAAGAACACACCCTACAGGCTTGCCTACAGGCAATCTGATGGTAGTATTTTCTCAGTTAAGGTTTGTTTTCCAAAATGACTTCAGCATGTGTCACTTTGACAAAGACTAACAAGGACACCCCTTGTTGGGAGGAAGACTGTTAGCTCACTGTAATTTCCCAGTGCCCCGCCTATTGTCTGGCTACTAAACACTCAGAAAAGCAAAAGCGAAACAATTACAAAATGCCCTCTTGGATTCCTGCTCAGTAGCTAAACAAGTGTCTACTATATGCTTAGATTCCAGATTTGGGGATGGAGAGGAGGGGATAATTGAGGGCATAGTGCACTTGGGAGGGGGAGGATTAGCGGTTCAAAACCAGCCTAGGCTACTTGAGACACTATTTCAAAAGACAAAATAAAACTACAAACTGGCCTTGCCCAGTTCATCCACGAGTGTTTTTCGCCCCCTTATCACAGCACACACTACCAGAGCCTTACTCCTTACCATCTCCCGCAGGAGCCTGTTTGGTTTGCCTCCTGGCTGCTTTTCTGTTCTTACCACTGTTGTGCTTGCCCCATTCACCTCTGCTCAGCTCCCTAGCCTTCCCTTTGCTTGATTTTGTGTTTGTTTGTTGTTGTTGTTGTTTTTTTTTTTTTTTTTTTGAGACAGGTCTAAGCCGGGCGTGGTGGTGCACGCCTTTAATCCCAGCACTCAGGAGGCAGAGGCAAGTGGATTTCTGAGTTCGAGGCCAGCCTGGTCTACAGAGTGAGTTCCAGGACAGCCAGGGATATACAGAGACAGGTCTGGCTACATGGCCTTGCCTGTCCTGAAACTCACTATGTAGATTAGGCTGGCCTTGAACTCATAGAGATCGCCTGCCTCTGCCTCCTGAGAGCTGGGATAAATGTGTGCTCTACCATGTCCCATCCCTCCTATTTCTACCCCCGGGTTTCTGTACTCGCTTTTTTTTTTGTTCTTCTGGACATTCTCTCCATCGCAGGGTCTCCCTCTAGTCAAACGCTGTCTTTCAGTGAGCCCTGTATGTGAGCATTCCTCTCCATAGTCGCTCAGCCTCATCCTGTCTGAAATCACACTGCTCATCCTCTACCTACTCACTACCCTGCTGTCTCTCTGGAATCTCAGTTCAGGGCACCTGTGGGCAGTGTGTCGGGTTTGTTTGTTTGTTTGTTTGTTTTGTTTGTTTGTTTTGGGCAGGGTCTAACTTTATATTTATATTGGGTTTGAATTTTCAGCAATCTTCCTGACTCAGCCTCCCAAATACTATGATTAGAAGTTTGAGTCACCAATCTTAGCTTTAAAATATTTGACTGAACAAATTAAAGGTATGAATGAATGACTATAATAGCCTCCTGTGGCAGAGGGCAAGTCCTGTCAACACTTACAATCAGACAGAAGACTGATAGATTGTGATTAAGGAAATAAAGAACCTGGCCTGCTAAGAACTGACAGAGGGAGCCAGAATGAACCGTGTCTTTGCCAGATCCCAGCGTCAACACCCAGAGTCTCAGGAACAGCTCAGCTTGACTGACTCCAGCCAACCTATAACCAGTTTTACACGGAAGAACCAAAACCAGGGGCTGCCCTGGCTTCTCCTTTATGCACATCTATATTCAGAATGCCCACAGTGGGTCCTATGGGGCACGCAAAGATTCCTGACCAATGTTTGCCTCTGCTCTATTAAAGCAGGCTTTCTTTTTCTTCAAGTTTCTTGGAAGAAAAAAACATCTGTTGGTGAGCAATAGAAACAATGAATGAAGACAGATGACTCATTTGCCAATGCAGCTGAGAGCTAAAATGTATTAATTTAATTTAGTTTATAGTACAATGTAACAATTCTTATTTTGATAGCCCTTTTCATACTTTGATGAAAATCTGAAAATGCCATACATAAAAGAAATTTTAGAATGGTTGAATACACAGAGCCAGGTTTCCACAATAAAGCCCTCTGATACTATAAAGACAAAAAAGCGCAGCCTCCCTTCCCCCATCTCTCCTTTATAATGACGTCTTTTAGGTGTAATCTTGCTGTTGTCAGTTTTTAACTTTCTCCCACACAGGTTCCCTACCTAGGCTGTTATCAACAAAAATATGAACATGAAAGAAGTGGGAGGCATTTGTTTTTCTGTGCACATCTTTGATCATACCAGAGATGAAGGAATGAATAGCCACTCCTGCAGCTTTTGAGAACTCTTGATTCCAGTTTTGCAAGAAAGATGAATAGCATGAATAGAGGCGCTTACACATCTCCCCTCAGTGTTAAGGGCCCAAGTTTAACTCACCATTAAAACCAATGGTATCCTGTTAGAACCGGCCTGGAACAAGGTGTGGAGCCCTGTACTGGGTCTTCCATTCCACCCCCAATGTCTTCCTTGTCATACTCCTTGAAGCTGTGCACAAAGATAAAGTGTATAGTATACAGCAATACACATTTCTCTGATGGGGTATACTCTTGGCATGAAAACTATTTGGAATTATTGTATATTAAAAAGCAACACTGAGCTGGCGAGAGAGCTCTGTGGGTAAAGTAAAGGTGCTTGCCGCCAAATCTGATGAACTGAGTTCAATCCCCAACAGACTCTGTACTTAAAAGAATACAACACTGGCAGTTCAGAGACTAAGAGACTATTTGGTCAAAAGAGCAGTTTGGTTCTGGGGCTGGAGAGACTGCTCAGCAATAAGAGCTTACACTGCTCCTGCAGATGACAGAGTTCAGTTGACAGCACTCATTCCAATGGCTCACACACACACACACACACACACACACACTCCTCGCAACTCCAGCCCCAGGAGGAGCCAATGTCTTTGACCTCTTCAAGCATCTGCACGCATGTACCCCCTAATTAATAATAAGAAGAAAAAAATTAAAATGATGCTGGTGCATGCCTTTACTCCCATCACTCAGGATGCAGACTATGAGTTCAAGGCCAGGACAGCCAGGGCTGCACAGAGTAACCCTCTCTGGAAAGGCTGAGGGGGAGGGTAGAAGGAGGTTGGTTTTTGAGGCTGGGCAGATGGTTCCATAGTTAAGAATACTTGCTGCTCTCCAGAGAGCACTTGCAGAGGACTGGGGTTCAGTTCTCAGCACCCATACAGTGTCTCACAAACATTGGTGACTCCAGTTCTAGGAGCTCTGGTGCCATCTTCTAGCTTCATCAGGTGTGGGCATGCACGTGGAACACACACACACACATGCGTGCGCGTGCGCGCGCGCGCACACACACACACACAATTTGGTTCTGGATTCTGGCTTTTGGGGGTTTCAGTGCTGCCGCATTCTCACACCTAAGCCTCGTTCTTGTACGGAATGAGGACTATAATAATAACTGTCCGAGGACAGGGAGGAGGCTGGAACAAACTACGAAGCTCTGGGCACCCAGACTGGCATACAACAAGTCTAGGAAAGATGAAGCAAAGAAAGGGACACACTCCATCTCACCAGGCTGAATCTGCTTTATTGAAGCAGTGAGGAGCTTCACCCTTTCCGAGGGATGACGGCTGAGCTCATGTGGAGGGGCTGAGGGGCAGGTGTGTATACATGCACTCGCGCATGACTGACCACCAAGAACTTACAGCCACTTTCTTGTGGTTTGACTGGGACCAGGGTGGGTCTTAGATACCTGGACATACAGTTTGTGCAGGTGGAGGGGACAGGCCAGGCTGGGGTCACCCAAGCTTTATGGCTTTATGGCTAGGGGCTACTGCTCAGTGTACTCTGACTCAGTTCCGCATGACCTGAGGTCATTATCCAACAACAAGGACATAGGAGAGAGAGTGGTGAGTTTTCATCACTCAGAATATTAAAACAATTTCTATTGTAAGAAGAATGCATTAGTAAATACATCTTAAGCTTTTATGACTCATTCCTCTCCTCTCTGGCTTAGACAATGCAATGAATTAGTGATTCTCAGCTCTGGCTTAAACACCACAGCTTTCCTGAGAGACTTAAAACTGCTAAATGCCTCTTGAAGATTTGAATTTGAGCTGCTAGGGGTGGTATATTTTTAAAAAGCTTGGTGACTTAGTTGAGAATGACTGAACTCTACAGACCTGAGGAAAATACCTTGTTGCTACCTAAGCTAACAGAGGGTAGGCCTTCCTTCCTCCATCTGAAAGGAAATGAGAGGCAGCTAGAACTAGGCACCCACTACCCCGTGTGGTCCTACAGTCTGGCTTTACCTTTTGTTGTTGCTAAATTCTCTGTCAGTTCTCCTTAGGCTCAGCCCCTTTCATCTTTCCTTTTGGGATTTAATGGGGGCTGGAGAGTGATCATCATGTTGCGACCATTATTTTTTATTTATTTATTTGTTTGTTTGTTTGTTTGTTTGTTTTTTAAGATAGGCTGTCTCTGAACTCATGATCCTCCTGCCTCCACCTCCAAGTGCCGGGATTACAGGCGTGAGTCAACATACCCACCTCAAGAGTTTGTAACTTTTATTACAGCCTGCAGAACCGGTTCTTTTTCTTTATCACTCTTGAATTTTACTTATTACTGTGCCTTCCTTTAGGGTTGCTGGTGTCACAAAGGCACTGACATCCAGGAAAGGGCTCTGTAAACTGTGAAGCTGTTTTCCAGCATGATGTAGGTAAATACTAATGAAGTGCCCATGATGCACAGATTCTGTAAAATGAGCTCTGCTAGTTCATCTTTATTGACATTTTGATATTACTCTTTCCTTTTTTAAACCACAAGAACAATTTTATTAAGAGTTTAAGAAGAAACAGCACAGCTTAGGTCAAAATCCTGGCAGCTGCCAGGAGGAGAGACAGAAAAAAATTCATGTGGTTTCAGTCAGGCATGGGGGAGAAATTGTTTATTGAAAGAGGAAGACTCACTCCTAAGAATGGAGTGGCTAGTGAGCAGAGAGCCCCCCAAAGCCAGTATCACTGTCTCATTATATTCTGTGCTTTTGTGATTATTTCAGTTTTTCTCAGTGCAGCTTAAACTGTGTGTGCGATCTATATTCAGCAAGGTAAAATACGATGAAGATGCGATTAACTGACATCAGCAACCAAATCTTGGGCTTAAAATGCTTGGTTTCCCTCTGAGGTCCATGGCCACTCATTCATTCTACAAATCTATCTTATTTTTCGGCAGTCCTGAGCAGCTGAACCTATGCTAGGCTTGTATTCACCATTAAGCTACATCCCTAGTCCCCGCCTGTTCTCCATAGGTCAGTTGGCACTGGATTCATAATCCTCCTGTCTTAGCTTCCTGAGAGCTGGGATTACAGTACTATCATAGCCATTTCCTTTTTTATCCCCCATCTTCTTTTGAGACAGTATCTTATTATATATGAGGGGCCATGGACCTAGGAGGGAAACCAAGCATTTTAAGCCCAAGACTTGGTTGCTGATGTCAGTTGATGGTATCTAGGTTGAAACTTATGCTGGAGCTCTCTAGGTCAGTGGTTCTCAACCTGTGGTTGCAACCCCCCAAAAGATACCCAGGACACAAACATTTACATAACAATTCACAATACTAGCAAAATCATAGTTATGAAGTAGCAATGAAAATCATTTTATGGTTGGGGGTCACCACAACAGGAAGGACTGTATTAAAGGGTTGCAGCATTTGGAAGGTTGAGAGCCACTGCTTTGAGTAGACCAGGGTGATGTTTAACTCACAGCAATTCTCCTTCCTCTTTGTCCTGAGTGCTGGGATTAAAGGTGGACAACACTACACAGCAAGAAACTATTTTTGAGACAGGGTCTTGCTATATAGCGATGAAGTTATAGTTATCCTACTGCCCTTTTCCCCTGACCCATGCAAATAGTGTTAACTTTTTTCCTTTTCATTATTTTATTATGTATCTTATTTTGTAGTCTCCCCTCCCCCAGCCTGAAACCTGCTTACTCAGGGGTGGAGCTTGCCGCTCAATCGTTCTGCCACGCCCACTGCTGGAGCTTGCCGCTTTGCTGTTTCGAAGCCATCACGTGTTCACCTGCAACCTTACTCCTAGATTATTTGGCGGGAATCGGCCCCTCCCCCTTCCTTCATAACGGAGTGCTGGAATAGTAAAAATTGAACCTTGAGCAGAGCCTTGTCTTCGTTCCGTCTTTATCTTGCCGCCTAGCCCCTCTTCTCTTCCAGGTTTCCAAAATGCCTTTCCAGGCTAGAACCCAGACCTGTGATCTGCTGGCTGGACACAACATTATTTATTATTATTATTACTATTACTATTATGCCTGTGGGTGTTTTGGCTGCACATATGCATGCCTGGTGCCTATGGAAGCTAAAAAAGGAAGGGTATCAAATCTCCTGAAACTAGAGTTATAGACAGTTCTAAGTTACTAGGTGGGTGCTAGGAATTGAACCTGGGTCCCTTGGAAGAGCAGCCACTGTTTGTTTGTTTGTTTGTTTGTTTGTTTTTTCTTTTCTTTTGGTTTCTCAAGACAGGGTTTTACTGTGTAGCCCTGGCTGTTCTGGAACTCTCTCTGTAGACCAGGCTGGCTTCAAACTCTGAGACCTGCCTGTCTCTGCCTCCTGAGTGCTGGGATCAAAGGTGTATACCTCCCCTACTTGGCAAGCATCCACAGAGTTCTCTCTCTGGGCCCCTGCAAATTGTTTTCATGTATATTTTATGCTTCAGTTACTGTGCTAAATTATGGGAGAAACCTGAAAAACAAACAAACCACCAACCAACCAGATAAGGACAGTGTCCTTACGAAATACCCCAAAATGGAGGAGAAAGAGAATAAACTACAGATGGGGAGATGGCTTGTAGATAAAGCACTTACTGCATAAGCATGAGTTTATTTACCCTGCACTGGCATAAACATTGGGTAAGGTGGCATCTGTAAACCCAACCCCAGGGCTGGGGATGTGTGGATGCAGGTAGATCCTGGGAGCTCACGGTCTAGCTAACCCAGTTAAAATAGCAAACTCCGGGTTAAGTCTGAGACTCTGCCTCAAAAAACAAGTGGAAGAGCTAGTGAGACATCTCAGCAGGTAAAGGCTTCATACCAATCTCAAGGACCTGGGTTTGCTCTCTAAGACTCACACCATCCAAGGATGGCTTAAAGTTGCCTCTGACGTCTACATATGTACCATAGTACATCCCCATTAAAAAATAAACAAAATACAATTAAAAAATATAATATCAAGAGTGAGAAAAGATACTCAATAATATTGATCCCTGGCCTAGACATACACAAACACACACACAAACACACACACAATGGGGTGGGGAGAAAATTTGGCTTGGTGACATGGCTCAGCAGGTAAGGGTACTTGCCACCAAACCCAAGGGCCTGAGTTTGGCCTCCCGGATTTACATGGTAGAAGGAAAAATCTGACTTTCCCAAGTAGCCCTATGCTTTCTACACTCAGACACAAAATGCTACGCCCCACTAAATAAACATCTTAAAAAAATAAATAAATAAAAGGAAAATTAACCAGGAGACAATTCCAGAGAAGTATTAAAACTACAAAGACTAGAATACAGTATCAGGTATAACTTTAATTTTAAAAAATTCTATTTTTAATGATTTTGTTTTGTTTTGTTTTTTGTTTTGTTTTTTTTTGTTTTTTTCAAGACAGGGTTTCTCTGTGTAGCCTTGGCTGTCCTGAAACTCACTTTGTAGACCAGGCTGGCCTCGAACTCAGAGATCCACCTGCCTCTGCCTCCCAAGTACTGGGATTAAAGGCGTGCGCCACCACACCCGGCTAATGATGGTTTTTATGTTTTTTTTTAAAAGATTTATTTATTTTTTATTTATATGAGTACACAGAAGCTGTCTTCAGACACATACTAGAAAAGTGCATTGGGGGCTGGTGAGATGGCTAAGAGGTTAAGAGCACTGACTGCTCTTCTGAAGGTCCTGAGTTCAAATCCCAGCAACCTTATGGTGGCTCACAACCATCCGTAGTGAGATCTGATGCCCTCTTCTGGTGTGTCTGAAGACAGCTACAGTGTACTTATGTATAATAAATAAATCTAAAAAAAAAAGAAAAGAAAAGAAAAGAAAAGAAAAGAAAGTGCATTGAATCCCATTACAGATGGTTGTGAGCCACCATGTGGTTACTGGGAATTGAACTCAGGACCTCTGGAAGAGCAGTTGGTGCTCTTAACCACTAAGTCATCTCTCCAGATCCCAGTTTTTAAATGTTTTAACCTCTTTTTTAGCCCATCATCTTTTAGAGGTAGTGGAAAAGAAAGGATATGTGGGAAGTGGACCTGTTTAGAAAGGGTTCTCTGGAGTAAATCTTATCTGTGTTGTCTGGAAATTGGCAGTTTAGTTCATAGGTTAGCAGTGGCAGCTCCATCTACTAGTGAACACTTTATGGATGCACCAGCAGTCTAGTTTGGTAGAGTTGGGATAGCACACATGAATCAGCATCAGTGACACTATCTAACAGAGGCAGCCAGACCTCAGCCTAGGCATGAGTTAGCAGGAGGGACCAGCAGGAATGTCAAAAGAAGTTCTCAGCTGTGTCTCTCTCAGCAAAGATCAATGAATATGGGAGACCAACAAGTGTTGTATAGCTAGCTCTATATCTAGAAGTAAGCCAAGTTTAGTCTTTGTCACTGTCCCTTTTATATTCCCTTTAAACATCACATGTCTTTCATGGGTCTTGTCTCTTGTGTGCCTGTCTCAGCTGACATCACTTTGTCAATCAGCCTGAGTCTACAGAAGTGGCAAAAAAGCAGCAACATCTTACCAGAAGTTTTTCTGGTGTATTTTTCTTTATGGAGTCCAGACAAATGTAGCTCAATTGCACAATGTAAGATGGACCAATACATATGTGTTTTTAACAAAGAATCCTTCATCACGTATCCTTTCACGTGCTTGCTTTAGCAAGACATTCTTTCTCCTGTGTCTGCTTCAGAGAAACATTCCTTCACGAGTCTGCTTTAGCCTTTCACCTCTATCAACTTTAAGAAAAGACTCCTTCATGTGTTTGTCCCAACGAAACACCATCTAACACAACTGACTTTTTAAAGAACCCTTAAGTTTTCACTTCAGTCAGGCCTGGGGTGTAAGCCTGTAACTCCACCAACTCAGAGGACCGAGGCCGGATGCTTACAGTCTGCCTGGTTACAGAGAAAATTCAAGGCAGAGCTTAAATAGCTTAGTGAGACACAGTCTAGAAAAAAACAGTACAAAGTAAAAAGAGGACAAGGAACACTGCTCACTGGCAGGGCTATTATGAACATTCTTTTCCAGGGGACAACCATCTATCCTCCTCCTTAGAAAGCTCCAAAGGTAGCCAGATGGTGGTGAAGCACCCCTTTAATCCCAGAATTTGGGAGGCAGAGGTAGGTGATTGGAGGCCAGCCTGGTCTACAGAGAGAGTTCCAGGACAGCCAGGACTACACAGAGAAACCCTGTTTCAGAAAGTAGAACAAAACCAACACAAACAAAAGGAAAGAAAGAAAGAAAGAGAAAAAGAAAGACCCTGTGTACTGGCTAGTTTTGTGTGTCAACATGATAAAAGCTGGAGTTATCATAGAGAAAGGAGCCTCCTTTGAGGAAATGCCTCCATGAGATCCAGCTGTTAGGAATTTTCTCAATTAGTGATCAGGGGTGAGGGCCCACCTCTTTGTGGGTGGTGCCATCCCTAGGCTGGTAGTCCTGGGTTCTATCAGAAAGCAAGATGAGCAAGCCACAAGAAGCAAGTTGGTAATCAGCACCCTCCATGGTCTCTGCATCAGCTCCTGTCTCCAGGTTCCTGTCCTATGTGAGTTCCTGTCCTGTCTTCCTTTGATAATGAACAGAAATGTGGAAGTGTAAGCTGAATAAACCCTTTCCTCCCCAACTTGCTTCCTGGTCATGATGTTTTGTGCAGGAATAGAAACCCCGACTAAGACAGCCTGTCTTTTTTTTTTTTTTTTTTCTTTTTTTTTTTTTTGGTTTTTCGAGACAGGGTTTCTCTGTGCAGTCCTGGCTGTCCTGGAACTCACTCTGTAGACCAGGCTGGCCTTGAACTCAGAAATCCGCCTGCCTCTGCCTCCCAAGTGCTGGGATTAAAGCCATGCGCCACCACTGCCCGGTTTTGTTTTTGTTTTTTTGTGTGTTTTTTTTTTTTTTTTTTTTTGGTTGACAGCCTGTCTTAAATGAAGAGAGAAGGTCAGGTTAGATGGCTCAGTACATAAGGGCGTAATCCTGGCCACCTAGAATCAAATTCAGAAAATCTTGTGCGCACCCAACTGGCCAGCAAGAACGACGCTGCAACAGGATCCTTCTGCACATGTTTATTGGGAGAGCTTGATTGCAGAGGCGAAGAGACCCTGAGCCCAGAACTGGTGCTGCTTATATAGGCCTAGGAGAGGTGTGTCTCACACCCGGATTGGTTGTGCTTGGGTTATGCTTATCACCTCATTTGCATGTCTACATCTGATTGGTTAACTTCTCTCTCATCTGATTGGTTAATTTTGGTTAATTCTCAAAACCTCATCTTGGCAAAAGAACTTTACTGCCTATGTATGCGTGGTGGCCAGTGGAAGCCAGCGCTACCCTGCAACGGCATATGTGGCTTCCCACAAGAAAAAGCAAAGAACTTGACATGGAAGGGAGTAGGCACGTGTTAGGGAAGAGGGAACTTAGTTTCTTCGTTTGGATCCTTTTCCTTCTGTGTCAGTCACTTCATTTTCCTGCTGCACTCAACTCACATCTCTATCTAGCTTCTTTGAGCCTTTCCAAGCTTACATTTAGACATTCCTCTCTCTATAGGGTTATCTTCTCTCTCTCTCTCTCTCTTGAGTCATGTTTGCATGACTCAAAATAACTATGTGCATTACTCTACCCCAATGTCACATCTTTACATCCAAAACTCTTCTTGTGGGTAAACGGCACTGGTGTTTCTTTAGTTGATCAAGCTTAAACCTGGGACTCATCTGTGACTTCTTTCCTAGAATCTCACATCCAGTCCTCTGTTCTCCTGCATAACGCTCAAATATACCTACTTCTTTTCATTCACACATTAAAATACTTCCCACACTTTAAGCCACAACAGTCCTTTCTGCTCTCCTCCTTGCAAGTAAACACTGTGATAGCTCACTGTTATCTTTCAGACTTGAAACTATTCCTTCATTCTGTTGGGTACATGGTACTTGTGAGGAACTATTCTAGGTTCTGGAGTTACAACAGTAAACAGAACCCAAACTATAAATAAATAATGTGATGAGTGCAATACAGTGCAGTAGCATGATAAGTCTGGGCAAAGGAAGCAGGGCATGGTGGTGCCCATTACTCTCAGCGCTCAAGAGGCAGCAAACGGCCAGGCATGGTGGCTCACGCCTTTAATCCCAGCACTTGGGAGGCAGAGGCAGGCAGATTTCTGAAGTTCGAGGCCAGCCTGGTCTACAAAGTGAGTTCCAGGAAAGTCCCAGTATGACCTCATCAGGGGAAAGGGAAGAGGATGATGCTATTGTTGTTTTACAATGAGTAGTCTATGGAGTGAACAAAGGTGCTACCAGAGAAAGACCATTCCAAATGGAAGGAACTAGGAACACAGAGGCTGTGGGGCAAGACAATGCCTGGTAATTTATAGGGATATCTGGACCTTGATGTGGGCTCAAGTGGAAAGAAAAAGTCAACGAGAGGTCTATAGCCAAGGCAAGATTGTGTAGATTTTATTCAAAGGGAGATTGAAGTGGATATTTCTGGTTTCTTTGGAGACTCAGTTGTGTTATGTGATGTTTTTCTGGAAGCTGTCTGTCATTGTCAGGGTTTTACTGCTGTGAACAGACACCATGACCAAGGCAAGTCTCATACAGGACAACATTTAATTGGGGTTAGCTTACAGGTTCAGAGGTTCAGTCCATAATTATCAAGGTGGGAACATGGCAGCATCCAGGCAGGCATGGTGTAGGCAGAGTTGAGAGTTCTACATCTCCATCTGAAGGCTGCTAGTGGAAGACTGACTTCCAGGCAGCTAGAAGTAGAGTTCTCTGGAAGAGCAGCTAGTCCTCTTCATCTCTGAACCATCTCTTCAACCCCTGTGTTTTCTATTTTGGGGTAGGTTTTTTACTATGTAGCTGAGACTGTCCTTGAATGTTTGCCTTAGCCTCCCAAGTGCTGGGCTAGTGTTTGAAGTTGTATTTTGCTTCCTATTCCTAGGCACATTCCCTTGGAATAGAATAAAATTCATCCCATTCCCATCTTCTGTACATTTCACTCAGGAAGTATTTATTGAGAGGCCTGCTATGTTCCAAGTACTAATCTAGGCACCAACGGTATAACATTGAACATATTAAATAGAAATTCTAGTCCTCATGTGACTTAAAATTTAGTGAAAGGAAGTCAGAAAAAAGCAGGGAACCATATATATCATCATATATATGGTTTTATAGATCACATATGCAATTACAAATACGTATTCAAAATTATAGCTTTATATGATGCAAGATGATAGATTTTAGGCACAGTAGTTGAGAGGGTCTCACTTGAGATACTTGAGTACCTGGCGGAGGAGTGAGTCAGGCTGGTATTAGGAGAGCATTCCAGGCAGAAAGAAAGGCCCTCAGGCAAGAGCCTATCCGGGAATAGTAAGGAGGCCACTGTGTCAGAGAAGTGTGTGGGGGCAAGAGAGCTCTGGAAGCCCTTATAAGGACCTTGGCTTCTGCTCTGACAGGTGAGAGCTACTGAAGGTTTTGGGCAGAGCTGGTGACAGTGTCTGACTTAAGTTTTATAGGATCACTCAGGCTGCTGAACTAAGGCTACAGTGAGGAAGGCGAGGGCGGAAGAGAAAGAGGTTAGGAGTCTTCTGTGAAACTTAGGCAGAGGTGGTGACAGCTGACTGAACTCAGCAGAAAAGTAAAGAGGGTGAGTTCTGAGTATATTCTGAAGTAATCAAATGAAAAATGTGAGAAAGAATAATCAAAGACCAAGAATTAAAAAAAAACATTTTATTTCATATGCACGGAATTTATGCTTGCATATCTATATCTATATATCTATATCTATATATATCTGTATCTGTCTGTAACACATATGTGTCTGATGCCTTTTGAGGTAAGAAGAATGTATCCCTTAGAACTGGAGTTATGGGTGGTTGTGAGCCATTATGTGGGTGCTGGGCCCTCAAAGTAGGTCTTTGTAAGAGCAACAAACGCTCTTAATGGATGAACCACCTCTCCAGCCCCAACTCCAAGGTTTCTGGATTAGAGTTTCTAACTAAGCTGATGGCCCCTGCTGTGGAGTCAGCAAGTCTGGAGAGGTGTCAGGAAAGCAGCTTTTGATATGTGGTCCTGGAAGTCTGATATATCTAGCAGAAGCCAAACAGAAAGAGATAGCAGAGATCTGAATATATTTTCTCAAATTCAGGGACAAGGTCTAAGGTGGTAATGTACTTCTGGATTGTCAGCATGTTCATTGTCAAGTCTAGATAAGATCATCACCAATGGCTTGACAACACACAGAAAAAGCCAGCCATTGTAGTTCTTAGAGCTTTCTGAATTCAAGATCCCTTCACAATGTTTTTTCTTGTTTATTGATTTAATCTGAAGCGATTTTACCATGTATCCTTTACTATGTGACCCAGGCTGGCCATAAACTTGCAGCACTTCTCCTTCCTCAATCTCTTGGGTGCTGTGATTACAGGCACATACCACCAATTCTTTCAATTCCTTTAAAATTTACTTACGTGTGTGTGCTTGCGCGCCTGCCTGTATGCATAAATGCCATGGTGCTTACGTAGAGGTCAGAAGACAACCTTTGGGAGTTCTGTCCTTTCTCCATGTGGGTCCTTGGGATTGAACTCAGGTCAAATGGGTTGGGCAAGAGCTTGTATCCACTGAGTCATCCCCTAGCCTAACAGGGTTTCTCTGTGTAGCCTTGGTTATCCTGGAACTCACTCTGTAGCGGACTAGGCTGTCCTCAAACTCGGAAAGTCCTCTCATTCTCCAGGGCAGGTTCTCTCTCTCTCTCTTTCTCTCTCTCTCTCTCTCTGCTTTCTCTCTCTTTCTCAAAAAGTTTCGAGCCAATAGACTGTTTTATTACTACTTCAAGCAAACAAATAAAGAACACCACCTCCCCACCCAACCTCCCCTTCTGAGAAAGGTTCTTTCTAGTGGTAATCCTTGAGACTTGCCTAAGCCTCCCAAGTACTGGGATCATAGCTAGACCAAAGGAATATTTATTATGTGATTGTTATGTCCTGACATAGCCAAGTGAAGTGAGGGAAAAGCAGACACTCTAGTCAGAGACTGCTATGCGAGGCAAAACCACAAAGCTAGAAACAGAAAAGAGTGGCTGGTCAAGAATGGCTTTGTGAAAGTATGTCTTTTTTTTTGTTTTGTTTTCTTTTTGTAGTGCTGAAGATTAAATCAGGGCATACTAGGCTAGCACTCAATCACTGAGACATCTCCAGCTCTCTTAAAATTAAAATTTATTTATTATTATTGTGATATGTATGTGGGTGGATATGCCTATTATTATTATTGTTGTTGTTATGTGTGTGTGACACGTAGGTGGGTGGATTTGCCATCTGCACCAGTGTGGAAGTCAGAGGACATCTCTGTGGCCTTCATTTTGTCTTTCCACAACTCAGGTTGTCAGGCTAGCATTGTTGATACAGTGGCAAACAACTTCACCCACGGGGCCATCGCTCTCATTTGCTCCCTCTTTTTAAGAGGCCCTAAAAGACCGGGTATAATGGTGCAGACCTATAATCGCAGCAGTTGCGGGGGTGTGCTGGAGGATTAGGAGTTTAAGGTAAGTTGGCACTTGAGTAAATTCAATTCCCACACATCCTGATTTCCACACAAGTTCAGAAACTCTCCGAGATGAGTTTGCCTCTGCCTTCCGGACACTGCAATTAAAAGAATGGCTGTAATAATAAAAAAGTTTTTAGGTCATTCTTGCTCACACAGCCAGTTCGAGACCAGCCTAAACTGTGAGATCCTACCTCAAAAATAAAATAACAAAACAAAATAACAAAAAATAACAAATACCACAAAACAAAAGCAAAAAAACCCAAAAAACCCCCAACACCCCAGGTCCTGAGGATCCCGTTCTACTGTACCGGGAGAAGTAGAACTTGCACTTGCTGTGTTTCTCGTTCGGTAAAGCAAAGCAGAAGGCTGCCCCTTTTCTGGCCGCCTTGGACTAGGGTACAGGGTGCCTGGCCCCAGCAGGACCCGGCGTGGCCGCGCGGGTCCCCGGGAGCCGGACGGGGCGGGGCCTTCCGGGGCAGCGCCCTGAGACTCACCTGAGCTGGGAGCGGTGACTCACCTGCCCTCCGCCCGCCCGTCCCCGCCGCAGGCTGTTCCCTGAGTCTCCTCCCCTCCTTCCCCTCGTGGGTTCGGGTCTGCGTGCCCGGAGGCCAAACCAAAAGGACTTCTGGGGGTCCCGGCCTGGAGTTGCCAGGCTACCTTCCGGGTGGGAGGCTCTCCCTAGAAAGCGCCGGCTGCGCCAGGCCGGGACCGGCGGTATGGAGGCCGCGGGAGGCGCCGGGAAGAGCGCGCGGAGGGAGGTGCCGGGAAGGGCGGGCGCGGCGCGGGGCGGGCCGGGGGCGGGGGCGCAGGGCGGCCCATTTCCTCCTGGGAGCCGGACGGGCGGGAGACAAAGCGGCGGCCGTCGGCTTGGCGCCTCAGGAGTCGTCCCGTGCTCGCCCAGTTCGCTGCAGGTAACTCTTCGTACCTCCCCTCGGGGCGCGCGGGGCCCCCTAGTGGGGCGCGGGGCTCCTCAGGCTGGGGTCCCGGGTGTCCGGCTCGGGCTCTCGGCTGCCGCCGCCCTAGAGCGTCGGGCTAGGGCGGCATCCCCGAGCAGCCTGGGCCTGGGCGGGCGGAGCCCGACGCTCGGGAAGCGGGTCGACCGCCGGGGCGCCTTCTTGGAAAACTTTCTCCCTCTTTCTAAACTTTGTTCCCGGAGCAGGGAGCGCGCGCGGGACTAGCGTCGCGCCTCAGGCCGCCTCCCTCACTGAGGGACAACCGCGGCGTGTCCCTGGCGGTCGGGCAGTGGGGTGTTGTAGGGACGCGATTGTTCCCTGGATTTGTTCCGGCCACTCCCCTCCCCCTTCCCGCTGCTGAAACTTGGGCGTTTGCGGGACCAGAGGTCGGAGGAGCCGACATTCCTGCCCGGCCCACGGAGAATGGGAGTCGTAGCTTCCTGTTCTCCAGCGCTCTTGTCCTTAAGGTGCGCCACACCCGTGTGGACTTGTGGCAAGGACTTTAATTTTTACCTTAAAATTACTCAGTCTCTTTTGCTGTGAAACCTCACTGACATTACGCTCAATTTCCAGGAGTGGCTTTAGAGTTACTAACTTTGGGTTACCGAGAGCGGGTAGCCCAGATTGGCCTGGGACGCTGGGTCTCCCTGCCCCAGCTTCCCGAGGGCGGGTATCGCTGGCATTCGATGTCAATGACCTGCCTTTCGACTTTAAAAGGAACTTGTTAATGTGCGTGTAGAACTTGGGGGCGGGGATGTTGTTGACTGGATTCGTAACCTTGGTTTTCAAGCAGTGGCCACCCCAATAATCCAGTGAGCGGTTGGCTCAAGTCAAGGATTGATATCCTCTCATGTTCTGTGCCTTCATAACACTTGGTTTGATTTTAGATGTGAGTGTGTATGGAATTTACAATAATTTATGATGTAAATATATGCTTTATCATTGTATCTTTCAGGGGTTTTAATAAGGATATTTTGTGTTTAGCGTTGAGTTTTAAAGACTACAGGTGGATGTTACCTTAAGAAATGGAATTTGTTTTGTTTTACTAAAGGATTGAATGGGGAAATAATTTCATAGCCTCTGTTTAATTGTTCATCCTTTCTGACTTACTAAGTTAAAAAAAAACAAACAGGTTTTAAAAATTCTTTCTTTGAGACCTGAAAGCTTTTCTAGTGTCATATCCTTTTTTTTTTTTTTTTTTTTTTTTTTTAAATTCCATTCTGGATCTCACTATGAAGCCCCAAACTAGCTCAAGCTTCCTGAGTGTTGGGGTTCAGATGTGTGCCATCACACCTGTCTGGGCCATATTGTGTATAATGCAAACAACAGAAGCGAGTGGGAGCATGGATGGGGTGTTAGTAAGTTTTTAAGTCTGGCAGTTCTGAGGTGATGGCTTTTGAACTGGATGAAGCATGAGTTGAAGGGGCATTTAAGTGGAATCGTGATATTATTCTGTTCTTTCCCCCTATACTTTTCAACTCCTTTTCTTGAATATGATTCTAACAGAATATATTGGTTTTCAGCACCAGCTATGTGGTACCATCCATCTCCATTCCCATCAGAGACATTTTATATAGTGATCAGAGGTGAGGGGTGTCTGTTTTCTTCTCACTCACTGCCTTGTGCCTTTTCTCATCAAACCCCACCCCAACACTGTGGTATTGGAGAGCAAACCTTATACTTGCTCGGCAAGTGCTCTGTATTTGAGCTGCGCACCCCCTACCTCTGTCTTAAGCCTTAGCTGCAAACATCCAGTTCTGTATTTTGAGTGTAGTTTCTCTCCTGACCCACATGGGTCTCCTATCTTGTAATTTTAAAGAAAGTCACGTTAGTGATAGTACAGCTATCCCTGCTTGTTGAAGGCAGCAGTGGTCTGAGTACTGGCTGAGACTTAGACAGGATGAAGGAATAGGATGAATAGGATTCTTAACAGGAGTAAGTGGCCTGAGCGTTGGCTAAGCATTTGGAGGCCTAGAGGTTTAAAGGAGATCTATTTATTGAGTACTGAAGTAGGGAGAAGGTCTCACCTAAGGTGGTCAGGGAAGGCAAAGGCCAGGTCACAGATGTCTATGTTTAGATTTTATTCTAAAGCTGTATGATGCCATTGTAGGGGTTTTCATGATCTGAGCAGCATTTTATTCATTGCTGATGCTTAGAGAAAACTTGAATTGGTGTGTGTGTAAAGCATGGAGTTGAGTGGGGAAGGTCATGTGGGTAAAGGCGATCTGGATCAGTGGAAAGGATCCAACTAAAGATTGGGTTAGGGTGGCACCTAGGCATCTGGGTAAAGCTTCGGAAGTGTTGGACTCTTGGTCATATCTCAAGATCCAGCATTTTCATTCCTGGTAGCAAATTTTGTGTCAGTTTTCTTAGTAACTTATGTTTGTGTTGTATTGATATCCCTGTTTGCTGTCCTTGTTGGAAAGTATAACCTCATGTAAACCTCTTCAAGGCAGGGCTCATGCCCTACCTAACCTTTGGTTTGGTAATTGGTAAGGGGGGCAAATTAGATGCTCTATTGAATGAAGGAAGGAGGCAGGAAGTCTTTCTGGAGTCTAAGCTTCCGACAGTAAGCACAATGACACGTGAGGCAATTGATTACAATCAAATTGCTGTTTTGGGCAACTTGAGCTTTCTTCAACTTTGTCCCCTTTCTTTCCTTCTACCCAGATCTAGTCAGTGACAGAATCCGCTCTAGTGTTTTGTTTACATGTCTTTCTTTACTTCCACTCCACTTTTAGACTTGACTTTTCTTTTTTCTTTTTGGTGCTGTGGACTACTAAGTAGTATCTGAGTAAGCTGTTTAGTTGTTTGTTTGGTTTATTATTTATTTAGTAAAGGGTCTGGAGTGAATTTAGTGATCTTCCTGCCTTAGTCTCCCTAATGCTGGGATTAATTGTGTACCACCTCACTTTACTTTATTTTATTCCCCCTGTGTTTTTCCTTCTGGACCATGTTGCTTTCTTTTAATCACCTGGCAAACTTACTTATTTTTTGAAGCCTCTGGATTTTCTCTTGGTTTTCAGTGCTTTGGTATCTTACACAGTTTTTATATTACATTTTTTATACTGTTTGGTAAATGTTTTCTGGGAAGTGTATGTGTAGGGGTAATAAGTTTTTCAGACAGGTCTATGCAGTCCTGGCTGTCTTACAATTCTAAGTAGACCAGGCTGGCCTCAAGACTTACAGAGATCCACCTGCCTCTGCTTCCCAGTGCCAGGATCAAACACCTGTGCCATCACTCCTGGTTTAAGGCTTAATCTTTTTTTTTTTTTCAATTAATTTATGTATGTGAGTACACTGTAGCTGTACAGATGGTTGTGAGCCTTCATGTGGTTGTTGGGGATCGAATTTTTAGGAAATCTGCTCGCTCTGGTCAACTCTGCTCGAACTCTGCTTGCTCAGTCCCTGCTTGCTTCAGCCCAAAGCTTCATTTATTGTTATATATAAGCACACTGCAGACACCAGAAGAGGACTTCAGATCTCATTACAGGTGGTTGTGAGCCACCATGTGGTTGCTGGGATTTGAACTCAGGACCTTCAGAAGAGCAGTCAGTGTTCTTACCCACTGACCCATCTCGCCAGCCCCTAAGGCTTAATCTTTAATAGGAACCTAATCAAAATTGAAGTATAATTAGAGAAAAGTGCTCAAATTAGGATCACTTGTCCAGTGAATTGATATAAACTAAACACTATGTATATCCACTAAGAAACAACACACTGTTAGCACCCCAGGAATTCCCAGTATCAGTTGACTTTATTTGCCCTTCTGCCTCTGTATTTTGAAACCAGGCGCTATTCAGGGTGATTGAGCTCTTAAAGTTTCTAAAAGAAAAAAGAAAACCCCTTTGAGAAGTTCATGTTATTTTGTGTGTTTGTGTGTGTAAGTGTGGTCAGAAGACAACTTGGAAAAGTTGCTTCTCTTCTTTGAATAAACATGTGGGTCCCAGTGACCCAGCTGAGGTTGTTAGGTAGGCTGGTGGCAGGTATCTTCATCTGCTGAGCCACCTTGGCAGCCCAGAGTTCCCACACTTATGTTTGAAACCTAATGCTGCTGTGTAATTGTGCTGGTTAGTCTTATGGTTGGGTTTAAGATCTTCTAAATTCTAGCTTTTACTTAAAATTTCAGACCAATTTACTTTCATTAATTTTTGGGGGGGTGTGGGAGGAGGTGGGGCAGGGGCTGGTGCAATGGCTCATACTGCAGAGGCAGAATTGAGTTCAAAGCCAGCCTGGTATATATAGGGAGTTCCAGGCCAGCTAAGGCTATGTAGTAAGAGTCTGTTTCAGAACAAAATATTTTTCATAAGAATATTTACATTCATGTACTTACACATTCACACAAGTGAAGATACAGGACAGCTTTTGTGAATTGGTTTTTTCCTTCCACCATGTGATTCCTGGGGATCTAACTCAAATTTCAGTCTTATTAGTTAAGTGCCTTTACCCAATGAGCCTTTTAGCAGCCTGTAATTCTTATTTTTGAGACCGTGTCTCATGTAGCCCAGAATGGTCTCTGCTTGTTATGTAGCCCCAGATGACCTTGGACTTTTGAAACTCTTGTTTCCACAACCTGAGTGTTGGAATTACAAGGTTCACCATCAGGTGTATGTGGTACTGGGGATTAACCTAGGACCTCTTTTGCTATACCCACTCCAGTAGTGACTCTCGTGACAGCACTTACTAACTGAGCTACATACCAGGCTGATTTTCTTCTGTAAATTATTCCCTATCCTTTGTATCCTATCCTGGGTCGTTGGCCATTTGTTGGAATGCTTTGTAATAATTGCTTCCATACCCCTCCAAAAACTGAATAACACCCCTCCACCCTCGTTTGAGAAAGGATCCAAAAATCTTAAAACTTGTAAAAATGAATGGTAGTGTTATTTACTATCCTTCATTTCTTGTTAGGAATTTTATTTTATTTCATTTCATGTGTGTGCACCTGAATGTATGTCTGTGCATCATGTGTGTGTAGTACCCATAGAGAGGTCAGAACAGGTATCTGAATGAGAGCTAGAGACAGTTGTGTGCTACCATGTGGATGGTGAACTGATTATGTTTTTTTGTGGTAAGATGTGCACAACAAAAGTTACCATTTAAACCTTTTTTTTGTGTGTATGCACGCTCACTGACTTTAAATGAACATTATTATGCAATCTCTGCCAATTCCAGGGAAACCTGTGAGTGTCTTTGTGCCACCAGGGCTAACAAAGTGACAATCCACATGGGGCCAGAAGGAAATCCAGTTCAACGCAACTCAGTGGTCAGCATCGGTCTGACACTGGGCAGTTTATTGCAGGCACATTTAAGTATAGTACAACATGGGAAAATGTTTCCTGATTCTCTAGAGCTATTTTTATCTGTCCAAAGTGAATTCTGTACTTCTTAAACAGTAGTTTCTCATTCACCTCTCTCCTGGCAGCTAACCATTCTTTTTTTCTCTTTGAGTTTAACCATTTTTATGATTACCCTCCACCCCCCAAAGTAAGTTTTTAAGTTTGATGTGTACTGGGTTTGCCAGCATGGGTGGCTGTGCACCTTGTGTGCTTGGTGCCCTGGGGCCAGAAGAAGGTGTTGGATTTCTGTTGTCAGCACAGAGATTCTTGTGCTCACAGATGGCACTAGGGAAACCAAGAATGTTAAATATTCAGGGTTGTTGTTTACAAGGAAAAGATGTAGGACCTGCTTTCTGTCCGGAAGACTGGGAATGGTGGCTAATAACTTGGGTGATTCTTGTCCTATCTGTAGGGGCAGGCCATACCAAGCTCCCCCAAGCAGGACCAGAGGAGGCTAATTATCTAGGCAGCTGTTGTATTATCTATATGGCTAGGGGCTCCCCCAACCCCCTGCAGTCAGGACCAGAAATTTTTTTTTAAAGATTTATTTATTTCACGTATGTGAGTACACTGTTGCTGTCTTCAGAAGAGGGCATTGGATCCCTGTTACAGATGGTTGTGAGCCACCATGTGGTTGCTGGGATTTGAACTCAGAACCTCTGGAAGAGCAGCCAGTGCTCTTAACTGCTGAGCGGTCTCTCCAGCTCCCAGAAATGCTTAATAGGCAGGTGTCCTTTGTGTTGTCTGTATGGCAAGCTTCCATAACCAGGACTGGAGGTGACTGACAGCCCAAATGACCTTTGTACTATGTGTCTGACACGGACCACACCAGATCCCCTAAGCCCTTAAGATAATACATGTAGCCTATTTCTAGAACCCATCTTCATGAAAGAAATGACATGTATTTTGAGAAGCGTTTTGATGTAGTTATGCCTCCTGTGCAAAGAGGATTGTTTTATACCAGGAAACTTTTAAATTTAACCAAACTTAAATTTATCTAAAATAAACTGCCCAATGTTAGACTCTAGAAGTTTGAACCAGTGTAATGAATTATTTTGAACTGGATTTCATTCTTGCTCCATGCAGACTGTTACTCTGTAGGCCCTGGTGGTTGCATAGATTTCCTTGGAACTGGCAGAGTTAAAGACCATTGTGAGCTACCATTTGGGTATTGGGAATTGAACCCACAGGATCTTATGTGTTCAAGGCCAGAGCAATACCACTGATCAGATCTCTAATTTTTTTTTGGTGGTGTACTTGAGCTGTAGCTTTTATATATTTTGGTCCTTTTTTTTTTTGAGACAGGACCTCTCTCTATGTTCCCTGGCTGGAACTCCTTAGGTAGCTGGTTCTATCAGATACTGCCTGCCTCTGCTTCTCCAGTGCTAAAGATTAAAAATATTCTATATGGTAACCCTTATCAGAGAAGTGATTTGTAAATACTCTCTCTGGTTCCATTGGATGTCTTTTTACTCCCTGTTGATTGTATTCCTTTGTTAGACAAAAGTCCTATTGCATCCCTAGACAAGGGTGGCTTTGAACTCAGAAAATCTGCCTTCCTCTGTCTGCCCCCTGAGAGCTGGAGTCAAAGGTGTGCACCACCATTGCCCCAGCTTAAAAGTTTGTGTGTGTGTATATGTGTGTGTGTGTTTTTAAAATTGTTTTTGTTCTTAAAGATTTATTTATTTTATGTGAGTACACCATAACTGCCTTCAGACACACCAGAAGAGGGCACTAGATCCCATTACAGATGGTTGTGAGCCACCATGTGGTTGCTGGAAATTGAACTCAGGACCCCTGGAAGAGCAGTCAGTGTTTTTAATCACTGAGCCATCTCTCCAGCCCAGTTTGCTATTTTGTTTTTTTGTTTTTGTTTTGCTTTGTTTTTTGAGACAGGGTTTCTCCTTGTAGCCCTGGCTGTCTGTAGACCAGGCTGGCATCGAACTCAAAGATTAGCTAGTCTGCCTCTGCTTCCCAAGTGCTGTGCTGGGGTTAAAGGCATGTGCCACCACTGCTCAGCTCAGAATGTTTCTATTTTTGATGAAGTGTAATTTGTACTTTAGTTTTCTCTGCTTTTGGTGTCATGTCTAAAGTCATGAAATCCAAAGACGCGGAACTTTTCCCCTGTGGGGTTTTTTTTTTTCCCTACCCCTTTCAGCTAAATTGGACACTATAAGGGCAGGAACTATGTTATTCTAACCACTTCACTTCTGTTCATTGGGCATTGAAGTTTGAAATTGAGATTGCATTTCCTATTGTTTTACTTTGAAGCTTTCTCTAACTCAGGCTGGCCTCAAACTCAATGGTTATCTTATTGTCTCAGTTTTCCAAGTGCTGACATAACAGGCATGAACCACCATGCCTAACCCCATAATAGAATTTTTAAAATATATATTTTTTACTTATGTGACTGTGTGTATCTGGGTGTATGCCGAAATGTGTGCATACCTGTGTGTGTGTGTGTGTGTGTGTGTGTCTCACAGAGGCCAGAGAGGGTGCTATTCCCTTGTGTGTGTGTGTGTGTGTGTGTGTGTGTGTGTGTGTGTGTGTGCTCACAGAGGCCAGAGAGGGTGCTATTCCCTTGGAGCTGGAATCACAGGCATTTGGGAACTGCCCGAAGTGTGTGCTGGGGTCTGAACTCTGCTCCTCAGTGATTGGGTAGCAAGTGCTCTTAACTTGAGCCAGTTTTGCAGCCCTTAATATATAATTCTCTTATAAATCTTACTTGTTTTAGATTTATTTATTTATTTATTTTATGTATGTGAGTACACTGGCACTCTCTTTAGACACACCAGAAGAGGGCATCGGATCCCATTATAGATGGTTGTGAGCCACCATTTGGTTGCTGGAAATTGAACTCAGGACCCGTGGAAGAGCAGTCAGGGCTCTTGACTGTTGAGCCATCTCTCCAGCCCCCAATATATGATCCTTAAAAGGCTAAACTAAACAGTAGAGTTAGAATTATGTGATGAGGTATTTCTTGTTTCTAATTTTTCACTGATCGTATGTCTGTTATCTGAATTATGATAGCATGACCTTTGGAATTTTTACTCTTACGAGACTCAGGCTTAGTTTGAACTTTTTCATCTGTCTAATAAGATGATGGTGATGATGATGTTATCGATGTATAAAGGGTGTTTATTTTCACTTCCGATGTGATAAAATGCTAGTAGAGTCTTTCTGTTACAAAGTTCTGGACAAGCTCTATTTTTATTTATATTACATGGGTTTTCTTAGGGGTAAACCGATGAATCAAGTTTAAAATTTAAATATTCCCATGTTGTTAACTTCCTTACCTTAAAATTCTGATAGTAGGGCTGGAGAGATGGCTCAGCAGTTAAAGGACTAACTGTCCTTTCATAGGTCCTAAGTTCAATTCCAAGCAACTACATGGTGGCTAACAACCATCTATAATGGGATCTAATGCCCTCTTCTGGTGTGTCTCAAGAAGGCTAGTGTACTCAAAAATAAGTCTTTTAAAAAATTCTGAGAGTCGCCGGGCGTGGTGGCGCACACCTTTAATCCCAGCACTTGGGAGGCAGAGGCAGGTGGATTTCTGAGTTCGAGGCCAGCCTGGTCTACAAAGTGAGTTCCAGGACAGCCAGGGCTATACAGAGAAACCCTGTCTCGAAAAACCAAAAAAAAAAAAAAAATTCTGAGAGTAAAGATTATTTTGCTAGCTGCTCTGCTAGATGGTGAAATCCTTCAAGTCAAGATGTTCATTTTTATCATTCTGCATCTGTGGTACCAGACTTGTTTCTTTGTTCACAGTAGGTAGTAGTCAATAAATGCTAAGTTACTGGGAGTGCCAAGTAAGCTGAGGGGATGGTTCAGGAGCTAAAGCATTGCTGCACAAGCATGTGGGTCTGAGTTCTTATTCTCAACACTCATGTACATAAAAAAGTGGGCATACTAGCTCAAACAGTCCTGCCCACAGGAAGGCAGAGATAGGCATGCAGTACTATGCCTGGCTGGTTGTATATCTATACCATGTTTTTTATATATATAAAAGAAAGAATTATATGTTGAACACACACATGCACACATACACACACAAGTGCGCTTGTGCCTTTAGGACAGCACCCCTGTACCTTAATGACTTTCACTAGACCCTTCCTCTCCTTTTGAAGACAGAGTCTTTAAAGGCTTGCCTTGAACTCAAGATCCTCTTGCCTCATCCTACCCAGTACTAATACTAGCTACGGATTATAGCCATGTTACCATGCTCAGTCCTGCCAACTGGGGACTAACATCCTCAATCCATATGTAAAAAACACTGAGGACCAGGAAGCACCATGATAACATTCTAATCACCTCTTTCCCCTATATGATTGCCTTTACATTTTTTAAACCCCCATCTCCCAGAAGAGAATTAAGAGAAAAATTAAGTAGGAGGGAAGAAAGGTGTTGGTTCACTACATTTGGGGAGGAATTATATTTAGCTGGAGGAGAACTAGCATTAGCAGAAGTGTAATAGTGGATGCTCTTCTGTTTCTCTATCTCCCTCATTAGAACCAGTAATTAGCAATAAGAGTACAATTTCTCATTATCTGGAGTGCAGGGCCCTTATTTGCCCACCTGGTAGGCTGTTGGGTAAGATGTGCCTGGCTGGGGGGATAGAGTAGGGAAGTTTCAGGATTTTTTTTTCCCCATTCTTTTTCAAGACAGGGTTTGCCTGTATATCCCTGCTGTCCTGTAACTCTGTAGACCAAGCTGTCTCAAACTCAGATCTATCTGCCTCTGCCTCCTGAGCACTGGGATTTAAGGCATGCGCCACAAACCCTGGCTGTAGGACCTCAAGTGTTCCAAAGTAGTTAAATCAGATAGACTCTGCCAATATAGTTGTTAGGTGGGTAGGATTATTGGTGTTCCCTGTAATGCTGTTTTTCTTCCAGAATTTGTCTTTTAAAGTTGAATATCATTACATTGTACACATGTGCAATATTTTGTATTTGTATGTGTGTGTTTGTATAGTATAATATGTGTACAGTGTGCATGTTTAATGTGTACAGGTGTGTGTGTGTGTAGACAAGAGGACCACTTTTGGGGGTTTGTTCTTGTTTTGCACCCTGTTTTGAGGGAGATGCTCTCTTTTTAAACAATTTTTTTTGTATGTGTGTGGATACATGCATACCATTTGAATGTGGAGATCAGAGAACAAATTATGGGGATCTGTTTTATCTCTACAGAGTTAGAGTTTTGAGAATTGAACTTAGATGATCAGGCTTGGTGGCAGTTGGCTTTTCCCAATGAACCATCTAGCTGACTATCTAGTTGTTCTTGCTGTTGTGCTCTTGGATAGCTGCTTTGGAGCTGTGGGTAGGTGATTCCACTTCTATCACTCTGTATGATTGCTGTGATTACAGACAGATCATCAATTTATTTCTTTTATTACAGTCATTAATTTTATTTGTATGTGAGTGTTCCTGAGTATGGGCACTGTATGCAGGTAGGCAGAGAGAGCTCTAGACCTGCACTTACAGGTTGTCGTCAGCTGCCTGCTCTCAGTGCCCCCTCTGTAAGAGTAGTAAGTGCCTTAGCTGTTTACTATTAGTTATCTCTTCAGCCCCTCCGGTAATTTATTTTGTGTATATGTGGGCCATGGTACAAGTATGGAGATAGAAGGATCACCTGTAGGAATTGGTTCTCTCCTCCTACCATGCGACCGGATCAGAAGGATTTGAACTTAGGTTGCCAGGCTTGGTGATAAGCACCTTAACTGCCGTGCCATCTGGCTGCCCCTGCATCTGGCTTTTTCATCTTGGTCCATGAACTCAGATGGCAAGGCTTGTGAAGCAAGTGCTTTTACCATTGAACCATCTCTGGGGACTCTATATACCGTGACATTTTGATTATTTGTTTATTTGTTTAGGGACATTTGGGTTACTTAGAAGTTAAGCTTTTTCTTATAGCTTTAAAATTTTTAGGTCAGCTGGGCATGGTGGTGCATGCCTTTAATCCCAGCACTTGGGAGGCAGAGGCAGGCAGATTTCTGAGTTTGAGGCCAGCCTGGTCTACAAAGTGAGTTCCAGGACAGCCAGGGCTATACAGAGAAACCCTGCCTCGAAAAAAAATTTTTTTTAGGTCAGCCATGGTGGCACTTGTCTTTAATTGCAACACTCAGGAGGCAGAGGCAGGCTGATCTTGAGTTCAAGGCCAGCTTGGTCTAAGTAGCAAGTTCCAGGACAGCCAAGGTTATATAGATAGACCCAGTCTAAAACCCAAAACCAAAACCAAAACCTACCCCCAAAAAGAAAAGGTTTTTTTTTTTTTTTTTTTTTTGCGCCAGTTTTTTCTCCATAAATGTACTTTATCTGTGGTATGTCATATTATTTTACACTTTAGAATTCAGGCTCTGTTGATGTTCTGTTTTTTAATAGACTAGTTGTTGAGTGAAGCTAGAAGACTTGGATGACAGATGACATTCCTTGGATGCGAATGCCAATGTCTGTCCTTTCTGCTGTGTAGTGAGGCTGTGAGAGTTCCAAGTTGGTGCTGGTGTCATTTAGAGTATAACTCTCAATTGTCTGTGTCCAGCAGTGCTCTGTGTCTCAGATGGTTTCAGACTCACTTTCTCATCTGTAATCTTCCTTCTGCCTCTTTAGAGTCTGTATTGCTGTAGCTCTGAAAGCAGATTATATATTATATATTTTTAGTATTAATTGGAACTTAACATCAGATGGCTGAGTTGTATGCTTGTGCAGTTCTTGGTTTACCTTGCTTTGGGTGACTACACAACTTTTTTGGGGATGGTATTTCAAAGAACTGTGTTTCATAGGTCATTTTTGAATCCTGGACTCAGTAGTCCTTGTGTATCAGCCTTCTGATAACTCATGGTTATCCTTTCACCTCTCTCTGTGTGCTGAGTATGCTCAGGTCCACATTTGCTAGCAATCTCTTTCCCCACTAATAACACATACATATGTATAGAAATATATGCAGACAAAATAGAGAAAAATTGAAAAAAAAATAAACAATTCAGTGGAGGAGAACACATTTTACATTCTGTATGGGGATGAAGTGGTAGTAACATGAACTAGAACATTAGGAATTTGACCTCTGTAGCACCTTCTGTTTCCTTTTGGGATACAGGGAGTTGAGTGTTGGGCATGAGGGAGAGGCCTGCAGAGCAGCAGCCAGTGCTTGCTGAAGATGATGCTTGTGCAGCCTAGTCTGCTCAGCCCGCATGTTGGGGATCAGGACCTAACAGTGTAATGATCAGGGGCAATCTGGCTTGAATTGCTTAGTTTATTTTTTCTGTAAGTGGTGAGAGCACAGTACTGAATTAACCAGATTTAAAGTTCTCAAAGTGTGTAAAAGTAACCATGTTTCACAATAAAATGTCTTTTTGTGTTTTGTTTTGGTTAGAACTTTTTTCTTTTTAAAAAAGATTTATTTATTTATATTTATGTGAGTACACTGTAGCTGTCTTCAGACACACCAGAAGAGGGCACTAGATCCCATTACAGATGGTCGTGAGCCACCATGTGGTTGCTGGGAATTGAACTCAATTCATTGTGCTTCTACTCTATTTCTAATGGGGCTCGAAATGAGCATATATTTCTATTTACTTGACGGAATCAAACTCAGTTTCTATTTATTTATTTAACAGCCTTATCACAGCTCCCCTCTCTCTTCTCCTCCCATTTCCACTTTCACTCACACCCCTATCCCCTAGACTTACTTTTTGACTGTGATTTAACTTATACTCCCTATAGGTTTGGAGTCATGCACATGGTGTAATGGAGTTCCAAAGGCAACTTTGGATTCTCTATAAACATTTGTAACTAAGATTTGAAACAAGTATTGTGGGTGTATGACTTGATTTGTAAAATGTTAGCCTTTCCTTATTCTTGATTTATTAAAAGAAGAAATGGAATTGTGGAATTTATGTAACTTTAATTTTTAGCATTAAAATTTATTTTTTAGATTTATTTATGTCATGTGTATGCATATTTTGCTTGCATGTATGTATGTGTGTGTACCACGTGTGTTCCTGGTACCATCAGAGGTCAGAAAAGAGGACATTGGATCCCCTAAACTGGAGTTATAGACAGTTGTAAGTTGCTCTGTGGTGCTGGGAAATGAATCCAATCCTCTCTGTAAGAGCAACAAGTGGTCTAGCCACTGAGGGCCCCGTCTTAAAAAAAAGACTGAAAAGACATTCCAAAATATTTAAATTAGTGTTGGAATTTTATAATGATTAATCCAGTTTAATCTTGGTGCTGTAATTTATCTAATTTTTGAATTGCTAATTTAAAGACTATTTCCTGGATTATTTAATTTTGGTTTCCTGTCATTATATAAAGCTGTGTTTTTTTCTGTCTTTTTCTGAGTTTGTATTGTTAAAATTGGCAAAATAAGTGGACTATTGAAGGTTGTCATGAAAATGTTTTATTGTAGCCGGGTGTAGTGGCGCACGCCTTTAATCCCAGCACTGGGGAGGCAGAGGCAGGTGGATTTCTGAGTTTGAGGCCAGCCTGGTTTACAAAGTGAGTTCCAGGACAGCCAGGGCTATACAGAGAAGAAACCTTGTCTTGAAAAACAAAACAAAAAACAAACAAAAAAACAAACAAAAAGAAAATGTTTTATTGTTTTAGTTTATATTATTTTATTAGTATTTGACTCCAGAATTGAAGATTTAAGATGGAAACCTGAATAAGATTAGGTTATATAGCCATGCGCTGCTTTATTAGTCAGGCTAAGCTGCAGAGTGTTCTTGAAGCTGGGAGTATCATCTTAACTCAGGAAACACATCCAGTGTGCTCCATTTCCATCTGGTACCTGAAGGAGAGGGGCCTTTGCTAATGAGTCCACTTGCCTTGCACGGTGGCTCCAATACATGCTTTCTTTCCAAGATAAGATGCAGTATTACCATTTACTTATACTGCACTGGATATTTTATTATATCATATACTTCATTATTCGGGCTCTTAATCATTTGTAAAATATAGGGAGTGAATAAGACAGATGCTGAAAAGGAGAGGTAGGTTACATCACCAAGGACCAAGGTCACTTTACAGTGACTTTGAAGTGCATCTTTAAAGCTCTGTCATTTTAGAGAGAAATGGTCAAATGAAATGTGAGCTTGATCCCTTGGGAAGGGGTGAAACTCAAGGAAATGGAAGAAGCTAACCCTTGGGGAAAAATGATGTAAACTTACTTCAGACTAGTGAAAGATAAAGGCTGTTTTCTAGGTAGTGTTATTGAGTCTAAGGAAGTGTTATGCAGAATGTCAATAACATTAGGAAATATTTACTTAAATATAGACCTTCATTAAAAATCTGCCGCTGTGCAAGATTCTTCCTAGCTAATGACCTCAGCCCTGGTAGTACAGTGATAGGTGAGAATTGCAATCTGTAGTGATTTTTGCTAATCTTTTTCCTTATTTCTTTCTATATGTCAGTGTTGCTAGATGAAAACTGAAGTAGCTTTGGGTCATGTAAGTTGAACATACAAGATTATAAGCATGTACCCTTGCACCTAGGTAGAGTGTTATTTTAGTTGAATCAGAAAAGTGATGCTGGACCAGAGAGACTCAACTGTCAATGCACCTGCCTTCACGCAGGATGATTAGAATTCCTGGAAACCACAGAATAGGAGAGAATTAACAAAGTTGTCCCCTGTCCTTGACTCCTGTAAATAATTGTTAAATAGGATTAGGAACAGGGTTTCTCTGTGTAGCTCTGGCTGTCCTGGAACTTGCTCTGTAGACCAGGCTAGCCTCAGAACTCAGAAATCCACCTGCCTCTGCTTCCTGAGTGCTGGGCTTAAAGGCGTGCATCACCACCGTCTGGCAAGTGTTATTTTGTTTGTTTGTTTGTTTCTAAGTGCTGGCTTATGGTTTTGGTGGCACATACCTGAGGCACAAGACCGAGGCAGGGCTTAATGGCATGTAAGGGCTTAATGGCGGTATCTTGTCTTAGAACAGACAGCCATGATCCATGTGTGTTCACAGTGACTCGGTTTTATAGTTTCATGTGGCAAATTCTGGAGGAATCTAGAGAAGCAGGAACAACCCTTTCCATGAGGTAGAGGACAAGATGTGTCTGAGTCTTGAAAAAAGATGAGTAGCTTTCCATTTGGAAACTTCTGAGGGCTCTCTTGGCAGAGGGAAAGTGAATGCAAAGACCTGAAGGCCTTCCTGTTCTACTGGGTTGAGGCTGGGAAGGCTAGTGGGCCAGTGCAGGTGAAGTTGGCTGAGTAAGGTTTTGACTTTATCCTCCTTGTTCTCCACCCAATGACAGTGATAACAAGAGCTGCTTGTAGAAGGGCAGGGAATGTAGATTCATGGGTAACAACCCTTCCACCCACACTCTATAAGCAGTTCTGGGAATGGAGCCCAGGGCTCAGCAGCTACTAAGAAAGTGCTGTGTCACTGAGCTTAACACTGCTGGCTTATACATATACTCCAGACCAGAGATAAGACCTAGGCTAGAGCTTCAGAACAGTGTGTATTTTATCAGTAGGAAGGTTGTGAGGTCAGTGTTGACTAAGGGAAGAACTAGGAAGGGGAGAGAAGGGAAGGGAAAAGAACCTAGAGTCTCCTTAGAGGGACACGATTGGTCTCTAACCATAAAATTATTTTTATTGCTACTTTACAACTGTAATTTTGCTACTGTTAGGAATTTTAATGTAAATTCTTTTGGAGATAAGAGGTTTGCCAAATGGGTCTCGACCCACAGGATGAGAACCACTGCTTTAGGAGACGGGGCCTAATGAGAAGTCTTGAAGTCACTGGAGGAATGTCTTCCAAGGGCTTTATGGAACATTGGGGTCTCTCCCACATTGGCCTGCAGAATTTATTTCACCATGTTTTTCTTGGTGTGCTGCCATAGGTTCAAAGTTGTGGAGCCAACCAGTTACACACTCAAATACCTAAAATCATGAGCTGAATACAATCTTTTTTGTTTTTTTGGGACAGGGACTCTCTGTGTAGCTCTGGCTGTCTTGGAACTCTCTGTAGATCAGGGTGGCCTCGAAACTCAGAGATCCGTCTGCCTTTGCCTCCTGAGTGCTGGGTTTAATGGCATGCACCTCTATGCCTGACCCAAACCAATGTTTTAAAAGTTAGTTGATTATCCCCAGCTGGGGGATAAAAATGAAACAAAAGAAAATGTTGATTATCTCATGTATTTGTTATAATCATAGCAAACTGACTCTGTATAGACCCTCTTCACCTTTGAAGAGGATTTTTGTTTCATAAAATAATTGTTATAAACAATAAGAATAAAATAGTTCTAGAATATATAAGTTAGGAGGAACAAAGTCCAGAGATCTGTAATGCCTTATAATTTCTTAGGTTTTTGTGTTTGATTTGGTTGCTGTTTTACCACCTACTCTGTTTTTCAGTTATGCTGTGGTTGCTGGAAGGTGTCTGTGTTATTCACAACCTGAGAGAACCACTTGCTTCTGAAGTGATACCAGACAGATCTTAATTAGGCCTCTCTGACAGCTCGGGGCAGCTCCTTTAAGCTTTCAGAGCCTCTTGTGAAGAACGGAGACCTGTACAACCTTAGCTTTACATTTGTGTTCGAACTCTCTATACCTGGAACATTTTTCTTTCCCACTCTTCTTCTTTCTTCTCCCCTCTTTGAGACAAAGGTTTGTATAGCTGTAGCAGACCAAGAACTTTGTAGACCAAGAACTGGCTTTAAACTGCCTCTGCCTCTTCAGTGGTGAGGTTAAAAGCAGGTGTCACTATGCTCTGCTTCCTACAACTTTTGAGGGGAATTTTCAAACCTAATAGAGAAGTTGAAATAGTAAAGTATTAGTTGCTTTGCTTATTGTTGTGACAGAATACCTGACAGACAATGTAATTGAGGAAGGGCTTATTTTGACTTACAGTTTGGGAGAACAGTCAGTCATCAGATTTGCTATGTAGCACAGTTGAAGTCCTGATCTTCCTACCTCTGTCTCCCAAGTGCAGGGATTTTAGACTGGTACAGGTTCAGTTTGACTGGTTCTTGGCCCTCTAAGCACCCCACCTGCTTTCATTTTTCTTCTGGTGCTGATATCCTCTCTTGTTTATGCTGTCACTGCAGTGTTTATTTTAATATCCAGGCTTGTTCTCTGGTCTCAGTCTCTCGTGCTAGATTGCAAGTGAGAGCCTCCATACCTAGTTCATTTTTGTGGTATCCACTGTTGACTGGAATAGTGTTCTTGGAGGTGGCACACAAATACTGGCTGAATGCATGATGCTCAATGGTTGAATACCATTGGATTTAGATTTTGTCTTTTGCTTAGTGCTTTTTGTATGTTTCCTGATGGTTATGGCTTAGTATGGTTGTTTTAATTTTGCTATTTCCTTTGGTATGTATCCTAGAAAAAAATAAAAAATGAAAAAAATAAAAGGAAAAATAAGAGCAATTGGAGTGGTTTCTTTTTCTTTTTTTCTTTTTTATGTCTGTCTGTCTATCTATCTATCTATCTATCTATCTATCTATCTATCTATCGAGACAGGGTTTCTTTTTTGAGACAGCCTTGGCTGTCCTGGGCTTTGTAGACCAGGCTGTCCTCGAACTCGTAAAGATCTGCTTGCCTCTGCTCTCTCATGGACTGGATTAAAGGCATGTGTCACTACCACCTGGCAGAGTGTTTTGCTTTATTTACAATGATGATGATGATGATTAAGATTAAACCTAGTTGTCATTGTCGTCCTGTCATTCCTCCTTTACAGTTCTGTATAATTGCAAGTGGAGTGACATCTACTTTTTGTGCCAGAGGATACCTGATGCTCTGGGTTGATCATGTAACACATGATAGATGATTCAGTTACCCTTGTAGCAGATGGGGAACTTAAAAAACTTTGTTTATTTGTATTCTATGTGTAAATGTTTTTTTCTCTGTATGTGTGTGTGTACCACCTGTGTACCTGGTACCTGCAGATGCCAGAAGGCCCCAGATCTCCTGGAACTCCAGTTTTGGATGATTGTGAGCCACCACCTGAATGCTGGGCCTGAGGGGTCTGAATCCAGGTCCTCTGGAAGAGCAGTCAGTATTCCTAAACCATCTCCAGCTCCAGGGAAACTTGAGAAGATATATATATATATATATATATATATGTGTGTGTGTGTGTGTGTGTGTGTGTGTGTATATATACATTACTTTTGCTTATGTGTAAATGCATGTGTATATGGGGTACATGCTTGCGTTAGTGCAGGTACCTACACAGGCCAGAAGAGGGCCAGGAGTAGGTTAGAACTCAAATTATAGTACTCACCATGGGTGTTAGGGTCTGAACTCTTGGTCCTCTTCAAGAGCAGGATACTCTTTCCAGCTGTGTGGGAAACTTTTTGCTCTGGCTTTATATAGATAGATAGATAGATAGATAGATAGATAGATAGATAGATAGATAGTTAGATAGTTTGGCTGTCAGACCTGACTGAGATGCTGCTGCTGAAATTGTAATTAGAAATATTGGCTATAATTATAAGAAAATAATTTTCTTTTTATGAGGACTATCTTCATTTAAAACTTAATATTTCCTTATTGCTCCCTTAATCTCAACTAGTTTATAGTGCAAAATTGAAGATGATAGGCTGGGATTTAGAGATTTAGTCAAATACAATTTGGTTTTCAGAGTGAGTTAATTATAAGGGTTATCCTTGTTTTTTGGGCAGTTACCAAGAGATTTGGGAGCTGAGGTTCCTACAGCTGTGTTAAGTCTGCTTAATGCAGATACAACCTGGCACACCTATAACTGTATAGAGTAATTCACAATCCTGGATCCTGTGCACTGTGACAAGTTAATGTTGCTGTGAGTACTTTTAATTTCTAAATCTCCTCTGATTTGCATTTAAATGAACCATCCTAACATTTCATTAACATAACCTTGCTGTTTAAAAAATTGGCTTCGACTTGCATCCCAAGGTTGGAAAAGACACACTTTAGGAATGATGTGACCATTGTGTTGTAAATGAACTTGTAATGTCTTGTGAGGAGGTGTATAGCTCTTCTCACAAAGAGGCAGTTTGCCAACAGTCAGCTCCCTTGGGTTCTAATGGGACTGTGCTGTATTTCCTTTCTTGCTTTTCCTTTCATACAGGCTGCTAGACAAGCAATTGAAGCTCTTTCTGGGTTTGTAGTGATATTTTGCATTATAGACAAGATCACTATTTTTAGATAATGAAGACCAAATAACTACGTTTTAGCTTTTCATTTCATTCCACTAAGTATAATTCTTCCTGGAAAAACTTAAGTTTGCTGTTTTTTATTAATGTTGGCCAGCTCTAGCAGATTTTATAATAGATTTTGGAAAGGAGTGCTCTGTAAGTTAATTGGGAAACTAGAAGCTGCCAAGAGCTTTAAAAGTTATTTGTTTAGCGATTCTAAACAATACCATTAATTGTAAATAACCAGGAGAATATGATTAAGATGAAGGCAGGAACTTTTTCTTGGTAGGTTTGTGAATATTTTCAAATGGGTTGCATAAATTCAGTTCAGCTTGTACTGCTGTGCCCTGTACAAAGTACTTTGTTAGCATCTTATAGAATATAAAAATGTATAACTATTGTTGCCTTTAAATTTAATCACTGAGCCATTTCCCCAGCCCCCTACCTTTAGTCCTAAAACATGGAACATATATTAAGGTTGAGAAAATTAAGTTTAATAAAACAGTTCAAAGGCTGTTAAGTCAGTGGGTCCTAAGCTCTGGGTCTTCACCCCTTGGGGGTCCTATATCCTTCATATCAGATATTTATATTACAATTTATAACAGTAGCAAAATTATAGTTATGAAATAGCAATAAAAATTTTTATGATTATAATATAATACAGTTCTGCAACATGAGGTACTGTATTTAAGGGTTGCAGCATTAGGAAGGTTGAGAACCACTGACATTAGTGAAAGACCCTGTTGCTGCAGATACCAGCCACATACCTTGCTTGCAGGATGCAGTTTGAACTGGAAGCTTACTCCTTGTTGGCTACTTTTTATAGTGGTGAGAGGTGCTACCTGTGTAGGCTAGTAGAGGAGAAAAAGGCATCAGTGGTTTTAATTAGATACGAACCTTACTGCAATAACAACTGGCCAAGAAAGATCTGTTGTCTTGTGTAATAGTGGTGTGACTGTTATGGGCGTAACCAACCATCTTCTGATAGGATATAGTCCTACTCCACAGGAGGAAACCCATGTACAGTACTGTAAACTTGGTCAAAAATATGGGTCGGGAAGTGATAGGCACTAATGAGGAACTTAATACAGTTTAGTTGGATTGATGTAGTGTCAATTAAGTATCTTTTAAATGTCTTTGTTTGGGGGTTGGAGAGATGACTTAGTGATTAAGAATGCATATTGTTCTTGCAGAGAACCCACATTTGGTTCCCACACCCAAATCAGGCAGTTGACTTGTAACTACAGGTCCAGGGAATCCAAAGCCCCTAACGGCACCATACAGAAAGGGATTTGTGGGAAGGAGGAGTTGTCAGGGATGGGAATGCATTTTATACACATGTGAACATTTTAAAGAACAAATTTAATAATAAAAAGAACACTTTGATTACAGAACTCAAAGGATGTAGAATATGAAATATAACATCTTTAAAATAAAAAATGTATTTTTATTTTATAATTTTATGTTTATGAGTGTTTTAAAGGCTTAGATTTTTCAAAGCCTATTTTGTTTAGGGTTCTCAAATGCTTCAACCTCCCTTCTAGCCCACCGACCAAAGTGGGGAGAAAGATTGTTAATAAGACCAAGGGAGTTGTGGACCTGTTTAGAAGTAGTTGTTTGGGGGCGATTCCAAGCTTCGTTGTCAGGATATCAGCAGTCCAGTCCAATAGCAAACAACAAACATGAATAAGTAGCAGCAGCTTAATCGAGTGGAGACCTCACTGCTCTGGCAAATTAGCACGAGTCTGTGGAAGCAGCAAGAATCAGCCAGTACAGTGTTGCAAGGCGTTAGCAATGCAAGAGTGTCCTCTCACTGTCTGTGGGGTTATATTTATATTCTTTCTAAATATCACACGCCCTTTCAAGCGTCTGCTCCAGCAAAACATCATGCCCTCTCATGTGTCTGCTTCAGCAAAACACCCTCTCACAGGAAACTTCCAGAAAAACATCACATGACACAACTGAGTTTCCAAAGAAACCAGAAATTTCCACTTCAGTGTTTGCTATATGTGCACCACATACACGGAGTACCTGGGTGTAGGCTTAGATTTTTCAAATCCTTCTTTAACAAGGGTTCTTAATCTAGCTCACTGTTCAAAGGCAGGGGGAGAAAAGATGGTTAATAGGACAAGGGGATGTGGACCTGTTTAGAAGTAGTTCTTTGGGTGAATTCAATTTTAGTTTGTCAGGATACCAGCAGTCCAGTTCTGTAGTGTCAGGTTACCAACAGTTTTAAAGAATCGCTAAACACAGATCAGCAGTGGCAGCACAGCCAGGCCTCTGCTGAATTGACGTTGAGTCAGTCGGAGTGACTAGGACCCGCTGAATATACAGTAAGTCAAACAAAACAACCTGAAATTCTTACCAATATACAATAATTCAAACAAAACAACCTGAAATTTTAATAGTATATAATAAAAACAAGACAACCTTAAATTCCTATCAGTATATAATGATTCAAACAAAGCAACCTTAAGTTCCTATCAATATACAATAAAAACAAAACAACCTTAAATTTCTATCAATGTATAATAAAAACAAAACCTTAAATTCCTATCAGTGTACAACAATTTAAATCTACCATCCTAGATGATAACAACCATAGCATATCAAACACACAAACTGTCCATTCCAATTTAAGGGGTTTGGGGTGACGGTCTTCTTATAATTGCTTCATGCTGAATTGGGGTGAAGAATTCCTGTTTGGAGCCCAAGGGGCAAAATGATTAATCCCTAGCACGTATGTAGCAGATGTGGATCTCAAACAACTAAAGTGGGGGCTATCCCAAATGCTGTTGCCTGTACATGGGATATGTTCTTCTAGTTGGGCTGGCTGCCTTGTCTGTCCTGAGTGGGAGAGGATGCTCCTAGCCTCACAGAGACTTGAAGTGCCAATACTCAGGGGTACCCCTATATGCACAGAGGAGAAGGGGATAGGGGAAAGGGTTGTGGGAGGGGGTGACCAGGAGGGGAGCAATGCAGGATGTAAAGTGAATAAGTTAAATAAATAAATAAATAAATAGTTACTAAGAGGAAAACAAAATAAAGTCTAGCTGTAGCATCTGTTGCCCAGTCTCTGTTTTTATCCAGTCTATGTGTTGTCTGTCAAGTTTACGTATTGTCCAGTCTCTGTGTGATTGATCATTTTGGCTAGCCCTTTGAAGTTGATGTGCATGCATATTTTTGAGAAATCAGTAACTGAGACAGTCTGTGAAAGTGCATCACCTGGGCTATTTGCTTTGTGAAGATATTGATGTCTCAGCTGGTTTTCCCTGGTCAGATCTAATCTTTATAAGTTTTGTTGGTAACCATATTTTCTCATCCCCTGTAGATACATAAGTGTAACCATGTCCCTGTCTTAAGAGCATTGCAGGTTTCCACTCCAATGTTAAACTTTTTTATAGTATATTGGTTGGCTTAGTGCCTTAGGTTTTTTTTTTTTTTTTTTTTTTTTTTTTCCCGTTAACCCAGTGTCTCTCAGATGCCATTGTTCCTCTTCACTAACATTAAGAAAATGTAGAGTTAACAAGGCATTATTTAATCTGTTTCTGAGGGTTTAATTCTCCCTTTTTGTTTAATAAGCATCTCTTCTAAGGTATGATTGGCTCTTTCTATAGTGGGATTGTGTGGTATACCAGTAACATGCTTTATATTGTAACATATAAAGAATTATTTCATTTTATTGGATATATATGAGGGACCATTATCAGTCTTAATTTGTATAGGTATCCCCATAATTGCCATTATTTCCAATAAGTGTGTAATAACACAGTTAGGCATTTCAGAACTTAAAGCAGTTGCCAATTTACACCCTGAGTATGTATCAGTGGTATGGTGTATATATCTTAGTTTTTCAAATTCTGCAAAATGGAAAATATCCATCTGCCAAATGTCATTTCTTTTGGTCCCCTAGGGTTACTACCAGCAGGTAACAGAATTTGATTGTATAGAGAACAAAGTAGGACTTTTTTTTTTTAATTAATTAAAAAAATTTTTTTTTGGCTTTTTGAAACAGGGTTTCTCTGGATAGCCCTGGCTGTCCTGGAACTCACTCTGTAGACCAGGCTGGCCTCGAACTCAGAAATCCTCCTGCCTCTGCCTCCCAAGTGCTGGGATTAAAGGCGTGTGCCACCACCGCCCAGCTTTTTTTTTTTTTTTTAATTGCCAAGTGATGGGAATTCTTTAAACCTCTCCCATTAATATGATATTTTTTTTCATGAAATTTTGAGGCTTATAACACGTTTCTATTAGTAATGGTCAATTTCATCATTTCCTTGAGCTAATGGACCTGGCAAACCTATAGAAGACCAAATATGAGTAACATACAATGGATAGTTTCACTTCTGATGGCCTGTTGTAATTGTATACATAATGAGGTTATTTCTGAGTTATCAGGTACAAATTTAGCAGTCTCTATATCCATGCAAGTTTCTTTCTGCATATAAAGAATACGTGATTATGTTAAGAGATTCAGGATAATCTAGTAATATAAGGATTTCATATAATTCTGACTTTTGAACTGAGGCATAAGGACTTTTTTGAGTACCTTGCTCATTTTGTCTGATTTATAACCTGCCATCCCCATCTTGGTCACATCAGTATAAAGTGTTGATGTCTCTGCATTTGGTGTTCCCTTTATGATATGTGGAAGACTCCAGTTTTTTTTATGAACTGTATTCGTTTGCTTTTTGGGTATTTGTTATTAATTTTGCCCAAGTAATTACTACAAGCTCTATGCCAGTCTTTATTGATCCCCATAATGACATAATCTCAGCATTTGTAAGAGATACTATAGTTTTGGCTGAATTTATTCCTGACAATTGGCATAATCTTATTTTACCATTCATAATTAACTCAGAAATCTTTGTATATATGTCTTCAATTTTTTAAATTTGTTTATGAGCTAAGAAAATCCATTCCATAATACTATCTTCTCTTTGCATAATGAGCCAGCCCACTAGGAGAATGAATCGAAGGCAAAATGACCAAAATACAAGCAAGTTTAGAATCAATTTGATTATATTTGCATGTTGCAGTCTTCGTTTTACAAGAATTAATTAATTACAAGAATTCTTTTTCTGCTTCAGCTGTTTAAATTTGAATCTTCTTGCAATGTTGAAACAAATTACTTAACTCATATGTATTTAATCCAATTGTAGGCCACAGCCAGTTAATAACACTAGTTAATAACATTTGAAAATCATTAAGTGTTTCAGTTGGTCCCTATGGATCTGTACCTTTTGTGGTGGAATTTTCTGTTGATTGATTTTATAACCCAAATAACTAAATGAACCTCCTCTTTGTATTTTTTCTGGAGCAATCTGTAAGCCCCAGCATGGCAGAATTCTTTGTGTTACCTTAAACATATTCTCTAAAACATCTTTATCAGAATCAGCCAACAGAATAACATCCATATAATGATAAATGATAGCTTAAGGGACTTGCTTACCACATAAAGTTGGATTATTTAACATTCCCTGCGCAAGTACCTTCCAGTGGTATCTCTTTCCAGTGGTACTGAGAAAGCAGACCTTTCCTTATCCTGCTCAAAAGAAATCTTTCAAGTCAGTTATTTTTATAGGCCATGATCTTGGCCTATAAAAGATTGTAAAGGAAGTCCAGGCTGTAAAGGATCTATTGATTGAATTACCTTGTTAATTGCTTTTGAATCTGTTATCCTCCTCCATTTTCCTAATCTATTTTTTACATCAAACACAGGAGAATTCCATGGACAGGTAGACTCTTTTATATGTTGATCCTCCAGCTGTTCTTTACCAGTTGTTCAAGTGCCTGTGATTTTCTTTTGTTATGGTCCACTGCTCTTGCCCTACAGGTCTGTTTGATAACCATTTCAGGGGCAAGGCTGTTGGTTTGTCAACAGTGGCCCCTTTTATACATTTGGAAATGTGATTCCTGTGATATCTTGTTTTTGGACCATGAGCACAGTTTGTGATTTTTCTCGATCCCTGTATCAATACCTTCCCCAGGAGCATCTACCATATAACACTCAATTTCCTCATTTGCTGTCCCTGGAATTGCAAGAATATTAATTTGTGTGCCCCATTGCTATAAAGGATCCAAAGATCCCTTCCCCATAAATTTATGGGTATATCAGCTACATAAGTTTCAGCTTCCCTGTTTGCCTTTCTGTTCCTACACAGTTCCTGTCAGACACTTCGATTTATTCCTGATAATTTATCAATTCTATAAACTATGGCCTTCTGAAGTAGCCAATCTGGATTCTAAGACTTTTGAGAATGTATACTAACAAGCTCCTGTATCTACCAAGCCTTCTATGTCAATGCCATTCATTTACATCATTAACTTGGGTTTCTGATCATTAACCAATCTAATCATTAATGTTTGCCAGAACACACATTTTTCTGTATTCCCAAAAGCTTATGTCCTTTCTACTGGAGCAGCCTTGCCCTTTATGTAAGAAAATGAGGGGGCAGGTGAGATGACTCACCGTGTAAGAGCACTGACTGCTCTTCTGAAGGTCCTGAGTTCAAATCCCAGCAACCACATGGTGGCTCACAACCACCTGTAATGGAATCTGACGCTCTTTTCAGGTGCGTCTGAAGACAGCTACAGTGTACTTACTTTTAATAATAAATAAATAAAAGTCTTTTTAAAAAATGTAAGAAAACGACAGTTGAACAGTCCTATTCCCTGTATCAATTTGCATCTCTTTTCTTACATATGCCACGATTCTAATTTCTTCTTTGCTATCCCCATCTACTATACCTGGATGCATAATAAGTCCTTGAGAAGTTAACCTACTGCTCCCAAAATTATTCCCACTGTTTCTGAGGGTACATTATTCCCACTGTTTCTGAGGGTACCAGTGGTAGCTAGTAACATTCAACTTTTGGGGATAGGGAAAGAGGTGTAACTGTGGCCAGATCCAAACCTGCACTCCGTTCTGTGGCATGTATAAGATTAGAAATACTTAGTTTTAGTTTTCTTTCCTGCTTGGTACTTTCTGGTTGACAAAGGAAGACAACTTGTATTGCTTACTGTGGGACCTGGAGCTGACATGCCCCCTGCTCATTTCCTGAGAGCAGATTACCTCACGTGTCCCTCTTGGACTGGCAATCCTTTGACCAATATTTGCCCTTACCACAGTAGCTACAATACCCAGGAAACCTTTGTGGTTTTTAACAGTCAGAACCTGCTTGTTCTCTTCTATGAATACTTTGTTCCCTAGAGTCAGTGTACCTGCTATTTTGAGCTCTGAATCTTCTAGCCTTAAATCTCTTTGGAAATGGCCAAACCTATCATAATTAAAGCATCAGGTATTGATTTCTAAGACTTCTAGCTATTCATTGCCTTATGATATTAGCATGATGCTCCCCAAAACCAATATCAGTTATCTCTCTTACCCATTTGTCTATTGGGGCTCCTCATGCTTCCAGTTTGATTGCTTTCTGATGAATACATTCAGTATTCATGTTTTCAAAGGCCAGTATTTCTATCAATGACTGGTTCAGGGTCTGATAAGGCTATTAAAGCTGGACCCAATCTCTGTAAGAAATCGGTGAATGCTTCTACAGGTCCATGTATTACCTTCATAAATAAAGTAGATTTTCCCCCTCCTGGCTTCTCAGTTATATCCCAGGCTCTTAAAGCCCCAATACAACATTGTTCAATTATGCCATCAACAGATTGGATTTGTTCTTGGAAATCAGCATAAAGCCCTTCACTATGCAGTTTGTCTTTAGTAACATTTATCCTTTTTTGCTATATCTTATTGTTCTATTTGTGGCTTGCACCACCACCACGACATCATTGTAATTGTCCAGCTTATAGAATAGCTAACACCAATCTCTTCCAATCTTGGGGGAATAACCCTATTCTGCATAGCCCAAGTATTTAGCATTTCTTTAAGTAATGGAGAGTGCAAGCTATATAATACCATAGCCTCTTTAAAATGCTTCAGTTCTAGCATTTCTGTTGGATGCCAGGTCAGCTCATTATAGGCAGAACCAGCATCATTAGTAGGCTTGTGCTGCACAAAGACTGGGAAGGCTGAAGGTGCCTGTGAAGGCCTGAGCAAATCCTCTGGTGGTGCGCTGGACTGAATACTATCCCATGGTACCTGTACTGAGCCCCTAGTCAGGGAGGTGCTCTGGGTATCTCTAGTGAAAATGCATGTAGCAGAGCAAGGCAGCAGTTTACTTTCTAGCTTATTTAGTTTCCCTTTTTCTTTTTTTATTTTTAAAGATTTATTATTTTATTTATGAGAACACTGTAGCTGTTTTCAGACACACTGGAAAAGGGCATTGGATCCCATTACATATGGTTGTGAGCCTCCATGTGGTTGCTGGGAGTGGAACTTAGGACCCCTGGAAGAGCAGTCAGTGCCATCTCTCCAGCCTCCTAGCCCTTCCCCTTTTCATTGTGTGGTACATTCCTGGTCTCAGACATCAAGTTTGAACACTGTTGTTCCTCTCCCACTGGCTTAGCACTTCTACCTCTATTTGCAAACTCTCTTAAGTGCTTAGCTAACTCTGCAATCTTATCTAACATAAAGAGTATTGTCAGGGGCTGGAGAGATGGCTCAATGGTTAAGAGTACTGACTGTTCTTCCGAAGGTCCTGAGTTCAAATCCCAGCAACCACATGGTGGCTCACACTCATCTGTAACAACATCTGACACCCTCTTCTGGAGTGTCTGAAGACAGCTACAGTGTACTTACATATAATAAATAAATAAATCTTTAAAAAGAGTACTGTCAGTTTTCCCCCCAATCTTTTTAAAAAGGTCTTAAATTTTTTTATTTTTATTTTTTTAAACCAGGAAACAAAATCAAAAACCTTCCTCCAAGAACAAGGTAGTAGATCACTTACCGGTTTTCACTGCTATTTTGCCAACCTTAAGGTACATTGCTAACCGCTCATAACCTGACCTTTCCTCTAGCACATTAGAAGAATTTCCCATTATGTCTAAGCCATGTTGGGTGTCATCTGTAGGCTTAAATTTCTCAAAACCTACTTTAATAAGGGCTCTCAAACGCCCCTCCCCTTGTTCGAGCCCACCATCCAAAGGTAGGGAAGAAAGAAGATAAATAGAACAAGAGGATGTGTACCTTATAGAAGTAATTTTTCAGGATACTAGCAGTCCAGTTATATACTGTCAGGATACCAACAGTCCAGTTCAGAAGAGTTAGCAATAGTTAAGTTTGGGGATTTCAAATAGAAATTTGTATGTTTGGTTTCTCTTAAATTCAGGTCATTTGAAGTAACTTTGTGATAATTGCTTGGAGTTGATCAGTTGGACACAAGCTTTTTGAGTTGGTCTTTTCTGTAGGACTATCTGTCCATCTCTGACCTGGGGAGGCTGGGTGTCATTTGACTTATTGTTGGATTTATAGTTTGTCAGTTGTTGTATTTTTGAAAGTAGCAGAGCCTTAAACCACAACACCCCCCCCCCCGCCCCCCGTTTTTCGAGGCAGGGCTTCTCTGTATAGCCCTGGCTGTCCTGGAACTCACTCTGTAGACCAGGCTGGCCTCGAACTCAGAAATCGCCTGCCTCTGCCTCCCAAGTGCTGGGATGAAAGGCCTGCGCCACCACTGCCCAGCCTTAACTTTCTCACTGGAGCTCCCTTTAACACATGGGAAGCCCTGGGGCTCTGAATCCTCGGATTCAGGAAAGTAAAAGATTCAGAAGGCTTTTTGTTGTTTTGGGATCAGGTTTCGTTCTGTAGCTAAAGCTGGATTCAACTGAGTGTCTAGGATGGCCTTGAGATGATCCTCCTGCCTCAATCAAGTGTTGTTATTATAGACATAGACCACCATTTCCATCTTGTTAAAATAATTTAATTTGGGGGCTGGAGCACTTGCTGCTTTTCCAGAGGATTTTGGTTTGGTTCTGGTGCACACATGGCAACTCATTCAGTTTTAGGAAATCCGATGGTCTCTTCTGGCTTTATAGGCACTCTGTATGTGTGTGGTACACATACATAACATGAAAGCAAAATGAAACATAAAAAGAAATCTTAAATTAATTTCACTGTAGGTGTAGGTCTAATTCCAGCACTGCAGAGGCAGAGACAGGTAGATCTGTGTGAGTTCCAGGCCAGCCAAGGCTATGTAGTGAGACTCTGTCTCAAATAAAATAAATCCTGAAACACTGAAGCGTCTTTTCTTTTTGTTTTTCCTGTGTCTAGAGAGTTTTTTATATCAGAAAAATATTAGAAGAGTTTCTTTGGGAAAACGAGGCAGCGTCAGTGGCAGAGCTTCTCCAGAGCTTTGCCTAGTGCATGTCTGGCAGGCTCTGGGTTCAGTTCCAAGTACAAGCGCCCGACCCCTCAAAGTGAGAATTGTGTTTTGCGTCTCAGCAACTAGGAGTTGCTCTAAATGCCCACCTGGGTTTGCTTTCCTTAATCACAGGGTCTAGTCCTCTAATCCTGAAAGGTTCTCGTATTTGTACTGGTGCAGTCTCTTTGAAATGCCAGGAAGCTAGGATCCACAGGGCAAATACTTTCTTCTGAACTGTCTTATCTATGACATTTGATGACATTTGCTTGAAGTGTTAGTGGTCTTTAACAACCTAGACCATCCCATCTCTTAAGGATTACTGACTTGTGTTTATCGGTTTAGTGGACAAATAACCTTTAAAGACCCAAAATATGTAGGCCCAGCATAATGTAAGTATAGGGAACAAATTGTCTGGAAACTGCATTTTGTGATTCAGTGTTTTATTGATGCGTGGATAATTTAAAGTGAAATAATGAAAATTTGGAAATTTAACATGAATTACTATGCTTATTATAAATAAAGAATCCATTTTAAAATTTTATACATTTGGTTTTCTTGACCTTTTCTTAATTTTGTGGAATATGCCTTACTAACACCCTGGTATTTACCAACATTAGACTGAAGTTAAGTAGTTTTGTGATGTACTACAAAAATGATTTTTTAAATTAAATTTTAAATTATGAGTATGTATGTGTGTTTTTTGTGCATGTAAGTGTTGGTGCCTACAGAGGCCAGAGGTGTCAGGTGCAGTGGAGTTAGAGATAGAGTTGTGAGCTGACCAATGTGGGTGCTGATGATTGAACCTGGGTCTTCTAGAAGAGCAGTCTCTACTCTTAACTGCTGAGCTGTCCCTAGAGCCTCAGAGTGGGTTAAAGGGCCATGGGGCCAGGTGGATTTCTGATTTTGAGGTCAGCCTGATTTACATAGCAAGTTCCAGACCAGCCAGGCCTACACAGTGAGACCTTGTCTCACCCTGCCATGTCCCCCCCTCCCCCCCAACTGTGTGTGTGTGTGTGTGTGTGTGTGTGTGTGTGTGTGTACATATGCAGTCTATGGTTGTGTGCATGGGGGTGCAGAGGCATTGGTTCCGTCTGGACTGGGGTTCTTTGTAGGAATAGTAAATGCTCTTAACTATGGAGCTGTCTTTCTGCCCCATGCTTTAGTCTCCTTGATTCTTACATGAATCAAGGAATCATTGATTACTTTGGATGTCCTAAAAGGTGCTTTCCCTTTTTCTTAACTTTAAACTTGTTTTAAATTTTGTGACAGGATTTTTATTCCTCAGCCCAGATTGGCCTTTAATTTGTGATCTTTCTTCCTAAGTCTTTTGAGTGCTGGTACTAACAGAGTAAGCTATATTCTTGGCCTAAATGGTGTCTTATTTAAATACATTATCCTATATTTATTAGATCTTTTGTTTGAAGAACCTTTTCCTTAATTCATATTAAGATAGACTGTACGTACTATCCAGAGGATCATAATCTATTTTATCTAATTAAATCTGTAGAAAAGCTTTTTTGAAAAAGGTGCTGGTTGGTAGTCTTCATGTATAAATGAGACAAGTTGAAAGTAGTTAAAATGATGTGTGCTCTTGGATGCTGTTGTCCTCATTATATTATGTAGAGAGTTTAATTTTGTTAATTATGAAAATAGCTTTCCCCCCTGAATAGTAGTTATATAGTTCTATAATATTAGAAAACACAGTTAATAAAAAGAAAAATGTTAATGCTACTTTTAATAGGTTGTTTCTAACTTTTAGACTTGACTTTGTTAAATATTTTGGTAGATGCATTTCAGCTCCCCCCTACTCTACATTTATTTATTTATTTATTTATTTATTTATTTTTCAAGACAGGGTTTCTCTTTGTAGCCCTGGTTGTCCTGGAACTCACTCTGTAGACCAGGCTGGCCTTGAACTCAGAAATCTGCCTGCCTCTGCCTCCCAATTGCTGGGATTAAAGGTGTGTGCCACTACTGCCCGGCCCCCCTTTACATTTATACTTCAGATTGTTTTCTGTAGTCAGTAGTATACATTTTGAACATTTTTCATATACTTCTGTAAAGTGTTACTAATGTTTAATTTGAGGTCCCCCCCCCCCAATCTTTAATTTTGGTGTACACCCCCCACTCCCCCGAGACAGGATTTCATTCTCTTTAAGATTAGACTGGCCTGAACTCACTATGCAGACTTGGAGTTACAAAATTCCTGCTTCAATCTATTGAGTGTTTGGGATTATAGCCATGCACCACTCTGCCCAGCTCCCTAGTTCCCTCTGGCATTTTTTTTCCTTTTGTGTGCGTATGGGCCTCACTCCATAGCTCAGACTGGCCTTGAATTTACATCATTTTTTTCTGACTCATTCTTCTGAGGGTTTGGGATTACAGGCATGCTAAACCACACCTAGCTTTGTTTACCCCATCTAAAACTTTTTAAATTTAAGCTTATTTATTGTTTATATGATAGCTATGTGTATGTTCCATGTTAGGTTTGTAGAGGTCAGAGGACAACTTTGGAGCAGGTATTCTCCTATCCTACTCTTACTTGGGTTCCAGGGTTATCTGCTGAGCAGCCATCTCTTATACTACCCTTGCACGTTTTGTTTTTCTTTTTTGATACATAGTCTCAAGTGTAACTAAGGTTGACCATAAATTTATAGCAGTCTTTTGGCCCCAGGTTCCCAGATGCTGGGATTATATGTGTGAACTACCGTATGCTCAAATTAATCTGAATTCCTGGGTTCAAATGACTTTCATGCCTCAATTTACTGTGGATTTGGAAATACAGACAGATACCACTATACCCAATGAGAAAAAGAAATTTAAAAATGGGGTCTTGCTATGTAGACATTTGTAACTAACTAGGAAATATACTGTTCAGTCCAGGCTGGCCTTGAACTCATGAACTCCCCCTGCCTCAACCTTTCTCTAGTGCTAAGATTACAGGCACGGACCACAGTGCTCTGCTTAGAGCTATATCTGTTTTCTCATAGACATGATTACTGTACTTCTGTGTTTCCTTTATCTATTAACTCAAAATTTAGTTTCGATTAGGATTTCTTTATATTTTTTGAAAGATTGGTTTTTTATTATATATATATGAGTGATTTGCCTGCATGTATGTATATGCACATGTACCATATTGGCTAGAGCTGGAGTTACAGGTGGTGTTTAGCTGCCATATGGGTTCTGGGAATAAATCCTGGGTCATTCAGAAGGGAGGCCAGTGTTTTTAATGCTGAGACATTTAATTAATGGGCTGAGATTCCCTCCTTCCCTCCCTCCTTTCTTTCCTTCCTTCCTACAGTATATAGCCCTGGCTGTGCTAGAACTCATTGTGTAGACCAGGCTGGCTTTGAATTCACAGAGATTTACTGGCTTCTGCCTCCTGAGTGCTGGGATTAAAGGTGTGTGCCACCATACCTGTATGGATTGAAATTTCTTTGTTTTAATTTATTTTTTATTTTGTGTGTATTGGTGTTTTGCTTGTATGTATGCCTGTGTTAGGGTGTTAGATCACCTGGAACTAGAGTTATAGACAGTTGTGAACTGAAAACTTCAGTCCTGGAAACTGAACCTGGGGTCCTCTGGAAGAGCAGCCAGTGCTCTTAACTACCGAGTCATCTCTCTAGCCAGGATTGAGATCTTAATCTATAGTGAATTTGTATTGGAAAAATGTTGTCAAGATTGTCTCTTCATGTAAACACAGAGTTCCTATGTGTAAGACTCATTTGTGGGTTAGTTACAGTTACTTCCTCTTGTAAATGCTGCAGTACTGATAGGAAAGTCTTTGTGAGAGCTTGATAATGTATTTCATGTTTCTGTTTGATGTTTGCCTGACTTTGGGTTTTTGTTTATCTCTTAGAAATGACTGCCGTCCACGCAGGCAACATAAACTTCAAATGGGACCCCAAAAGTCTGGAGATTAGGACTCTGGCTGTTGAAAGACTGTTGGAGCCTCTTGTTACACAGGTAACAATCTGAAAACACAAATAGTTGTAACATTCTTTAGCAATAGGCCTGGCCACCAAACCCTAACTAAGGTTCTTTAGCTCAGAGTCTTAACTTGAGTTGGTTGAGTTTTAATTAGTTTGACAGTCCTTTTGAATACTGGTACATTTCTTTATTTAATTCTTTCTACTGTTGCAATTGAGACAAGGTTTTCTATCACCACACTGACCTCAACCTCCTTAGGTATATGAGGGTAGACTTGAACTCTCCTGGTCCCTGTTTCCACCTCTTGAATGCCACTTGTATTAAAGTCATGTGCCACTATGCCTGGCTTTATTTAATTCTTTAGACTACAGCTTCACTTTTCTGAAATCTTACTGCTGATAGTAAAGGTTATTGGTATTATATAGTACAGATTTCTAAATATTTGTGCTTTGCAGATAACTTCACCCTCCATCAGACAGGAAATTCAATGAAGGTGGGACTTGATGGTTAAGGTTCTCCACTTATCTTAATGCACCCTTCATTGTGTAGGATTAGTTAGCAGGTAATTTAGTTTGAGGGTGTAGGCTTGGTATATTCTGTTACAAATACATGCGTCATAGTGTGATGACATTGATTAGCTTAGCAGCTGTATAGTTTTACTCTTTTGGCATAGTTAATGTATGTGTATATTTATATATGAGAGGAGAGAGAAAACAAGAATGACATTTGCTGTCTTTAAAAAACTTGCCTTCTAAGCCATAAACTAAGGTTTTATATGTCTATATGTAGATGTGTGGGGGTTAGTGGGATACTTGCTGTCTTGAACCCAGTATTCTGTACTTTTCAGGTCTTATGTTTGGCAGGTTTACACTGTAACAAAACTTTAATCATCTTCAACCTACAGATCATCTGGCATATTAAACTTATTAATGATGTCTAATGCTCTGGAACTTTTAAGCATCATCGCAGTAGGCTTTTGTGGGCAATCTTTCATTTCTTTATTAAGGACCTTTACTAATTAATGCTAAGATTTGCATTAATAAACTTGAGCAGACTTCAGAAGTAAGTTGTCTGAGAACATTTTGCGGACTAGTAACAATGACAAAAATGTAGTCTTCTGGTAAATCTAAATTTATTGTCCAGCCGTTTCTGGAATACCTTGACTTAAAAAAATGACGTTTCACTTATCCCCAATCATAGTTTGAGTCTGAAGTCTCTCTAAAAACTTAATGATTACTTAAGAACTTAAGATATGCATTATATTTCTCTCTCTCTTTTTTTAAGATTTATTTATTTATTTATTGTATATGAATACACTGTAGCTGTCTTCAGACACACCAGAAGAGGGCATCAGATCCCATTACAGATGGTTGAGAGCCACCATGTGGTTGCTGGGATTTGAACTCAGGACCTCTGGAAGAGCAGTCAGTGCTCTTAACCACTGAGCCATCTCTCCAGCCGGCATTATATTTCTTATCGTATACATTAAGAAACAAAATTATTTTGGAAACTAAATATAGCATAATTTTAAGAATTGTGTTATTTCATGTTTAGTAAGATCTCTAAGTGTGTCTGTCACCTAACTTACTTATGAACTTGGAATTGCTATCTTTAAAGATACTAGTCTACTATTTTTCATTCTAAATGATTTTTTTTTTAAATTAAACTTCTAGGTTACAACCCTGGTAAACACCAATAGTAAAGGGCCGTCTAATAAAAAGAGAGGCCGTTCTAAGAAGGCCCATGTTTTGGCTGCATCTGTTGAACAAGCAACTGAGAATTTCTTGGAAAAGGGGGATAAAATTGCAAAAGAGAGCCAGTTTCTCAAGGAGGAGCTTGTGGTTGCTGTAGAAGATGTTCGAAAACAAGGTAGGTCAATATATGAAGAGAGACAGGTTTTCCTAGAAATACATTAAAATTTTAAATTTACATTTATTTATACGTGTGTCTGTGATTCTATATATGGGTGCCACAGCATGGCATATGGAAGTCAGAAGACAACTGTGGGAGCCCCCTCCCTCCCTCCCTCCCTCCCTCCCTCCTCCCCCCTTTCCCCCCTCCCTTCCTTCCTTCCTCCCGTCATGTGAGTCTGGAGATTGAACTCTGGTTATCTGGTTATCAAATGTGGCAGCAGCTCTCACTGAGCCATCTCACTGGCCCTAACTGGGCTTCTTTCTCATGGGTTATTCACCAGGGGAGAGTTGGCTGCTGTGCCATGAGAACACTTAGGAAGTTCTGTAGCAAGGAGGTAACGTCTGCTGCTAATGGCCAGCAGCATACTTTTGCCAAGCATATGAATGGACTACTTTGGACAGATAGCCATTTACATTCAAGATTCAGAAGACAGCACTCCCAACTAACCCCAAAGGATTATAAATGCTCCTTTTAAGCTATCATTAATTTTTGAATGATTAGTCAGCAGAAGAAAATATGATTTCCTTTCTCTATAAGGTTTTCAGTGGTCTGAAACATAACCTAACTTGTCTTAGGTTAGCAATTAAATAATTGCTTATCTAAGGAATGCTTAGTTGGTATCTATGGAAACATTTGGTTCCTTAAGGGACTGTAAGATGTGTTTGTTCTGGATCAATGTTGACTACCTTTGATTAGATAGGGGTTTCTAGTTTTTTTTTGGTAGAGGGCCAGCTAGTATTTTAGTTTTACTGGCCATAGAGTCTCTGTTGAAGCTACTTAGCCATGCTATAAGCATGCTGTGGAGAATATATACACAAATGTGCAAGGTATGATCTGATAAAACTTACAAAAGCAGAGGTATGCTGTTTTGATATACAAAATATAGTTTGCTAATTTCTAATCTAAGATTTTCCTACACTGTTAAAAATAGAAGCTTGCTGGGTTCAAAGAAGAAGTACTTGTTTATGTGAGTTTCAAGTCAGATTTCTGTGTTTGGGGTTTGTGTGTGCCCTGTGCTTTCTATGCAACCATAATTTTTAAAAAAGATTTATTTATTTATATATGAATGCTCTATCTGCATGTACACCTGCATGGGAGAAGAGGGCATCAGATCACATTACAGATGGTTGTGAGCCACCATGGGTTGCTAGGAATTGAACTCAGAACCTCTGGAAGAGCAGCAAGTGCTCATAACTGCTTAGCCATCTCTCCAGCCCCTATGCAACCATAACAATGAATGCATACAGTTTTGTATAATTTTTTATATGAATAACGTATGAAAATTTGGGTGTCTTAAAATACCACCATAAATGCTATAAGTGTATCAGAAACATCCACATTCATAAAACTCAAGTCCATTTTATTTCAAGGTAATGAAATGAGCCTCCCAAGAACCTACCATGGGAGCCAGTTATCAATTTCACAGCATCTAAACTCATGTGGTCTAGGGTCACATCATAATGACAATCTGCTTAAACTAGGTGCTGAGCCTTATACAGGCTGATGTATATTGCTGCTTTTTGTATGTGCCCTTTCTTGTTTAGTGGGTACACATCCATATGTCTACTCTTTGGTTAGGTCAATCAAGTGTTTTCTAATTTTTATAGTAATAATTAATTAGATTGCCCTCCCCTTCCCAGTCTCTAGTAGGGCAGATTACTTTATAGTTTGGTGGTCTTTTCTGTGCTACCTAACATGGTGTCAGGTCTGTGGTAGATAATAGGTATTGTGTTTTAGGATAATTAGCTATTTCCTAAAGAGTATGGTGTGAGAAAGAAAAGTTCCTTTCTCACATTTTAAGTGTATTTACAAATATGAATGCTTTCATGTAGGTGAAGAATCATAAAAAGCTGATGTAGTGCATACTATATCAGCCTTTCAGAGTTTGTAGTATATTCTTAGGGTTGTGTAGCTGTGGTTGCTGTCTTAAGTCCAGAGCATTTCTGTCACCCCCAAAGACACCTGTACTCATCATAAGTCACTGACGTCTTTGGCACACAGTAGGGTCTTACTATCTACCTCAGGCTTGCCCAGGACGCTGGATCATTTTGCCTGGTTCCCAAATGTTTGAATTATAATCGTGTGCCATCATGATATATATTTCAAAAGTTCACAAAGAGGAGGGCTGCCTCTGGTTATTTTAAGTATATTTTATGAGTCCTTGAATAATAAGTGTTCTAACTAGAAAAAGAAAGCATTTAGCTGGCTTAAGGGATGCCAGACAGATAAGATGAGGCAAATGATTAGAAAATGAGAAGTATAGAAAACAGAACTAGTGCTGTTAAGTTGGAAGTAAGGGGATGAGGAATAGTTTCTGTGTTAGTTGCTTTGTCTCATTGCTCTAAGAAAGTTCCTGACAAGTGCAACATAAGGAAGTTATTTTGGCTCGAAGTTGTAGGGTTACATGCATACTGTCCAGCCTGGTGAGGAAGATCTGAAGGCAGGAAGAGGAGGTATCTGTTCACATTGCACCTCCACCTCCACTCTAGAAGCAGAGAGTTAGGAATACTTGTGCCTAGCTTGTTTTCTCCTTTTTATCAGTCCAGTATCCCACCCATTAAATAGTATTGTCCACATTTAGGGTAGGTCTTTCTCAGTTAACATAATCTAGATAATTCCACATAGACATGCTCAGAAAATTGTTTCCATAACTCTAAATCTGAAGAATTTGGCAATCAAGATAACTTTCAGACACACATTGGAATAGGATTTTACTTGATGGTTGTTGTGGGGCTTTCCTGTAATCTTACCTCTTAGAAAGCATGAGCAGGAAGATTGAAAGTCATACCTGGACTCTATAGTCAACCTTACCTTAAAAAACAAAACGAAACACTGGGCTGCAGTCAGTAGTTGGCTTTTAAAAGCTTATAGTAGGGACTTGCTCTAATATGAGTAACTTCTTCCTTGCTACTCATGTGCACGTCTGAGTGATGACTCAAGAAGCAGATGCACATCTTTGTATAATCCTACATTGCATTCAACATTTGGTTCAGTAAAAAAGGCTAAGAAGCTAGCCTGAGCTACTGAATGAGACACTGTCTGGAGTGTGTGTGTGTGTGTGTGTGTGTGTGTGTATGTATATGTGTGTGTGTGTGTGTGTGTGTGTGTGTGTGTGTACCTACAAAAACCAGAAAGAAAATAGAAGAGGGCTCAATTAAGCATATGATTAGGTAAAAGTGAATTTTCTAGGAAGGATAGATGTTGGGGAAAAAACCAAATGGGGTAAGTTGGCTGGTTACATGTGTTCCTCTGATGGGCAAGACACTCTTGTATAGCCTTTAGTTACTTTTCTATTGCTGTACAGACATGATGACCAAGACCACTTGCAGAAGGAATTGTTTATTGGTGCTTACAGTTTCAGAGGGTTGGTTAGAGTCCATGATGATTATGGTGGGGAGCTTGGGAACAGGCAGGGGTGGTGCTAGAGTAGTAGCTGACACCTTACATTTTTGTCACAAGCATGAAGCAGAGAGAGAGAGAGAGAGAGAGAGAGAGGGAGAGAGAGAGAGAGAGAGAGAGAGAGACAGACACTGGGGATGGTGTGAGTTTTTGAAACCTCAAAGCCCCCATCCCCAGGGACACACCTCATCTTTACCTTCTAATCCTTAATAAACAGTTTCATCAACTGGGGGCAAACATTAAAATATATGAGCCTGTGGAGGCAATTCTCATTCAGACGACTGCAAGTAGAAAAGTTGTTTTTCCTGTTTTGTTGTAGAATGATACATGGGCATGAAATGTAAATTAATAGCATGAATATTAGAAAGAATGATGAGCAGATAAACAGCAGGTTAGAAATGTTTCTTATGTGTTAAAACATCCATTGGATCTTTAAATGGAGAAGAAAGGGAGGATGCCATCTAGGGAAGTTGGAGCACAGTAAGCCATGCCTGGGGAATGTTGAGGGCTCTTACTTTAGGAGAACATTATGGAGCACTGCTGATAGGAAAGGTTAGGACAGTGTATGGTGTTTTGGCTCAAATCATAGAGCACACACAGGGTCCTGGGTTTGATCTCAGAAAATATCCTTCTTCCAAAAGGTTTAGAAAATTATTATGTCCTGTGAGTTTTTGGTTGTGTTTTGTTTTCAGAACCAGGCTGTCCTTTAGTAGCTTGCCTTTCAGCCTCTCAGCTAAAGATAAGGGTGTGCTCTTGGCTTAGGGTGCCACTTGAGAGTGGTTTGGAATGCCAGGTGTGGAATGAAGGACTTCTAGGGAATGGTGTAGAACCACAGGATTCTGTTGTTAGGACAAGTTTACAGCTTAGTATATCAAGTGATACAGGGCTCTTTCCAGTATTGGTTTGTGTGTATTTATAAAGCTTTTTCTTAATTTAAACCAGAATGTTTCTTTAATTTTCTTATGTTGAAGTTCTACCATCTGGACAACATAAAACATAGGGACAGGTGATGCTCATGGGAGATTAAGTCTCTGGAACTCGGTACAGGAAGGTTCAAGAGGTTGACAGATAGGAGGTAGTCTAGAGGCAGGATTCTGAGTCTAGACACCATTATCACTGCTGTATGGTAACGGGAATGCAGGGAAAAATGCAAAGGAATAAGTTGTCATGTGGGCTAACTCTTGTTCAAATAACTGTTCCTTTTAATGGATAAAGTTAAGGGATGTGGTACATGAAATACTGCGTGATTTATTTTCTTGTAACCTGAATCAATTAAGGAACATGTTGAGGCCATGGGAGCTAAAAACTTAGGCATATTATTGAAAGTTAAAAGTATTTGTTCTAGGTGCTTTGGATGTAGCTAAGGTGGTAGAGTACTTGCTTAGTGTGCTTGAAACCCAGGTTTTGATCTCAGCATCGCATACAACCAGGCAGAAGTGGCATCCTCCTGTAGTCTCACTACTCAGTAGGTAGATGCAGGAAGTTCTAGGCCATCCTTAGATACATAGTGAATTCATAGCCAGCCTAAGATACATCCTGGGTTATATGAGACACTGGGGTTGTGGGGGTGGGGGTGGGGATGGGGGTGGGGAATCTTAGGATAGAGCCAGTTGAATTCAGTTGGGCCACTTCTTAGTCAAGTTAACATTGTTTGACAATATTTAGTCCAGTAGTTTAGTTGATTAACAACAGTCAGTTAATGAGTTGCTTTATTTTAACTTTTAAAAAAAATAATTATAAATCACTGGAAATTGTAAAAATAGAGAAGTGCAGTGTATCCTGCAGCCAGCTTCTCACTTGTTTACATCTTTTAGAACTATATATAATAGTGCAATTTCTAAATCAGGACACTAGCACTGGTTCAATGTGTACATACAACTCTTTGTCCTTTTTAGTATATCTGTAGATTTTATAGAACTACTGTTTCAAGATTCAAGGAATTAGTTCATTTTCTTAAAGATCTAATTTACTTCCTTGTTCTCATTCATTTACCTCTTCTCTTCTTCTCTGAATCACTTTGTAATTCTGTTGTTTTAAGGATGTTATGTTCAAGTGATCGTTTAAATTTTCATTGCTACTCCATGGCATGGTTGTAACTTAGTCACCGGAAAGTAAAAAGATGCCTCTTGTAAATATTCTCAACATTTTTGTGTGTGTGTGTGTGTTGTTTATAAAGGTTTTATATTTAACTGTGTATATATGTGTTTGTCTGTATTTCTGCATGGGAATGTGTGTGTGAGGTGTGTGTGTGGGGGGGTGGGGGTGTCTAGGTGCACTTCAAAGACAGAAGAGGATGTTGGATAATCTGGAACTGGAATTACTGCAGTTTTGAGCTGCCCAGTATGAGAGTTGGTAACCAAAACCGGGTCATCTGCTAGAGCAATCTGCAGTCTTAACTATTGAACCATTTCTTCAGCCTCTTAACAACTCCCACCCCAGTAAAAACTTTATCATCTTATTTATCTCTTTGTGTAGGTAGCACTGGCTCTCCTAGAACTCACTATGTAGACAAGGCTAGCTTTCAACTCAGATTGCCCCTGCTGGGGTTAAAAGCATGTGCCACTATGCCCACTTACTTTTGTATTTTTAAATTATGTGTTTAAATCTGAATTGTTTTGGGTTGCGTTTTATTTATTTATTTATTTATTTATTTATTTATTTACTTATCAATTGTGTTTAGGTCACCTTCTCCTTCGGCTTCTTTTGCCTATGGAGAACTCAGTTGCCTCAGCATTTTTGGAAATGTTGTCTTTTTTCAGTTGAATTAATTTTGCACATTTGTTAACAATCTATAGGTTGTATGTGTAAAGTTAGATTTCCTTCCATTGATTTATGAGTCTTCATTTTCTTTCTACCAATTCTACAAAGATTTGGTTATATAACACACTGTTTGTTTGTTTGTTTGTTTTAAACTTTCTATAGCAGAACAAGGAGCAGCTTGTATGTATGTGTATGTATCTCATAAGTGTGTGGGTGTCTGTAGAGGTCAGAGTTGTTGGGTCTCCTGGAGCTGCAGTTGTATGCTTTGTGAACTGCCTAATGAGGGACTGGATTACGAATTTGGGTCTTCTGAAAGAACTGCAAATGTTTTTAACTGCTGAGCCATTTTCCTAGCTGCAAGAGAAATACATGTACTTTTTTAAATGTCTTGATTCTGTGTCTGTGTAAGAGAGGTACCCCTGCAATGGTGTACATGTAGAGTTGTCTCACTTCATTAGAGATTGAATTTAGATCCTTAGGCTTGCTGGAAAGTTCCTGTATCTCAGCCATTTCTCTGGCTTAGTATTTTATTTTTATTTATTTTTTATTATCTTATTAAAAATGTTTTATGTGTATGGGTCTTTTTTGCCTGCATGTGTCTGTTGTATACCACACATGTCTAGTGCCTCTGAAGGCTAGAGAAGGGTATTCGATCCACTGGGCAAGTTAAAGATGTGTGACTTGCTGGGTAGGTGCTGGAAATTGAACCTAGGTCCTCTGGAAGAGCAGCCAGTGCTTTAAGCCACTGAGTTGTCTTCAACCTGGGACAGATCTTTTTAAAAAAATAAAATATAAAATACATACAACAAAATACATATACTCAGCATACAGCTTGGTGAAATACATTTAGAACATTTCCCAAGGGTATAGTTTCTAGGAACTTAAAAGATAGTTTTTGTAAATCATTTTCTAGAAGAGTTTTATCTTCAGTTTGGTGATGTTCATATAACCTCAGCTACTATGTGCCATAGAAATCCAGCTCAGACCTGTTTGACCTGGGAGAGATCTTGAACCTTTGCAATTGGGATTTCTAGAAGTATCTCTTGAGTATAGGTATTGGTCAAAGATGCAGGGACTTGATCCCGAGAACCTTTCACCTCCCAGTTTTGGTAATTTGGTTTGTCTCTGTTTTCATGTACTCTGTGTACATGTCCTAGACAGATGCCAACATAAGATAGTCATCTCAGTTAGGTCGTCAGCAGAACATCTTTTCTTCCTCAGTGTCTATAACTAGCCCAGTTTGACTCATGCTCAGTCTGGAATAGGTTTTCTGTTGGCAGAGGACAGTAAAACAAATCTGGATACATCTTTACCCCACACACAAGACATTGGGGGGAGAGCTCTCTATAGGCTCATGTATACTCCATAAAGTGATGTTGTGCAGGAAAAAAATGGTAGTCTTGACAGATACTAGGATAGTCCCATATGATTTTTGTTTTGTTTTGTAAGCGTAAAATGTTTTCTTAAAAAAAAATTGTTCTGGAGCCAGAGGGGTGGCTTAGGGGTCAAGAACATTTGCTGTACTTCCCGAGAGCCAACATTTGTTTTATAGCACTTGCACTGAGCAGCTCGCACTTGAGTGGAACTCCAGCTCCAAGCGATCCGGCACCCTGTTCTTTCCTGCTGGGAATGTATACACGTGACATATATACACATAAATAAAATGACAAAAATAAGTTTTAAAAAAATGAGTCTTTTGAAGCTGGGCTGTAGCTTAGTGGTTAAATGTTTTCTTAGCATGCATAGGATCCTGACTTTGATCCCCTGCAGCAAGGGGAAAATTATACTGTTGTTGGTGGTAGATACTGAATTTTTTATTGCTATATTTGAATTGTCCTAGTGCAGTACTGGTTATCTATAAGCCTTAGTTTTCTTTTGTTGATTTGTTGAAGCCTTTGTTTTTCTTATTAATTGAAACTACCAGTTTTTTTTTAAAGTTTTTGTGGTATGTGTGTGTGAGAGAGAGAGAGAGAGAGTGAGAGAGAGAGAGAGCGCGCAAGTGTGCGAGAGCACAAGAACATTTGCAGGTGCTTGTAGAAAATAGAGGACAGAGAACTTTCAGGAGCCAGTCCTGTCTTCCTAGCAGACTTGCAGGATTGATCAAAATGACCAGGACTGTTCTCAAGCACTTAGTTTTGAGTCAGGAACTAGGCTGGTCTGGAATCTACTGTGTGTACAAAGTTGATCTCGAGTTCCTGATCATTTTCCCACTCCTGAGCCTTGGCTTTAAACTCGTGCACCACCATGCTCAGCTGAAATAACTGTGACTGTTATATCAACCACAGTAAATTACTTCTCGATATGTACTGTAGTTCTCCTGGTGAACTTCAGGAGCTTGGTAACCTGATTCAGCCTTTTCTTCAGTATCAAAGAAACTGTAGTGTGAACCTTAAACGTCTGCTCCAAATGGCTAGAAGGTGAAGAGGGGGTCGTTTAGTAAATAGAAAGAGAATGCTTTAATATTTTGGCTTGCATTTCCCTCCTTTCATGTCTGTTTGCGCTTCAGTAGTAAGCGTTTTAAGATTTGGGGGGAAACTTCTTAAGTTCTGGCCTTTGGGTCAGTATTCCATTGTAGATAATTCGGTAATGATGCATTGCAGAGATAAAATTTCAAGTTATTGAAAGCAACCAAAATTGTTCTAAGTATCAGTCTTTACATAAGTTCCTCCCTCCCTCCTTCTACCTCTCTCCCTTCCTGAGAACAGGATCTTACTAGCTCAGGCTGGCTTTGAACATACTATGTAGTCTGAATTCTTGATTATCTTCCATCTCCTGAATTGTGAAATAGCAGGCATGTACCATGTTCTAGACTATTAAGCCCTTTTATGTGACACATAACTGATTCATTTCAGAGCAAGAAACTTTTTCTGCAAAAGCTCAGGACTTTGTAAGCACAGTTGCTTTGTAAACTTCTCTAATGGCTTAGTTATCTCCAGCTATTTTTACATAAACTCAGGGACATACAGTTTTATAATCATGTAAAACTGGTGGTCTTTTACAACATTCCACAGAGGATGAATAATGAAAGCTTTTGTTATTTTTTTTAGTACAGTTCAAATGATTTGTAGTGAGTGTGTGTGAGCTTTATTTTATTTTAGGAGTGTGTGTGTGTGTGTGTGTGTGTGTGTGTGTGTAATGGTTGTCAAGATTGATATTGGATGTCTTGATTGCTTTCCAGCTAGTGCAACAAGCCAGTCTGCTCTGAGGATTCCCCCTCTCTGCCAAGACTTGTAGGTTCTGGCTATCAGTGAAGAATACTTCTCTTTTTGTTTGTTTGTTTGTTTGTTTTGTTTTCTTCTTCAATTGTTAATCTTGGCAAGGGAATTTTAAATGATGTATTTAGTTCCTGACCAAAGGGATTTTGAGTTTTAAGATGTATGTGTGTGTGCGTGTGCGTGCGTGTATAATTTTTAAAAATTATTTATTTATTTATTTATTTTCCTGCCAGCTGATGAAAGTCACATTGAAGGAAGTGAAAATTGGACCTGTGTCCAGTGTGGATGTTGACAGCTGTTATTCAATCTGTGTAAAATGCCTGGAAAATAGATGTTAAAAGAGATAGGACAGAGTAACTGTCAGTGACCACTTTGAACAGGGTTTGAGAGGTTAACAAGAGGCAGAATGAAGTCCGAGGTTGCTGAATTTATGATGTAGAGACAAGCAGCTATGAGGAGATTTGTGTGGATGTGTGGGTCTTTCTAGTCAGGTGGAGGTTGTGAGCTTGATATTACACAGTGGCCCTTTCATAGGAAACAATCAACAAGTGTTTCTACTTTGGAATGCCGAGTATGAGTTTCAAGACATAACGATGCTCATGGAGGAGTGTGAAAACATCTAAGTCACTAGGTTCTTAGATTGCTGTAATAACTTTCTTCATTAGGTCCAATAACTCAGCTGATTTTTCTCATAGTCTTCCTTTGAGCCCTGGCTTGCTTTTCAACTTTTTTCTCTTTGCTGCATGGATAAAATTGTCTGATCTTTCCAACCCCCTGCCCCTTTTATGTCTCTCTTCATTTGATCTTTTCTATCTGGATCTGTTAGAAGTACATCCATTTTCTAACCTCCATATGTTCTGAAGCCTATGATTAGATAAAAACATTGTTTATTATTTACCCTCAGACCCCTGATCTTATCACTTAATTCTTCTCTTGCTTTTCATTTTAGTTGAGCAGGGTAAGCAAAATATAAATTTTGGAAAATCATTAGCAAGTTGTCACCTGAGAGCTTTATGTCTTAAGTTGTCTGTCGGTCTCAAATTGTAAGTCTCTAGGGTTGAGGCTGTACTTGGTTTGACTTGGGATGTGTCAAGGATGCTGTCTGCTTCTGGATCAGTGCCCATGTGTGAGCATATGCTGCTCTGCAGAGATTCAAGTGCTAATGCAGCCAACTTGTAAGTGAGGAAAGAAGAGTGAAATCATTAAATTCTAATGTTTCTTACCATTTTGAAATTGTTCCTCTTTTAAAGATCTGTCTTGTTAAATTCACAAAAATAACACCCACTGAGATAATGCTCTTGAGTTACAGCAGGTAATATTGTTGCCTTAATATATTTGTACAGTGTAGCAGAGGTTATCTCAGTATTGTTCTGTTTTTGTTTTTTAAAAATTCTTTTCTCTTTTAATGTTTATGTATGCATATATGTACATCTGTGTGCTATGCCATTGGAAATTAGAGAAAATCAGTTTTCTCACCTTACTCTGTTGGGTCTGGGAGAGAACTTGGGCTATCCAGCTTGGTGGTAAGTACCGCTGTTACCTGCTGAGCCAGCTTGTTGGCCCCTTTTAAAATTTTGAGATGGAGTTTCCTGCCACTAACTGACCATGTAGCAGAGGATGACCTCAGATTCTTGGACCTCCTGCCTCTGTCTCCCTAGTGCTAAGAGTATAGGAATGCACTCCACTGACTTGGTTTTGTGTTTTGGAGACTGAATCTCATTCTGAGGCCAGGCTGGCCTCAAACTTGCATCAATCCTCCTACCTAAGCATACTAAGTGGTGATATTACGGGTCTGCACCACCATACCCAGCTTAATTTAGGTGTTGACTTCATGTGTGATATTGCAGTAACTTGGTTACTGCTAGTTAATTTCTTAAAGAAAGCGATTCCAGGTTGAAATGCATGTTATGCATTTATTTGAATGTGTAATCAGGAAGCAAGTGTCTCTCTTTGGAGTGTTTCTGAATAGCAGCAGGGCACACTTGAATTAGAAAGGAAAATGAGAACATGAATATGTGTGGTACTCTATTTTAATTTAAAGAAATATTCTGTCAACTATAAAAGTGGAAAATGCAAAGCTTCTTTCTGTGCCACCAGGGGGTAGGAGGGAGGAGGGTAAATTGAAAGGTTTTCTAGGCTCTGTGAGTTCAGATTTAAATAACTTGATATTAACTTGATGCAGTTGGGCTGACTCTAAAAAGATAAAGTGTAAAAATCACGTGTCAGAGATTTCCTGGGATCTTGTCTTATGTTTCTGTAGCTGTGCTGTATCTGGGGCCCAGGGCTTTGCCAGACCTCCTTCAGTGAATACAGGGTGAGAGAGGACGCTGCCTCTGGTTTAGAGGAGTAAGTGATGCCCTCTCTTCCTTTCCTCTTTATTCTCTCTCTCTTCTGAAATTCTGTATCTTTAGGGGTTAAGATCTGAGACATATGTATGAAGATGTTAAACTCTTAGGTACAGGATACTTGGTAGTAGAGCTTTCTGTAATGCCCATTTCTTGCTACTCTGGGTAGAATGGAAAACAAACAAACATGGATCTTCTTAGGGAGTTGAGATGAAACAACAGTCTTACCATGTAACTCAAGGTGGTATTGAATTTGTGATTTTTCTGCTCAGCTTTCTGAATATAGACATTATAGTCCTGTACCATTTTGCGCCCCCCCCCCTGTGTATGTGTGTAGATAGGAATAAAGAGTATTATGTAGCCCAGGCTAGCCTCCAACTTGATATATGGATGACCTAGAACTTGCTGACTCTTGAAAGGTAAGATTATAGATGTGTGGCACCAAGCCTGGCCAAAACAATTTTAATCGAAATCTTACATTTCAAAAACAAAGCAACATTAACAAAAAGGAGAGGAGGAGAAGTAGTAGTAGTAATAATAATAATAATAATAATCTGAGCCGGGTGTGGTGGCGCACGCCTTTGATCCCAGCACTCGGGAGGCAGAGGCAGGTGGATTTCTGAGTTCGAGGCCAGCCTGGTCTACAGAGTGAGTTCCAGGACAGCCAGGGCTATACAGAGAAACCCTGTCTCGAAAAACCAAAAAAAAAAAAAAATAATAATAATAATAATCTGTAGTGAATGTATTTCGATTCTAGTCAAAAAAAGAAAAGTAAAAGTTACCTATAATTTTGTAACTGAGATACTAAAAACATATGTTTGTGATTGGGGAGATAGTTTAGCAGTTAAGAGCATTGACTGCTCTTTCAAAGGACCCTGATTCAATTCCTAGTACCCAAATATTCGCTCATAGCTTTCTGTAACTTGAGTTTCAGAGGACTCAATGCCATCTTCTGATTTCCTAGGGCTCCTTCATATTCATAATACACATACATTCAGGCATGTACACAGACATGTAAACTAAATAACTTTACAGGCTGTTTTCCCTGACTGTGCTAACATGAGTAGGACAGTGTGCTTGGTTGCTTCATTCGTTTATTATTTATTTATTTTAAATTTATTTATTATTATACATAAGTACACTGTAGCTGTCTTCAGACGCACCAGAAGAGGGCGTCAGATCTCGTTATGGATGGTTGTGAGCCACCATGTGGTTGCTGGGAATTGAACTCAGGACGTCTAGAAGAGCAGTCAGTGCTCTTACCCGCTGAGCCATCTATCTCACCAGCGCTCACCCCCTTTGTTTATTTTTTACTTTATGATACTGAAAGATGTTTAGGATCTAGTTTTTTTTCCTACAATATAATTTTTATCCTTGCAAAACATTTTGTATGGAGTGATTAAATTTAGACACACTGTTTTGTTTTTTTGTTTGTTTGTTTTTTTTAAAAAGATTTATTTTATTTATATGAGTACACTGTAGCTGTCTTCAGACACACCAGAAGAGGGCGTCAGATCTCATTACAGGTGGTTGTGAGCCACCATGTGGTTGCTGGGAATTGAACTCAGGACCTCTGGAAGAGCAGTCAGTGCTCTTACCCGCTGAGCCATCTCTCCAGCCCCACACTGTTTTGTACCAGCAAACCATACATTTTAATTTTTCCGTTTTATTTGTTTGTGTGTGTGCACGTGCACTATAGTGTGTTTGTGGAGGAGCCGTTATTGCCTTCACCTGCTGGGCTCTGTAGATGGAACCTAAGCCTGGTGGCAAGTGCTTTCATTCATTGAGCTGACTCCCTGGCCCTAATGATTTAAAAAATACTGTTAACTTTACTCACTTTTCATGCTTGTAAGCACTTTTAAATTTTAAATAAAAGACTGAAGGCAGGTATGAGATAAGGGAGAAGGAAAAAGGTTTGAGAGCATTAATATAATATCCTAATGAGTTAGAAAGAACAATTGAACAAAGTCTTGGAAAACACGACAAGGTGCCACAATTTCCTGAATGTCCAAAAAAATTCATCCTGGCCGGGCGTGGTAGCGCACGCCTTTTTTAATCCCAGCACTTGGGAGGCAGAGGCGGGCGGATTTCTGAGTTTCTGAGGCCAGCCTGGTCTACAAAGTGAGTTCCAGGACAGCCAGGGCTACACAGAGAAACCCTGTCTTGAAAAAACAAAAACAAAACAAACAAACAAACAAAAAGATTCTGAAATAATTTCTACATTTTGAAAGGTGGTTAGTAGCACTCAGTTGTTTACCTAAAGCTTCTGTCATTTTAACACAGCCCCCCCCCCTTCCCCTGGTTCGCAGAATGCACATCTAGGTAGATATCTCAAAAGGTCATTTGAATTTGGCAGTTAATAAGAAACAGTAAAATGTTTCAGAAATGACTATCTAAGGTCATCTAATAATTGGAATTTTTTTCTTTGTGTTAGCTGTAAACATAAAATAAAAATGTGATTGGGCTTTGTAAATAACCACTTTATCTGTTTAACCATATTTAAACACCTGATTTTATAAAGCTTTTAAAAAGGATTTTAGAGACTAGAAGTAGTGGTATACCCTTGTAAGCTCAGTATTGAGGAGGCTCAGTCAGGAGGAACAGAAGTGTGAGACTCGCCTCGTCTGAAACCTCGTCTGAAAGAAGAAAAGACTTAGCAATGTATTAATTTTGCCTTTTCAGTTTTGTAATAAACTAGCAAACATAAGATTTTTATGCCTTAAAAACAAAAAATTTGAAACATGACACAATGTGTACACACACACACAAACACACGCACACACACAACACAGACACACACAGACACACACGAGAATTTTGAGACAGGTTTTCTCTCTGTATTCCTGGCTATCTTAGAATTTGTTCTGTAGACCAGGCTGGCCTCCCTCTGTCTCCCAAGTGCTGGGATTAAAGGTTCTTGTCACTAATGCCCATCAAATTTTATATATTACTTGTATAAATAACAGATATTTTAATGGTTTTCATCATTTATAAACCTTTTCTTTAAAAAATTATATTCGTGAGGCTGAAGTGATGGCTGTTCTTCTAGGGGTCGATTTCTAGTACCCACATGTGTCTCACGACCATCTGTAAGTCCAGTTCCAAGGAATCTGTACCTTTTGCTGGCCTCTGAGGCACAGAGCAAACATTTGTTGCATAGACATAAACACAGACAAAGCACTCATACACATAAAATAATGATGATGATGATATTGCTTATAAACATGCAGAGAACTATTAGGAAAATAAGTAACTCATAGCACACCACCTTTGGTACACCATAGTCTATTGCACTCGATGTAGTGCACATACACACCAGTACCCTGTTCACTGTCCAACACTGATTATTATATACCTGTTATTAGGACTCATTAGTAAAGACTTGGGGCAGGAGAACTGTAATTTGCAGCTGTGTACCTCTACAAAATGAGTGTTTTTTTCCTTCCCCCTCCTACCTTGCTCCTGCCTTTTTGTGTGCCCCACTCCCTTCTTTCTTGGACATAGAATATAGGAAAATTCTGGTCAAGAAGCAAGGTACAAGTATTTTTAAGGGGCTGGAAGGGTTGTTGAGCCATTCAAGAGTGCTTCCTGCTTTGTGACCTGAGTTTGGATCCTAAGGAAGCACCTGTGTAATAGTGAGCACAGTAGCTCACTGTTCCCTGTGACTCCAGGGCATCAGACTCCTCTTCTTGCTTCCTTGTGCACACATACTCAAATACACAAAAATTAAAATTAAGTATCATTAATATTGTTGTAGACAAAAACATAAACTCTTGTATTCATTGGCGTTTCTTTGTATAGAGTACAGGGAGTGTGAAGTGGTTAATGGGGTAACTGAGGGAGATGAGAACTCCCTTGAGAACTACAAAAGTCTTAGCTTGGAACAGTTTTTTAAAATATAAAAAAGTTGGGACTGTTGAGATAGCTTAGTTCTAGAGCCCATGGGTAGAGGGGAGAACTGACATTGGCAGGCTATTTTTTGATCTCATGTATACTGTGGCATCTTCATTCTCCAAATAATATGTAAATGCGTGAATGAGTAAGTATATGTATGGAGAATAAAATGTGGGAAAACCAAGGGTCAGCAAGGCGAGTTTCTTCAGTCAGTGATGGTTCACAGAAGGACCAGCTTCTTTTCTAAAAGTGACTTTCTGTGGTGTATAGGTTGACTAGAGGAGGTGACTGGTGCAGCATTTCCTGCTAGGAGCCAACATCTACTTTATCCTTAAGAAACTTGCTAGCATAACTATTGCGTTTTCTTTTTGTTTGCCATTTAAAACAGGATGTCATTTATCCTGGGCTGCCCTGGCACTTACTATCTATCCTAGAATGGCGTTGAACTAGTTTTCTTGCCTTGGTCCTGACTTGGGATTACAGACTTGTTGGGGAGCAGGCAGCTCTGTCATAAACTCAAGATCATCCTCAACTATTTAGCCAGCCTGGGCTACAGAACATTTTGTCTCAAAACAAAGAAACTAACATACAAAGTACCCCCCCCCTTGGAACTAAGCAAACAAACAAAAACTTAGCATAGCATAATAGAATCTTTGAGCAACATGTGGCAGCTCATCTCATGCCTGTAATCCCAGTTCTGTGGAGGTGGAAGAGACGGGGGATGGAGGTTCAGGACCGTTTGCAAGTATATAAGAGATGGAGCCATTCTGGGATCTATAGTACATGCTTTTAGTTTTTGAAAATTTAGATGTGTAAATGTTTTTGTGTGCATGCATATCTGTGTACCACTTGATTTCCTTGAAGGAGTTACAGATAGTTGTGATCTGACATATGGGTCTGGGAATTTAAGTTCAGGGCTCAGATTAAAAAAGAAAAACCTACAATTTTTTTTTTTTTGGCTCAAAAAAGAAAAGAAAAGAAAAACTTACTCTCCTTTATAGTCATCCCCCCCCTATTTTTTTGCCCATATTTCTTTTCCTATAACTTTATAAAGTTTGATTGCTTTGAGGGAATATACTTAAGGTAATTGATTCTTAAGAAAGGTCTTGGTCTTAATCTTATTCTAATAAAGAACTAGGGGTTTATTTCCCCTTTTTGTCTTTGTTTTGAATGAATAGAAGTTCTTAACTGCTACTGTCTCTGAAGGAGAAGAAAACTTTGGGGTTGACAGATCTGGATTCATGACAGATGATGTAATAGTAGAAGGTTCTCTTTCTTGTTTTTTTCTTTGTTTTGTTTTTTTGAGACAGGGTTTCTCTGTATAGCCCAGGTTGTCCTAGAACTCACTTTGTAGACCAGGCTGGCCTCAAACTCAGAAATCCGCCTGCCTCTGCCTCCTGAGTGCTGGGATTAAATGTGTGCACCACTACACCTGGCTTCTTTCTTGTTTTTAAACTTACTTATTTTTTTTTTAATTTATTTATTTATTATATGTAAGTACACTGTAGCTGTCCTCAGACACTCCAGAAGAGGGAGTCAGATCTCGTTAGGGATGGTTGTGAGCCACCATGTGGTTGCTGGGATTTGAACTCCTGACCTTTGGAAGAGCAGTCGGGTGCTCTTACCCACTTAGCCATCTCACCAGCCCTATTTTTTTGTTTTTTAAAGACAGGGTTTCTCTGTGTATTCTTGGCTGTCCTGGTTCTTGCTCTGTAGACCAGCCTGGCCTCGAACTTAAAGCTCTACCTACCTCAACTGAGTTCTGGGATTAAATGCATGTGCCACCACTCCTGGCAACCCCTCCCCCCTTTAATTTTATGTGTATGGGTGTTTTGACTGCATGTGTATATGTGTGCCAATGCCTGGTGCCCTCAAAGGCCAGAAGAGGGTGTCAGATCCCCTGGAACTAGAGTTACAGAGGGTTGTAAGCTGAGCCAACTCTCCAGCCCTAAGGGTTATGATGCAGGAAGTAAGTAGTCCTTATCTTACAAGCACTTTAACTTCCTGAGCTATGTCCCCAGGTACAAGGTTCTCTTGAGTTTAGTCTCCTTTGTATCTTAGTACTACACATGTGGTAGAATTGTCTAGGAGGTACTGGGAAACAGGGTTAGAGTCTGAGTTCTTAGTGGTGACTATATGATCTGGGGTACCATTTTTGTTTGCTTCAGTTCCCTTGCACCTCTTTATATAGGAAGAATGCTTTGATCTCTTAGGAATGTACTTTAAAGACTTACTGACAATTACAGTTTTTATTTATTTTTTTGAGACAGGGTCTCACTATATAACCCTTGATACCTTAGAACTCATTAAGTAGATGAGTCTGGCCTTGAACTTACAGAAATCTGCTTGTGTGTTTTTCTTTTTTCTTTTTTTTTTTTAAAGATTTATTTAATGTATATGCATACATACAGATATGTGTGCTCCATCCCTGTCTTCAGACACATCAGAAGAGCGCATCAGATCCCTTTATGGATGGTTGTGAGCCACCATGTGGTTGCTGGGAATTGAACTCAGGACCTCTGGAAGAGCAGTTGGTGCTCTTAACCACTGAGCCATCTCTCCAGCCCCCTTGTGTGTTTTTCTAGTGTTGAGAACATAGATGCACCATCACTTACTGGCTTGCTAATTTTCTTTTTAGACACAGGTTTCATGTAGCCGGGATGGGTTGGAACATTTTTATGTATTCAAATCTGACTTTTTAATTTTGTTGCCTTCCCAAACTGTGGGACGGTAGGCATGAGCCATTTTTTCTCACTTAAGAATCAATCAGTTAATCAACCCTTTCTCCCTCCCTTCCTTCCTTCCTTCCTTCCTTCCTTCCTTCCTTCCTTCCTTCCTTCCTTCCTTCCTTCCTTCCTTCCTTCCTTCCTTTGATAGGGTTTCACTGGATAGCCCGGGATAGCCTGGAATGCTCACGTGTTCGTTCTCTCTCTCTCATTTTTTTTAATTATTTGTACTTATTTTATATGTTATGGGGGAAGCATGTATGCATACACGTGGAGTTCATAGTTCAACTTGTGAGTGCTGGTTCTCTCCTTCCATTATGTAGTTTTCAGGAATCAAATTCAGCTGGCCAGGGATGGTGACAAGTACGTTGATCGGCTGAGTCATCTTGCTGATCTTGTTCAAGTTTTGCTGATTGCTGCTGATGATCATGATGATTTCCTTTTATTTTTGCAGATAAAAAGCTTATTGCAATTTTACTGGGCTGGGGAGAAGGTTAAAGTGCTTGTATTGTAAGTGTGGGTCTTGGAATTTGTATCTTCTCAACCTGCATAAATGTTGGATGGGTGTAGTGTACCCATGTAATTCCAGCATTGGGAAGGCAAGGATAGAAGAAAGATGTCCAGAGTGGACTCAGTGGAGGCCATGCCTCAGTGAGGAAGGCTGGAGGTGGTTGAGGAAGATGCCCAGTCTTGCTTACTTTACGGTCACAGGGAGGGCCTTTAAGCAGGCTCTTGAACTTAGGTCTTTTAGAACCTGCTTCTCTATCTTTTCTTTCTGTGTGTGTGAATTCAGAAATTGTTTTCATTGTTCATTTTGTTTATTGGATTTTTGTAGGTGAGTGATAGGACACTGGATCTGACTTTGTTGTCTGCCAGCCTTGAACCAGAAAGTCTTCTTTCTTCTACAGTAGAGGCCACAGGCTTCTACACTTACATGTTCAGTGTGATTTGCGTATATTTTTATTTTATTTTATTACTAATAAGCACCTGTTAAATAGGAGATGAAGAAGTTGTTATGGTTGAAATCTAGCTAGACTGCATTATAATTGATGTAAATGTTTATCTGATTCCTTATAGTCACTGAGTTAAGGGAAGAGGTATTTTAAGCCCTTTTGTTATATAGTACCCAGATCTCTGTTATATGAAGATACTTAAGTAATAGTACAAACCGAAGAGAGAAAAACAGAAACAAAGACTCTTTAAAATACACGTATATATGAAATAATGGAGTGTGGGCTATCTTACCCTTTAAATAAAATGTTAGTTTTTAATGAATAAATTATTTGAATTAATTTCTGCTGGTTTTGTGTTTTCATTCTGTAAAATAGGAGATTTGATGAAGAGCGCTGCTGGGGAGTTTGCAGATGATCCATGCTCTTCTGTGAAGCGAGGCAACATGGTCCGGGCAGCTCGAGCTTTGCTCTCTGCCGTCACCCGGCTGCTGATTCTGGCTGACATGGCAGATGTCTACAAATTACTTGTTCAGCTGAAAGTTGTGAGTTTGTATCTATATTTATAATTTGTTCTTTGTGTCCTAGTGAAGCTGGTGTTGGCCATATTTTGTTTAGTATTAAGAATTATTTTGGGGCTGGAGAGATGGCTCAGAGGTGAAGAGCACTTACTGCTCTTCCAGAGGTGCTGAGTTCAATTCCCAGCAACCACAAGATGGCTCACAACCATCTGTAAAGGAATCGGATGCCCTCTTCTGGTATGTCTGAAGACAGCTGCAGTGCACTCACATACATAAAATAAATAAATAATTCTTTAAGAATGCTTTTGGTTTTGACTCAGTGATTGCTTTGTTCAATTTCTTCTCTAGTTCAAGTATTTATGACACAGGCTCTTCTACAGGCCACCTTTGTCTCAGTTTTGCTGAAGAAATTGTAACAAAGGTATTTTTGACTGCCTTTTATTTTATTTTTTTTATAGTACTCATTCTATGTTTCTTTGTACTAATAGTGTTCCAGAATTAGAAAGCCAAAGTATAAACTAATTAGGTGCTCCTCAATACCTCCAAATCACTCAGACAATGCCAGGCCATATCAGCTACGCATACTTGTTTGGGTTGCTTTCGGAATAGCTGTTAAAGAAGGTAGCATCTTAGACTTTATTAATTTTCACCTATAGATTTGTCTGTTTTAGAGTTGTTGCTTTTGTGGTTTGTTTTTTTAGGTGGAAGATGGTATATTGAAACTGAGGAATGCTGGCAATGAACAAGACTTAGGGATACAGTACAAAGCTCTGAAACCAGAAGTAGATAAGCTGAACATCATGGCAGCAAAAAGACAACAGGTACAAACATGACTTGCAGACATTTTATGTTACTTCCTTCCTTATTTCTTTGTTGTTGAGACAGGATCTTACTGTGAAGCCCTAGCTGATTTGGAGCTCACTATGTGGACCAGGATGGAGTGTATTTTAATATCCAGTAGGGATACCCTGATTTGCCTAAGTTTTCTAATGTTACCATTACTTTCACCCCTGTTCATGTGGTTCTAATAAGTGCTTAAGAGATACCGGCCTGGTGAGATGGCTCAGCGGTTAAGAGCACTGACTGCTCTTCCTCAGGTCTTGAGTTCTAATCTCAGCAACCACATGGTGACTCACAACCATCCGTAATGAAATCTTATACCCTCTTCTGGAGTGTCTGAAGACAGCTACAGTGCACTTACATATAATAAATAAGTAAATAAATAAATAAATAAATAAATAAATAATTTAAAAAAAGTTAAGAAATATCCTTTCAACCCGATGGTGGTGGCATTTAGGAGGCAGAGGTAGGTGGATCTCTGAGTTTGAGGCTAACCTGGTTTACAGAGTAAGTTCCAGGACAGACAGGACTACACAGAGATACCCTGTCTTGATACACCCCCACAAAAAAAGAGAGGGGTGGAGAGAGAGAGAGAGAGAGAGAGAGCGCTTTTCAGTATTATAAATAAGTTTCACTCATCTTTCCATATTGTGTTTCTAAGTAGTTCAAGGCTTGCCTTAAACTTGTGATCTTCCTCCCTTCTGTTTTCTCCAGCATCTGAGTGCTAAAGTTAAAGGCATATCCCAGGATGTGTGGCTAAAAACATAGCAGCAGTTCAAAATTTATGTCTAATTAGAGAAACTTACTAGAAAGTAATTCTGTCTGAATTTTCATTCTCTGTGTCCCTAAGTCCAGTAGGAATTCCTTACATATCAGCAGTCCTCAACCTGTGAATGGCGATCCCAAAATATTTATATTAGGATTCCTAGTAGTAGCAAAATTAGAGTTATGAAGTAGCAACAGAAATAATTTTATAGTTGGGGGGGGTCACCACAATATGAGGAACTGTATTAAAGGGTCACTGCATTAGGAAGGTTGTTAGACATGATCCTCAGTGTATTAAAGAGAAGTATCAATAAATGTTGAATGTTTTTTAAATAAGGTACCAAAAAGTCTTGTTTTCTCTGTGCCCTTTTTCTACCCTTGTTTGCCCTGTTCCTGCCTCTGAGGCATAACCTGTTTGGATTGTACCCGTGAGCTCCTTTCCCTTAGGTTCCTGTTGAGGTTTGGCCAGTGGAAACATGACCAGAAAATCTGAAAAGAGAATGAAGCTGTGTGCTGTCTATAGGCCTTCTTTCCTGCTGTTCATCTTACGTGGCGAGAAGTCACACTGTATACCTTGCTTCTCTCCTCAGAACATGTGTTCAGTGCCTCTGTTCACCCTTCACTTTCCATCTATCTGCCTTTGTAACACTCATCCTTTTAATTACTCAGTATATTGCCTTTTTTTTATGTTGAGATTTTGATACATGCTTCCATTGTCTTGGGTTGTCACATGTCAGAGGTCATGCTTAATATTCCCTATCATTTCCTGTGCTGAGATTGAATGTAGGGTCTTGGCAAGAGTTCTGCACTCGGCTACATCCCTAAATATAATTTACATAGTTGTTTAATTCTTTTATCTTTAGATTTTTACACTTTTCATAATGTTAAGAGGGAAATGAGAAGAAACTTTCACTTGGATTTCCAGTTTTCTTTTAGAGTTGGATTACTTAGAGGTTAACTAAGTCACAATGCATGGGATGAATAAATCAGATTTATGGAAATTAGTTTTTCTTCTATATGTGTATATGTTTTCTGTATGTCCTTAGTCAGCTTGAACTGTAATCAGATTGGTAAAGTCAATCTAAAACACAGAATTATCTTTTAAGTAATTTGTTAAGTTGCTTTATAGCCCACTTTTCACCAAAATTTAGATTATTAATCAGCACTATATAGCTTGAAAGGAATACTTTTTCATTGATTTCTTCATATTACATTACCAGTACTCTTAGTAGTGTCCACTTGCTTATTTGTACAATGCAAACATGACTTTAAAGAGGGAAGGCAGAACCCTCAGCACCTAGGATAAGCAAGACTTAGTTGTTATCCTCATCATAGATGCTTAGCAGATGAGGGCTTATTCAAAAATGCTCATGTAGAAAATATTTTCCAGTTATTTAAACCTCTTGACTAGCCACATTGCCTGTTGTACTTCATTCTTGAAATGATCACCAACTCTCTAAAGCCACAGGGTAGATAGTTATGAATATTTAGCCTAGTGCAGTCTTTAAATAAGCTTATTGTACTAGACTATGGACTACCCAGTGGCTGAGGAAAATCTGAAGTTTGGCTACTCATTGGGTACCTGTTAACTTTAGGTGATCATAAATACCTGCAACAGCCTTTGATGGAGACTGTGCTGATGTGTCTTTTAAGTGCTTAGCAACACTAAGGCTTATTGTAGAGCATTTTATAAAACTAAGCGTAGTATTTATACTAAAGGCAGATATGGCCTTAGGAGACTTAAGGGGCCTTGACATTGCGGCAAGGGCAAAATAATTAGAAAATGCCCGCAGAGTATGTGTGCCACACGTTTAAGCTTAATGTTAGCCACAGCCCCTTATCATAACTTGAGTACTGAAATGGCTCACACTCTAAATCTACAGGGTCCTGTTTCTGAATATTTAGCCTAATATAGTATGCTACAGGGCATTTGGAGTGTTGTAAGCTATTACTCAAAAATTCAGGTTCTAAATGAGAAAAAAATTCTTGGTGGGAAAGTAGCTGTCACTGTACAAGATTTGAATAAAGATGTGAACATCCCCAGTAGTGTACTGAGATGAAGTTTCAGAAGAAAGAAATGGGTTGGTGTCTCTAATGTTTTATTAAGAAGTCATTTTGGGGGCCTGGAGAGCACTGACTGCTCTTCCAGTGGTCTTGAGTTCAATTCCCAGCAACCACATGATGGCTCATGACCATCTGTAATAGGATCTGGTGCCCTCTTCTGGTGTGTCTGAAGACAGCAACAGTGTACTCACATACAAAAAAATAAATAAATCCTAAAATAAAAAATTAATCTGGGGGCTAGAGAAATGACTCAATGGTTAAGAACACTGGCTGCTCTTCCACATGACCTGGGTTCAATTCCCTGCATTCACATGGCAACTGAAAATTGTCTGTTAACTCTAGTTCCAGGAGATCTGACACCCTCACACTAATGTACGTAAGATAAAAATTAAATTATATATGTATGTGTGTGCATACATATGTATGTATATATGTCAGCTATAAAAATGAGTCATTAAATAGCTAACTCAGACTTTTTGAATAATTGGCTTTTCTACATTATTTAAATTTTCTTATAGTTTATATTGCAATACTAATCTTATTTAAATCTGTATTCTAACATTAAGTTAGTGATATTAATACTGGAATTTTATGTTCACATGTAAGTACTGCTGGAGCAGACTTTGAGTTTAGGGTAATTCTTCCTCTCCAGTAGTGATCCACATATATCAAAGACTCCTGTGTCTTTAAGTTTCAGTGATGACCAGATGCCAGCAGTGTTTCCTTTTGTCTTTTGTGTACTTAATACTTACCACATCCATCCTTCTTTGTGTTCTCTATGTCACTAGTTAAAATGACGTCAGCAGCCTCATATTCTTGTAATTGTGGGGTAGAAGAAATGATAAAAGATATTTTTGCTTGAGACCACATTTCAGAATTTTATAATCATGAATTGCAGTCAAGTAGCACGTGTTCCTTCATTTTGTGACTTAATGACCAGTAAAATGAGTAATCTTACTTTGTGAGAAGAGTGTAGTTTTATAATCTGGAATGGTCTTTGGGGTCCGAAAATGGGGAGGAAGTGGTGTATAGCTGATCGTATACTTACCTAGTTGGTTTGCAAAGTTCATATACACGTGGAATTGTGTTCCCAATTTCATAAAATTCTTGTAATAAACTACGACAACTTAAATTCTCATGTTTTTCCATTTAAATATGTCTATATGGACTTTCTATTTGATATATATATATATATATATATATATACATACATATATATATATATGTGGATATATATGTGTGTGTGTGTGTGTATTCTATTTCTATGGATCTGATGAAGGTGTTAAGCAGTTTTATATAGTAACATTTATTTTATGCCTTATTTAGTGCTAGGTACTATGTATGTATTATCCCATTTTATTCCTCAAAATGTTAAAAGTTTTATAGTATTGTTTCTGTTTTGCAAAAGGAGAAACTGGACATTAAGTTTACAGTTAGGATACAACAAATGGCCAGGAAAAAGTAGGCTAGGAGATTCAAGTCAAGGCTGTGACTGCATAGCTCCGTCCTTGCTTACTTTGCCATGTAACCTCCTTTGTGATCACTTTTTAGGCTACGTTAATGCAGTTGTGTCTTGATATGAATAGAACCCTTCAATATTTTATTTTATTTCATTTTTAGGAACTAAAAGATGTGGGCAATCGTGATCAGATGGCTGCAGCTAGAGGAATCCTGCAGAAAAATGTTCCAATCCTCTATACTGCATCCCAGGCATGTCTACAACACCCTGATGTTGCAGCCTATAAGGCCAACCGGGACTTGATATACAAGCAGCTGCAGCAGGCCGTCACAGGAATTTCTAATGCAGCCCAGGCTACTGCATCAGATGATGCTGCCCAGCACCAGGGTGGCAGTGGCGGAGAGCTGGCATACGCTCTCAACAACTTTGATGTAAGTTATATTTGGGAGGAAAGTTTGGGCTCTTCACCAACTGCCAAAAGATAACTGGTTCTTGGGGAAATAGGATCAAGGCTTGTGATGAAAGCCCATTTTCCAATTAAATCTGTTATCCAAGTGGAAAGAAATTGTTATGACTCATAAGTTTACTTTATTGTAACTTGGCTTAAAGCGTTTTTTCCCTCTTCTTGTGTGGTTAAACTTCAGGATTCTTTTATGCAATTTGTGTTTCCTTGCGTGGTTCTTTTTCTTTTTTAATATGGTTCTTATTGAGACTATGAGTCTGGTTCATTCCAACTAGGAATTTGACCATCTGGCAAATGTGGACCTGTGATAGGTACAGAAGCAAAGTGCATTGTAGGCTTTGTCTCTGGGGAGCTCATGGTCTAGTGAGTGGTGGAGATAAATCATGCTGCTGTCATCTTAACCTTACCTGACTGCCTAGACAGATTTCTGCTTTTTGTGATTTCCTTTGAGCCATGAACATAGGAGTTTAAACACATTGAAACAGATTTGAAATTAATTTGAATTTTTTTATCATAATGCTTTTATAGATGGTACCTAGATCTCTCCGGTGTATATGATGCGTATCTATTATCCTCTGTCCTCACATTAATTAATGTGTTGGATGGACTTTGTTCTAAATTTTAACCCAAAGTGAGTTGTGGCCACCAGTAGATGGCAGCAGTTTAAGTTGGTTTTTATTTGAAATTGGGTCTGATCATGTAGCTTAGGCTACCTTCCAGCCCATTATCTTGCCCTAGGCTCTTCATCTCTCCATGTGTCATCATGACTGTCTTTGGTTGTGTGTGTGAGTGAGTGTGTTTGTGTGTGTGTGTGAGAGGTGGGAGGGGGGAAAGAGTTGGAGGAGGTCGATTGAGATTTCCTTTGTGTAGCTTTGGCTGGCCATCTGTGTTGGCCTCTCCAGTGTTGGGATTAAAGGCATATGCCATCAAGCCCTATGATTCTTTGTTTTAGGTGTGTTAGAGAGAATTTATAGGAAGTTATTGTCTTTCATAGTTGAAATTTTTGAAATATGGCATCAATGTGTTGGAATGTATTTTGTTTTCAGCAGGGGTTTTTGTTTTTGTTTTTTTTTTTTTTTTGTTTTTTGTTTTTGATGCTTGTATCTTGAGCTTGGGTAGTGGTTCTTGCTGATAGTCACTGATTCAGGCTTTTCATAAAACAAGGGAAAAGAAGCTAGTGTTTTGCTTAAAGACCTTAGTGTTGAAATTTAGTGTTTTCCCAGGAGTTCTACTTTTGAATTGCAGAAAATTGAACTTAAGGACTCATCCATGCTAGGCAAGTTACCACCGAACTTGTCCTCTAGTTCTTCTCCTATAGAATTAAGCGTAAGATAGCCTTTATGGTTGTTAGGACATGTCTTGTAATGTATTGGTACCGTTGTTTTCTTCTGCTTCAAGTTTGGTAACATTAGGTATTTGGTTTTTTTTTTTTTTGAGTTAGTAAGGAGCGTGTTTGCCCTGAATTGAATTGTAGACTAGGGTCATGGTTTTGTTATTTGTAAGGTGAGGAGCCTGCACTAACTGATCTCTAACAGTTCTCATCTATTGTCCAGAGGTATTTTGTTGTCTCCTCCTCCGTGACTAGGCAGTGTTGGAGAGTGACTGCAGGGCCTACACATGCTTAGGCCGATGCGCTACTGATCAGCTACATCTCCAGCCCTGTATTCAACCTTGATCAGAGAAATCCTTTAATAACCAAATCTAGCAAGAAAAATGGTCAGCTAAAATGTAGTCTAATAATTAACTGAAGGTGGTACATGATCACTTTCAAAATGAAGCTTCCTTGGAAAGAAAGGGCGAAATGTTTACTCACTGAAAAATACCAAGTTTTTGGCAGAAAAAAATTGGCATTTAAGTTGAAATTATTAAGGAAGAAAATTAAAAGTTAATGCCCAAATATTTGCATAGACATTTATTGGTATGAAAGTCAGTTGTATTTAATGAACATGTGTCTAGTCGATTATAAGTTCATTATAAATACATTTTTTAAAGAGGAAAAGTTAGTACTTTAGTTGTTTAAATTGTCTATGGTCAAACAGTTCTGTCTTGTAGCAGCTATATACCTCACATAGAGGTATTTTTTCTTACGATTAACATGTGATAATTTTAATAACCAATATTCTACAGGGTGACCTTTAGATGTATAGGAAAAGTAGTGTGAACATGGCAGCACTGTTTGCATTTGTGATATCATACTTAATTCCGGCTTTGCGAAGTAATCACTGATGTGGGGTGACAGCTTACATGGGATGGCCTTTGCTGTTAGGATTACATCTTGATATTCCTGATCAATACTTTCCTTGCAGTTTGAATAACTGAGGGGACAGAAATGAGGATTAACTCTAGTAACCCTTTCTCTGTAGAAACAAATCATTGTGGACCCCTTGAGCTTCAGCGAGGAGCGCTTTAGGCCGTCCCTGGAGGAGCGCCTGGAAAGCATTATTAGTGGGGCTGCCCTGATGGCTGACTCATCCTGCACACGTGATGACCGTCGGGAGCGCATTGTGGCAGAGTGTAATGCTGTCCGCCAGGCTCTACAGGACCTGCTCTCAGAATACATGGGCAACGTAAGTGCCAAAACCTCTCTTGGAACTAAGATGGCTGAGGAATTTGTTTTTATGACTGATGGTACCCCCTCATATATCCATCCATCCATCCATCCATCCATTCATTCATTCATTCATTCATTCATTGTGTGGGTGCTTTATCTGCATTGGGTACTGGGGAGAAGTTTTGGTTGGTAAAGTCTTGCCATACAAGCATGATGACTTGGATTCAGGTTTTTAGCTTCGTTTTTAAGAAGCTAAGCAATATGGTGCTTATAATCCCAGAGCTATAATCCCAGAGCCGGTGGAGGCAGGTGGACAGGTACCTGGGTCTTGGCCAGTGAGTCTAGTCAAGTCTTTGAGTTCCTGGCTCAGTAAGAGACTTGTCTAAAAAGATAATATGGAGAACAACTGAGGAAGACACTAGAGGCTTCCTCACACACACGTGCACATGTGTACACATGTACATAAGAAAAAATATCAGAACAAAAAAAAAAGAAAGAAAAAATATCACAAAGAAACCAGTATTATAAAATTTGCTGTCTGGTTCCTTTTAACCATAGAAAACACCATGTCTGTTGGTTTCTCTCTTTATGTGCCTTGTTCTCCTTCCTTTATACTCTGCCACTCAATGATTTAGTTCTAGCTTAAGTTTACTGTAATTTAGACTGGGTACCCAGTATTTCGCTGTTCTAAAGAAGGGATGAATAAATAGAAGTATCTTAAAGGATTCTGTTCCTCACACTGTGCTGGCTGCCCCATGCTGACACTACTTTGCTTTGTGTAAATAACAGTAGATCTGAATCTTGGCTGTGCTGTGCTGAGTATGAATGACTTCATCCTTCAGCACTTTGTATAGTGAAGATATTGTTACTGTGTACAATAGAGAACTGTCTCATTAACTATTAATACATTTTAATATTTTTAAAAATAAAAATATTTTAAAGGGTGAAACAATGAAACAAATGAGTTTTTCCTAATGGTTTTATTTCACTTTTTTGTTTTGCTTATATAATTAATACTTTTCCACATAAAGATACTGATTTTTTTGGTTTTTTGGTTTTATTTTTTTCTTCTCATATGTTCATTGCTACACATCTTGTTTTGTTCACTTACATGTCTTTATAAGTGAAAGGGTAATGGTGAGCCATGATGGTGTTTCTAGGGTGAAAGATGAATGTTTTTACTTAATTCAACCATATTGTGATGTTAGCGAATTATGTAATTTTAAGTCATTGGCATGTTTTGATTATAGGTGATCTACCTAAGAAAAATGAGATTAGAATTAAATAGAAAGTGGTTGATAAGTCACAGTGGAAATATGAGATCTATTAAAAATGCTTATCTATGCTTAAACATTAAAAAATATGAAAGTGTATAGGTTAAGGAGTATTTGATAGTGTCGGAATCATGAACCAGTGTGTATATATAGATCATCTGCTCTTATGTGTAGCACTGAAAGTCATATAGAAGTATGTAGTGTGGTTGTCATTAGGAAGCCACTTTGAGTATATTCCAGTGCAATTATGACAATCATAGAGCTTTCTAAACAGTCTAGAAAATAGCTCTTGAATTATGGAATTGCTTGGACTCTACAGCTAGTCACCCTGGTCACGAGTAATCTGATTTCTTCCTTGGTTGACATGTAAGTAATATTACTTTTTCTTCATGTTATGAATGTAGGAAACTGTGTGAACATTTATACTGAATGTATATGCTAAGTCTCTAATGTAATATCTACTCTTATGTGGATACTAGGATAATACTTGATATATAGACCAAAATTTTAAGTATTGTAGAGGTCATGAAAGAACTTTTCTTGAGATTCAAATTGGGAAATGATCCTTGGGTATGTTTCTTTTGAAGGTAAAACTTTTTATGTATTTCTTTTCATCAATTCACATAACAAGGAAGGGATCAATCTTGTACAGAATTAGTAGAAATCCAGGAGTGGCAGTTCACATGCTCTACAGGCAGTTGAATCTCCATAAGTTCCACACTAGCTAGGGATACATAGGGAGACCCTGTCTCAAAATTAATGGAGGTAGGGTTGAAGAGAAAGTGTTTAAGAGTATTTCCTACTCTTCCTGAAGACCCAAGTTCAGTTTCCAATACTTACATTGGGTAGCTCATGACCACATGTAACTCCAATCTGATGCCCTCTTCTTACATTTGAGGGCATTGCACAAACCCACATACAGATATTTTAAGATCGCTCTATCTGTCTATCCATCCATCCATCTACCTACCTATCATCTATCTTAATTTTAAATGGTGGAGATGAGTTAGTGGCATGTACCTTTAATCCTGGCATTGGGATGAGGAGACAAGTGGATCTCATATGTAGCCCAGGAGAGCCAGGGCTACACAGTAAGACCTTCAAACAAACAAATAAGTAAAATCTTTAAAAATCAGAAATTAATAGAGTCAGGCTAAAAGGGAAGGCATTGGAACACATCAGAAGAATGGGGAAAAAAAGTCCAAAGAATCATAAGTGACCAGACAAAGGCTTCTGCTTATAAAACATCTGGAAACATTTCAGACCACCAATAATAATCAATTTAACTGGCCAGTTTTGTATTAACATATGTCTCATGAAAAGCAATGTCTTGAGCGTCATATAAGGGGAAATATGAGACTCTGATTTCTCCTTTTTGGAACAGAATGGTTGTCTACAAGGAGTTGATATGAATGTTGTTAGAGGTACATTAAAAATTTTGTAGGAATAGGGGTCTGGAGAAATGACTCATTGGTTAAAATGGAATGGGCTGCTCTTACTGAGGATCCAGATTTGATTCCCAGCACACACGTGGTAGCTAATAATCATCTATAACTCCAGTTCCAGAAGATCTGACACCTTCTGGCCTCTGGGACACCTGGCATACATGGTGCACAGACAAACGTGCAAGAAGAATTCATACATAGACGCACATACACATAAAATAGAAAAAGAACGAATTAACCTCAGCACTCTCATAAGAAAACTTCATAGGAATTGCATGAGGTTGAGAGTCCTGCCTCTCAAGCACTGTGCAGTTCAGAGCTCTTTCTGCTCTTGCAGAGAACACAGGATTTGTCCATCATTTCTCTCTATTTCTTCACTAATTTTATGCTTGCTTGATTTTTCTCCATTTCTTTCTTTAGCTTGCTACATTAGACTAAGCCAAGCCTGTGTCTTTAGTAGTATATTGCTCATTTTGTTACTGAAGTTTCCACCAATTGTATACTTCCTTGAATTGTTCCTTGTGTTTCTTTTATTCATACAGGTTTTAAACTTTTGGAAGACTAGCTAGGCCGCAGACTAGCCAGCATGGAGGCTCATGCCTTTATCCCAGCACTCAGGAGGCAGAGGCAGGTGGATCTCTGAGACTAGCCTGATCTACAAAGCTAGTTCCAGGACAGCGAGGGCTGTTAGACAGAGAACCTGTCTCAAAACATTAAAACTAAACCAAACCAAACCAACCAACAAACAAACAAATAACTCAGACAAACAACAACAAAAAACTTTGGAAGACTAAACCATTTAAAAAAAAAAACCTTTTATGGTCTGTATAATGCTAGAAGTACTCAGCATGCTTAAGGAATCCATGATGGCATGGGGGAATGATTAAAGCCAGCAATTTTGGATATTCATGATACTAAGAATAGTTAGTAAGGGGAAAACCCCCTCAATCTCGCCCTTACAGATTTTGCGTTCAATGTGTGTGTCTGTGTGTATCTACTTTCTGAATGTCAGTATTCTCAAGTAGGTAATTAGTAAAAGTGGTATCTTGTAGCAGAACGAGCTTAAATTTAATTACTTAGGTGAAAACCAAATTTCCCAATTAAAGGCTCTAAGGGCAAGGAGGCCAGCAGCTTTAATGCTCCTGTTTACTTCATAGTTTGAAGGAATGGAAGGTTAGGTGGTCTTGCCTTTAGTTCAATCACTCTATAGGCCAACAGTGATACTGATGATGTAAAAGTAATACCGCTGACTCTACTTAACAGTGAAATGCCACAAATGCATGACAACAAAAGGGTCTAGAATGTATCCTTGTGGCTTTACAAATGTCTGCTTAGTTATATTGAAATGAAATCTGGCGATTGTGGTTTGGTTTATTTTGCCTCTCGTCTTTCAGTCTAAAGTGGCACTGGGTATGGAGGTTCTAGAGAAAGAAAAACAGCTTTGGATGAGTGTCATAATCTTTGAGGGTTTCAAAGTAAGTGGATTGAAAGTAATTAAGCCTGGTATGGCTCTGCATGCTTGTAATCAATCTTAGCAGTCAGGAGGCGGTAGGAAGACTGAGTTTGAGACCCATCTAAGCTATATTGTAAAACCCTGTATCAAAGGAACAAAACAAATTTTTATACCGTAATTCTTGGTTCTGTATATAAGTACAAAATACATGTTTAAGTAGGAGTTACAGTTTGTTGTGAGGTTAGCTTAACATAATGAATGTTTGGAATATAAAGGATCCTCAGTTTTTGAAAGGACATCCATTTGGTTTTGTCTTGAGCAGTCTTATGACTGGCCATATGACTGCAGTGAGGGCTTGTAAAATTGGTGAGAACAAAGCTTTATGCTGTCAGCTTACATAGCTTTAGGTTTGTGGTTTTTCTTCTCTTAGCCATTCATAATATTTCCATAGAGAACTTAAAAATATGACAGGTGATATTTTAGATAGCTATAATGTATATATAAACTGAATACTACATTTCAAATAGTTTGCAAAAAAGAATGTAAAGTAGCTCATTGATAAGCATCAAAATAAAATCTCTTAAGTTTTATTTTTACAAAACTGCAGATGAAATGTAATGTGTGAGAGTAGAATAAAAACAAGTTTTATTTTTATTTGTGCTTTATTGAACTTGAGAGATAGAAAGTTTAAAAGCCTATGCATAGAATATGTTTCTGACTTGCATATTGTTTCTGTTGCATAGTTCTAATTGAATAACCAACCAGCTAAGGTGGGTGAATGGCCAGAATGATACAGTAATCATACATATAGCCATTGTACTTTGTATTTACTTCTTTGTGCTTAGAACTGTAGTTTTAGGTTACAGGGCTGTGTTAGGCTAAAGATAGTAAGGGTATATTTATTTGCATTTGTGTCTGCCTGTCTTTCTTCTTCCTTCTCCTTTGTGTTTAGTTTCACAGTATGTTGCCCACAACTACAGCATCTTGGAGCAGTATTGGAATTGTAGATATGAGCTACCACTGTGCCCAGCTAAGATGTTTCTTAAGGATTTGAACGTGTGTGTGTGTGTGTGTGTGTGTGTGTGTGTGTGTGTGTGTGTGTGACAAATTTTTGTTTTCATGTATGTTTATACCATGTATGTACCTTGTACCTTCAGGTTAGAGGAGGGCTCAAGACCCCCCTTGAACTGGAGTTAAGAATGGTTGTAAGCCATGATGTAGGTGCTGGGAAATGAACCTCTGTTAGAACAAGTGCTTTTGGCTCTGAGCCATCTTTCTAGCTCCCTTAAGGATACATATTAACTTTGTGTTTGTGTTTGTCTGTGTGTGTGTGAGAAATATGTATTATTTATATGTCTTTGTGTTGTTCCTGCATGTATTTCTTTGTACTACATGTGTCTCTGGTACTGTGGAGGTCAGCAAGAAGGCATCAAGATCTTATGGAACTAGAGTTATAAGCCACAATGTGAGTGATGGGAATTAATTCCAAATTCTCTACAAGAGAAACAAGTGTTTTAAACTGGTGAGCTCCAAACTCTCCAGTCTTTATTTGCTTATTTTCTAAAACATTGAACGTGGTTAGTTGTAAGATCTCAAAACAAGAACACAGTAACTGGCCATGTTTTTTAATTGAACTGTACATGTATTATGCCTTCATTATGCGTATCAGGCAGAACATTATTCAATTTGTTGTTAGCTTGGTTTGGAATGCATGAATATAATGCAGTTAATATTTATATTGTAGTAAAGGGAAACACTCAGTGTGGATATCAGTCCCTTTGAAATTTTGCAAATATTTTTCCTGGAATCACTTTCGATTTCTCCCCTTCAGTTGTGTGTGTGTGTGTGTGTGTGTGTGTGTGTGTGCGCGCGCGCATTCAGAGTTGACCATTTGGTATAACCACCTTGTGTTCTCTTTCCTAGGTAAGCCTTTCCCCAGCTCTCAGAGTTCCTTAGTTCCCTGTAATTCTTTGTGTGGGTTGAAGCCTTTATCTGGTTTAGCTCCTCTATTGTAATTGTCATGTTGGTGATGCTTTATGGGTGTAGCTTCTAACATTCCTAGGAGACACAAGCTCACAGCAAACTTCTATTTCTCTGTCTCTTCCAAGATTTCTGATCGCCCTGACCTGCAGTGATCCTTAGGTGTTGGATTTGTGTTATAGATGTATCCTTTTTTGGCTGGATTCATGTTCTTTCTCATTCTTTTTGGTTCAAGGTAGCTTTAGCCTTTGCCCAGAGCTGTCATATATTGCTAATGATTTATTTAAAATAATGTGATTGTTTGAATATCACAAATTTGTGGTTTTGGGAGGCTACCAATTTATTTTATCCATGATGCCCATATATGACAAATATCTAAAACCTGATATTTATTTAACCCTTGATGGTTACTGTAATTCACATTTGGTATCCTAGCACCCTAGAGATGGAGACAGAGGGGTCACAAATTTGAGACCCACTTGGGCAACCTAGTAAGTTCTGGGCCAGCCTGACTACATAGTGAGTCCCAGTAACAACACACAAATATGCATTGTGTATACATTTGCACATATAAATGATAACTATACTAGTATTATAATACTAGTTATATATAACTAATATAGTTAACTATATTAGTTTAGCTATACTAATCTTTTTTGGTTTCTTCATTTAAAATTTGTTTTGAATAGTGAGGTATCTTAGAGGCTTAAGGATCTTTTTTTTTTTTTTTTTTTTTAAAGATTTATTTATTTATTTATTATATGTAAGTACACTGTAGCTGTCTTCAGACATTCCAGAAGAGGGAGTCAGATCTCATTATGGATGGTTGTGAGCCACCATGTGGTTGCTGGGATTTGAACTCCGGACCTTCGGAAGAGCAGTCGGGTGCTCTTACCCACTGAGCCATCTCACCAGCCCGAGGCTTAAGGATCTTAAGGTAGTAAATATATGTTAAGATTATGGGTTTTGTTTTGTTTTGTTTTGTTTTTTCTTTTCTTAAATAGAGTTTGATGTAGGTAAGGATGACCTTGCACCTTGAACTTCTGATCCTCCTGCCTCTACTTTCAAAGTGGTGTTAAAGGATGATGGGGCTGGGATGGGTGGTTTTTGCCTCCAATCCTGTGTATTTGTTCCTTTTGCTTTAGGGCAGCATGTCTCTCCCCCATTCCGAAAATATATTTATTTAGAGATGCCTGTTTAGACGCTTTGTGACAGGCAGTTACAGTTCTCCTGTGAGCACTGTTTCAACTTCCCCAGGACTGACTGAGTCCTGCGTGTCTGCATGTTCCAACTCTGACTTTAGGCTTATTCTCTTGAAAATGGACTTGGTTGACACATTTTTATCATGTTGCAAAATTAGAGGAGCAAAAGTTTGCAGAGTATATTATTTTCCCTTTCTGAGGGTACATCCTCATTTTCGTTGGTTTTGGGATATCTGTGGTCACCTCTGATGGTTGCTAGTGAGCACTGCTTGCCAATCACTAGATAGCTGATTTCTTTAAAAGTGCAACATTTGCTGTATTAAAACAAAGAGTGATTATTTTTCTTTGATCATTCTCAAGAAATGGATGTAAGGCCTTTTTATAATGGGGTGATTTGAAAGCATATAAGGAAAAGGTTCTTTTGAAGTTTGCTTTATGCTAAAGTGTCATCTGACCAGTAAGTTGTCTTGCAAGTTTTATTTTCCGATATGTTAGAACAACTAGCTTCTGCTGTGACTTTATAGTTACACATATTCTAATTTCTGGTTTTGTTATTGCAGTTTATATTAGTCAGTGAAGTATAATCCAGTGTGTCATCACATGCCATGACTTCCTTGCTAATTACTCTTTAAATTTAACTCTGAATTCACGGTTGGAGTACTTTTTCCTGTTTTGAATTACATTTTATCTCAGAGTTTGGGAGGCAGAGGCAAGTGGTTCACTGAGATTGAGGCTAGCTGGTTTATATAGTGAGTACCTGTACAGGGAGTGGAAGGTGGAGAGGAAAAAAAAAATGCTATATTGCTGGTTTAAAAAACAAAAAGGCATGTAAGCTGAAATAACCCTTTCCTCCCCAGGTTACTTTTGGTCATGATGTTTTGTCACAGCACTAGGAACCCTGACTAGGATATATTTGGGAAGAGTTAAGAAAAGGTGTCACTTACCATCATTGTAGCTGAGTGTCACTGTAGTAGATGTTAAGGATGCAGTCCTTAGCATCATTTTCTTCCTGCAACAACCAGCAGTTTTTATTTTATCCCACTTAGCTCCCTATTCCTCACTTGGCAGACTTGATAGTACCTGAGATGTTTCTGGTAATTCTCCTAGGATTTGTGTGTAAATAATTGTACAGTGTTTCAGTTAACACTGGGAACTAAAGGAGGGAGATAACAGAGCACAGCCAGGCCAGGAGCAGTACTGGTGAGCAGCAGTGTGAATGAGAAGATTCCAGAAGTCTTCCTAATCCTCCTTCCCGCCTCTCCTCAAGGCTAATCTTGATCTCCTGATCTTCTGACTCCACCTTCCAAGTATTGAGATCACAGGGCATATGCCACCATATTCTCCCTGCCACAGCTAGCCTTAGTCATATTTTTAAAGATCTAGTATGGTAGCAAAACACCATTTATTTGACTATAATAATTTGGTAGTTATTACTTTTATTGTGGTTTAGATTTTGAATGGAATATAATAAATGACAGTGATGGAGTTTTTTTGTTCTTGTTTGGGCCAGCTTGTCCTATAAGTTTTTGATTATGAAGTTCTTACAGTTGTAGGCACTTTAAGCATTTTGGGTTCATATGATGAAGGTTTTGGGATTGAACCCAAAATCTCCACTTATGCTAGACCACTGAACTACATTCCAGACCCATTTTTTTTTTTTTTCAACATGATTTCAGAGTCTTTGCTTTGGAGATTGGCCATTAAAAAGTAACACTCAAAGTTAAAAGGAGCCTTACTTGATAGTTATGTATCCAGTTTACATCTACACTTACATTTTATCTAATTTTTGCTTTTTGGTGTTCATTTGGGGGGGGGGTGTATAAAAGTAAGAATGCAGACCTCACGCTAAGCAGATAATATTAGTATAGCAGGCTGTAAAGCACATTACCATTCTACAGCACTGGAGCAAGTATGAAACTGTCTGTACTAAGATCTGTACAGAAGAAAGGGTGGCTATCGGGAAGAGAGTGGCAGGAGTAATAGACTCAGGAGTAATTGGGGTGATTAGTTAACAAGTCACAGCAACTGTGTGGGTTAGTATTTTATAAGCAACTGGCTAAGACTCTTTTTCTTCTTCGTCTCATGCTACTAAGTAAGCTTACCAACAAATATCAAGAGACTTTAGTAAATCTCTGAGGTGGTTTTTCTCTTTTTTAATTTGCCTCTCTGAGGAAGGTACTTTTGTAAAAGCTAGGACTAACTCATACTCTAGTGAAAAGAGGGTCATCGAGAGGTATTTTGATCATCATTGTTATTATGTTATATTATCTTTAATACATTTTCTGAGGTCCAAGAAAATGAGCTGCAGAAGTAGAAATGAAGGAAACAATTTCATTTATCCTCTAGACAGTGACACATTAAGCACTAATGACTGCCAAAAGGAAATGTCAAACACTAAACTAGTCTACTTTTTTTGGCAGCCAAGAATCCGGTGAATCAACAGTTTTAGGGTGTGTGTATTTAATGTGGGCGAAGGAAGAGAATGTCTGACATTCCTTAAGGCCCTGTTAAGATCACTACAGTTGGACTTGGAGCTAGTTTCTACTTTTTAAAACCCAAGCAAGGCAAATGCAACAAAAATAAAGTTGGTTATGGGGTGTGAGAGATGGCTCTGTGTCTAAGAGCACGTTGCTGTGCAAGCAAGAGGACCTGAGTCTAGGTCTCTGGCATCACTGTGAGTGTCAAGCATGGGCATGCTTTGCCTGTAGTCAGTCCCAGCATTGGAATGTGGAGACAAGTGAATCCCGAAAACTTGATGGCCAGCCAGGTTAGCTGAAGTGGTCAACTTTAGATTCAGTGAGAGACCCTGCCTCAAAAAATAAGGTGGAGAGCGATGGAGGAAAACACTCTGCATTCTCCTCTTGTTTCCATATGCACACAGTAGCACAACATCCCCTTCCCATGCACACATGCACACATACACACATAAGAAAAAATATATATATATAAATAGATATTTGGATGAGGTAGGTGGCACACGCCGTTAATCCAATCATTTGGGGACAAAGGCAGGCAGATCTCTTTGAGTTTGATACCAGCCTGGTTATACATTGAGTTTCAGGCCAGGTAAAGCTACTTGATGAAACTCTCCTCTCAAAAAACAAAACAAAACACAAACAAAGCCAAAAAAGGGTGAGTATTTGTTGTTATATTGGGATAGGAGACATTGTAAACTTATTTATGGCCTTTAATGTATTTTTATTTAGTTGTTGGTAGACCTGAAGAAATGTTTTTTATATATATATGAAAACCCAAGTTTCATATCAAATGAAAAAATATATCAAAAGTTGAAGTACTTGAGAGGCAGAGGCAGGCGATGCTCAGTAGGTTTGATTGAATCCTGTCTTGTGTGATGACTAAAAGGTATTTTCTACAGGAATTCAGGCAATTTGTCTATCCTGTATGAAGTAGAAATTTTTTTTTTCCATTTTGAACATTATCTATGCTGTTACTACAGACAGAATTATATGGGTAGTGTTTAAAGCCTATATTGTGTGCAAAATTGGTTTAACTTAAGTATAATAATAGCCTATAGATTTTGGTAGCTATTTTACTTATACAAATGTTGAATTAGAAGTTGCTCAATCAGAAACTGTTCATATCAGGGCAAAAATGGTCCAAGATGGCTCAGCAGGTAAAGGTAGCTACTTTTAAGTCTAAAGATCTGATTTTTGGTCTCCAGAACCTGTAGTGTGTTGGCCTGATGCTGCTTGTATTCTAATACTAATATTGGGCCTCCAAGACTTGGAGTCTGCATGCAGACTCAAGTGATCCTACCCTCAAGTTATTTCTGGTTAGTAAATAAAGTTTCCGACAGCCACAGAAACACAGGTGGGGTTACGTTTCCTGGGCTTGGGGTTGGGGGAAACCATGAGGAGAAGGTGCAGGAGGAAGAAGAAGCCACTATAGGTTAGGTGAGCCATAAAAACATGGCTCTAAAGGGCCGGCCTGTTGAAGTTAAGAGCTGCCCAGATGAAACATAGTAAGTAATAACCTGGGGTTACCGATAGGAAAGTGGAATGTAATGGTATAGAAAGTAAATGTCTGCGCAGCTCTTATGCTGTTTAAGGCTCATGGTAAATATATAGGTTTTATGTCTTTTCTCCGGAAACTAAATGGTCATGGCAGGGTAGAAACTCTGGGTAGGAATTAAAAGTTTTCACAAGAACTCATATAGTGAAAGAAGAGAACAGACTATTCCCACAAGTTGTTCTCTGACCTTTACACCACATTGTGGCATGAGCATACCCTACACTGATACACACACACACACACACACACACACACACACTAATACATAAGTAAATATAATAGTTCATGAATTGAGAACTAGAAGTCAGGCTGACTAATTTTTATTTATACTTTGTCTCCTTTTTTGAAACAGGTATAATTTAAAATGCAAATTGTTTGCCTTTAGAATATTTTATTAACATTAGGACTTTGTATATATGTGTGTGTGCGCACATGTACGTGCTCATGTGTATATCTGCATGGTCAACTTTGTAGCATTGATTCTCTTTTTTGTAGGTTCAAGGGATTGAATCCAAGTTTCTAGGCTTTATACCACCTACCTACTTTTACCTGTTGAGCCAATTACCATATTTTTAAATGTTAGGTTCTTAATAGAAAATTGTGTATATAATTCACCTAGAGGTTGAGTATAACATTCTAAGAGTTGTGAAAGGGCTTACTTTATCTTAGCTTCCTAACTGGATTTGAGAGGGCACAAAGAGAATGAGTCAATGAGTCTAGAGATTTAGACTGAAATACTGGTGCTTCCTGGAACCTGAAGGACTTGTAAACAGTGGGTAGTGATAAGTGTAATGTCTCTTCATTGTTGCTGTATTGGAGTTCTTTCTTTTTCTGAAAGAAACTTGCTGGTATTTCTACTGCTGTGGTAGAAAGTAAGATCAGTTTTGGTAGAGATTTGTGAGAGGCATCTCAATTGACAACCAGAGAGAAATAGTATGTACCATCGCTGCCCTAAGTAAGTCTCAGTGGGCTATATAGCAGGAGCCAGGTGGCTTCAGGGCCTCATTGCTGTTTTCTAGGGCGGCATGCCACCGGCATTTCCTCATGTAGGACCAAGGAGCCAGGGATAGGACATGAAGATGGCAAAGCCTGTGCTGGCTAGGAGGTGTGTCTCCAGTTGGTTGTAAAGCTATCGGGAATGCTTACTGTTGCCAGTGCTTCTTTAGATCATCCTGGTGGCCTCAGATGGCTCAGCCAGGAAAAAGTCTTGCCACCAAACTGACAATGTGAGTTAGGTCCTTGGAACCCAGAGTAGAAGGATAAAACCAACTCTTGACATCTGCAAACCAGACCATGGCACGCACTAAAATAAAAGCATAGAAATGTCTAAGAAATTATATGAAAAAATTGTACTTTGCCTTGGTGAGATTGGTTTGTTTTGTAGTAGGATAAACATGCTCTTATTTTGAAGCTTTATTTTCAGGTATGTTTGAATGGCTTGCTTACTAATACATGTGTATTATGTAACTGTAGGAATTGTCTGCGAAGAGACTTTGTTCTGATAACTTAACATCTACATTGAGTATGAAAAGTTACCTAAACTTGCCCAAGTTTCTGTGGCTACCTCTGGGCACAGGGTGTGATGATGGTGCCCATGCAGATAGCATGGTTGTGAGGCTAGAGAGCTGCATCAAAGGCATGCCACTCCTTTATAACATCGCTGGGATTACTGAAACTGATCATTTGCTTTATCACCAATGGATCAAACATCAAATCCTCCTTTGTTTTTAAACTTAGGTTTCCAGGGGTTTTGTCAGGTGATTGCATTTAGCACTCTCTTGGTAAAGAGCTTATTCTTTTTGATCCACTTCCTTCTCTCTGCTTTCTGCTATGGTCATTATGTGGACCCTGGTAATAATGGCCAAAGACTAGATTAATTTTTTAGCGAGCATGTCCCCACTGACTGTTGCAGAGCTTATTTTATTGTGTCCTGTTATCTTGAGTGAAGTTGGTGGCCTCGTTCCCAGATTCATATTATGGTCTCCTTACTATTAAAATGTACATTTTGCTGGAGTCTGGCATACTCCATAGTTAATTCTGAGTTATTTGGCATAGGGAAGCGAGACTGATCATCAATGTTCATTCTCTGAATGGAGTTTTGAATAGGCTTCTCTGTATAAAAATCTCTTCATTATTCATTCCTACTCCTTTTCGATTTATTTGATGATTGAATTTGAAATAGACTTGCTATTTGAATATTATATATGTTTCTCTTCTTATTCATTTTTATAGGCTGTATTTGTATTTTTCTCTAGTTTATTTAAGAAAAATAGAATGCTAGTGGGAAAGCTAGTATGAAGCTGCTCCCCACCCCCTCTGATTAAAACAGCTCTCTAGCTCATCGTTTCAGGGACTCAATAGCTGCTTGGGTAATTAGCCAAGTGAGTTTAAATGTTGTCTATATGTTCCTAAAAATGACTGTGGGACAGGTAGTGTGAAGTCTAGAAGGTCTTTTTCCCTTTCATGTTATAATCGGTTTTTCTATTGAAGGTTTTCAAAAGACTGAGTGGAAGATTCTTATTAAGAGAAAGTCTTTATAGTTAAGGTGGACTGACTTTGAAGTGAGGCTCATGGGATGTCTGGTATCATCGCTCTGCTTTTGAAATATGAACAGTTGCCATCAGATGTTATCAGTGGAATTATTCATCGGTTACTTGCTTTAGTAATAATATCCAAAACTAAGAATAGTGGAGTGTATTTAATATTTTGACAAGGATCTCAGTGTTTAACTGAGATTTTTATTATTTTATCTTCTACCTCCCTCCATTTCTCTCTGAGACAAGGTCTCTCTCTGTAGCCCTGGCTGGTCTGCAACTAACAGAGATATTCTCTGCTTCTAGGACTAAAGAAATACACACCCCATTTTATTTTTTTTATACTTGCTAAAAGCATTTTAAAAAAGAAAACCACCTTAAAATTATCTTTGTATTTATATGATCCAAATGTAAAGAGTATAAAATTAAAAGACTTTGTAAAAAGAAATCCTTTCACATCACTCTTATAACCATATATAGGTTTTCTATTTAATTTCTTGTATCTTTCAAAACAATTTCATATAGATATAGTAAACCACATGCGTAAGTTAACCTAAAGATATTTTTAAGAGGGAAGTATTATTTCCTTAAAAGGTTAAGGTTTTTCTGTTTATGTATTTATAGAGATGGGATTCACCATGTGGTCATGCTTGCCTTGAGCTTGCAGCTGTCCTCCATGTCCTCTGGAGTGCCTGAATTGCATTCATGCAGCCCACACCCAGTTCCTAAAGATCCTTTTTAAAAAATACTTTCTAGCCTTATAATGAGTCACTGATTGTGAAACAGGTGCTATTATAATTTGAAGCAGTGTTTTATGGTTCACTTTGCTTCTAGGCCACTAAATTTTGTTCTTCATACTTCTTGTCTTTCCTTTTCTGTCTCTCCCAAGGACGCTAATTCCCATCTCTGCGTGTCTGCTCCTGTAGTAGGTGTTTAGTCCCTATGCTTCCCTTCCTTTCTCTGTCTGTTGTGGCATTAGTGTGTAGTGCCACAACACAGTGACCTGTGGAGGTCATGTGTAGAGTATTACCATTTTGTCTTGTTTCTCATGTCATAGTGAGTGGCCTTAGCTAGGTGATTTTTATATATTGTTCCATATAGTATTGCTATTCTTTTTAAACAATAATTAGTAATAATCCATCTTAGTGCTGTCTTTATTGCTTTAGGCATTTAGTTCATTCATTCAGATGCTTTTGTTGAGATGTCAGGACTCTTTGCACTTTATTAACTTCGTATCCTTTTGTCATCATAGGTTGTTGAAAGTCTTTAACAACTGGAGAACTTTTACTTTATTTTCTGTTGTTTACTTGCTTATCTGCTATAGTCTTTAATTCCTAACCCTGGTTCTTGTACAGAAATGCATGAGTTTACTCTTTATTAATATTTGGTTGCTATTATTACATCATCATCATAACTCAAACAAGCTCCCATTCCTATCTAATAATGTGAGAGGTCGCAGAGTTCTAATATTGGAACTTCCCTCTAACCATGCAAAAGAGCTTTATATTTGTTCTAAGGGATTCTGAAAAAAAAAATCATCATAGAATTTGGGTGCTATGCTCTAAGGAGAAAGAAGTTTATATCAACAGAAGGTACTTTATGCCATGTGCCAGCTGCTATCAGTATAAAAACATGCAGTATAAATCTCACTGGTGATGTCTGGGAAGTCAAGATTTAGGAGGATTTCAAAAAACATGTTTTGTTATGAACACGGCATAGGCAAACTGAGAGAAAGGAAAGACTACATTAACCCTCTCCCCTTTCTTTATCTTTTTGTGTTGCTAGATACCAAATCTAGGGCTTTGTGTGTGTTAGCCAGAACTGCTTGACTACTGAGCTGCATTCTAGCCTGCCGTCTTCAGTCTTCATTTGGGGATCTTGTTCTTCCCTGCTGTATATTACTGCCATGTCTGGTTTCCCACCAAGAGTCTTCTGGAATCCTTCCATTCTCTTCCCTTAACCTACATCTCTCTTACATTCTTTCCCCGCTCAGACACTGTTGTTAGCAATCTGGCATGAGTACTTTCCATACTTTTTTCCATTTACATGATAAGTCCTTAGTTTTCCCAGAATGTAAAACTATAATCATTTCCCCCATTTGACATAAATGTTCTCTTAATTAAGATGAATGATATCATTGCTTACAATCCTGCATGTTATTATTTAAAAGCACTTCATAGAAAAGGTAGGTTTTGTTTGTTTTTAAAGATTTGCCTATTTTACTTTATATGCATGAGTGTTTTTCCTATATTTTGTATATGCATCATGTGTGCATCTGGTGCCCATGGAGGTTAGAAGAGGCAGTCGGATCCCTGATTGCTGTCAGTTATGAATGGTTGTAAACCACCTGTGGGTGCTGGGAACCAAATTTGGGTCCTCAGCAAGAATGACAAGTGCCCTTGACCTCCAAGCCAGCTCTCCGGTCTTGAGAAGACTTTAAAGCCTCATTCTTATTGCTGAGTTTGGGTTTACTTATAATTGATTAAAAGTGTATTATTTTAATTCAGAGTGTGGTTTTGTCATACATTATTTAACGATCACCTTTTTTAATGAACATTTGCTTTTTAAATTGTTTTAAAGCATTGTGTATGCTGTAGCAGTGATCAACCTTGAAAGATATACCCTTATATTTTGTTCCTTTACTTTTACATATAAGATTCTCAATTTTATTTTTATGGAGATGTTTGAGTTGGGGAGGGAGGGGAAGAAAGGATATTTTCCACAAAGTGCTAAGCTCAGTGGCTATTGTACCACCAGCATAAGAAAATAACCTTCATGCTCTCTCTAACAGGAGGGGTTGTTTCAATTTTGTTTGTGTGCCATGTGATCTTTCTGTTCTGTCAAGTACTTACTTGTAGTTAGCTCCATTTTTCTAATAGTACAAGGGCTTTTTTTATTAGAAGCTGTTGAATATTACAGCTGTTACTCTAATAGCTGCCATTTATTTTATATTTTTTCACTGTTTTTGTTGGTAGATTTTAAACCAACACGTTGAACTTTTGTATATCTTTTGTCTTATGGATAATGGAGTTCCTGCTTGTGATGAAAGCATCTTTCTCATCTTTGATTACTTGTATGTACACATTCGAGTCTGTCCTAGTTAGATTACAAGAGTCAGAGCTACTTAGAGAGAGACACAGACACACAGAGAGAAACAGATTGATTGTAGAGATTAACAATATATAATCATGGAAGTAGTTAAATTCTGAAGTAGATTAAAAGTATATGTGAGGCTGTTGCTTTCATACATCTTTTATAAAAGAAAAAGGACTTTAAGCTTGGTGTTTCTAGGAAAGAATTGTCACATTAAATGGGTTTCATATAAATTGACATATTCCAAATATAGATTTCTTTGAAAAATGTCATGGTTGAATACAAGGTAGTAATTAATTGCCTCACTTTGAGTACTTAGATTTTTAAATTTTTTTAAAGTTCTTTTACATAGACCATTTTAATTGGATCAAAATTATTTGACCTGGATGGCTGGAAGAAGCAGCCCAGTTATAGATGTTTTAATGATGCTTTTAGACTTTATTTCTGTGAGATAAATCTTCCTTTTGTAATTCTCATTGGTACCACATTTGCAGGATTCTGTTTATGTAAATAGTGTTTTCTTTTGTGTGTGCATGCGTATGTATGTGTGTGTTTGTATGTGTGTGTGTGTCTGTGTATAAGAACCCTGAGACATCTCATTGTCTTGGCCTGTAAATAGTTTTATTATTTAATTTTTTTCTATTTGTATTGGCAGAATTTGTCTGCTCATTATTTATGGTTATACAAGTACTAGTTGGAAATATTGAGTGTGACTACACACATACATTCAACTTAGTGGTTCTCTGTCTGTCTCATCAAATATAAGCAGCCAGTACTAGAATAAAATGGAGATAATGAAATGGGTTAAAAAAAAGGAAAAAATGACTGGAAGTGAGCTAAGTAGTGGCTTTCTCTTTGATATGACCTGGGTTTCATCTTGATCATTTTGTGCCCCTACTCTCTACCACCTTAGATTTATACATTTGGGTATGTGCACTTGTGTTCTCTTCCCCTTCCCCAAGTATAAGTAGAAAGTGTAAATTCTTGCGTTTTCAAGGAAAGACTGAATGAAATGCTGAATGAGTAGACTGCCAGGCATCACCGAAGAAAAACTGCTGTAGGGGAGGAGAGGAAAGAACAATTTGGTAACTTCTCAGACTGCAGTTAACTAAAATCCGGAACTTATTTATGTGGGCATTGGAAGTAGGATATAGAGAGGGTTGTTAGAGCACAACTGATTTGACCCATTAGGGCTTTCTAATAGAAGAAAAATGCCATTAGGTCTCCATCATTTTTCAGTTTCCTTCTCTTTAGCGAGGGGTTTCCTTATTCTCTGTCACTACTGTTCAGTGGAAAGGGTACTAAGGGCTTACATAATAATGCCATTCTGCATAAGAGTAAGAAATACTCTATGAGGCATACTCTTGGATGGCTTTCCCTCAGTACTGCTAATGTATATTGATCTCCTTATAGTTTTCAGAATCAATTATGATCATTTACAAGTATTGATCATTTCAGAGAAAAACGAAGCAGACAAATGCAAAATAAATATTGGGGTTTAGAATGTGAAGAGCAAGACTGGTCCACACAAAGACCAATCTCATGGCTTGTCTTTTAACCTAGATGCATGAGCTTGACAGGGCAGGGGCCCAGCTCCTCTGTTTCTTAAACACAGGTACCATTGTGGCTGTAGGGAACTGCAATTAACCATTAAAATCCCTTGAATAGTAAATGAAAGAAAATGCAGTTCATACTGGACTAAACTAAGAGGATCCCCCTCTCCCCTAAAACTTGCTCCTTGGTGAGCCATCTACCCGAGATGAAGAGGGTTTGGTTGGACCATAGAGCAATGGTTCTCAACCTCTTAGGTCAAATGACCATTTCATAGGGGTTGCCTAAGACCATTGGAAAAACACATGTTTACATTATGTTCATAACAGTAGGAAAATCACAAAAAGTCACAGTGAAAATAATTTCATGGTTGAGGGTCACCACAATATGAGGCACTGTACTAAAGGGTCGAAACATTAGGAGGTTGAGAAGCACTGCCTTAGAGTATCTATTACCTGTTCTAAGTTGCTTGTTCCAGGTTGCCTGGGGTATTGGGACCTTTTGTCCCTCAGTGATTATAAGTGAGGCAAGTTCTCAACAACCTGTTACTTCCAGGTTGCGCACAAAGCATCTTTTACCTAGTTCTGAAAGGGGGCAAAAGCAGTAAGAAGCGGTTTCTGTTGGGTGTTCCTCATTTGGATTGATTAAATTCAAATTAGAATAGAATTTTACTGTCTGCCCATCTAAGAATTTTTACTTTGCCTAAATAGAGAAATTAGAGTTGTGAGCTAGTACTGACTTTTAAGAAAAATGAGGAAACTATTCTTTGAGTTGTTAAAGAGGCACTACAATGACAATGACTTCTAAATACATATTTTGTAAAGAAAAAGAAGGCATTTGATAATGACAGTAACTAGAGCCACCAGAGTTAAATTTCAGTAAGGAATAAAGTGATTTTAAATTCTGAAACTTGTAGCTATTATGAAGTGTAGCATGTAGATGCAATTGTTTAGTCTCAGTTTCTGTTTAGTTGGGAGGTAGATAAAGGCTTTTATTAAAATTTATACTGGCAGGCACACACATGATTGTATTTTATATGTGTGAGAGTTTTGCCTGTATGTATGTCTCCACCACATAGATACAGTAGTCATGGAGGTCACAAGAGAACGTTTGATTCTCCTAGACCTGGAGTTACAGACGAGCTGTTACGTAGGTGCTGCAAATTGAACTCCAGTCCGTTGGAAGAACAGCCAATAAAGCCATTAGTTTCGCCGGGAGGTGGCGGCGGCACAGGCCTTTAATCCCTGCACTCGGGAGGCAGAGGCAGGTGGATTTCTGAGTTCAAGGCAAGCCTGGTCTACAAAGTGAGTTCCAGGACAGCCAGGGCTACACAGAGAAACCCTGTCTCGAAAAGACAAACAAACAAACAAACAAAACAATAGTAGTTTCACTGTATTTTATAACAGTGATGCCATTAATATCTCTTATATATTAGAATAACACTTTAAGCCTTACAGCAAAATTTTCTAGTTGTAGAAAGAGCAAAATTAGTACGTTATCTTTACTTTGTAGTGTTGTGTTCATACTGAATATTTATATCACACTGGGGAGCCAGAAAGGTATTGTTCTAAGAATTTGATGCTTTATTTGGAAATAGTATAAAAACACATGGGTAAGAAATAGAAATCAATAGATTTTACTAGACGAAAAGAATGGAAGGTAGAGCTTTACCTTTGTCCCAGCACATATTTTACAAAGTAGACATTTATTCTGCTTTTCCATGTGGGATATCCTTATGAGAGCTGTAAAAGAAAGCTGGAAATATGGAAATATCTTAGAGCTTATGTGTCTTTTCTGGAAGCAGTTTTAAACTGGATAATCAACATGCAGTTAATTTAGGGGTGGGTGTGGTGGCTCATCCCCATAAGCTCAGTATTTAGGAAGTGGAGGCAGAAGCACCAGAAATGAAGACCACCCTTGAGCTACATGCCAAGTTCTCTTAAAAAATTAACAAACAGGGACAGGAAAGATGGCTTAACAATTAAGCTGTTCTTCAGAGGACCTAGGTTTGAAGCCGTGTTCACTTACAACTGTCTGTAGTAACTCTAATTTCAGGGGGTCCATTATCCTCTTCTGGCCTCATTGGGCACTGTATGCATGTGGTATAAAGACATACATGCAGAGCCATGCATACAAAATTTAAGAAAAAATTAAATACTAAACAATAAAGATTGGAAAAAGGTTGAAGTTAAGAGCACTTGCTGCTCTTGTAGAGGACCTTGTTTTAGTTCCCAGCACCTACACGGTAGCTCACTCCAGTGTCAGGGGGTCTGATGCCCTGCTGGTCTCCATGCATATCAGGCTGTACATACATGTGAGCTAAACATTCATACATAAAATAATTAGAATGTCCTAGATACATCTTGATAAGTGAATGGTTTCTTAAATATTTTACCCCAGTACCTCAACATCCTGTTCGTTTCTCTTGTATAAAAATGTTCTTCCTTCCTTTTGTTATTTATCACATTAATTCCTTCTGTCTGTCTTCTCACAGTATGTTGTTAACATGGGTGTGTATGTCTGTGTGGATACAGCTTTGTCTGTGAACACATTTATGTGGAGACCAGAGAGTTAGTTCTATCTGGTATCTTTGCTCAGTTGCTCTCCAGATTTATTTATTTAAGATTTAATTTTTTTACATGAGTGTATATGTGTGTACTATCTGTTTATCTGGTCCCTAAAGGTGTCAGAGCTCCTGGAACTGCAAGGAGACAGTTGGGAGGCTGTCACATGGATACTGGGAACCAAACCTGGGTCCTCTGTGAGAGTACCAGGTGCTCGTAACTGCTGAGCCATCTCTCCAGCACCTTCGAGTTTTACTTTTTGATACAGTATCTAGTTTTATCTAAACTTAATCAGTTTGGCTAGTCTGGCTGGCCAGAGAGATTCAGTGATGAGGGATTCACCACCTCCCATATTTTCCAGGTTTATTCTCTTATATTATTTGTTAAGTGTTACTAGTTTTATTTTTGAGTAGCTATAAATTCTGGAGGGGAGGTGACCTAGACCTGTGAATTTTATATACTAATCATAGAGTAGAAATTGAGGAAGCACTCGTTGAATTAGTTGTAAATATTTAATAACATTAGTGTAAACATAATAAAGGAACCTTCTGTACCCACTGTGTGCCAGGACTAAGTAGCTATATCCTGTTTGATCTTATTTGAAAGTATGAACTTGGTACTGTTGAAGCATGTCAGTCCAGTCAGATCCCACAACTAGAAACTGGAAGTGCTTCATTGTGAACCAAATGATTCTAGAATTCTGTCTTTAACTATCATGCAACATTGTATGGCTTGTTGAGATGTTCTATTAGGTTGCTAATATTATGAATTACAATAGTATCATTTTCTGCCCTCAATAGTTTATTATAAAAGCACCAACATTTAGAGAGAAGCTGAAAGAATACAATGAATAGCCTTATATATATCCATTTTCTTGAGTCTGTTAAGGTTTGGTACATTTACCTAATCACATACTTAAATACCTTCATCCACCTTTTGCTACATTTCAGTCATTTGACAACATACAACTTTATTCTTAACACTATAGCTTAGGTCATTATTGAAATTGTGTTTCCTTTTTTTTTTTTTTTTTTTTTTTCTATAAAACTGACTTGGTTCCCAGCTGGTGGTGCTTTGTGAGGTATTAGATCATGAATACTGACCCATCTGATGGATTCGTGATTGGCTGACATTTTTGGTAGGTGGTAGAAACTAGGAGATGGGATAGCTGTAGGAAGTAGGTCAGTAGGAGTGCTCTGGAATAATAATTGTTCTCTGTCCCTGTCTCTGGAGTCCAGCCGCCCTCTCTACTGCATGCTCTTGTGATGTTCTGCTCATCTCACCACAGGCCCATAGCAATGAAGCCAGCGCAGCACGCTGTGAAGTCCTTTAAACCGTGAGGCAAAATAAATAGTTTCCCCTCTTAAGTTGTTTTCTCCAGTATTTTAAACTAGGTTTGTAGCTCAGCGTTAGAATGCTTGCCCAGCGTGCTTGAGGCCCTAGGTTTGATATTAGTACAGAAACGGGTAGGAATCGGAAAGAGTTCTTGCCTACAGCAACATAACACATGTCGGAAGACAGACTAAGTTTGAAGTTAAAGTCTCTGGCTGGTCAGCTGGTAGTAGTTTTATAGTTTTAAACTTGTTCTTTCTGGGAAAATGAGTCAAGATTTTACAGATTCTTTGTCAAGGAGAATACTAAGATTGTAATTGGCACAACTAGGTATGATGCACAAAACAAGCTTCTCTTTGGGTTTTCATAAGTATTCAGACACAGACCCAGAGTTTTGGATATGCTAGGCAAACATTCAACCACTGAGCTATGGGACATATTTTTACTTTAAAATCATATGGACACATGTCTTTACTCTCAGTACTTGAGAGGCAGAAGCAGGTAGATGGATCTCTGTGAGTTGGAGGCTAGCCTACTTTACATAGAGTTACATAATATGTAACTGTTTCTAAATAAATAAATAAATAAATAAATAATAAAATAGCTAAATGAAAATAATATAGAAGTGTAAATTTATTTAAATATTTACTGGGTATCCTGTATATGTGTAGGGAACACATAATTTGAGATGTACTAAGGAAGAAATAAAGAAATATTTCCTTATTCTTATAGACTTTATGTAACTGTTTCTAAATGAATAAATAATAAAATAGCTAAATGAAAATAATATAGAAGTTTAAATTTATTTAAATATTTACTGGGTATCCTGTATATGTGTAGGGAACACATAATTTGAGATGTACTAAGGAAGAAATAAAGAAATATTTCCTTATTCTTGTAGACTTTCTGGGCTCCGGCATTGGCTAGTTACAAAGCATGGAGCATGAACTAATAGGCTGCTTATCAAGAACTGACCTGAGGAACAGGTCTGTTGATTTCCTAAAACCTCCTGGAACATTTTTCCTTATTGTTTCTACATCTGATTCCATTTATCCAGACTTTTGTATGTAAGTCTTTCCTCTATATAAACCAGTATTTCTTTTCTTTTTTTGATTGCTTGCTCTGAGTTAAGATCTTGTCATGCTGCCCAGAGCGGCCTCTCATTTGTAATCCTTTTACTTGGGCATTCAAACTGCTGGTTTACCCTCTACCTGGCTGCACCTCTCTCTACCAGATGAAAGCTTGGTTTGTTTTTGTTGCTTTATTCCCTGGGAAGATCAAGGCCAAGTACTGTTTCATTGTTCTGACAGTGCTGCCTAATCCTTAATTATGGATTATTAAAAACACTCTAGGACTTGGTGTAATCCTTGTAACCATACATACTATTGTATTAATTTCTAAAGGTTCTTGAAGACTATGAAATGTTTTCTGGTCCTTTTGGATTAAGAATCTTTGCTTTTTAATTATTGTACAGCTAATTTAGCTATTCTGCACATAGAAATTTATTCAACCTTTTTGATCCTATAGAATTAATCTCTGTAAATTATGCTTCCCCCGCCTTTTTTTAAGTACTGGGCACCAACCAGTTGGTCTTCATTTATTTGACAGCTAAGACTTTGGGGATGGAGAGGCAGCCCCCTGACATGCTAGACAAGTGCTGTATCACTTAACTGTATCCTGATGGGAATTACTTATTTGGTAGTGGTGGTGGTGGTTGGTTTTTCTGAGACAGAGTTTCCCTGTGTAACAGTCCTATTGTCCTGAAACTCACTGTGTAGACCAGCCTAGTCTCAAACTTGCAGACATCCGCCTATCCCTGCTTCCTGAGTACTGAGATTTAAGGCCACTACCACCTGACAGTAATCCCCGCTCCCCCCCCCCCCCAAGAGTGTTTTGGCCCTCAAAATAATAAAACAGATTGGCTAATATAGATGGCTATTGATTCTTATTTGATCATTTTTAGAAGAGCAACTTGGAGCTTTGGTAACCTTACTTTATCTATAAATACCACAGTCAAAGAATGGAATTATGCTCCAAGCACAATTGTAATGACTGTGCAGTGTAGTTCATCCTTAACCGTGATTCGTTTTGTACATTCTCCCTGTTCTTCTAGGTAAAGGCTCTTGAAATTTGTAAAAAAGGCATTGAGAATTGTTTCTGCAGTTTTAAAATATGGTTCCTATGAAAACGATGAGTCACTAGGCTTTGCCATTAAAGTTGTTCACAGGTGCTCCTAAATGCTGATTTCTTGCAGATTCCTTTGAGGCCGTAGGCTTTGTTGGCAGACTGGGTTGGGGCCATAGAGGGCATAATTCATGGGCTTCCCAGGTTAAGATTCTTCATACTTGCCTTCGAGATGTTTTGCTGTCTTAGATAGTGAAGGGAGGTTAAAGATTTGCATACACATTTTTCTAAAACAACTGGGGAGAGGAAGGTCACACTTGAATGGGGAAAGCTGTTTAGAATAGTTACACGCTGCATCCTTTTCTCCTCTTCCTCTGTAAAGATAATTTGTGGTATATTTTGTCCAAGGAGAGACTTCCACCTGGTTGGTCAGACACATTTTTATAAAAGGGTGGGAACCACTTTAAATACCCTTGATAGAAATACCTTCTCTGTATTGCAATGGGAACTTGAAAATTCTGTAGTTATGTCTTAAAACAACTGATAGAGAAGTCAGGTATAACTACATGGGGATTTTAAGATTATAAGAGAATTATATTTATAAACTGTATTTTTTAGCTCCATAAAGTATGGAGATTTGCTCCTTTTGTAAAATGTAAAATCACCATTACTGATGGTAGCTAGTGTCAGCACAGTTATTCTTCGCAGTTATTCTTGATATAAAAGTGTGTGTGCGTTGTGTTTCCTTCCTCTACCCTCAGTAATTACTGAGTTTCTGCCATGAGAACTCATAGCCTCTGATGGGGAAGAATCACTGACTGTTGGAAAGGAGAGGTGTGTACACATATGTGGAGGGGTCCATACTTCAGTAGTGGTATACAAGGTGATGCAGAGGCACGCGCACATGTGCGCGCAAACACACACACACACACACACACACACACACACACACACACACACACACACACACACACCAGAAGAGGCTGTGGTTGTCCTTTTCTGTCACTCTGCCTTTAACTTCTTTGGGGGACGTGGGGCGGTTATTCCTGAACCTAATGGTTTGTGGCTAGGACAGCCAGCAAGCCCCAGTGATCCTATCTCTTCCCACTTCTGGGTTGGAGTTACAGGTGTTTAAGATACTTATTGCATGCATATAACATGCTTGGCTTGTTTTGTGGATGCTGGGATCCAAACTCCTCAAGTCCTAGTGGATGTCATCTCTGTCAGCCTTAGGGCTGGAGAAGCAGGAGGTTCACACAAGAACTGTGATCATTCATGGCAGTTGGTACCTAGAAGGCAAGGTAGTTTCTGCCTTACAGAGCCTAGGCATAGCATTCTGTCTGAGTAGGTATTCAAGCCAAACAGAATACACCAGTAAAACAATCTTTCCTTTCCTCATCCGTACCTATTGAGCCAGTATCTGGGGTACAGTGAGCCTTACAGTCCTAACATGGTTAGTACCTACAGACTTCAGGAGTGATAATGCAAGATGATCCTGGCATCTGTCCACTGAAGTAGAGGCCAAGTGCCTGTTTATTAAGTCCAGGTTTCATCTGTTTCAGGTTGGGGTAATGTATTGTACGTGAAGAATTGAGAGTAGCAACCAACCCCAGGGCTTATGAGCCCTACTTTCTACCCAGTTGTTAAGGCTTGGCTGCTGGCTTTAGTGTGGTTTGTTGTGTGTGTTGTGCGTACCCCCTTCCCCTTCCTTCATAGATAGGATGATTAGCTGCCCTTTTGTCAGCAAACACATTTGACACTGAAAAGCAGCATGGTCATGACAGCTGTTCATTTGACTTCTGTCACAAATGCCTATTTGGGTTTCTCCTGTCAGCACTTGCAGGTTTCAGGAGAAAATTATAAACAAAGGAGACATTCGGGTTTTTTTTACAGTATACACAATTTTAATAACAAAACTTTTCTGTACACTGTACTATAGTCCCACCAACCCAATTCCTTGTATAATAGTATTTTCTTCCTATCCCCCAACAACCCTCCCCCCATGGCTCTAAAAGGTAATTGAACAAATGTGTTTGGACTGTTCTTTGAGTTTGCAGTCTCAGTGTTCACAGGTTCACCAAATATTCCATGTATCATACTGATTTTAAAACTGAAGGAAGAAAAGATTAGTTCAAGAAGTTGGAGATGTTTCCAAATGTCTGCAATGGCAGAATGAAAGGGTGAATGGTCGTTTTCTGGTTTTGGCCTTATTCGGGCGCTATGAGTTTGCCCCAGGATAGCCAAAGAAATGCTTATCTATAGATGGCCCATATTATCATTTTAAAAACATCTTTTCTGATTCAAGCATTTTAACTGAGAATATATGAAAATTATGTCCAAAACATACTTGAGATAGTGCTGTTACTGGATTGCTGTATTAGGAAAATTATCATGTAATTTAACTGTTAAAATAGTCCTAAAAATTATCTATTTATTTATATATATATATATAATAGAGAGAGGGGAAATTTTTAGCTCCACCCTTACATAGCTATGTGTAGAAAGTATGACTTAAGAAAATAATAAAACTTTGATATCTCAGAATTCAGACTAGTGCTACATAGAGCTTGCTTTTACTGGAAAGATGGAGTTTAGCTTTTGGTGACTAGCATTATAATAAGCAGATGGGTTTTAATAATTAGTGTGGAATTAGGAAGTTTAGTCAATTCCATTCATTGAATTAGTACAGAAATTAACTTTGACTCATTAAGAAATTACATGTGGTAATACAATTTTTTTTGGCTTAAAAATAGTGTTTGTTTTTTGATGCCAGTAATATGAGTTTTGTGTGATTTTTTTTTTTTTATTTAAAGATTTACCAGCCCACTCTTTTTAGAAAGGTAAGCTTGAATTCCCTGTAGGCTACAAAAATAAGTAACTGTAGTTGCAAACTAATTTTAAATTCCTAGCTACATTTCATTTTTCTGAGAAATTATTTTCTGATTTTTCACTAGATTTTAAAATGGGGGAGAGGGAAAGTTGAGTGGTAATGCTTAAGAGATAAAACCCCACCCAAAGCCCTCACTTTTATGACTAGGAACCATATATGGTTTTGCTACTCTGGCCAGTTGGTAGCACAGATACTGCAATACAAATACATATCAACTAAATGCAGCCTTGTTTTCTGTAGGCAGTTAGAAATGGCAATCTGTGCTTTAACTGAGAAAGGAAAATACCTGGTTGGCACTACCATTACCAAAAATGTAGGAGGAAAAAATATGCCCCTCCCCCCTCCCTAGTAGTTTGCCTTGATGGCTCTTGGCACTGTTCTCCCTCGGATGCTAAGTGGCTTGCTCTGCTACTTACAGTCCACTTTACTAATTCTTTAGGATTAATTGGAGCTCCTAGTTACTATTTCTTACTTTTTAATTCACAGTTTAAATTAATTTTGCTTGTGATTTGAAATGATGAAAACCACTCATCGTTTAGGGCCGATGGAGTCTTCTTGCATGCTCAAAACTGAATTGTGAACAAGCTGTCCATCACCTGGCAAACGGCAGTGGTCACCATGATAAATGAGTTGTTAAATCCTAGACCACGGAGCTCATTTGTAATAGGGCTTCTGATGCAGCTCCTCGGTGGGGAAGCAGTGTGCTGTGCTCTGTGCTGGAAAGCCAGCATCTGTCTCAGCTCAGACGAACCGAGCTTCTGCTGTATCAGGAGAGGGAATGCTTGCCACTCAAGATCAGCCGAACCGGGATGCTCTGAGGCTTTGCTAGACTGATCACCCAGCATAAGAAATACAAAGAGCATATTTCACTGAAGCCTGACTATTATCTTCTTTTTGTTAAGAGATTTGAAATGTGGGTATATTTTTCAGTGCTAAAGGAAAACAATTATGATTGAATCTAGGTCTATAGTAACGTTTTCAGTCCAATCATGGGGAGAGAATAAGTCTTGAATGCAGGATACTGTGTTAGAGTAGTGACTTTCGTTATGGACTTACATATTTTTCCACATAAAAATGCTTCTTTTCTTTTCCTTTCTGAAATCAAAGTAATGATTTTCTGTTTTCTCCTATATGTGGAGCCATCTTTGTAGAAAAAAAATTCTATGTGAATTGGTAACTTGAGTCTAATTCCCCAGTATGCCATCATTTGCCTTAAAGAAGTCAGAATTGAACACTTGTGGTTCTTCATGAAAAATGTGGCATCATTATCAATTGTTACTGTGATTAGAGTGTTCGTATTTACACTGTAGAGTCTCCTTCCACACCATACAGATCCCTGAGCATCACTTATTTGGTGCAAATTGTACATGATCACGTTTGCTGCCTAGTTACTTCCACTAACCTGAGAGCCACACTCAAAGTCTTTCCCTGGGCTTAACCCCTCACACTCACTCTGCCTTCACTTGCTGCTGTGTGACGGCAGGGCAATGCCAGGAGTTCTGCCTTAAGGTTTGCCTCGGAAATTGGTCCTGTCTCAGAAGGAGCTACTCATATAAATGCGTATCTTTATTAAAGGGCAAGCTTTACCATCATATTTTGAAAGTAATTTTTTTGTGTTTTTTATAATATAACAAGAATCAGGGTTAGGCACCTTTAGTAGCCAATTATTTTTAATTTGGATCTTTGAAGTTTAAAGATCAGAAAAAGGCAGAAGGAAGAGGCTTAAACAGTTTGTCAAGGCATCTTTAATCATGAGAGGGGATGTATTTTCAAACTGGATGGAGTATATCAGGATTGTTAAGTTGACTCAGTTTTTCTCTTTCCCAAATGCAAATTTTTACATAATAGAGGATTTAGTAAGTTAATTAGTAAAATGGAATTTAATACTAGTTTAAAATAATAGGCTAAATGCCACAAAAATCAGCATGTCCATTATAAGTCAAACTAGAGTTGTATAAGAAGTCAGCATAGTTATTTAGTATTGATTTATTATAATGAGATCTTTTTATAATTGCTTGGATTTATTGTTGAAATATATTAAAGAGTCACCCAGTTTTATTAGAGTTATATAAAAGGTGCTGGTTTCATGATGTAACTTAGATAATGTTTATTAAGCCAAGCCAAACTGAAAGAATAACGTTTAATATTTACCAGTCTTAAGCACACATGTAAGTCTACTTCTTATACTGGCAGTAAATTATAATTTGAGTAAATACCACATTATCTTACAAGAGAACTTTGCTGTCTCCTTCTTAAGTAGGAAGCCAGTTGTGGTCCATAGGATGGAGAATAATAATCAAACAGGTTTTTGTCCCTACCTATATTTGTTTAGTAGCATCTTTTGGAACTGTTTTCAGTAAAAAAAAAAACCAAAAAACATATGGAGACCTTAGCGCAAATGTTTACATACAGTTGTATATAATTACATACATGAAATGTTTTATATTGAAGTAAGCATTTAGACTTTCCAACAAGAGTGCAAATTAATGTGAGCATTGCTTCACTTAACACTTAAAATATGTTTTCATTAAAAAATTAAAAATACTTTAACACTTCAAAAACTCAAGTCTCCACTTGGTTTGGAAAATTAGGCTTAATGTCACCATTGGTAAAAATTAGATATGTATTTAGCCCCTACTATGTAAAATAGGTTACTTATCTGATGTGATTTTTGATGATGGGTAGATATTATACTTCACATTCTTTGTATGGCAGCTGCTGACACTTGCACTGTCCATAACCATTAATGATGATGAAAGGTCCTTCATGGGTGGGTTCATACTCATTATACGGTCCTTGGTCTGACATGTTTGACATATGGAGTCGTGTTTGGGATCGGAGCTGCCTGTGGTTCTGAATCATTGAGCACTGCCTAATTCTTCTCAAAGTGGGAGGGCAGCACTTCCTGGAAATGAACACTATAAAAATAATAAAAAAGAAAGAAAACAATAAAGCCATTGTTCCTGTAATTACTCTCTGAGTAAAGATGGCATTGTCAGGTTCAGGAAAGTGTTCCTCTGTAGTGACTGCTATGCCTGCAGTAGTTGGAATTTCTTTGTCTCCTACATGGTAACTCGACGAGCTTATTTTTGTATATTCAGTGGTTGGATCTCTATAAGTTGTAGCCATGGCAGTGACAGTGGTTGATAAATTCCAGCAGAGCTGAAACCCGTGGACTGCATCTAGAATATCCTCTCCTTGGGTGTGGTCAGGGCTGTGGCATAGGATGGAGTGCTCCCACCGACCTTGGAAACTGCCCAGCCAGGAGGCAAGAGCACACACTCTGGGGCTGCATTCCCACAGATTGCCAGAGAGGCCAACGGTCGTGAGGGATTTCAGGGAGTTTAAGATTTTGGAATCAAGACTGTTTAACTTGTTGTTATCCATGAGAAGTATTTTAAGATTAGGCATGGTCTCGAACACTGTCAAGTCGATGGCTTTGATTTCATTTCCAGTTAGGTCTAGCTTTTCTAAAGTGCTCCAGGTCCAGTCCATCCCACACGTCAAGTTGCTGATTTTGTTCCATTGTAAGAAGAGTGTGTGCAGACTGCTTAGCCGGAGGAAGTGAGCAAAATTAATCTTCGTCAGCTGATTGTGCTCTAGATGAAGCTCTCTCAGTTTGATTAATCCTGCAAATCCATTTCGAGCCAAACTTCGCAAACGGTTTGTGCTCAGATCCAGAAACTCTAGACTACGACAGTCCCAGAACAGGCGTACTGGGATAGTCCGCAGGGAGTTGGAACGTAAATGCAAGGTCTGCAGCTTCCGAAGGCCATAGAAGAGCTCAGGATGCAGAGATGACAGCTGATTAAAAGACAGGTCCAAATTTTGCAGATTAATCAGTTGGGTAAAAGTTGTGTTTGGCAAGTAGAATATTTTGTTGGAACTTAAGATTAACTCCTTTAGTTTATACAGTCCTTGGAAAGCGTCTTCTTTTACTGTGGAAATTTGATTGTGATCTAAGTGGAGCCAGGTGAGTTGACTGAAGCTGGCAAATTGATCTCTTTCAAGCGCTGTGATGTGATTGTGCCTCAGGGACAGACCCAAAGAACCCTTGTCTGTGGCGTTTGGCACTGAGTGGAAGCCCTGAGAGTCGCAGTAGAATAGCAGCTTCTCACAGCGGCATTTAGGTGGACACGCCATACCCAGGGCAGGCAGCATTTTTAATACCACACTCATTGCATATATTGCTGCCAGCATAGGGGCCCCTAATGGCCACTTGAAATGTAAGCCTGCAGAATATAATTTAAGAAAAACAAGAAGATAGGATATGTTTCAGCAGGACACAGGGGCTATATTAAAAACAACAACAAAATGTAACATCATAATGAAAGATTTCACTGCATATAACATTTTTCATTTACTGCAGAAAATTAACCTTGTTTGTAGACTGGAACACAACTTAAACCATGTATAAGAGAGATTAAAACATGTCCCTTTTAAAAATGTTATATGCATTTACATAAATCTTAAAATCCCGAACCAAGTGATTTGCATCATAAGATGGGAATTCACTGGCTTATTTTTATAAAAGCGTGATTCCTCTTTGATTGAACAAGCCATAGAAATGCATGGACTTACCCATTCTTCTGAGCACATTGGAGGCTGCATTCAGTCGAGGTTGTCAGACTCAACGCAGTGAGTCTGTAAAAGGCTCTAACATGCAGGAGCCTTTGACCAGTTTCCTGTTTTCTGTGCCCCAGGCTTTTCAAGTAAAATTCAAGTCTATCAGGGTGAATTGTTTTTTCCCTTAGGATATTCCTCTGGAAAGCACTGGTGTCATTTTCCCTGTGCTCTGATCCCCTAAACCGGCTTTGATTATAAGTTAATAATTTCCTCCTCCTGATTACTGCCGATCGTCAGAGCTCCCGGCTTTCCTTCCCGCAGCTGTTAGTTCTCTCAGCCTTAACTTGTTGATGGCAGATGGGCGGCTTGTTGCAGAGAAGAGCTTCTGGAGCAGCATGAGTGCATTTACTGAAAAGCTTTTCCGAGAAACGGCACAAGAATGGATTTGCTTATGTGCTGCGACCACACAGCACTGTATATAGGCTGACGTCACCGGGTGACGTGTCTTTTGTTTGGGTTTTCCAGAAGCTTTACTGTTAAAAGCACTGTGCTTTGTAACAGTGTCAGGGGCGTTACAAGACCCCCTGTTTACAAGAGATGAGAAAGAAGAACTCCTGATTTGAGAATTTGGTATTCCTTCAGTGTAGGAAGCAACAATGAGGTTGTAATAAATGCTGCATTCAAGAAGACCCATCTGAACAGTGAGTTGGACTAGCAGAGTGATGATTTCTAATGCGTGTGAGAGCTAGTGTTAGACTGCCGATTCTGCATAGAGATCATCTAAATGGGCACGATTGATTTATGAAGTGCTGATTTAATGCCAGCCTATACAAGGTACGCCTCTGCTCTGGTAGTTTGGAAAGCTACTCAATTGCCTTGTTGTCATGCTTGGTAAAAAGCAAAGTGTGACTGACTGTGTTGGTAAACTCAGTGGGCTTAGTTACTTTGTCATTAAGAACTTAACATTATAAAACACAACAAAGATGAATAGCTTCCAAAAGAAACAATTTTGGCTTTTTTTCCCCCCTCCATTGAGAATTTCAAGGGACCTCGAATCCTTTTCTGCTTATTATATAACAATGCTTTATTACCACACTGATTGGAAAACGGTGCTAGATCTTTGGATGTCCTACCAGAGGAGAGGAGCAGACTGACAGAAACCGTGATGTTTATACACGTGACCCAGATGGTAACAGTGGGACAGAGACAATTCTGGACAAGTATTGCAGTGTGCCTGGATTTTGACAGTCTTCAGGATTTCTACTTCAGCATCTCACCTACTCCTTGGCTAAAAGCCACAGTTACTGTTGAGATTGGGGTGTCGTAACATCAAAATAGCATTTGCACACTATCTCTTACTGGCACATTTATGAACTGACTGACTCTCATATCAGCTCTTGTTGAATTCTCATGAATATGAAAGGACATTAATATTGGAGTAGGATTTTGTTTTGGTTGTTTTTGCTTGACAACTCTTGCTTCCCTGTTAGATAACTTTTCAGACATGAATGTTTATGGTTAGTGTTATATAAATGCATGTGTCTAGCATGAATCAGGGCTATATTTTCAGGCCAGCCTAAGGAATTGCCTTTTATAAACATATTTGTCTCGTGAACTGACTACATGAACTTATTTTCCCCGTACTATTACCACTTACTCTTAGTGAGCCTGGTTTCAAATCTGAGAGCAGAAATCTCAAAGCTATTGATGAGATCTGTGAGACAAGCACAGCACTGGCCTGTGATCTTCTGAGGAGTCCATCCCACAGGTGAATTTTAAGAAGTCATTATACAAAGAGATATAATTTCTGCATTGGAATATGGCTACTCTGATAATGACTAGAAGTCTCTAAGGTCCTTTAGAGTCAAGTGTAAAAATTTTCTGGAAAATCTAGTAATGTAAATATGCATTTCTTTAGTTCTTCTAAAGTGACCCCAAGATGTGTTCAAAGTGTAAGGGGTTTGTTGAAGGCAATGAATGCCTAGACAGGATGGTAGAGAAGCCAGCAGCGATGCTTTGATGGGTCAGCACAGTCTTCGGATCACACTGCACACGTGATACCTTCGAAGGGTGGAGAGAGGGAAGGCTGTACAGACTTTGTCAGACTACAGTGCGCTTCCATTCGCCAGCCAAGTTAAAGTTACGCCTACTCTCAGGAATGAGCTCTCAATTGATCTTAAGTTTTAGAAAAATCTTTTGTTTTTCTTACTAGCAAACATGATTGATTAAAACAGAAAGAAATACTGGTTACACTAAGTAGTGTCAGCATTCTGTTATTTTATAACTTCTAGTTCGGGACATGTATACTTTGGAATTTGTTCTTGGGTGGCAGGATCATGTGACACCCTACTTTTCTTCATGCTAGAGTTATTTTCTGCCCTGAGCCATAATTTAGCGATAAATTTTGGCTTGATGCACCTGAATCTTCCATAGATTTTTGGGGCAGAAGGATACTTAAACTTAGCATGAGGGGCTTTTCTTTCTGTACTACAAAGGTCAAAACAAAAATAGTGAAAACTGTCCTTAAGTCTCATTGACACACAGACTGAAAGTTATGTGGCCTACATTTTTAAATTTTTTCCCTCTGCTGATGGCTGTTCCCTAGTACCACCCTAGTACACTCATTCCTTTTCTGTATAGCAGACCTTGTTTCTTTTGACACAGCCATCTTTGGGGTTGCCCTTACTGTTTTCTCCCTTTCTATTTTGAATAACATTTGATTTAAACACATTTTTCTCTTATGTGGGCTATACAGAGCCATTTTACACAGACTAGAATTAGGGATAGATACTCACTAATCTCATAGTTAGCATCTCTTTTAGTTTTAGTGGAGTCTGACCCAGTTGGCTAAATTTAAAGGGGCTAGCATGTATTGGTTTCAGAAGCTTAGAAACAACATTCTCTGGGAATTTTTTTTAAGTTAAATTAAGTAATTTACTTAACTTTTGTAGTACCAAGGATCAAAACAGAGCAAATGAGTGTACCTAGTGCCCACTGTGGTTAGAAGAGGGTGTCTAATCCTCTAAAATTGTACAGATGGTTATTATCCACTATGTGGATGCTAAGAACTAAACCTGGGTTCTCGTCTGGAACAGCAAGTAACAGATGGTTGTGAGCCACCAAGTGGTTGCTGGGAATCAAACTCAGGACCTCTGGAAGAGCAGTCCATGCTCTTAACTGCTGAGCCACCTTTCCAGCCCCAGCAAGTACTCTTTAACTCCTTAATCTCTAACTTTCATCAAGCTTAGTGTTCAGATAGTAAGTGGTAGAGATGAATGTGTGTTATATTCTCATTACATTTTACATGATGACTGGAACCCTAAACTTGCTTGTTATACCAAAAATGAACAAACAAACAAAAACAACAACAAAGAAACACTGACTTAAGCACTCTGTCTAGAACTTTCTAGAAGAGTCAGATAGGGTATTTGTTTGTTTGGTTTTGGTTTTGTTGCTGTAGCTCTGGCAGCCCTGGAACTCTGTCTCTCTGTAGACCAGGCTGGCTTCTATCTCACAGAGGTCTTTCTGCCTCTGCCTCCTGAGTGCTGAGTGGCAATGCCACCCCCGCCCGCCCCGTCCTGGCCTGACCAACCCTCCTTGACTGAGGCATACATAGACTTTGTTCCTACAGGAACAAGACAAATTGGTTTTGGGGATAGATTAGCAAAGAGAGAATTGACAAAGTGTGTGGTGCTATTGTACCTTAGAATGGGTGTCCTGTGTCAGCGTAATCTCGGAAATCACGTCACGGGTGCAATTTTACACAGCATTGTGGTAAATCTTTCTACCCAATTTGAGAACATTCTTGGGTACTGAGGTTTGATTAAACTGTCATGAGGTCAATGAGCCCAACCTTTGAGTTTCAGCTTGGGGAAAAAATTCTGAAAGAAATGTATATGAACACCTCCCAGTTGTGGCTAGAAACAATGATGGATTTTTAGGTCATTTACTTTAAAGAGACTTTTTTTTTTTTAAAAGAGTCAGTACTTGAATATCTGAGGAGTATTCTGAGACTGAAATTATTAGGTCAGTTTGATTTGGATGTAATTTTTGGACATCTGTCTTAGTTACTGTTTCTGTTGCTGTGATGAAACATCATGACCAAAAAGCAAGTTGAGGAGGAAAGGGTTTAGTTAAGGGTTTAGTTACTGACTTAAATTTCTATATCACTGTTCATCATTGAAGGAAGTCAGGACAGAAACTCTTTAAAAACAGGGCAGGAATATGAAGGCAAGAGCTAATGCAGAGGCCATGAGGAGTGCTGCTTACGGTTTGCTACTTAACAGCTTGCTCAGTCTGCTTTCTTAAAGAACCCAGGACCGCCAGGCTAAGGATGGCCCCACTTACAGTCACTAATTAAGAAAGTTTCTTCTGGGCCTGTCTATGATCTGATCTTAAGGAGGCATTTTTAAAATTAGGTTCCCTCCTCTCAGATGGCTTTAGCTTGTGTTGAGTCAAAATAAAACTATCTAGCACAGCACCTTTGTCTTAGATCCTGGTGGTTTCTCTTAAGGTTACCAGTGAGTAATTAGGCTTAAGCGGAGGTCTTTTCTGATTGATAGCTCTGAGCAAACCTACACAATAATTCTCATATCTGCATCCATGTTGTTAATGGTTCCCCCACTCTGGCGTTAATGTTAGTAGACTGCTTAATGTTATTAGAGGTACAGGAGGACTTGGGGATTGGGCAAGAATGAGACCCCGGGCCTTCAGGGTGGTTCATCTGCTTGAAAGTCCTTGCTGTGTAAGCCCAGCAGCCCAAGTTTAATCACTGGATCTCAAGATGAAAGGAGAGAACCAAGTTGTAAAAGTTGGCCTCTGACCTCTACATATGATATGGCTTATGAGTGCTTGTTCATAAGTAATGTACATAATAAATAAAATAAATAATAAAACTCTAATAACCCATAGAAATAAGATGAATACAGAAAGGTGACAGCATTCTCATTTAACAGGTGATAAGAGCAGAATATGAAATTACATAAATGGGATGTCATATACACACAGCTAGATGTTCGTCTGCCTGCTGGCTTGTGTGCTGACGTCACACCCATACCCGAGTGTTTTCAGAGCACTCAGAAAGATAATGTTGGGCTAAAGTCCTTCTTCATTTGTTTCTCTCCAGCTATTAGTAGCATGTTACAGAAAGAGGCACATTTGTCTTGTGAAAAAACTTTTAATATATTTCCTATTAATAGTTTAATACACAGATGTCTTCTCGTATTTCCAGTGATACAGCTGGCTATGCTTAGGGCCTTTATTCCTTTGCTTTTGATTGATCTCTTTGTTTCTGGTTAGTTCTTACTACTTGGTCAAATTCCAACCCCTGATCTGAAGAGATGCTGATGTAGTCATTTCTAAGTGTCAAATGTGTGTGTGTGTGTGTGTGTGTGTGTGTGTGTGTGTGTGTGTGTGTGGTTTTTTTTTTCTTTCCTATTCAGTACAATTATATTAAGCTTAGCATAGAAGGTCTAAAAAACATTTTACAAACCATTCTCATTTGAGCCATATAATGTTATTAACAATACATCTTACTTTAAAACTTGAAATTTTTTATTTTCTGTGAATGGGTGTTTTGCCTACATATACCTCTGTACTACTTGTATACTCGGTGCCCTTGTAGACCAGAAAATGGTGTGGAACTAGAATTACATAAAGCCACGAAGTGGGTTCTGGGATTTGAACTAGGGTCCTCTGGAAGAGCAGCTAGTGCTCTTATTTATCTATTGAGCCATCTCTCCAAACCCACATCTCACTTTTCAAATGTATTGTTTTAGAGCTTGGGAAACGGCCTAAGGACCTGGATCTCAGGCTGATTCCCAGAATGCATGAATAAACCCAGATGTGATGGTACACTTTCATTGTCTTAGAACTGAGGAGATGGAGACAGGAGAATCCCTGAGGCTGGCTTTTCTAAATCTAGCCAGCCTGGATAAATCAGTGATGACTCAGTGGTGAAGAGCACTTGCTGCTCAGGTTAGTTCCCAGCACCCACATTACAATTGACAACCACCATTAACTTCAGTTCTAGATAATCTGATGCCTCCTCTGGCCTTTGTGGGTACCAGACACTCATATTGCATACAGCATGCATTCAGACAAAACACTCATATAGATAAAATAAAAATAAGTAAAATCTTAAAAAAGAATCTTAGAAGCAAACAAACCAAGGTGGCTGGCTTGTGAAGATTGGCCCCCTTGTCCCATGTCTATGTGTTCCTCACCTCCCTCCTCTGCCTTCTCTCATCTTTTTTTTTTTTTTTTTTTTTTTTTGCTTTGAGCGTGTTTCACTGTGTAGCTATAAGTGGACCACTCACAGAGATCTGCCTGCTTCTGTCCTGAGAGTAAAGGCATATGCTCTCATAACTTGTTCTAATTTTTTTTTTTAATTCAAGAAATAAAACCTGTTTGCCATTTAGTATCAAGAGCCATCTTTTGCTTCTTTACATTTCACTTTTTACTTAAATTTTGAATGTGTAACATACGTGTGTCTGTTTGTACATGTACATATAACAGCAAGAGGTCAGCCTCAGGAGTCACCCACCATGTTTTGGGGGACAAAATTTCTCATGGGAACCTACCTGTGCTTACCAGTTAGGCTAGGCTGGCTGGTCATAAAGACCCAGATCTACCTCTCCGTACCTCTTCAGTGCTGGGATTACCGGGGTGCCACTGCTACGCTAGATTATTTGTTTCTGAAGATTGTATGCAAGCACTGTATATACTTAGCTATTTCCTCAGCAGCTTTGTTCTGAAAGCATCTAGTTACTGTCAGCATCAGGTGTAACGTATTCTTGTTTGTGCACTAGAAGAACTGGTACTGGTTGTATGCTGAACTTTGAATTGAGATGTTTATTGGAGATGGGATCTCACTATGAATTCCAAACTTGCTAAACCCTTCCATGCTCCTCAAGTATCTTTTGTCTCTTTTAGAAAAACTTGTAGATTCAGTGATCAGCCAGATGAATGAGTCTAAGTGGTACAAGATCACATTTTAGGTGAAGTCACATATAAACACTCCCATTGTATGTTTTCCAACTTTGAATTAAAAATTGTTTTGGGGGTTGGGGATTTAGCTCAGTGGTAGAGTGTTTGCCTAGCAAGAGCAAGGCCCTGGGTTCGGTCCTCAGCTCTGGGGGGGGGGGGGGGGTTGTTTTGTTTGTGTTTGCCAAGGGGGGCTAGAGAGATGGCTCAGCGGTGAGGAGCAGTGGCTGCTCTATAGGACCTGGCTTTAGTTCCTAACACCCACAAGGAGGCTCAAAATCCAGTTCCAGGAGACTCAACTCTCTCTTCTGATATCCATGGGCAGCAGCGCACACAGGATGCACAGTCATATTCAGACACCCTATATATAGAAATCAAATAATAAAAAAAAAATTAACGCCCATTTTACTTGTTTTTTCTTTTATTCAACATAGTTTTAACACTAAATATAGACTGTCATTAGGTTCCTTGTAAAGTACTCACATGAGCATCTGTTTCTTCAGGCTGGACGTAAAGAAAGAAGTGATGCACTCAACTCTGCAATAGATAAAATGACCAAGAAGACCAGGGACTTGCGTAGACAGGTAAGCTGAAAAATAGGGGGCGGGGGTTAATTGTATTTCCTAAGTTCTCAGCTTTAGTTTTGATTAAAAATCTAATAAACATAGGCTTATATTTTTAATTAAGGGAGAGGGTAAATCTTCACAGAAAAGTGACTCTTTCTGTTCTATTGCTAATAAGCTTATTAATGTCTAAAAAAAAAATCTCAGAGGGATGTAGACTATTACATTCCCTTGGGGGTGGACTGAATGAATTAGCTCCAGTGAGAAAAGGATGTATAGGCAGGAAAATCAATTTAAGATGACTTGGGGCTCTGTGGAAGTAACCTCAAAGGATCTTGTCTTGACTTCCATACACTAGATTCCAGCTCCTCATGGGTCTGCCCATTCTGTTACATGTTGTCAGTTTGTTTCCACTGGTAGAAGTGTCTTTTTATCTAAGTGCAGTAATGATGGAGATACTGAATTTTTCAGGTTACTAAATTTAAAAATCTGTTCCTTTAATGATATATAATCTCATTAACATTTTAAAATTATATTTTGTTAAAGGTCCTTTTTTTTTTTTCTTTTTTTCTTTTTTTTTGGTTTTTCGAGACAGGGTTTCTCTGTGTAGCCCTGGCTGTCCTGGATCTCACTCTGTAGACCAGGCTGGCCTCGAACTCAGAAATCTGCCTGCCTCTGCCTCCCAAGTGCTGGGACTAAAGGCGTGCGCTACCACTGCCCAGCTTGTTAAAGTTTTTAAAGTAATATAGAGTTGACTAAATATGTACTTTAATACATAACATATTAAGATTTAAGTTATGGTGAGAATTTAGATAGTTTTCAAGAATTAGTAGAAATGTTTATTGCTCATAGCAGATATAAAAATCTATGGTGGGTCAAATGTCAACAGTGATTGGAAAGATAAAATTTAAACGTTTATAGTGTGGTAACTTTTATAGATAAACCAGAAACTTGCTCCTTTTTTTCATTGAATTTTAACTAATTAGGCCAATTACATGTATTCCAAAGCTATGTGCCAACTCAATTGAGAATAGTATTATAATCCTGTTTAATTTTGTAAGATCCAAGGAAAGAAATAGGTAATGTCTTGAAAACTGGACTTCTGCTGCTGAAGTGCTGACTGTGGTGTGAAGCATGGTCTTGCAGTCCTGTGTTGAAGCTTGTCTCACTGGAGTGCTCACATGGGGCGCTTGGCTGTCTAAGTTCTGCCTGTCTTTCACAGGCTTTCACTAAATATATTATATCACACCTTAACTTCTTAGTAGAAATAAAATCAAATTATGCAATTTCATTATTAGCTTCGCAAAGCTGTCATGGACCACGTATCAGATTCTTTCCTGGAGACCAATGTCCCTCTATTAGTACTGATTGAAGCTGCAAAGAATGGAAATGAGAAAGAAGTTAAGGAATATGCCCAAGTTTTTCGTGAACATGCCAACAAACTGATTGAGGTAAGTGTATTAGTGGTCTAATTAACAGAGGTAACTTGTGAGTCGTCACTTTTAATCACGTGATTGAATAGGCTGTAGGTCTTCAAGGGCTCATCAGTGCACAGCATTTATAAATAGTCATTCTCACGGGGGCTCTAGCATAACTGCTGTTCTGTCAGTTTATGTTGACCACATGGATAGCTTTTGTCTTAGAAACTCAATACCATCATTTACTGGTAGTGTAGCTAAAGCTAGACCATGATATTAGAACAGGATTGGTACAGTGTACCAAGTGGAAGCATCTACAAACCAGTCATCTTCTGACAAGATGCCTGGAAGTGCATCTCAGCAAGTTACCTAATTCTTGCCAGTTCTTATGTCCTACCTGTAAAATGAGGTCACTAATGAGAGTCATGTTCTGAGGACCAAAGGAGTGACAGATATGGTAGGTGTTTTACCTGATGGTTAGGCAGACTCGGCCTAGGACTGTTTTAAGAGTGAACAAGCCCAACATCCACTAAATTATACTTGAGCTTACACTAGAAATCTGTGTGAAAATGGTTGGCTTGTCAAATAATAATTAGAAAGGATGAATTAACATTTAATTTCCAGATAAGTTAGGTTTCTTCTTCATTTGTTAAATGAATTTACATTGTTTAGAAATGAGACACATACACACAAAACATAACCTTAGTACAGAAACATAATAATTGATAAATAGTTCATAAACCCATTAGTAAGTTGTCATTATGTAAAAGCAGAAACTGACCTGAAATGTAAAATGCAATTTATAATAACACAGACCAAGTTAATACTAAAATTATTTCAAGGCAAATACCAGTAATCACATTAAACACCTTACTAATTTTATACCTCATTTTGTTTGAATATTGATTGAAGTATTTTTCTGACCAGAATTATGCACAGAATGCATAGGTCAGCCTGTTATTCAAGTTAATGATTCTGAAGTTTGGAGCTAAAATTGGGGTGTTTCATTTGTATCTCCATTAAGCATAATCTGGTTCTCAACAGTCACATGACAGTGTAAGATGTCATTTCTAAGTGGACAGAAATTGTGTTCAGGAAACCAGTCCCTTATAAGTGGCCTACTTACTAAAAAGTTCCTTTGAGTGATAGGCATCAAGGCCTCATGTATCAACAGCTAAAGAGAGGTCAGTTTTTATCTGAACCCTCATGAGACAGCCGTTTGGGTCATCCTCAGCCTCTCTAACCAGCACCTACAGTATACAGCACTGTGTACTCTGATTCCCCCCCCCCCCCCCCCCCCAGACAGGGTTTCTCTGTGTAGCCCTGGCTGTCCTGGAACTCACTTTGTAGACTAGGCTGGCCTCGAACTCAGAAATCCACCTGCCTCTGCCTCTCAAGTGCTGGGATTAAAGGCGAGCACCACCACTGCCCAGCACTCTAATCCTTCTTAAGTGAACTCAGGCTTGAAGAGCTTCTCCCAGCTTATGTACTGCAAACCTCCAGTAGTGAGGCTCACTGAGCTCATGGGTTCAGTGGACTGACACCACTGAGAAACAGTGACTGGGCATAGTGGTGCGTGCCTTTAATCCCTGCTCTTAGGAGGCAGAGGAAGTGGATCTCTCTGAGTTCAAGGCCAGCCTATTCTCTATAATGAGTTATAGGACACCGAGCAGTACATAGTAAGACCCTGTCTTGAAAGAAAACCCGACAGACAGACAGACAGACAGAATTTAAGTCAATCTCGGACTAACGACTTGAGTCATTGAAAACTTTGTTCCAGACTTACACATCTCATTTCATTCTGAACATCGAGTCCTTGGAGATGAGAGGATGATGCTCCCCATCTTAGCTCAGTTCTAACCCTTTTCTCACCTTTCCCCTCTGCGTGCCCTCTACACCTATTGCCTTCTCCTACGGCTTACACAGCTGTATATTAAAGTGTATGGGATTCTCATCTCTTGAGGCATAACCCCAAGCTGTGCAGTGCCATTCTCCAAAGTTATATTTATGATAACTGAGACAGTAAGATGTATAATTACTATGTCCATGAAAAGGAAATTAATTTCTAAGTGCTTCAGAAGCCTTAGAGATTCCTGACTCAAGGTAGAACTTTTCCTGTCATGACAAGACTTCTCCTCTCCGTACAGCCTTTGTATTATAGTGGCACACCTTGGACTAATCAGAGATTTGGTTTTAGCAAAGATAAACTGCCTCACCATGTTTTGTGAATCCCCTGACGTCATTTCTTGCCATTAGCTGCCTTCTAGCTGAAGTAAATGTCTACAGGCCAGCTTTAATATGAGGGCCTATTTTCCCTTGGTGGGTCAGCAGAACTAAGAACAGTACATAAAATATATGCATGACTGGTAGGACATGAGTATAAATGGAAAGGAGAGAGTCAGATTCTACAACCACTAAGAATATTTGCAGGTATGTTCGGAAGGAGTGATCTTTCTGAAACTCTGCTGCAGAGTTCTAATGCTATATGTCAGGAATTAGCGTAGACCTAAGATAAGGTTGTAAGCCCAACAAGATCTACATTTCAAATGCCACCTTAGCGCTGTGATCAGTCAAAAATAAAACCAGCCGATTATGTAGTACACAGTACTTTATAGTGCAGTGTACTGTGACGGTATCCGATATGTATGAATTTTAGAAGGTATCTTGAGTATACAATCTGCCTAGGTTGCTACAGATACAGACCATACGACAGGTTAAGGCGAGTGCTCCATTTTATGATCCTCCTTGATCACTTATTACTTTTCTTCCCTGGTAAGACTGGCTTTGAGATTTGCTTTTTCCTTGGAGTTCCTACTGTTTTGTTGTTGCTCTGTTGTTTTTTGGTTTTTGATTTTTCAAGGTAGGGGTTCTCTATGTAGCCTTGGATGTACCAGAATTTGCTCTATAGACCTTGAACTCACAGAGATCCACCTGCCTCTTCCTCTCAAAGGTGTGTGCCTACTACTGACTGGCTAAGTTCCTGCCTTTTAACAGTCAGATTTACTCTTCTCTGTAGGAATCAACAGAGTATTCAGTTATTTCTTTTAAAGTCATAGGTTTTTACTTAATGGCGTGAATCCCTTTCTGTGTAGCTTTATGAAGCATCATGTATTCTTAGCGTTGTGGCACGTGCCTTTAATTCTAGCACTTGGGAGGCAAGGTCTAGGAATCCTAGGTCAGCCAGGCCTATGTAGTGCATTCCAGGGTAGCTTGGGGCTACATAGTGAGAACCTAACCATGTAGGGTTTCTGGGACTCCTCCAGTCTTTTAGTCATAGAAAACTCAGTCTTCAAAGACAGTGTATGCCACGTTGCTGTTAGGAGAAAGAAGCCATCATCTACTCTGAAACCTCTGTCCGTATTCTTGTTGCTACGTACTTGTAAGTTGGGAGTGCTTCCAGTATAAACTATGTCCTTTCAATATATAGTATGGAAAAAATAAAAATTTAGTTTTTTCATTTATTAAATGTTCAAATGGTAACAGTTTTAAATGAAATGTTTTACCTTTTTAGTTTTTAAATGTCACAAAAATCTTGTGTAGTTCATGTTATATCTGTTGGGCAGTGCTAGATGGTTCCTAGGCTTTGAGAAGCTTTCTTTATTGTAGCTCTTCTCTGTGTGTCCTCCATTTAAGTGCAGATCTCAGTGAGCACCAGCTCCAGGGGCAGCAGGCAGGGTAGTGCAGCAGCCAAGGCCTTCATCTTCAGGGACTGACTCATCATTATTTCTCAGGAGGATTTTGGGGTGGGCAACAGCAAGATTCTGAGATTTCCATTGATCTCACAGTCAGTCAGAGCTCAGGTTTTCCCTATAGAGGACCTGCTTCTTAGTGACATCAGATCCATTTCTACCAGTGGGCGCAAGTGGGTATTTTGTTCTATGTGTGGTTTAGATATGCTGTCAATGTAAACTTAGGTCTGGTATTCTTTATCAACTTTTCTTTCCAAAGTTGTCATTTCTTCTTATACTTTTTTTTTTAATATATCTTTTCCCCCTTCCATATAATCTGATGTTTTTACAATGCTAAGATAAAACATAAAATAGAACCTTTTAGTTTGCCTCTGGAAATGTCCTGTGGAATGGGTGTCGTATGTAACTGGCCTTACAGCCAGTCAAGGATACTTTTATTTTTATCTTGCTAAGACATTTACATAGGACAGATCTATGCTAGTACCCTCGTCTCCCTTTCAATATCAAGCATGAGATAATTATTTAAAAAGAAAGAAAGAAAGCATAGTATGTTCTGGCAGTTTTTCTTCCTAGAGTAGGTTCCCCTACAGTCCTGTCCAGTTTTCGTGTCATTAAAAATCATTGTAGAAAATGAGAAGGAGATTTGTAATAATGGTGGAGAGCAACTGCTCTGTGAAATGCTAGCCTGTGATTGGAATATTATCCCTCAGTGTTGCTCAGAGGCGATGATTCCGGTTCTCCTTCATGTTTAGCATCATTGGTATGCTGCACAAATGTCCTGACCTATGTTTAAAGTTTAAGCTCTTTGCTTTGCTTTCTCATGAATACTTGGGTGCTGTTGTTATATACATGCAGTCAACTGTTCCTGGAGTCAGATGATAACACCTCATACCTAATTCCTGAGGGTTATAGCCTGATTTCTTAGGTTTTTAAAGAAATGTGCCCCAGACCTGACTCAATGTCTCGATAGGTGTGTTAGGGTTTCTATGGCTGTGGTAAAACACCATGACCAAATAGCAACTTGAAGAGGAAAGACTTTATTTCAGCTTATAGTTCCATCTCATAGCCCACCACTGAGGGAGGTCAGGACAGGAACCTGAAGGCAGGAACTGATGAATGCCATGAAGGAATCCTGCTTACTGGCACTAGCCCAGGTGTCACCTCCCACAATGAGCTGTGTCTTCTCACATCAATCAAACAAAATGCACCATAGGCCAATCTGATCGGTCCATCTGAAGATTTTCTTCCCAAGAAAGACTCTAAACTTTGGTCACGTTGACATGAAACTAGTCAGCACATCTGGAGTTCACTTTCCAGGTACTATACTGAAAGGAGGGAATCAACTCCTGAAAGTTGTCCTCTGATCTCTGAGTGGACAAATGTCTTACTACTGCACAACTGCTTTGTGATTACTGAGCTGTGGGGCCCAGGTCACCAACCAGGCACCTACACTTGGCTGTGGCAGTCAGTGTTCTCAGACATATCTTCCCTGCCCCACAACGTTTTGTGTTTGAAAAAGTACAAGTCTCTGTCTGAAAGCTTGTTGATAAAGCCTTGGGATTGAAAGTGCCACTTTAGATAAGGTGCAGTTGTAGGACACTAATGTTTTAAAATACAGTTTTTATAAGTTTGTTTTTAGGAACTGGGGATGAGATTTTGAAGCAATGTATTAGAAAGATTCAAACCTGATTATCTCCAGTATTTTCTTTTTATTGTTAAGTATACAAAATTGATACCAAAGTTAGTTGTTTGCTAAGGCAGATGAAACCATGCTGTGCTGAAATGTAGCTTGGTTACCTCGTTTCTGTTCTAGCTGTTGCACATGTTCAGGTGCACATAGCGTACTGGTTTTTAACAATTAGTAATGAGACGTCTGTATAACCAGACCCTGCCATGATGCTTTCTTGTGTGCTGCTGTTTGGTTTGTTTGGTGCTCTCACCCACTCGGCTTCTCAAACCCATCCTCCTTCTTCCCCAAGATCGGACCAGTAAACTCCCATCATTTCTTTGTATTTATTTCTGTGATGGAGGCCATAGGATAGCCATTATCATACTGGTTTTCTGCAGCAGCTCCTAATGGCTGTCTAGCTTGCACTTTGAATCCTGTCTAGCTTCTTCCCTTCCACGGAAGTCAGTGTGATCTCCTTAAGTCAGCTCATATCATTCCTTTGCTTCAGAATTTTTCTCACCTACCCTTGCGTGGTTTCAAGGGACAGATGTGATACAGTCTGAAACTGTAGTTGACCATATTATGAAGTATCCTGTTTGCATTTCCAGCTGCTTTTAGTCCCGTGCCTCCATGCTGACTGGCCCCTGTCATCCTTCTCTCTCATTTTCCAGGCCCAAATGTTACTTCCACAGAAAGGCCTCCCTTGATCCCCTCAGCTCTCGTACAACCCTCTAGTGGTTATATTTGTTTATCCCTCCTCACTCTCTGAAATTAGTAGATTTGCTTAATAATCGTATTTATCTAGCCCTACTCACTGAAATAAAATGTTCTTTTGAATATATGCATAGAATGATTCCTCGTGCATACTGGGTTCTCAGCAGCTATTAGCCTAGTGACTGTCCTCATTCTCAGTGCTAAATAAATGTCTTGCAGATGCTCATTCTTCAGATTCAGCATCCAAACCCTGATTCAGTTGTGTATAGACGGTTGACAAACAGAACTTTGCATTGTGTGTTATTTTGAAGTAATCTTTATATAGAAGGTACCATGCACACTTGTATGTATGTATGTATATTTGTGTTGTGCACACACAGAATTTATAGGCATTCCAGGATGGATGACTTATCCGTAGTTCCTGAGTCTGGGTCTTATGATTATGCAACAAGCACTGATCATCTCTTCAGCCTGATCAGATCTTTTGGGATGTGAAGTTGAGAAAAATACAGTTTTTTTTTTTGGGGGGGGGAATGTTTAGATGACAGATTTGAGCAGTATTTCATTCTACTTAGCTAGAATTAATCTTTCAAAAACCTAAGCAACTTTTTTTATAGATTGGAAGAGATAAAAATATATAGAAAGATTATATCAGCAAACATTTGTGAACTCCTAAACTAGGAGTGGTGGCTCACACCTTTAATCCCAGTACTTGGGGTACAGAGGCAGAGTTCAACACTACCCTGGTCTACAGAGTAAGTTTCAGGACAGCCAGAGCTACATAGTCAGACCCTGTCTCAAACAAAACAAAACAAAACAAAACAAAACAAACGAAATCTAGAGATGAAGTAATAAATAATAAATCCTCATTTGTGTGGATATTATCTTCTGTTAGAGAATGGGGGGAAGATGAAAGTAAATACAGATTTTATGAGAGGTGTGTATAAGGTTCATATAATGAAATGGAATGAAGGAATATTTGAAAATTTTTTTATCCATTTCATTAGTGTTTGAAATGAATACAAAACTATTACTTCAGTACTTTTAATAAATGACCAACATAAATTTGGGACATAGCAGATGTACCAAATTGGTTTTTAGGAAGTGTGTGTGCGCGCGCGCGCGCGCGTGTGTGTGTGTGTGTGTTGCTTTAATAGAAATAATTTCTCTTTATAGCATATAAAGGATATAAAATAGAGTACAAAATTCTTTAGTGTGAGAGCGCCCTGTAAAAGTTGACCAAGTAATATCAGTCCTGATATTATGGCTGCATTCACTCAAAGGTGGGAAGGTCCTACAGTGCCTACAGAGGATGAATTACGTATGAACATAAAAGACCAAGTATGTGTGCAGTGTTGGTGACTGTGAGTGCCTGATGGATCACATTCAAGCGCTTTTGTGACTTAAAGTAGTAGTAAAGAGTTTTTCTGTGAGGTCTCTCCACTGTTATTTCTGAGGGTCTGCTTAGGCTCTAAGACTGACTCTTGGATTATGGTTGTCATTAATAGGACTTGTTGACTCCCCACAGGACAGTCTGTTTGTCTGTCTTAAATAAAATGTGCATAGATGTTAGATATCCTCGAGGTCATTGATAGGAGGGAGGAGGAGCAGGAACTGCTGTACTGAGTGCTTTGTGTTTTCTCTCATCTGCTTATAAATAGTGAGGGAGGCTTCTAGGCAAAAGTACCTTGTGTACCTTACTTTTTCCTCTCATATCAACTTCATGATGTCTTTATGTTAGTCTTTGATTGAAAGTATGTTAAGGTGGAAATTTGTTTGCTGTCGGAAACCTTTCTGTCACTAATGTAATATCTGTGTGTCCTTTTGGATGATTTCCTTACCTTTGTTCCTGCTTTGCTGTGTGCATCGTAAGAGCCAAGGAACAATCAGTGTTCTTTTTTACTTACCCAGGTCTCTTCAGACTTACAGCTCATAAGAGTAAGACAAGGAAGATAACACGTATCACTTAGTATCCTCCTCCCTTCATCCTCGGGTAGTGCATTAACATAGCCTTAAGATGGGAATTTGCTGCACTCAGGTTGCATCTCATTCGCTGCCTTGTGAATTAAGAATTACAAAGCGGAAGAAATCCTTTAACTGTTGGGCTCTCTCCCCCAGTTTCCTCATTATCTGGAACTTCATGGGGTATGACTTTATTAGTTTGAAATGTGTATTTTGACTACAAATTGAATGTTCTGCATTGTATATTTTATTTTTGTCATGAATTTGTATGTAATAACATGTAGCAAAGTGGCCTTGAAGGCTCCATGAAGAACATTTGAATTAAACACTGATCTTATTACTGGCTGTGTATTTTCAGTGGGTCCATGTGACTTGGCAGGCTGAAGCTCTAGCAAATAACAATCAGTGTACATGAGGCTAAGGAGTCGTCTTTGTTCCCAGACTAGTCTTTCTCCTCTGCCAACTTATCACTTTGTCAAATTGACAAAGCAAACCCTCCCTTCCTTCCACCACATGGGCCCCTTAGCTCAAACTCCCTTGGGTTCGGAGGCAGCAAGTGCCTCCACCCACAGAGCCATCTTACTACTCCAGAAACACTTTTCTTAAGGGGCCTCAGCAGCATCTTTTCTCTTGGATCCTGGTAGGAAGGATTGAGGAACCCTCTACCCAGTCTTGGCTGTGTTAGATTATAGGCCTGCCAGGCATGGTTATACGGGCCTTTAATCCCAGTACTTGGAGGCAGAGGCAGGCAGATCTCTGTTTAATATGACTTAAAGAACTGTAGGAGAGGGGCTGGAGAGATGGCTCAGTGGTTAAGAACATTGGCTGCTCTTCCAGAGGTCCTGAGTTCAATTCCCAGCAACCGTAGGGTGGCTCACAACCATATCTGTAATGAGATCTGATGCCCTCTTCTGGTGTGTATGAAGACAGCTACAGTGTACTCATATACATAAAGTAAATAAATAATTCCTTTTTAAAAACAAAACAAAACTGTAGGAGCTTCCATTTTCTCACCAGGAAATGGGACTGAGGACTGATGATATCTCATGTTTAGTGAGGCACGATTTCTAGGTTTACTTGTAAGATTAGGCAGCTAGGTAGATTTAGAAATAGGGAACTTCTTTAATCCCAGCATTTGAGAGGTAGAGGCAGGTGGATTTTGGAGTTTGAGGCCAGCCTGGTCTACAGAGTGAGTTCCAGGACAGCCAGGACTACACAGAGAAACCCTGTCTTGGGGGGAGGGGGGGTGAATATATATATATATAATTTAAATAAATTAATTATTATAAATCCTGTTTTGTATTTGTTACTAGTTATGCTTATTTATACCTTGCTTTTTCCTAAAATTAGATTATCATGACTTATTTTGAACAAAAATATATATGATAATGTCATATGTGAATAGCTAGGACCAAGTGAAGAATAGCAGGCAGTGTGAGTTTGTTATATGGAGTTTGTATTACTGAAGTATTGGGATGGAAGTGCTAAACAGACATGTAGGCTGAGGAATTCATGATTTTTCCCCACCTGGGGAATAAGCCCCTCCTAAGAATAATTTCAGAAAGAATTCTTCCCTGAGATTTACATATGAGGCATTTGAGTGATTTTTCAACACTTTAAAAATAAACGTAGGACAATTATTATTCTTTAATGGCAAGGTCATTTGCTACCACCTATGATGTGAGGATTTATCCAGTACACGCCTTTATGTGAAAGAAGTGAAAGCACTCATCACTCGTTTCTCCTCTCTGCCCTGTTTGTCAGCCCCTCACCCCATTCCCTGTTCTTGACTGTGCCATTAACTGTGTCGGTTGAGTTCTCTATTTCCCTCTTGTTTGGCTGTCACATCCTTGCTGTTTTAGTAGTCTGCCTCAGGTTTTCTGTGGGGGCAGGGGTGGTGGTGATAAATGCTTCTGTCCTTTTTGTTTGTTTTTATTCAGACTTCAGATTCTCTTGCAACATACTCATTATATACACACTCCTCAACATACTCTATTGGGTGTTAGTGCTACTACAGAGCTGCTGCCCTCCTCCGCACACACACTTTGTTTCACTTTGTAAAGGGTTAAAACCAGGGTCTTACTAATTGGCCAAGCTACTTTTGAGCTTACCTTCCTGCCGAAATGGGACTGAAAGCTGCATCTTCAGGCACAGTGACTTGAGTCCAGGTTTTATTGTATAGCCTAGGCTGGCCTAGAATCACTATCTTCCTACTTTAGCGCCCCTTGTTGCTGGAGTCACAAGATATGCACTACTGTGCCTGTCAAGCTAAAGACTTCACACTGATTTTATTATTTAATCGCATGTCAGGTGTGTGCCCACTGCCCGTGGAAGCCGGAGGAGGATGTCACATCCTCTAGAACTGAAGATACAGACCATTGTAAGCTCCCATGTAGGTGCTGGGAATCAAATTGAGACCTTGAAGAACAGCCTGCTGAGTTGAACGATTTCCCCCACAGACTAATTTTTTTTTTTTAAGTCGTATTGACTGCTGTTCCAAATCTAAAGGTGCAGGTTTTCCTCAGTAAGAGGTGTGAAGGTTTTCCTTCCCTGTCTTCCCTTTCAAGGTAGCCAGGTCTGGCACTAGTATATGAGGCTGGCCTCTCGGAGCTATAGTCTAGATCTTGCATTTGCACATTTGTCATCGTGAGAAGTGAGTAGTCTCGTCCCTGGAGGGTGTGTTGAAGCTTATTCATCCAGAAAAGACTGTTAGTGACAAGCATCGCTTCCTCCTCCTTCCAGGCCTAAGACAAGCAGCATCCTCTTCTAGAGTTATCAGAAACAGTTAGGGTAATGTTTTAAAACAAAGAATTTAAGTCTTCTGTAGCCTTTTTCATAAGATTTGTATCAAGGAAACAAATGACTTAAAGAATGTAGCCGTTTTACCATACCCACACCACCCTGTATCTGAACAGTATTCTTTACTTCTTGATTTTGAAAATATTTGTAAGGTTTAAGATTCACAGAATTGAGATAGTATAAATAGGAATAAATTGAAATAAAATTGTTGGGTGGTTAGAAAGCAAAATCCCAGTGTCTTTTCGTGGTCTTTGTCTTTCGTGGTCCCTGTCTGAAAGCAGCTTATAGAGGCAGTAGGCGGGGCTTGTGTTGCTGTTTCACCTCACCAGGAGCTTTGTGATGTTGTCTAGTTTTTTATTTGTTTTCCAGAATGCCCCTCCCTTTTTGTGAGGTAGCGTTTTTATGGTATAGCTAATCCTAAAGAGCAACATTTTTAGGACAGCCAGAACACTAGCAAGCTAAAACTATGGTATAACCTGTAAAAATCATTTCTTCTTATGTCAGCTGTGGCGTGGTCACCTGGGAGGGAAGGTGAAGGTTGACATTGAAGTAGACTCTGCCAGACAAGGAAGTCCAACCAGCGCTGCCATTCTGAGAGCCCCTGTGGGAGTTTCTCATTGCTTCCATTGTCGTCACCTCCCTTCATTGATGAGGAGGGTGGCATTGTCTGTTGTGTTTTGTTTAAGACACAATCTCACTCCGTAGACCAGGCTGGCTTTACATTCACAGACTTCACTGGCCTCTGCTTCCCAAGTACTGGGATTAAAAGCGCATGCCACTACACCTGGCTCATTTGGTTCACTTCAGTGTTACCTTTATCATGTCTTAAAAATCTTAATTTACCTGTGTTCAAATAAACTTAACTTGAATTTATACATATGACAAGGAGAGCAGCAGTTTAGAGTTTTGATTTCCTCCCCTCAAGAACAACTGCAAATTTTACTATTTGTGGGTACTGACAGTTCCTTCCTTGGTGTTCCTTGGGTTTTCTTATAATTGCCTTATTGTGACTGTTCAGGCAGATTAGAGCTCTCGAAGCCTGTGAGCCACCTCTTCTGATACCAGCCTACAATGTAACATTGTGAAGTCCTTGCAGGCTGAGAAGTGACGCTCCTTCCTGCGTTGTATCTTCTGTTTTCTGGGAAGGCCAGAGTGAGGCATGGTTACTGCCCTGTTTTCCAGGCAAAAGAGGAAAATGCTCATAGGCGTTGTTATGTTCCTCCCTCGTGCAGGTTGCCAACCTGGCCTGTTCAATCTCCAACAATGAAGAAGGCGTGAAGCTTGTCCGAATGTCTGCAAGCCAGTTAGAAGCGCTGTGTCCTCAGGTAAAGTATACACTGTCTCCAACATTGGATTTAGTAGGGTAGATATAAATTTATTTTGCTTTCCCTTCCTTCTTTCCTCCCTCCCCTCCCTCCATCCCTCCCTTTCTTCCTTTTTTTTTTCCCTAAGTATATATATTTTTTATTAGGTATTTTCCTCGTTTATATTTTCAATGCTATCCCAAAGGTCCCCCATACCCCCCCCCCCAATCCCCTACCCACCCACTCCCCCTTTTTGGCCCTGGTGTTCCCCTGTACTGGGGCATATAAAGTTTGCAAGTCCAATGGGCCCCTTTCTTCCTTTAAAAAAGGGGGGGGGGTTTAAATAGAAGTCCTGATACAAATAAACCATAGATTGGGAAAATTTAAGTATCCTTTTTTTTTTTTTTTTTTTAATCATATGCTACTGCCTCCTTGCCTTTAATTTAAAATGCATAGGAGAGAGTCATCAGATGGCTCAGTTCTGCCAAGACTGATGGTCTTGGTCCACCCCCAGGACCTACGTGGTGGTTAGGAGAGAGCTGACTTCAACAAGTTCCTCTGTTCTCCATGTATGCATTGTTGTGTGCATGTGTTATGTGTGTGGTACACAGGTGTCTGACCAATCTATGCAGTTGTGACGCTCTTGTCACAAAGTACTAGTCTTATACAAATAATAGTAACCTGGTTGAACCAGCCACTGAAGTGAAGGCTGAGAGTTTCTGTTTTAATAGTGAGTGACACTTGGAAAGATGGAGAATTGGGCTGGGCTAAGTGTATGGGATGCTAGAAAGACTAGACTATAAGTGTATAAAACAACTAATTCTTTCTTTCTTCCTTCCTTCCTTTCTTTCTTTCTTTCTTTCTTTCTTTCTTTCTTTCTTTCTTTCTTTCTTTCTTTCTTTCTCCTACTTTATTGGTTTGTGCTTACACATGTTGCATGTTCTCATGGTGTGAGGATAGAGGACAGCTTGTAAGAGAGAATTGTGTCTGATCTACCCCTAAATGGGTCGCAGGGACTGAATTCAGATTATCAGGCTTATCAGCAAGCAACCATTATCTGCTGAGCCATCTCACTGGCCCCGGCTAGTGCCTTTGAATATTCAGTGTATTTGTCTCCTGTGTGATATTCTCTCTGTCACTCAGATCTCTAAGCAGGCTTAAGTCATGCTTTCTACTTTCCCTGATAGAGAATGCTTACAGCACAGTCTGAGAGTTAGGTTAACCTCTCTGTGTGTCCTGCCAACCAGGCTGTAGACATAGACCAGAGGGAGCAAGCAGAGGAACTGTGGGGATTGACTCAGGATGGGCTTTCTATGTAAAGTCTGAACCTTAAGTGCCCCGCCCGTGACAACTGTCCCCTGGCTCTTTAATGTGAAAGCACTCGAGCCTTCTATGATGGACCAATCACAAGGCCCTGCCATGTGATAAACATCTTGCCAACTTTATACCATCATAAGATTTTCCAGTGACTGATTGCTATGAGATAATACAGTGAATTGGATGACCAAATTGTATGAAATAAATTTAGAGTTGATATCTAAAGATTGGACTTTCTTCCCCTCAAGTTTGCCATTTTATCCTTCCAGCACTTTAATATCTTTGGTTCTCCGTTTCATTTTAAAATGCTTGAAAAGCGACAATGCTTCCACATATCTGCAGAAACAGATGGTAACATACGCTGATCACACCTACCAAGAGTATTTATATAAATGATCTTAAAGCCTGGGGAAAGGAATCACAGGGAGAATCTAGTCGATGCTAATGAAAATGCTGGAGCTGATGAGCCTCCTGAGTTGGCCATGTCGTAGCATGGAGCCCACCACACAAAGCCTCAGTTCTCAGCTTCACAGTTTCACATAAGATGGACCTCAGGACTGAGTTTAAGACACAGGACCCAGACCATACTTGGCATTGGGGTTGTGCCCTGAGTAAAAGATCTTTTCTGGGAGTGATTCTTCTTTATACGTGCAGAGCTGGGCATCTTCAGTATTGGAAATGCAGACTGGACCATGTGGGCTGTTCATCTTTGTTTTCCTAAGTTAGTTCTGTTACCTAGATAAAAGAGAAGAGGCCCCATTGCCATGTCCACATGCGGCTAAGGGTGGTAAGGTTTTTTTTTTTTCATGTACTTCCTCTCCATGTCTGAGCATCTTTTGGAGAAAGAACTCTTCAGATCCTTTTACATCCTCACTGATTACAGTGAACAGTGAATAGTATGAAAACGAATGTGGAGACAGACAGGAGAAAACAGTGACGAGAGGTGGTTAAAATGCTTTATAAAGGGGATGGGATGGGGCTAGGAAGATGGCTCAGCAGTTAAGAGCATGGACTATACTCAAAAGGGGACTGGGTTTGTTTCACAGCACCCATGTTAACAAACTATTGGCAATTGTAGAAGAGAAGCACCTCTTGTCTCCCTAGGCCATGTTTAGAAAAACTCACTCAGTGCGTGTGGGCTGTCTGTGTAGAGTGAAAGTGGGTAGTGTGTACGCCATGGCTCACGGCTAGACTAGTGCTTTCCCTGGAGACAGGAGGAGGGCAGTGCTCTGCACCCTTGCCGCGTGTTATTTTTGGAGTAGGGGGAACAGCTTAGTGGTTACTAGGAGATGGGATAAGGAGAGAAGAGGAAGATGGGGAGTGCTGACTCCTCATTACTAATACATTTGGAGCTTCTTAAAAAATGATTGAATTGAATGCATTCTCATTGTCACTATAGTAATTCTTATTGAATTTACACATGATTTATAAATTGTATCTCAAGAAAACGTTGGGGTGTGTGTATGCTGTGCTGCAGCTGGAATTTTGAGCCCTGCACATACTGGTCAAGCTTTCTACCAGGGGCTGTGTCCCCAGTCCTAGGTTCTTACTTATATGTAGCAGACTAGATACTTTTCTGTGGAATTTTATATGTCAGAGATACCTCTGTTAAAATGACAAAGGGAAACGAGTCCTTGGAATTGAAATACAGTACCTTTATCATGAATGAATTCCGATAAGTTTGGCATTTGGTACCAGGCATTATGCATTATTGCTACTTCTGTAATGATGTATAACTGAGATGAGTCAAAATATCCCCACAGTAGGAGAGTAATGTAAGATACCTGTAAAATGGAAATAATAATGTTTTAATATATACTTAATGATGTTGAATATTTAAAAGAAGGAAGCAGGATGATTATATGTGGCATATAATTTTAATTATGTAATTTTTGATGGTACATTTCTATGAATGTTTAAAAAACCTGGAATTTAATGTCAAAACTATAGAATTGGGGGCTGGAGAGATGGTTCAGTGGTTAATTAAGAGCACTGGCTGCTCTTCCAGAGGTCCTAAGTTCAATACCCAGCAACTACATGGTGGCTCACAACCATCTGTAATGGAATTCAATGCCCTCTTCTGGTGTGTCAGCCACAGAGTACTCATATACATAAAATAAATAAGTCTAAGAAGAAAAAAATTATAGAATTGCCTTTACAAATTGGCTGAAATAGAGAGAGCCTTCACTTATTTTATAATTGTCTGTTGTTTTCAAATAATATTTATAGCTTTGGTGTTAAAGTTTAAGGCCTGCTATTCAGTATTTCCTCTGTACGACCTGTGGTGGAGCACATGATGTCATGTTTGACCAAAGCACCCCGTGTGATTGGTTTGCAATGGCTGTGATAGGATGAGCTATGTGCATTTTTTTACTGTCTTCTGCAGGTTATCAATGCTGCATTGGCGTTGGCAGCAAAGCCGCAGAGTAAACTGGCCCAAGAGAACATGGATCTTTTTAAAGAGCAATGGGAAAAGCAAGTCCGTGTTCTCACAGATGCTGTTGATGACATTACTTCCATCGATGACTTCTTGGCTGTCTCAGGTAATGATCTGGTTCCCTAAAGTGGCATGTAGAATTGTTGTCCAGGTCATAGTTACAGACAAAACACTCTCACATCTGGTCAAGGAAACTCTTATCAGTAACATGCTGGTTCCCACACTTGTGTCCTGAGCAGGGGGAGTGGACCTGGAGCTCTTTCCCTCCTGGTGGGGCTGGTGTCCACCCTGCATCATTAGTTACTGGGCTAGCAGAACTTTTCCCTGCTGGTGTGATCTGTGTGTCATATAACAGTCCACCAGTCTTGATACTTCAGTTTAGACCTATGTCCTGGTGCCACTGGTCACTGGTAACAAGCCTGTGAAGCTCAGGGGAGGAGCCTCTCAGCTCTCTCAGCTTTTATTGTAGAGAATTCCCTTTACCTTCTTGGAATGCTTCTGTCTCAGGAGTGATCATAGTTTAACTACTTTTTTAAAGACTATGTCGGCATGATGCACAGATAGAAAACAGAGAGGAAATATTTAAGTGCCATTTAATTATGAACTTGCAAAAAATAAATCTGGGTAATTCACCTCACAAAAACAGTTGATTTCATTATATAAATATAAACTGGTAATGGCATAGTAAATTGCATTCATATAGAACATGTCTGTCAAATGCAATTCAGTGTTTAGCTCACAGAAATAAATTTTAATCCTATCTCCTTAGAGTTGAGTAACACTAAATGCATTTTCCATTTAACATGGACTTTGGTGCCCCTGGCTGTGTTGTCTTCTTGGAAATGCCAGGCTTCCTGAGGCTAGTGGCTGTGGGCAGATTTAGTGACTGGGTTCTTGTAGAGCTGAAACTACCTGTCACCCCAGGGAACCACGGGCTGGAATGTGGAAGATGTGAGTGGCAATGGGGCTTGAAAGAGAAGCAGACTTAAGTACATGCACAGCACAGTCCTCCAGCAGTGACCTATATAAAGGGGACACTGTGCTCTGCATACCAATGTCCCTGGCATTGCACGTCCTCCCTGAGATGGTAGCTTTGGCTTAACTTGAGAAAGCCTGGTGCAGGCTGTTTAGCTGCAGGAAGAGGTGGTAAACGGTGTGGTTGCAGGACTGCCAAATTGCAGATGCTGCTACTTTAAAACAAGAAAATTCATTTGCAAGCACATTGTTGCAAGTGCCAAAAATGCAGCAATGGGCCTTTTTGGGAATCTTGGCCTTCTGTTGTTTTTCCCAATGAAGTATGGAATTATTCTTTTTCATAGGCCTAGGGAAAAACATTCTACCTTCATAGCACATTTTTAAGCAAACAACAAATTTGGAAATCTAAATGCAAAGTTCCCTCTGGATAAATACTATATTCTTACAGTTTTGTGTTTTTTCAAATTAAAGTGGGTATGTTTATTGAGCTTAGACTCAAGGGATTTTCATTTTTTCTTACAGTAAAGTAAAATATAAAGTAAAAGTGTTCCTCATATAATATTTTTTCAAATCAGACAACAAAAGGGATTAAGTAACAGCATTTAGTGGGATGCAGACAGGATTTTAAAAGGTTATTTAATATAAAATGGAAGACCAGTAAAGAGAAATTAAATTCTTTAGTAGATCCACTTTTATTTAGTGAATGGGTCCAGCATTGTTGTAAGTAAATGAGTTTAAGAGAGGGCTGACTCAGTGCAAACAGTCGAGCCAGTTTCTATTCAGTGAACTCAAACGTAGACTTGTTCTCCTGAAGAGAGCACCTGAACGGTGTTATGTCTGCCTCTTCTGAGTGTTTGATTGTTCTGTCATAAGATTGCTTAGGAATACAAGGGATTAGTGATGCAGGTGAGGATGGTGAAGGGCCAAGCAGGTGCCTGGGTAAGTCCTGGTAGACTAAGCAGTTAGTTTGTAGTGCTCAGAAATACAGGACTTCCCTTCTTCTTATCAGTAGCTGATAATGAGCCTGTGAGCCCCTCCCCACCATGATTGACTCCTGATAGGCCCAGTGCAGGCAGTTGCTACCATTGAGTTCCTGTTGAAATGACTGTCATAACCAGAAGATTTCACAGGCCCTTTTCTTTATCTTCTGGCTAGTGCATTCTTTGAGCCCCTTCTTCAATCCCCAAGCCCTAGAGGAGTTGTATGAATGTCCCGTTTAGGGCTGAGCACAGAACCATCTCTTATTCTCACCGTCTTGAAAAGGCCTCTGAGGTTGAGTACCGTTCTTCTGTGAGTATAAACAAGTGTCAGGGGCCACAGTGGTACCTACCAGTTTAACTAAACCTTAGTGAGTTCCTCTAAGGTCCAGACGTCCCCAGCAGTGGCTCTGACTGGGTTAGCATTGCCGTTTCCCCTTCTGATTCCGTCTAAGACCCAGCCTGTGTGTTGGTGCTGCCCAGTTAGGATGGGTCTTCCCACCTCAGTTCATCTAAACTAAGTAGTTTCTCAAAGGTGTGCCCATAGGCTAGTCTGCCTAGATCCCTTGGTGAGTCTAGATCCCTTCAAGTTGGCAGTCAGTATTCACCCTCATTAAAATGTTTATTCCCTGCCCTGTCTGGTTTTCATACAAAGGGATTGTTTTCTGCCTTTTTAAAAAAAAAAGTATAATAAAATTAGCAAAACTGTAGATGAGAATTTCCTTTAAAGGAAACTAAATTTAAAGGAAGGAAACAGGACTTGAGAGCTGTTTGGTGACTAGAAAGAATAGTGGTGGTTTGGTTTTTGTTGTTGTTTTTCTGTTTTGTATTGTATTTTTTCTTGCTGATGTAAGAAGTAACTTAGGAGTGAAAGGGTTCACAGTTGAATAGTACAGTCTGCTATGTCAGAAAAGTCGTGGCACTATATGTGTAATCAGGAAACAGGGAGAGTAATTGTACTTGACCGCCATCTACCCACAACAGGTTTTTGTGTTTTCATGTAATCCTGAGTGTCCTGGAACTCATATTGTAGACCAGATCCATCTGCCTCCTGAATGCTGGGGTAAAAGGCGTGTGCCACCACTGCCTGGCTCCTTTCTCCAACCCAGGCAGTGGTGCTGCTCACAGTGGGTAGACTTACCACCTCACCGGCATGCCCAGAGGCTCATCTCACATGTCAGACTTCCTGAGATAAGTCACAGTCAGCTTCTTTAAGTGGACTTCCTTTGTGGCTTCATACCTTCTTTGGATGTGACCACAGATGGGGAAAGAGTATGTATGAATTTAATAAAATTGGAGTTTGTTTTTGAAAACAGGTATCTAGATGCTGTTTTTTATAGAGTACATCACTGAGTCTGATGTATTGACCCCCTCCAAAGTGTGAACCACCCTAAAACAGGGATGAGATCTAAATCATATAAAAAAGAGGGTTGTAGGGTTTTTATTTGTTTTTAAATCAGAATCGTTTCTTCCCTTTTGACTTTCCCACCTTTGGGAAAATATGGGGTTCAAAAAAAGTAGTTTCAACATTAAGACCTTGAATGATGGCAGGCTTAGTATACATTTGTTTAGTTAGTATGTAGGGAATTTGGATGCTTATGATGATGTTGAAGTCTTCCTTCTTTCTCTCCCTTCTTCCCTCCCTCCTTTCTCCTCCTCTTCCTTCTTTGTTTTGTATACTCCTGGCCGCCATTCCTAGAACTCCGTGTAGACAAGGCTAGCCTTGAACTTCCAGAGACCTGCCTACCTCTGCCTCCTGAATGCTGGGATTAAAGGTGTGCACTCCCACCTGGCCCCAGTGTGCTTCTTAAAACAGATTGCATTTGCTCTGTTTGTTCTAGCTCTTCTCTAAGAACTAGACCTTCTGCACTTGCTATGCCACATTCTGTTGTTGGCAGAAGTTATGTCTTTAAGTGACATAACTTCTGAGAGCTGTCATGCCTTCCAGAAAAGAAGTTGATGTTGCCACCTACTGCAGCCCTTCTTGTGCGCTGTCTCTCTGCTTCTCGCCCCCTGCTGGGTCTGCCCTACTGCCATGGTGCCTGTGTGCACCTAGCAGCTTGCTCCTCTTAGCACGGTTTCCTTGGCCCTTTGCCTTGTTTCCCTTTCACGATTACAGATGAGATTGGGAGAACTTGCTCTGGGGTTTCTGAAAACAGTGTCAGGCTTTGAAAGGAAATGGTTTGGAGTTTTCAAATCCAGCTGTGTGCCTAGTAGGAGTTTTTGGTCAATTTAGCTGGATTCACTGACAGTCAATGAAGGAGGAGTTCTTGAAGGTAGCGTGTGTGTTTGTATTACATTATGTATTTGCTTATTGAAGGCGGTGTGTTAGTTTGTATTACATTATGCATTTGGCATTATAGACTGCTCATGCCATGAGGTATGTCTGGAGGGCAGAGGACACGCGTAAGAGTTGGTTCATACTCTAGATTCACGCCCCACCCTTCTGAGTGCTAGCATGCCAATGTGTGCCACTGTGCCTAGCTCCTTCATGTAAAACTTGGAACATGCTGTGTTACCATGCCACCTTCCAGTAGACCTGATTCTTCATTCATCTTTTTGTCCTCAGAGAACCACATTTTAGAAGATGTGAACAAGTGTGTTATTGCTCTCCAAGAGAAAGACGTGGATGGGCTGGATCGCACTGCCGGTGCCATCCGAGGCCGGGCAGCCCGAGTCATTCATGTAGTCACCTCAGAGATGGACAACTACGAGCCAGGAGTTTACACAGAGAAGGTTCTGGAAGCCACCAAGCTCCTCTCCAACACAGGTCTGAGGACTGTTTCCCACCCACCCACCCCCACAGGCACCTAGGGTTTCTCTGGTCCCCACCATGGCTGGCTCTGACAGGCTGTCCTTTCATTCCAAATACTGGGGATTGCACACACACAACTTTTGCACACATGGATTGGCTCAGTGTGCTAGGAGGAAGTTGGCTCTTGGGCAGCTCACCAGCACATTCCTTTTATGTATGTGAGATAAACTTGTGCGTTGTCTCCTGCTAGTGGGGTCAAACCCCTCCTCCGCAGTGTTAGGGATTGAACCTAGAGCCTCTTACATGGTAGGGAAGCACTTCACCAGTAAACTACTACCCCAGCCTGCTGTAGTTCCCATTCGTAAGGCCTCAAAGTCATCAGCATCATTCCAAGTTCTCAGCCCCACAGTCCTAGTTCACAGAGTCTGCCGAGAAGATGCTTGGGTCCTTGAGAAGCAGAGGCTCTTTGTCATGACCGTGACTGTCCGTCCAAGGATTCAGGGAAGGTTGGTGGAGTGCATCTGTGCAGTGCGACCTGTCCTCCTTGTCTCTGCAGTCATGCCGCGCTTCACTGAGCAGGTGGAAGCAGCTGTGGAAGCCCTCAGCTCGGACCCGGCCCAGCCCATGGATGAGAATGAGTTCATCGACGCCTCCCGTCTGGTGTACGACGGCATCCGGGACATCCGGAAAGCAGTGCTGATGATCAGGGTGAAGAACCATGTTCTGCACATTTTATGTTTTATATATTTATATATATGAGTCCACTGTTGCTGTCTTCAGACACACCAGAAGAGGACATCAGATCCCATTACAGATGCTTGTGAGCCACCATGTGGTTGCTGGGAATCGAACTCAGGACTCTGGAAGAGCAGTCAGTGTTCTGGACTGCTGAGCCATCTCCCCAGCCCTTCCAGACATTTTAACAGCTTCTTTTTTTATCATTTGCTAACTTAATCATTGTGTTATTCTGGAACTCAGTAGATACAGTGGCAGTATATTAAATCCATGAATCTAAGAGCTTTTAGAATGAGAACCCAAACATGGACCAAAGAAAGGAATCTAACATGAGTTGGGCTTGATGAATTAATTTAGGGAATTTAGTTGGATAATCATAGAATAGTTAGAGTTACAGGGAAACTACAGAAAATGATGTCTTAAGTTTCAGAGAACTTTTTCTTTTTTTTTTTTTTCCATTTTTTATTAGGTATTTAGCTCATTTACATTTCCAATGCTATACCAAAAGTCCCCCATAGCCACCCATCCCCACTCCCCTACCCACCCACTCCCCTTTTTTTTGGCCCTGGCGTTCCCCTGTACTGGGGCATATAAAGTTTGCGTGTCCAATGGGCCTCTCTTTCCAGTGATGGCCGCCTAGGCCATCTTTTGATACATATGCAGCTAGAGTCAAGAGCTCCGGGGTACTGGTTAGTTCATAATGTTGTTCCACCTATAGGGTTGCAGATCCCTTTAGCTTCTTGGGTACTTTCTCTAGCTCCTTCATTGGGGGCCATGTGATCCATCCAATAGCCGACTGTGAGCATCCACTTCTATGTTTGCTAGGCCCAGGCATAACTCTGACAAGAGACAGCTATATCAGGGTCCTTTCAGCATAATCTTGCTAGTGTATGCAATGGTGTCAGCATTTGGAAGCTGATTATGGGATGGATCCCCGGATATGGCAGTCTCTACATGGTCCATCTTTTTATCTCAGCTCCAAACTTTGTCTCTGTACCTCCTTCCAAGGGTGTTTTGTTCCCACTTCTAAGGAGGGGCATAGTGTCCACACTTCAGTCTTCATTTTTCTTGAGTTTCATGTGTTTAGGAAATTGTATCTTATATCTTGGATATCCTAGGTTTTGGGCTAATATCCACTTATCAGTGAGTACATATTGTGTGAGTTCCTTTGTGAATGTGTTACCTCACTCAGGATGATGCCCTCCAGGTCCATCCATTTGGCTAGGAATTTCATAAATTCATTCTTTTTAATAGCTGAGTAGTACTCCATTGTGTAGATGTACCACATTTTCTGTATCCATTCCTCTGTTGAGGGGCATCTGGGTTCCTTCCAGCTTCTGGCTATTATAAATAAGGCTGCTATGAACATAGTGGAGCATGTGTCCTTCTTACCAGTTGGGGCATCTTCTGGATATATGCCCCAGAGAACTTTTTCTTAAGGTAGGTAAAGTTACAGTGCTTCTGCCAAAAGGAACGCTCCCCTCCTAGAAGGGAAACCCAGGCAGGTTAGAATCTCTGCTCAGGATAAAGAGTCCGGCAATTGGCAGCCCTCAGGATGTCCCACGGCTCATGGCCAAGTGGAAGTTCTACCACTAGGGCTTATGTGACCCACCCCAGAGAAAGCAGCACAAAGTGCTTGACCTCCATGTGAACAAGGGGGTTCTGAGTCTGCAGGTTCCTCCATCAAACAGGTCCTGAGCCTGAGTCTCACAAACTGCCATTTTAGCCCTATCTATCTAGCCAGCAGAAGCTAACCACGTTGTCATTTGGGAACATGTTGCTCCACAGATATAAGACATGGCCTACCTGAGTCCTACGCCACCCCTTCCCCCATTCATTGCAGGCCCCTCAGAACAGGCATTTGGAATACGATTCCCACCTCCTACATTGCTTGAGTTTTGCCCGCTGTTGTGTGGTTTGGTCAGTCAATTGAGTTTCATTTATACCTTCTTTGTTTTCTAGTCAAACCTCCAAGGTGGTAGGCAGGGACTCCATCCCATTTTTTTAACCCTGTCTACCTAGCCAGCAAAAGTGTTAGTTAGAAACGTGTTAAAGGCCTATTGCTTCCACTTTGTATGAGGCATTGGAAACTCAGGAAAGACCACCATTCTCTGGGTGAGGCAGGAAAGCTGCCCATCTGCCTAAGCACACTGGAAAGAGGAATAGTTGTGGGTGTGGTTGGAGGATAGCAAAGACTTCCAGGCTTTCCAGGGCTAGCTAATGAAGAACCCTAGTGGACCAAAGATCCTTTAGTGGGTAAAGGTGTCTGCTATCCAACTTTGTGACCTGAATGATCCCTAGGACCCACATGGCTAGAGAAGACTAAGTCCTACAAGTTGTCCTCAGAGTTCCAAGCTACAGCAGAAGTACTTTATCTCTAATAAAGTCTGGTTAGCAGTATCAATGGCAGCTAGTGGCTATAATATGGTATTAATGGGTGCCAAGGCTACATATACTCCAGCGATGCACATAGTTCTACTTCTCTGGCTGGGTGCCATTGGGAGCAGAGCTGTATAGTTTTTTCTAGGAGGTGATCAGGCTAAGAGCACCATTCTGAAGAAGCAGTCTGGGCACTATCTCTCTGATGTGTGTCCCCACCGCCCCCCCAATGGCGTTACTGGGGAGCTGGAGTGAAGGCTCAGTGACTAAAAGCGCTGGCTGTTTTTTGAGCGGTTGAACACTCACCTGGTGTCTCAGAACCGTCTGTAACTCAGTCCCGGGCATCCCAAGGCTCTTCTAGCCTTCAGGGATACCAACCATGCAGGAAAGCAGAACTCCCATACACAGAAAGTAAATGTTTAAAACATTAATGGCTTCATTGGATGAAATAAATAAACAGGCAGTGTTTCCAGCACAGGCCTGACACATAAATGGCTGCTACTTACTATATTTAGTTCTGTGCTGGAATGAAGAATGGCAGGCCTTTCCTCTCCTCCTGGGCCTCCAGGTTGTGTATAGTGATAGACTCTCAGGGAAGGCAGCCTTCAGTGCTCAAGTGGGCTTGGCAGGGAACCGGCAGAAGTGAAGCTTTGAAGATGGTGGTGTAGTTTAGCACGTGCATAGGGCTCACTGACGATGATGGTGGTGGTTAGCATTAGGTTAGCGTTAGCATGTACGCACGCCATCACTGACCCATCACAGTCATCTTGGTTTTCTTGGGAAATGAGTCTCAGTGATAAAGCCAAGTATTCATTAACCTGAGCCAGGAATCCATCCTCAGCATGCACATGTGTGCACAGGGCACATGTACGTATGTGTACATGGTACATGCATACAGAGTTCTTCTCACTAGTCCTCTAGGCTGCCATGTCTTTGATTGGCCCCACATGCTACTTTTCACTCAGCCCCTCAGGTCTTGGTTTTCTTTTTAAAGTACATTATTTTCATGTGCACATGTATGGAGACCAGAGGACACCTTGTGGAAGTCAGTCCTCTCCTTCTACCATGTGGGCCCCAGGGATTGAACTCAGGTTCTCGGGCTTGGCAACACATGCCTTGACCTACTCAGGCATCCCGCCCTGGTGTAAGGCTCGGCATATCATCCCTCTGCCTGAAGTCTCTTAGCCCAGGGCATCCACACCAGCCCCAGCCTCAGTCACTGAACAGCTCTTCCACACTCTCTTAGCTCAGCCAGCAAGCTAAGTTGTTCTTTTACCTCAGTTTACCCACACTCTCCACCTGCATGTTCCCACTGTCTCACAAAACCGTTGCCTGTTTCCAGTCACTATGACGGCTGTTTATTGTGCTGACCACTTTGTAGTAAGCCATATAGTTTACTCGTTCTTTGCCCATTACTTCTGTTCACTGTTAGAATAGGTGAGTGAGTGAGTGAGTGAGTGAGTGAGTGAGTGAGTGAGTGAGTGAGTGAGTGGAGAAAAGAGAAGAGCTCCCTTTCTTGGCAAGAACGATTCTTAGGACCCAGCTAGGCTCTGGGAAGGAAGCAATGTTGGCTGCTGCTCTGGAAAGCTCCTTGGACCTAGCACACAGCAGTCTGTGGCTGAGCTCAGAGTCACACACTGACAGGATCTCTGTGACTCTGTAGTACCTGTGATCTTCCCCAGTACCAGGCTCACTTCTCTCGGGCAGACCCAACCTTCACCCGTCAGACCCATGCCATTTCCTCAGTGCTTCTCATAAGACCCCAGAGATGAGGCCTCGCTGCCCCGTGACACAGGCCAGCCATCTGGGCCAACGCCAACCCCAGCTGTTCTTCATGCCTGCCGGTTCTTCCTGATAACTGTTTCAAGTCAGAGGCTAAGCAGGAGGCTGGTCACCTGTGCCAAATAGGATTTTTACCTAATAACTGCTGCAGGGGACTACAGCTGCCAGCCCCTTTGGTCTTTGATATGTACTGAAGTCTCCTCTGCTATATTCTCTTGTCCTTTGATAAAAATAAAATTAGACTTTAGGGATAACACATTGTTTTTTTATTCCTCAAAATAGCCTTTGGCACCCAAAGAGAAAGCCCAGCATTAATTTATGTCATGTTCTTGTTGTCATAAAGTAAGCATTTATGGAATTGCTTGATGTTGGGTAAAAACATCTCTTCTTTAAAAACTTTTGTCCAAGGATGGTTTTTACCTTCATGTGCATTTGTAGATTCGTTGGGGAATTGTATTAAAACTGAAATCTTCGTTATGATTGATTCAGAGGTCAGCCTGAACCCTAAGTCCTATGTGAAGAGCTTTCTTTACAGAGAGGGTGAGGAGGCTGACACACTGCTCTGGTGACCAGAGGCTGCACCCTGGCCTCTGTACTGCAGGCTAAGGGCTCTCCCTCAGCCGGAAGCGTGGGCTGACTGATTCATGGTCTTTGTTTGGCTGCAGACCCCCGAGGAGTTGGACGACTCTGACTTCGAGACTGAAGACTTTGATGTCAGAAGCAGGACCAGTGTCCAGACAGAAGATGACCAGCTGATAGCTGGCCAGAGCGCCCGGGTAAGGACATGGCCCTTGGTCCTCTGACTTGTTTGGGAAAGGCTCTGTGGCACTTAGGCCTGGCTCTTTTCTAGGGTGTTCAGAATGCCATTTTCTGATCCTTTTTTTCCTGTGGAGTACAGCTAAAATCCTCAGTCATGGCAGCTGCTAGTAACTTGTGGCTTCCTACAAAACAGCCCTCAGCTAGGCCTAGGTGAGAGCCCAGGTCCACAGCTGTACGCTGGGCTGCGGTTTATGGTGCCCCCTGAGTCAGGAAAGAGTGAGGGTCTAGTCAGGGTTACGTTTGCTAAAAATGATTTTGCAATGCTTCTGCTTGTTGCCCTGATAACTGTAGGAATGTGCTCTTAAATTCATGGGCCTTTAAACCTACAACAACAACAGACCCACAAGTGCATCCAAGAAGACCATTCACCACTGTCACATTGTGGTCATTACATCTTCAATTCACCAATTCAATCCGTGCTGGAAGGATGCCGAGATGTCTCTAGGGAGTCTATTTTCTCACTCCATGGAGATCTATCTCAGAGCGTGTTCCTGCTGTAGACCTTCCTGGGTCCTGAGCACTGGGAGAGTTAGGATGGAGCCTGTGGGCTTGAATTGCTGCTGTCTCCAGTGTGCTGCTTGGTAGTTAGAGGAGGTGATGGCCTCAGCAGATGCTCTGACCACCTTTGCTGGACATTCCAAACTTGGAAATGTCTGTTGAGGGCCCCAACAGGAATCCCACCCATTCATCCTCTCCTGTTGTCACAGACAGCAGCAAACTTGAAACTTTTAAAGGAGTGGGTCAGACCCACACAGCTGTGGCAATGAAGCTGCAAGTTAGCCTCCATACTGTTCCCGCCACATTCAGACATGATTTTGAAAATGGGTCTGGAATTCAGGCTGCAGTAAACTCCTACAAAATGAGAAAATAGCCCTTTGGGCAAAATGAAGCCATTAAAGTATTATCCACCTGTGTTGTAGATCGCTGCTAGAAGGCTTCCTGGCTAATGCACTGTGAGAACCTCATAGTTGGTGTGGCTTGTGATTGTAGGCGATCATGGCTCAGCTTCCTCAGGAGCAAAAAGCAAAGATTGCAGAACAGGTGGCCAGTTTCCAGGAAGAGAAGAGCAAGCTGGATGCTGAAGTGTCCAAGTGGGATGACAGTGGCAATGACATCATTGTGCTGGCCAAGCAGATGTGCATGATCATGATGGAGATGACCGACTTCACCCGGTGAGCAGAGCCCACCCCTGCAGCCTGCAGAGAGAGGCTGAGGACTTGCCCAGGGCCCTGATGCTTTGTAGTCCTCTTTTCTCCACTTACCTCCAACCAAGAAAGGATTCATAGACAGGGACCCTGTTCTCTTTTCAGAGGCAAAGGTCCACTCAAAAACACCTCTGACGTGATCAGTGCTGCCAAGAAAATTGCGGAGGCGGGATCCAGGATGGACAAGCTCGGCCGGACCATCGCAGACCATGTGAGTGACACTCTGTGTGGCCTGTGGCTGAGGAAGCTGTTCATGAGCATTCTCACGGGCTGTGGCTCACTTTGAAAACTGCTCTAACCTACTTGATTAATCCCAGCATAACGTTCCTAAGGATTTCTCAACTCCTATTTGACAAGTCTCTGGAGTTGGGTCTGTTTATCCTAAACTTTACATCATTTCATCCTTAAGACCAACCCCTTCTGGGTTTGTTTGTAGTTTTGGGCAGAAGCAGACTCTGTCGTCCCTGCCCCTCGGGAACGGATGTATCAGAGCCTCTTGCTGGGGCTTCTGTGGGATTGGGAGCTCTGGGCGAGGTTACACGCAAATGCGTCTAGCTGGGGACAGCTTCTCTCTTCCTACCTCCAGGAAGCCTCGCAGCACTTTCCTGTGGCTTTTTTCTGGAGTTGTGTGTTTTGCAAGTTATCCAAGCTTACTGTGTCATCCAGGCTGCAGGATGGGTGACATCTGTCCCTCATTACTCAAACCAACATTTGGCAGTCATTCTTGACCACCCAGTAAAAAGCCATGTGGACAGTGTATTTTGACAACACCTGTTCTTCCTGTCTGAAATTAGTAGCTCCATTGATCTCTTACCTGCTTGGACCTCTGTGGCCTATTCTTTCCTCTATTCTGCACACAGCCATCAGTACTGTCATCATCAAATGCAAATCAGACTGGAATCTGTCCTGCTTCAGTGCCAGCTTAGAAAAAATGCAAAGCCTTCAGCACGGAGTATCTAGGCCCTATTTTATACCAGGGTGCTTCTCCCTCCCCTCCACCTCATTGGAAGCAAGTATCTGTTGTAAACACTGGAGAGTAGGAGCCTGAACACCCGGCCACAGAGCAGTCTTGGGAATCACATGTGACCAAAGCGAGCGTCTGTTATCCAGGTTTATCCTGTGTGTGCACCTGCCTGAGCAGACAGCGCCTTAGGCGATGAATTACTGGCTTAGTTTACATAGCTCAGAGCATTGTCTTTCTGTATGACCAGGCCCTTGCTCACTGATGCTTTCTCTTACACTATGGGGCCACGAGCTTCTCCCCTGGGGTGGAAACCTAGGCCTTAGTGCAGTAGTTGCTGAGTGGCCCTGAGTTACTGAGTGGAAGGCTCAGAAATTGTTCGCTGCATACGCCATGCAGTGCTGCAGGAGGGGGCTCTATGAGGCCTGGGGTATAGTAACCTAGAAAATGGACATCTCCCCGCTCTCTGCCTGCTGCTCCTGGGGGGTGGGGGGAGCATGCTCTACCCAGAGGGAGCCTTTGAGAAACAACCCTGGGAGCAGGGATTGTCTCTGGGGCTGGGAGTACTCAGTGCTGAGCTTCCTGTCCCATCAGTGCCCAGACTCGGCATGCAAGCAGGACCTGCTGGCCTACCTTCAGCGCATCGCTCTCTACTGCCACCAGCTCAACATCTGCAGCAAAGTCAAGGCTGAAGTACAGAACCTTGGTGGAGAGCTGGTCGTCTCTGGGGTAAGTGTCAGTAATGAGGCGCACTGGCCAGTCGGGGTGTGCTGAGCCATGTCTGTAGCAGAAGTAGACTTTTGTCCCTACACATTGTCCACTTTCTCCAGACGTGGGAAGTGTTGGAAGCAGAAGCTACAAGGCCCGTCTTGGTTCCTGGAGCCCACCAGCCACACACCATCTCTGCTAAACTATGCCTCTTTAGCATGGCATGGTTGATGTGGTCCGGTGACAGCTGGAACTATTACCAAGCCTAATCTCTTTCTTTTGCTAGCTGTTCTTTGGAAAAGGGTGTTTTTATACCACCCCTACCCCACAAAGAGTAATTAACTCTACTCAGCAATTACCAACTAGAGCTATGCCCGCTGCTTTCTCGGTTTCTGCCCACAGAGCTGGGTTGGAGCAGATCATCAGGTCGTAGTTCCTGAGGAGGAGACATTTCTCTAGGTCTGTGGAGAGTATGTCTCCATACTTCCCAATGGGACCAAGACCTCAAACCTGAAGTCCACAGAGTTGGGAGTTCTTTCTGTATTGCCAGGAAGTGACCTGATGTCAAGTCTTCCCTGCCACTGTCCACGGTGCCAGTGCTACCCAGCCTTAGCTGCTCGGCCCCATCAAGAAATCTCCCACTCTGAGGACATGGGGGTGGTGAGGGGATTTTATGTGTTGTCACCATGTCTTTTCAAAAGCAAGTATTTTCAGCTACATGGATAAGAGTTGCCCTTGTCTGAGCAGTACGGGGCTCCACCCAGTGCTATGGCAACCCCTTGCTCTTAAGGAGATGAGGCTCTGGTTGGTGGGGCCAGGCCTGCATGCATGCAGGGGTCTAACCCAGCTTGTCACTACTCATCTGTTCCTTGTAGGTGGACAGCGCCATGTCCCTGATCCAGGCGGCCAAGAACTTGATGAATGCTGTTGTGCAGACAGTGAAGGCGTCCTACGTGGCTTCCACCAAATACCAGAAGTCACAGGGGATGGCTTCCTTGAACCTTCCTGCTGTGTCATGGAAGATGAAGGCCCCTGAGAAGAAGCCGTTGGTGAAGAGAGAGAAGCAGGATGAGACGCAGACCAAGATTAAACGAGCTTCTCAGAAGAAACACGTGAACCCAGTGCAGGCCCTGAGCGAGTTCAAAGCCATGGACAGCATCTGAGCCTGCACAGCCCATGGGGTTCTGAAAAAAACCAGTCACATGCTTCACTCAAATGTATTTGCTAAGTAGAGAACACTGTCTTATTCCACAGGGAGGTAGCAGATTTCAGACTCAACCAGGTGGTGAATTTTGCAAGGACATGTTTGTGTTAAAGCTGGTTAGAAAAAAAAAGCTTTTAGAATTCAAAAATATATTTCTAGCTATATTTTTATAAGTTTAATGAAAATAACAGTTCTGTAACCAAAGAGTACCACATTAACTTCTTGGTCACATTTCTGAGTAGGCTGAAGTGCCTGCTTTCTAGGTAGGGGTGAGCGCCTGAGGGGAGAGGTTGCTTTTTAGCCCTACTGTTGGGCAGATGGAATTAAATGACCAAGGGTGGCCCAGTGTAAATCACAGGGCACCTTAGACGGTCTGGAGAAGGAAGGTACCAGAAACCTCTTCTGAGGAATAAACTATAGGAGACAATAAAATATAACACAGTACCCAGGAAGTTGATTGCTTTCTTTATGAAGCAGAAGGGGAATTATGACGCATGGCTACAGTTACTAATGGACTCTGCTGCAGAACATTAATGGAGTTGCTTTATTCGGGCTCGTGTGTTGTGATGCTGTAATCAGAACATGCTTCCCTGTTATTCCAGCTTGAAATGCAAATTCACCATCGGGCTCATTTCTAATCGTCGCAGTGTTTCCTGCTTTGGGCCAGCAAAGAAGCCTGATGACTGCATAGGGTTTGCTTAGGCAATACTTAGACGCACCGTGTTTGTGACTACTACAGCAATCACCATAGCTACGAGATGAGATTTTACTGTCTTATTTAAATTTTATGAATCTGTCTGTTTTTTACACTAATTTTCCCAATAAAGTCCATTAAGAACCAAGTCTAAGAAGCAGAAGTCGTTCTTTGCCTTCAAGAAGGAGCAGACTTGTGCTCTATGCCCCTCTGCCAGGACGGTTGCCTAGGGAGGGAAGGAGGGAGGGACAGTGACTGTGTCTCTAAGGAGGACCTTTCAGGCTCTTGCCACCCAGGAAGGGTCAGGTCCCGTTCAGTACCCCAGTCCCAGCAGCGTGAGCATGGCGGGTTCCATTCCGTAGCCTCATCTCCTGGGCCTTCCTACTAGAAATGCCCTCTCGGAACTCCCTAGAAAGATGGCTGTGGCCCTTGTCACCTCCCTAGATTCTGTTCTGCCATTTCAGTCAGCTCTTCTCTTGCCCCTTGTCAAGGCGCCTGCCTTCCACAGGCTTTCAGTGACTGTCGCTGGTTTGTTATTGGCGCTCTGCTATTAAGTTTGATGCTCTGAGATGTTCCCTCTGGCCAGAGGTGTCCTGCTGTCTCGCTCTCCATGCCTAAAGCCCCCCTCCGTTCTCCACCTTGCTGGTATTACCAGCCACATTATTTTCTAGCTAAATAATAAGGCTACTTTAAAATGCATGCAAGGTCTCTAACTTGTGACCACCTCTGCACATTTCCCCATGGCCCAAGTGGGGACATTACTTCTTAGCAAATGTCCCCCAGCTTGGCAGCGGCCTGCAGGCCGAGACTGAGGCTTGTTGGGCTGCTGTGCTGCCAGAGCCTGCCACGGCCAGGCCTAGTTTCTTGTCACATGGGTGCTTCCATAGAGAAACTCAGCGTGACAGCTACCTTCCCCAGAGTGGTCTAGTGCTCTCTCAAAAGCCATTCCCCACTATCCCTGCTGTAGTGTGCTAGTGACTTGTACCTATGTGCATGCATTGGGTACTGTGCTAGTGACTCGTACCTGTGTGCATGCATTGGGTACTGTGCTAGTGACTCGTACCTGTGTGCATGCATTGGGTACTGTGCTAGTGACTCGTACCTATGTGCATGCATTGGGTACTGTGCTAGTGACTCGTACCTGTGTGCATGCATTGGGTACTGTGCTAGTGACTTGTAACTATGTGCATGCATTGGGTACTGTGCTAGTGACTTGTACCTATGTGCATGCATTGGGTACTGTGCTAGTGACTCGTACCTGTGTGCATGCATTGGGTACTGTGCTAGTGACTCGTACCTGTGTGCATGCATTGGGTACTGTGCTAGTGACTCGTACCTGTGTGCATGCATTGGGTACTGTGCTAGTGACTCGTACCTGTGTGCATGCATTGGGTAGTGGGCTAGTGACTCGTACCTGTGTGCATGCATTGGGTAGTGTGCTAGTGACTTGTACCTATGTGCATGCATTGGGTAGTGGGCTGCCCATTAACAGCATCTCCCGCCCCTCCTTGCCCCTCCTTCCCCCTCCACAGCAGCCAGCCAACCTGCCCAAGTGAGCACAAATCTGCAAGTGATTTCACATCACAGAAGCCAAAGTCCTTAAATGGCTCTGGCTGCTTCTCCGCACCGGCCTCCCCATCGTCCAACAATCTGCACGTATACCTAGCAAGTGCTAGGGGTCGGCCTGCCAAGTGCTTCCTGATTTGGCCTGTGTGCTGCCCGTTCTTGGGTGGAGTTCACATCCCCAGGGACTTGGTGCTCTCTTTCACACTTGTTCATACACGTCTTGTTTGAATGACCAAGACCAGGTCACTTGTTGCACGTGTACCTAGGGAGATAGCCCATCACTGGCACCACCAGACTAACGGGTTTTTTGGTTTGGGGGCATTTTGTTTTGTTTTTTGTTTATTTTGGTTTTTCAAGACAGGGTTTCTCTGTGTAGCCCTGGCTGTCCTGGAACTCACTTTGTAGACCAGGCTGGCCTCGAACTCAGAAATCCACCTGCCTCTGCCTCTGCCTCTGCCTCCCAAGTGCTGGGATTAAAGGCGTGTGCCACCACCGCCCAGCATCAGACTTCCAGTTTTTAAGAGAGATCTTGCCTCAAGTCTATTTGTAAAGACAGCACAGGCCACCAACCATCTGCAGTTATGTGGAGAGTCACACCAACACTAATTCGTCGATCTTCACCTTGGCAGTGAAGTGTGCACGGTGCCTTCACGCCTGCGCTGGAGCCTCAGCCTTGGATTGGGCCCTGCACTTAGGTTGGCAGCACCTGTGACCTTTGGCTTTGTACCAACAGAATTGCTTCCCAGGCTTAACCAAGTTCCTTCTTCAGGCCCTGTGCTTTTCAGCAAAACATAAGAAATTTGCCTTTGTGACTGGGGTTTCTGGTCCCTTTTCTGCACCCTTCTCAGCACTGTGACAGGGACTGGAAGAGGAAGAACCCTTGCTTCCAACCACACTGCCACCAGCCCATCATTTCCCTGGTTCAGGCTCCACACATCTGCCCTCACACATTTCATCTGCTCCCTCCTGCCCACACCCCAGTAGGTCAGTCCCCAGCCCCCACATGTTCAGTCTGCTTCCCAGCTCTGCCACTGCCACTGCAGCAGCTCAGGCCTCACTGCCTGCATCCCTGCCAGAGCTACCACATATATCAAGCCCTTTTTCAGCCTGTGCACTCGAAGCCTTGTGTCTGAGACTGGGCCATCCCATCTGCATCCACATACTGCTGTCTGGGAGCCCATCTTTCCCATGCCTGTCACTTCCTGTGCTAGGGATTGTCTTGGCTGTGTTCTCTATGAAAATATTGGAGTTTTTAGTAGAAAGCTAGCAACTAAAGAAGCCCAGACCAAAAATCTTGAAACACTTTGTCCTACAGATCTTGTGATTCCACACAGAGCATGCAAGACGAGACTCAGTGTGTGGGGACTTTGCAAAGATCCCAAGGAGGGATCGATCCCTGCCCCTACACATCCCTCAGGATAGTGCACTGCACCCCCCTCCTGCTTTGTCTTATTCCTGAGCTGGGTCAGAAAGACTGCTCCTCTCAACCAGGTGACAGAAGTTTCCATAGTATGTGTCACCTCACTAGCCTGTCAGGCTACTCTTCTGTTATGGCCTGCTCCCTTGACTACCCCACACAATGATTGCAGAACATCCAGGTCCTCTTACTGACAGGGTCTGCATTCCATAGACTGGCTCTGGCTTTCCTAATTACCTCCTATGTTTTGTGCCCTGGTCCCCACCTCAGCCTCTGTAACACCCACTGCTCAGAGCTTCTAAGCCTAAAATGAACCTTCCACATGGGCCAGGGCCACCTCTCCAGGAAGGAATTGCTATGATGACCACACCAGAGTCCTCATTCTGCCCCATACCTCTGCAGTTATCTTTTATCTCTTGAGTCCTCAGACTGAGGAAGAATATGCAGAGAGAGGGAGGCAAGGCCCGCCATCCAACTCACCTGGCACCAAGCAACTCCAACACCAATGTCAAGGTCGAGTTACTCCAGCATCCCCAGGTCCCAGGCATCCCATGAGCTTTAGGTGGGCAGGAAGCCTTCGCTAGACTTTTCCGGTCTCATAGCCTTCAGATGCCTGATTTTTTTTTTTTTCTCAACTTATTCTTGATACCTGTGGTGTTGCCATGGTGCGGGGCTCAGCTCTGGGTTCTGCTCTTCCTATCTGTCCCGACATGGCAGCCTCCAGGCCTGTGGCACCCAAACAGTGCGTGCTGCTGAAATGTTCAGAAACAGGCTTTCCAGGCTGGGGCGAGGAGGCCACACCTCTCCACTCCTCACCGTTTACAAGCAGTAAGGCCTGGCCTGTCACTGCCACTGAGGAGACTCTCACAGGAGCCTGCACCAGCTTCTGCTGCACTCTTGCCCCACAGCCGCCAGCAGATGACATGAATGTTTCTGACACTTCTGCTCACCTGAGGGATAATGCTAGCGCCCCGCCTGTTTGCTGCGGATCGGACCATGTCAGATACTATAGAACGGCTCCTCCAGTTCCTGTGCGACTGTCACCACAGCACTCACACATACTGTTAATGGCATTAACATTGCCTGGCCTACTTTATGACATTTTGAGATGCTCTCACTCTGTGGCCCAAGATGGCCTGGCACTCACTATGTAAACCAGGCTGACCTTAAACTTTAACCGAGCCACTGTGTCTGGCATCTTCACTTACCTACAAGTCTAGCTTCCATCTATGGAGTGTCTGGTTCCTCTGGTCTAGATTCTGCCACCATGTCAGATGACTGTCCCACGCTGACTGCAGTCCTGAACCAGAGCTGGGGAAAAGGACAGCCCCCGGAGCGCAGCATGGGGAACCCAGCAGTGGACTGAAGCGCTTCCTTCTTAAAAATGTAAGTTGGGGCGGGGCCGGAGAAGTGGCTCAGTGGTTATGAGCACTTGGGGTGCAATTCCCAGTTCCCACATGGTGGCTCACAGACATATGTAACTCTAGATTCAGGGATCCAACACACATTTTTTTAACCTCAGCAGGTACCAGACATACACATTAATCACAGACATACATGCAGGCGAAACATCCACATACATAAAATAAAATTTAAAAACTGTAAAATATAAATTAGGTTGGAATTTGCATGTAATAAAAACATACTCTTTCTGATGACCCAGGAAAGCTATACACTCTGTGGTATCACAAGATAGTTCCGACACACACTTCCCCTCTAGTGCTGCCTCTGTAGAAATGGACCCCGTCTGTGATATTTGCACAGTGCATCTCAAGGAACACAGGGCCTTTGGGACATGTGCACCCTCATGGCCGTCCTTGCTGTTTTCAGTAGTGAGTAGTATTCCGTTTTCAGTAGTGAGTAGTATTCCATTAGAGGTGCACAGCCCCTCACTTTTATGAGCGACACTGAAACTGTTTCTAATTTTGTTTTTAAAACATACATTTTTATATAAGCATTTGAACACCGACTTCTGTATAAACAGATTTTTTTGCTTATCTCAAAGTAAACACCTAGAAGAAGGCTGTGTTCTGTAATACATCATGAACCCCTGCAAAAGATTTGCAGACTGTTCCTGACCAGCCTTGCATTTGCCAGCGGCAGTAAGCACCCAGCTGATTTGTCTCTGGCACTGGCATCCCCGGGCTGTGTGGGGTAGGTGTGTGGGTGTAGGTGTGTGGGTGTAGGTGTGTGGGTGTAGGTGGGTGGGTGTAGGTGTGTGGTGGTATCTTATTGTGGGTTTATATGCATTTCTCTAACAACCAGGATGCTGAGCAAGCCCGCATGCTTCTTAGCCATCTGTGTGTCGTTGGTGACATGTCGTTCCTAATCTTGTCTTTTATTGGGTTGACTCTACAGATGGGCTTTGAAAATTCCTTAAATATTATAAATTCAAACCCTTTTTTTTTGTTTTTGTTTTTGTTTTTAAATTATAGAAGGCAAGATTTCTTTTTTAAAGCATTTATGTATTACTATATATAAGTACACTGTAGCTTTCTTCAGACACACCAGAGGAGCGTCAGATGTCATTACGGATAGTTGTGAGCCACCATGTGGGTGCTGGGATTTGAACCCAGGATCTCCGGAAGAGCAGTCGGCGCTCTTAACTGCTGAGCCATCTCTCCAGCCCCCAAACTCTTTGTTAAATATGAGATTTGCAAAAGATTTTAGTTTGTAGCTTTTTATTTTCTTAATTTCTTAGCAGGAGCGTTTCAGTCCAATTTGTGAGGTTTTACATTTCTGGATGGTAAGTCCAGTGTTAAATCTAAGAACACTGCCTGACTCTAGATCACAAAGATTTGCCTCCTATTTTCTTATAAAAGATTCAGATTTAAGTCTGTGATTGATCTAAAGCCGAATTGTGTATTAGTCATGAGGTACAGGGGTCCACAGAGGTCCAACTGCTACAACACCATTTATTGGCAAGACAGTCTTTCCTCCACGTTTGCACCTTTGTCAAAAATCAGCTGGGTACGGTGGCACACACCTTTAATACCAGCACTGGGGAGGTAGAGGCAGGCGGACCTCTGATTTCAAGGACATCCAGGGTATTGTAAGAGAGAACCTGTCTCAACAAGATCACCTGAGTAAGCCCTCCTTGGTTAGTTTTGCTCCTTCTCTGCTTTAGTTACCCTTGGTCAACCGTGATCCAAAATTAAATGGAAAATTATAGAGATTAACATTTCATAAGCTTCAAGTTGCATGCCTGTCTAGGGCGATAGAAACTCCTGTTCAGCTCTCTTCTGCTGCAGTGAGCATCGGCCCCTTCATCCAGTGATCCACACTGCGTCTGCCACCTGCCCATGAGTGACTTACTAGTCATCTTGGCTATCAGAGGGACCCAGCCAAGGTAGTGAAGCACTAATATTCAAGTAACACTTATTTTTACTTAGTAACAGCTTCAAGGTGCAAGAGTAGATGGTGGAGAAGCTCTGCCAAGCTCTCTCACAAAAGGCCATTCTCAGGGAAGGAAAAGCCACTTGCCGAATGTGCTATGATCTGCAGTAGGAACGAATCCTCTTCCCAAGAAATATGGAGGAAAATAAAAGTTCTTCTCATTCCGTTATTATGTCTCAACGTTGTAAGTTACAGGTACAGAGCACACGTGCACCTGAGACAGAGACAGGCACATCTGTGAGTTCAAGGCCAGCCTGGTCTACTTAGGAAAGCACCAGCTAGAAAAGGAAAATCAGGTTAGAGTTAGGCAGGATCTGTGTTTCAGGCCTACTCTGGGGTCTGGAAAGTCAGCCCTGACCATAGGGGGAGCGATTTGTGTGGGTCTGATTCATTGATCTATATTTATGTCTATCTGTCTATCTGTCTATCTGTCTGTCTGTCTATCTATCTATTTATCTATCTATCTATCTATCTATCTATCTATCATCTACCTACCTACCTATCTTATTTATCTGCAGACAAAATCTTTCCACATAAGCTGTCCTGGAACTCACTATGTAGACTAGGCTAGCCTCAAACTCAAGAGATCTGCCTGCCTCAGCTTTCCAAGTGCTGGGATCAAAGGTCTCCACTCCCATACATCACTATGTGTCTCTTTGATCAAGCCACAAGCCCTGATTCCTATGGGCTTGAAGTCTATGGGCTTGAAGTCACACTCCAGAGGCTAGTGTGAGCCTTTTCTCTCTAAAATTATTTCAGCTATCCTAATGCCTTTGTGTTTCCACTTAAGATTTCAAACAAGACTCATCACATCTACACGTAAGATTAACTGTGCTGAAGTGGACATAGCGCAGCACTGAGCTCAGAATGTCTCCCATTTATTGAGATCTTCTTTGGCATTTTACAGTTGTAAATACAGTTCCCTGTACCTTTGCCAGCATAAGCTACACATCATTTTCTATTCCTGCTGTGAAGTACCACTTTCAGATTCTAATATCTAATTATTTATGCCAAATATATAGAAACATATTTATTCGGCACACAGAGTTTTGTACCCTATCCTTTACAAACATAACAGCTCCAAAAGACCTTCTGTCTGTCTGTGGGTTTTACACACTGACCGTCTGTCACCTGTCTGCTTTTACTGCCTTTTGCTGCTAAGGCCTGCCCAGGACTTGTAGAGCTGTGTCTTAGGTGGCCCTTGGTCTTAGGTGTTGGTCTTACAGGGGTGATTTCTGTCTTTCACCATATGTTTGAGGAAGGCAGGTTATGAGGAGACCGCTATGAGGTCAGGGACGTCTCTTCCACTCCTAGTTAGTGGAAGCTTTTGTTATGGGTAGTGCGTTTGGGTTCTGCAGTGGAATGGAATGAATGGTGGGATGATGTATGTGAACATACTGGTGCACGTGTATACAGAGAGAGAGAATGAATGAATGAATTTATTAAACCAGCTGACTTCCAAATAGCCAAGCAGCCGCACAGCACTCCAGAGGCTGGGCACCTGGTCAATGCTGGTACCTGCATAGTCTTAATCTGGTGCCAAAAACCTGGAGCGTTGCTCATCCTTGCTCAGTCAATGACAGAAGCAGAATGTTGGTTCTGGCTATCAGCGAAGAAATCACCACCACCGGGGAAGAATAACTCGATGGAGGGTGGAAAGGTCGAGTGAGCAGAAGGCACAGAGTGGTCCGCCACGCCTCTTTTTATTGGGCTGCTACCAGAAGGTTCCACCCACATTTGGGGTGGGAGCGTCTTGCTCCTCCAGTGAGACTCCCTACTTAGTGATTCTAATTTGTGGCAAACTTGACATTAAAACCAACCAGTGCTCTGCATCTAAGGGATGGCCTCGTGCCCCTTCGGTTGTGTGAACATGATCACTTTAGCTGAACCAACCTTGCTCTCCTAGGCCCTGAGTTTGGTACCCAGCACACGAGCAAACACCCACAAAGTGGCAGATGGGGACAGCAGCTTTCAGAGTGATGCCACGTGAAAGCCTGCTTCGATTTCTGTGGCTCCAGAGGTAACTGTGCCAAGGGATTTCCTCCAAAGTCGGGAAAGGCCTGGGCACAGGCCCTGCCACATCCCAGGACACCTTGACTTTTGCTCTGAGAGAACTGTGTCACACTCACACTCTTCGGATTAGCCAAGCAGTAAATGTGACATTTCCAGCCCGGAGCTGGAGGAGATTTGTTACAGAGCAACAGAACCAACACAGGAAAGGCTGTACTTTCCGGAACTGGCCCCCTCTGAGCTGTAGACGGACTTTACAGTGTTCTTAGACTTGATCGTGGTTTGTCCACTTATCTTTTAGTGCTGTGGATCCGTGGTGATGGCCCCTTTGTCTCCAATGCTGGTTATTTGTGTCTCTCACAAAGCCATCGTCAGTCTCATGTCTCTATGCTTTCTAGAAATATTTTATGTATATTTATGTATGTGAGTCCACTGTAGCTGTCTTCAGACACACCAGAAGAGGGCATCAGATCCCATCACAGATGGTTGTGAGCCACCATGTGGCTGGTGGGAATTGAACTCAGGACCTCTGGAAGAGCAGTCAGTGCTCTTACCCACTGAGGCGTTTCTCCAGCCCCCATACTTTGTTGTTTTGTTTTTAGTTTTATTCTTTTTGTTTTCTTTTGGGTGTTTTGTTTGGTTTCTATTAATTTATGACTGTTGACTTTATAATCTATGCTGAACCATGGGTTCTAACACGTCATTTGTAACAGGGGCAGGTTTACTACGCCTCAGCATGTTTGTGATCCCATGGGTCCCACGTGGATCCGGCCCTCCAACTTCTGACTGCTCTGCCCCCTCTGCTCCTGAGCCCGCTGCTCACCTGTCTCCTCCACCTTGCTCATCCCAGGCAGGCCCAGCTCACAGTAGTGAGCCCGTGTGTGTGTGTGTGTGTGTGTGTGTGTGTGTGTGTGTGTGTGTGTGTGTGTGTGTGTGTGTGTGTGTGTGTTTAAGAAACAAAGGAGGGAGGGGCTTCAGCTAGGCTGCTCCTCACTTCGTCTCAAGGTTGACCTGGATGGCTGCACCTTAGGCCACCGGCTCCTCCCGCTGCTTCCTCTATGACTTTAAGTGTGGGCTTCTCAAGTAGGCACTCCCCACCCCCACCCCCGGCTCAGACCCTTCAACTTTACCTAGGCTATTCTTCAAGTCTCAGATTGGACATCGTCCACCTCTGAGGGACTTTCCCTGACCCGCTCAGCTCTGTCATCATCCGAGTCACCACCACCTGGCCTAGAGCAGGAGTCTGTGACTGATTTGTCTCAGAGCAGTCAGTACAGTTTGAGGGGAAAACTGAGTGAGAAAGTGAACGAGAACCAAGCTTCCTGAGGGACGGGATGGGTTTGGCCCACCACCCTACTCTGCAGCCCTTCATCCTCTCACAGAAAGGACACTCAACCTAAGGACACTCGCTCTAGGAGTGCCACCATGTGCCACAGGTGGGTGGTTTTACCTCCTTGTCCTGCTCATACTTCCTGCCTATGACTCCAAGGTCAGCACTGGAAGGCAAGGCAGAGAAGGGCTTTTCTGTAAACCTGAAGACCTGGCCAGTGCTGAGCAGGGAAACCTGAAGACCTGGCCAGTGCTGAGCTGGGTCACAGGCCCAGAGCCTCCTTCCAGGGAGCCTGAGCTAGAACCCTGGCTCCCCAGCTCCAATCCAGGAGACAAACCTAGATGATGCCACGCAGTTCACAAATTAACCTCACTTTCGGTGATGCTTTAAGGGGGATGACTGGGTGGGGTGTAAACAAGGTCCCTCCCAGGCCTGTGGCTCAGCAACCGAGCACTGGTCCAGCCTCCTTACTGCAGCCCCAGAAGCCATTTCCCTGCTCCCAGGGATCACCACCCGAACCTACTTTGGGACTATAGATGTGTTAATCCGTGCATCATAGGTGAGGACAGAGGGACAGTGGGGTCCTAATCAAGCCTCTAGTGGCGGCACTCCTTTCATGGCAACCCTTTCCATGTCCCAGTCCGTGTCGACTGACCGGGCTTGCAGGATCCTCCCGGGCTCAGTGTATGCGCTACGGCAGAGGCCTGGGCTGCCTCCTCCGCAGTTCTCCATTCTGGCCAGCCCTGGTCCAGCCCTCAGCCTGCTCCTTTCTAAAATCCACCCAGGCACTGCTGACCACATCTCTAAAGTGGCCGATGACATGGCCGTGGCCAGGCTCCAGCATAGCCCTTCAGGACCATGCCCTGCTCGTCGCAAGGGAACGCCCATTTCCTGTGACCACGTGTATGCTTCCACAGTACGGTTGCAGGGGTTGCAGGTCGCACTGTCCGCTCAGGCAGCACATAGGCTGAGTAATTCAGTCTTCATACCTCTGAAAACCGCACCACCTCAGCTGTGGGGCATTAAGGCCAAAAGGCAGTGGCGCCCAATGGTTGGCAGCCTGAATTCTGATCCCCATAACGGAAACAGCCTTCCCAAAACTTCCCCATGACTACAGCTCATTGCTTCTTTATGGCTAATGTGGGCAGAGGGCTAGGGAGAGGAAGACCCAAGAAACGATTTGCAAGCAATGCAACCTCCCACTTACCCTTTGTTTCTCTGGGTCTGTGAAGCTGAGATTTCTAAGACCCAGGCTGTTCCACAATGACCTTCCCAACTTGCCTTCCTGGGGCTAGGAGGCTGGGAGGCGCCAGCAGGAGCCAGCCTTTGGTGCACTGGGAAAGACTGAAAAACAAACTCACCAGAATCCAAATCAGGAAAGCCCAGAGCTGGGGTTGCCATGGCAACTTGCAGCAGGCTCCCAGCCTGGCACTCAGTGTCGCTGGGGTGGGGGCCCAGACTTGCCAGGCTGGGTTTACCCTTCCTTAGGCTAACCCTGGACACTGGAGGGGGCAGGGCACAAGATGGGGGCACCTCTGCCCTGTTTAGTATCCAAGCAGGTCTGGCTGGTCTGGGCATCCTCTGTTAGCTGAAACAAGATAATTTCTCTCCCAAATCAATACCCTGTGGTATGGACTACCCTGTGTCTTCCCCCCATGTGGGCTCCAGAAGCATGGGCCCACTTGCTGCGTGATGGATCGAGCAGTTCCATGTGGAGACGCTTGCAGGCCTCGCCAGTACCAGTGGCCTTTGGCCCAGGTAGCCATTTCATTGAATGATGACCCTCATAGCCTGAGGTGAGCAGGGGATTAGGGGTGGGCGCTGGGTGCACAGTGCTTTTCCTGTGTCCCATGTCTTTACTAATCGCATTCTTTTTATCTGAGAGGTTAATTGGCTTTCCAAATGAAATAGCCAGAGGTTGCCAACTCTTAGACCAGGCCTTTCCTGCCCAGCTTGTCTCTAGAGGCCCATCACAGCGGCTCACTGAACTACCCTCAGGCGCCCAGTCACAGGGCTCAGCCCTCCCTGACAGACACAAGAGACAGACCATTGTCATCATGTCTCTGTTTAATGACCTAGCAAGCTCTGCCCAGGTGACACTCATGCCCCAGCAGGTTAAGTCCTCCTCGTAGTTGATGTCCCCTGAAGAGCCCACCAAAGCTCTCACTAGCAGCATCCGTCCAGTCCTGGTCTCGGCATGGCAGCCTCATCTTAGTTCCTTCATCAAGCTGTTGATGGAGGCCAGCAGTTCCCGGAAGTAGCCATCATCTTCGCCTTCTTGGAGCTCCAGGGAGGCCAGGGCTTGGTACTCTGCTTGGAGACGCCCTAGTGTCCTGCTCAACTGGAGGTCCTGACGGTAGCGATCCCGGCAGGTGGTCAGGAGGGCACCCAGTGTCTGCAGCACCTTCTCCCGAGCATCATGCTCTGGAAGGGCCAGGAGCTGGGCGGTGATCTCACACCAACCCTGTTCCTGCAGGCCTGGCAGGAGCTGCACCTGGCGATACTGCTGCAGCTTCTCTGGGGATGAATCCTGGGTCAACTCTGCCTCCTCCTCAGCAAACATCTTCACAGCCAGGGTGGGGTGGAGAGAAGACAGACAGCAGTCAGCTTGCTCTGGGCTAGCTCCTCCCATTAGGAGAAGCGCATCTACTTTCTAGATGACTTTGGGACACCAGGGACCTCCTGGGAGGCAACCAGCTAGGTTTCTGGCTTTTTACATGCTCCCTCATCCATCTGTGTCTATCTGCCTGCCCATTCAAAACACCAGCACACAGTGCTGGGTGCTGCAGAAACCAAAATGGGGACCTAGTCCCTGCTCCCAGGACCTAGTAAGTGCGTAAGAATTCCTCCCTATGGCTGATAAGATGGTTTAGTGGGTAAAGACACTAGCTCCATATGCCTGGCAACTTGAGTTTGGTCCCAAGAACCATGCATGTGATGTCTGTCAGCCCCTACACATACATATTATGTACACAGATGAATACATGCCACTACACACACTATTTTAGATAGCATGACAGTTTGTACAGCATGGGGCCAGACAGCCTGGGTTCAGATCTCAGCTTCAGGCTTGGCATGTGGCTCATGGGTGTGGTCCTAGCACTTGGGAGCCGGAAGATCTAGATGTTACTAATGCAGGATATTCCATTGCACTGTGAACTCCGAGATGGTGTCGTTTACTGATAAGACCTATTGCTAGTAATGGTGTGGTGCCTTAGCACAGACCTTTAACTCCTCTGCATAAAATGCAGACACATCCTTAGTACACATCTTTAATGCAAAACAATACAAGTAAAGTTAGGTTGGAGAAGGAAACAGCCATGTTGGCCATGTTTGAAAATGATGTCTAATTGAGGGGCAGACAAAGTCAGAGAAAGAATTGACAGAATAGGATATGCCCAACTCTCATGAGGAGAAAGAGGAAGAGGAAGAGGAGGAGGAGGAGGAGGAGGGAGACAGAGAGAGAGAGACAGATAGACAGAGAGAGAGACACACACACAGAAATAGAAAGACACAGAGACACACAACGCATACAGAGACAGAGACAGACAGACAGAGAGAGACAGACAGAGAGACAGAGAGATAACACACACACACACACAGACGGGGGTGTGTGTTACTGGGACAGTGATAGAGGTTGCAAAGAGAGAACAGGCTAGGTAAAGACAGAACGGACCAGAGAACATAAAGAAGCCAGGAGATTAGAACAGACTGCCAAAGTTAGTATGAGGCCAAACAGAGCAATTCAGTCAGAGGCCAAGAGAAAAGCCAGATCGAGTCAGTCAGCTGGGAGAGGAGTGTGAGCCAGAGCAGCTGAGTTGAAGTAGCCAGTCAGAGTTTAGAAAGAACAAGAAAAGGTGAGCTTATTCAGCAGTAAGTCTCCGAGACTGAAAACATTCTAGGCCTAGACAATGGTGACTGTACAGAGGCCAGAAGCTTCCAGAACTAGGCCCATGATGCCAAATGCAGCTAAGCCTTATTACCTGGCTCTGAGCAACACAACTAAGAAACTAAATGGACAAAGACACACACACAGTGTGAGAGGAATAGAGCAGAGGAGAGAGAGAGGCAGAGACAGAGAGAGACCCACTTTTCAGAGGGAAGATGGGGCGGGGAAGGAGGGGGAGTGCAGCTTCTAATGGTGCTCTGCAAGCTCAGGACTAGCCAGCCCTGTCCCACCAGCCAACACTGCACCGAGAGCTAAGGATAGGTCTCTACAGAGGCTAAGAAGCCAGGCCTGCTTCTCTCATCTCAAGATGCTTTTTGGACTTGCAAAGACCAAGTCTTCCCAGATAACAAACCATTGGGGTCCATCCCAAGCCCCTGCTCGGAGCCAAAGCTCCCCAAGGAAGTGTGCCCAGGTTTCTAGAATCCTAGAATTGGTACCAGCCCAGCCCAGCTCTGTGGTCCCCTGGCTGCTGCTCTGTCCCTCCCACGCCTTCCTCACCGTACCCGACTGCCTGCACATTTGGCATTACCCAGCCATCGCTAGCACCTCCTCCCTTTCTCGGCAGCCCTCAGGTTCCAACCAAGGCGTCATAGGACAGTCTCTTTGTACATGTATCTTTTATCTGTCCATTCATCTGTCCATCCACTCAGCGGGAAACAGGCGTCTGAGGGCGTCAAATGGCGGAAACAAACACAAAGCAAGACAAAGGGAATGCAGAGCAGGTGTGGCACTCACTCACTCACCTTCTCAGTGACCAGGTCATAGAGCAGGGTGACCACACGCACGGCCAGTACCTTCGCACTCTTCTCCTGTACCAGGCTCCTGAGGACCTGCAGGCCCCCGAGCTTCAGGAACTGCTGCTGGGCATAGGGGAAGTGGCGCAGCAGGGAGCACAGTGCAAACAGGACCTGAGGGCACACAGCAGCCACCATAAGTGAGGGCCACACACATGCAGCACACAGAACAAGCAGCTGAGACCCCAGTGACCCCAGTGACCCAGCCCAGCCTCTATTCTTCCTGGTTCCTTTATTCCCTTGGGTCCATGTGTACTCCAGGATGATGAAAGCCAGGGGACTCCAGATAATTTCAACAAAACTAAGCAGGCAAACGGGCAACAAACAGCATGGCTCATGAGACTCAGGGATGCCGGGTCAGTGAGCTGTAGTGGTACTTGGGCCTCTGGATGACACTGCCATCTGCGTTAGCTGGTGTGAGCTCTCCGCCATGGCAGTGGACTGTGCTTAGCACCCTGGGCACAGCATGGATAGGAAGCCCTGCAGGTGTGCCGGGCACGAGGCAGGGCAGGGAGCAGACTTGCCTTCTTCTTGGCGGGGAGAGGCTGGTTTGTGGCCAGGATGACCAGCAGCTTCTGCAGGGCTCCCCCTTCGATGGCTTCCACCTGGACCTTCGGATTGCTGAGGGGAGACGCAGAAGAAATGGTGACACTTTGCAGGGCCCAGGATGCAGGGAGCTAGGGCACAGGGGTATTTCTTGCTCAGCTGGGGGAAAAGATAAATGTGTGCAGACCCACCTGGGTACAAAGGCCTATGGCAGAGATGAGCGAGCCAATGGCCGCATGCCAGCCTGCTGCTCCCCAGAAGTGACAGACTGAGGCGCTCCAGGGGAGACGTCAGTTCTGCCACCCACCGTAGGCCATTCTGAGATTGAAACCACACCCAGAGGCACTACTGCCACCCCCCCCCCCCACCATGTAAAGCCACTGTTGTGAGCTCCATCTCCCATGATCCTAGGCAGTCGTACCCCAGGGAGGCCACTGTGCTCTGTGCTCTCTAGATACAGAGCTGGGCCAGGAGCCCATTGCTCCCCAGTCAACATGTCGCACACATATACACACATAGACATTAGGACATATTACACAATACACATGTGTGCATATTCACACATAATATGCACACATACATAAAATACATACATAAATACACATGAAAAATAAATCCTTAAAAATATTCCAGTCCCTCCTGGACATAAGGAGGATGCCAGGCAGGAGACATGTGGGGAAGCCCAGATAAAGCTCCTTTCACAGTCTTTTCTTCCTTTCAAGACAGGGTCTCTCCACATAGCCCTGGCTGTCCTGGAACTCACTCTAGTCTAGGCTGGCCTTGAACTCACACAGATCCACCTGGCTCTGCCTCCCAAGCACTAGGATCGCAGGTGTGCACCTCCACACCTGGCGTGCTCCTCATTCCTCTCTTTGTTTATGTTTTGTTTGGGGGCAGTGTCTTGCTATGAAGCCCAAGCCAACCTCAACTTCACTGCACTCCCCGTCTCAGGCTGTTGAATGCTGGGATTGCACACATGCACCTCAAAGGCCCACAACACGAATTCCTAGATGACAGGAGAGTCAGGCCAGAAGACAAACAGTCACACACACCTGGGCAGCCAGTAATGGGCACCAAATCTCTATGGGTCTCCGGCTGGCTCCCTGGAGTCTCCAAAGCATCTGCCCTCCCAAACTCCAATCTCCTAGCCAGGAAGCTGCACAGTGTCCCCAGCAGTGTCCCCAGCAGTGTGGTCCTGGTCCAAACCCAGGAGGAGGAGGAAAGACAAGGAACAGGAAAGATGGTGCGCTACACTGCTGGCCTCAGAAGAGGTCCAGCACACAGCAGGTAGCCCCCAAAGCTGACAAATGCAACGTTGAGGGTCCAAGTCATCCCCACAAATGGCCTGCCCCTTCCCCTCCTGCCAGAGCCAGCTTCAGGGCTGCGAGAAGACCCAGCGGACTAGCTTCCTTCATCCCTCTGACCTGGCATCCTCCCATCAGAAAGGATGTACAGAGGGTGCTGGCCAGCCCCATGGCAGCTCCACCCTTGAGCGCTTGGAGCAGCCGAGGGGATGAAGCTGTCCCCAGGCTGACAGCTCCTTTCCTGACAGGCAGGCAGTCTGTAGGGGGCTGGGCAGAGCTGCTTCTCTGCCTCCATTCCCCCTACTTGAGACAGGCAGCTGCTTCATCAATGTGTGAGTTAATTAAGGCCGTTTCTGTCATCGTGTGGCTAAGGAACATTCACCCACAACAGACAGGGTCTATGAAGGGAAGACTGCCATGGTGGGGAATTCACTGACACCAAACGCTTCCTCCCAAAGAAGGGGGGCTGCGAGGCCCGACACTGTATCAGCCCTATGAAGTTTCTCTGAGGCACCCACCCCATCCCCATGGACCCTCTGAAGACTACAGGGCCTTAGTAGATCAAGCAGGGCTAAGTGTCAGAGCCTTCCATGTCACACTGGAAACAGAACAAAGGGCTCGCTCTTCTCAGGCAGGCTGCCAGAAACCAGGTGCTACCTACTGACGTGCTGCTACCACAGCCTCCACAGCCTACCCTTCCCAGGGAGCACAGCCATTCAGAGGAGTGGAAAATGGGTTCCCAACACAGAGATGGAAATCAGAGAGGAAAGAAGACAACTGGGGCTTCTCAACAATTTCTGAAACAACTTTCCCAGGTAATAAATCTGCCCAGGGCACACGGGCCTGTGACAAGACATGGGCATTGGCAGCCTGGGCCTGTATGCTGCCTAGCCTTTCCATGTACCCAAATTAAATAAGGTGTCCACACTAACTCTGAGCCTCGCCCTGGGACTCAGGACCTCAGGGTTCCACAAAACACCCTCTAGATGGGCTGCCAGTGCTTCCCAGGCAAAGGGTTAATTAAGGACACGAGAAGAGGGAAGGTCAGGCTGGAGATTTCAGGTGCCTCAGACTATGCAGGCAGGGACACACAACAGGAGGGAGGCTTTCTCCAGTCAGCCCTGAGCAGAGAGAGAGAGCTTCTCTCCAGGCAGCCCAGCTATAGGTTCTCAATGTTCACAGCTCTGTGTGCTCAGGGTGTGCGCGTGGGCGTGCCCAACTAGCAAGGCTAAGCTCTAAGGATGTGCAAGGGCCAAGGCTGGAGGACGGTCAGAGAGAATCTGTCAACAGTGGCAGATGACCTGGGTAAGTCCTGGATCAGAGCTCGGGCCACTTCCTGCTAGAGACAGAATGTCTAATGCCCAGCAAAATGCTAACCAATGTGTTCCACCAAGACTCTAAACACAGTGGACATGCTTCCCAAGGGGGCCTAACCCATTCTGTAACAGCACTACCGTGCCAGCCTGTGGCTCTGGACCAGAGTTCTGCCTGATCCTAGAGAGGGCCCGTCCTGGTGGCTAGAAGATGGCCTTCTACAAAGGGATCAGAAGCCCGCCCCACCCTGCCCCGCCCTCTACATGCCAGCAACACCAGTGTACCAAAGTCAAGGATATGAAGATGGAACTCGTCTGCAGGGCGATAAATGAGAATAAACGCTGTTCATCAGGGCTAAGCCGGCTGCACTGAATAAGTACCACTAGCACTTGGATTGTGGGGATGTTCACAATCAGCAGGCAGTCAGCTGTCTGTGTGCAGAGGGTCAGTAGCAGCTGCTGCTCTGTAAATCGTAAGTGGGACAGGCGGGGAGAAGGGTGGATCTCAGAACTGGAAGTGATTGCACTTGCTGAAATCAAACAGTTTGGGTCAGGTGACAGAAATATGTCAATCTGCCAAGGGCCATTGGTCATATTTTAGCTAAGCTGAGCAGGTATCTGGCTATAGTCGAAGACTTAACTTCAAGAGCAGCCAGACAGGGCCAGCGAGAACATGAGAATTGTTGGACACAGGTCTGATGCCTGAACTGTCCAGCCTTGACCTTCAGGGCTAGCTGCATAATTTTCAGGCCCAAGTATAACGAGAAAAGGTGAGCTCTTTCAACTGTTAGCAATTTTAAGATTGTTTGGGGAGAGCATTGCATGAGCTGTGGGTCCTCTGACTGTGGATTTTATGCCATGGCACTGTCTCTAGGCCACGGAGAGTGCAGAGTGTAGGATATGCAGGAACTCCGTTTGGGATAATCTGATTTAAAGTGGAGTGTGAATCTATGAAAAGGAAGGAAAGATGGAGGAGGCAGGAAGTCTGGGAGGAGGAATGGAGGACGCTGCAAGTGGATGGGGCCAGAAAATGCTCACTCAGGTCAAAGCCTGGAGGCCAGCCTGTATCTACCACATTCCCAGATTCCCACGGGCTCTGGGAGACACCTTAAGGGTGTGTGCTTTCTTGTGGGGTCTCAAAGCACTTTGAAGTAAGGCAAACATTTCTTCTTTTCATTGTGTTCTAGGAGGTCTGGAGAAGATGCCATGTCACAGGACACAGGCACATCTCTGGGTGGCTGACCCAGCCCAGATATGTGCATTTGTTTCCTCACAGATGTCCTCACTGTGAGGACTGTCCCATTGTCCTCACCTGGCCTAAGCTCAGAACGTGGCCTGAGCGTCTACAAAGCAGCAGTTTGCAGTATGTGCAATCCTGAAGTGTGGGGTGCAGGTGTGTAATCAATCACACAGCACACACTCCTGGGAACATTACTATTTGTAAGCATTTCAAAGGCTATGCAAATTACAGAAGGAAAAGCTAGACACACTGGCATGTACCTGGGATCCCAGTACCCAGGGATTAAGGCAGAAGGATAATTTGAATTCATAGGCTCAAGACGCCATTTCAAAACAACAGCAACAGTAACAACAAACAGAAAAGTAATTTACAGAGAAACCTCCCATCAAGATTCTCCAGTGTTAATGTTACCACAGCAGTGTAACCAAATGTTTTCTTTCCTTCCCTCCTCCCATCTTTCTTAATTGTCTTCAGTGCTGGAGATCAAACCCAGGGCCTTGTACACACTCAACTAATCCTTTACCACCGAGCTGTAGCTTAACCCCTCTCTGCATAAACATGTACTCAGAACTTTTGGGAAACATTCCGAATAGGCTGAAGACATGATAGCCGTCTACCCCTAAACACACGAGAACATACTTCCTGAGAACACAGACAGCCTGGGCACCGGGGCAGGAACCGACAGCGGCACAGTGCTTTACAAGATGCTCAGGTTTTGCTAGCCATCCCAATAATATCTTCTTCTTTTTTAGAAAAATATTTTCCGTCCCAGGTCCAGTTCAAGCCCCCAGCAGTAGCACATTCTGTTGTGTCCTGTGCTCTGAGGCCTGTCTTGCATGACACTGACATTTAGGAGTGCGGGCCGTCTGTGCGCTGTCCCTCAGTTCAGATTTATCCAGTGATTAGATTGAGGTTATTCATGTTGGCAGGAATATCACAAAAACATGTTGTTTATTTCTCAGTACATCATACCAGGGGACACAAGACGTCAATCAGCTCCACATGTAGTCACATTCACTTTGAATATTTGATTATGGGGTGCTTGTCAGATTTCTCCACTCTGATATTGTTGATCCCGTACAAATTAATAGCTATTGTATGAACACTGTGAGATAGACAACCTGTCCCTCATCAGTCTCTCGCCCACTGGCTCTGGCATTCACTGGCAATTCTTGCCCAATTATCCCTGTATTGTCGACTGGTGACATCTATACTCCACATTCCTTCCATCTCTGTGTGTTGGCACTGTACCTGAAACAGCAGCTCTGTCCTCCTTCCTTTATTCATCTACATATCAGAATGGATTCACAGATTCTCACTTATCCTATGGGACATAATTCACCTTTGTTAATATTTTGATGCTCAAAGTATCCCTGAATCAATCACTAGTACCCTTTACACCATGGCTAATGTCTTCCTGGCACGTTTGTTTGTTTGTCTGTTTTTACAACAAAGTTTCTCTGTGTAGCCCTGGCTGTCCTAGAATTCACTCTGAAGACCAGACTGGCCCTGAGCTCAAAAGTCTGCCTGCCTCTGCCCTGAGTGCTGGGAGTGAGGTTGCTCCACCCCACTCTTATGTGCTTCTCCTGGTCTTTGTTAGTGTCTCACTTTCTGGGACGAGACACTTTTATTTGAAATATTATGCTTCTTCTGCAACAGATATGTTGCAGTGATTTCAGTAAGGAACACTTTTGGTGAGTGAGGCATGCCTCAAAAATACAAAATGTAAACCCTACCTGCATAAACTAAATTACAATTTAGTAGGTGTTGGCTCCAAACTTGACTTTTCTCTGAATGTTGCACATATCTGTATCCTGAGACCCAACATTAGTGATAACTAGCCCTAATGTCTCACCTCTGGTCTGTCCTTCATCTCTGATAACCTGCTGGAAAGCAGCCTTCTGATACTGTCCTGCAGGCTACCTGCATGAAGCTTCTGCCCTCTCTAAGTGGAAGGTGCCTGATTCTGCACAATAGATCTCAGCCCTTCTGAAGCTTAGGGCTCCAAATGCCCTGGTCAGGCCCCGGCACCCTGGCCATCCCTGGTCAGGCCCCGGCACCCTGTTCTTGTTGTTGCTGTGACCCCTGCATCCCTGACTTCCCACAGTGCTCCATGGGATGCTACTCCATCCATTTCAGAGGCTCCAGCTTGGTCAAATAGACCAGTGGGCCCACCCATTTCTGTCACAGGGCCACACTGTCCCTATGTTTGAGGTTACCTCTGTGCTTATGACAGTACTTTATAGGACTGACTTTGCTTAGGTCAAATCCCTGGAGGCTGGTCACATGATCCTCCAATGAACCTGGGGTTTCCCAACATGACTCAGAAACTAAATATAGTGTTTTTACTTTAGTCTTATTAAAGAATAAATGTTAAATGTATTAAGGCAAAAATGAAGTTTCAACTATTTTGAAGTTTCAAGATATTATGCCATGCATTCATTTCCAGAGGTCAATTTCTTTCTAAACAACAAATATAGACAATTATGTATTAAACTGCTTTTAATCATTTTAGCGGTAAAATTAAATTTTGAGATAAGGTCTCACTACGTAGCCCTGGTTCAGAGATCTGCCTACCTGTGCCTCCCAAGTATTGGAATTAAAGTATGTATCACCACACATGGCCTCTACATTAAATGACTTTTACAGTTTATAACAATGACTGTATGGCATTATAATCCCAAAGGTACAGTAATGGCACACATACCTTGGCAGTCACCAGCAGCTTTTTAACTGTATTTAAGACCTACTAGACAAAACTGGGTGGTGGTGGAGCACACCTTTAACACCAGCACTTGGAACGCAAAGGCAGGTGAATCTCTGAGTTCTAGATAAGCCTGGTCTACAAAGTGAGTTCCAGGACAACCAGGGCTACACAGAGAAACCCTGCCTCAAAACAAAACACCCACTCAACAAGTGAGAAGACATGTCTGGGACTGGAAACCCAGTCACCTACGTCCCAGAACTTGGAAGAGAACTGACAACTTCTATTTATTAAGCCAGAATAATCCCTAACTACAATCTAAACATGTGTCCTAATACTCTAGTGTTGGTTTCACCTCTCATCAAGAAAACTCCTCCTTACAACATATGGAGACCACTACAGAAAACCACAATCAATCAAAATACAGAGTCCAGTTCTGATGGATACATCCAGAACACAGCCAAGCCTAAGTCCTGGGGAGTGCTGTGGAAGAGAGGGCAGGACGACTGCGAGAGTCAGGGGAGCAGAATCTGCTGTGAGACTGTCTCCTAGGAATTATCAGAAGCCAACCCTTAAAGTCTCACAGGCATGGCCACCTGAACCTGAGCTCAAGGTGGCCAACATTAGTGGACACGCTAACACACTAACATGGATGTAGCTCAGGAAGCTTCAACTCTACTGAAAACAAAACAAAACAAAACAAAACACCACAGGCGATAAAGGAGCACTGAGAGGCTAGGAGGCTTCCCTAGGGAAGAGCACACTAACTGACCATCCAGTACCACTTGGTCAGTCCTGAGAACATGAAAATAAGTAACATTATAATTATACAGATCGAACAGGCTATACAGATGTGTTCAGGAACACACACACATACACACACACACACACACACACACACACACCTGCAATTAACGAAAAAAGGGGCCATAAATTTGAAAAAGAGCAAGGAGGGGCAAATGGGAGGAGAAAAGAGAAGGGTAAGATGATGTAATTATATTATAATCTCAAAAAATAAAAGAAATAAATTTAAAATACCTAAAAATATTCGTTTTAAATTTTAGGTATGCGTGTTTTGTCTGTGTACCATGTGCTTGCAGTACCTCCGGATGCCAGAAGGGTGCGTTAGAACCCCTGGTGCTGGTGGTTGTGAGCTGCTCAGACCTGAACCGCTGGGTCCTCTGTAAGAGCTACAACTGCTCTCACTCCCTAGCCAGCTCTCCAGCTGCCAAAAATTACATTTTAATAGAAAAATTAGAGCATCACATGGCCATTTGTGCCTTTCATGTCACTTTCCTTTTTTTTTTTTTTTTTTTTTGGTCTTCATTCTGTCATGGACCCAACATGCTAATTACTCGCTCCTTTTTGTGTCATCTGCTGCCATGGCTTAGTAAAGTACCAAGATGTGAGAGAAAGAAAAAAGAAGGAGCGGGGAGAGAGGGAGGGAGGGAAAAAGGGAGGGAGAAAAAAGATTCAAAACACAGACTGGACAGGATGACGTGAGTTTTCGGGAATACTCCCACAGTGGAGACCCTTGCTACAACTCCACACCTTTACTGTGTGCATTAGATCACACTGTGACTCTAGCACAAGTTTTCAAGAAATGCAGACTTCCTCTCAGCATCTATCATTGGGCCAATCTTGTAGCTGGCAATTTTTCTGAAAAAGGAAATTAAAAACAGGAGGGCACTTGCGGGCTCCTCCCAGACGCTCATAATGGCCAGTTTTAGACTCGCGTTAGCGTCACGGTCTGCAATCCTGTGCTCTGTTGACTGAGATTATTGACACTGATATTTGTTCTCTCATAAAAGAGAGAGGAGGGAAGCAGGGAAGGACACAAATATTAAATTATTCTGCAAGGTTTGCCTCCCTGTCCCTTTCTATCCCCAACGCACCACAAAGACTCAGGTCACCCAGGGCACATGACAATGTTCCTAAGTTTTCCTTTGACACCTGACTTTTCAGACCTAACTTGGAGAAGCTCTTGAACTCAGAACCATACCCTTGACCTCAAGCTCCTCTTATCTGCTCTTGTTGACTCTTTCCAGTGGGAAGGCCACTGCCCTTGAAAGAGAAGGCAGAGGCCAAACAGAAGAATCATGGCTGCCCAGCACACAGAGTCACTGGCTGCAAACAGGCAATCTATGCCTCTAGATCATCCTCTCAAACCCCAGTGCTCAGGTTTGCTATTCTTATCTCTCCTGGCGTCCCCACCCCGACAGTTCTGAGGCTTGCTCCTTTTCTTTTGGTTTTTTAACTTTTTATATAAACTCTAGTTGGTCCCCACGAAGCCCGAAGCCCGTGGGCTCTTTAGATAGGTCCCTCCACGCCCGCAGCAATCACGCGGACTTTAATCGGCACATTTCAGCTTTCAGACTGAGCCATCCTTCTTCTCAAAGAGCTGGTTCAGACATCATATCTACTTTTTTTTTTTTTCTGAGACCTTCTAAAATCTGCTTTCCCATAAAACCTGGAGTCAGAGACTTTCTTCATTCCCCTTGGCCTCTCCAAACATAGTCAGTTTCTGAAAAGGTTCTCCAATCTCTCACGGCACCAAATGAATTCTTCTTATTGATCACAGTACAATTTCAGTGGGGGATTTTTTCTTTGTTGTTTTCTTAATCTTCTGAGAGATGAAACTGTCAGAGAAGTGAGTTAAAACTGTGAGCAGGTTAGGGGGAGACAGAGCTGGGGTGATAGAGAACTTTCCTAGCATACACACGAACCCACTTCGGAGGCAGAGGCGGAGGCGGAGGGTCAGAAGTCAAGGTCATCCTTGGCTTTAGAGCGAATGTGACGCCAGCCTGAGCAACAAAACAAAAACCAGGCAAGCCAATGACTGATCAGAACCTGCTTTCTAACTGTGCAGAGCCTCATCAAGTTGCTTCTGTGGTGAGCCATAAGGGGACAATGACCCCAGCTGTGGGCTGATGAACTGGTAGGTCCTTTGATAGCTAAAAGCCAATGATCTAGACTTTTTTCAACCCAGATCCCAACTTCAGAGAGGAAACTGACTGAAGGAATGTCCTGATGTAGACTTAGAGAAACCTGGGTTCAAGTCCTGCATCTAGTGTTTCCAGGCTGTATGCCTCAGCAGACAGGTGAAGACATCTCTCTTACGTCACTTATAAAGTGGGGGTGAGCAATGATGTGTCACAGAATTATAGGAGTTGAAAGGATTGAATAAAGCTCTAAGATGTCCCAGAATAAGTCACTCCATCCCTGCGCACTGCTTTTATGTTTGGGTCTTCAGCGTCTCAGAAGTGGGAGGGTCCATGTGTGGCAGGGAATAAGGAAGAGGAACCGGCTTCCAAGCGTGGCCTGAGATTCCCAGCCTCAGCCCCTGTAGCAGATACACAAAGGCGGTACTAAGAGAATCCAGGAGGGGAAATGTAATTAACAAGCTAGAGGAGAGACTGGGAGGAAGGATCAAAGAAGCTAATTAGAACAGGCTAGAGGGAGACCACAGGGTGGGGAGCATGGAAGAGAGGGAGCTAGAGAGAATTATCTGTGGCTTCTAATTATTCCAAGAAGTCTCTTCAATTGTCTTCGGCAGAGTGGGAGGTGAGGCAGGGATAACACAGCTAAGCAGAAGGAAAGTTAGGCTAAAGCACTGGGGAGGTTTTTTTTTTTTTTTCCCACTCTGAGATTTATTAAGTTTACTAGAGAGTGCAAAGATAAGTATGTGTCTAGGTTATTTATTCCTGCTAGTGGTCTGCCACCCACAGGTGCTAGCACTGGAGGGAAGGAGGGTGGGCCGCAGCTCTCACAGCAAGGGCGTTGTCCAAGGAAACTATGCAGTCAACCCCTGCTCTAAGCACAGAGAAAACACCATAAGCAGATCCTGTGTGGCTCAGCCAGGCCCCCCTCTCGAGTTCTGAGATGTGTCTGGGAAACCAAACACCCTTTCCCTTCATCCCCACCCCATCTCTGCTCTAATAAACTTGATAAACACAGCATCTCACAGAAGGAAACTCATCTCCATCGGAGTTGCTTTTGCTACACAACTGTAGAAATGTTTATGAATGAGCAATCTCTTAATAGCAAGAGAAAGGCAGCAGTCGTGGGATGGTCTACAGCTGAGGATGACAACACCGGAGAGCTTCATTTGCAAGATTTGGAAGTCGAATAGTCTACAAATGTCTCTGCTGTGCAACATACATAACAAGCCTCAAAATATCCTTTGTTTGCTGAGGTTTTGCTCAGATATTTAAGGTTTCTGACAGTTTAAATATGGTGAACAGTATGGTGAACCATGCAAATATTTTACATCATTGGTATTTGGAAAGATCTTTATAAACACTTAGTCCAGGTTCTAAAAGGCACATGCAGCCCCAGGTTCTTGGTTGTCTGTGGGGGTGGATGAACATGGCCTCGCTGCCTAGCCTGAAGCTGCGAGGCTGCTCACACAGGTCCCACTAGCCTGAGTTTCCCATGCAGCTTTGTTCATGGAACATAGGAAGGCACTGGGTTGCACGGCCCCTAGTCTGCCTCAGGGATCGAGAGGGTCTTATTCTGGCTTACAGAGGATTAAAGGGGGCTGGAGAGGTGTCTCAGAAGCTAAGAGCACTGGCTGCTCTTACAGAGGACCTGGGTGTGTTTCCAAGGTGAGTCCATGAGACACACCTGTAACTCCAGCTCTAGGGGATCTGATGCCCTCTTCTGGCCTCCTTGGGCACTGCACACACAGTGCATATACAGACAAGCAGCTACACATATATACACCGAAATAAAATTTTACAAAGGAAGAATAAAGGGCTTCCTTCTTGTTTTTGTTAGTGATGAGGATTGAACTAAAGCCTTGGGCGGCTAGATAAACACTCCAATTAAGTTATACTCCCAGCCCCATAGCGTCCTTAGATGCAGGGGGGAGGCCTGATTTGCCAGAGGATGAACCTGATTCATCAGATTCGAGAATGGGGGCCTAGAAGGAAAGGGAAGGCTTCTCACTCTGTAGAAATTCCTAAGAGCTGAAGGAGAATCCTAGTTACTTACAGCTTCTAGAGACAAAGTAATGGATGGTTTGGTTTGTGAGCATGCTATTTGTCTGGGATTCCTGGGCCAGTAAGTTGTTCTACAAATAGTGACTGTGCTTAGCATTCAGTTAAGCAGTATAGGTCCAGAGCAAAGAATGGGAATAGTTCCTGCCTCTAGTAGGCAAAATTAACAGCCAACAGAGATGTGTGGAGGAAGATGGCTACCTGTCTAGGAAGGATGGCCTTGGAAAAAACCAAAGTCCTTAAGAGCAGAGAAGCCTAAAGCTCTGTCAACACTGTCCACCTGAAGTCAGATAAATATCCAGTTTTTGCTGGGTATGGTCCTGCTTTTAATCCCAGCATTCAAGAGGCAGAGAGGCAGAGAGGCAGGGGTATTTCTGTGAGTTTGACGCCAGCCTAGCTTTCATAGCAAGTTCAAGAACAGCCAGGGCTACACAGAGAAACCCTGTTTCTAAATAAATAAATAAATAAATAAATAAAAATAAGAGGAGGAGGACAAAGGAAGAAGAGCAGGAGGAGGCTATTTTTCCTTTTAAGAAAATGTTAAAAAATGCTTTCCATAAACCCTTTAACTCTGGCTCTGATAAATCATTAAAAGGCCTTCTGCTGGATCATTCTATCGTCAAAGAAAAAGTTACACTCATAAAATAGTTAATGTCATAATGTGAATGGTTTATTTAAGATTCAGCAATTGTCACTGAATCAAACACAAAGTCTCTATGGCCCAAATAGCAAGGGGGAACAAAGGCTTGATGCTTTAGCATTCCTTATGGACTGAATTTTAGATCACAACTTGAAAAGAGAAAACACTGAACCAGTTCAAATGTGGACTGGCATGTGCAGGCAATTCTGAGCGCCTGCACATGGGCACATGGGACCTGGACAGCCTGCCTGGATGTGAGCGGAGCATGAACCACAGCGGGGCTGGATGTGAGCAGTGTGAACCATGGCTGGGCCTGGGCCCTGGTCCTAGCACAGCTCCCACCCAGGTACAGGGGCAGGGCCTGAGATAAGCAAAAACCGCAACTGGAAGACCCTGGGAACTGGGGTCAGGGTCCCACCAGGAATAGAAGGTGGTAGTGTGGGTAAGGCCAAGCCTGGAGTTTATAGAGCTGAGAGGGAGAAACCCCAGGCAGAGCTTTGCCCTTTCCTTGTGTGTCAGGTACTTGCATGAAGCACGGTAGTCCCATGAAATCTAAGTACAGATACACTGACCCATGATAGCCTTCAATTCCGATCTCCCGTGACAGGATTATGGGACAATGCTCTTGCCCACTAGGTCATAAAAGTGCTTCAAATTTTACCATCTTGGATTTATTTCTTTAAGTCTTAAAGACAGTTGAGTCTTTCAGAGTACCCTATTAAAGTGCCACTATCCCCAGATTGGAAGGAATAGTCACACTTAAGTAGGGTGATCATATAATTTATTGACTCAAGCAGGACAAAAAGAGTGAAGGATGGTTCTGTTAATTACTGCACTGGAACAAGAGGCACAAAGAGAACATGTCCAGCCGCTGTGTATATAAGGCTTTGTGTTAGGCTCTATGGAAGACATCCAGTACTTTTCATAGAACCTGGATGCTGAGTTGAGGGGCAAAGGTTCTTGGGAACAGGTTAAAGCCAAACTACACAAGGGGATAGATAACCCTGCAGAAGGACACGCCACACAGACCTGAATTTGAATCCAGATTCCTTTTATGCGTGACCTTGAGACAAGTTGATTGGCCTATCTTTGCCAAGGCTTCTATATCTGTAAAATGAAGCTTATTTCATAGAGTCCTCATGATAAGAAACTAATGATGAGACATCTGACACTACTTTTCAACACGCCAATGTTATTGGCATTATCAACACTGGACTTCTACCTGAGACTCAACTACTTCTGCCATGCCAGAGCCGGTCGTTGGCACAAATGTGGGGAGAACAAACAGCAGGGCTGATCCAGCTCATCCCCACGCGGAGCAATCCTTGGGCCCCACTCCTTCTGCCCACTCGGAGCGATCCTTGGGCCCCACTCCTCCTGCCCACTCGGAGAGATCCTTGGGCCCCACTCCTCCTGCCCACTCGGAGAGATCCTTGGGCCCCACTCCTCCTGCCCACTCGGAGAGATCCTTGGGCCCCACTCCTCCTGCCCACTCGGAGCGATCCTTGGGCCCCACTCCTCCTGCCCATCCACCGCCGCTCAGCCTTCAGCTCCTGCACCATTTCTTCAGGTGAACAACAGAGAAGTTTCCAGCGAGCAAAAGTCATTTCTAGGGCTCTGGGTCCTGGCTGGTGGGCAGTGGTCATAAACCCTCTATACCCTCTTCAGGTTTTCTTGGGCTTCTGATGACAATGCAAGAGTGAAGGCAGTGCTGGGGTCCTGAGGAGAACAGCTTCTGGGGCGCCTCCATCCAACAGCTCTCAAGTCCCAGCTCATGTTCTCTGTGACAACCCAGAGAGGCAGGGGCACAAACTGAGTCACAGAAAGAGAAGTAATTTCTCCAATGTCACATTCAGAGGCAAGTCCTGGAGGCCCCAGTGTGGGGCTCGAAGGATTCTAGTAGGCATTCATAGTGAGCTGCGAGCTGGAAGACCAAGACGCTGTCTTTCTTACCTGCATTTTCTGTTAAGATGCCAAGACCCAAAGGAGGACTGTGGATGTCACACAAGACAGTGGACTCACAGCACATCACGACAGCACTGCCAACATCCCCCATCGCTTAATTTCAGAGCTTGACGCAGAATGGAGAGAAGAAACCACATGCATGCCCTGCTAATCTACCTCTCCTGTGCTAGATGCCAGGCTTGAGTCAAACAGCTCTGTAGCACGGATCTTAAGTCCACTCTCTGGCCAGCAGCACTAGCAGAATCTGGGAACTAGGCAGAAACACAAATTCTCAGGCCTCAAGCCAGCTCAGTGACTGTGGAGAAGGTGAGTGGCCATCTGCATTTAACAACCCTTCCAGGAGCTTCTGCTGTCTGCCATGGGCTGAGAGGCACTGGGCAGAGCCTCCCTGGACTCACAGCAAGCTGGTCTCTCTCATGCCATGGTCTAGGCAGGCAACAGAGCTCAGCTTTTGCAGAGACCAGGCTGTGAGGTCCACTGCCAAGAAGATGAAAAGCTCCCAATAAAACCCAGACCCAAACGGCCACACTGATCAAAATACAATAAAGAAGAAAGCGAAAAATCTGACAAAAGGAAAATGCAGCTTCAGGGGGGACAAAATACAACAACCTTCTGTGGAGACGGGAGCATAAAAGGACGTCAGATGTTCAAAGAGCAAATGTTGAGATGACAAAAAACAAAACAACCCCCCCCCCCAAAAAAAAAAAAACCAGAATAAAGCCAGTGTGTGGACATTGGTGCTACTGGGCTGTAGTCTAAGGATGGCAGTAGCGGAGAACAGCACCACTCGCCCTCCCAAAGGCTACAACCCCTCCCCCACCCCTCCACACGACAGCCTTTATAAATAGAGTCTTGAGGGAAAAAATACCAGCAATTAGTCACTGAATCTTGCTTGTTGGAAGGAGGGGAATTTAGAGAAAATCACCAGAGGCTTTGATGATAGGAAAAGCTTGTCTGAGGCGGCCATGTGGCTGGGGTAGCTGGGACTGGGAAAGGTGAAGGCCTGTGAGCTGATTCGGCAGTCTTTGGTGTCTGCCAAGTTTTAACCAAAAAGGGAGAGATGGAGGGCCTAGCCACTGGGCTGTAATGAGCTCCACCCTGGTGAAGTTCTGGTTGGAAATGGAGCGTGTGTAGGGGGGAAAGCCAGTGATGCCACCTGAGCAGAGGACTCGCAGGTGAGACTGCAGAATGGAGCCTAAGCAGAGCGGCTTCACAAGGAAGCCATTCAGGGAGTCTGCTGAAAACAACCTGTCAGTGAAGGAGGGCTGCCTCCTCCCAGAGTCATTCTCAACTTAAATATGCACTGCTTCCTACAGCAGCCCCCTCCCCAGGAGCCCTCACCCACCCCCCTCCCTGATTCTATCTTCAGCTGTCTAGTCCCTAGTCCTTCAAGTCTCACCTCACACACCACTTCCACGGAGACACATCCCAGGACCACGTGCCCTTCCCTGCAGCTCTGCTCTGCTTTCCTGATGCCTCCACTCTCCTCTTCAGTACCTACCAGGCTGGTAGTCAGCTTCGCTGCCACACTATGAATTCCCCCGAATGGTACACAGTAGTGGCTACGGAGGGAGATGATGTCAGCCTGTATCTGCGACCCCCTAGCGCTGCTGAGACAGTGGAACCTGCAGTGTCTAGCCTTGTTAACCAGGTAGGAGATGGGTGTGCCCTATGACCTCCCTCCCTTACTGAATGCTCACCACGCTATGAGCTCACTGAAGGCCAACCTAACCGATATGCTGAATTTTACCTTCTTTTTCCCCTCTCCTTCCTCTTCTGTTTGATTCCTTTGGCCAGGTCCCTCATGTGCCCCCACCATCCTTGACCCCTCGCTACTTGAGAAAAGGGAGACAGTAGACCTGTCCAACCACTACCAGAGCCCTTCTGGGAATGCTACTAACAAATTAATTTCTAGTCATATTAATATAATTTTAGACAGGAGAGAGAGGAACAAAGACTGGGAGCCTAGTAACCTCCACATGGCCCCTGAAATCATTTCTAATAAATTAAATGTCTGCCTCTGCCGTCTCTCATGCCAGCTGTGAACTCAATCCTATGGCTCCGCAGTGCACACATATGCCCACAGGTGGCCACTCTCACCTCCCTTCAGCTGGACTTCATCTGTACCCTCTGGGGAGGGACTGGAGCCGTGGCAAGAACTTCTGCTTTCTTCTGGCATGACATCAAATGCTCCAGCCTCTCTCAGGTCAGTGCGACCTCAGGGGTGGCTCCTTGACCCCGCCTTCTCCCTCCAGCCCTCTGCCAACCTCAGTTCTAAGAGCAACTTGAAGTCAGCTTTGTCTGGGTCCTAACAGGCTGACTGGTGCAAGGGTCCTACTGAGGAGTTGGCACAGAGCCACACAGAGGGCCACAAGCTTTGGACGAGGGCAAGGTCAAGTTGACAAACATCACACAACGAGAGAAAGTTGCATGAACTGCAGCACCATAGTGCAGCATAACAGATGGATAATTAGATTTATTCCGAGAGCTGTAAAAGTGAGTAATTAAATAAAAATATGGAACAATGAATCTGCCACACAGAGACACCTAACAGCCTCATGAGGGCCTTGCAGCTGGCACAAGCAGCCGGGAGAGAGGCAGTGGGGCAAGAACCTCTCACATTTTCCTGATGCTTAGGCACACTAAACCAAGCACCAGCTCAAGATGGGCCCAGGGGATGGCCTGGTTTCAGAAAGAGAGAATCAGTCCCCTGGCTACAAGCAGCGCCATACTAGGGGAAAATGGTCTCTTGTCTACATCTGGAAGACCAGAGCCTAAAGGAAACCAATGAAGTCCCCACCAGTGTGGTTGGCCCTGCAGAGTGAGACTGACTAAAGCAGAGACAGAGAAGAAGGGAGACACAGAACACATGATGGAGTCAGGATGCTCACCGTCCTCTCAGAAGCCGGCAGCAGCAGAAGCTCTGTAAATACCCCAGGAGCAGGAGGCCAGCACCCACTGTGTGCAAGGCACAGGCTAGGGATGCTACTGCACCAAGAAAACAGATCCCCTGAATAAGATATCTGGGAGCAAACAGATCATCTGGAATCTGTTTTATACAAGGGCTTAGGGTTTATTTGTTTTGTCTTTGATTTTGGTTTTGTTGTTTTGGTTTTTTTGAGACAGGGTTTCTCTGTATAGCTCTGGCTGTCCTGGAACTCTCTCTGTAGACCAGGCCGACCTCAAACTCAGAGAGCTGCCTGTCTCTGCCTCCCAAGTGCCAGGGTTAAAGATGTATGCCACCATAAGTGGTGACGAAACTAAATTCAAACTCATCTAAGGAGAATGAGGTTTGCTGGGTTCTATCAAAAGGCAGGATGACAGAAGCAGACACAGCCTATGGGAAATGAGAGGACCCTCTCTCGGGCTGCCTCTCTAGGTATGGCTTCCCTCTCCCAAGAGGGATCCCAGGTCGCCAGTTCCTTGCAGGACTTCAGTGCTCACTGAATCTTCTCACAGAGCACTGACTATGGAATAAGTTCTTCCCAACCTGTGAACATCAGCAGCTTTGACAGAAAGCCAACATTGAGGGTGAATTACCCCTGTTCACATCAATGGATCCATGCAGTCTCTGCCTCGTTGGAAGGGAAAGCCCTAGCACATTCCCAGTCCACACAAGTTGTCCCTGTCTTAAAAGTTTCTTTAAAACTTTAATCACAATCTTCTGGCATTAGTCCCTGGAGTGCTATGATAATAGTATGTGTCACCACATACAACTTAAAAAGTACCATTTTGTTCCAAGGGCTCACAGTGGGGCTCTTCCTACCATATCGCTTTAAGAGAGAAATGACGTAGGTCTTCCTACCTCAGTTTAACACATCACACACACTCTGACTCTCCATCAGATTCAAGCCAACAGCCTGTCAGCTGTCTTTTAACAGAGACCTTCCCTTTTAAAGGTTTTCAGGGACTTAGGCCTAACTTCACACACCACAGAAGACACCCTTCTTTCAGCAGCTCAGAACAAACTTATAGGCTCTCTAGATGCCAAGAGGTCCAGGGGCCAGCGATAGCAAGGGCAGCATGAGGCAGGTCCCAGCAGGACATCACCAGGCCCCAGCTTCCAGTTCTGCATATTCCTAAGTGATTTTTTCCAATATCATTATGAATCTAGTGTCTTCCCTGAGTGCAATCAGGCTCTTCCTACTGCCATTAATTATCCCCAGAGGCTTTCCCTAGGAATGTAAGAATATGATGCTAAGTGCTAGATGGAACAATCAACTGGTCTGGCTATGCCTGGTACTTGGAGCCACACCAAAGGGTCTGATTCAGAGCAGTCATCCCGAGCCCAGATGTAAAGCCAGAGCTGGGCTGAAGGGCAGCCTGTGCAGGGACGGCCTCTGGCTGGAAGCTCTAGGCTGGCTCTGCTCCTGCTCCATTGACAGCGCTTTACTGCAGGTTAAACTCTCCCCAGAGACAAGCAGGTTCACACCTCCCACTCTGCCCTTGTCCTCAGTACAGAATGAATCACTAGCTACTGTCTGGAGTGAATCTTAGCTGCTGTGAACCCCAGACTGAGTTCAAGTTCTTCTTGAGCTAAGCTTTTTTTTTTTTTTTTTTTTTTTCCTTTTTTTCTTGTCAGACCTGGAGAAACAGTCTAAACGGTAGCTAACCTTTTTCTTCAAAACCACCGAGCTTAAACAAAAACGTGAAAACACACTGAATTAAAACTTGACTAATCCTTTCCTAATAGCTGGAGAGTGGATTCTACAGCTAACCCCAGGGCAAGCTAGATGCAGCAGATCATGACGAAGGGTTCCTGGGTCCTCAGCCCAGGAAGGAAGGTGAGGGGCCAGACTTAAAGAAGGAAGAACAGCAATGTGGGAGCAGCCAGGAGAACCACTTGCTCAGCCCTAGTAAGGAGGACATACATAGCTCTGAAGTATTCCTGGCCATCCTACCTCTGAGCAATGCCTACTGTCACCAGGCTGAGGGATCTAGGCAACTACAGAGTGCACCCCAAACTCAAGACTGTGAAGGCTGAAGTGGCACAGAGACTATGAGAATTGGCATGTGAATTCAAAGGACTCATGCCAGAAAATCCAACAGCATCTTCTATGTCTTAATTTTACATTTTCTACCTTTTAATTAGAAAACAAGATAGGTTCATGCCATATAAGGGAATAAAATAGAAAGGAAAAAAATCTCCCCTCTCAATTAAAAATAAAGACAATATAAGATTATACCAAGTCGGGCGTGGTGGTGTGTGCCTTTAATCCCAGCAGAGGCAGGCGGATTTCTGAGTTCGAGGCCAGCCTGGTCTACAAAGTGAGTTCCAGGACAGCCAGGGCTACACAGAGAAACCCTCTCGAAAAACAAAAAAACAAGATTATACCAAAACCTTTGCCCATTTCCCAATGGATCAATACTGTTCATGTGACTGTCAACATGAAGACTCCACTTCCCAGGAGGAGAGGCTCCTCAGGTTCCCCAGAACAGCTCCTAAATGCCAAATGCAGTAAACTGACTCCTGGAGATCTGACATCCTAGGATCAAAACCAAAATGTTCCCCTAACAGTGTGAACTCAGAGTCAATGGGACCCCTTCTGCTGGCCTAGACGGGACTGACACCCTGCTGTCGTCCCCTCTCTGAGCTCTGCACTATAACCTCCAAGTGCCTCTGAGAGGCATCACTGAAAGGACTGAGCAAACCAAGAACAACAGGAGATGACCTCAGAGCCTTCCTGTTCCAGTGCCAGTTCCCAAATGCTTGTACTGCTGAATAATTGAAAGAGAATAATCCACTCAGATAATTTGGGAGGCTAGCCAGTCACACAGATTATCTCAGAGTGATTTATTCACACAAGGGATAATTACCCAAACTTCTGTTAGAGGCTCGGGCATCGCATGGAAGGCCACTGAAGATGGCAGTATGAATGGGAGACTATAAAGGAGAACCCACTCCTGGGCTCAGGTTTCCTTACAGTCATGTTAAGTTGCTGCCCTCTCCCAGCTAATGGCATGATGGTGACATTAGTGTGGGGACAGCTCTTTCTGTGCCTCCAACCATGTGCTGTGCCCTGGACTCTGAGCATTATGCGCTCTCTTTATACTACAGCTCACTTAATCCCATGAGGAGTATATGATGCACACTGTCCACTGTCCTCTCCAGTTCTTACCTATGGAGGCTGAGACTCAGGCAGCTTAGATAGCTCCTCTGGGGACACAGCATATTAAACTGTCTTTCCAGAGCCCAGGCCTTACCCAAGGTGCTCTTATCCTACCCAACTCACCATTTCCACTTTGTAAGGAGGTCTTTCCAAAACACCCAGACTTTGAGAAATTGAAATCTGTCTTCTTTATGCAATGCTGTCCAGCACCAGCAAGGGTGGCAGTTCTATTAGAGGCATGAACAGAAACTGAGGCTCTTGCCAGCAGTCCACACCAGCATGGTAGGCCTGAAACCTGAGAGCAGAGCTTCCCACCTCAATCTCCACACACTTTGAAAAAAACGATACACTGCTATTTTAACACTAACTCTGGGAACAATTTGTTACAGGGTAACAAACAGTAAATAAGGTGGACAGGAGAGAAAGAAATGTTTCCAAGGAATGGTACAGCAATGGCAGAGAGAGGTCTGGCGTCAGGGCCAGAGGCCGCTTGAAGCCCTGACTACGCCTCAAGCTCCATATATGAGAGAACAATGACCTTCATGGCCCAGCTACTCCTGCAGCCTAGACAAGAGAAAGCTCATATAACACATAATGCATATTCCTCTGTGTCTAGCAAGGGTGATGATAATAACAACAGAAGCTACTGAGCAGTCACTGGCTGCCCAACACATGCTTGGCATTTCTGTCATCTCCCTTCTCCTTCACGGTAACTCTCCAAGGAGGCTCACAGTAAACACTAAATGAATACTTGTTACATGAATAAAGAGTGAATACCAAGCAGTTCTTCTCTGCAATTGATCCACATCCCTCTGCTGCAACTCCAATTTCCTACATTCCAGTCATCTGGATACTGTGCATCAACTCACTAGCTCCCCAAACACCAACCCCAGGCAAAGCCACCACCCTCATCTTACAGAGGTGGAACTGCCTGCAAGACTGACGGTTTCCCAGGGTTACAGAGCTTTCGGTGGTAAGTTCAGATCCAAACTCTGGCCGTACAGCCCTTGTTTTATACTTTACATATCCTATCACATGGGCCTCTAGGAGCTACCAGGAGCCACTGAGAAGCAGACAGCATCACTGCCCTCGGGTTGGGCACCCCCAGCCTTGAGATGTACTACCAACACCGAAAACGAACCCTGTTAGTTGCTCTGGCTCACAATTCCTGCCACAACGGGTCCCTGACTGCTCCATTGGCTGCCTCAGTTAGTTCTTCCTCAGACCCCTCTTCTGGCTGTCCCTTCTGCCTGGAAAAGTTTTAGTATTATCATGTGCACTGCAAAATGGCATCTCTTCAGAAAAGTCTCCATCACTAATCCATGCAGGGAACCCCTGTATGCTCTACTTTTTTTTTGTAAATATTACTACTGGCTTTTGAAAAGCAGCTTTATTGAGATCAAATTCATACATAAAATTTACCCACTTGTTATCATCTGCCTGTTTGATAACAGAGTCATGCTACTGAGTAGAGAATATTATATTATCTCAAACTTTGCTTGAAAAGTTGTTTATTCAGATCCACTGCTTTTTAAAAAGGGTTGTTTTTTCATTATTGCCCCATAGAGCCATTTGTTGTTGATTTGCAAGCACTCTATATATTTTAGCTAGAAATCCCTTATCAGACACATGGTTTCTCACAAACATACATACATACACACACACATGGAAGCATTTGGTTTTGATGACACCAGACTTTTAAGAACTATCCTTCTGGTGAAAGGATAAGCCATAAAGGAGGAAAGGCCCTCTTTATTCACTCACCACTTTGTCTCTGGTCAACAAAAGTTACCCAGCACATGGAAGTTGTTCAGGGCATATTTTCTCTTCTAAAGATTTTTTTAAATTATGCATGTAGGTATTTGCATGTGGGTCGGTGAACACATGCATGCTCTCAGGAAGTTAACAGGACGTTACCAAAGGTGGATGTGAGAAGCCGTGAGTGAATGCCGGGGACTGAGTTCAGTACTGCTCCCCACCCTCCCGAGACATGGTTTCTTATGTAACCTTGGAACTCGCAGAGATCCCCTGCCTGTCCTCCCGAGTGTTGGGACTAAAGGCTCGCACCACCACCATAATCACTCGACCACTCAACCTCTCCAGCCCCTCAGCACATGGTTCTTGAATTAACAGAATTTTAGGGCAAGCGAGGTGCTGGTATGGGCAGGGGTGGATCTGATGGTATGTGGGGTTGGTCCTGGTCCAGAGAGTCTAGGAGAGATTACAGTACCCACAGGAGCATGAGAAGGAGCAGGAGGTGAGGAGGCATGACCTTGCTGAGCAGCACACATCATGCCACAGCAAACTCATTTCAGTGCTCAGGTGCCACCCTTGCTTTGCAGCTGCTCTCCAGGATGAACAAAAACAAAACAATAACCCAGGTTGGATGACCCGGCCACAAGGGGAGGGTTCTCTGCACAAATCTTAGCTCAGTACAACACTCCTGAGGCGGGCTATAGACTCACGTTCTTCAAAACTGTCAGGGCTTGTGTTATGCAGCTGACACCGGTTGTTTTTTCTGAGGGCAAGGGGGAAGGCAAAAGCTGGCCTCACCTAATCTTTACCAAGAACAACAGCAAAAACTATCCAAAAAGCCGAACATTCAAGCTAGGGCCCCTTAGCAAAGCATCTCAGGAATCCTGGATTCGGCTGCTCAGGGGGGCATTTCATTAGCCAGGCAGAAATGGGAGGTATGGAATGAACTCAGGTGAACTGAATCCTGAACTTGGCAGACAGTTTAGACAACTAATTTGCTCCATCCAAGCCCTCAAGCAAGGGGATGATGGGTCTAGGACAGAGGTAAGGGGGCTTGTCCATGACAAATCAAAGAGACTCCAAGACAGGGCATCTGTCCGCCCATCCTTCCCTGGCTGACTTCCATGTGTTACCTCTGCACCCAGTGCTGGGGAGCATGCCCGAAGCCTTCGCTATGCTAAGACCTGCTTCACCACTGAGCCCCTCAAAATGACACCGCCTTTTATGATAACAAAAGGACAGCAGAGTGAATTTCTGAGGCATAAGCACATACACACACACACACACACACACACACACACACACACACACACACACACACACACACACGAAGTTGCCTCTGGGAACGCAAATACTCATGAATAGTTTCATGTTTCAACAAGGGCAGAGGGTGAAAAACGATGCCAGTTAAAGAGGTGGATCTGTTTTTAAAGTGCTCGGTGGCAATGGGCAGACCCCTCCTGATACCACAGCGGCCTCGTGCTTGCTTTAGGGGCTCACCCTGTTACCCATCTTCTGTGAGAAGCATGAGGGACTCCGAGTTTGAAGCTGAGCCGGGCACTCATGCGTCAGAGCACAGGTTATCAATCCCAGAGGAAGCCTTCCCTGAGGGAGCCGCAGGGAAAATGGGGGCCTCCGAAACTTCACAGAACCAGTGAATAAAAAAGTACAGGAGAATCCCCAACAACCACCCCAAGGAACAATCAACCCAGCTCACAACAGGGCCGGGTACCCGACAGGAGTTGTTTCTTGGGCTCGGTGAGCCACTGATATCAAGTTTTTTATCTGACTCACAGCCTGGGATTTTCCTTCTGAGAGGGATGTGAAATATGCAATACAGCAATATGGCAGGGGATATGCAGTTTATGACTCTCATGCAGAGAAAACAATAGGAACACAAGTTACAGTGACTAGCAGTAAGCATGGGGCACTGTGGTTATATCCCAAATACACAGCACTACCATGGAAGACCAGGATGTACGCGGTGACCCTTAATACTCAGCACCATGTTGCAAGACACAGTGGTAAGAGCTGGGGTTTTAAGTCACACTGCCTGCTTCATCTCAGCTGAAGCACAGGCCATCTATGTGCCCTAGCCAAGATCTCCCTAAGCCTCCGTCTCCTAATGCATAAAATGAAAATGATGACTGTATTCATTTCACAAGAGTATTTACTTGCCCAGAGAGAATGTATGGCAGATGTGTTAGTTTGGCGCCTGCCATATAGGTGCTTCTATTTCTAAGCATTCTTCATTTCTTCCCCCGACGAAACATTTTGAAACAGTAGCTGTGCTAAATGCATCTTTCTATCTCCTGGGAGCATAACAGGGATTCAATTCAGTAAACATTTGTCAGATGAGCTGGCTTCCTGTGTGCCATGATCAGCAAGCACAGTGGCCAAATGCACTTCTCCTGTCCACAGCCCATGGTTGCTCACTCCCTCAAGCAAGGTATTCCACACTGAAGGCAGCCTGTCTCTGCAGGCGTGAGGAAAGGTGAGAGTCAACAGGAAAACAAATGCTCGGGTGGTACACCAGCTCCCAGAGTGCTGCCCTATTGATTTCCAAGTGTCATTATTAAAACAGCAACTGGCAGAGACAGACTGCTCTTCTTTCAAGACAATCGCAGCATCTCATCTATCTCTCCATCCCCTCAGCAATTTCCCTGTTGGCAAATAAGAGTGCGAGAGAGCCAGGGGCTTGGCCAAGGTTACTGTACTAGTCAGTGAGACCCTGGTATTTTTAGCCCTTGGGTCCCTCTGCATCTTTGGATATGCGCTATCTGCCGCCCTGGCTTCCCCAGCATAGGTCTTTAGGGAACCAAACTGTTAACAAAACACCCGTGGTAGTAAATGGCATCAGGCACAATTCTCCAAAGCACTTTCCTCAGCGAGAAGCTCTCAGTCCTGACTGCAGCTTGGCTTAGTCCTCCCCTTCCTGAAAGAGTCACAGTCACCAAGCTGTCCAGAGCCCACAGTGCCATGCAGAAAGGGAGGAAGGCTAGGACGAGACTCTTTCCCTCTGGGAGACATATAGGAGATGCCTGCTGGACAGATGCCTGTCCTGCGACCTCATACTTCTGTGAGCGGCATCCCATGTACCAGCCCGGGCTGTGTGCAGCCGCTCATCCACCTGGGTACAGCAGAGTCTAAGGGTCCAGGGGAACAAGAGGGCAGGGAGGTCTGGCAGGAACTCTGAATGCCAAGCAAAGGGAGCCGCTCACACACAAGCCTCCCTCCTGCCAGGGACCCCAGACAGCCCTAACTACCCATCCCTATGTGAACGACCTCTGTTGGAAATAGCGCAGCTGTCCTGGTCCATTCCTTGGAACAGATGGAACAGGATGGCTATGAGCTGTGTCACCCTGGACACCAAAATAAAAGGCGTCTAACCACACTGAGCTCTACTGGAGGATTGAGAAGGGGGCTATAACGCTTTCCTGGTTAGGTTCCAATGAAGGTCTAAGAAGTCAAAGGCTAAGAAAACACTAAAAAAAAATCCTGCTTTACATAACCAACAGAATAAGGAAGCTAAGTGGTCCTCTGGTCACTAAGCAGAGGAGAAACATTACCAGAACCATAGGAGAAACAGGACTCAAGGTAGACAGGGGTAGGACCAGGTTCCAGTACATGAGGACGCTCCCTAGACCCTGGACAGCAAGCGCTGCATGTTTCTTTCTTTCTTTTTTTTTTTTTCTTTTTTTTTTTTTTTCCGAGACAGGGTTTCTCTGTATAGCCCTGGCTGTCCTGGAACTCACTTTGTAGACCAGGCTGGCCTCGAACTCAGAAATCCACCTGCCTCTGCCTCCTGAGTGCTGGGATTAAAGGTCACCAATGTTTCTAAGGCAAGGCTGACACTGTACCACCACGCTTCCCTCTCCCTTATGTTCTTCAGGCCTCTGAGTTTCAGGCAATGAGGAATAGTATTGCCATGCTCTCTGTCACAGCCCAGACCCAGACAAAAGCAGAGAGGAAACCCAAGGGTTTCTTATTCTCGGGGCCTAAGTGGGGATGTGAGACAGCTTGTGGAGGAGGATACATCTCTCATCAGACTGCAGGCTGTCTGAGGCTCAAGGATTCCATCATTCTCAGAGCTATTGTTCACAAAACGGACCTCAGCAATACAGGCAAATTAAACTCCATGGACACTGCAGTCAGAGTAGCCAGTGAGATCAAGCTAATGCCCAGCATGGCCGTAGGGAAGTGGAGCTTCCTGTGTAACAGACCCCCTGCACCACAGGCACAGCTAGCTCATAATGGACCACCGGCCAGAGAGAGACCAACGACTCGCTCCATCGAAGTCCACAGAGCTGAGAAAGTCTCCACATGTACTAACCATGCTTCCTGGCTTCTGTAGTTTCACTTCTGGCCAACTATTCTTGGTAACTGAGGTGTGTTAACCCAGGATGAAGATTTTGTGCTTAAAGGCTAACCATGAAAAAGACACAGGACTGCACACAGGTCCCAAACACACAGGCCAGCTAATACTTTCTATTGGCTAACCCGTGTCTAAGTGGTCTTCCCTGGTAGACACCTCATGACACAAGGGTTAGACCTGGGTCTTGATTTTAACATTGCTACTGTGAGAGTAAGGAACCTCCTCTCCTTCCCTTGGGAATACTGCCTTTTCAGTGTGTTCAGTCTGAGAAATGTCAGCACGGAGGCACCCCCTCCTTCCTTTCTCCCTTCTTCTGGCCCTCGAGTTTTGCTGTGCTGGTTTCCATCTAGGGATAAGTGAGAGCCCTTGATTCCCGCTGACCTGCCTGGTTAGCAATTCAACAGGAAAACACCTCCCACCACCAAATGAAAGCAGACTTCCACTGCTTTCCTCCTGGCTGACTCTTATGTAAATGAGCTGCTGCAGCCTGACTCACAGGAGCTCAAAATGGAAAAAGCACAGAAAGGAAAACAGTAGAGTTCAAAGGTAAAGGTGAGCCTGGCCTCTGCTGTGGGGCTTCCTTCTTACACCTAGCATTCCGCCAGGACCGGGACCAACACTTGAAAGACACCTAACTCAGGCTCATTTCTGAGGCCAGCAAGAGTCTTAGCTGTCTGCTCCTCTTGTTTTAACACAAAGGAAATTAAAATTCTAGAGAAATAAACTGAGAATTTATCATCAGCTTTCCTATGTCAGTCTTCTGAGCTCCCATCAGAGTCCTGCTGGGGTCTGGGTGTGATGTCTCAGCACACTGGTCAGATGGTGTGTTGGGAGGAAATGTGGCTTCCTTCTTCCCTCAACTCTGCCTGGCTATGAAGAAAATCCCAGGCTGTCCAGCTCGCCAAACGATGTTTGGCACTAACAAGGCCTCCTATTGTGACTCCATAGGGCCTTGGTCTTAATAGACTGGTGATCCCATAGCCGTCTTCTTCCTTTCCCCCTGCTTTGCAAGGACCCCATAGGCAGCAGCTACCCTAGGTGTCTATTTGCTCCAAACACTAAAAAAGAACACACCCATCTATTCACTATAGAGAAGAGGCAGTTATTTTCAATCTAGACATTATGCATCCCTGCTGGAAAGAAAGAAAGAAAGAGAGAGAGAGAGAAAGAAAGGAAGGAAGGAAGGAAGGAAGGAAGGAAGGAAGGAAGGAAGGAAGGAAGGAAAAAAAAAGAGCAAAATTACATTACAATCCTCTCTGGCAGACTCCTGCCCCCAAAGACAGAAAAGCAGTCTGGAATTACACCGAGTTCCCAACCCCAAGCTGCTCTTAGTTCTCCTCCCTCCTCTGCTCCTAACTGGACAGCTCCAGATGTGTCTGCGTGTCAGTGAGCCCTCAGAACAAATGCTGGACTCTGATGGATTTAAGAGGCAACTTGCACCAGGACCTGTGATCTGGTTCTAAGATTGTTTGTTTCTATTCCAATTATCCTGCATCAATGGTTTAAAACTGGGAACTGTCTGCTGCACATACCCAGTCCATTTTAGTAGAAAATAAATCTAGGCCATTGTGTCCTTTTCTCTCCTAGGCTCAGGACAGCACCTGACATCTCAGGTTCTGGTTGGGCCAGATCAGCTCTAACTCTAATTCAACTCTTTAAGGATTCAATTCATCATAAAGCCAATTCCATTCTGGGCTCCATCTGTCTTGCCTCCTTCAAGGACTAATAATCACTTACTGTGTGTTTTTACACACTAGTTGAACTGAAATTAAGGCTGATTTCATCACAGTGTACTAAAAAACAAACTGTATTTCTTGAAAAAAAAACTTCAGAGGTATTTTAATTGTTTTGTTTGCATAAAGATACTTTTAAGTAAAATAACTTATTTTTTAAAAAAGAAATTTCAGAATTTTTGACATCATGATTCTAGCCCCCCCCCCCCAATAAAACCATAAGAAGGAGGCAGTCCCTTGGAGCATCAGCCACTCCTAGAGTTGAATGAGACAACCCAGAGAGTCAAGGTATCCTTGGACAAAGCATGGGTATCCTAAAAACTGTGGAAAGAAATGGAGCTGATTTGATATTTTATATGTTATTTTAAGAAATATAATTAGCCATCATTTTGGGACTAGTGGACTTAATTTACTTAAAGTTTAGAGGTATCTTATTCTAAGTAATCTATGGGGGGGGGGGAGACCACCACACTGTTTTAGCATTCAGGACTCTGAAAATCTCCAGCTAGCCCTGAGGAGTCTAAGCACCCCCCACTTCTCTCCAAGACAAGAAATATGGCTTTTATCTTATATACAAGCAGCTTGCTTCTCCCAAAAGCACTATTAGCTCTCCTGACAACTACTCAAGGTCTGCTCAATCAGTTCCTGTACCCTGAAGATGGTCTCTTTACCAGGAGCATGAGCAGAGAGGGGACCAGGGCTCAGCCAGCTGACCTCCTGGTCTAGAAGGCAGGCTAGACTCACCAGTGGTTTCAACAGGGAAATATGTACTGCAGGCTTCTTACTCTTACTTTTTGCAGCTACAAAGTCACAGCCCATGGCCTGTTCCTTTGTTTTACAGCTCAGCTCTTAGTAGCTGGGGTCTACCTAGTGTGGGCTCTGCACTGGTTTTCTTAAAATGGACCCATAAGGGATGCACTGCAGCCAAGAAGGAAATATATGTGGCTGCTTTATGCCTTAACAGCTTTCAAAATAAGATCTTGAATTACACAAACTTCCAATCAGGACTAATGACAGTTGTTCCAAACTTAACATCAAACATGCTTTGTGAGTCATACTGGCTTTAAAAAGCCACCAGTAATCATTTCATAGACACAACAATCAAATACCTCCTCCATCTGAACAATAAATTTTGCCTAGTAATAAGTCTAATTAATTAGTGCACTGTCATTTTGAAATGTGTCAATGTAAGCATTTTCTCAAAAACTTCCAGCTAAGCCATTTTATAATTACAAGAAAAATTACCTCCTAAGAACATCGTCATGGATTGATAAAGCATGGCGTTCATGGATGGGGAAGGTGTGTTACAGAATCATGTCTACAAGTGAGCAAAGTACAGGATTGCATATATAAAAATATTAAGACAAAACACATATTTTTGCATACCAATTTAAAAAGTTAATTAGATAAAAGGACTTTAGTAACTAGGAGGAATCATGTATTTGCCTTTTATGTAAAAATGACTCAAACATGAGTAAGTGTCTCTGGCAGGAACACCAACAGTGGCGGCCTGGAGGGGAAGGTGCCTGGCACAGGAGGCTTGAGAGTCACCATGCCCCTTTGTGCCCTTTGTACTTTGAGCCATGTGTCTATATTACCAATCAGAGTCAAAGATACAACATTTAAGTAAAATAATTCAGACACTAATCAATTTATTCCATGGGAAAGCAAGTCTTTCACATCTCTAAGCAGCATGGCTTTAGTGAGACTTCCTGTACAGACTCCATGAACACAGAATCAAGAACAGCTATAGCAAGAGAGAGACACCCTGGGTGGCTATCAGACCTATCTGTGGACAGGCTGCAGCAGCAAAGAGGAGAACTATGGACACAAAAGGAAGAGAGGGGATAGTGAAAAGGCTGAGAATAAAGGCTGGACTTCCTATAGCACGCCCAGTTGCCCCAGTAGGCACTCTCTCCCTTGATCAGCATCCAATAATTTCTCACCTTTACAAAGTAACAATTCCCAGTGAGTCATAGGCCTGGGAAGGGGGCTCTGTGTGATCCTTGCAGGAACACATCCCCTCAGATCCCTGGAGTTCTGTAACTGGGAAGAAATGCCACATGAGAGCCGCATCCTAGCCTGGAAACTGAGCCTCTGACTCATCTTCTCATTCTGCCGCCAGCTGGCTCGGTGGTTTTGAACAAATCTCTTTTGCAGAGGCACTGAGTGGGAAGTGAGGCCCTTCATCCAGCCACTAATCAGCTGTTCTCAGTTCCTTGGCTAAGGCATGCAAGCAGCAAGGACTCCATATTAAGTGACACAGGCATGCTTCAAAGCTTATCTACTCTTGCCTTGGCTGAGAAATGTCCCACAGAGTTACCCCTGGGTCCATCTTTTCCTCAGCCTTTGCTTTCTTCGAATCTCAGCTCCCACTCTAAGTTGGGTGTATGCTTACCCAAAAGAGGTTTCCATCATAAGGAAGGTTGTAAAATGACACTTGCACAGAGAATGGTTGCAGTGGAACCACTATGGTGGCTTTCCTCTAGGACCCCCTCTATGCCCCACTTCAGCAGGCTCTGGTCTCAACTCCCTGTGGTAAGAACCTGGACAACCAGCTCACAGAGCTAACAAGGGAGGCTCCCAGGGACTTGGCAGACGCTTTCACTTCATTTTTGACATGTTTTTCAGCTGTTTCCCCTCCCCCTTTATCTTGCTTTATTTTGTTCTTTTAAGCCTACAATCTTCTGTATTCTCATTGTGTGGGTTTGGTCCAGAGCTGACTATGGGTCAGAAGTCTCTATCGTTATCTTGTAGTTTCCAGTCAGAGTAGGAAGGCTCAAGACAATGTGCTTTCTGGTATGGGGGCTCTGGATGGAGGCTAAGGCACTAGGGTATGACCCTTTCCCAGCAGCCTGGCTGTGTGGCAGTGGAACCACAGGTAAAGGTGGGGAGAAAATGGGATAGAGATAAATTAGCCTTAAGCCTCAAGATTTCATGTGCAATCGAAGTGCAGTGAGGGGAACAGCCTGGGAAGTCACTCTCGGGGAGTTCCCAGAAACAAAGGGACTATGGATTGTCCAACACAAGGAAACCCTTCTGTTCTACAGACGCGTAGCAGTGTTTTTCCTCAGTGCTGCTCACTAAACACACTGTGTGCTTCTGACATGCTGAGATCCAGCCAGCTTCCTGAAACTGAAACGTCCCCGAAACCATCAGTGCAGGGCTGAGAAGGATGGGAGTCACAGGGCACAGGGGCAACATTTCCTGCCATCGCCCAATTACTGCCCTCTCCCTAGCCTTTACAATTCTCCTCTCTAAGCAGAAGTGGAGTTGGGAAAGAAACTTTTAGCTGACCAAAATTCAACATAGAAAATGTTTTATAAAAGTGCTTGGCAGGAGGCTTATAAATTCAACGTAGGAAGAGTCCCAACCAAGACCTTGTGACTTAAATATCAGAGAAAAACCTCTCAAAGGGGATATTTTATTTATTTATTTAGGTTTTTGTTTTGTTTTGTTTTGTTTTCTTCAAGACAGAGCTTTTCTGTGAGACAGCCCTGGTGGTCCTTGAACTCAGAGACCCACTTGCCTCTGCCTCTCTAGTGCTGGGAATCCTGCACATGCTACCGCTTCCTTGCTGATATATGGTTTTCTATTAAAACATGCTTGTTCTAGTCAAATCACCGTTAGTCCTTTTTTCCCACATGGTGTGTGTGTGTGTGTGCACCTGCCTATGCACACATGCATAGACAGACAATTTTTCTCAACCTCTCTCTCTCTCTCTCTCTCTCTCTCTCTGGGTTTACACACACACACACACACACACACACACACCATATTTGGCTCTTCTGCACAGGTGCCGAGGATCTGAACTCAGGCCCTCTTTCCTGTGCATGTTACAACTGAGCTTCCTCCCTTCCCCACTTACCAGGCTGGTCAGAGCTAGTTTTAGGCTACACTCCCAATGGGGAGAGCCTGCAATTATCAAGCTGCTAATGAGGCTTAATCTTAGAATGTCTCACAGCCATCTCCTGTACTGGCTAGTTTTATGTCAACTTGACACACACTAGGGTCATCGGAGAGGAAAGAGCCTCAATTGAGAAAAATGCCTCCATAGGATCCAGGTGTAAGGCATTTTCTTAATTAGTGAGTGATGGGGGAGGGTCCAGTCCATTGTGGGTGAGGCCATCCTAGGGCTTGTGGTGCTGGGTTGGATAAGAGCAGGTTGTGCAAACCATGAGGAGCAAGCCAAGAAGCAGTACCCCTTCATGGTTTCAGGTCCTGCCTCCAGGTTCCCAGACTGCCTGAGTTCCTGTCCTGACTTCCTCTGATGACATCTGTGATGTGGAAACATAAGCTGAATAAACCCTTTCCTTCCCAAGTTGCTTGGGTCATGGTGTTCATCACAGCAATAGAACATGGACTAAGACACCTCCTGGTGCACATCTGATGCACACACAAAAGAAGATTTAGCTGCATCTTGACCACTATTCTGGACATGGAAACCAGCCCGAATAAGGAGTCTCCCACAAACCCAACCCTCCTCTCTCCATATCATTCTCCATAATTCTCCAATATCAGATTCAAATGCTGTATAGTCTATAGGCACACATGAGACTTCATTCAAAACACTCAGGAGTGTGCCTCTCTGTGAGACTCTGTCAGAGCTTCACTACAGAAGAGTTTATAGTTCAATTCCTTCATAAATGATCTATGGCTCTCTGGAATATATCCTCTGTAAAGCCAGTACACAGGTTGTTACAGTGATTAAATGTTATATATTATAGCAAGTCCTTAGCCCTCCCAAGCTTCTTGTTCCCATATCCTGTCACACCTGGTCTAGGTTAGTTCAGTCCTCCTTGTATAGTGTCTTCAAACCTTGCTCATTCCACTGACATCAAAGTATCGCATGGGCCCTTTGGCCACACGTAGTTCAGTAGTAGAGTGTTTGCCTGACATAAGTAGCTAAGATAAGAAAATAAACAAATACATCACAAGAATTAAAAATCTCATAGTAACAAATTTGCCTTGGGTTTAACTTCCAGAACAGGTAAAACACACACACACATACACACACACACACACACACTCTCTCTCTCTCTCTCTCTGAGTAAAAAACTTGCATAATTTTATCTTTCTTTCTTCCTTCCTCCCTCCCACCCTCTCTCTTTTTTTTTCTTACTTTCTTTTTCTTCTCTTCTCTTCTCTTCTCTTCTCTTCTCTTCTCTTCTCTTCTCTTCTCTTTCCCCTCCTCTCCCCTCCCCTCCCCCCCTCTCTTTCTTTCAAGGCAGGGTTTCTTCTGGATGGCCTGAAACTGACCCTGTAGACCAGGCTGGCCTCAAACTCCACTGCCTCTGCATCTTAAATGCTGGGACTACAGCCATGTGACACCATGTCCTGCTGATTTTTTTTTTTTTAATACGGAGTTTTGCTATGTAGCCCATATTGGCCTTAACTCATTATGTAGCCCAAGCTGGCTTCACATCCATAGCAATCATCCAGCCTCAATTTCCCAAGTACAGGGCTTATAATCAGATTTACATGTGCACCACCATCACAGTGAGAGGCATGGCTGCACTGTGTCCGCAGTCACCAAGCAGAGAGCAGTGAATACAGATGCTGCTCAGCTTGCCTCCTTCCAAGCAGTGGATGTGCTCACCCAAAATCTGCTGGGTCGTCCCTCAGGTAACCCTGTCTGCAGACACCCTCTCACATACCCCCAGAACGGTGTCTTTTGGGAGATTCCAAATCCAGTGATGGTTGACAAAGAAGACGAATCTTTAAACAGTGGAATATGCAATTGGCTGAAGAAAGTCCTGGACTTTGTTAATCTCCATCACTACAAACCTGAAAATATCCTGGCATCAAATAGAAAAAGGAAAAGGAAAAGAAAAGGAAAAGAAAAAAGGAGCAGCAGCAGCTGATTCACTGATAATGCCTTGAATTATCTTTTCAAATTTCAAAATCCAGGAAACTTTATGAAATATTTTTTTCAAAGCAGAGAGCAAATAAAGCTTATCTGACTTGAAGCCACGCGTGGTAGAAGCTCTCAGTGGTGCCCATGGTCTGTTTTGCATTCCTCCATAGCAACAGGACTTTTTTTTCTTAGATATTTTCTTTATTTACATTACAAATGCTATTCCCAAAAAGTTCCCTATATCCTCCCCCCACCCTGCTCCTCTACCCACCCACTCCCACTTCTTGACCCTGGCATTACCCTGTACTGGGGCATATAAAGTTTGCAAGACCAAGGGGCCTCTCTTCCCAATGATGGCCGACTAGGCCATCTTCTGCTACATATGCAGCTAGAGACACGAGCTCTGGGGGTACTGGTTAGTTCATATTGCAACAGGACTTTTGCTGAGCAAATTAAGACTGCATTTCTTAACCTCCTTGGCAGGAACAGCTGGCCAGTGTGACACAAGCAGGAGTGCTGTCGTCTCTGGTATCCTCCCAAAGAGTACTACTGCCCCCTCGTCTATAGTAGCTTCCCTGACCTTTGGAGGAAAAGAAAACTTCTTAGACATGGAACTATGGTGTGGCTGAAAGGAACTGAAGATCTCAGGGTCTCCCTGAAACAGAGCTGCCACCTAGCCCTATGATCTGACCTGAAGCTGTTTACATTATATGTGTGCCATTTTCTGTCACTTGCAGCCAAACTCACAATGTATATACTGAAACCACACACCCCTATCTAGAGTCTGAATGTTTGACTTCCTTTAACCAACAGAACAAAGGAAAGTGGCAAGATGTATGTGAATACACTGCAAGGCTAACACTTAGTTATTGTCACACAAGCAGGAGGACCCCCATTCGACACCCAGCAACATGACTGCCCCTGGTGGTTCACACTTGTGATCTTAGTGCTGGGGAGGTGGAGACAGGAGGTTACCTGGGGCTCACTGGCCTAATTACTTCCTAGTGAGAGACTGTCTCAAAAACCAAGGCGGACAACTTCTAAGCAACAGGATAACCAGTTGAACACTCAAGGTTAACCAGTGTTCTCCACAGGCATACCTGTACACTGCACACACATACATGCACCATCACACAAACACTCATATACACACACACATACATAAACACAAAACATATGTTATGCTGAAAAATATTTTTCTTAGTGTTTTTTTAAAAGATTTACTCATTTTATGTATGTGAGTACACTGTTGCTCTCTTCAGACACCCCAGAAGAGGGCATCAGATCCCATTACAGATGGTTGTGAGCCACCATGTGGTTGCTGGGAATTGAACTCAGGACCTCTGGAAGAGCAGTCAGTGCTCTTAACCGCTGAGCCATCTCTCCAGCCCCCTTAGTGTTTGTTTGTTTGTTTTTAAATGTCATCTAATTAAAATTTTTAAGTGTGTGTATAAGTTGGTAACTAAGCATATGCATGTAACAAGCAAAGAATAGCTTTTGGGAGTTGGCTCTTTCCTTCCACCATGGGCTCTGGAGATCAAACCCGGGCCATCAGGCTTCCCCAGCAAATACATTCACTCCCTGTCGGGAGAGACACACCACCATGCTCTGAGCAGCTTACTGAGGTAGCCATGTAACAAGGAGCTGAAGGACCTTCTGTCTGACAATCATGAAAAATTAAATTCTGCTCACAATCCCACGAGCTCAGAGGAAGATGCTTCCCAGTCCAGTACCACGTGAGACTCAAGTCCCAAGTGACACACTGCACTAGAGAAACCCAGAGGACATGTACAGACATATATGTTAAATCATATGTGGATTCCTAACCTGTCCACTGTTCACAATCACTCGGTTTATAGTAACTTGTTAAGTAGTGATATATAACTCAATGACCAAGAATATTCATTATGAAAATATAGGGATGATGCTCTATTACGTGATATATAAGTAAATTCACCAAAATGTTGGCACAGAAGTATATTCCTTGACCATCTGTATAGGAAAAGAAATAAAATTCACCATAAATTCCTAACACAGCCCTTGATGAAATTGACACACACACACACACACACACACTTTATTGTATCTACCTAAGCAAATATAAATCATATACATAAATAAAACACATACAATAAATTAAATACAATTAAATGCCAGCATCATGCCTCATCATTAAATTCAGAGATATAAATGAAAGTATGTGGTGTTAGGACCATTATAGTAGGAAGAGGAAAGACCTGACCTTGTTTGTATGCATTTAAGACTTCAGAAAGGGTTTGATTTTTGCTTATCTTTGTCTGTTTCTATCAACAGTCAGCAGCTATTTCCAATAACATTCAGACACACCCACCTTTTGAAAACAAACATGGTATATATCTTTTAATATTTTCAACAGGTGGGTGGGTAGCAATGGAAAGGTTTGGAGAGAGGAGAGAGGTAAGATGGAAAAAAATTATTTTTGAAGTTAAGACTTCAAGTTATTATAGCTATATAATTTTGAAGTTTTCAAAAAAATTAAATATTTGCTTTTTATGCATTCCAAATAAGGTCTTGTTATATAGCTCCCTCAAAAAAAAAATCTTCTCAACAGCATAAAAAAGCAACAAAATTTCTCGTTATATAGGGTGCTAACACAGAACTGACTGAACATCTGAGGCTAGCTACATAAACAAGGTCCTGTCTCAAAAATGAAAAGCAGGAACCGTTAGAGCAAAAGCTGAGAAAGAATGAAACCAGGGAGGACGGCAGTGAAGCCACTCAGGCCCAGGAATCAGTCACTGAAACTGACTTTGGGTTTGTTCACCTGTGTAGAGAAAAGCAACTATGCCAAAGTCAAGAGCTGCTTCCCAACATGGGAAGTTTAATGCCGTGGGTCCCAGTTAACAGTGAACCACGAGAACAAGAAATGCACAAGAGTGGCACAAGGAATGGGTGAAGAGCAGAGAACAAGACAGGAGCTCAAGCTTCAGTCTAGCTACCATGTTGCTTTACATCCCTGAGTACCTGGAAGTGCTGAGCTGTGAGCTTTGTGTGAGATGGATTATTAATTAACTCTGGGCACTGGCCAGAAGACAATATCAATCCTTTCTAAAAGAGGAAACTTCCTCGTTGGACACAAATGATCTTTTTTTAAAAAAAAAAAACAATGAGTAGGTCATGTGTGGTGGCACAAGCCTATAATCCCAACACTAAGAAATGGCTGCATATTCGAGGCTTCCTTGGGCTACATAGTGAGTTCAAGGGTTCAAGGACAGCCTGAACTATAGATCCAGATGGTCTCAAAACACCAAAAGGACAAAAGCAGGCAAACAAACAAAACGTGAGTAGAAAGAAAGAAACACAAGAGGGAAGACACCACGGTGCAAATGGTAGCTGTACATGAAGCCAGCAGGACTGCAGGCACGGAACTGTCCCCCATGCAGACAGCCTTGCATGTGTGCACAGTGCACATGAATCTGTGAAACACACACACACACACACACACCACACACACAACTTCTAAAATTAGAATTATAAGCCCATGGCTAAATATTTAATGGACAGATTCCATAGTAGATTTGATACAGCAAAGGGAATGTAAGTAAACAGAAAAATGAGCTACAAAAAAATCATCTGGACTTTAGCAGGGATGTGACATAGAAAGAAACTAGGCGCCGGGCGTGGTGGCGCACGCCTTTAATCCCAGCACTCGGGAGGCAGAGGCAGGCGGATTTCTGAGTTCGAGGCCAGCCTGGTCTACAGAGTGAGTTCCAGGACAGCCAGGGCTACACAGAGAAACCCTGTCTCAAAAAAAAAAAAAAAAAAAAAAAAAAAAAAGAAACTAGGCAACAGATTAGAACCCAGGACAACCGAGTAAGAAGGCCCAACGTCAGAGCCCCAGGAATAAAAGAGACAGACAGCAGAGATAGTATTTGAGAGATTGCTAAGAATAGTATAGAAAGATGAAAGAAACAAATTCAAACTGAGTAAGTTTAACAACTTTCAAGAAGAAAATATGTCTTAGTCACAACTACACATATAATCATGTAAAATAATAGAAACTTCTGGAGGAATGCTTAAAATTAGATGGAGGGGGAGTTGTGGCATTTTTAGACAAACAAAAATGAAATTTGACACCTCACATAACATGAGCATCTATACACACAGTATGTACATAATAAATGTGTGAACACATATCCACATGGATACATATATGCATAATACATAATAGGTATTGACTTATGATGGGTTTACATTTAACAATCCCCTTCTAACTTAAAAGTGTGTTTATTACCCCTACTCTACTGAACAAACAGCTAGGCCAGAATGTGAGCAACTGCCGATTACCCATGCCTGCCCTGTGACTGGGAAGTGGGCTTGCTGCTGTGCCAATTCTGTTAGCTAGGGTAAGAAAGATCAGACTTCACAATACGAATCATGGTTGGCATAAATGCATATTGTTTCTGCACTATCACCAGGTCCTAACAGAGTGGAAGGAAGGGGGTTACATGAGACAGAAGACGACAGAGATACTGTGTTCCTGGAGAACTGAATGCACAGTCTTTTTTTTTTTTTTTTTTTGGTTTTTCGAGACAGGGTTTCTCTGTATAGCCCTCGCTGTCCTGGAACTCACTTTGTAGACCAGGCTGGCCTCGAACTCAGAAATCCGCCTGCCTCTGTGCTGGGATCAAAGTTGTGCGCCACCACGCACAGCTGCACATTCTTTTTAGGCACATATATTCAGAACATTTACAAAAGAAGAATATTTACTGTATTAGTCAGCTTCACATTACTACAATGAAATACTTGAGGGAGTCAATTTATAAAGAGAAAAAAATATTTTGATTCATAATTCTAGAGGTCCCAGCCCATAATCAGCCTGTTGCTCTTGGTCCATGGTGAGCACAACTCACATGTACTGGAGCAAACCACTAAATTCATGAGCTAGGACGCAGGCAGAGACTGCCTGTGTCCCACAGTCTACTTCCAGGGATTATCTCAATGTTATTGCCTTTTAGTGCCCCTTTCCTAGGAGCTATCTCCAAAGAGTGCTCCCCTGCAACCCAAGCCTTTCTAATACACAGACCTTTAGGGGACATCAATCCAAACCACAATAGAAAACTAACCATATAGAAAATCTCCACTTCTTTCAAATGTCTAATAACAAAGGGCATTTATCTGGCTATAGCCTCAATGTTCATAACAAACACAATGACTACAAACTTTTCACTATATTTGGAAATTGAGAAATACAATTTCATATAAACCAAAAAAAAACACAATTAAAATTTAAATCATTTCAATTGAACAATAATCAAAATACTACACATTGAAAATTTCAATTCAATTAAAGCAATAGTTAGCAGGAAACTCCTAGAAGTGAAAAATATAGTCATCTAAAACTAAAAACTTATGCATGTGATAAACACATTAAACACACTTAAGAAAAAAACCCTGTTAAGTGAATGGAATTATGCAGGAAGACAGAGACAAAGGCACTTAAGAAGAGATCCTCTTGTGTTCTCTAAGTGTAATGAGTGGGTTTTCAGCTACTGTGTGAGATGCGTCGCCTCAAATTTTGTCATGATGTCAGCACATTATCCATCTGACATGGGAAAAAGAGAGAAAAAAAAAAAGAACACTTGAGAGATGTTAGAAACAGATGGCCTAATATCATCCGCAAATAGAGAATATGGGGGAGAGCCAATGAACCACATAGTACTGGTAATAAACCAGAAAATTTCCATAGCTGAAGTCTGTAGTTTAAAATAGCACACCGAGAGCCAAAGAGGACAAATTAAAACAAATCATACTTGGACATATAATGATGAAATTTGCTGATAATTAGATACGAATAAAAACATTCTTAAAAAAATTGTAAAACTAACTGCCCCTAGAAGGCAAAACTACCAAACTGGCAATATGCTCTTTACGGTCTGTGTCTGTAAGCCAGCACTCGGAGGCCATCCTCACCTGCAGAGGGAGTTTAAGTTAGCCTGGCCTATATGAGACACTGCCTCAATAAGGTGGAGGGCTGGAAGATGGCTCAGCAGTGAAGAACACTTGTCAGGATCAGTTCCCAGCATCACAACTGTGTCACTTCAGTTCTAGGGGATCCAAAGTCCTCTCCTGACGGCTACGAGCACCAGGCATGCATGAGACACACATATATGTGCAGGCAAAACGTGTATGCAGACAAAATAAACTGATTTTATAATAAAAATAAGGTAGAGACCCCCTGAGGAAGAGACAATGATCAAACTCCAGTCTCCACAGGCATGAGAATGAGCACTCACGTGTACCAGCACATATACGCCATGTGGTCGTGGGAATGAGAATGGCCCTTAGGCCTATATATCGGGATCCTTGGTCCTCACACCTGTTCTAACTGTTTTCAGAATATTATGAGGTGTGGACTTCTTGGGGGAGGTGTGTCACTAGGGTGAACTTGGAGGTTTCAAAAGCCCAAGACAGGCCCAGTCACTCTGTTTTTTCACTTTCAACGTGCAAATCAGAATGAAAGCTTTTAGTGGCTGCTCTAGTGTTCTGCCTGCCTGCCTGCCTGCCTGCCTGCCATGATGGTCATGGACCATCTAAAACTGTAAGCAAGTCCCCAGTTGAATGCCTTCTTTTATAAGTTGACTTGGTTACGGTGTCTCTTCAACCAATAGAAAATTAACTAAGACATGCCACATACACATATCTACACATACAAAGTATAACTATATGTCGCATAATAAAAGATATAAAGAAAATGTATGTTAACAAAGATTGAAAGAAAAGAGAAAAGATACACTCAAGAAAATACAAGGTTAGTAGATGTATTAATATCAAACAAACTTTAAGACAAAAGTAACTCCAATAGGAGCAAAGATACTTCTAAGGACACAAGGCACAGAACTTCAGGTTCTGTACTAAATGAGTATTTAGAACCATATGAGTATTTAACAATAATAGCTCAAAATACAGCCAAAAGACGTGTAATTACAGGAAGAAATAGAAATAACCATAGTGTAGTGGTTTGAGTTTTTCAGAATATAAAAAAAAGGAATGTGGTTTTCAACACAATTGTATTTCAGAGCTGTCCTGGGTGAAGAACTTTAGCAGGAATATTTCTCTTTTATTTGAAGCTGTAAGAACAATTCCTTTTGACTAGAAGACTTCGTTTTTCTATTCTCTCATTCAGAAGTCTTAAGTTTTCCTTCTGTAACTTCTGGCTGAGCTGGAAGCTCACAGCCACTCAGGGATGGCAGTGCCCCTCAGGCAGCTGTCTGCTCCAGTTCTGTGCCTATTAGGATTTGGATTTTATTTGAATTTAGAATTTCTGTACTTTCTTTCAGAGCTATCACATAAAGGTTTGATGTTACTCATTTCCCCTGAAGTTATGCAAGGATACTGTCCTACCATTTCCTGACTGCTGAATTGAGTGTGTACAGAAACATTTAAGTATTTAATCTAGCATTTCCAGGTATTTTGGTTCTTGAAACATTTATTAGATATAGAAATCTCCCATGTTCACTCTGCTTTGTTTTGTTACTGTTTTAAATCTTAATTACAAAAATAATACATACTCAGTAGAAGAAAAATAAAGTGGAAGAAAATATAGACAGTGGCAAGTTCCTGCTCTTGGTGACCCCATTCTCCTCTGAGTTTAGCAGTTTTAGTTTTTATGTTAGACCGTTTATGCTTGAAGCAGTCATAGAGACTCATGTTCTGTAAAGTGCTGTGGACTTGGGTAACCATTCTTACTCCCCAAAGCATTCAAGTTTGTTGGGGAAGAAATGAAGGAATTGGTGAGTTACAAAGATGTCAATGTATTCAAGAGTCAGTTTAGGTGTCAGGCAATAAATGCTAATAAAACTGAAGAAAAAGAAAAGAATGTTGAGGGCTGGGGCTAAGCAAGGAAAAAAATAAAAGGAACATTCGATAGTGAAAAGTCTGGGGAGGCAGGGGCACATCACAGAGGACAAGTCCATTAGCAAATAGTGCCTCCCTCCCCAGGACTCAAACAGCGGGTGAGGCTTGCAGCTCATTTTCGATTTGTCATTAACTGTCATCTGAAAACACTAATCAGCTTTTGAATGCAGCTGAAGAGCTATGGCTATCCAATTGCCTGGGCCAGTTTGGTTATTACACTAATCAATTTATAAAAACATAATTTGAGCAACTCCCTTGTCATTGGAGGAGTATAGAGAATTAAGAACTTGAGGCAAAATGTCACATTGGTCCTATGGGTCACATTTAAACTTTTATTTAAATGTTGGCAACTCCCATGTCTGACCTCATCCCAATCTCTAGCCTTCTATTTTCTGGGCCTTCAGCCAGTGGGGTAACATACTCCTTTCCACAGCCTTATGTTTTAAAGGGTCAAGGTGTGGTGTCTGAATCATCCACTATTACATCATTAATACTAAAAACAGCACTCTCCACTCAGCCCCAGTGGTTATCTTCTGAGATGAGTGAATGGCTGACTTCCTAGGAGCCACTGCCATTCACTTGTTTCTTCATTTACTCTTCCTGACCATAATTACTTCCAGATAATTCATTTAATTCTGGGCCCTGTATATATAATGAATAGCAAAGTTAAAATGTAAGGAATCCTAGCCTCTCAAGTACTATCCAGTAGGGATATAAATAAGTAATCAAATAACTACATAATTGCAAACTGAGACAAGTACTCTGAAGAAGCAAGAGGAATATAACACACTTTAAAAGAACGAGAGGCCTGGGTGGTGGTGGCACATGCCTTTAATCCCAGGAGCCAGAGGCAAGCAGAAGCAAGTGGATCTCTGTGAGTCTGAGGCCAGCCTATTCTACAAAGAGTTCCAGGACAGCCAGTGCTACAGAGAAACTGTGTCTTGGAGAAACAAATAGACACACATCACCAACAAAACCAACCAACCAAAAAAGATCTGAGAGAGATTTTGAACATTTCTCAATATGAATGTAAGTTCAGTTACAAGGATCAGTATGATAATTAACTGTGATTTAAAAACACCATTTAATTACTTTCTATAAGAAAGGCTGAAAATGAATGTCTCCAAACAGCACTACAGTGTCTTCATTGCATCAGAAAGGACACAGACTCTGTTAGCTCACTGGCTCCTCATCCTTTCCCTTCTAGCCTCACTGGTACAAGGTAGCTGCTGTGGTTCCAAAACAGAGGCACTCAGGGCAATAAGCAGAAGGGGAGAGCTGCTGAGCTCTCTACTCGCAGGAGCAAGACCCCTACAGAATGCTTTCTACCAATACCTCTCCACATTGCATCAGTCAGAACCGGATCACATGCCCATCTCTAAATCAATCCATATCCATAGAGAATGGGATTACCATGCTTGGTTTAGATTATTCATGTCTCATTTCCCAGCACAGGGGAGGGGAGCTCTCACTCTGGACAAGATAGTAAACTTAAAATGTCAAGGTTCTTTAAAGTCAATGAAAAAGGAGGACTAGGGCACAAGTTCCTTCCCGTTTGTCTGGGCCAGTGCTCTGAGCAGACCTTGGGTGCAAACTCCGAAGCTAGTCCCACAACACCCAGAGGAAGCTCCACTCCCAGGGACTTTAACACTCCCAGGATCCCAGGAGCTTGGTCACACCAGGATCTCAGGGTCCTAGAGACAGCTTGACTCCCAGGAGCTCTGATATAACCAGGATCTCAGGATCCTGAAATTACAGGATCACAGAGACAGCTTGAGTCTCAGGAGTTCTAACACAACCAGGATTATAGGAAGGACAGACTCCAGTCAGACATAGCCAGGGCAGGTAGCACTAGAGATAACCAGATGGCAGGAGGCAAGTGTAAGAACATAAACAACAGAAACCAGGGTTACTTGGCATCATCAGAACCCAATTCTCCCACCATAGCAAGTCCTGGATACACCATCATACTGGAAAAGCAAGATTCAGATCTAAAATCACCTCTCATGATGATGATAGAGGACTTTAAGAAGGACATAAATAACTCTCTTAAAGAAATACAGGAGAACACAGATAAACAGCTAGAAGCCCTTAAAGTGGAAACAGAAAAATCCCTTAAAGAATTACAGGAAAACACAATCAAACAGGCGAAGGAACTGAACAACAACAACAAAAAAATCCAGAATCTAAAAAAAGGGAACTAGAAACAATAAAGAAATCACAAAGGGAGACAACCCTGGAGTTAGAAAACCTAGGAAAGAGATCAGGAGTCATAGATCCAAGCATCACTAACAGAACACAAGAGATAGAAAAGAGAATCTCAGGTGCAGAAGATTCCATAGAAAACATTGACACAATAATCAAGGAAAACACAAAAGAGCAAAAAGCTCCTAACCCAAAGCATCCAGGAAATCCAGGATACAATGAGAAGACCAAACCTAAGGATTATAGGTATAGAAGAGAGTGAAGATTCCCAACTTAAAGGGCCAGTAAATATCTTCAACAAAATTATAGAAGAAAACTTCCCTAACCTAAAGAAAGAGATGCCTATGAACATACAAGAAGCCTACAGAACTCCAAATAGACTGGACCAGAAAAGAAATTCCCCCTGTCACATAATAGTCAAAGCACCAAATGTACTAAACAAAGAAGGAATTTTAAAAGCAGTAAGGGAAAAAGGTCAAGTAACATATAAGGGCAGGCCTATCAGAATTATACCAGACTTCTCACCAGAGACTATGAGAGCTAGAAGATCCTGGGCAGATGTCATACAGACCCTAACAGAACACAAATGCCAGCCCAGGCTACTATACCCAGCAAAACTCTAAATTACTATAGACAGAGAAAAAAGATATTCCATGACAAAATCAAATTTACACAATATCTTTCCACAAATCCAGCCCTACAAAGGATAATAGATGGAAAATACCAACACGAGGAAGGAAACTACACCCTAGAAAAAGCAACAAAGTAATCTTTCAACAAACCCAACACAAACATAATTCCACCTCTAACAACAGAAATAACACGAAGTAACAATCACTGGCCAAATAGTTAAAAATCAATTGTAAGGCCAGGTGGTGGTGGCGCACACCTTTAGTCCCAGCACTCGGGAGGTAGAGGCAGGCAGATTTCTGAGTTCGAGGCCAGCCTGGTCTACAGAGTGAGTTCCAGGACAGCCAGGGCTACACAGAGAAACCCTGTCTCAAAAAATCCAAAATAATAATAATAATAATAATAATAATAATAATAATAATAATAATAATAATAATTGTAAATAGAGCTAGAGTGCTGGATCAATGGCTAAGAGTACTTGTTGCTCTTCCAGAGGACCCATGTTTAGTTCGCAGCACCCACATGATAGCTCACAACCATTCATTAACCCAGTTCTGGGGGATCTGATGCCCTCTTCTGATCTCCTTGGACCCCAGCCATACATGTGGCACACATACATGCATACAGGCAAAATATTCATATATATAAAATAATCTAAAAAGTTTTAAAAAACTGATTGGTAAAACCTTGGGGAGAGCACAGGGCAGACATGTGCAGTGCTATGGGCACACATTCATTCTCTCAAGTAATGTATACAACTCCAAATCTTCTGAGGAGCTTGGGAGGTAGATGCCAAGGACCCTCTCTATGGCTGAGGACACATGTATATCCCTTTATGTACTAGGTTAAGTTCTATCACATCATACACGCTGTGAACAGCTCAAATAAAAGCATTACACTTACATGTATAAATGTATAAAATACACACACATGTAAATATAAATACAGGTCATTAAAGACAGATACAAAACAGCAAAGGTACATGAGAGGGGAATGCAAGAACAGCAAAACCAATGCTCACTGGAGCAAGCATACCAGGTTCTTGACAGTTTAACTCCTGTTAGTTCAATGTAAAGGCTTTATACAAGGAAGAAGGAGGAAAGAAAAACAGCTGGCTAGTTTGCAGAGAAGCAGCAAAGCCAGATTACAGAAAGCTGTTATGGCTTCTGAAATTCACAATGCTTTCTAAAACTTCTTCCTACAAAAGCAAAATCAACTTGTCTAAGACTACTGATAGTTCTGACTGCAGACAGACCCTCATATGTGCCATCATGGGGTAAAATCAGGTCACAAAGAGGCCAATGAAAATAACCTGAAGAAGAAAGGGACTTTTAAAAGAAAGTAGAAATAAAACTACAAATCTGCTAATTATCAGCATACCACCTTCTGCATATGTTACAGAACTTCACCTATCTGTTATACTCGGGCAATAAACAGCAGGAAATGTGTATGTGTGACCCTCAACTGGGTGTTAATCATGTTTAAGTAAAGGAACAAATTTTATTTCAGTAGCCATGTCAATTATATTTCTGTCATTCTTTTCCTCATCTTGAAATAATTGGTGTTTAACACTGGGGAAGAGATCCCTTCATCCACAGAAATGTGCGTGGAAGGACTTATTAAGCAATTAACCCAGGTAGGCAAATAAACACTCTCATGAAGCAGCAATATTAGCAGCAAGAGACATGGTAGAGCATAAACAGGACGACAGAGTTTGTACTCTAGAAAGAAATGATGCAAGAACTTCTGTATAGGGAAAACTGATAGTAACAAAGGAGCCATTAAGATAAGGTAATGATGATGTTGGTGCCACATTATTATGGACAAGTGCTTATTATATGTTTTTATTTGCTATTCACCTTTATGAAATGCACAGGACACCTATTATTGTTCCCAGTTCAAAAGATTGCCCACAAGCCCACAGATTCCAGGATGCTGTTTCTTGAATGCCCTTTGGCAAAGAGCAAGCTTATCTAATCACTGTGACTACACATCTGATGCTGGAAGCAGTTAGGGAGGTGCAGAGCCAATACTTAGGACATCAAAAGTAAGTAATGCATATCAGACAACAGCACTGAAGCCAGCCTCTGCACAGAAATAGTCTTACTTGTGTCAAGCTTCTCTTTGAATAAAATACTGACATTTTCCTGGTGTTGGGAAGCCTGCTGCTGGCTTCCAAACGCTCTGGCGCCATACCATGCTGTCGCTGTAACAGCCCTTCAGGGAGCTATCAAAAACCCAGCTAGAACATTTGACTACAGTAGTGTGCTTGCCATCAAAACACTAAATTGCAATATTTTATATTTATCTCTATTAAATTTAGTGATGCCATATGAATGCTAACAGGGTCTTACACTAACATAGTCCAGTCATGGAGAGGTCATGATACCACATATTGACGCAGCATCTGGGCTTTGGTTTGCAAAGAATGCCTAAATACATGTTTCTCGAATCTGAATCCCCTTTAACAAGGAAGTGCTATGAGGATGCTACTGTTTCTCCAAAATCTATTTCCAGAAGCAACGGCAAGAGATAAGTAGGATATCACATTCATACTGGAAGTAGTTTGGAATAAGACAAAGATTTCTAAATGAATGGATGAAGGGGTTGCAGTGTGAGTTCATTCCCTTCTGGTTTGAGAAGCAACGGTGAAACTGGGTAAGTTCTCAAGTCTCTACCACCTTATGAGGGGAGATCCTGGACTGAAGCCATAGCTGTGTCCAGCGGCTGCACAGGAGGAACTGGGCTTTCTGACAAAGTCTGGCTTTGGAAAGTGAGGCCACGGGACATAGAGTTGCCCTGGAGGTCAGAGCCTGATCTATCTACAGAATTCCCACAGGACAATGAGTAAAGGCAGGCGTGATAAGGGAACAGGGCTTGCTTGTTCGCAGCCTCTTCCTTGGGACAACTATCCTTCATTTTGCTATGAAAAGAAAGGATCAGATTAAGGTTCTAATTAAATAAACATAAGAATGAATAAACAAACAAACTCTACAATGGCGTTTAGACTAGCCTTTCTCCAACCTCAGCAACACTATTTAGATAAGACAACACTAATCATCACAACTCATGAAGCAAGAATCAGAGTAGCTGTTTCTATTGTAGAATCACAGATGAGATGGTCTATGAGCAGATAGTTTTAAATGGATATAGTGACAGTATAAGGATATCCTGACCTTTTCAAATGAGTAAGATTACTTGATACCTACATATTTCTCCACATTCTTTCAAGAAGCTGTCTACTGCTCATCTTGCCTGGTAAGTTTTCCAGTTTAAAACAGACTAACTGAAATGTTAAACACTCTATCCAGAGAATGCACCTCACTGCATGACTGATGAAGCCACATCTTCCTCAGAAGGCTTTTCTTGGTCAGATTCATCACTTAGGCATTAGATGACCAGAAGGGCAAGTATAACCTTTCCTTAAGCCAATTGAGGCAAAGGATTCTAGCTAATGGCAACCCATCCTTGCTGCTCACCTGGAAAAGGCGGCCCCCAGCACAAAAGCAGCATACTCCTTCACCAGGGGTTCTGTGCTGTTGAGCCCATTAATCACCACTTGAAGGCCACCAAAGGACAGCAGGTCCTGTGCGTTATCCATCTGCAACAAAAGCATTGCTTAGTACAGAACAGCCTGGGGGGTAGGGGAGCATTCTTCTGATAGCAGTTCTTTAACAATTAGCAAAAACAAATATAAAAGATCAGTGAAGAACAGCAGTGGCTTCCTGAGTAACTAGAAAGGTGCATTGAAACTGCCGAAGTTTTAAAGGAATCTTACATTTGAGAACTTCTCATTCATGCAACACCATTTCTAAGCACCTGCGTGGGAATCCTCGGAAACAGCACCTAGCTCTTGCTCATGCCAAACATGTCTCAGAAAATTCTAATGCTGCAATGAGTCACAAAGCTTACTCCAAACATGCAAGCTGTTAACACAGAGAATCTGGCATCATGGTACCACTAAACAGTGCTACGCGTCCTGTGGATGTCCAAACACAATGGAAGCAGTGGAGGAAAAAAACCCGACTTTTAATTAGAAACTAGGGACTATAAAAGGAGCCCTGCTGATGGGGCAGGTGTAGGGTGGTGTCTTAGTCAGGGTTTCTATTCCTGCACAAACATCATGACCAAGAAGCAAGTTGGGGAGGAAAGGGTTTATTCGGCTTACACTTCCATGCTGCTGTTCATCACCAAAGGAAGTCAGGACTGGAACTCAAGCAGGTCAGGGAGCAGGAGCTGATGCAGAGGCCATGGAGGGATGTTCTTTACTGGCTTGCCTCACCTGGCTTGCTCAGCCTGCTTTCTTATAGAACCAAGACTACCAGCCCTGAGATGGTCCCACCCACAAGGGGCCTTTCCCCCTTGATCACTAATTGAGAAAATGCCTTACAATTGCATCTCATGGAGGCATTTCCTCAACTGAAGCTCCTTTCTCTGTGATAACTCCAGCTGTGTCAAGTTGACACAAAACTAGCCAGTACAATTGACCCCTTGTCAACTTGACACACAAAAACATCACTAGTAAGCCTCAACCCTTACAATCTTATTCATCCCCATTCTAAATAACTTTAAAAGTCCCACAGTCTTTACATATTCTTAAATTTTCAATCTCTTTAAAATATCCATCTCTTTTAAAATTCAAAGTCTTTTTACAATTAAAAATCTCTTAACTGTGGGCTCCACTAAAACAGTTTCTTCCTTCAAGAGGGAAAATATCAGGGCACAGTCACAATCAAAAGCAAAAGTCAATCTCCAACTGTCCAATGTCTGGGATCCAACTCACAATCTTCTGGGCTCCTCCAAGGGCTTGGGTCACTTCTCCAGCCAGGCCCTTTGTAGCACACGCGTCATCCTCTAGGCTCCAGATGCCTGTACTCCACTGCTGCTGCTGTTCTTGGTGGTCATCTCATGGTACTGGCATCTCCAAAACACTGCATGACCCCTTCAGTCCTGGGCCATCAATTGCAAATGAGGCTGGACTTTCACCAATGGCCTTCCATGGCCTCTCACAGTGCCAAGCCTCAGCTGTTCTGCTCAACTCCTTCATGCCTTCAAAACCAGTACCACCTGGGTGACTCTTACACATTACCAAGTCCAGCCACAGCACAAGGTACAACTTTGGCTATATCTGGAACACAGCCACTGTGCTCTCAGAAAACACTTCCCAGAAGATGTCACCTCAATGATGCTGGTCTCTTCTTAATCACCGCTAATTTCTTAGCTCCAGCTAACCAGCATCAATAGTCCCAGTAATGCAAAGCTTTTGCTTCAGTAGTTCTGGTATCTTGTTAATCACAGCTGATTCTTCAGCCCCAGCTAACCAGAACTACAGAATCTTCACAATCAAAACAGCAATGGCCCTGAAAAGAGTCTTTAATTTTCCCTCTGAAATTTCACAAGCCAGGCCTCCATCTTCTGCACTGTTCTCAACATTATCTTCCAAGCTCCTACACAACATCCCACAGAGCTCTTAACAACAAATGGATCTTCAAGACCAAAGTTCCAAAGTCCTTCCACAGACCTCCCCAAAACATGGTCAGGTTGTCACAGGAATACCCCACTCTGCTGGTACCAATTTGTCTTAGTCAGGGTTTCTATTCCTGCACAAACATCATGACCAAGAAGCAAGTTGGGGAGGAAAGGGTTTATTCGGCTTACACTTCCATGCTGCTGTTCATCACCAAAGGAAGTCAGGACTGGAACTCAAGCAGGTCAGGGAGCAGGAGCTGATGCAGAGGCCATGGAGGGATGTTCTTTACTGGCTTGCCTCACCTGGCTTGCTCAGCCTGCTTTCTTATAGAACCAAGACTACCAGCCCTGAGATGGTCCCACCCACAAGGGGCCTTTCCCCCTTGATCACTAATTGAGAAAATGCCTTACAATTGCATCTCATGGAGGCATTTCCTCAACTGAAGCTCCTTTCTCTGTGATAACTCCAGCTGTGTCAAGTTGACACAAAACTAGCCAGTACAGGTGGCGTGGGGTGATGTGGCGTAGTGTGGGGTGTGTGTAGAGGTGGGGGGTGGGGTGTGCTACAAGAGTACTAGGAGAGAAGTAACAATATTATCTTTCATGTGCTAAGGCTGACTGAATCTGAGGGCATTTATTTTAAAGTCTGTACAAAAGTCAGTTTCCCAAAGGCTTTGGCCTACGTCTGTTTTACTAACCATGGCAACATGCCAGTAGTGCTGAATATTTTTATCATCATATAACTGATAAGCTGAGTGACTTAAAACAATGAACTCAAATGATTGTAAAAAGGTCTCATTACAATAAAATCAATACTAAATAATCACATTGATGTCTTACCCTAGTTTGAGATGACTAGTTAAGTTGCTAAACCCTGCATTTGCATATATACATGAAAAGTCAGAATCTTACTATCACTGCCCCTCAAAGGTGACCTCTTGTCCTTCTGATACACTGCACAGCAAATCAGGAAGTCTCCGAAGTGAGGGCCCAGCAGCAATGTAATCGGTGCCCACTTTTCTCCTAGAGCTCCAAGCTGGTTCCTATCTGACTCTGTCCTTGCTGCTGCCTCCTGACTAAAAGTAGGACTAAGAGAAAAAGCAAGTATAAAGCATTGAATCTGACCTTTCCATGCTTTTGGGTGGGCCTGGACTATTTTTAGCACTTGGATGATCACTGTCATACATTTTGATAAGATGTCTACAAAAGCAGGTTTTGCCATCCACTTTTCCAGTGACTAGAAGAGTGAAGAGCATAGAGTTAGGTGTTCAATGATTAACCCTGGAACTGAGGAATAAAAATTTAAACTATTCCCAAAATAAAACCCCACTGTGAATTAAAAAATAAAACAAATCAAAACAATCTATAGTGTCGGTGCCAACCCATGGACCATGAGAAAGTACCATCCAGTATAAAGTCTAGCTGCCATGGATGATTTTCCTGTCCCAACCTGCCCCTATGCAAGGATTCCATCAGTCCGCACCTGGGATGGCCATTTACTAAAACCGGGCAGAGCAGCTTGCCTTTCTGCTGACCCCAAAGCAACATCGGAGCCTGGGTCTGTTGTAGATGCTACATGTGTACATGACAACATGAGACAGGAGTCGCTGGTGTCTCTGTAAACACTGTGAAGGTGCGATATCATTATTTCTATCATTATTTGGCTGGTAATGAGGAAGAAAAGCTCTGATCCACTCACACACCAAAGCTGGGCTCTCCCCAGAGCTACCCAGAGGATGACAGGCTTAGAGCCAGAACTTTTCTCAGGCTGCCCTCAGGATGGGACAGGAATATAGGAAGAGAAATCATCAGGAAGGGAGGGAGGCAACTAGGCTAGCACTGGGAGAATCCAGAGCACTCGCAGATGGTGAGAGAATGGGAATCGGAGGAGGAGAGTTGGGGAAATAATGGAGGAGTTGCCAGAGGAGAGGCAGATTCTCTACCCAGGGCAGACAGGCACACAGAGGCCTTCCTCATAAATAACTCACAAACTGTTTCCTACACACAAGGTTTTGCTTTTCACATATCCTGTTTTAATAATTAAAATATGGCTGCAAGGAATCCTTTGGCAGACCCTGTTCAGGTTCTTGAAGCCCCTGGCTCTTAGGCCCCTATTCAGTGAACTTAAGAGTGGGAATCAACTGAAAGTCCTATCTGGAAAAGTTCTATTTGCTTCAAAGTTAGCATTACATCACCCAATTCTCCATCACAACTGGAAAGCAGGATGAGCTATGTATTCTGGGATCTCCCTGAGAAATCACAACTTACCAGGGCACATTAGTAGTACACTTGCCCAAGGCAGTGGCCCAGAACACAGAGGAGGGCACTTTTGCCAATGGAGGGGGTTTGTCCTTCACCAATGGAATGGGTCTATGATGATCTCTGGCTGAGTCTGGTGATGCCCAGGAACTGTACAAGTGGGATGGGATGCCACCCTGAGGATGACGCTGCCAGATGGGACTGCAGGGGGACATTTTGCTGTTGTTGGGTTATTGGTTATTTTAGCCTTTGTGTAACTCATCCCCTTATAGGCATAAGCTAGTGATTTTAGCCTTTCATGTGAACTAAAGCAAGATGCTTCAGAAAGCTGAGAACTAAAGATCCACCCAAGTACATTAAAAATGAAAAACATAATAAAAGCTGTCAACAGCAGAGCAAGCCTGAGCTGGCCAATAACCCCTAGAAGCCTTGTCCCTTAATCATCTCTAATGGAAAAGCTAGGCGCTGCCTTTTCACCTCAGAAAGGACGAGGAAGGGGAAGGGAAACTCATGCTCATTTTTTTTTAACCTCATAAGAGGGTCACAGTCTTGCTTTTTGGGGTCTGAGCAGAGGAAGAGGATGAAGAGCCACCTTGTAACCCCGGCAGACAGCACTCATCACAAAACCCCAAATGAACAATGATGGGCTTGTTTATGAAGAACAAGGCACTGTGATGGGGTCGGTGGGGTCACTGGGGCTCTAGTCTGCTGGGTAAATATCTTAGACAAGGGCTTGGTTATGACTGTACAGCCCTTTGGGCCACCATTCCAACAGCTTCCTATCAGGGCTCTGTGCCCACCCAAGCTCTCCACAGTGCTCAGATTCTCAAAGCAACTGTTGGAGGGGCTGTTTTCACCTCACCTCTGCCACTGGGCTCCAGTGCTACTCTTTCCATGGCCCATGAGCTTCCATGATCTCTTCCTTTGCTCTCAGATCCAGTCAGAGTCTAGGCACGCTTCCACCTCCTGCCCACCACTTTCTATAATGCTCTCCTTTGTCCTTTTTTTGTAATTTTATTACCTTTCAAACAAGTATTTGTTAAATCTGCCTCTCTGCTAGAAAATTAGGTCCAATTTTGTTCATAAATGCACCTCAAGTGCCTGGGGCCCAGCAGACTCTCCGTAGGGTCACTTGCTGGAAAACATTGACTTTATAAACACTTTGCCTTAGTTGTTCTTTACCTCTATCTTTTAATCTTCTTGCAAAAGGCACTGGTGTTCTATGAGAAGTACACTGACCAAAAGTCTAAAAGCTTAGACTTTAGGATTAGACTGAACTTTTTACAAATCCTAGCTCTCATTTAGCAGCTGATTGGTCCCCAATAATCACACCATCTCCTTGAACTCCTCTGTCCTTAATTAAAAAGTGGGAGCTTGCAATTCTCCCTTTGACCCACTGGAGCCCAGGAATGTGAGACCATTCTGGATAAAATAGTGAGACTCCAACTCAAAACAGAAAAACAAACAAACAAAAATTAAGACTAATAATGGTACCTACTCAGGGCACCTATGGAATTGATATATACAAAGCACTTGAAGCAGTAGATCGTCTAGAGTGCTCAATATTAGTTTTAGGTATTTGAATGGTTATTTTCTCATTTCAAAACTCAGGACTAAGGGGACAATCACAAAGGGCAAAAGGACATCCCCAGCTTTACAGCTCTGGCTCCCCTGTCTGAGCTCCAGTCACTCCAATCTTGTCCAGGCCTTCAACCTTACCAACTCACCTCTACCCTAGAGTCTGCGTGCACATAACTTAGTCTGCATGGAAGAGTCTAAAACAAGGACTGGTACATTTTTCTAAAGTTCCTAACAATAAGTAAATTTTCTCCAAGTTTCTTTTCTTTTTTCTTTGTTCTTTGTTCCTGAGACAGGGTCTCTCTGTGCATCCCTGGTTGTTCGGGAGCTCACTAGGTAGACCAGTCTGGCCTCAAATTTACAGAGCTCTCCCTGCCTTCCAAGTACAGGGATTAAAAGCATGTGCCACCATGTCCAGCCTCAAATTAAAGTAAGAAAATAAATAAATACAACAATTTTACTATTTTTAGAGATTTTCACACATATATAACATACTCTGATCATACTAATCCCTTCTTCTTCCATTAATTATTCTGAAATTCACCACCAACCCCTTCTAATTTCTTGTCCTTAAAAAAAATGCCCTACTAAATCTAATTTGTGCTGCCCATGTGTGCACGGATGTGGGGCCATCCACTGCAACATGGTCAGCCCACCAGGACACACATCTATAAAGACAACTTCCTCTCCCTCCCTCAGCAGCCATGACTCTCAGCAGCTTCTCAGCTTGGGGGGGGGGGGCTTGTGAGCTCTCTCCCTCCACACCCGACTTGTGTTTCAGGCCTGTCTTGTCACCACAGCCCCTGTGGGCTCATGAGTGAGAACAGAACCATGTTATGTTCAGTGGACCCTGTCACTCCTGCACACTCTGTCTTTTGGCTGTCATAGTATTTTTGTCCTCTTCTCCACACTGTTCCCTGGCCGCTGTGGGGAAGGTGAATAGAACTCAGGTGATACGAAGGGGAAATGGGAGGAAAATTTAAGCAGTAAATATTCTGACTTTGTAAACATGCTCTGTTATAACTATTTAACTGTACCACTATAGCATGAAAATAACCATTAATACGTCAAAAAATGAGAGTAACTATCACCATACAACCTTATGTACTAACATAGACATTACACCAGATATTGCCCATGGGCAATGCTACCATCATCTCCTTAAGAGTTTCTCTTCTTCATCTAATCAACTCCTACTCCTTCCTGAAAACTCAGCCTAAGAGTGCAACCTAGGAGAAGCATCCTTATTGATTCTAACTAGTCAGCTTGTTCTAAGCTGCCCTGTGATCCATCCCCTATTACATGCCCCTATTATGGTTCTAAATTAACTCACTTTGTTAATTTGCTCAGTTGTTCATATTTGCTTCCCCTTCCAGACAGTAAGTAACACACGATTATGGTAATTTTGTCTTAGTGTTAAAACAAAACAGATTCAAGCAAAAGGCGGGTGGTTGTGCTCTCTTAAGAACAGCTCAACTGCCCTATGCCTACATTAAATGTCTGTGCCACGGCAGAGGTAAAACCACTGACGTTGTCTTCTCAGGGTTTAGAGCAGGGGTTTATGTTTGGGGCTGTTGATTAAAAGTCTGGATTTGCAGGCAAGGAAAAACAATACCTGATGGACATAGTACTCAAGATCAAAGAGCGCAGCAACCTTCTCTTCTAGGCTGGAGCTGGAGCTGTTGAACTTGTTTATCAGCCGAACCATAATCTGCATGTCAGTCTCAAGAACAACGTTCAGCTCATCAAATTCCTTCTTCAGCTCCTCAATGGGGCGGAAGAGCTGCTTGACTGTGGCCTGTCTCGCCTAAAGAGAACAGCAAAGACATAATCAATCGCAGGGGCTGGAGGCATTTCCCTAAGACCCACATAGTGTGCCGTGGATGCCCGTCCTTACAAGGCTGGGGATCGAATCTGCTGGGATAGAAATACCGACACTTTCCAAGAGACTCAGAGAAAAAGCCGCCAGAGTTGGCCCACATAGGGCTCTGCTCTGAAAACACACGTAGGCCTTTCCCAGGCACACTCATTCAAGTCTGGGAGAATCGAGTCTCCTTGGTGCAACCACTGAGCTCAGGGAAAGCAAGACAAGTTCACTTTCAACCTCTACCCTCACAGGACAGCTGGAGTAGAAGGTAAGAGGATCCACACCATGGTTCTCTGTCTTCCATAGTCAGAATACCCTGGCCTTGCACTGCCTGATGGGAAACCCGGATGAAGGAAACTGGGAAAGAGCTGTCAGAACAAGAGCAACTGGGGATGAAGATTAAATCACTGTCATTACTGTCACTCCAACCACAGGTGTACAGTCTGTTCAACTGTTTGAAATGGCTAAATTACTGTATGTACTATACTCAAATCTCAAAACAATTTTCTCTCAGTCCTCCCTACCCCACACACACGTATAAAAATCTTTAAAATGAAATTATGTTGGAGGTGAATAAAAGACTTTAATTGGGTATTTTATACATGTGGCACTCCACTTTCTTCCCATTTTAGTGGATAGTGCTTATAAGGAGAGTCTGAAAGGTTACAGTAGTTTATGTATCTATCTTACAAGAAAAATTAAAAGGCATGGGCATTTATAAAAAGCAGGATGATGAGCAGTTGTCAGCTCCAAATTATTCATCTATTACCTATGGTTTCTCTCCCTGGTATAAGGATTCTATAGAAACATCAACCAAAGGTATGAATCACCCTCCTTTTAAAAAGATGCTCCATCAAAGCTATCACATCCAGGAGGTACCACTCTTCTTCTTGGACTAAAACCCCGCGAAATGCTCTTGCAAGTCTCAGGTAGAGCAGTCTGGATGGTAAACAAAGCCAACAAAGAGGTCTGGAAAGGCTAAGTCACTTCTTAGAGCCAGAGAACAATAGAAACAACAAACACATGACCTCTCAGGAGGATCTCTGTGAGTTCAAGGTCAGCCTGGTCTATATAGTGAGTTCCAGGACAGCCAGCGCTATGTAGTAAGACCTTGTAATAGCAAAGAACAAGTGAATTCTGCCTTACAGAGATGCAGATTCCTGGCTCTCAAGAAGGCCTGCTAAAGGAAAAGAAAACAACAACAACAACAAAAGGAAGAAAATGTAGTCTGAAATAACTATAAGCTCATGGGAATTTATAAAAATAGAGTAAAAATATCATATATTCTTTACCCAGCTTTCCCCAACAGTAACATCTTATATAATGATAATATAACATCAACTGCAAGAAAGGACACACGTGCATGCGACCTTATACTACAATATAAAACTCACACTGTACCACCTTTTACATGTACAGCTTTGCATGTATACTGAGTGTGTATATGTATTGTTCTATACAGCTTTATCCAGGTTATAGATTTATGTGGCCACCAGTGCAATCAAACCCCAGAGCTCTTCTGTTCCTTCTGAGGAACCCCCTGTTCAAGCTCTTTATAGCTACATCTTGCGCGCCCACTGAGTCCCATCCTGAAGCCCTGATAACCACTGGGTTCTTTTTCCAGCTCTATAATTCTGACATTTGGGGAATGTTATATAAATGGAACCACACAGATTGGCTTTTTTAAGATTGGCATTTTCTTCACTAAGCACAATGCCCTTGAGAGCTAACCCAGTCACTGCAGACATCAAGTGTTCCTTCCGCTCTCTCTTTGCTGACGAGTACTTGATCACATCTGGACAGTAATCATTTACCTGCTTAAGAACATCCAAGCTGTTGCTAGGTTTTGGCTGTTAGAATAACAATTGTTGGCATATACGGTAAATATATGTTGTTTCATTAAATCTGTCAAACTGTTTCCCAGGGAGTATATACCATTTTACATTCCTATAAACTATGTATAAAATATCCCAGTTTAAGTATATCTCCACCAGTATTTAGTGCTATCATCATTTTTTATCTCCTAACAAATATTAACTAATATCTCTTTATAGATTTAAGTTGCATTTCTTTTTTTTGTTTTGTTTTGTTTTTCGAGGCAGGGTTTCTCTGTGTAGCCCTGGCTGTCCTGGAACTCACTCTGTAGACCAGGCTGGCCTCGAACTCAGAAATCTGCCTGCCTCTGCCTCCCAAGTGCTGGGATTAAAGGCGTGGGCCACCATGCCCGGCTTAAGTTGCATTTCTATAATGGCTAATGATGCTAAACAGGTTTTCATGGCATATCTGCCTTCCACATAGTCTCTTTGGCAAAATGTTTCCTTTCTCTTCTCATTTTCTAAGTAGGTTAGTTTTAAACTCTTGGAACTTTGAAGGTTGTTTACATATGTAGCTAAAAGTCCTGTGTTTGGCTGAGTATATAATTCAGTGGTAGGCTGGGAACTTGAGCAGACTTAGCACAGGCAAAGCTCCAGGGTCAACCCACAACCACACAGTCCTTCCTCCGCATGGGTTTCACATTTCAACTACCACAACAGATTAACTGCAACCATCCTAAGCATTAATTTTAGGACTGAGGATATAGTTTAGTAGGTAGAGTGCTTGCCCAGCATGCACGGAGCCCTGGGTTTGATTCCCAGCACCACATTATCTAGATATGGTAGCATATACCTGCAGTCCTAGGATTCAGGAAGTACAGACAGGAGGATCAAAGGTCAAAGTCATCCCCAGCTACGGTTTCAGCTTGAGGCCAACTGAGATACATGAGACCCTGCCTAAAAAATAAAACTTAGGGTTAGAGAATGGCTCGGCTGTAAAGAGTATACACTGGTGGGACGTGGTAGAGCTTTTATGGCTCTGTTCAGAAGGCAAAGGCAGGGGATCTCTGTGAATTCAAGCCAGCCTAGGCTACATAGTAAGACACTGACTGTCTCAATAAGATTTCATACTGCAGCCCATCAAGTGGCTCCCAAGTGCCCCACACCTCCACACAGACACAGACCCACACAGACAGATCCCCATCACACACAGACACACAGACAGATCCCCACCACACAATGAAGTACTATATTCTCTGTTAGCTTTGGCAATAAGATCTAAAATGAACACAACACACACAAAGCCAAAGGAGATGCTGACAGTGCTCTCTCATGAGGTGCAGTTTCCTCTGAACGCTGATTAGTAAGGTAAGCCAGGCCTGCTGGCACAGCGCTGCAATCTCAGGGAGGCTAAAGAAGGTCAATCTTAAATTCAAGGGGAGCCTGGACTACAGAGTGAATGAAAAGATTAACCTAGGAGTTGATGGCTACCTGGGCTAAGTAGTGTGTTTCATACCAGCCTGAATGGAGTGAGGCTCTAGATTAAGTAAGTAACATTAACAAAGCTTTAAGAGGGCTAGACTGAGACTAGCAAGATGGTTCAGTGGATAAAGGCCCTTGTCACCAAGTCCGATGACTCGAGTTCAGTCCTCAGAGCCCAAGGAACCTACAGGATAGAGAGAAAACCAACTTCCAGTCTAAGTCAGCTGTCTGCTGACTTGTGTACATACATACTCACTCTAAATCAGAGGTTCTTACCCTTCCTAATGCTGCAACCCTTTAATAAGAGCTCCTTATGTTGTGGTGACCTGACCCCCAACAATAAAATTATTTTGTTGCTACTTAACTGTAATTGTGCTGCTCTTATGAAACATAACATAAATCTCTGATATGCAACCCCTGTGAAAGGGTCATTAGACCCTCCTGAAAGGGTCATGACTCACAGGTAGAGAGCTGCTGCACTAAATAAATGTATCTTAAAAATTTAAGGACGGTTGAAGATGTAGCTCAGTGGTACACATGTTAGGTCTGATCTCTAGTACTAAAATCAAGTTAATAAGACAAATTCATAAAGTGATAGAAAGAATAAGTGAGACTAGCAAAACCCTTCATGTCAGAGAAACGCAGGTGCCACAATATGAACACTCGATAGGTAAAATCCTAGAATCTGATCCACACTTAGAAAGGGTGAGCCTCTGCCAAGGCGGGAGAGAGAGTGCTTGCTTTATGCTAGGCTCTACAATAAAGAGCCAAGCAGAGTAGAGACTGCTTGCTCTGCTCTTTGGTAAGGGTTTTTGGTTTTGTTTTGTTTTGTTTTAAATCAAAAAATGAAAACTTTAATTTTCAATGTTTTGGGTTATTTTAAATTACAGTACTAAGTAAATACTGGTATTGCTACTTTTTCATTTCTGTATACATTTATAACACAGGAATTGCTAGCATGTGTGATGCCCTGTGCTCAATTCCCAATACCATATAAAGTGGTGATACTAGCCCATTACTGTAACTCCAGATCTCAGGAGGCACAATAGGAGGATCAATAATTCAGTTGGTGACAGAGTCTGAGGACAAACTGACCTTGTCTCAAAAAAAAAAAAATCACTTGTAACATTTTAAAAAAACTACTGGAAACTACTGGGATACTAATAGAAATTGCATATATATGTCTTACTATGTTGAACCTTCCAATTCATGTACATAGTATATCTACTTATTGAAGTTTTTGATTTACCTATATCATTGTTCATCAACTCTTAACTTTCACTATAGATCCTATATTTGCCTTCTTGGCTTTATACCTAAATATTTCACTTTTGGGAGAATATAAATGAAATTTGTTTTACTTTAATTTCCATATATTCATAACTAGTATACAGAAACACAACTGAATTTGTGTTGGATTTTATATCCTGTGACCTAGCTGAATTCACTAGTTCTAGAAAGGTATTTTGCTTATTAGGTGTTCTCTGAGATTTATACTTAGGTAATTTATGTCATCTGGAGATAAGGAAAGTTGGGGTTATTTTTTGTTGGTTTTTGTTTTCCTTCTCTGGTTTAAATGCCCTTTTTCTCTCCTCTTTGTCTTACTGACTTGGCTTGAACTGTTTTGAATGAGTGGTCTATTAGTCAGGGTTCTCTAGAGAAACATAACTTATAGAATGAATCTATCTATGTATTTATATATACATGTTTTATAAGTACATATTATATGTAAATATACTTTAAATGTATATTTTGATAAATATATTTTGTGTGTATATATATATATATATAAAGAGGGATTTATTAGAATAGCTTATAGGTTGTGGTTATAGGCAACAACAGTTGGCTATGAACAGAAAGTCCAATAATCTAGTAGTTCAGTCGATGAGGCCGGAGGCCGGATATCTCAGCTGCTCTTCCATATATACAGGAATCTGGAAGAAGTGAGCTCTAATGCCAGAGAAGGAACGGACTTGCCAGCAAGGGTGAGAGCAAGCAGGCCAAGAGAGAGCCAGCTTCTTTCTCCCAGCAGAAGGTGTGGCCCAGATTGAAGGTGGATCTTCCCATCTCAAAGATCTAGATTACAAGTGGGTCTTCCCACTTCAAATAATTTAAGAAAAAAGTCCCTTACACGTGTTCCTGGCCATTGGGGTTTTAGGTAATTCCAGATGTAGTCAAGTTGACAACCAAGAGCAGCCATCCCTAGTGATGAGTGAATATTCTTGCTGAGTTCACTGGCACAGTTAGCCTCTTGCTATAAAGTATATTCAATATAGTTTTTTTTTCCCCATCAATCTCTTTATCAAGTCAAGGAAGGTTCTAGTCCTGGAGTTTTTTGAGTTTCCATCATAAACTGGTATTGAATTTCTGTCACATTCTTAATATCTGAATTGATATATGATGAGGTAATGTTTCTTCTTTAGCTGCTGACTGGTGGTTACACCTATTGGGATTTATGTTTTTGTCTGCTTGTTTCTGATTTTGTGGGGATAGAGTCTTGTTACATAGCTCAGCTGGCCTCAAGTTCACAGCCCTTTGTGCTGGGCTATGGGTATGCACTATCATACCCAGTCTGACCAGTTTTTGTTACATAGGAAAAAAATTATTTTTGAGGTCGTGTCTTTCTACACAGCCCTTTCTGGAACTCTGCATAGATCAAGTTGGCCTTGAACTCCCAGAGCTCCCTGTGCTTCTGTGTCCTGAGTGCTGGGAATCCTGCTGTGTGGCACCCAGCACTCCCAGCGAGAATCAGCTTTCCCTCTCTGTAATAACCCCATTCACTCGGAAACCTTTATTCCTTTTCTGAGTCCCTGACCTTGACTTGTCTCTATCGCATTGGAGATTTCTGCATCTATATTCACGAGGAATGTTATTCTCAAGTTTTGTTTTTGTTTTTTTTTTTTAGATATTTATCTCGTTTAGGTAGAAGTATAATACCAGCCTCCTAAAATAGGTGAGGAAACATCACTTCTGCTTCTGTTTCTACAAGAGACTGTGTAGAGTTGATGGTAACTACTTTTCAATGTTTGGTAGGTAGTGCCAGGAAAACTATTTAAAACTCAGGAATTCTTTTTAAAAATCATTCTCATGGGCTGGCGAGAGAGCTCAGCGGGTAAGAGCACTGACTGCTCCTCCCAAGGTCCTGAGTTCAAATCCCAGCAACCATATGGTAGCTCGTAATGAGATCTGACGCCCTCTTCTGGTACGTCTGAAGACAGATATAATAATAAATAAATCATTCTCATTACAAACCAAATGTCCTTGCTGGCTGCAAGCCTCTCCCCAGTGTCTCTATGTAGGGAGCACACACTTGTTCTCTTGCAGTGCTGGGGCCTGGGCTCGGAGTGGTAAGTGACTAATCCACTGTTCCTAGCTCCATCTTCATCTCTGACATGCGGGTCTCTCTGTGGCTCAAGGCTGGTCCTGCATGTGTGCTCTCCTGCCTCTGCAATGCTGGGGGTTGCAGGGTTAGCAGCAACCTAACCACCTGCATTCCTACCTATGTTCAGGCCAATGTGCCTCTCTACTTCACTGGAGACCTTCTCTGTAACGCAGATGTTTAAAGGTGTTCTATTCTGATTCCCTTATGAGCAGAGAAAATACTCCATAAATTCAATTGAGATGTGTTGTTAACTCTAGGTTGACAAATGTTTCTGGTACTCTGCTTTCTCATTTCTTTTTTAAAGATTTTTTAAAAAAATATTTATTTATTTACTTTATGTGTATGAGTACACTGTCACTGTCACTGTCTTCAGACACACCAGAAGAGGGCATCAAATTCTATTACAGATGATCATGAGCCACTATGTAGTTGCTGGGAATTGAACTCAGGACCTCTGGAAGAGCAGTCAGTGCTCTTAACCTCTGAGCCATCTCTCCAGCCCCTCTCACATTCTTTTTCATTTGCTTTTTTAGAAATTCTGAGAAAGAAATATTGAAGTCCCTAAACGTAACTGTAGATTTGTTTCTTCCTTTTAATTCTGTCAGGTTTTGCCTCAAGTATTTGTTGTTGTTGTTGTTGTTGTTGTTGTTGTTTTGGGACAGGGTTTCTCTGTGTAGCCCTGGCTGTCCTGAAGCTCACTCTGTAGACCAGGCTGGCCTTAAACTCAGAAATCAGCCTGCCTCTGCCTCCCGAGTGCTGGGATTAAAGGCATGAGCCACAACTACCCCCATGCTACCTCAAGTATTTTGATACAAAATGAAAAACATTAAGATTGCCATGTGTTTTAGTGACGTAACCTTTAACCATGATGCAATGCTCTTCTTTATCACTGGCCATCCACTGCCTTTTAAAAAGTAATGTTTGTGCAATATACATTCCACTCCTTCATTCGACCCACCTCCTCTATTATATTTGAGTGGGTTTCTTATAGCACCCATATATTTGGGTTGTTAAAATTCCATTTAAAAAAAATAAGAAACATGCAAAACCAATCCATTTGGTATGTTTTAATTGGCAATATACTTTCCATTCTTCTGCTTTCCACCCACCTCCTCTGTTATTATATTTGAGTGGATTGTTTTGTAGGATCCATATATTTGGGTTGTTAAAAATCCATTTGGTAAACAAACAACAAAAAGCATAAGAAACACACAAAAATAATTGGTATAGACTACTCACATTGAACGTAATTACTGAAGCATTAGCGCTCAAGTCTGCCATTTCTATTCATTCTGCGGGTGGGTGTCTTGTTGCTGGTGGTTTGTTTGGGTTTTGGTATGCTGGGCTGGCTGCCTGTAGTCCAGGCTGGCTTCCTGTGTCTATCTTCCCTGGTCCCTGTCTTTGTTCTTTGCTTACTCTTTTGTCTTCCTATGGCAACATTTTAAAAATAGAACACCATTGGTCTATCTACAGTGTTTTTGAGTGTATCTGTCTGTAGTTTCACTTTAATATTGATTTTCTAAGTACTACAATATACCTAAGTAAGCTACGGGCATCCAGATCTTAAACTCTGAGTGAACTATAGAAACTTTGCCTCCAATTCTGTCACCTCCTTCCATAATTGTCTTAAGACATTCTCAGTGAGCATCAGGAAATGGATGTCAATAAATTCTTGCTTTTAGAATAAAACATTTTAACGTTCAAAAAGAAGAAAAATCTATTTTTCTTGTTTATATTCATTGTTCTTTCCCCCTTCCTGGTGTCCTAAGTTTCCTTCTGTGAATCCTGCCTGCCTGTAGAACACTTTCAGTGATTCTTTCACTGCCAATAAATTCCTAATTTTCCTTTGTTTGAGAATATAGTGATTTCCCCTTCATTCCTGAAGGACATAGTATGAGCTATAGAATTTCAAAGAATGGCCCTGTGTCTTTGCACCCCTGAGGAAAGCATCACGCACTCGGCTCCAGCCCCTGTGGCTTTAGATGAAAAACCACCCTTCCTCAATCACAGGTCCCTCGTGTGCTGTATCTCTCCAGCTGCCTTGAGATTTTCTTTTTCTTTTTACTTTTCAGAAGTTTTACTGGGTTATATCGGGATCCCAGGTTCCTCAGTTTATCACAAGGAATCCATTTTATCACCACAGATTTATTGTTTCATGTCTCTCATCAAATATGGTAATTTCTTTAGTCAGAATCTGTTCTCAATGTTTTCTTAGTTTTTTTCTCAGTCCCATATTCTTTCTCCTCTGTTCAGAATTCCAATGGCATAAATGATCTTTTGTTGTTGTCCCTCAGGTACTGAACTCTCTCATTTTTTCCTCAATCTATTTTAAATCTACTTGTCTTAGGGTTTTACTGCTGTGAACAGACACCATGACCAAGGCAAGTCTTATAAAAAAACAACATTTAATTGGGGCTGGCTTACAGGTTCAGAGGTTCAATCCATTATCATCAAGGTGGGAGCATGGCAGTATCCAGGCAGGCATGGCACAGGAGGAGCTGAGAGTTCTATGTCTTAATCCAAAGGCTGCTAGTGGAAGACTGATTTCCAGGCAACTAGGGTGAGGATCTTATGCCCACACCCACAGTGACACACCCATTCTAACCAGGTCACACCTATTCCAACAAGGCCACACCTTCAGATGGTGCCACTCCCTGGTCCAAGGATATACAAACCATCACATTACTCAAATGTTATAATCTTATTATCTCTTTTTACTCACTGATTCTTTTCCCTGATACCTATAATCTGTTACTGATCTAATCCAGTGAATTTTAAAATTTTATTTGTTGTATTTTTCAATTTTAGTCAGCACTGCTTTGGTTATCCATAGTAACTATGGCACAAACAAATTAAGTAGGAAATTCAATACAATTCGTTCCTTAAAAATATTAATATTTTAATTATATGTATTGTGGGGTGTATATATGCACACATTACACACACACACACACACATACACACACACACACACACACCAACGCAGGTGCTCATAGACAGACAGCAGAGGCATCAGGTCCTCTGGAGCTAGAGTTACAGTGGCTGTGAGCTGCATAATACGGCTGCTGGGAACCAAACCTGGGTTCCTCCACAAAAGCAGGCTTTCTTCTTATCCGCTTACCCTTCCTTCCAGTCCTTTCATCAAAACCAACCAACTAACCAACAAACAGAACCTCCTCAGGGTTTAATTTGCAGATTGTTTTGAGTGGCAAACTCTGATGCCATCTTGCTATTATTTGCCACAGACATCAATACCCTTTGTCCAGTATACCCATGCTACACATTCTATCTGCACACCAGGTAAGTTTTATTACAGTATACAGGAACTGTTCTATTTTACCACAGTTTTCTTTAATTTCTTACCTAATTTATGACAAACTTTTATTATAGGAAAAAATATAGCATATACAGTTCAACATTACCCACAAAGTCTTGGAACATATCCCCTTGGTAATAGGTGAACTACTGTAATTCTACGAGGTTTGTGTGATGTATGAATGAAATTGGTCCCCATAGGCTCAAAGGAAGTGGCACTATTTGAAAGGACCAGGAAGTGTGGCCTTGTTGGAGGAAGTGTGTCACTGGGGCTGGGCTTTGAGATCCAGAAGTCTAAGTCAGGTCCAGTAGCTCTCTTTCTCCTTCCTGCTATTTCAAGATCAGGATGTAGAACTCTCAGCTCCTTCAGCACCATGTCTGCCTGTGTACTGCCATACTTCCCACTCTATGATGATTATGGACTGAACCTCTGAAACTGTAAGCCAGCCTCAATTAATTGTTTGCCTTTATAAGAGTTGTCTTGGTCATGGTGTCTCTTCACAGCAATAGAACATTGACTAAGACTCTCTGTGTGTGTGTGTGTGTGTGTGTGTGTGTGTGTGTGTGTAGGCTTATAGGCAATTCGGCTAGACTCCTCCCAGGAACGTAGGATATATTATGTCACTACCACCAGAATCAGGTGGCAGTATATGAGAGGAGTGAGTACTGGCTATCCCACCCCATGCTCCTCTGTCCCCATGTGTTCCCAGAAGCCTTTCTTTATGTCCCTCTTTATGCTCTTCTCTGTCCTTGCCCTCATGACTCTGCTCCTGTCTGTCTGCCTCTACCTCATCTCCAGGTCCTCACTCCCCTCCCTTCCCCCAAACAAACCTCTATTATTATATCAGGTCTGTCGAATGGCATGATTTCTCAGGGGGACACCTTGGCATGGCCCCGTCAGGAACCCCCGACCACCACTGCATTAGATTTCATAACAGTGTGGGTGCTGGTCAAATTTTTCTGGACATAAGTGGTTATGTCCAGGACTTATATGTAATTTTTAACATTTCTAGATCTATTCTGTCCAAACCAATGCCTGCTCTTCACCCTAGGCTGGGAGGGCAAAAAGCACTTGGCTCTTGTCATTAAATGCAGGACCTTGTGAATGCAAGAATAGCTCCCTCTAATGGCCTCTACTAACACCACCCTTATAGGGCAATTGATATGCTCATTTTCGAAAATTAATAGTTCCTGCTATTTGCTCAGTCACCCCGCTGACCCTACCACAGAGGGCAGCTGCCTGCTACCACCAGGGACAGATTCCCTATGCAGCCCCACTGATACCATTTCATCAGAGAGTAGTGAAAAGCCATCTGGGGTGCCAGGAAGAGGTATACAAGCTCCCCATTAGGTTTCTGCCCACACCACCCCAGCACCACAGCCGGTCTCTATGCCCAGGGGGAGGTCCTGACATATGCTCTATGCTCACTGGCCCCATTTAGGTGGAGCAGAGTCCTGACTCAGAACTGCCATTGTGATCAGGTGCAAGTTCACGCTCCCCAGTCAATTTCTGCTGACCCTGGAACAGGAATCTGGATACAGGGCTGCTGCCACCACCAAGAGGGAGGTAGAATTCTAGACTCCCTTGCTCATCTTCTCCTGGAAATGAGCATGCATTATGGGGTGGCAGTCAGGGTCCCACAGGCTTTGGCAGAAGTAGGATAGGTGCTGTCAAAAGCTTTATCTCTGTAGACTACTCCTTCTCTAGCTAGAAAGAAAACGCTTATTTGAGTGTTTTAGAATGTACTGCTTAAGCCAGGCTTGGCACCACATGCCAGTATACAGCAGACTGAGGCAGGGGAGCCACATGTGTGAGTCCAGCCTGGGATACAATGCATTCCAGGTCACCCTAAGCCATGCACTGAGAGAGACCCTGCCGATATTTCAGCACATGAGATTCTCCAGTGTCCAGAGTAGAATATGTAGGGCGAAGACCCAAGAAAGACACTGACATGTCATTCCTAAAGCCCCCAAATCCCTGTCCAATCTGCAACTGCTTCACCACCTTGTAGGAATCTCCATGGTGCAGCTACGATATTGCAGCTACGGTTCTATCTGGGTTTAGTTATCTTAGTGGGAACAATAGAAAACATGGCCTTGTCACAGAGTCAAAAGTTTAAAAAAGTCATGACAGTTTTAAGTCATAAATTTTTTTGCATTTATTTACTTACTGAGTGTATATATGTGTATGTGTACATTCATGTATGCTATAGTATATGTATAGGTATATGTATGTGCACATGTGTACTGGCTGGTTTTGTGTGTCAACTTGACACAAGCTGGAGTTATCACAGAGAAAGGAGCCTCCCTTGAGGAAATGCCTCCATGAGATCCGGCTGTAAGGCATTTTATCAATTAGTGATGGGGGGGGGGGGACCTTGTGAGTTGTGCCATCCCTGGGCTGGTAGTCCTGGGTTTTATAAGAAAGCAAACTGAGCAACCCAGGGAAGGCAAGCCAGTAAGCAGCACCTCTCCATGGCCTCTGCATCAGCTCCTGCCTCCAGGTTCCTGCCCTGTGTGAGTTCCTTTCCTGACTTCCTTTGGTGATGAACAGCAATGTGGACGTGTAAGCTGAATAAACCCTTTCCTCCCCAGTTTGCTTCTTGGTCCTGATGTTTGTGCAGGAGTAGAAACCCTGACTAAGACGGCACGCATGTATGTAGATCAGAAGACAAACCTGCAGGACTGAACTCAGGTAACAGGCTCAATGGCAAGCACCTTTCCACACTGAGGCTTTTGGCCAGTCCTGAGACTATGTTTTTTTTGAGAAGCAAGAAACTTTATCTAAATTTATTAAACTAACTATCAGTTCAAGAGAATAGATACCCTTCCTCCTGCAAATTTCATGTCAAATCTGAGAAACACAGAGATATGGTCACTATCTGACAGGATTTGTTTTTGTGCTCAGATCAAAAGCATCATTGTGTATTTACAAGGCATTGCATAAGATGAACTTAAAAATTAATTAGTTAAAGGTATGTAAGGATCTGTAGCCAAGAGCAGGAGACATACTTTAAAAACAAACAAACAAAAAGCCACAAACCCATTTCGAGTTAATGCACTTGTCTCTGAGCCAGTGCTGACAGTGAGCTGAGTCTGTCTAGATCAGTTCCAAGTGAAGGCAGAAGACAAAGCTAACAACCTGACTCTGATTCCAGAATCCTATGTGCTGAGATTGCAAACAGCAAGGAAGAGGCAGGCAGGTGTCTCAATCTAGCAGGTACTAAGGGCTTGCTTTTGTGCATTCTGTAGATCCCTTTGCAGAGGGAAACAGATTTTTTAAAAACAGCAATGGGAAGCTTATAATCTTTGCCTTTCCATTTTTCAAATCTTTTAAAAATTACTCATGCTTTTCTATGCTAACTAAATTACAAAAAGAAAATGTTATTGTCTGAGAGAGAAGGAAAATTCAATTGTACTTCCCCCAAAAAACAGAGAGAAGTAAGGTTAAGTGGGTTTTCATCCACAGAGGATATGGAACCTGGAACAATTTCTATGTTCCTTACAGACCTACATGATACCCAGATCAAAGGTGATGGTGGGGAAGGTCTAAATCCCTGGCCACAGGCACCGATCTTAAACCTAGGCTCCCAGATACATGTTTTCTCCTGGCTTCCCCTCTGATGGGTGGCAGGCACGTTTGCTTTTCCTCCCGTCTCCCACTCCCATGGAGTGCACATCTGTAAGGCAGACTCCCATGCATCACAACCTCCCATGTGCTGCAGCTGTCATCCTGCCCCTCCCCTCCTTATTTTTAGACTTATACTTTTTACTGCTTTATGTATATGAGTGTTCCTCCTGTATGTATGCATGTGCACCATGTGTGTGCCTGCTGCTCACAGAGCTCAGAAGAGAGAACTGAATCCCTTGGGTCTGCAGTTACAAAAGGCTGTGAACAACCATGTGGGTGCTGGGGATCAAGCCAGGGTCCTCTGCAGGCAACAAGCACTCTTCATCACTGTGAAGTCATAGAACTTGACATAGAAGTCAGCAAAGATCTCATGGATCTGAAAACACTTCTGGATGGATCTGAAAACACTTCTGGATTCATAGGACCAACAGCAGTCAAGACAGAGATACGAGCTGGGCATGGTGGCGCACGCCTTTCATCCCAGCAGAGGCAGGTGGATTTCTGAGTTCAAGGCCAGCCTGGTCTACAGAGTGAGTTCCAGGACAGCCAGGGCTATACAGAGAAACCCTGTCTCAAAAAACCAAAAAAAAAAAAAAAAAAAAAAAAAGGAATCTAAATGATTCCTAGGACTCACAGGTAGAAAACAGTCCTCATAAAGTGTGCTCTATCTGTGTACCACAGCATGCACCACCCATAACCCTACAACATAAACATATAAATGTAGTTTAAAACATGTTTAAGACTGAAGGACTATTTTGAACTAACACACAAACTGCCAAGACCTAATGCTGCCCTTTTTAAGATTCTCCTAGTGTTCAAGGAAAAGAGCCAAGAGACAGACCCAGGCGAGAGGGACTGGGAGAAGACAAGAAGGGAGGACCTGGACTACTGAGCACTGTCAAAGAGGTTTCTTTCAGGACCACCAGGACTGAACTGGGAATACACAGAAGTGCTGTGTGACATTCCCCGGGTATTCTGTGAACTCAGGGTCCACCTCAGTAGTATTCCCTCCTCATATGAGCTGTGTCAGTGAGCCCTCCCAGAAGTTAGGGCACAAATTCTCCAGCTTTCCCTCTTATACCTTAGCCTGTGAAGTGATTTCGGGCTAGGGAAACTGCTGTCATCCTCTTGACCCATCCAGATTCTATGTTTAAAAAAACTGGAGGCCCCCAAAAGAATACATTTGTGACATTTTAAAAAGACAAAGATCCAGTACTCGGGAGGCAGAGGCAGGCAGATTTCTGAGTTAGAGGCCAGCCTGGTCTACAAAGTGAGTTCCAGGACAGCCAGGGCTACAAAGAGAAACCCTGTCTTGAAAAAACAAAAACAAACAAACAAACAAATAAAAAGACAAAGATTCGGGCTTCTTCCTCTCTTGTCTGTCTTACTTGAAAAAACAATAAGGTTTGTTTTTATTTTATGTGCATGAGTGTTTTATCTGCAAGCATGTCTGTGTATCACATGTGTGCACTGCCTGCAGAGGCCAGAAGGCGGCATCAGACTTCCCAGAACTGGAGCTAAAAACAGCTGTCATGTGGGTGTTGAAAACTGAACCCAGGTCATCTGCAAGAGCAAACAGTGCTTTTGACCACTGAGCCATCTCTCCACTGATCCCTATTTAAAAAACAAAAACAAAAACAAAAACAAAATAGAGATTTGTAGTGTAGCCGTTGTTAAGTGGGCTCTGGCAATAATCTCCCCCATTCTACAATTCCTCCAAACACAGAGAACACTGGATCCTAACCTACAACAAACACCCAAAAAACAAAACCAGAAATGCTCTGCGAAGTTTTTTAAAATAGCATATAAATAGTTTTAAGTTGTCATAAATAGCTTCTTAAATTATTTTACAATATTACTATTCCATGCCTACTATAAAAGTTTTCAGGCACAATCATTCTCTCCTGGCAAAACCTAACTAGAAAGACTGTCACATACCAGTTCATCCTTTGAATTCTCCATCTCGGTCCCCTCCTTGAATTTGGCCAGCGCACTCTTGAGGTCCTGAGATGTGTATGTGTTGGCGTTGATGTCCAGCCTGTCCACAGAGAAGCTGAGAGTCAGAAGGGATGCATTTCTCCAAGAAAGAGAGCAGTTATGAGTGACTGGCACCCAGAGAGAGGAAGCTTGGCCAGGCCAGTTCTAACTCTTAGTATACTGTCAAACCTCTGCCTTAGGGCAGCCAGAATCCAACGTGTTAACTGTAATTGAGCCAAATAAGTTGTTTTTGTTGTTGTTGTTGCTGTTGTTGTTGTTTTCATGAGACAGAAGGAAAAAGCACCGAGGAAACAGAGGCTAACCCTGGAAGCACGTGTCCTAGCAGAGCCCTGAGGAGCAAAGATTTAAGACAAAGCAAAGATTAAGGAGTAAGAGACACTCTCATCTATAATCTTCAGAAACCTCAGGCTTCCAAAACGTTCCAGACTTGATTTGACAAACCAACTTGTCTTAGATAGTGAAATGGGTAGATTCACACATTAAAGCCAATGTCTGAGCACAGGGGTATATGCCAATCTAACACTGAACATCATCCAGATTTGAGAGACCCAGGAGTAGAACCATCACCTTCTCTAGTCATCTTCCAAAAGGCTGGAGTAAAGGAACCAGTGTGGCAGTAAGATCCTTCCACACCCCCAGAGCTGTTCAGGCTCAGCCAGCATCTGAACCGGATAGAACCGGATAGAGCGCATCTTGGGTGGAGTGAACAGAGGCAGAGCATGAGCTGGGCAGACAAATGGCAGTGCGCTGACACAGCCAGACGGCAGCTGCGATTAAGTTAAAGACAGAACAGGATGTTTTGTTTATTCACAGCTGAGATTGTATTGGTTGAGAGGCAGAGTGCACAGACATTCCAATTCTTCACCCCACCCCCACCCCCTAGACAGGGTTTCTCAGTATAACCAGCCCTGGCTGTCCTGGACTCACTTTGAAGACCAGGCTGGCCTTGAACTCATAGAGATTCTCCTACCTCTGCCTCCCGAGTGCTGGTATTAAAGGTATTCACCACATGCCTGCTGACATTCCAATTCTTAACACATGTACCTGAACTCTGATGATCCACACACTGGTTCTCTTTTAACTTAGTCCAGTAATGTGGCGGTTTTCCCCAAGACCTCACTTAACGACCAAACACTCACAATCCTCGCTTCCACAGGCTCACAATTTCATGCCACACACAGTACATTCACATTTTCCATTACTCACAGCACATTATCACAACTGTAACAAACATGGACTTCTCTGACCACAGTTCTGAGAGGGCAAGGAGCAAGGAAGGAGTGATTTTTAGTAAATGGTTCTACTAGAAACACAAGACCTTAAATAAATCTAAATATTCTAGACACAAATGCTTGACTAAGACTAAATTGCTGTTTCATATGCTTTGTATTGTAGGATATGAAACTAGTCCCCTCTATGGAATGTTATGGTGACACCTCCAGCTCCCTGAGATAGTCACAGCCTCTCTTGACTCAGTATCCTGGTATTTTCAGGTTATACCATCCTCCTCCTCCTCCTCCTCCTCCTCCTCCTCCTCCTCATCATCATCATCATCATCACCAACAACAACAACAACCACCGCCACCACCACCACCATCAAGGAGCAAATGATTTAACCTCTTAGAAAATCATTTACACTTAAAAAATGGGATGAAGTGGGATTTCTCCTCACCTTTTAAGTGTTTCCAGAGCTACTAAAAAACTCTCATTTACAAAATAGTTGATAAAACATCCTCTGGATGGTACAGGAATAGAGCAAGGACCACTGATAGACACGCTGCACAGGCAGTTGGCTGTGGCTTCTCCCTAGGCTTCAGAGGCAGACTCTGGCTGTCACTGTCCTCTGGGTGTCTTCAGCAGCAGATCTTCAGCCTGTTTGGTCTTTGCTCCCCGATTCCCTCATTTGTACTGTTTTGTCCGATGATTTATCCCCTCCCACATCCTTTTCCCTACTTTATGTCCACCTCAGCAGGGGTGAGCTTGGCTAACAGCCTTGAGGAGTAGCATTGGGCTCCACCTTTGCCACTCATCCATGCCAACCTTCTTAGACATTGTGGTGGAGCAAGGTGGGAGGTGCACAGAGATGCACTGCTCAGCTGCCACGCCGGTGCACGGTCTAGCCTCCACCACCCGGAACTGCTTAGGTGCTGGTGCTGGGTGAACAGGACTGAGCAGACATTTCAAAGGAAACGGAAGAATGGCTGCCACCCTGCTCTGTTCCAGGTCCATCAGGTCTCAACTGTATTACACAGATGTATGCTCAGGGCTCTCCTCATTCAGTTTTGGTTCATCACAGAGTCTTTAGGGCTCTGAGGTAAATGCTCATTTTCTCCAAATCTTAGACTCCAACTATTTCACTATAGCTAACCACTCCCATTTCTTGAGCACTAACTCATGTGTCAGCAAGGGGCTACTCCTTTAAAGGTGTTTTTCGCTCAAGTGATTAGCATAATCTCTCAAAGTAAGAGAGAGATTAGGTTCTCTCTGCACTGCCAAGCACATGAAGATAACACTGCTCTGTCCCCATCCATGGGCAGCTAAGGAGTCAGGAGCTGTAGGAGGAACAGCTTCTTCTCTTCCTCCTCCTCTACTTGTCAAAATAAAAAATCCCGTTTTGTCTTGCATCAAATTCTTGCCCAGCACACGAGAGGCAGAGGTCAACCTGGTCTACACTGCAAGTTCCAGAGCAAACAAAACAAAAGACAGGGTGCCTCACTAGGAAACTCAGGCTAGCCTGGAACATTGTAATTAGAAAAGGCTGGCCTCTAAGCTGGACTTGAAGCAAACAACCAAGAAGATAAACATATGAGTAAGATCATTACAAATTATAATAAGTTCTAGAGAAGTGATGAGCCAAGGTAATGAGTCTCTGCAGGAGACCATGTTAGATAGGGTGATTTAGGAAGGAAGGCCTCAGCAACATATTTGGACTGAAAGCTAAAGAAAGAGAATTCAAATCCTACAACGAATTAGCCTTGTAAGTTTAGGAATTATAGCATTTCAGGCAGGTGGCACAAAAGGGACCCCAGGTTTGTCAGGTTTTTGAAACAGGGAAATGATTCAAGACACAGGAGATGAGACTGGAGAGGCAGACGCGTGTGAGATGGTGTCATCTTTGCCTCCTAAGGGCTGTCTTCTTTTTCATTATTTTTTCATTCTTACATTACCATTTGCTCTAATGTCGATTCTGTTCTTACCATGCTGCTAATACTGTTCTGTTTTTGTTTCTTTGGGGTAGGGGACAACGTCTCTTATCCCAAGCTGGACTCAAACATGCCATGAATCCCTGAGTACGGTCCTGCACTTCCAATCCTCCTGGTTTTATGTAGTGCTGGTGATGGCCCCACATACAGGCAAGCACTCTACCAAGTGAGCTACATTCCCCAGCCCCACAGCTGTCCAACACTGCTCATTATAGTTAATTACCAACGATTGGTAATCAAACCTTTATGTTCCTCCAGCACCCAGCAGCATTCGCAGTCTGCCCTCCCTCTTCTGACTCTCCTGGCTCCTTCCAAGCTCATCTGACTCCTCATCCCTCTCATCTCTTTAATGATTCCTTGTCTACCTGAACCCTACATGCTATAATGCCTCGTGGTTAGGTCCTGAAGAACCTTCTTTTTTCTGTCTCTAGAGACATTAAAATAGTTCTCTGACAGTGATGCCCACACTAAAACCCCGTAGCTCAAATCCCTTCCTTAAAACAGCAGGATCTTATGCAATGACATGCTAGGGTTAATCTTGCTTTTCATAATTAATTTTAAACTTAACTTCATGAAGAAATACCTAGGAGATTGATAAAGCATAACTGTGTGTATCTGTAAAGGAATTTTTAGTGGCAATTAGATCAGGAGGGCCCTGCCCTAAGGGCTTAAAATCTTTTTTTCTTTTCTTTTCTTTCTTTTAAGATTTATTTATTTTATGTATGAGTACAATTGTAGCTATCTTCAACACACCAGAAGAGGGCGTCAGATCCCATTACTGATAGTTGTGAGCCACCATGTGGTTGCTGAGAATAGAACTCAGGAACTCTGGAAGAGCAGTCAGTGCTCTTAGCCGATGAGCCATCTCTCCAGCCCGGGCTTAAATTCTTGATGGATTCATAATACAATGGCATTTGGGAGAGGTGATGGAATAGAAGGTAGGTCCTAGTTCAAGAAAGAGGGCCACTGTGAGGGAGGCATGCCCTGGGGCTGCTTCTTCCTGCCATGATAGTGTGACACTTCTGAAACTTTGAGCCCAAACAAGAAATTCCTCATTTCTCTCGGTGTTTGCTCACAGCAAAGGGGAAATTGGCTAGTTATTAACTTTCCTTCTCTGGCCTCCGATGTTTGTTGCTAAAAGCAACAAACTATGGTACAGGTTTGGTGCATGGCATGCATGTGGCAGTTAAAGGACACTCTTCAGGGGTTCTCTGGTTCTGTCCTTCCACCACACTAGCCCTGGGCATCAAACTCAGGTTTTCAGACTTGGCAGGAAATGCCTTTACCCTCTAAGTCAGGCAGCTAGCCCATCAAGTGAGTCTCAAATACCTCAAACTTATTTAATAAAAACATCATTCATGATACTTATCTCTAAAAAAAACTTGGCACAACTGTTACATTTCTATTTAAAAAAAAAAAAAAAACATCTCTGAGCACCCAGGGGCTTAAACCCAAATGAGGTCTATCCAAGTCTTCTTCACATCCTTCCATCTCTACACCCAACTCAGCAAGTCCTTCCAGCTCACTGCTAAACTATCTAAATTCACCCATTCTCCATGTCTTGTCTGATCTACTGAAATAGCATGCTGGTGGTTTTTGCTTCTTCTTTCCCTATTTTCAGTCTCTTATCCAGATACTATGGTTATTTCTTAAACTATCCTAAGTCACTTTCTTGCCTAAAATGCTCTGGTCCATTCTACTACAATTAAAGGTGATTGATACCATTCAGAATGTTCCCTAATGCTCCACACACTGCACCATCTCACACGCGTCTGCCTCTCCAGTCTCAACTCCTGTGTCTTGAATCATTTCCCTGTTTCAAAAACCTGACAAACCTGGGGTCCCTTTTGTGCCACCTGCCTGAAATGCTATAATTCCTAAACTTACAAGGCTAATTCGTCGTAGGATTTGAATTCTCTTTCTTTAGCTTTCAGTCCAAATATGTTGCTGAGGCCTTCCTTCCTAAATCACCCTATCTAACATGGTCTCCTGCAGAGACTCATTACCTTGGCTCATCACTTCTCTAGAACTTATTATAATTTGTAATGATCTTACTCATATGTTTATCTTCTTGGTTGTTTGCCTGCCAACCTGCACAAGGCCTCCACTTACCTTATGGAGGCGACCACTGCATCTGCTTCTGCTGTTTGCCTGCACACAAGCACTCCATAGTCTTGTGAAATGAATCAGTGCAGCAGGAAACAGTTTGTCACGGGCACCTCTCTTCACCACTGCACCATACACAGCACGGCAAATGCCCAACCCAAGATGGTACAGCTCAGATTCAGTAAAGGTTATTTTTCCTTCCTCTAATGTAGAAGGAGGTTTCAAAGAAGATTCCAAAGCAAAGAGACGTTTGTTCTATGAAGACTCTGACAGGATGAAAAATAAAACTTTTATGTTTTTTATGACTAAAAATATGCTTGAAGCCAGGCAGTGCCAAGAGCACTCTCTGAGACAACCCTAAGGCAGATCTCTGCATAGGCCTAGAGCCCACAAGCATTACAGATCTAAGTAGCAACCTAGCCAACAGGACTAGTGAAAAGCTAATCTCTGCAGCACAGTGGTTTACTGCCTCACCTGAAAGCTGATAGAAAGCTGCAAGCCTTGCCTTCCAAAGCACACCATAAGATAACTGAGATAACTGCTGCTCTCTGGATGCTGGCTCCTATGCCTCTGCTCCCAGGCCACGGCTGAGCAGCCAGGAAGATATTGTGAAGTAGAACTGGAAGAAGGTAGGGGGAGGCTGGGACAGAAAAGCTGTTAACAGCTGAGAGAGAAGAGGAAATGTCCCAGCATATCCTAGAGGCCATTCTAGGGCAACACTCTCAGAAACAGTCCAAAGGAGGAAAGCAAAGAGGAAAACTGGAACAAGTGTGTCTCCTTGCGGTGTCTCTACATCCAACATGGAAGGCTTTTGCTCTCAAGGGAGCAAGGGCCACCCAGTGAGTGCTCCTACTGTAGACCTGCTGTCAGCAGGGCGCACAAAACAATAAACCAACACCTCTGCATTATTCAAGGGCCTAGGTCAATATTCTCCAGACACTGGAGGTTGGCTTTTTCATTAAAATTAAGAATTCAGCTACCTGTGAGAGTTCAAAGTACCTTGAGTCACTGAAGTTTATGTGCATGATGCCTTCTGGAGGCAGAAAAAGGTTAGCACGGCTGTAGAATTATATCTGTTTATTCTTATGTGACTATGAGACAGGAACAATTGTATGAATTGGACAACTGCAAGTACAGGCCTAAAACAGAGATGGGGAGAAGGAAAGAACTTGCCCAGTTTGGGATGACAACAAATGTCTCCATCGTAACATAGATTAGAATTTTCTAACTGTAAAAACTGCCCAGATCTGCCATGCTGCTTTGTAGGGTGAGTAACTTAACTAAACAAACACATGACCTTTGGTCAGGTTCGTCAAGAAAAAGGGTCTAGAAGTCCTTGCCAACCACGTCAAGTTTCCTTTCTTCTCATTCAGGAGATACCAAGCAAGAAAAACTTGTTAATTCAAGGCAATTAGGAAGAAAAATAGAAACTGTTAATTCTCTAAAATCAAATCCCTCAAACTGGTTATTAAAAAGTTAGGAAACCTATAACCATGAGGGAATGTGCTGGCTTCTACTCACATACCACGAGGAAGCCCTATTTTAACACTGACTAACAAGAGGAAAAGTTAGTCTGAATTAAAGACTTTTAAAAGCAATTTTATTGTTCACCAAGGAAGTATCACTGCAAAGCAGAAGGCCTAACAGGCTTGTTTTAATGAATAGATGACTCATCTGTAATCAGCGCATTAATTGTTGGGATTCAAATGGGTGCTCTTAAAGTACTGGGGAAACAGCTTCTCTTTTAAAGAAGGTTAAGCATTCCCCCTATAGCCTTTTTAAAAGATCTATTTTCTTTGCAAGATAGTTCTTTCCAAAGATTGTGGAGGCAAACTTCCATAAAACCCTGACAATTTTATCACAAATTCTACACTGTTAAATCTCAAATAAAAATTATAATGCGCATAGCTGGTCATGGTAACACATGCCTTTGTTTCCAGCACTTGGTAGACAAAGGCATATCTTTGAAGTTGAGACCAACCTGATCTACAGACTGAGTCCCAGGATAGCCAGGGCTACACAGAAAAACCCTGTCTCAAAAACAAAACAAAACAAACAAAAACCCAAAAAACAAGAAAACAAAAACTGGCCACTCATGAATTTGGGTAGCATTGCTAGTATTTCCAAATCAATGTAGTCACTCAGCCTCCCAGTCCTAAGAACAATATACTACCTTCTGCCTCTTTTAAATCCTTTCAGATTATTTTGAAATTTGTCTTCTTGTTGGAGCTTCACCTCGTTTACTCCAGTCTGTAGGTTCATTCGCACATGGGATCCTGCAGGAACAGCCTGACCTGAAAGTTAAGAAGAGAAAAGTTGCATGGGGTAGAGGAACCTTGGTAGAACACTGGGGTAGAATACCTGGATAACATGCCAAAAGGACTGAGCACTTCTTGCAGGTCAGAGTACCATGTCCAGTTTACCTTCTTGACCCAGAGCTCGCTCTCTCTCTCTCTCTCTCTCCCTCCTCTCTCTCCTGACTCTCCCCATTCTGTTCACACTGATTCCTTTTACTGTTATAACAGATCTGTAGGACCCAGGGCAAGGTGGTCATCATCTCAAGATCAACATCTGCTTATGAGAATGTGATAATCATGTCTACTTTGTGCTTTGTATCTTCTGTGAATTTGGCAAATAAGCTGTGTTGTTATATGCACTGGGAAAATGGTGTGTAACTCCTCAACTAACCATCAAGACATTATTGTCTTTTTCTGTAACACCCTTCTTGCCCCTCCCAAGGCAGTCCTACAGCATCCAAAATATCCTACAATGCTAGTAAGCATTGTAGCTCATCACCCTCCAAGCTCTTTTGCATCTCCTTTCCCTGCTCACAGAACTGTATGTCTTCTTTTTGGATTTCCGCAGCCTGTAAGGTACATAAAATATGTGGCCAATAACCGTTATGAATAAGAAAAAGGAAGCCAGGATGCATGGTGGTGCATGCCTTTAGTCCTAGAACTTGGGAGGTAAACAAAGGGAGATGTCTCTGAGTTCAAGACCAGCTTGGTCAGTTCTAGGGCTACACAGAGAAGCCCTGCCTCAAAAAAAAAAGTAAATGAAAATAAATACACACACACATACATACATACATACATACATACATACATAGGTAGCTAGGTAGCTACTGGAAGGCAGCAAGACACAAAAAGGCAAGGAAGCAGGTAGCAGAGCTAAGAGAAACTGAAAAACTACACTCACTTATCTCAGAGGAACAGATCCATTAGTGGGGGAAACAAGTGTTTTGAATGGATGGGCTATGTGTATGAATGCACGAAAGTACTCAGGGATAGATTACAAGCAACTATGCAATATCACATAGTACAAGTGGAATATTATATTCATTCATTCAATCATTCACAGAAAATGCATTTACCAGGCAACTACTACACAACAGACCTGCATGGCACCTCTAGGAATACAAAAATAATATTTTCTAGGCATAAGAAAATAATTTTTTAAACTATATGTAGACTCATCATGTAAGCCAGCTAGCCTAGAACTCACTATGTATCCCGGGCTGGCCTTGAACTCTTGATCCTCCTGCCTGGGCCTCCTAAGTGCTGAGATTACAGTCCCGTACCATAACATCCCACACAAAGATGAATATCAATGGCTGCAGGATTGAACATTTCATAGACGGTACATTTTAGTAACTGGAAATTTTTTGAAGCAAAAATGATGCTTCTAGACCTGTACTATGTACAGACCTGGACAGTTTATAGGTTAGGACAGCTTAGTGCTGCTGAGACAAAATAGCCTAGTCCTTAATGCTCCCTGTTTTTCAAAGGTCTGTCAGATGATCCTGGGCCAGAAGGCTGAAGACTGATGCTCCAGCTTCCTGACTTACTGGGGCTGTATGGGTAGGCAGGTGTCTCTACAACTTGTCTTAGCTCTGGAAGCTCTGTTAGGCTTCCTGTATCTTTAGATAGTGTTCGTCACTCTCAGATTTCTGAGAGGGTTGAAAGACTACTTATAATCTCATAGCCAACCCAGGCTATTTAACATTGAGAGAACAGATTTGAGAGGATGGTTTTCAGATGGCATATAATTTAAAGCCAGGACATAAGTCAGGTGTAGAATTATAAGTCTTTTAGTTAGGGCACATGACAGTGTTCTATTTTATTGACAAAAATGACGAACTGTTAGGTCTATCTTGTACTTTATAAATTACAAAATGGTAATAGTGTGCTCAATTTATATTTGAGAGAAAAGTGTTGTTTCTTATTAGAACAGAAAGGGGGAAGTGTTGTGGATGGCCCTGGTGATGCCTGTATTTGGATGTTAATTCTGATATCCCAAGAGGGATTGTCTGGAACAAGGAATGAGTCACATACTCAGATGACTTCTTTTGAACCTTCCCTCAAATGAATAAAGGGACCAATCACTGGGCAAGGAGGCAGGACTTCCAGGTTGGACAGAGGAAGAGAGAAAAAAGGAGACAGTGAGGGCCTTTTTGGACAGGGATAGTGAGAGGGCAAGATGTAGCTACTAGTGTCTCCCTGCTTATATGATGAATCCTGGTGGATTTGACACTGAAGGATTAGGTTTAATATGGCTTATAAGATTAGGATTCTAGTTGTGCCCAGCAATTGAGATACCATTGTTTCTGACCAAAAAAAAAAAAAAAAAAAAAAAAGTGCTTCCAAAACTGGCATTCAGGAGGTAAAAGCATGAGATGATTGAGAACTTTTATGAAAGAAAGGAAGAAAGAAAGAAAGAAAGAAAGAAAGAAAGAAAGAAAGAAAGAAAGTCAGTCCGTCCTAATACTTGGATTTTGCCTCTGTTTCCTCGGCCAGAGGATAGCCTGCATGTTGGCACTAAGTTTGATTCAGGAACACAAAATGGAAAACAGACATGGTAATAATGCCAGTAATGCCAATACTCAGAGCCTGAGGCAGGATTTTTGGAGTTTAAGGATAGCCTGGCTACTCAGTGAGTGTGAGGACACACTGAGCTACATAGTAAGACCTTTAAATAAGAAGTGACAATCTACCCAGACACTACTGTGGATGCCAACAAGTGCTTGCTAACAGGAGCATAATATAGCTGTCTCTTGAGAGGCTCTGCCAGTGTCTGACAAATACAGAGGTGGATGCTCTCAGCCAACTATTGGACTGAGCACAGGGTCCCCAATAGAAGAGCTAAAGAAAGGACCCAAAGAGCTGAAGGGGTTTGCAGTCCCATAGGAGGAACAACAATATGAACCAACCAGTACCGCCTCCCCCCCCCCAGAGCTCCCACGACTCCATCTGCGTATGTAACAGAGGATGGCCTTGTCAGTCATCAATGGGAGGAAAGGTTCTTGGTCTTGTGAAGGCTATATGCCCCAGTGTAGGGGAATGCCAGGAAGCAGGAGTAGGTGGATTGGTGAGCAGGAGGAGGGGGGAGGGGAGGGGGGTTTTCAGAGGGGAAACCAGGAAAGGGGATACCATTTTAAAGAAAATATCTAAAAAAAAAAAATCCTTATAAGAAAAAAGCTTAGTACAAGCTCTCTCAGGATGGCCACATGCACCCAGAGTCTAAAGAGTACTGTCCCAGCAAGAATGAAGCTGTCTCAGTACTAGCACCACTGTGGCAGATTCTGAGTTACTCTGGCTGCTCTGCCTCCAGCCAAGGCACCAGGGAAACAGCACCCTGGGATGTGCCTTCCTCTGCCTGCCACTCACTGGAGCAAGGAGTATCTGCGGCTCTGGCTGAAACACACACAACCTACAGTACATCTAATGATCTCCTGACAAAAGGATGCTCAAGTCAGGGCAGAGAAATCCTTCCTTCCGTGGAGGAGCTGTCTAACGAACTGTGCCTGGGATCCATCCACACTGGGGAAAGGCATCCGAAATGAAGGAGCCCCGTGTGCACAGGCTTCGTCTGGCAACAGTGCCCGTGCTCCTGGGAAAGGCTGGACCCATACGACTGGGAAGCTGTGGGACTCCTGTGCTGCTGCTCTGGCCTGGGACAGAGAATTCAAACTAATGAGTTAAGTGTGATGGCACATACCTGTAATCCCAGCACTTGTGAGGCAAGGGCAGGGGAATTGCCACAAGTCCCAGGCCAGCCCGGGCTTCATGATGAGTTCCAGGCCAGTATAGGCTGCTGAGTAAGACTGCCACAGGAAGCCGGGCGTGGTGGCACACGCCTTTAATCCCAGCACTTGGGAGGCAGAGGCAGGCGGATTTCTGAGTTCGAGGCCAGCCTGGTCTACAGAGTGAGTTCCAGGACAGCCAGGGCTATACAGAGAAACCCTGTCTCGAAAAAAAATAAAAAATAAAACAGGAAGAAAGAAAGAGAAAGAAAAGAAAAAAGAAGAAAAAAAGAGTTTTTCTTGGTAGTAAGGAACTAATGCTTAAAATAACAACAATGATCTTAAATTTTTCTGATCTTGGTCTCAGATAGAAACGGTAAAAAAAAAGAGCACAAATAAGATCCAGACCTCAGGTTAGACTGTGCTAAGATAGCCCTGGAAGAAAATAGCATCTTATGTGAATAATTACTTTATTTGGAGAAAATTCCAAAATTGCTCTTTTCACATGAGCCACCACAGGGGGTAAGAGGAAGCACAATAGCACGGTCTCAAAACACAGGTTAAGTTCACTTAATCTATGAAACCAGTTGTGGCAGCAGCTGCAGGGGCAACAGAAAATACAGCGTTTCAAATGTTTCCACCCTGCTGGGAAAAATGCCAAGTTGGAGTGTGATCTGACCTGCATCTCTTAGCTTATGTAAAGGAAGAAAAATAGCAAACAAATCAAGCAAGCACAGGGAAAGAGCAGAGACTCACAAGACAGCCTGAGAAGGAGGGGGGCTTGGGATGGAAGCTGAGACAAGGGGCAAAAGACTGGGATCCTACACGGGCTGTTGGCCTACCACTGACTCTATAGGACCAGATTCCAAACCTTATGCTCCCAGGCCACAGAGACTTCATTTCTAAAGACAGCTACTTCACACTTCGCCTCCCCTAAGACTGTCTCTGTTTTCTGTCACAGGCCAGGACCCAGGGGCAGAACAGGTGTGACAGACTGCAATACTTCAACAGTGTCTGCCCTTTGCTGTACCATGTGACCCTGTACTTCTTCCTAACTCAGTAACTCAGGGCAGAGTGTACCTTCCAGTGGACTTGGCTTAGGGCATGCCTTGGCTAACACATATGCCACTTGGAACAGGCTTGTATCCCTTGGGTTTCTATTATCACCCTGAGGAAACCTGCCACTGCTAGACCTCTGTCCAAAGGAGAGGAGAGACCATGAAGCCAACATGGATGTACACTACAGGCTGGAGGGAGGACACACCATGTCTAGCTACAGCAAGCCTTGTCAAGCTATCTGCAGAAATTTACTTTGAGCTATTTTTAAATTTGTTCAAAAAATGGAAAGGACAGTACAGTTCCCACATGCTCCAAATGCCCTTTCCCAAAGTTAATATCTTATATAGTCACAGAAAAATTAATAATAGTGTTAAGTAATCAAAGACCACTTTCAAACCTTACCACTACTAGCCAGTTCTACAAGTTACTGGGTTTTGTTTTATTCTTTTTTCCTTCTTTTCATATATACAATTTGTATGTTGTATGCATGTGCATATGCATGCTCACAAAGGTGTGGCTGCATATGTGTGGAAGTCCAAGGTTAACATCGGAATCTTCCTCCCATCCTACTCTTTAAGCCAGGCTCCCTCAAACCCAAAGCTCACAATGAGGATCGTCTCCGTTGCTAGGTTACTCGGGAATTCCCTGTGTATTAGTGACTTTCCTATTGCGATGATAAAACACAACAACCAGGGCAACTTATCAAAAGAAGGGCTTATTTGGGGGTCCATGGTTCCAGAGGGACAAGAGTCCCTTTCAGAAGGAAAGTGTGGCAGCAGAAAAAGCTTCCAACCCCTCACAATTGGAGCTACAACACAGGAACCTGAGAGAGCAAACTCAAAATGACTCTTTGAAACTTCAAAGCCCAGGTGACATACTTTCTTCAGCGAAATCACACTTCCTAAACCTTCCCAAATGGGCACAAATCAGGAACAAGGTATGGAGGATGTGTCATGCAAACCTCCACCCACACACAGCCCTCAAGGTCCAAGGCTGGAATTGCAGGGGAGCCACCATGCTCATCCCTATTTCCCTGGGTTCTAGAGATCAGAGCGCTGGTCCTCTGGGTGGCAGAGCCATCTCTATAGCTCAGGAGTAGTAATTATGCTGCCTCTTTGAACTGTTTCAGGCTTAACAACTAGGAGGACTCCTTTAGTTGGCTCTCAGGTTATTCTAATAAGTAGCTGGGTCCTCAACAACATTTTCTTTCCTAAATATTTCTTTCCTTCCTGGTACCATAAGTTCCATGTTCACCTTAAGTTTTATTTCTTATTGGGGAACAGTGTTTAGAAATCAAGATTAATGACAGAAATGTTCATTTGTTCTAGGGAGCCATTGTTCTTGCACCTTTGAGGGACACAGACCCCTCCCTCATCTGTGTGGTGCACACACACACACACACACACGCACACCTCTATTTCTGTCTGTCCATGTATACATGCTTTTGAGATAGGGTCTCATGTAGCCCAAGCTGAAGATGGCTTGAGCTCTTGGTCCTCCTGCTTCCTCCTCCTGAATGCTGAGGTCGCAGATGTGTGCCACCATGTCTGTTTTATGTTGTGCTGGGGACTGAACACAGTGCTTCATGATTGACAAGCACTCCACCAGCCCTTACCTATACATATTTCAAAACTTACATTTTTTTTTTTACTGATACTACAGACTCTAATCTAACATAACAGAACCCTCTGCCTTACTTTCTTTATCTATATTTCTCTGGCCATGAGAAATCTGGCTTTCATTATCTGTGATACATTTATAATACATTTAATGATACAATGTAAAGCAAATAGTTTCCAAAACTGCCAACCCTTTCTAACTCAGTGAAGAATTGAGTTGGAATTTTGATTGGGATTGCATTGAAACTGTAGATTGCTTTTGGCAAGATAGTGTATTGAGTTTGTCTATATAGTGTATTACCTTGATGGATTTCCATATATTGAACCATCTGTGCATCCCTGGGATGAAGCCTACTTGATCATGATGGAGGATTGTACTGGTTAATTTTGTGTCAACTTGACACAGCTGGAGTTATCACAGAGAAAGGAGCTTCAGTTGAGGAAATGCCTCCATGAGATCCAACTGTAAGGCATTTCCTCAAATAGTGATCAAGAGGGAAAGGCCCCTTGTGGGTGGGACCATCTCTGGGCTGGTAGTCTTGGGTTCTATAAGAGAGCAGGCTGAGCAAGCCAATAAAGAACATCCCTCCATGGCCTCTGCATCAGCTCCTGCTTCCTGACCTGCTTGAGTTCCAGTCCTGACTTCCTTGGTGATGAACAGCAGTATGGAAGTGTAAGCCGAATAAACCTTTTCCTCCCCAACTTGCTTCTTGGTCATGGTGTTTGTGCAGGAATAGAAACCCTGACTAAGACAAGGTGGCTCAGTTTTGATATTTACATTCCTTTTTGTGGTACCACCCCTCTCCATCTTGGCTCCTTTACCTGCTTCTCTGTGGGTATATGAAGGGTACCTGAGCTAAGATTAGTTCTAAGAGTTGAAGCTACATAAAAGGGCTTACTGTTGCTTTAAGCCACCAAGCTTTGAAGAATTTTGTTTTACACCAGCATCTCACCCCAATGGTTCGGAAACATGGGAATTAAGAACAACTAATAATGATTCCTTTTAGTATTAAAATGTCCTTTTGCAAAATGTGATAATGATGAAGACAGATGGTAGTTGGTTGTTTCTAAACTAAAGTCTTTAACTCAGCAAAGTAAGAGGTAGGCTTTGGTCCGCAGAATTTTCTTTTGAAGTTTTTCTGCTCCATGGAACACCATAGACTAGAAACTGCCCCTGTACTCTGCCTGTCTTTCTAGGGTGTGTGGGAATTATTCTCCCCATTTACTTTTCATGAGTGAACTTGATGGTATAAGAAGTATCTCTCAATACACTTGTTGAAATTTTTTATTTGCTCAGATAAAGAATTCTGTCCTTGCCGGGCGTGGTGGTGCACGCCTTTAATCCCAGCACTTGGGTCACAGAGGCAGGCAGATTTCTGAGTTCGAGGCCAGCCTAGTCTACAGAGTGAGTTCCAGGACAGCCAGGGCTACAGAGAAACCCTGTCTCAAAAAATAAATAAAAATAAAAAATAAAAAAAGTTCTGTCCTTTTAATCCCTGCATAGCAATCAGTTTATCAGATGTAATCTAATGACTGCAAATATTTCCAGGGGCCAGGACCTTTGAGTTCAGAGCCTAGAAACAGTCCCAGGAAGGCAGTTCTGGGAAGGACAAGAGAATAGAGTCAGGAAGCCTGAGACCATGAAGCATCTAGGCAGAGGCACCTAGGAGAAGAGCAGACAAGAAAAGGTGAGGCCAGGGGAAGGAGACAACTGTCTATGGGGGAAGGTTGGTAAAGAGATGAGTGAGAAGGGTTATCTGTCAGAACACAGGGAATGGTAGGGCCTATGAAAAGTGCCCGTTCCACATGCAGTCAAATTTGCACATCTGAAAGCTAAACAAAACATAACTATAAATAGAATTCAGCCCACAGGTGCCAATTTGTCACTGCTGGAAAAGATACATTTCACCCATTAACAAATGTTGTCCGGGGCTGGAGAGATGGCTCAGTGGTTAAGAGCACTGGCTGCTCTTCCACAGGTCCTGAGTTCAATTCCCAGCAGTCACATGGTGGCTCACAACCATCTGTAATGGGGTCTGATGCCCTCTTCTGGTGTTACTCATATACATATAATAAATAAATCTATCTTTTAAAAAAAACAACAAAAAAAAAAAAACCCCAAATGTTGTCTGACTCAGTATTGTCCTAGCCCTTCCTAGGACCCAGTGATTTAAATTTGTCCCTCATGGATTCTCAACTGCAGGGACCTCCTCAGACGATAAGGCTGTGGCATCACCTGGCTGCCCAGCCTCAGCAGACACAGTGCCAGCTAAAATGGATGTTCTTGTGCCTGCCTGTTAACAGATGCTTTGCTGTTTGTGGCTTCATGAGGGAAGAGGTCTGTGTGTTCTTTCTGTGGGCTCTTGCTAAGAGATTCTCTACTGCAGGGGTTTCTAGTTAAACCTGGATACAGAGGCATAAAGCTGTAAGGGTGGCCCCACTGGCTGTATGTCATGAATACTTACAACAACAAAAAAGGAGGAGGAGGAGGTGAAGGAGGGGGAGGAGGAGGAGGAAAAAAAGATGGAGGCCCTGAGCTCAATATGCTGACATCAAGATAGAGCAATGCTTAGGAGTCACTGCCTGCTCCAATCAGAAGCAGGGACCAAAACCACAGGAACAAGATATGCCTCTACAGGTCCTGAAAATCTCGACTCCAGGCAGCTCCCCAGATGCTGGTCTCCACTGTAACTCAGGGTACACGGTCACACACTTTAGCAGCATGGTGGTATAAGGGGCCATTCCAGTGAGTCTATTTCACACCAGCCTACCATTGGCCAGGCTCTGACCTTGTGACTTTTGAGTGTCTGGGATTCTAGCTGAGCTGGCTGAGCACAATTGAGGCCTTGATCAGATAGCTTCCTTCTTGCTCAAGGAACTCGATTGCAAGGAGCCCCTCTTCCGTCCTCCCACCAGTACATGTAGACAAAGTGGCCCACTAAGCAGTTTGGCAATTGGGCTTTTGACCTAGCATGTCTACTCACTATCAGCAAGAGAGTTCTGCCTTCAGTGTTGGTAGCAGGGTATGTCACTTAGTGCGAGACTGTTCAGTTATTAAATTAATTTGTTGTATGCTGTTTCCATTTCATTGGTGTGTGAACAATAAGCCATGCATTTTAAAAAGACAACTGACCACCTGTGACAAGACACACCACACTGCCATGAGCCTGGAACTCTGCTACCCAGGGGTAGCCAGTGAAATTAACCAAATCTTTCTGAATCTTTGCATTCTTTTTTTTTTTTTTTTTTTTTTTTTGGTTTTCTGACACAGGGTTTCTCTGTGTAGCCCTGGCTGTCCTGGAACTCACTCTGTAGACCAGGCTGGAACTCAGAACTCAGAACTCAGTTCGAGAACTCAGAAATCCACCTGCCTCTGCCTCCCAAGTGCTGGGATCAAAGGCGTATGCCACTATGCCTGGCTGAATCTTTGCATTCTTATTTATCAAATAAAAAGAATCTGCTTCTCCTAATGTTTCTCTCTTTGTAGAGGACAAATGAGAAAAAACTACTCAGTGTTCAGAAGTAAAATGTACTTCAGGAGAGCGACCGAAAGCCCCCAGAAGATAAATGTCAGCCCAGATGAAACACAGACTTTGTTCTGCAAGTGTATATTAAGAGTAAAATCTTCTCATTAAATAACTGAATTTCTGAAGAGCAGGGACCAATTATTTGGGTGCATATCTCAGGCTCAGCTCTAGGGCACACAGTAGGCCTTCTGCCACACTAGACAGAAAGGAATAGAAAGAATATGTCATGGGAAGTAACACTGCATGCTTCACCCGCCACTAACTCTCTAACAAGGGTTGGTCAGCCCTGAGACATCCCAGGCCTGGTTGCCATGACTACCACAACCCTCTCCGCCTGCCTTTGCCTTTTTATTCAAACTCCACACAAGCCCTGGCAAGGTCTCTGGCTGCACACAGATGAGCATCTCTGTCTCCAAGGCACAAGCTGAACAAGTGACTGAAGAGTGTGCACAGATCTCTCGGGCACTGAACCCTAAACTGTACTTTGTGCTCTTGTTTTTTAAATGAATTACAAACAGACTTTTTTTTTTTTTTTTTTTTTTTTTGGAAACAACAAACACTTAATGAGATATTCTGGGTTGTGGATATCCTGACACATTTTTTTAAAGAATTAAACAACGTCAAACCAAGTAAAATAAAAAATTGCATCAAATTGATATTTTTTATTTTTGTAATCTGAGTCATAGAATCTAGACTCTGCACGAGGCCTTACAAGGGCTGAGCTGGCTTCAGAGCTCTCTGGGCCGCAGTAAAGCCCCTGAAAGAGCCTTCTCATCGACATTCATCATTTTCCCAGAAAAAAAAAAAAAAAAAAAAACAAAAAAACAAAAAACCTCTAAAACCTTAATGCTGCGCCCAAACCAATGTCTCCTTTCCAGACCCACGGCTGACAGATGGCCAAGCTCTGCCCTCACAGAATTCACAAAGGCAAGCATCTCTATGATGCTATGCTTGGTTGTCAACTTGACTACATCTGGAACTAACTCAAAACCCAAGTTGCCAGGCACAACTATTGAGGAACTTTTAGTTAACTGGATTATTTAGGGTTGGGAGACCCACCTGAAATCTGGATCATGTGAGGTCAGTAGATCCTCCCTAAATCGGGGCCACACCTTCTCCTGGCAATCCATATAACGGGCAGTCATTCTAACAGTCCTGATCCTTTAGAGAACCCTCATTAATACAATCTCCGAGGACAAATACTATATAGTTACTTAGACCATTTCTTGTTGGGGCTGGGAAATGGCTCCATGGGTAAAAGACTTGCTGTGCACATATGATCCCCTGAGTTTGGACTCTAGCACTCACATAAAAAGCTGGGAGTGGTGATGGGCTTCTGTGACCCCAGCATTGGCAGGGGCAGAGAGAGGAGAATCCTGGAGGCTCATGGGCCAGCCAATCTAACCAAAGAGTGAACTCTAGGTTCAGTGAGAGGCTTTGTCTAAAAAACACGAGCTGGGAGCACAAGAAGCAAAAGGTCATCAGGCTATTTTCTGTCTGCCCAGGCACAACAGAGCCTCGACTTGGGGAATGGATATGGAATAAGAAGACTGAGCAGCAATAAGGACAAGGAAAGCAATGAGTTCTGCCACTGTTCCAGAAGCATTGCCACACAGAGGCATCTGACTCTTAAGCACACATAGTAACCTTTGCATCAGCCCCACATTTAATAATTTCAGGAGTAAAACAAAGGAGAAGGAGATGAGGAAGACAAAGCCGCCCATAATGCACCTGTACTTAGTTCCTGGCCAGCTCACTGCTGTGCCCTCATCTCTTCCCTTTCTTACAAGACTAGGCAAGCAAGATTAGCATGTGCCGGGAGCCTTGTAAGCTGGGCACATGGGCTTTTACACTCATGTTGGGTACCTATTTTCCTGGTAGTGTTTATCATTTACTGCCATATCTCTTTGTAAGATACATTTCCCATCCACTCCTTGTTCCCTCATCTTTAGAGTATCCTGAACTTACTCAGACTTCACTGGAGAGAGAGGAGAAAGGAAAGAGGGAGTGGGAGGGGAGGAGGAGGGGCAGAGAGGGAGTGTTGGAGTTAAGGAAATTTAGTAAAAAAAAAAAGGAGAGGAATCACCCATAGATCCAAGGCAGTGGGGACTACAGCTACACAAGCATGGTTCTTTTGGCCTCTAAGCCTGCTTCTAAACTATCCAGTAAAATAAAGACCATTTAAAAACTTTTACCACAACTGAACTGTAGCAACAAGCTTCACTTCATAATGAAGAGTTGAAAACCTGACAACCTGGGAGTGAAGGAGTTAACTGTGTTTGCTTCTCTGGACAGGGTCTGGGTTCTGCAGTAGCTCATTTTCCAGAGGAGACTCCTGAGGACTCCACAGTGCATGCCATTCCCACCCAGGCACAATTTCATTAGCAGCTCATTAGCGGGAGTGACACAACCATTTCTGACTCTTGTTTCTCATAATATTTATTGGTTAATTGACACTTTAAACACAGGTTGACTGTGAACCAAACAGTACTAAACCTGCTCATTATCAAATGTAAAACACAAAGGCTGCATTCTAAACATGCGTTTTGTCCTCATTTGTTTTCCTAAAGGAGAAATCATAATTTAATAAGAAGGTTAAAAGACCAAAGTGCCAAGGTATGGAAATTTAATTTTGAATCTCTTTCCTCCCTCCACTACATCAATCCCCAGGGATTCTGTCTTCATGATTGGCACTGATTGTTCTCTTTAGAGCACTTGTAACTTCCATGGCCAAACATGGTTCTAGGAATTATTTCAAAATAGTATCAAGTACTACTGACCTCTGCAATTTCTCTACCACAAGAGTCTCCCCAGTCCCTCTGCTTGTTATGTTCTCAGCAATGCAAAATAAGGAGATCCATTGGGATGACCAGAAGGGGAAAATGCCTAGAGTAGAATTTTCCCCTAGATTATCCACAAAGGATCCCCCCCCCCTTCCCCATTCCCAGCTTCCTGGGGTACAAGCCAGAGTAAGAGGAAAGGAAGGTGGAACAACAGGTGCAGTAATAGAAAAGGCAGCCATAAAAAGCTGGTCTCCAATCCTTACCCCTTTCCATTGTGGGCACCTTGAACAACAAAATGAGGCCAATAAACTTAGCCTTCCTTCACCTATGTTAGAGAGAGAGAGAGAGAGAGAGAGAGAGAGAGAGAGAGAGAGAGAGAGAGAGAGAGAATATGAATGAGAATAATCCTAGTTTGCTGCTTTTTATTTTAATAGCTTGGACCGTGGGTATTGAGAGCTACTCAACAGAGTTACGCTTTCTTCCCATCTGCACTGCTTGTTTCCCTAGACAGAGCTGCAGCACAGAGCTGCATAGATGACTTGAGCAACTGTTCACCTGAGGCGGCAAAGGGAACAGCTTTGAGGATGCTGCTCTGCCACTCAACAGCTCTGTTAGTCTAGCACCTTGGACTGATGATCTGTGGCCCATCTACGGAGGAGGCATCATGGCATCAGTTTGACAGGGTTAAAGTTCACCACAAGAGGAAGGAGTATTCAGGAGATGCGTGTAGCTGATGTTAAAGAGCTCTCCATATGGCTTTTACCTTATTTCTGCTTGACTTATCAGGTTTCCCAGCTATGAGGCATGGATAGTGCCCTGATAGATGCTCAAACTGCTAAGAGTTCTCAGCAAACACCTGCTTAATTCAATAGAGTAGAAGTAAACACATGGTTTTGTAATATTTTCATGCCAAACTGCCTTAATAAGGCTATGGGGGAAAATCAATACCAATGAAAGCTACAGGATATCCGAAACGAGACAGCAACAAATAAGCTCAATATGCCAAGCCAAGACCACCCTGAAAAGTATTACAGCCTCCTGTTGGTCACCAACCTATCTGAAAATCGAAGAGGTCAAACCCAGCAGCACAGCTTACACAATGCTGGGGCAAGGGTTTAAATATGACTAAATGCCAACATCAGGGGAGAAGTTTCATGTTTCCAGTAAGTTCAGTTCAACCACAAGCTTAAGAGAGTTTTGTAACAACCAACCAAAGAGATTAGAAAACAGCTGCCCCACTTCAGCTTTCTGCTCCTCACTGGGTAGTGCTGGCAGGGGTCCACCCAAGCCTGGGCAAGGAGGCTGGGATATTCTAGTCCAGTGGACACAGAGACAGCAGTCCAGCAAGCCTGCTGGTGTACACACTTCTGACAACCACCTGTTCCGCACCATCATCAGAGCAGCTGCACAGGTATCTACACCCTGGGCCTCAGCATCCAGCATGAACTTTGCAGCTGTTGTTCGATGATGGACACCCTACCTATTATGTACTTTTATGTCCCTATGATAATTCATACAGTACACCATGTCACAAGGTATCATCTCCATGGCACCTTCCTTCACCCTTCCACTTAAAATCTGCAAAAGAGATATCAAATCTCTGCAGTGACCCCAGCATCCTGGGAAACAAACCCAAGGCAATCATGACACCCAATCCTTACTAAACTGATGTGTTTTCTCCTTGTACCAACACCTCCAGATGCTGCAGTCGAGTGACAGCCTTGCCAGCAGCCCCTCACTCTTTCTTCTATTCTCTTTGCTGTCCTCTCAATTGCCAACACCCTTGCTAATGTTCAAGAAGATGTCAGTTAAAAAAAAAAGCATTGGAAATGTAAATGAAGAAAATACCTAATTAATAAAAAAATAAAGTAATAAATTAGAAAAAAAAATATGTCAGTCAACAGTTAGGAAGAAGGTCCATATCTTTCACTCTTTCTTAAAAGAGCAATGTAAGTTTCTCTCTACGTACATACATAAGCACACATACTTTGGGCTTCTTCACAACCCCTTATCAGGAAGGGTAAACATTAGTAAAATGCTTTGGGCATCTGGCAATATTAAATCTGACTATTTGTCCATTTGACTTAGGGGGTTCCACTTACAGTTCATCGAATGCAAACATCGATATAAGTTCACAAAGATATTTTAAAATCATAAACAATACTTAAAAAAACAAAACCTAGAAATGAGATAAAGGTCAAAAAGGTACCAGAAGTAAGAGTCATAACAGAAAATGTTCTCTCAAGATTAAATCAGTGAAAAGGAGTAAAAATGGAAAAACTACAAAGCAAATGGGAAAAAAAAGAATAGAAAAAAAATCTGTTAGAAAATGAAAAACAATGAAGACAGGCAAATGAGATCGGGCAGGAAGAAGACAATCCAAACAGGAGAAGAGAATTCCCAAAGCCATACTTCTTAAGAAATCTCATTTCACATGAAATGAGTAACGAAACTTTCCTCTAGTTTAAAATCTTTTTTTCTAAACTAAGAAAAATATTTAAAACATAACAATGCATATTTGAGTATAATGCCTAACAAGACATATTCTGGAAATCACTGCACTTTAAAGGAAACAATTGGGGTATTAAGAAGAAAAATAGTTACTTTTAAAGAAAACTAGGTTGTCATGAGTGATTTCTGTTTCCTTTTTTGTTTGAACAGCAAAGCCTACTGCCAGCAGGAGAGGGAGTATTTAAAGAAAGCAAATGAGAGGCCAGCCACTTGAGTATAAACACCACAGTTACACACAAGAACATGGGTAACATTGTCTCAACAAGCCCTGCCTAAAGAACTTGTCAGGGAACATAATGCTGTCAGCCAGACTTGGACTGGTGCTGAGCATTACTTATACATATTTGTAGAAATGAGATTAAATGAGGGTTAAAAAGAAAGTACATAAATACATACTGACAATTTCAATTCAGTACAGCTGCTTAAAAACAATGTGAATGCACAGACACACACACAAAGAGCTTCAAGCTGTTTTCCATAATCCTATCAGAGGAGGTAGTATTGTCATTCTGAAACTCTTACATAGAATAAAAGAGAGCAGATGAGTAATTATTAGATATTCTAATTGTATAATTCCTATGTTCATAATCAAGACTTAATATGTTAGATAAGAAATTAACATCAAAGAGATTAAATGAAGGCCCTACAGTTCTGAATGTAAGTAGGAAGTCCATTTAAATAAACCAAACATGTCTTATGATTTTACTAGTACATGGAAAAGAAAAGGCTTAGAAATTATGGCCAACATGGTTATAAAGAGCTATCCTACTAGCAAAATTTACTCTTAAAGTATCATTTCCTATTAGGATATCAAGGCTTAATAGAGAAAAGGCATGAAATAGACGAGGTGAGCCTAGAATATCAACCCACACTTGATAGCAAGAAAATGACCAGAGCAGAAGGGTGACATCAACAGAGTCTACCTGAAAACCTTTACCAAATAAAAGATGGGGCAATCTAAACTTCAGTGGTAGGGTACTTACTTAGCATGTATGAGACCTTGGGTGCAATCTCCATCATGCAAGTGCATGTAGCTAAACACATAGATAATTTCAAAATAACTGATGAAATAAAGTGATATGCTTAAATGTTTGGGTTCACAAGAGGAAAAAGCTTAATGGACTCTCTTCCTTCAGAGGATAACTAGGGACCATGACTAATTACCTTAAAAATTGGTAAATAATGTGTGGTTGTTTGAGCAAGAATGGCCCCCATAGATTCATATATTTGAATACTTAGTCACCAAGGAGTGGTACTATATGAAAGGATTATGATTAGGAGGCATGGTCTTGTTGAAGGACTGGGGGTGGGCTTGAAGTTTCAAAAGACCATGCTAGGCTCCAGTTCGTTTTCTCTCTCTTTCTCCTCTCTCTTCTCTCCTCCTCCCCTTTTCCTCTCCTCTCTTCTCCTCTTGCTCCCCTTTCTTCTCTCCCCTCTCTTTCTCTCTCTCCTCTCTCTCCCCCACTCTTTCTCTCTCTCTCTCTTCCTCCCTAAAGATCAGGATGGAACTCTCAGATACTACTCCAGTGTCTGCCTGCAAGCTGTGATGATTCCTTCCATGATGATAGACTAAACCTCTGAAACTATAATCAAGCTCCCAGTTAAATGCTTTCTTTCATAAGAGATGGCTTGGTCATGGTGTCTCTTCTCAGAAATAAAACTGTGACTAAGACAGAAGTTGATAGTGGGGATTGGGATATTACTGAGACAGCCCTGACCATGCTATTTGTTGGAGGAATGTGGAAGACTTTGGGACTTTGGACTACAAAAGCAGTTGGATAGATTAAGCAGTGATTAATGGGGCAATCCTAATAGGAGCATGGAAGATAGTACTGTGGGTGATATGAAATGTGGGGGCCAAGTCAAGAGGTTTCAGAGGGGAAGAATATTAGAAAGTGGCCAAGAGACCATTATTGTGATATTTTGGCAAGAACCTAAAGATGAATATATATATATATATATATATATATATATATATATATATATATATTCTCTTATCAAAGGGACAAGCTTGAACCAGAAGGAGCCTCAGATAAAGATAACAATTTGCAAGGAATGCTGAGATCCAAAGACCATATTGATGTGCATCATGAATATGAAGCATTGATGTGCATCATGAATATGAAGCATTGATGTGCATCATAAATATGAAGCAAAAATTAGTCTGGAAAGAATCAGAGACTTAAGATCTATTACAACTTTTTAGATAGCAACAATAAATTACAGCCTAGAGTACATATGTGAGTGATAAATTACTCGAAAATGCAAAGAAGCAGTTACTAATAATAAGAACAGGACATGTGTACATGTGGAGGAAGAGAGGTACAGTCCATATGGCCAAGGAGAGGACTCAGGAGCCCTTGGCAATGTTCTTTCCCCTTCTCTCTTCCCTTTTCTTCTCTTTCCCTCATTCACTGATGTAACCCATGGGCTCACATATGCCATGAATACAATAAGCTACTGAGCTATAGCCTCAGCTCCTGAAGTTCTATTTCCTTCCTTAGAAAAAGATTTAATTTTTTTTTCTCAAAATAAAGGAGGAAATATGGCAAGGGCTATTTAATACTAAAGGCCCTTTGAAAAGCCATATGAAAACACACTATTGTGGAAGCTTCCTAAAACACACACGTTTATGAAAGAAATTTAAATGGCATCACCATATAATGGGGAAGACAATGTCCCTTATTAAACATCTTATGCTACCGAACTCCAGTGTCAGGAATGTGTTACATCTTACTGACTCATCAGTCAAAGGGGTCCCAAGGATTCCCCTGAAAATATTACAGGTTAGAGCCAAGGTTACTGGTTACTCTCCATAACATGATGGGGAAGCCCTTACTGCTGAAAACATAACTTAGGTCATAAAATATGGAAAAATTAAGTTTTTTGGTAGCAGCTTCACTCCTACTGACTAATATGCATGGTGCTAGAATGTACTCTGCATGGTACGGGAGGCAAAAAGTAACCACAAACACTGCCACCAACAGTAGAGACCTGCAGTATACACACTGGGGCAATAGTGGCACAAATGCTATGGGAATAAACAACTACTTTTTTTGGGGGGGAGGGGTTGGTTTTTTCGAGACAGGGTTTCTCTGTGTAGCCCTGGCTGTCCTGGAACTCACTTTGTAGACCAGGCTGGCCTCGAACTCAGAAATCTGCCTGTCTCTGCTTCCCAAGTGCTGGGATTAAAGGGATGTGCCACCATCGCCTAACAACTACTTTTTAAAAATTGGATTTAAGGCCCACTTCATGAGGTGGAACTTATAAATGACACTGCAGAAATAGCCAAGACCCTAAGACTAGTTAAGTTCTGGACCAGGGGAAAACCCATTACTACTTTTCAGCTAAAGGAATACAGTAATAAAATGACTCTTGCCAGGCAGTGGTGGTATATGTCTTTAATCCTAGCAGGAGGCAGAAGCAGGTGGATCTCTATGAGCTCAAGGCCAGTCTGGTCAACAGAGCTACACAAAGAAACTCTATCTCAAAAAACAAATCCCAAAAAACAACAGACAAAAAACTCCAAAACAAAAAGGACTCCTAATGGCCTACTACTACCTAGATCAGTATATTGCTCAGAGAAGTTTCTTCTCACAATAGGTGGTAATTAACAGGGACTCACAGATGGGCAATGCAGAGAGTAAGTGCAGAGAATAAAAGACTTTGAACACTCAGACTGAAGGGGATATCTTCATCAACCCCACTCCTCAAGGCTCAGGGTTCTATGAAGGAAAGGAGGCAGAAAGATTGTAAGAGCCAGAGGTGACTCCAAGTAGACACATATTCCAGACACAATAGAGCTGATACACATAGGAACTCACAGAGACTCTGATAGCACACATGAGATTTGCACAAGTTCAAACCAGACAAAAATCCAGCACTAAAGGAGGTAAGTAAACAAAAGGTCCTACACCAAACCAAGAAGCTGTTCACAACTGATACCCCGCCAGGAAAGGGAGACTCAGTTTTCTCCGATGGAGGGTCACTGGGTGTATCAACCACTCCAGGAGGCCCTATAGCCAGGACTACTTGGCCAATACAAAACAGACTTCATGGGTTTTGGGGAAGTTTTGGTTTGTTTTGGCATTCTTTGTCTTAGTGGTTTTCCCTCTTCTTTTCTATTTGTTTTTCTTTTCTTTTTCTTTTTTTTTTAATTTATTTGTTTTGTTTTTTGTTTTGGGGGATTTTTAAATTTTGTTTTGTTTTTGAGAGGTGGAAAAATAACATGACATTGAGTAGGGAGGGAAGATGGGGAGGATCTATGAGGAGATGGCCACTCTGTCCCTTAAATCTTCAGCAGTGAAGCCAGTGCGAAGTGCATTTGTTCCCATGCTTGTAATGATTGGTCAGGTAGGAGTGAAGGGTCAAGAGGTTGCAAGATTGGTTGGTTGGCTTTAGTTTTAGTTTTAGAGACAGGCTCTCACTGTCTAGTGCCAGTTGGCTTGAAACCACTATGTAGATCAGGCTGACCTTGAACTGATATATGCCTGCCTACATAACCGAAGTGCTGGTATGAAAGGCAGATGTCGCTGGGCGTGGTGGCGCACGCCTTTAATCCCAGTACTCAGGAGGCAGAGGCAGGTGGATTTCTGAGTTCGAGGCCAGCCTGGTCTACAGAGTGAATTCCAGGACAGCCAGGGCTACACAGAGAAACCCTGTCTCGAAAAACCAAAAACCAAAAAAAAAAAAAAAAAGGATTATAAGTCCTACGGAGGGTAAGCAATAATCCCAAATGTTTCCAAGAGTGCAGCTATCACCGAGATTCATGAAGCCACAGTGTAGTTTTTATGTTTGTCCTAACTGTGCAATATTGAAACTAGTTCCCTAAAACCAACCTGCTCCTGAATGCCCTAAGCAGTCCCCTCCAATTCCCCAGCCCTTCAGACGTAGTGACAGCATGTTTCAGAAAATAAAACACACTTGTAAGATAATGCCACATAAACTCTGGAGTGTTTATGGGGAATAAATGTCAAGGTAAGGCAGGAATATTTATTGACTGTGTGGGAGGTGGTGATCCTGTGTGTCAATGCCCCACTATGCTGAACTGGTTTTAGTTTTCGCAAGTGACTAAAAGACCCCATGGTCATCACTGTCTCTGACTATGGCCACAAGGACCTTGCACAGGCCTAGCTTCCAGGCATATGAGCCTCACAAGCCTCCCATTCTTAACGCTCCATTTTTCCAGAACAGACAGTGGCACATGGAGAGCTGGAAAACTAAAATTTCCAACAGAACTCACTAGAAGCCATTCTCTTAACCTCATGACCTACCAGAAAAATCTAGATCCCAAGTCCTTCTATGAACCCCAATTTTCAGTTATTCATTTCGTAAGTTGCTTAAAGTGACATAAAGGGAGCAGCTAATTTATAGTCCTATTACTTTATTCTGACCAGCCAGATTTCCAAAGACATCAGCTTACTTCACTTTATATCAGATAGAACAGCAGTCCTGGAGTCAACGCCAAGACAGCAGCTCACTCTCAGGGGCTCTGCTGACATTTATAAACGGATCCTATTTCTCTCTTGTGTTTTATGTTATCAGCTAAACCTGCCAACTTAAATTATTGCCTTGTAACAAAATCAGAGTTATCTATTACTCTTGTATGTATACATTTCTGAAGCTTTGTACCTATATCAAGTTCTGCAAGGGTAGAAACAAGACCATAAATAAACAAATGGGAAACAGAATGTGTTACCATTACTTCAGCAACAGAAGCTAAAAATCAAATGCATTACATGGAAAGCCACTAAAACAGATGAACAGACAGACCCTGGGAACAGCAAACCTTGATACTGATAGTCATTTACACACTGTCCCATGCCACAATCAATCTCCTCAGTCCCCGTGCCACACTACCCCAGAGCACCTCCATTTACAAGAGTAAAGGATTGTTTTCAGGGTTTATGACAGGTGGATGGACAGTAAAAAACTGGAAACATGATGTTAAAGAGTCAGATTTATAACAAACCCATTATTTCACTAGCACAGTGGACTAAGAAACCAATTTCCTTTCAATTGATGTGGCTAATGGTCATAGTTACTCAAAGACTGTTGTGACCCAACATGAGCAACGACAGAGCCACCAGAAAGAAGGAAAGAAAGCTATTCTTCCCTCCAGGCTAATTCTAGTGCTTCATCTCCTACTGGATACTCTAAGGTCTTTCCTACATTTTTCTGGGATTTTATGTTGCTTAATCTACAATATCTTTATGTATAAAAGTCCTTCATTAGTTCTAAATAGCTTCAAAATGATAAAAACATATAATTGTCACATATTTCAATCTCTTTCTTCCAACTTTCTATTATCTAATTCCTAAGCATACTCAATACTTTTTATTTTTAGATACTTTCTGTGTCCCTGTCTCTAACAAAATTTCATCCTCCTGACCTGTTCTTGTGTAGATCTTGATTCCTATCTAGCAAACAATCTCTCTAGGAATTTACTGCTTAATCTTAGCTTTTCCGAGCAGTGACCATCATTCCACCTGAGCTCAGAAGCTGACACCTTACCACACAGCAAGAGGAATTTTCCCAAAGAATGAATGAACCCGCAAAGGCAGAATAGTGAGCACTGCCCTGTTCAGAGGTAACAAGCCAGCCACGCATGCACTGGAATCTCAGATAGCAGTCCCTTGTTGAGCCCAGTACCCCACGGGTACTACTAATCACACCCTATCAGAATCATCCCAGTCGATTCTTCAGGCAATGGTACCGAAAACTGTGTGGTCCACCTTGAGAGGAGGTGACGGCAGAGAGTAAGAAGTTGTGACAATGTCTTCCTTCTGTTTGACTCTACACAAACTAAACACAGGGCAAGGGGCACCTGGGAGATGGGGATATTCAGTACATGGCCCAGTGTCCCTTGAACAATGCGAATGTGATTTTCCACATCATACCACACTTGCATTTCTGGGTACACAAGCGTTCTTGTGTTACTATGGGCTACTATATATTCTTGTCTCTAATACTCAGCTAACTCACCATGTCTGGAAGAAGTTATGAGAGTTTATAAGAGACCAAGTTGTAACTGACAAAAAAGCTTCCCAATATTTGTTTGACATTCCTGAAATCTATAATAAAAATTCAATTATGGAAGTCATCTTAACCCTCCTAGAATGCCTGAGACTTGGTTTCTATAAGATACGGCCTGAAAGCCATGCATCTTCCCAAATGAGCCTCGAGATTTCAGCAGACTACTTTCCCACACCGCTCTGTTAGAGTAGCAGGCGAGGCCAGCTGACAGAGGCAGCCACGTGACTGCGGCTCTCCTGCTCAGCAGCTGTACAACCTGCATGACAGCCAGCTATCACCACACAGTGCACAGAGAGTCCAGGCAGCAAGCCTGGCACAGGCCAGCTGCTTTAGTCAGAAGCATTCAGCACTTTCCACTTACAGCTTCATTATTTATTTGGTTTTGTCTGTTTGTTTGTTTTTTTTTATACAGGGCCCCCCTTACTCTACAGCACAGGAAAACTCACAGCAGTCCTCCTGCCTCATTCTCTTGAGTGATGGGACTCAGGCATGAACCAACACTCACAGCTCTCTTTTTAAAATTGTTTTAGAGTGAGCTTTCTCTTTGTTTTTTTTTTTTTTAAGATTTATTTATTTATTATATGTAAGTACACTGTAGCTGTCTTCAGACACACCAGAAGAGGGAGTCAGATCTCATTAGGGATGGTTGTGAGCCACCATGTGGTTGCTGGGATTTGAACTCAGGACCTTTGGAAGAGCAGTCGGGTGCTCTTACCTGCTGAGCCATCTCACCAGCTCCCTTCACTTTGTTGGTAGGCTGTTGCTCAAGCAATCCTCCTGCCTCAGCCTCCTGAGTAGCAGAGATTTCAGAACATTTGGTGACTTTAAACCAAGCAGGAAAATGATGATCATTATTAAGCAACTTTAAAGAGATTCCATGCAGAGAGAGGAGGTTGTGTTCTACACTGGCCATCAATGAACGCAGATCAACTTCAGGCATCCAATTTCTAAGCCAGTACTGTTCAAGAGAACTTTCTAAAACCACAGCAGTGTTCTATAGCCACACTGTCTAGTACAGTAGTCCTTGGTCTCATGTAGCTATTGAGCATTTGAAATCTGACTAGCAATATTAAAAGACTACATTGTCAATTTTTTCATGGCAATTAATTTCAATCAAAATAATCATACATGGCTAATGACTACTATATGAAAGTGTAACAAATTTTCATTTCATACATGCTGCACAACTGAAACACTAAGGACCCAGTGAAACATGGGATAAAAAGAGGCTATAAGAAAAAGATCTCTTGGGCAGCAAAGCACAGGTCAGCATCCTGGGGCCTCACAGTAGATCTCTAAGAGACTGGTTTACAGCACTGAGCAAGTGCCCCCTCCTGTGAGTTCCATCTCAAGAGCTTCCCAGCTAAAGTGATCAGTCACTCCCATATGAGGCAGATGGGAGGCCAGTGGTCCAGCAGAGCGGCATCTCTTCTGAGGACAATTATGGGTAACAATGCCAACTCCCAGCTAATTGTCACTACAACAGACAGGACTTCCTGAAACAAAAACGCCCAGGGCCATCTCCATAACAGGAAGGAAGGAAGGCTGAGTATAATTGAATGCAAACATAAACAATGGATAAAACAAGTACAGAGTGCCCTGCCCTCCCAAATAATTCAGAAAACCCTTCCAGAGTTGGAGGGGCAAAACTTTCTAATGAGGGGCACAGGGACTGACCTGGATTTCTTCAGTCCCAGTAGTATCCAAAAAAAAAAAACCCCACAAAAATTATATTCTAATGAATAGTTTCTTATGAGACTAAAATCAAAAGATTCAACCAAGAAAACCACTTTATAATCACTTTTTTTCATATGAAGACTGTGATTCCCTCATTTCCGATGTGTGATGGAGTCATATTCATTAGGGAACAAGTGCGGACTATGGCAATATTTTCTAATAAATGTCATTTTTTAAAAAAGGTTTATTTTATAAGTGTGTACCTGAGTGCATGCAGTGTCCTTGGATGCCAGAAGAGGGTGACAGATGTCCTAAAACTGGAGTTCCAGGTGGTTCTGAGCTGCCTCTGCCTGATGTGGGTGTTGGTCCTCTGAAAGAACCCTCTGAAGGGGTTGTGGGTCTCAACCCCTGACCCACCTCTCTGACCCTGACTGCTGCTCATCCTCATCTCCTACTTCACAATCCCAAGAAAGAAAGCTAAAGGCGTGAGAAAACTCAGGGTTTCTACTTTTTCTCATATAGCCACAAGCAACATTTCTTAGTACATCTCCAAACTCTGTATTTGTACAGAGTTACGGTCTCAAACCAAACAGTATATACAACTGAAGGCTGAATGAATATGCTTAAAGGTAAAGCTATTAGGTGAAGGGGGAGAGAAGATGCCACATTGTTGTACTTGGCAGAGGCTGTGAATGATTGATTTTTGCTCCAAATATATGTATAAATATATATGTATAAATATATGTGTATGTATAAATATATATGTATGTATAAATATGCATAAACATAAAACTTGCTGGATACTGTACTACACATTGAACAAGCCAATGAAAACAGTTAAACAAGTCATTATTTTTTTTTTCCTGTGTGTGCCTGCATAAGTTTGTATATACCACTTCTGTGTGGATGCTCACGAAGGCCAGAAGAGAGTGTCAGATCTGCTGGAACTGGAGTTGCACACAGTAATGACCACCTTATTTGGGTGGTAGAACACAAACCTGGGTCCTCTGTAAAAGCAGTTCTTAACTGCTGAGCTGTCTCTCCAGTCTCAATTATTAGATTTTTGTTTTGTGTTTATATAAGACAGGATTTGTTATGTAGCCAAGGCTGCCTTGAACTAGTAATAATCCTCTTGTATCAACCTCCCAAGGGCTGGCTGGAGTTACAGATACACACTACCATACCTAGATTTTCGAAGACTTTATTCTGATAAATGTACGCATATATACAATGCTTATCCACCACAATGAGTATCCACCACCCACTTCTCCTTTACTCGATAACTCGCTCCCACTTCTTCACCTCTTAGCTTCGGGTCATTTAAAAAAATATATAACTTCCTGAGTCCAGTTAGTGCCACCCACATGCGAATCGGTGTGAGGCCATCCACTTGGCACAGAGTGTGGCCACCAAAGGTCATACCACCAGAGGAAAAATTGACTCTCTCTTCCCCAGCAGCCAGCAGCTACCAATTGTTCTTCAGCTAGAGGTGGGGCTCAGGACCCCTCCCCTATCCTTGTCCGAATGTGACATGCTTGATCTTGTGCAAGTGACCATGGCTGCTAAGAGCTCACGAGTGCAGTGACCATGGCACATTCAGAAGACAGCATTTCACAGCACCCCCCTTCGTCCTCTGGTTCTTAATTTCTTCCTCAGAATTTATTTTAAAATCCACAGGAGTTCCTTTTTCACACTGCCAAATTCCATACATTGTGAAGACAAATTGACCATTGCATGTAAGGAACTGTGGAGTAGGGATAAAGTTGTCTTGAAATTTTTCTTGGTTTTTCAAGACAATGTTTATCTGTGTATCCTTGGCTGTCCTAGAACTCACTCCATATACCAGGCTGGCCATAAATTTAGAGAGCTCTGTCTTGTTTCTGCTTCCCAAGTGCTGGGATTAAAGGCAGGCACCCAGCATGTTTTTGTTCTTAATCTACTATTCAGTCTCTGTCCCCTACCTCAATCAATCAATCAATCAATCAATCAATAAGCCTGACAAAGTAGCTATAGTCAAAAGAACAGGTCTCTATATCTATTCTGCTAAGGCAATTCTATATTATACTATCAGCTAAGAGAATTCTACATTATATACTATCAGCGAAGGCAATTCTATATTATACTATCAGCTAAGACAATTCTATATTATACTATCTGCTAAGACAATTCTATATTATACTATCTGCCAAGGCAATTCTATATTATACTATCTGCCAAGGCAATTCTATACTATACTATCAGCTAAGGCAATTCTATACTATACTATCAGCTAAGGCAATCCCATATTATATATCAGCTAAGGCAATTCTATATTATACTATCAGCTAAGGGCAATTTAATACTATACTTCCAATTTTAAAAAGAGGAATGCTCAGTAGATTTGTGACCCTAAGAAACAAATCCTTAAAATCCTTTCTTGTATGCCCTGAGATTTTATTAGGGGTCTATAAAAGCATCAGATTACAAAAATAAAATAAAAGAAATCCCTGCATTTTCTGAAACATTTTCTGATGTTAAAAGCATTGTCCAAAACTCATGTCTGTTGTAAAAATACTCTTAGATCAGTTATTACTAGAACCACGAAAAAAGCTTCTTTCTCATCAATCAGTTTAACTATTGACTACTTACTGGATGATAATTGTGTAATTTATCATCTTATTTCCCCTTTTCTCTTAGTTATGAGGATATTCAGAATATATCCAAAATGCTAGTTATGGCTTTTTTCCAATTCCATTCTTATGATTTGGAAATGAAGTGTTCCTCTCACGTGTTGAAAACTTGGTCCCTAGCTATTTAGGGGGGTTCTGGAAACTGTAGGAAGTGGGGCTCAAGTTGAAGAAGTAGGTCAGGATGCAGGGGAAAGGTATGTTCTTGGGGGCCATAGTATCATGTCCCTGACCCCCTTTTCCCATCTCTCTTCTTCCTGTCTTCCAGGACATAAGTGGCTTCTGCTACATGTTCCTCTGTCCAGATATTCTGTCTTTCCTAGAATCAACAGAGTCAAGGATTATCAACTAGATCCTCTAACCTCATGAGCCACAATAAATCCTTTCTTCCTTCATATTACATCAGGTATTTTGTCCCATTTACAGTTTAAACTGCCTTAGTACATATGTAAGAAGTCCTGTATGTTCTAATCATTAAAAGTGACTTCAAGTCTTTTTCATTAGAAGGCAGCCTCACAGAGAAGTACAGCACAGTACTAACCAACATTTTTACAATATGGGGCTAATAATGAGTCACTAGATTGGGACACTAGACATATCCAAAGAAAGTGAAATGAATTGAGGCAGGCTGCTGGGAAGAATGGATGCTATCTATAGTTTAGATCTTCAATGTTCCCAGAAAGGTTGGGGATTGAATGCGTAGACTCAAGGTAATGATACTGGGAGGTAGGGGAACCTTTAGGATGAAGGAAGTCAGGTATAGTGGCTCACACCTATAATCAAAATACACTGGAGGATGAGGCAGTGCTGCCATGAGTCTAAGGCCAGCCTGAGAAACACAGTAAACTCCAGGCAAGCTTGGACTAAAGAGTGGGACAGTATCTCAAGAAACAAGGGGGCTGGGAACATACTTCTACTCAAGCATGAGGATCTGGGCTCAGTAACCCAGAACCCAAATACAAAAGCTGGGCACTGACACTCATGCTTGTAATCCTGGCAATAGGAAGGCAGAGAGACAGGCGGTCCCTGGGAACTGCTGGTACATAGGCCTAGACTAATTGGAAAGTTGCAGGCCACTGTGAGACAACTCAAAAGAAGAAGGCTGGGGAATGAGGGGAGAGAGAAGGACATTTAGGGAACACCACCAAGGTGGGCCTCTGGACTCCATGTGCACCTTGTATGAGTACCATGACACAAGTAAGCATGTGGATACACTAAGCAAAGCAAACAAGCAACAAAAACCAATGTCCCATCAAGACTAGAGATGGACCTAGAAGTACAGCCCTGGAATGCCTGCGGAATACCAGGCCCAACTTACTCTCTTATTTCTCAGTCATGAAATGAGTGGGTTATTTTTTTTTTTTTGTCCATGTGGTTGCTGGGATTTGAACTCAGGACCTTTGGAAGAGCAATCAGTGCTCTTAACCACTAACCCATCTCTCCAGCCCATGAGTGGATTCTTTATTCCATCTTTATTCCACATGTGTTTCTATCACCATGTGCTCAGTACACACCCCAGACAGTTGAGTCAGCCATCACAGACTAGAACCTCTGAAATTGGGCCCCCAAGCAAACCTGCATACATTAATTATCTCAGGAATTTGTTAGCAGAAAGTTGCCAGCATAGAGTAACTCAGAACAGTGAGAGTAAAGGGATGCTCAATTCCATTCTTTCAATAAAGCAGATTTAGACTGGGTGGGTTGGCTGGAGAGATGCCTCAGGCAAATAAGAGCACAGGCTGCTTCTGTAGAGATCTTAGTTCAATCCTAGCTCTCACACAGCAGCTCACAACCACCTGTAGCTCCAGTTCTAAGAGATCCAACACCACCTTCTGACATTCATTCATGGGTACCAGACAAGTACATGGTATACATACATACATGCTGACAAAACATAACACAAATCAGACAACCACACAAATCAGAAAGAGATAAAAGGAGGAAGGGAGGTGACACCATACTCAATAGCCTGCCTGTATGTACTCTTTCCCACAACATGGTGTGCTGCTGTACAATGGAGCTCTCACAGACCTGGTAAGTAGCTACAAGGGCCTTAAAAGACAACTCTAGATGGGACAGAGGTCACACACGCTAAGAAATGCATCAGCCCAAGCCGCTAACACATAAACCCAGTATTATAGAGCAAGTGCGAAGACCTCTGACCTTCCAAGAAGTAAAAAGGAAGAGCTCAATAAAAATAAACCAGTAGTTACTTAGTACTTCTCAGTGTTGGGAACCTGTGTGTGTGTGTGTGTGTGTGTGTATACACACATATATAAGCTATTTTCTGTGTGTGTATACACATATATATTATAAGCTATTTTCCACAGAAATTTTATGGAACACATATTTTCATTTTACAGATGAGAATTCTTTGGTTATACAATTAATTATAAAATATGCAAAACCAACACCAAATTAACAGGCATTTTCCATCCTGCAACCCACAGTAGTGACTGCCTAGAATAGGCTAGTAGAATTGAGTCTATATCTTGATCTGTCTGACTAGATCTGACTTCAAAACAGTTTTCCATCACCTGCTACTGCTTTCTCTCTGTCTGAGCCAGGCAAGGACATGCTGGTACTAACAGTCCTTCAAGAACAACCAAAGTCCAGTTAGTTATACTGATACTCTCCCACTTCTGCCCCAAGAAAGCTGACCGAGTCCAAACAGGAGAGTCACATTATGTGCTACAACTCCTTCATACAAAGTCAAGTCTATGCTCCAGTAATGGTCCTAAAGGTTCAACAAATGAGATCCTAGTGAATTTCAACAGAAACACCACTGGGGATAGGTAAAATAATGGGGCCCAACCAACTCAGCCCTTTTAGTACGTGATAGAAGGTGCTTGTTTGTTTGTTTGTATGTATGGTTGGTTTGTTTATTGGTTGGTTGGCTCAGACTAGGTCTCAAAATGTACCCCTGACTAATCTGCAACTCTCTATGTTGACTAAGACAGCCTAAACTCAAAGAGACCCACCCATCCCTGCCTTCTGAGTAAAAGGATTAAAAGTATATGCCACCATGCCACGTGACAGGTGATTTTGATTATCAACTTGGCTGGGTGGAGAGTGCTTAGGATAACAGTAAAATGGCTATGTCTATAAAGTAGTTTATAAAGGAGATTAACTGATGGGAGACTCACCCTAAATATTGTTGGTACCGTAAGCTTAAATGGTCTAAAAGGAGAAAGCTAGCTACCACACACAGTCTCATTCTCATTCATGTTCATTTTCCAATACACACCCACTTCCTTGGAGCTAAAAGGTGACATTCTGCTCCATCATGACCTCCCTGACATGACTGAAGTTCTAAAGCAATGAGCCAAAATATATTCTGTTCTTTATACATTGTTTCTTGTAGTCTCTCCTCCCCCAGCCTGAAACCTGCTTGCTCAGGGGTGGAGCTTCCTGCTCATTCGTTCTGCCACGCCCACTGCTGGAACCTGAGGAGCCACACACGTGCACCTTTCTACTGGACCTGAGATTATTCGGCGGGAATCGGGTCCCCTCCCCCTTCCTTCATAACTGAGTGTCGCAACAGTAAAATTTGAGCTTTGATCAGAGTAACTGTCTTGGCTACATTCCTTTCTCTCGCCACCTAGCCCCTCTTCTCTTCCAGGTTTCCAAAATGCCTTTCCAGGCTAGAACCCAGGTTGTGGTCTGCTGGCCGGACACAACAGTTTCTCTTGGGTATTTGGTCACAGCAATGAATGACTAAGACTGAAAACTGAAATGAGAGATACAAGGCATTGCTGTGGTTACAGATGCAGTGGTACAAAAGTCTGAAACTGGTTTGCAAGACGAACTAGGAAAAGGTTGGAAGGGAGGGAAGGAAGAAGAGTGCTTTAAGAGGAAAGCTCCGGTGTATACTGTTCACACAAGCCCATGAAGAGAAGTGTTTCCCCACATCCAATCATCTTGAGCCTCAGAAGCCACTGTAGCTGCCATCAAAGAGGGCCCTGCCACTACTTGAGCTGATGGCAGATTTTAATATCATCTATGTGATGCTGGTTTTACAGGCATGCAAAATGTAAGAATTTCAAGGTCAGCCGGGCAGAGGTTGCACACACCTTTAATCCCAGCACTCAGGAGGCAGAGGCAGGCAGATTTCTAAATTCAAGGCCAGCCTGGTCTATAGACTTTGTTCCAGGACAGCCAGGGCTATACAGAGAAACCCTGTCTCAAAAAAATAAAAAATAAAAAACAACAACAACAAAAAATTCCAAGGTCATGGACACCTCCACCCAGATTTCAAAGAACAATCTGGGTTACCAAGTAATGTGTGACATCATTAAAATCCCTGCAGAAGTCCTGAAGAGGCTATTGTGTAAATCTGTAAGAGGGAAACTGAAAATACAATCACAAGACCCAGAAAACTGGGGATACTAGGAGAAAACTTTTTCCAAGGAAAGATATGGGAAATGAGCAAAACCAACACATGAGAAAGATTATTTGATCCAAAATGGCAAAGTCGGTCTGCCTGAGACTTGAGCACTCACATCATCCACCATGAGCCTTGTACACAGACACAGTGTTTGATATTTCCCTGTCAGCTTTCAGTCTTTTAAGGCTCTGCTCTTCCCCTTCCAAACAGGAATGCATGTCTCATCTCCTTGCCATTGGGTCTCTAGAGTATACACTTTTTTTATTTTTACTTTACGGAGGCTGATAGTTAAGTCTGACTTGAGTCTCAGAGACTCTGTAAACCATATGAGAACTGTTAAGACTATGGGACTCTTGGATAGGGACAGAATACACTTTACATTGAGATTGACAAGAACCTTCTGAGAGACAAGAATGTAAAGTTATGGTACAAGGAGATGCATCTAAGTGCATGGTTGGCAAGGGGTAGACTTGTGGTGGGGAACCTTGGCTGTCAACTCTACTGCATGGAACAACATTAGAACATTAGTAAAGCACATGTTCATTTTCTGATTTTACAAGAGCCCTGCCTGTGGTGTATCTGTGTGTTTCCTGAGAAGATCAACTAGATGGAAGACCAATCCAGAATGTGGACAGAACGATCCCATAAGCCAGGGACCTGGATGGAATAAGAACAAAAGGAGAAAAGGATCACCAGTTAGTACAGATAGTCATATTCATTCACTCACTCACTCCTTCATATCCATCCTCTTCCTCTCCTTCTCTCCCTGGCCTGGCATAAAGATCTGGGCCAACAGTAACACTATTCTTACCACGTCTGGCTGAAACCATAAGCCAAAATCAATTCTTTGTTTTTAAAATTGCTCCTCTCTGGTAATTTGGTAAGAGTGATGAAAAGGAACCGCACACCAGGAGCTTATCCCTCCTGGCGACCCTGCAGGTATTGAGCCATACATGAATTGCTTTGTCTTGGGGGACTGTTGAATCAGTTTATCTAGTACTAGTCAGCATCTGGGCTGCTGTATCGATGCAGATTCTCCTCAAGATCAGTAGAAACACACAAGAGGTCTCCAATTATATCCTCATCAATCATAATCAATGTGATCCTACTCAGGAAGCTAATAAGAACTAAAGGCTCATCAATCAGCCCCATCAATCACATAGCTCTGGCCACACAAAGAGTAAAGTCTTTAACCCTTCTCAACTATGTGAGCCCGAAGGTCATCCCTCAATACCTGGATATGCCTGGGCATGGCAGAATGCTCCACGGGCTCTTACAGAGGCCACACACATCAGGCTGAGTCGGGGCAGGGGTACAAGAGGCCAAATGGCAGAGACTGCTCCTGATTCAGGGGCAAGGAAACCCCTAAAGGACAGTGATCCAAGAACTGACTGCCGTGAGTTCCAGGACAGCCAGGACTACACAGAGGAAACCCTGTCTCGAAAAAAAAAAAAAAAAAAAAAAAAAAAAGTATTGCTCTTCTCTGGTTATTTGGTAACAGTGATGAAAACGGACCAGCACACCAGAAGAGCATGATATGAGGGGCATACGGTGGAAGGATACAAGCGAGAATGCCTGCCACCACGAGGACCTAGGAAAAAGAACCCTACTTGTTTTACTTGCAATTATCTTTCTGGTTACTATAGAATTAGACAGTCATTATATTTTTAAGTATTAAATATCATCCTAAAATCTCTTAATTACTACCTTTCTACAAGGATAATCATTAACAAAGCATAGTTTTCTAAAAATTTTATCTTTATACATTCATCTACATTTATTAGTACTAACAATTTCCTCAAGGATGGAATTATACACTGTCGGGCAATGTGCTCTATCACTGTAACATGCCTTGAGCATCACTTCAGCAGCACACATCCCCTCTACCTTCTTTGCACACTGCCACAGCATTCATTCCACTGCAAAGAACATATATCCATATGTTTTTAACAGGTAGAAATTATATAAACTAAAGGCCTAAGAGAGAATTGGAGAGGTAACTATAGGGCTGTCCAGGATATAATCAGGAGAAACAGAAACAGGCCTGAAGTTCCTCAAATCTGAATAAAATGGTGTGCTAGCTAGTTTTTATCATTAAGATGACACAAGTTGGGAAGAGTTAACCTCAATTGGGGGTTGCCTAGACCCGACAGGACTGTGGCCATGTCTGTGGGGAATAGTCTGGATTACTGATTAAGGTGGAAAGACCACTGTTGGTGGGACTATTTCTCTGGCAGGCAGTTCTAGACTGTGTAAGAAACCTAGCTATGAGAGAAGGAACTAGTAAGCAGCATTCCTCCATGATTGCTGCCTCCATGTTCCTGCCCTCATCTCCCTCAATTATAGATCGTAACCTAAAAGTGTAAACTGAATAAACCTTCTCTCTTCCCCAACTGCCTTTGGACGTAGTGTTTATCATAGCAATGGATAAAACGAGAATGGGTGAGCATGTGGGATTATAGGAAAGGGAGAGGCAAAGGGTGTGGGGCTGAGAAGTCACAGCTTAACTCTCTAGTTAGTTGGAAAACACAGTACTCAGAACAAATGGTGCAGATGTGTGTGCTTAAGAGCTATTGCCACAGCTGAGAAGGAAGTCACAGGACAAGAGAAGCCAGTGCAGGGGAAGTAAGAGATGAGACACGGCAGAGCAAGGTAACTGCTGAGGCTGAGAACCTGGAGGAAAGGAGGAGGAACACACTGAAGACTCAAAGTGAAGTTCCTGGGAAAATGGTGATGCCATAATTAAATAGGAGCAAGTTACACACACACACACACACACACACACACACACACACACACACACACACACACACATATCACCATAAAAAAACTGGAGTCCAAGGGCTGAGTCAGGGGCAGGAAACCAAGTTTGGGAGTCATCTACATGGCAAAGAGGGCTGGTGGCAGAAGATACCAGGGCAGAAAGTAAATACAGAAGAGACAACATTCACAATAACATTGATATATGACTACACCTAAAAAGAAGGGAGAGGAAAAGGTATCAGGAAAGAGATTAAAAATGGATGCCTGTGAAGTAACATGAAGATGCAACTACACACTGGCTAGGCACATTGGCTCGTGTTTGTAATCTCAGAGGCTAAAGCAGGAAAAGTTGTTGAAGGCCAGCCTAGGCTCCATATTGAATTCCAGGCTCTCACAGGACTACAGAGTAAGGACATGTCTCAATACATATGCATAAATGCACCTATACATGCGCCAAGTTCATAAATAAGAGTCACAAAGAACCCTATAATTTTTCTTCTTTCTCCAGTCTTCCAGCCTCAATAACTGGAATGATTAGATATCAAGACCGTCTAAACCTCAAACTCCCATCCAATAGCCATTTTTCCTTCCTAGTTCAACATTTTCCCTTGGTCCTGATACTTTCTCCACAGTTCAACTAGTTGAGGAAACGAAGGAGGCTGGCAATATGCCTTGGGAATTAAAGGTACCATGAGGCCTGTGCCGTGTGCTGAAGACCACAAAGACATTGACACAAAAGAAGAACCAAGACAGTGGCTGATGGTTACAGACCTAACAGGTAGGAATAGCAAGGTACTGGCAGAGGTGGTAGGTGGAGGGTGGGGGATAGGGAATAGCAGTCAATGGACCCGAGTGAGAAATCAGTTACACTGTTTTAAGGCCTACTAAGGGAGGGGAGGGGAGGTAGGGTTCTGAGCCTTGGTAAGAAAGCTGACAAGGGCAAACCACAAGAAACAACCAGGTCTCTGACAGTTCTCAAGACAGCAGGAAGTAAACAAAAGAGAGAAATCTCAAATAATCGAGAGGGAGAATACACACAGGGAATGTTAACAGTCCACACCCTCCATTGCCCAGCTATATGTGACAGGAGTCCTGTTAGCCATTCACTGCCAAACACCCACTCTCTCCTCCTCCAAGCCAGCTGAGGCAGTTGGCACCCATGGCTACTGTAACTGGAGTAGCTCCACCCCACCCTGGAATGCTGTCTCTGCGCCATGTTCTGTCCATCATCCTCCCTTTTCTGTGTTGAGCAATTATTAAAATTCCTGTTGAGCTGCTACTGCTAAAGAGCAGGCTGCTTTGAGAAGCTGACACAGAACCTGACCCTGGCTCCCTGCCGCTGCTCTTCCCACAGTGGTCCTTTCATTGACTCATTCAGCAAATATCTGCTGGCCGCTGACTAGGTGCCCTCTCCTTTTCACCATGTATCTGACAAAGAACAGTGAAATCAAAAACATCATGAAACATTTTCAAACTTCAAACCTGGACAGTTGATTGGCTAAGAATAAAGTCTTTCTAATAAGGGAGATTTCCTTCCCCATGGGAACACATGCCCCTGTCCTCACCTGCAATGGCTCAACTCATTCTACCTGAGAAACAGTGTAACTTCTGCACCAGCCCAGCTCGCTCCTATTAGCTCATTTTCTAAGAGCAACTTCAGAGATAGTGAAGGAAAGAACCCTTCTGAAATCTACTTCCCATGGGTCCCAACCCCAGGCTCTCCAGCTGGGCTCCCAACTACACTGCAGCTACCATGGCAGATGTATCCAGGACCCTTTTCAAGGGAAGATTTGTACCAGTTACTTTGCCTGCCTCAACTACAGAAATCTACTATGCACAGGATTTTGACCTTCTGAGCAAACTAATAATTGGTGACTAAACCTGGAATGGGTATAAAAATCTAACACCATTTTAGTGAAATGTAGGTAATCTGAAAGACAATATGTACTCCAGAATATCTCAGTGGGATGGGCAGGAATTCAGACCTGCATCAAGTTTGATTTTGTTCACTCCTGCTCTTTCCCCCTTTTTTCCAACAGGGGTTAATCCTTAGTAATTACATGGTAATCCACCATCTGCTTTAGAGAACCCAACTGAAATAAACAGTGAGCCAAGACATTAATAGCATCAGGTACCACCCACCAGTTTCAGCCATATCCTCCAGTTAGCACACTCTACTCACTCACTACTTTATAGTCTTTGCTTTTCTGTAGAGCCTCTGACTCTAAAGTACATGGTGAGGCACTGAGAAGAGGCCTAGTCTTCTACACATAGAGCTGACAGAAAGTAGGAGCGTCCTCTCGGCTTTCTGCTTTCCAATGCATGCAGCCTAAGCTTCTGAGAACCTTTGCTCCTACCTATTCTCTCTCCTCCGTCTTGTGCCTGGCTTTAAGTACTAGAGTATTTCTGTCAGCATCTATATGTTATTTATCTTCTTGTTTTTAAAACAAAAGGTTATGTGGAGTCCATTAGCAGGTGAATGGACACATAGGTTTCTTTATATAATATCCAAAACGTAGAATATTGTTAAGCATAAAATGAACAAAATATTGATATATGCTGTATCATGGATGAGTTCTTAAAATATAAATAAAATAAGCCAGATATCAGAAAGTCAAATGTGACTCCAAATAGCATATGAAATAACCAACCAATAAATCATAAATACAGAAAGAAGCTTGGGAGAGTTGGTTAGAATAGGAGTAACTGAGCAACAGGTATGGAATTTTCCTTCATGATAATATTAGAGGCAATAGGCCACTATGTTTACATACTAGATGCCACCAAGACATATGGTTTTGTTATAAGTTGGTTTTGTTATAAGTATTCCACTCCCTGGACCCTTGTAAGCTGCACTTTTTCTTTCTCTCCTTCGTTTCTCTTATACCTGCCACTCACCCAGACCCAGACCACTCTATTCAATACCCCAGGACAGCCACTGAGGTTTCTCACTGTCACCTCAAGAGACTTCAGAGGGCCCCTAACACAGACAGCAGAATCTCAGTCCAGAAGGGGTCTGTCCTGGCGTCTGCACTGCACACCTCAGAGCAGCACAGCACGCACTTGTGACACCTGTTCCTGGTCACGGCCCACTGCCAGTGTGTCCTTTTCTACCTTACCTTTAAGAGTTGAAATGTCTTAAGAGTCATACATCTCTTTGATGCTAATCTAATCTTAATCCACAAATCCTATCTACACACACACACACACACACACACACACACACACACACACACACACACTGCACCACATAGCACAGTTAATAAAACTAGAAAAATCTACAAGCTAAGAAATATATTGCAAAGACTCTATACTCAAAAATGGTTTGGTTTAGTAGCAGAGTAGACAGAATGGACCAATGAAACAGAAAAGGAAATTTAAAAACAGACTCAATTGAATATGGAAATTTGGTATAAAATAATGATATTATCTAAAACTTGTGGGAGGGGGCTGTCCTTCCAAAGGACCCTGGTTCAATTCCCAGCACCCATTTGGTGGGTCACGGTGTCTGTAATCCAGTCCCAGGGAATCCAAAGTCTTCTGGTTTCCTTGGACACCAGGTACACATATGGTGCATAGACATACATGTAGGCAAAACAAAACACCCACACACATATAATAACAAAATGAATAAATAGAAACTGTGTGAGAAAAGATTTTAAAAAGTGATTTATATGTGTGTGTGTGTGTGTGTGTGTGTGTGTGCGCGCGCGCACATGAACAGAAGCAATAAGGATGCCCTTACTCCTCTGATTCCTCTGAGGTAAGGACCATGCTGAACAGGGATTTATGTTTTCTCAGCTATGCTGGAAGTCAGTAAGTCCCAGCAATTGCCCTATCTGTGACTCCAAAGCTGGCTCACAGGCATGTTCAGGATGTCTGCTTGTTAATTAGATAGAGCTGGGATCTGAATTCCCATCCTCATGACTGCATGACAGTATTCAAACCGCAGAGCTATTTTTCCAGTGCTGATCAGTTGTCATCCTTGTCTCCTCCTCCTCCCTCCTTCCCTCTCTCCCTCCCTCCATCTTTCTTCTTCTTGTTTTGTTTGTTTGGTGTGGGGTTTTTTGTTGTTGTTGTTGTTTGGTTGGTTTTTTAAGACAGGGTTTCTCTGTGTAGCTCTGGCTGTCCTAAAACTCACTCTGTAGACCAGGCTGGCCTCGAACTCAGAGACATAACTGCCTCTGCTAGGATTAAAAGAGTATGCTCCCACCACCACCCAGTGGCACTGGTCAAATATTTAATAAGCAGTGTTGGAACAACTTCACTGTTATAAAGGCAACCTTTATTCCACTCTTTATGTTTGTACAGCAAAAGAAAGCCAAGATAAATCAGGTTTTTAAGTAAGAATAATAAAACCAGGAAAAAACCACAGGTGAACTGCTCTACTACCCAGGAATATGCTTAGCTTTACTAATTATGATTTGAAATCCAAAAGCAATTAAAAATGAATTTGCTTACACAAAATTTTAAAAAGCAAAGATCTTTGGGAAAATATCATAAGCAAAGACAAAGACAAAGACAAAAGACAAAAGACAAGCCAGGTAAAGTATTTGATAACAGAGATAAAATTAATAGCTGACATAAGGAACTTAAAGCAACTATTAAAAATAACTGGACATGAATAGACATTTCACAGAAAGAAAAATAGTATTTTTTTATGATTGCTAATATTATGATCTTAACAGGATCTAGAATTACTAAGAGACAAACCCATGGGCATGCCTGCAAGGGAGTCTCCACATTAGGTCTAACGAGGCAGGAAGACATGCCAACTGTAGATGGCGACTTTCCTTGGGATGCAATCTTAGGCTGAACACAGAGGAGAAAGTAGCTGAACATAAGCATTCCTTACTCTCTGTTTCCTGAGTGTGGACGTCATGCAACTAGCACCCTCCAGCTCCTGCCATCTTGGTGGGGAAAGTACAGCAGCTGGGACCACTGGCCAAAATAACCGTCTCCTCCTTCCTTCAGCTGCTCTCTCAGAGCAGTGAGACAATCACTAATACAGTCCTTAAGAATGTAATGGTAAGAACACCTGACTGCTCTTCTGAAGGTCCTCAGTTCAAGTCCCAGCAACCACATGGTGGTTCACAACCATCCGTAAGATCTGATGCCCTCTTCTGGTGTGTCTGAAGACAGCTGCAGTGTACTTACATATAATAAATAATTCTTAAAAAAAAAAAAAGAATGTGATGGTAAAATGAGACTGCAATGGGATAAGCCCACTTACCTCTATCTGCTGTATGGTTAATACTTCAGAAATGGCCACCTGCATACACAGGTACTTGGAATACAAACGGGTACACCTCACAGTGGGGAATTGAAGGACATGTGATGAAACTGTGTTTATTTTCTAACCCAGGATCTGACTTCTAGGAATGGTTTGCAAAGACAAACTGGCAACACCCTGAATAAAGCAAATTTCCCCCCAGAGCCTCCATAGGGCAGCAAAGGCTGGCTGAGTCCTCAGTTTTAGCATATGAGGTCCTCGGCTAACTGACCTGGACTTCTGACCTACATAGACTGAGATAATACACAGATGGGGTAGGGTTTGAAGCCACTGTGCTTGTGGTAATTGGTTTCCAGGCTGTAATTAGCACTGTAACTGCCCTGCAGAAAGCACAGGAGGGAGAGTAATGGCTGTGTGTGACCTGCAGCCACTGGTTTGGCTGCAGCATCAGAAGAGCTACATTGCTGTGTGAGGCGTTCCTTGCCACTGGAGCCGTGGGAGTAGAAAGAAGAGGAGTCCTGGCATGCTACTCCGTAGGTGGGTTCAGAGCATACCATCACTGCGACTTCTGCTTCACCCTCAAACATTTCTAAGTCCTACTGCGGTTTTCTGGTTTTTTTTTTTTTTTTTTTTTTGGTTTTTTTGAATTGTCTTTTTTTTTTCTACCTCCCTCCCTCTCCTGCCTTCTTTTCTAGACTCAGACTTCAAACTGGACACCCTTGAAAAGGGAAAAGGAAAAAAAGAAAACAGCCTTAACAAAAAGGTAGCCCTTATTTGGTACAAATTTCTTTTTAAGTTTTCCTTTTATATAAGTCTATTTCTGCAGATAATTGAATCCAACTGTGATATTTGAATAGTTGGAGGAAAGTACATTCTATTTTACTTGCAAAGGATGAGAACCCTTGGCCTCTTCTGTAAGATAAGCAAAATGGAAGGGCTTGCAAGATGCCCTGCTTATTTCTCTCCAAAAGGAATCCAATCCCTGGCCTAGTCCAATTCCTGTGCCCTGCAGGGAGCAGGCCTTTGTTTAGTGAGCACCCCAGGTGTGACAGGCATAGCACCAAAAACCTAAGGCAAACCAGCCACCGTCCTGAACCTAAGACAGGAGGAACTGAAAACAACAGGAGCTAGAAGTGCACTGTGCAAGGGAAATGGCTTTTATCTTTAATAGTGCTGTTGGTGATCACTTCAAATATATTATGAGACAAATTATGTTCCAGCACAGGAAAAAGCAAGTGCTATGAACAGACAAAGCCGGAAGTCCAGAGCATAGTTATCTTTCTCTTGAACTAGCCCACTTTCTTTTCCCAAAAACTGGAAAACGGACCAGCATCCCACAATAACTGCTTTGGGGAAAGCGCAGGACAGCAGACACACCCCTTCTCTTGGGGCTTCCCTTTCTGTTGCTCACTCATCACACCGTGCGCTCTCTCTCTCTCTCTCACTGTTTGAAGGGATTTTTAAGTCCATGTTTTCACTTACATATTTATTACTTACATATTTATTACTATGTGAGGTATTTTCTCTAGGTTGCCCTACATTTAGACCACTTGAGATCAAGTGGTTTTGTCACATTCACATATAGCCCCACTTCTTGTCATGGCTGAACTGGAATCAGAAAGCCAGTCCTGGATCACCAGTTTAAACCATCGCTGGAGGGAGGGAGGTACAGTCATAAGTCAGGAGAACATTTGCCGCCAGGATCTTAGGAATCGAACCTGCTCAATGAGTGTGTTGAAAGCATTTCTGACCTACCTCCAGTAGGACCTGCATTTCTATGCCTACTAAGATAAAAGCGGAACCAGGATCATCCCCCAACACGAACAGTGAAATCAGCTGGAAGCCTCAACAGAAAAAGGAAGACAGACACAAACACACCTCTCAGACTGCCTAGGATGAAAGGAGGCTGCGGAGGACACCACTCTGCCATTGACGAACACATATTTATTGAACCTATGCTAAAAGCCAAATACAGTCCTGATTTCTGAACAAAGAACAAGGAAATGTCCCCTCAGAGATGACATTCTAATGTGGAAACAGATGATAGGCAGTGAAAGTAGAATACACAGCCTTAAATCTTCAGTGCTAAGGAGCAAAACAATGCAACAGGAGGCACAGATGTCACGAAGAGACAACGACAAGCCTATGACCCCAGCTGCTAGGGCTCTCAAATCCAAGATCTGTTTGAGGTTTGAAACCCAATCTCCAAAAACAAAAACATTTTTCTTAAAAAGGGTGGGCTGGAAAGCTGGGCATTTTGACACATGCCTGCACTCCAAACGCTTCGGAAGCAGAGGAGGATCATGACAAGCTCCAGACCAGCCTGCCTACCTGTCAGACACACAGACACACAGACACACAGAGCTACACAGGGATGCTCTCATCTCCAAAACAAAACATTCTCATTCTCATTCTGTCCCTGCCCCCCACCCCTACCCCTACTCTGTCTGTCTGTCTGTCTGTCTGTCTCTGTCTCTCCCTCTCTCTCTCCCTCTCTCTCTCTCTCTCTCTCTCTCTCTCTCTCTCTCTCTCACACACACACACACACACACAAAGGGGATAAGGCTAAAAACAGCAATATAACTCAGAGGTACTGCTCATGAAATAAAAGGTAGACATTACCTACCCAGTGGAGTATAGAGAAGACTCTTATTGTAGATACAGATATGAGGGAGAAAGCAGGCAGAGGGAGAGTCCAGGCTGAACATGGCCCACAAACTAGACTGGACCTGGAGAGGAGTGAGGGAGAGGGGAAGGGAGGGGAAGGGAGGGGGGAGGGGAAGGGGAGAGGGGAAGGGAGGGGAAGGGAGGGGGGCCATTGACCAAGAGAGGCAGCCTGGGCCAAGAGGCACCAAGAAAACACATGGCAGAAATGGCAAGTTTATATGGGAATGAGAAGCTGGGGGAAGGGGAGCAAAGCTCTTGGCTAGGGAAGGTTAAGGCAGGAGCCATGCTGAAAGGAGCTGAAAGGAGCCACAGGTACTGAGTGAAACTTGTCCCTGGCTTAAGACCCAACCCACTGCTCCCACCTCTCCTTATGCCCACATGTCAGAACTGCGACGGCAGCGCCAGCACGCCACTATTAACTATTAGTTAGACTTTTAGCCGTGCTCTTTCCTGGTCTCCAACTTAGAACCCTCATCGCACTTGGATACTACAGCTTCCCTGTATATGACAGCTTCTCAGCCTTTGCTTGCTGACTATGACCAGGATTGGGGAATAAGGGCTGTTTTGTAGCATGACTCTTGATCTATCTAGTTTCATTTTCGCTGTTGTGATAAAACATTCTGACCCACTGGGCAATGATGGTTCATACCATGCATTTAATCCCAGCCCTCAAGCCAGCTTGGTCTACAGAATGAGTTCCAGAACAGACAAGACTACTCTATCTCCAGGAAAGCAAATAATAACAAACAAACAAACAAACATTCTATCTAGAGATCAGTTCATAATTTGCTTCCTGGCCAGTCTTTATAAGGCTGCCCTTAAACCAGTAAACTATGAGAAACTCCAAGAGGTCATCCAGGACAAACATGAAAACCTATCTCAATTCCTAGAATGCTTCACAAATGCCCTCTTTATAGTACACCAATCTACACCCCCCCAAAACCCAGAGGGTAAACAACTCATGACCTACTTCTTTTTCCCAAAGTTTCCCCAACATTAGGGTCAAGTGTAAGCAGTTGGAGAAGGGACCCTAACTCCACAAGCACAAGTCTTTGTACACCACTGTGTGGTACATCAAGGTATACCATTGGAGAGATGAAGAAGCCTATAAACAGAAATACCAAACGCTGGCCAAGGCCGGTCAACCAACTGCGGGCAGGGCCTGGAGTCCCTTGCCACCTAAAGTTTAAGGACCACTGGGTTCCTGCTTTAAATGTTACCAGGAGAGTCAATGGGCCCAGGCCTGCCCTGATCCCTGTAAGTCATCCCAGCCATGTCCAAAGTGCCATCAAGAGGGATAGCGGACTGTTGACTGCTACCACCACTACCACAACCCTCCTGGTGTGGGAAACATCAGAACAAACTCACCCTCTAGCCAGCCTCTTAGGCCTGGCCATGGACAATTGAAGAGGCCCAGAATCCCTTGGCCCAATCACTGTCATCTCTAACAGGGAGCCCCAGGTAGTCATTACAGTATTAAGGCGACCGACCCATCCTTCCTTTTGGACACAGGGCCACTTACTCGGTCCTGACAAGAGTTTTGGGTACCCACCTCTCCTTCTCATTTCCCTATCACTGGGGTGGGGAAAGTCTTCCAAGCCTCACTAGACCCCACCACTCAATTCCATTTTTAGGGGTATTCTTCTCATCCATTCTTTTCTGTTGTGCCAATGTGACCCATCCCCTTAATGGGAAGGGAGCCAAGGTGGGAGCCTCTACTTCCTTTGCTTCCCAAATCAGCCTGACCCCCAAGCTCACCAGCTGCCCTTCTCTTTCTTCCTAGCCACCCAATATACCAATTCCCATAAATCATTTTCTTTGCCAGTCTCCCAGGTAGATCCCCAGGTCTTGGATACCCAAAATCCCTGTTGCCAAATGCCATTCCTCTGTCATCAAATGATGGGAATCTTCCTGACATATCACCCAAGCCCATACCCTCTCTTCCTCCAGAGCCTCAGGAACTTAAGCTTATCATCTCTGATTTCCTAAGAAAAAACAACTTTGACAACATCTCCCTTTAGCACCCCTATTCTTGCAGTTAAAAAGTTCAATGGGACCTACCACCTGGTTCAAGATCACTCTCTGGCTCATCAATTCTGCAGTAGTCCCTGTCTATCTTGTCATAGCTAACTCTTACACACTCTTTTCACTAATCCCTCAGGGATGGACTAACCATTACCACAACCCACAAAGCTATAGAAAACACCTAATCCAGTCCCTGGCAGTCCCCTCTACCAAAAAGGAGATTGTATCATTCCTTCTAATATTCCTGGATCCTCTCCTTTTCACTCCTTGCCTGCCCTCTATGTAAGGCAGCCCCTTCTCCTACTTATTCCCAAGCCATTTCAGAAGCTCCAACAGGTCCTTGTCTAGGCCTGACACTACACTATCCATACCTAACCCATCCTTTTTCCCTTTATATAACAGAAAATGAGGGATATACCCTCAGTCTGTGGTAGTTTGAATATACTTGGCCCATAGGAAGTGGCATTATTAGGAGGTGTGGCCTTTGTGGAGGAGGTGTAGCCTTGTTAGAGGAAGTGTGTCACTGTGGAGGTGGGGCTTTGGGGGTCTCATATTCATGCTAGCCAGTGAGTGTGATTCAGGTCTTCTGGCCGCTTTTGGATCAAGACATAAAATTCTCGGCTCTTCCAGTATCATGTCTGCCTGGATGCCGCCATGCTTCCCACCATGATGATAATGGACTGAACCTCTGAAACTGTAAGCCAGCCCCAATTAAACATTGTCCTTTATAAGAGTTGCCTTGGTCATGGTGTCTCTTCACAGCAATGAAACACTAAGGCAGGGTCTTAAGCCACCAACTAGAACCTTCCTTTGCACCCATGGCACACCTATCAAAAAGAATTAGACCTTACCACCCAGAGATGGTCACCCTGTGTACGCACTTTCACAGCTGCTGAGCTCCTTATTCATGAATCCTAATAGGTCACCTACTGCTATCGTCTCCTCTCACAACCTGTCTTACCTCCTAATGTATAAAGGCTTACAAACTCCACTTCTCTCTTGGGTTCTCCTCCATTGGCACTAGAAGAAAATGCCACACTTACTTTCCAATGGTGCCCACGCCTCAACTTCTAAATTCTTCTTCCCTGACCAATAACATACCATTCCTCATCTCATTCTTGCATTGAAATCTTAAAGGAACTACTACCCCATCCCTAGAACATACAGGAGGGTACACTGCCTCAGGCCATCTCTACCTGGCATTTAGATGGCAGCTCCTTTTCACACAATGGGGCCTGAAAAGCAGGCTATGCCATAGTGTCAGAGATTGAGGTGGCTGAGCTAAGGTACAGCCCTCCTGCCCACACAACTTATCAACAGGATGAACTAAGAGTTCTCACCCGTGCCTTCCAAATGGCACATAGACAATCCCTAAACATCTACTCAGACTCTAGATATGCCTTTCACGTCCTCCTGTCCCATACCGCATCTGGAAAGAGCACAGACTATTTACAACAAAAGGAAGATCAGTAACAAACTCAGACTAAATCATGGCCTCCCATCTCCCCAAGGCTATAGAAACTGTGTTCTGCCGGTCCCACAAGACTGAGAATTCCATCATCTCTAAGGGAAATAACTGAGCAAATGAGGTGGCTAGAGCTGCAGCCCTTGGAGGCCTGGATCCATTTAACCCACAACAGGACATCCTTGTGTTATAACCCACACCTCCACTATCACCTTCTGACACTCAAAATTTTCTGCCCTATCTGCTCCAGCCCTTTTGCCCTAATAGCTGAGGCTGTCTCACTTCTTTAAGGCCCTGTCTGTAGCCCACCCCTAAGGATTTGCATTTCTTAAGGGCAATTACTACTATCTCTTATAAAATCTGTCAAATATTAGACCCCCAACTCCAGTTATCACAGCCCCCTTTTTCTACTCACCAGGTCAGAGGCACTCTCTCAGAACCTACTAACAACTTGACCTTATCAACATGCCCACAAGCAAACACATCAGGTTCCTCCTGGTCTTGGAGGAGGATACCTTCTCAGGATGGACAAAAGCATTCCCCACTACCAACAAAAAGGCTCAGACAGTCCAGACAGTCTCCGATCTCCTACCCCAGGAAATCATTCCCCACCTCCCTCCAGTTGGACAATGGCCCTGAATTCATCTCCCATATTTCCCAAGCCCTATTTAAAACTCTCAACATCCTTTGGCATTTCTATATTCCATTCCATCCCTAGTCCTCAGGCAAGATAGAACAAACTAACGGCTCCTTTAAAAACACTCTTGTCAGCCAGGCGTGGTGGCCTTTAATCCCAGCACTCGGGAGGCAGAGGCAGGTGGATTTCTGAGTTCGAGGCCAGCCTGGTCTACAGAGTTCCAGGACAGCCAGGGCTATACAGAGAAACCCTGTCTCAAAAAACCAAAACCAAAACCAAAAACAAGCAAAACAAAAAAACAAAACCACTCTTGTCAAACTCTCACATGAACTTCACCTCAGGTGGGTAAAACTCCTACCACTGGCCCTTCCTTCTCAGGCTCTCAACAAGCGACCTCTTTTCATCATTGCCATTTGAGCTCAGGTATAGATAGATGATCAGTGGTCATCATCCAAACCCTCTCCTCTCCCTGATCACCTGCTCACTCTCTTACTTGGTCATCTCTCCTCCTCCTGTGGAAATGTACTGACTACTACCAACCCCGACTATATGCCAACTCATGTCTATCGCCAGTCAACATTGGTGATCAGGACCTTCTCTTTTCTCCAGACCATCACCCTTCATCCTTTTCTCTTAAATGGCAGGGCCCCTTTAAGGTAATTCTTGTATCCCCACAGCTACTAAGTTTGAGGGCCTCCCTCAATGGATCCACCTATCCTACCTTCACTCCTTTGCCTCAAGACAACTTCCTTTCCTACATATCAACTCCAACAACCCCGATCCCTTAAGTTTCAGAGGACACCGAGATCAGTCACCTTGTCCCCAATTCCAGAAGATTGAGCCTTCAACCTGGCAGCTGTATTCGACTCTACCTGATTGGATATAGATGTTTCCTCCAAGGCTGTAACCTCTTTAACATCCCCTCTCCTAAATAATACAAACCTATCATTTCATCTTCTCCCTCAGTCAGCTACCAGCTTCTTAAGGTCACCAACCTGGCTACTTTGTGTTCATCCTGGGACTAACTCACACCTGATCCTACAGCCTCTCCCATAACCTCATCAAATAACCCTACCTCCCATTCACCAACTGCCCCAAGTTCAGTGTTGCCACAACTCCCTACTGCTTTAAGTCATGAAGGACACATTTTATAGGGGCATTACACTTCTTTGACTGCAACAAAACCGTAACTCTTGACATGCCACCTCAGCCCCAGGAGGATCACAGGTCTGAGGCCAGCCTAGACTACATAGTAAGTTTTACACCAGCCTCAGCTACATAGCAAGACCTTATTTTTAAAAGTTCCCCAAAAGCTGAGGATAAGCTGTCAGCCTGGCCCCCAGTAGGAGTGCTAAGAGATAGTGAGATCTCTAAGAGGCAGGGTGGCTATCATAACTTGGAGGGCTGACTGAGGAAGGAGTTAATATTGTTCTCTTGGGACCCTAGCTAGATGGTTGCTATAAAAGTACAGAACTGCCCCTTTCTGTTCCCTGATCTCCTGTCTTGCCAGAGGGCCTCACCCACTCACAGCTACTTCAATCCTTCATGAGGTCTTTACCAGAACAGAGCTGATGTCAAAGCAATGACCTTGAACTTCCAAACTACAAGCCTAAATTGGTTTTGGCTTTTAATTTTTTTTTTTTTTTTTTTTTTTTTTTTTTTTTTTTTTTTTTTTTTTTTAGTTTTCAAGTCTTAATACAGGGTCTCATGAAGCCCAGAGTGGCCTCAAATTTGCATTGTAGACCAAGGAAAGATTGCTTTAAAACTCCAGGTCTCCAACCTCCACCAATAACATACTATGATTATAGGTGTGTACAACCACACCTGGTTAAATTTCTTTCTTAAAAATAAGCTTCTTTTAAAGAATTTCCCCTCCATTACATTTTATCTTATGGAGGAGCTGTGTGCATGCTGCAGTATGTATGTGGAAGTCACAAGACAACCTGCAGGAATCAATTCTCTCTCTTTCTATCATGTAGGTCCTAGAAATCAAACTCAAGTCATCAGCTTGGTGGCACGGTTCTTTACCCAGTGAGCCATCTTGCCAGTCCAAGGTTTACGTATTTTGCCATAGTTACTTAACAGAAAACAGACTTATACAACTACCTTGGTTACTCTGTTCTGAAACTCAGTCCAGTTTCTGCTACTAGAATACGTCTTTTCTGAGTGAAGACCTAAAGGAGATGAGGGAGCCAGGCACAGGGCTATGTAGGGAAGGATTGCTGTATATCTCAAGGTTGATAGGCTGGGTATGCGCAAGAGACATGAGGGAGCCAAGGTAACTAGAGGACAGGGAATGGAAGGGTATTACCAAATTAAATTACAGAGGTAATGGTGAGGTAGAGCCCACATCAGTGGATGTCGTAGACCAGGGATGGGCTTATTCTTTATGTAAGAAGGAGCATCAAAGGGTATTTTTCAGCACAGGAAATAAAGCAACAGGACCACTGGCTACTGTGCTGAGAATTGACTGTTGGCAATAAGGGAAGGAGGAGGGCCAGAATGGAGTCGACCATAATAAGCAGGTAAGAGACGATGGTAGCTATTTAGAGTGATGAGAATCAGTCAAATTTGGGATATATTTTGAAGACAGTTTTCAGGATTTGCTTTCAGAAGTTAGAGAAAGAACAGAGAATGGCTGCAAAACTTCTGATGTGATAATTGACAGAATGGAGACTTGCCTTAACTGAAGTGGGGAAAGTTACAGGAATTCAGCTATAGAAACAATAAATTTTAATCACTCACTCAAGTAGAAATTGTATAGTAGGCAGAGAGATCTCGAGTTCAGAGAAGTCAGGCTTAGAGATTTGAAGATAAACAAATAAATTGGGAGTCATCAGCATACAGACATAAAGATATGTCTGGCTAGCTGAGCTCACCAAGGACACAGTATGAACAGATAAAGGTAGACAAAGTCCAAGGATGGGCCTGGAGGCACTGTGGTTCTTCGAGAAACTGAAGCTTTGATCAATGACAAAGTTGGAGCTTTCTTCTCGCTACAGCTATGGGTTCTGAAGTCTGAGTGCTTCCGATATGCACCTCTTCTTTCTCTGGTCCCTTACAACCCTGCACCCTCTCTCTGCTCCACATGCTCTACAGCTGGCAGTCATTATTAAACAATCATTACTGCCATCACGCACATGGAAAACCCTCTCCACTCCACTTCATCAAATTCCAGCTATTTTTAGGCCACAACTATTGTCCTATCTTCTCTCTGAAATTTATCTAGTACAATGAGCTTCCTTTCCAAAATAGCCTTAGTGCCACAATGCCTATAACCAACCCTATAGCATTTGTGTCTATATGTCACTTAGTACCCTATATGGCTAGTGAACTTTACCTAAAACTAGAGGGAGAGAAGAAAGAAAGGGAGAGGGAGAGACGACGAGGAGGAGGAAGAGGAAAGCAGCCTTCTCTGTGCCATCATCCTCCCTCCCCTCAACCACATCTCAGTTAGTTCTCGACCCATAGTGAGTGCTCACAAATAATGAGGCTTCATGTCAACTCTCTTATCCAGACATCAAAACTTGTATGTGGCAGGGGCCTTCTTTGTATCTTCCCCTCTGACTATACAGTCATTCAATAACTGTTTACAGACAAATAGGTTGATGACAATGTCTCTGTCCCCAGGGACATTACAATCTTGGCACAAGACAGTAAGGATATGTGTTTTGCACTTGCTGCCCTGACTCATTAGAAGCCGGCTGTTTCCCAGTCAAACCAGAACAATCCAGGGACTATAAAGAGACTGTATCTCAAGGAGTCCGATGTGTGATGCAAAACAGGCTGAGAAATACTCAAAACCTTGTGTGTGCCCGATACATGCGCAGCTCTGAAAAGATGTTACCCTGTTGAGATACCAGGCCACCCCCGCCCCCGCCAAAAAAAAAAAATTGGAAAATACGAGTGCTTCTACTTTTGTATTCCCTTTCTAAGAACTTAGAGAATATATGAAAATATATATAAGAATGTCACTAAGAATTCCTACACCCAGAAAATGCCCACCACAGACTTAATCACACACCGGAGGCCCTAGCCTTCAAGACTCTCTGTCTCGGGAATGGAGAGATGGCTTAGCAATGGTAATGGGTGACTTCTGCTGCTACTGCAGAGCTCTGGAGTTTGAGTCCCAGCATTCCTGTTGCTTACCTGTGACTCCAGCTCCACACAATCTGACACCCTCTCCTAGCTTCCTCAGATAACCACACACAGGTGGTATGTGTGTATGCATGTGTGCATGTGTGTGTCTATGCATGTGTGTGTGTGTGTGTGTGTGTGTGTGTGTGTGTGTGTGTGTTTGCATGAGTGTGCACACACACAAATTTAAAAAAAAATCTCTCTTGCTATGTAGTGGTGGGGGGGCACTTAATCCCAGCACGTGGGAGGCAGAGGCAGATGAATCTGAGTTAGAGGACAGTCTGGTCTACAGAGGGAGTTTCAGGACAGCCAGAGAAACCCTGTCTCCAAACAAACAAACAAACAAACAAGAACAAGCAAACAAAAAACCTCTTCTGTCATACTATTACGTTTATTTATTTATGCAGGGTTGCTAGTCCATGGCCTGGGTCAGAGGACAACTTGCAGGAGTTGGTTCTCTCCTTCCACCATATGGGTCCCAGGAACTGAACTCAGATTATCAGACTTGTCACCAAGAGCATTAACCTACTACGCATTCTAGCCAGCCCTTGTTTTGTTATTCATTCATTCATTCATTCATTTACTCACTCATTAAGAAATAGAATCTCATGTAGCCCAGACTAGCCTTCATCATTCATTCCTTCATTTATTCATCCATTTAGAAATAGAATTTCATGTAACCCAGACTGGCCTGGAACTTATTATTTAGCGGAGGATGGTCTTGAACTTCCAGCCCCTGTTGGTGTTGAGATTACGGGTATGCATCACCATGCCCAGTTTATGTGGTGCTAAGGATTAAACCCAGGGCTGTGCATATGAGATAAGCACTCAACTGAGCTCTGCCACTAGCCCCTGCTTTCTTCCTCTTTTCTTCTTTGCTTTCTTTCATTTTTTCTTTCTGTCTATTCTTTTTCCCTTTCCTTCCTTCCTTTCCTTCCTTCTTTCATTCTTTCTTTCTTTGTTTTTCTTTTTTTTTCTTTTTTTTCTTTTTCTTTTTTTTTTTTGTAAAACAGGATCTTGCTTTGTAGCCTAGGATGGGTAGGAACTTACTATGTAGCTAGCCCAGGCTGAGCTCAAGCTCATGAATGATCCTCTGGCAGCCTCCCAGGTGCCAAGATTAGACGGATACCATCAAGCTTGGCTTAAACCGCTCTTCGTCCATGAAAGGAAGGCACCAGCCTTACAACAGTAAGCTCAGAATGGGAGAATGCTGGTAAACACAGTGGAGCAACAGTGCCAAAGTGTTCATTTTACAGCTGTACAGTAGGACTTGGGCAACTCGCTGTTGTTTTGTTAAGTTTCTCTTTGTGTTTTTCTGTTTTCTAAGTTTTCTGCTTTGAATACTTACTACTTTTTCCTCACTGGGGGTGGAAGAGAGTCATTTTAAGAAACAAACATATAAGAGCCAAGTTTTCAACTCTCTAGGTATCCAACTGCCAAGAGGCTCCTACTTCATGTATAAAATGCAAGCATCCTAAGACTTGGCCCCAGCACAGCCCCCTCTCACAGCTCCCACTTACCCCTGTGCCCTCCCCACATAACCCCACAGCCAAGACAGAAGCAACTGGTGAATTTCCAGGACTATAGCTCCTGATGGGCAAGATCCTCAGACCTGTGACTTTGAATTCCGATACCCAACACCCAGCTAATCATATACCCTAGTGGCAAATATACAGAGATGGAAAGAAGGTGCCACAAACAGACAGCAGGTATCACTGGTACAATGCTGCTGCCCCACTCAATGCCTCCCTGGCCGCGATCTAGGATTGGGCACTTCTCTTCTGCCTCCTAGGCATCACAAAGACCCACTAGAAGCTTAGACTAGATTAGTGCTGACTCTGAGCACCACAGGATTCATCTTTTGCTTTTTTCTTTTTTTTCTCCCTCTTCTAAAAAGGTGATCTTGCCTTTCAGCTAGTATAATGCACTGCACTGAACCAGTATGCCAGTCAGTCTGCAGAGAATCATTGAGAGAATGAATTTGAATAATAAAAACCAGAACAAGGCTATGCCTTGGAGAGAGCCTTGGTATAGTACCTACAATTTAGAACCTCATTTTGCTGCCTAATGTAGTCGTTGGAGACATTAGCCTAATTTTTGCTAGGAGAGTCCAGCAACACAGCAGTACTAAACATGGACACAGAGGACTGGGTTCCGCTCAGAAACAGAGTATGAAAATGAAATTAGACATACTTCACTCCTGGTGCAGAAGAAAGCAAATCCCCGCTTCCATCCCCCAAGTCACTGCCAACCATGTTTAGAATGAAAAACATAGTAATTCATATAGGAAGAAGCATAGGTATTATACCAGGGAAGGGAAGAGCCTCCCATGAGCACTTAGAATATCTGTAAAGTTCATTTCAAAGGCATTCAATAACTGCATCCCTATAAAAGATAGTGTCATTGCCAAATGAGACTTACTGCAGGGCTAGGAAGCCTCCAGAACCTGGAGTAAGTCAGTTAGCTGAGGCCAGAAATGGGAAGAAATCCTATAGAAGCCAGTGAGGAGGAGGAAAATCTAATTTGGTATGTCCACTGTGCTGACCTAACCACACGCATGTTGTTTCAACAGGCGCTTGCCAGTGGCTCTGATGAAAAATACCACACCTGGTCCTGCGTCAGAAGAACTCACAGGAAGAACCCAATATCAGCAGCAGCTCACTCACATCCAACACAAGGCCTCGTGACCTTGCCATGTCAACACCCTAAGAAGAACAAGGACACTGGAAATCAGACCCTGGAGTGGCTGGTGGTAAGACTGGTTCCCAAGTGGGCCAAAGCATTCTGCTACACCGTCACTGCACTTACCACAACACATGACGAGCACACAAATACCTCCAGACTTCAGCTGTTAACGTGAGTCCACCAATGAAGCCCCGAAGATATAGGAAGCTGTCTAGCTACCAGAGGTCAATCCTGACTGAAGAGAACCTGCTTGGAGCAAAGAAAACAAAAAGCTGGATTGCCCAGACTCCATCCAAGAGGCCTATGCAATAAAGGGATCAGCATGGAGAAGAACGGTAGGACTTGCTCTTCATACACAGCATGCTTGCATGGCAGCCACCATCGCCAAGTGGGCGGGGACTGAGGTACGGTATGAGTTCCCTTTTTCTAAACAACATTTGAAAGATTCCTCCATTTCAGGAAGAGAAGATTGGGAGGAGAACGTGATGAGAACAAAGTGATGGTCTGCACTGGGAAGAACACATTTCATTCTGTTAGAGGAGCCTCCACCAAAGACAGGGAATCCATTCTGAGAGGAACTGTATAGGTGGGGGTAGGGCAGCTGTGGCTTTGGATGGAGGAAAAACCCCACTGCTGTGAGACTGTATCATTGCAACGTGATAATTTCCCTCTAAAAAGCAAATCTTCCCAAACTATAAATCAATCCCTCACTGCAATTTTAGAAATATACTCTCCTCTCCACCCTACCCCCCAAAATCAGCTATTACCAGGAACTCTAAATGTTCCTCACTAGAAGTATAATTAGGGGAGATTCTGAATGGTACCCTGAGGCAGGCCATACAAGAACAGGGTAGACAGGAGTTATATACACTTAAGAAGCTCATTTAGGGAATGGGTTGTGCATAATGCATGCAGGCCCTGGAGTATGGACTCTCCCTCCTGACAGCCTGCTCTGAGGCAGGCTAGCAGTCGTAGCATTAGCAGATGGCTGCCCCAGTGGCGATTGTGCATGCTCCAATGGCCACCTCTTCCTGTCCACCCTTGAGCTCAGGCTCCGCTCCCACAAGGAATGGGGAGTGCTAGTAGACATTAACACCAAAGAACAGTGCCTCTCCCTGGGGAAAGTAAACATTTCCATCAGAAGGCAGAAGCCAGCAGAGGCAATTTTTCTCTGTGCAGGGAAAAGGAGCTGCAAACATAAAGTTGCTCATTCAAAAGAGACAGATGATCTCTGCAAGCCAAGCAGTGCCAAACCGTCTGTAAAGGGTTTGCACATCCATCAGCACGAGTGTCTGTGGGCGGAGGGAGAGGCAACAGCAAAGAAAACCATCTCAGGGCTCTGGCCCCGGAAGCCCAGGAGACAGGTTAGTCAGTCTTCCTCCAGTGGGCTCTAGCTTGAGCAAAGACACAACAAAAGAGCCAATTTTCAGTGGATTCTCTCTTCTACCGCAGGCATTTTCAACTCCCAAGCCCCTACCCCAATCCCGTCCGTCTTAAAGCTCTGAATTCAGTCCGAGCAGGACGGAAAGTGCATCTTGAGCCAGACACTTCTCTCACCAGTGTCCCCCTTTATCTTCCTTTCAGTCACATGTAACGAAAAGAGAAATAGCAGCTCAGTAGTCTTATGCCTAAAATAACCAATACCGAAATAGAGTTTATAAACTCCCCCATAATACAATACATAATTCAGAGCCCAGTCATCTGTCAGAGCACTGAGTAATCCACATGCATCCCAAGGGTCTGACAATAAAATCTGAAAATCAATAGCAGAAAGCAGAACACCTCAGCTACTCAGTTAAAATACAAAGAACAATTTTTAGCATTGATTTTTTTTTTAACTTAGAAAATATGAGCTGCTGTTGGTAAATACTTGTAAGGGAGTTACAGGCTAGAACAGAAATATATATTCCATACCCCCCTGACAGCTAACTTCAAAGAAAAATAAAAGGTAAAAGACTCACATTCTCCCAACGCTAATAATGGTGTTCTTCTACACACCCTGTTATTAGTGTGACAGAGATGGCCACATCAGTCTTAAGAAGAGCACACGTAGCTTCTGCACTCAAGAAAAGCAGCAAACACCTGCTTCGTGAAAGAGCAAGGCACTTAAAACAGGAAAGGAAAGAAAATAAATTATTGCAAAGCTGGATTTGAACTTATCTTTCTTTCTTCTGGATGATCAAACACAGTGAGCGTGGGGTAGGAGCTGCAATCTGCAAACATATTGCCATAGTGACTGGGTGCTCAGACAGAGGGATAAAACAGGCAGAATTTAAATTATATCAAGGGACTTAGGGGATTGCCCTGATCACTCAGATCTGCAGAGTTCTAATACTAAATGAACGCCCTCCTCACCAGCAGACGTACAGCACGGCTACCAGATCAGAACGAGGTGCTTGTCTGCATTGCTATCTGACCAATCACCTGCCTAGAGTAGCCATCTCCTAAGGATACTGGAGATGCACAGGCACAAAAGAGGCTGGTAATGGCCCTCACTCTGCCATAGGGAATGAGATGGAATCAGAGGTCATTTGCTACACTAGGCTACGTTGTGGTCTATTCCTTTTTCACCAAATAGGTATCCTAGACATGCACTTACTGTACTTTAGCTTTTTATTCTGAAGGAATTTTGGACTTCCAGAAAAGTAGCAGAAAAAAAAAGTACAGTTATCACACACCCTTCACCTGATTCCCCTGATAGTAATATCTTACATAGCTATAAATCAATTTCCAAATCTAAGAAATTACTACTGATAGAGCAGTAGGATGCTAGGATTTCACCAATTGTCCACTTTTTTTCTGTCCCAGAATGTCATCTAAGATATGACACTGCATTTAGTTTTCTTGTCTTCTTAGTATCCTCCAGCCTGTGACAGTTCTCAGTGTCTGACACGTTGTAAGATTTATATTTATTCGTATGTGTATGTGCCCGTGTGAATGTATGCCTCTCCATGTGTGCAGGTGGACACGCCTATACATGCACATTTATCGAAAGATGGTACTAGATCCCTCAGAACTGGAGTTACAGACATCTGTGGGACACCGGGCTTGTCACATGGGTGATGGGATCTGAACTCAAGTCCTCATGGATGCTCAGCATGTTTCCTAACACTGGGCCATCTCTGCAGCCCCATATTTACACCTCTCCCTCCCACCTCTCCTCACCCCTACCTCCTTGTTTTGTTTTTTGAGACACTGCCTGCCTCTGCCTCCTGAGTGCTGGGATTAAAGGTGGTTGCCACTACACCTCCCTCACAGTTCTCACACTTGATATTCTTAACCTACACACGGCAGTGTCTGTCATGCTTGACTTGACGAGTACTTACCAGTTGTTTTCAGATTATACCCTGGAATCTGTTATTCTACAGTGTTGAACCGGGCAAGTGCTGTACCACTGAGCCACCCTTTCAGCTCTTGCCTCAATTTTAATTTGTCTGATAGCTACCCAATTTTAACACAATAGAAACAAGAGAAGTTAATATCTATTTTGGAAATATTAAGTATTTACTATAATGCCATATTCATATTATTTTCTCAATAAATATTAGTTGATTTTTCACTGCATTTTATAGATGGGCATCTTTCTATTAAAAGAATATTCTTACTTTTGTGTGTATCTGTGTGTGGAGGGGTGACAAATGAGTTTATATGTACCACACACATACAGGTGCCCACAGAAGCAAAAAGAGGGAGTAGGATACCCTGGAAATGGAGTTATAGGAAGTTCTGAGCTACCTGATGTGAGTGCTAGGAACTGAACTTGGGTTTTCTGCAAGATCAGTAAGTGCTCTTAACTGCTGAGCAATCTCCCCTCTTCCACCACCAGACTCCTTTTTAATGAGAAAAATATTTCATTATATATTTGATTAGATCTTGGTGAATTAAGTAACTTGCCCAAGGCTACATAGCTCTAAGACTCAGGTCAAAGCATGAACCTAGGCAGCTATGACATTCAGAGTACTGCAACAGCCACCAAATGCCAACACTCCCAGGTGCTGCCCCCTGCTCACGCCCAAGGAGGGGAGGGGGCACTGTTAGGCTTGTTTTTCTTTTCTAAAGGGGAAAATTTTCATTTAAGTTTTAGTCTTCACAACCGCAAAGTTTCTTTCTCTTAATAAGAAGGGGATTGCTAGTCTAGGACAAAGAGGCTGTTCTCCAGGGTCCTCACTCTGGACCCGCGTAAGGCAGGGGAAATATAAGGATCATGAAGGCATGCTTAACTCAAGAGAATGCTTATATTTTACAAGACCTTTGCAAATATGGAGAGCCAGGAAAGTCACAGGCTTTAAAACTGAAACTCACTTAAAAGGCTCTTGGGGCTCTGGCAGAGAACCCTGGTTCCAGTCCCAGTCCCACTGGGCAGCACATAACCTGCAGACCGTGTGTCAGGAGATCATACCTATTTCTAGCCTCCCCAGGCACTTTGTGTGCACATGCTGCACACACTCATATACATATAATTAAAACATAACTCTGTTTTAAAAGAAAAATAACCCTCTGGGATTGCTGGTTCCCTGTGTCATACTCAGAAGGTCTAATGATAGGCAACACAGGCTAGTGCCCCCTCTTCAGCCTGAGGTTGTTCCAGGCTGAGCACATACCATTCCGTACAGCACAGCAGGTATCCATCAAGGGACCTGGCCACAGGAGACAGACTAGGAAACGTTCCAGCTACACTTCAAGATTTGTTTTTAATGCTATGACTTTAGATCACTCAGTTTCACAGACTTGATTTTCCCCAAATCCCCTCTCTGGCAATGCTAATGTGTTTTTCCTCTCATTCTGACTGATCAGTGAAATGCATGGCTGGAAGGACTGGCTTGGAAGTCATTTCTTTGATGCTAACAGAATTGAGAAAATATTCCCTCAGCTACATACATCCCATCTATCCATCCCTGCCACCTGCCACTCAACTGCAGATAGAGGCCATTATAGCAAGGCAGGAAAGGAGACAACAAAGGCAGACTATGAGGGAAAAGGAAGACAAGCTGTGAGCATGAAAACCAGAGTGGGGTAAGGGAGATGGCTCACTGGATAAAGTTCTTGTTGCACAAGTATGAAGCCTGAGTTCAGACCCCCTGACCCCTCATAAATAAATAATGAATGATGGTGTCTACAATCCCAGTGCTAGAGTAGCAAAGACAAGCAGATTTCTAGAGCTCACTCGTAGCCTAGCCATTAGTGAACTCCATGTTTATGAGAGACCCTGTCTCAAAAGCTCAAGTAGAAGCTGAAGGTTAAGAGTATTTGTTACACAAGCATGAGGACCTGAGCTCAAATGGCCAGCACCCAGGGACATGGCCATGTGTAAGCCTTAATCCCAGAACCATAGGAGGCACACACAAGAACACTGCTGGGTTTGCTGACTACCAGTCTAACTCCAGGTTCACTAAGAGACCCTGTCTCAAGGGAATAGCGTGGTAGAGCAGGACACCTGACATCCTCTGGCCTCCACATACACATCAAACACTCACGTGCACATACACACACACAAAAATAAAGAAGGTAGCAACTAAGGAGGACACCTCTGGCCTCCACACACATCCCTAAACCTGTGCAGACACACACACCATATGCACACAAGCAAAAAATAGGGAGGAAAGAAAGGAACATTTTGTCTAGTAACTATGAAACCAAAACACTAACTGATTGGCTTAATCACAGTCAGATAAAGTTTTAAAATTGGTGGGGAAAGTCCTAGATTTGAAGCCAAACAATTCTAATCACCCTGCAGAGAGAGCCACCTACCCCACTGTGTGGATCTAAATCCAAGACAAAATGTAGAAAACAGAGGAAGACAGCCAGCCTGGAGAGACTTGAGTCTAGTCTACCTGAGGAGTGCTTCCCTTCACATCCACAGCCTCCAAATGCCACATTACTTTGTCCTCTCGCGGTCCTCAGCATATGATAGTGTTTTAGGTTATCTCTCCACTGGCCTACGTTTGTTTGTTTTGAGGCAGTGTCATACAGTCCAGGCTGGCTTGCTCTCCAGTTCTCTATATGTAGCTGAGAGCAAACAATGTACACAACAGAACTTAACTTAAGGGGGGTGGGGGTGGGGGAGCAAAAGCAGGTTTTCTTCTCTACCCAATTACTAGACTAAAACTCCTGTATCTTCTTAACTCTCAGCATGAGAGACAGTAAACAACCTCTGCTCCTCTGTCTAAAGCAGAGCTAGCAAACGCAGGAGAGGAGAAACCAGAGAAGTCGAATCAAGGTGTTCTGGAAATATGGAAGCTATTGCTAGGCCCAGGAGATCTCTTTCTTTCCATACTCCTGGGGTGGGGATGGAGGATGGACTGTTACAAATATACCCTATTACTATTCCATAAACACTCACCTCTGCCCCAGTAAACTAATTAGGGCCACAGATAATCAAATTTCAAATTGTTTAATCCAAAGAAATAGTTCCCATCTTCTAAACAACACCATTACACAAAATATAAACATACTTTTCTGGGAATTTAAAAATATTAGATAAAGTTCAATTTTTGGTTTGCTCAAATTAACATAGTATGGGAAATAAAAGAATTCAGCAATGTGAGTTTCTGAGCAACAGCAGCGGAAGCCTGGACACGTGCAGCAGCACTGTCAGCTCAGCCACAGTCCGAGCAGCAGCAGGCTCACAGCGCCGCCACACAGACTGCCCTGCTCCACTGCCACTCTTTCTAGGTGTACTGGAAAAGCAGTGGCTAGCATGGTACAGATGCCACTCTGACAAGCCCCTGTCAAGGTTCTCACAGTATCCCATGGATACCTCCTATCTTCAGAAAAGGGACAGTCAGCGCTAGCTCACAGGAGGTCTTAGAGCTCTCTAGCCTGCCTGCCTCTGCCTCCTAAGTGCTGGGAGTAAAGGTGTTACCACCACTGCCCTGCCCAGCCTGAATTTTAAATCCATCTGTATTCTTTTCCAACACATACCAAAATCTCTCTTCAAGAAGCAACAATGGCTCTGCCTTTGGGAAATCTTCCCTTCAAGTACTCTTATCACAGAGCTGCATCCCTGTCTAGGGGTCAGTCCTCCCTATAGCTTAAGCTCATAGAGGCAAGCCTCTACTATGCCTTCCATAGAGTTCCTACGTGTGTTCTGTTAAAACTAAGCATTCAAGAAGTTCTAGAAAGGGGTCTCTCATTCTAGCTCCAGGCCAGCCCTTGAGATCTATTCTAAGCCCTGCATAATCCCTTTGGAGATGGTTCAAGCTATCTCACCAGAATGGTGAGGCCAACTCCAAAGAAAGAAGGGCAGTTGGAGCTAGACAGATTTCCTAAACTGAAGCAGAGTCCTTGGCACGAAGGCTGACTCTGGTATTGACATCTAGTTCTTGGTAGTCCGTGCTCAGTCTAAGGTTTTCATCTAGCCCATTTTGGGAGTTGACCTTTGAAAGCTAAGGCTGTGCCACTCTGATAAGTATTCTTGATTAAACCTTGGGGAGAACAGGTGGATGAAAGCAGGGGCAGGGAGGAGAAGGGCCATCACATGAGCGTTAAACATACAAATACTTGTTAAAAAGAGGCTGGCCAGCAGCTGCTGTCTCTCATACTCCAGCCCACAGACTGCACCCTGGACCTCAGCCTGTCCTATCTAGGTAATAAAGCCAAATCCTGGACAGAAATGTTCTGGTGGCACTGCAGAGCTCAGCCAACAGTACAGAATGCCCTCAGCATTGGCAGTACCTGCAATGGAGGAAGCAAGTCTTGTCTGAGCCTCAATCTGTTCATTTTGGGGTGGGGCTCTATCTGCTTGCGGAGGGGCAGGATAGATGTCCAGGCAGGCTAGAGAAGAAACTTACCATCAAGAGAAATGAGACTGCTCTGAAATGAAGAAAGGAAATTAAGAAATCTAAAACGTCCTCAGAGAGTCTTCTGGGACCTTCATACATGTCCGCCTGCCTGCCACTCTCCTCTCCTACTGTAGGGTCATTTGTCAGCCTCAAGGAGCCTGGCATCCTGTCTTCCTCAAGAAGTCCTGATAAATCAGGGCAGCTTTGTGTACTCCCACCTCCCTGGCCCAAATCCACTGCCTCTATGTGCCATGGCTACTTTGATAGCCAGGGTTCAGAATTCCTTACCTCTGAGCTTTTTGGTCACTGTAAATCAGTTTAGCAGGAATCCAAATGTCTTTTGGGGTAATGATAATATTGAAATATTATTTTATGTTGTTCTTCTGTATTAAAAAGCTGGCTCTGGAGTTGTAAAGTTTCTGACTTTGTGGTAGGGGAAAAAAAGCAAGGCAGAACAGCTAAAACCAATTAGACTACTAGTTTCATTAAACTGCCTAAAATGTTTACTAAGATTTCTCAAGATCTCAAGATTAGTATATGAATTTCCTGTACTTTGAGATTTATAAGTTTATTGGGTATTGTGAAAAAACCAATGCCAGGTGGTGGTGGTTGTGCAAGCCTTTAATCCTAACACTTGGGAGACAAAAGGCAGGTGGATTTCTGAGTTCAAGGCCAGCCTGGTCTACAGATTAAGTTCTAGGACAGCCAGGGTTACACAGAAAAACTGGGTCTCAAAACACACAAAAACAATGTTTACTGAAAAAGCTTTCTATGATAGACAGAAACACCAGCTCCTATTGGTGACCCTAAGGTCTCCAAGGAAGATGGTAGGGCACAGACCTTAATTGCAGTAACACTAACCACTGGGCTAAGCTGCCACATGACATGCCAGCTCCCAGGGCCTGCCTACACTGTGGACACTGTTGGGTTGACTGATCTAGTCTCCCTCACAAAGGAGGGTCAGTTTTTTTCAAGTTCTTCATCCACAGTTAAATCTCTCAGACTTTTGGTCCTATGCAACAGCTGAAGATGTAATGCTGTTGCGTGTGACAGCCAAGGACATATGACCTCTGCCCCACCCCCACCCTCGCCCCCATGAAGACCATCATGGGAGCCTAGGGTAACTGTCCAGATAGCTGGTATGTCTGACACTTTAATTAGTACAGAAGCCATTTGAATTACACTTCCTGCTATAATTTATCTTCGCAGATCTCTGAAGGGACTGAAGGCTAACTGTAGCTCTGTCATTTTCTAGAGCTCCTAGGTCTCCTGCTGAGAAAGGCAGACACTGTTTACTTCATAAAAAAAGATAAACTCACAAAACGGGTTTCAATGTAACTTTTACTATTCCATTATTTAAAGTAACTTGCTCTCCAAAGACTGTTCTCAATAATCAACCACTTAAATGTGTCTAATGAAAACTAATTGGATACAAAATTTAAAATTTATGTAAACTATAAGTCTAAAAATAAGTTATAAATGTCTTAAGATATAAAAGCCTAAATAAGTTATGAGGTTCTAAGAAAATAATTTAAGATAGATAAAAACAAATTATAAAGATATAGAAATGATTTTAAAGATGAGAGATATTTCAGATTTCTTTCACTCCCTATACTATTGTTATACTAAGATGTCAAAAGTTCAAAGTTTTAACATTAATCAGAGAAGGTCTGATAAGCTGGTGGAGCACTGACCACTAAAGCTGGTGGAGCACTGACCACTAAAGCTGGTGGAGCACTGACTACTACTATGAGTAACAAGTTCAAGATTTAAGTTTCCTCTAGTTGTTTTCTAAACATCAGGTTTAAGAGGCTTCTCACCGTGCTATAAGCATCTCTGCCCCACTCTACATACCCAGCCTCTAGGCAGAAAAAAAGAAAACATTCATTCTTTTGACCCAAAGCCACAGCTTTCACTGTGACTTGAAGGCATGAGTTTATTTCAATTGTTTTACACATAGCTGTTAGCTGCTTTTTCTACAATGGATTTCAGTACAGCTTACAAACAATGGTAATGTACACTTCAGGGAATCAAGAAAGTCATTAAAACTTAGACTCACCTCTCACAGGACAAACAGACTCCAGATAAGAACTCCTGTCAATCAACAGCCTAAGCTTCCCTGCCTACTGCCTATTCCTGAGAGGAAAGCTCCAAATATAAAAATTTCCTTTAAGTTTTTAAACTTCTGTCCCTGCTCTCTGTCTCTGCAGAGTTCCACTCGGCTGGTAGACACCATCCAGAAACCAGCTGCAGACTACAAACTGCTCCAAAGGTGATCTACAGCACTCCAGCCTAGGAGTTCTAACAGGGAAATCCTTGACTTAACTGAAAACTGATGGTATTGATGGATAGTCACTGCCCTAATCCTCTCTCAGCCTTTGACTAATATCCCAGCCTTCCTGGGCCCTGACAATCGCATCCTAATTTCACCAGAAAGTAGCCACAGAAGAGAACAGATTGTCCCTTATCCTCAATAAAACGCTAAAATATTAGACCAAAAGGAAACTCCATGGCAAAGGGAACAAAATGGCTACCTATAGAATCTGTTGGCATACCAAGATTATATGGCCTTAAAATTTTTATTCTTTCTGTGCTAACCAAACAGATATATATGATCAGGCCATGCATCTTTTGACACATTAAAATTTTGCTTCCCCTCCTAGATAAAGAATGCTAAGACCTTATCAAGGATTAGACAGGGACACATAAGATCCTGTCTCGATCTTGAGCCTGAAAGCCATCTTATAGTAAAGACAAACTAGGTCCAGTCCTGTTTATGATTAAACCTGTTTCTCAAGGATTGGGCTATGCCCCACCTGTAATCCTAACTACAAATGTTTCTGTATTGCCTGTTTCAGGAAATGGCAACTATGCCTTTGTTTCAAAAGGTTATTATGACCACCTTGTAATGAATATGTTGTTATGACCACCTTGTGACCACCTTGTTATGACCACCTTGTCTTTGTTTCAAGAGGTTGTTTTTTTTGTTTTGTTTTTTTTCCAGAGCTGAGGACCGAACCCAAAGCCTTGCGCTTGCTAGGCAAGTACTCTACCACTGAGCTAAATCCCCAGCCCCTGTTTAAAAAAAAAAAAAAAAAAAAAAAACATATATAGTTACGCACTTTTTAAAAATATTTATTTATTTTTATGTATATGAGTACACTGTAGCTGTACAGATGGTTGTGAGCCATTATGTGGCCCCACTTACTCCGGCCCAAAGATTTACTTATTACTATATCTAAGTACACTGTAGCTGTCTTCAGACACACCAGAAGAGGGCATCAGATCTCATTACGGATGGTTGTGAGCTACCATGTGGCTGCTGGGATTTGAACTCAGGACCTTTGGAAGAGCAGTCAGTGCTCTTAACCACTGAGCCATCTCTCCAGCCCGTTTCAGGAGGTTGTTATGATCAACTTGTTATACTTAGGTTCTGTTCCTGTAACCCCACCTATTTGCCTGCCAAATCCCCCATTTGGAAACCCCCTAACTCCTGAACTATGAAAACTCTTATCTTCCCCCTGTCTAATGCTGATCTCCTGATCTCTGCCTTTAGAGAGAGGCAGCCCATGTGTACAAGTCTTTAAAGGCTTGCTTTAATGGCCATGATGATCTGGGTCAGTGGTGGTTTTCCTTGTCCTATCTGACAAACCTGCATTACCAAGGGGCAAAGCAGATGCTCAGAGTAAATAATGCTTAACAAAAGCCTGGGGAGGCGACAATTCTCAGGGAAGCCCTGGAAGACTTGAAAGGCCCTAAATTAGGAAAGGAAGGCATTGTACATGTGAATGAACCTAAGATTAGCTCTGAGTATCTCTCCTTGAAAGGTGGCTAGGTGTGGCAACTTGAGCTAAAAAGAAAGTAGAGACAGGTATTAATTCCAGCAATTGGGAGGCAGAGGCAGGCAGATCTCTGTGAGTTAGAGCCTGTTCTACATAGCAAGTTCTAGACCAGCCAGGGCTACATAGTGAGACCCTGTGTGAGTGTGCCATTACCTCCTGGTGGCAGTCAAGAAGTCCCAGATCTGGCCGGGCGTGGTGGCGCACGCCTTTAATCCCAGCACTTGGGAGGCAGAGGCAGGTGAATTTCTGAGTTCAAGGCCAGCCTGGTCTACAGAGTGAGTTCCAGGACAGCCAGGGCTACACAGAGAAACCCTGTCTCAAAACAAACAAACAAACAAAAAAAGTCCCAGATCTGCACTCTGATAAGCCACAAATATTTAGGTATGGATTACTTTAGGCTTCTGCTAGGCTCCCACCATGAATGTCCCATGCCCTGGTGTATGCACAGTTCTGGTGTGGGACAAATTCAACAGGAACGCTGCAGCTTTTGGAGGCATCCTGAAATGTGGTAAGCTATAAAGATGATCCTAGGAGAGGATGGTCTTCTGCCTCTCAGGTTGGAGAAATACTAGAAGCTTTGAACCTTCATCTCACCTCAATTGCAATGTGTGTGTATGCATGAAAATAAATGATCTTTCTTTGCCCTGTACCCCACAGCACAGTGCTTCTAAAATGTATAGAACTTCCCTAAGTGACAGAGACTTTTACTATTCTCAACCAGGCCAGAATTTACGCTAATATGTGACTGTTGGTGGGGATTCTCATAGGACCACCATGGAGCCTGGTCACCAGAAAGACTGCTTCGTGATTAGAGAGCTGGGATTCCAAGACCCATCCTCTGTCTCTGGGGATCACTTATGGCCAGTGCTTGGGCATCAATCATGACTATGTAACAAAACTTCCATTAAGGGTCCTGAACAATAGGCTTTAGGGTAATTCCTCATGCCATTTGAATTGCAGGATGGTGGACCCACTGAGGACATGGGAGTTGGGAAGGCTGACCTCCATGGTTGCCCCCTTCTCCTTAGCGGCTCCTCAGTTGCACTACTGACACCAAAAAGATAAACCTAAGTATTGTGTTCTGAGTTCTGAGTTTATTTAATTATCACAATTATCAAACCTACAGAAAGGGCATGAGGCTCTTGGGTAGTGAGAGGCACAGGTAGCCCATGATTTGGAAGTGACATCTGAAATGGGGGCAGTGAGAGGGGAAACTGAGCCTTTAACTTGCAGGATCTGATATGAATCCTTAGTAACTAGTATTAGAATTGTACTAATTTCTTGGACACACAGTGGTGTCTCAGAAATAACAAACCACACAAGCCTCTCTGAAGCTGCAAAGGGTCAAAAGCTCTAGAGAAACAGCCTTGTCACCTCAATTAGGGTCAGGTGCTCCTTCAGACAGATGTCCAGAGCCTGCAGGAAATCAGGCTCCTCTCTTAAATACTTGAAACCAGAGTAGTTGGTCTACTATAAATGAGAATTTTAAAATTCAATCCCCTCTTATTGCTCATGCAGATCTGAAATGATCTGACCAGATGGCTGGTACTCTGTAATTCTTGGATTGCTCTCATCAGTTGATGAATTAGATTTTTTTTTTCTCTTTTCCACCTCTCACATGAACATGTTCTTGTACAGACTTCCTGCAATCCCCCATTGACTGGGCTCTAATGCCAATATTTCAGGGATCCTCACAGCTGCCTTGAAGTCAAATTGGGTCAATAAGAAGCCTCGGGTTGAGAGTGGCTGTGCTTTCTTGAGCTCAGAGGGGCTGATGGGCAGCACTGACAAACAGGAAGGATGGGGAGGCCACTGTCCAGTATCCTCCTCGCCTCCACTTCTCCTTCAAGTCACCAAAGGGAGCAAAGGTGTATTTTTTTTAATGATAACATATTGAATATGCTCTGTATGTCAGGCCCTTTAAGAAACAGCTTACACTGCCAGGCGGTAGTGGCGCACGCCTTTAATCCCAGCACTTGGGAGGCAGAGGCAGGCAGATTTCTGAGTTCGAGGCCAGCCTAGTCTACAAAGTGAGTCCAGGATAGCCAGGGCTATACAGAGAAACCCTGTCTCGAAAAACCAAAAAAAGAAAAAGAAAGAAAGAAAGAAAGAAAGAAAGAAAGAAAGAAAGAAAGCTTATACACACACTCACACTCAAACACACATTCATACACACACACACATTCTCACACACACATTCACATTCTTGCACACAAGAGAGACTCACACATACACACATACACACACTCACATTTACACACTCATATACATATACACACTCTCACACACACACACACACACACACACACACACACACACACACACACTACTACCACTACTACTACTACTACTACTTATTGGTTGTCTAAGTAATCTCTTCTTGATGCAAATTAGTTTTGTCTGTAAAAGTTAGGATAGCTTTAGCAACTACCCTCAAAGAGTGCCTGACAGAGTCAATGCTTAGTAAATGTGAGCTATTTATCCCTGGCACAAGGTAGGATTTCAGAAAATGCTCCGGGAAGATAAAGCCATAGAGTCTGGCTATAATCAGTGTTCCATAATAACAAGTGCACAGGCACAAAATTCTGGAATCCAGGAGTCCTCAGCTCCAGGACAAATGTCTCAGTTCCCTTCCCAGAACCAAAAGGATCTACCAGCAAACAGCTTTCCCTGCTTGCTTATGAACAACTGATGCTGAAGCCACACTCAAATGCTTGCTGTGGCTCTGTTAGGTGAGGCAGATCCCAAAATAAACCAAAGAAAGGAGACAGGAAAATCACTTCCAGGAACAAGCAACTCCCAGTGACGATACTGACAGTAATAACGATGGCAGGCAAACTCCAGGGGTGAGACCTGTAGCTGTCTCAGTGCTGTTTGGCTGAATCCAAGTCCCCACCTGGCCCAGTGGGAAGACCTAAAAAGTCACATGTGCCAGGCTGCAGCAGGTAGTCTGGCAATCTGCCTTCCAATAAGCCTAGCCTATAACACAAACAGCCCATATACCCTAGTAATCTTCCCTTTGAGGCAAAAGGAAATCAGAGGTACAGCCTTCCCATCAAAGACCAAAAGTCCTTCCAACAGAAGGACAGAACTGGTTGGCTGAGATAGGGTCAACAATTATCTATAAACTTGCCCTTGTTTTCAACATCCCCAAACAGTGCTCACCATGTCTGCCTCTGGCTCTCAAGCAAGAAACACTGTACTAAACATTCTGTTTGTGCTCATCCCTGCTCCCTCATCAAAACTGCGATTGAAGGAGGAAGAAAGAACATCTGATAACCATGAAAGTCTTTCCTTCACATCCTAAGTTCCCTTCCTCAGGTAAGATCAGCAGGAAAAGAAGGCTGCATGCTCAATGCACCCTCAGTAGTGTCCAGTTCCACAAGTGGACTAAAGATGTGTACAAGTGGGGAATTTACCTCTGAAAACCACAATCTCTAAACCAAGTGATACACTGGGTAGAGGACTTTGAATCTACAATGTGCTTTAGCTGCAACAGCCTTTGCAGTGCTTTAAGAGAATTTTGTACAGAAGTGTCTACAAGGAGCTCTTGAGAAACTACAAGCTAGAGGGTGTTGTCAAAGGAGCATCAGTTCCATGTACAATGAGTGCTTCTCTCTGGTTCCCAGCTCTCAGAGCCCACTCCTCACTTAGTCCTAGCTCTTCCTTACAAAGAACACATGTAGGGGCTCTTCAGCCACTAGCAGCAGTGCCACTGCCAGAGGGCTAGGCTCAGCTCAAAGTCTGAAATACTAGTGCTGTCCTGCTTGTTAGTGTGGACCAAGGGCTTGACGGGGACTACTGACCTAGCCAAAGGGACAGAAGTAGAAGTAGGATCCCAGAACATCAGCCTCCATTGACTCCACACACTTTCCAGTTTACAAGACTACCAGTAACCTGACATAAAGTCAGAGGACCATAGCCACATCTTCTACCTCCCAACTCCTGAGAGTCTCTCCATGCTATTCCTCAAAGGCGGAACTCTGTTCTCAGGGAAGCTGAGAGGGGACAGGCAGAGTTGGACCTGCTGAATCCAATACCTCTTTCTACCTCTGTTCTTAAACTTCCCTCTGCTGAAGCCATGAGCTCTCACTTGGCTTCTTTGGGGCTTCATCAGTCTTCTGCAGCAGCTCCTACCCACATGCAAGCCTAGCAAGAGTGATCCTGCTGCTGGCACAGCAATGCTATCCTGGCAGCACAGCAGCAACGGGGGCTGTGAGGACATGGTGATGAATATCAGCGAGGACCTGAGGAAGCTGTACGATGGCTGCTGCCAGAACTTGCCATCCACTTTGCCACAACACAGAACACAAGCTGCCTGAACCTGAGAATAGTCTCAGCGTTGGCAGAGCAGGCTCAAGGACAGCTGGAGCTGGAAAGGAGAAGTGGGAAGACAGCAGATCAAGGCTCCAAGGCCCATGACATTTGACATCAGGTGAATAATGCAACAAGTCATCTAAACTTTTGAGCTCAGCATTTCCACTGGAAGATAGAGTCTAATAGTTCCTAAACAACATGGTATACATGAGGAACTTAGCAGTGGGTCTGATTATAGTAAACATCTCACAACTGCAGGTCATTGTCATTATCACTTGAAACCCTGGACTCAGGGTCATAAAGGAGTTAGAAAGTTGTTCCCTCTGAAGATACTTCAGTTACAATCAGGCAAGGACCAGCCCCTTTTTTTCTTGGCACAGGTTCCTTTAACAGAACATTTGGGCCCAGCACCAGTGCTCAGGACTCTCCCATGAACACTATTTCAGCAGCATTGAGCCAAGCAGCAGAGCCCAAAATAGCATTTGCAGAGCAAGGCACATGTCACTGCCTCTCCTATGCTTCACAAAGTTTTCCATCACTTGCTCAGAAAGCACGGCCACCCAGCACAGACCTTCCTCCCCGGGCACTGATACACCACACACTGCTCTGCTGGAGAATGAGGTTCCCAAACCCCACTGCACTGCAGCTACCACTGTGATGGTCATCATGAGAATGCCTGCTCCCAACCTTCAAGAACAAAGGCATTTGTGGTTTTAAGTCAGTGTTTCTAAGGAGCAGAGCAAATATGGTACCTGGTTGAAGGGTCTGCCACTCTTGAGTTGGGTGGAACACCTCCAGGATCTCGGTGTCTAGCTCCTCCTCTTCCCTGGTCTCCTTTGTATCTGATTCCTGGTGGATGCTCTTCTCTGGGTTGGTGAGTGCAAAATTATTCTGAGAAGAGAAAATAGTGCGTGATCCACCACTACAAGAAGGCAAGAAGAAAGAACTAGCTTGAGGTGATACACCCTCCCTGTATGCCCCTCCTCATCTTCAGACACGTTTCAACACCTGCAATACCTCACACAAGGTCAGCCTCAGAACCAGCACATGAAGCAAAATGGTTAAGTGAACACAGCATATTTTCGGGTATATACGGTATTTTTGTACACGTACAGGAACACCACCAGAAGATTCCATATTCTCTTGAAGGGGTTAAAGAAAATACTAGGGAGAGGGTTAGCACTGTTTTTACTTTCTGTTTAACTGCCTCAAGTAAATATGCTGGTGGCTGAGTTCTAATTGATTCCCAAGTAGTCTGGCAAGTTCCCTGGAGATCAATAGGGCATAAATGTTCTAAAACATTCCAAACCATGGAGTAAAAGTTACAAGTGGAAATGGGCTGAGGTAAGAACATATCCCAGCTGGAAACTGCTCGCCAAACTTGCTTCTCCCCACACCACGGACATCAATGACAGGAGGATGGAATCCACTCTGAGTTTAGGAGGCTGGGAACATGAACACCAAGTGTTGTTCATTGTTTCTTCCTGCTCTCCCTATTATTTAATGTTTATTTTTATTTTATGTGTATAAGATCCTGGGGAAGTTGCCTTTGGAATAGTAGGAGGAGCCACACTAGCACAGGAACACAGGAGGCGACCCCAGCCACCCCACTCCCCTTCATTACTCTTCATCCACTTCCCAACTCCTACCCTAGTCGTGTATTTCTTAGAGACTTCCTTTAAGCCACATCTGCGATGAGTACTTTACATAAACCTCACTTTGATTTCTCAACAATTCTAACCCTGCCTGGGTAGTGTAACATGCAGGTACTCCCTCCAGTACTATCCCAGCACTAGAAAGGAACTCTCGCCTGCCTGGGTCCCTTAGTGTCTCCTCTTTAATTAGCTGTCAGAGGAAGGGTTAAGGTGCTAAGGTGCTGCTGATGACAATACAGAGCCTCTCCAAGAATTCTCACATTTAACAAGAAATAAAAGCATGAAATTTAGGTGGCAGAATTTCATACCTTGTTAAGAGCCAGAAAAGAAAATATCTTAGGCAAAAGACTGCTCTTAAGTCATTTCACAGATTAATGAGAACACTGACTACGCACAGTGGTAAAGAACTGGAGCTCTCTGACATACAACACAAGTTCAAATCCCATCATTTGTGTGACTCTGGGCAAGTTATTTAACTTTTGAAGGATAGGTCTTTAGTTCATATACTATAAGCCACTAGCTCTGAGAACATGGTACCTGTCACCACCACCACCGCTGCCACCATTATCATCATCATCATCACCACCACCTTACTTATAAAAGCAGTCTATGCTTCTAGGTCAGGGAAGTCTGTGTTATAACTTGGAGTAACTACACAGCACAGCTTCACTCAGAACAGGTTGAGGGGAGACCACTCTGTGCCCCAGGAGTTCAGCCTAGCTCAAATCCCTCTTAGCTATTCAATTTTAAGTCCGCACAAAAATTAATACAAAAGGCAGGAGTTAGGAGCTGGAGAGATGGCTCAGTGGTGAAAAGCACTGCCTACTCTTCCAGAAGACCCTGGTTCAATTCCCAGCACCCACACGGCACCTCACAACCATCTGTAACTCCAGGGAATCCAGAGCCTGCTTCTGGCTTCCACGGACACTGCAAATACATTGTGCATAGAAATACATGCAGGCAAAGCATTCACATACATAAAATTAATAAAAATAATGTTTTTAAAGAAAAGAAAAATAGACTGTGTGTAATGATGAGTGTGACCCACAGTGCACATCTGTAAGCATAGCATAGCACTTGAGAGCTCAAGTGACAGCAAGAGGGTCAGGAGCGCTCAAGTCTAGCCTCAGTTATATAAGCAACTGTAAGGCCAGCCTACACTATATAAGAGCCTGCCAATGGGAAAAGGAAGAATGGTAAGGAGAGAGAAAGAGGAATAGAGAGAAGGAGAAATAAGAGACAAGAGAGGAGAGAATGAGTATATGAATTAAGAACAAAATAGCAGATGTGTTTGTGAGACTACAGAGGAGAACTTGTCAGGAGGATGTAACCATCCAGGATTTCCAACTACCAAGTCTCCTGAGGCAGGTACTGGGTCCAACCTTTAATAACTGTATGTCCAGGATCTAGCACACAAGACTTAGTTCATAACAGCTGAATGAGTGTGTGTGTGTGTATATGTGTGTGTGTGAGTTAGTGAGTGAATGAATGAATGAATGAATGAATCATACATCATAGACAGGTGTGACTTTGGGGCTTTTGACAACCCCTAATCCCTGAGTCTTCTGCAGATAGGTAGCAATATCATATTTAAGAATAAAGACAGTGGGGTGTGGTGGCGCACGCCTTTAATCCCAGCACTCAGGAGGCAGAGGCAGGCGGATTTCTGAGTTCAAGGCCAGCCTGGTCTACAAAGTGAGTTTCAGGACAGCTAGGGCTACACAGAGAAACCCTATCTCGAAAAACCAAAAATAAATAAATAAATAAATAAATAAAGACTACTTTATCTGCTAAGTATCCAGAACCTATGTTTGCTAGGACCAAGCCATGCTGGCTAGCCCCTGGCCCAAAGGGCTAGACCACAGGATTAGAACACTATTAATAAACATTTCCTCAGAACTGTGTAGATGACTGCCTCCAGGAGCCAGGCAGAAATAGGTGAAGATGAGTGAAGTGGGCCAGGTGAACACAACAGGGAGCACTGAGTCTGTGGGGAACTTCAAGGTCGGGAAACTGCTAATTAAGGTCAAAGTCTACCATTGACTGTATAGCCTTCTGGGACTCAGTGAATAGTGGGGAACTTCCTTGTTAACAGAGTTTCTCCTTCTCTGACCTTGTCTGGGATTTTCTAAGCTCCCACACTGGTCTCTACCTAAAGAATGGCACACAGGATCAATGTCCTTTCTTCTGACAAAACCTGTCCAGTCAGCACCTGAGACTCCAGAAATGCTTCCCCATGCTAATGAGCTATGCCAGGAACCCTAAGGCCTCAGCCAGTGACCTTTGCCTATCCTAGTCCCTATCCTCAGGCCCCCTAACTTTATAACTTCAATCACCCTAAGTAAAGTTGATCTGCCTACTGACAAGCAGCCCCAGTGTGATCATTCACCATACGAACTGTTTGACATCTCCCATTGCCCTTTTAGACCAACTCAGCCAATCCTTGAGAGCAGGGAGACCCATACTTTGCTAAAGAAACTGCCACTCTGCTGCACATGCCTGCTACACAACTTGAACACAAACAGAAATCTGGGTTTTTATGTGAACTGTTCTCATTTTTAGACTACTAAGAAGACCAAACCAAACACCTAAGCTTTAAATTGAAACTTTGCTTTAGTGTATCAAGAGGTAATTCCAGGATGTGTGACAGTTAGCAGGAGAATAAGTCTCATAACCTAGTGTCTTAGTTAGGGTTTTACTGCTGTGAACAAATACCATGACCAAAGCAACTCTTATAAGGACAACATTTAATTGGGGCCGGCTTTACAGGTTCAGAGGTTCAGTCAATTATCGTCAAGTCGGGAGCATGGCAGCATTCAGGCAGGCATGGTATAGGAGGAGATGAGAGTTCTACATCTTCATCTAAAGGATGCTAGGAGAAGACTGGCTTCCAGACAGCTGAGATGAGGGTCTTAAAGCCCATGTCCTAGGACACACTTCCTCTGACAAGGCCATACCTCCTAATAGTGCCACTCCCTAGTCTAAACATACACAAACCATCACATTCCATTCCCTGGCTCCCATAAGCTTTTCAAGCACATGAGCCTATGGGGGCCATATCTAAACATACTATAATGCAAAATACATTTAGTCCAACTTCCAAAGTCCCCATAACCTATAGCAGTCTCAACAATGTTAAAAGTCTAAAGTTCAAATTCTCTTCTAAGATTCATTCAATGACTTAACTGTAATCCTCAAAGTAAGACAGGAAACCAGCTGGGCAAACTCCAAATTCTACATCTCCATGTCTGATGTCAAATGGTTTTCAGATCTCCACTCCTTTATCATCTTTGTTGACTGCAACAAACTTATTTCTCCTGGGCTGGTTCCACTCCCTGTTATCAGCTTTCTTCTGCAGGTATCCCACGGCTCTGACATCTTTAAATATCTTGGGGTCTCCAAGACAACTTCAGCTCTTTGTTCCAATGTCTGGGATCCACACATGATCTTCTGGGCTCCTTCAAAGGGCTTGGGTCACTTCTCCAGCTCTGTCCTCTGTAGCATTCCAGGCTCTGATTGATTCCACTCCACTGCTGCTGTTCTTGGTGATCATCCCATGGTACTGACATCTCCAATATATTGGTGGAGTCTTCTGCTGCAACTAGGCTTCACCAATAGCCTCTTATAGGCTCTCTTCAAGCCTAAACTACTTTGCACAACCACTTCAGTCCTGGGCCATCAACTACAACTGAGGTTGCACCTTCACCAATGACCTTCCCTGGCCTCTCACAGTGCCAGGCCTCAGCTGCTCTCCGTGACCCCTTCATACCTTCAAAACTGGTACCACCTGGGTGGTTCTTACAAGTTATCAAGTTCAGCTGCAGCATGAGGTACAACCTTGGCTATCTCTGTTCTCTCAGAAAACACTTCCCAGAAGATTTCACCTCAGTGATGCTGGTCTCTTCTTAATCACTGCTAGTTTCTTAGCTCCAGCTAATCAGCATCAATTGTCCCAGTAGTCCCTTCTATTCTTGACTCTAAAGATAGAGCCACATGGCCAATGCTGCGGAGCTCTGCTGCTTGCCGAGCTGGACTTTATTACATTATCACCAGCTTTCTGTTTTCCAGCTCCCTTAATGCCTATGCTTGGCTGTCCTGGAACTTGCTTTGGTGACTGACCTTGAACTCAGAGATCTGCACAGCTCTGTCTCCTGGGATTAAACATGTGTACTACCATGCCTGGACTTAGCTTTTCTTCAACCAGAACTTCCTTTGCCCCAGACTGGCCTTGAACTCAGAGATCTGCTTGGCTTTGTCACCTGGGATTAAAGGTAGGTACCACCATGCCTGGTCCTAAACTTAGCTGGGTGAAATCTTGCCCCCAAATCCCATCCCTTTAATCTGTTAACTCCTAAAATACAGGATTCAGCTTCATTCTACTTCCTGTTGCCCCGTTAATACTTGAGCCATATATTTTATATTTTTCCTTTCTCAGCTTGCTTGTTTTCATTAAAATATTCTTCATAAGAGTAAAATTTAGTAACCACACAACAGAATTTATACCAGGCTGTTTTGAGACTTCCTTTATCAAAGCAAATCTAAATCTCCTTGCCTTAGCCTCAGGCAGACTATTCAAACAAGTGCAAAACACAGCCACATTCTTCACCAAAATATCACAAAAACAGTGTCCAGGCCACATATTGATAGTCTTCTCTACTGAAAGTTCTTGGGCCAGGTCTGTACAATTTAAATCACTCTCAGCAACCAAGTCTTCCATATTCCTACTAGGATGGCCCATTAAGCCCTACTTAAAGCATTCCATTGCTTTCCAAATCAGGGAGTCCCAAAATCCACATTCTTCCCAATACAAGCATGGTCAGGCCTATCACAGCAATCCTTGGTACCAACATCTGTCTTAGTCAGGGTTTTACTGCTGTGAACAGACACCATGACCAAGGCAACTCTTATAAGGACAACATTTAATTGAGGCTGGCTTACAGGTTCAGAGGTTCAGTCCATTATCATCAAGGTAGGAGTATGGCAGCATACAGGCAGGCATGGTGCAGCAGTAGCTGAGAATTCTACATCTTTATCAGAAGGCTGCTAGGAGAAAACTGGCTTCCAGGCAGCTGAGATGAGGGTCTTAAAGCCCATACTCACAGTGATATGCCTACTCCAACTAGGCTACACCTACTCCAGCAAGGCCATATCCCCAAATAGTGCTACTCCCTGGGCCAAGCATATACAAACCATCACACCTAGAGAAGCAAGAAGTCCTTTACTGTATGGCAGATTTTTCTTGGGGAGATGCAACACAATGGTCTACTAGTGCCAGAAAAGGAACCCAGTTATTACAGCACCAAAGTCCAATTTGGTGACCCAATAAAAATGTTAATAAGGTTACTAACAGAAATAAAGGAGAAATTACTTACAAGGAGCAGGGATAGCTCAGAAGCAGCTTTGTCACCAGAAAGCCCACACTGACAACCCTGGCATTTTGTCCATAAGCCTGGATGCAGCTCCACAGTCCCAGGGTCTTCCTGCAGTGTGGCTGCTTCTTGTCCACCCACATGCACCACCCCTGCAGTGTTTACTCCTTTGTACACTTGCAAGGTTCCCCAAGAACATTCCAAGTGTTTGTACTTCCTGGATGTATGACCTTTTGTTTGCCTCCTACCTACCACACCTTCCACTCTACAGGCAAATGCTGCAACTTGGAGGAAATGGTGTAATTTGGAAGAACATGCCATTTAATGCTCTTCAAAACCCAGACAGGGGTAGGAGAGTTCATGCTGATGACTGGGGAGACAGGAAAAGCTTCTTTTTCTGGATTTCATTAACAAAGCTAACAGATTAGGTCCATCCAACAACAAAGCTGCTGCAGGTACCTGACATGGTTTCCTCCATAAAAACAGACCAAAACAGAGAAAACAATCATGTTTGCATAGTATTTGAAGCACAGCACTTGGGTGTGGTAGGGATGTGGCAGAGACATCATAAAGAATACAGATCAATTGTGGTGTGGTGGTTTGAATATGCTTGGCCCAGGGAATGGCACTATTAGGAGGTGTGGCCTTGTCAGAAGAAGTGTGTCACTGTGGGCGTGGGCTTTAAGACCTTCCTAGTTGCCTGAAAGTCAGTCTTCTCCTAGCAGCCTTCAGATGAAGATGTAGAACTCTCAGCTTCTCCTGCACCATGCCTGCCTGAATGGTGCCATGCTCCAACCTTGATAATGAACTAAACCTCTGAACCTGTAAGCCAGCCCCAATTAAATGCTGACCTTATAAGACTTGCCTTGGTCCTGGTGTCTATTCACAGCACTAATACCCTAACTAAAACACATGGTCTTAATAAGAAGGGAACAAAGTTTACACAGTTCACTTAAAATCAACTTGAAGTACTTGGTGGAGAAAGAGCTAGCAGGAGAACCCAACAGTTCTCCGTAAGGCCATTTACACCAGAAGCAGTTCCTGCTGGAAAAGCCTGTGGCTGTCACAGGTCCTGAGCCCAGTCTCAGGAGCTAGCACTGAGCTAGCACTAAGAAAGCTCCTGTGCTTCCTTCACACAGGCTTTCCCCAGTTAGGCTCCTGAGAAGCAGCTGGACAGCCACCCCGGCATTGAGCAAGGTAGCTAATGAAGCTCCTAAGGGAACAGATCAGTGGTCCTATCCATCTTCCTGTAGCCAAGAAGCAACCAGGCTGAGCATTCTCAGAATCTCTGCCTACTGGGGGCCCTGAGAAGTACACAGAACCTACCTTAGGCAGATGGTCCTTTGAAACACTGCCTGTAATACAACCTTTGGTCACATACAAATAACCCTCTGGATCCACTAAGTGCAATCCAGCCCCTGTGGAGTGCTCAGACACATGGTCCTTGCAAATAGACAGGAATCATGGCTCTGCTGCGATGCTTTATATGTGCTGGCCCTCTCGAGTAGCTAAACCCTCATATGACCTGTAGAAATTAGCAGGGATCCCACACCCACAAACAAATACACTACACCCAGAGCTGCTAGCAAATCCACCTAAGAGAACGTAGGCGCAACCCAACAACCCCTGCTGCAGCTGAGGCTATGAGCATGCCACAGACATCATTTACATGCATTATAGCTGAAGAAGCTACATGCTCTCAAGTACTCATTTAGAACCAAAGCCAACGCAACCTATCCTGTTGAATTAAATTCCTCAGTCAAAATATACCAACAAGTTGAATGGAGTAAAAAATGAGACTGCTGCCTACAAGAAACTCATTCCACCAGTAACATAACATGGACATAGACTGAACGTGGAGAGATGGAGGAAAAATATCATGCAAACAGGAAGAAAAAGGAGCAAGAGTAGCTGCACAGGTATTAGATAAAATAAAGCACTTGAAAACACAAATAAGGTCATCATATAATAATAAACGGATTAATTCAGCAAGATGAAATAGCATGTATAAATGTATATAGACCCAATGCTGGAACATCCAATTGTACAAAGCAGGCTCTCATGCATAATCATAGGGACTTAATACCCACTTTCATCAAAGGAAAGATAATAGGCAATCAAGGAAAAAATACTGGAGTTGAATTATACTATAGGCCAATTTAACAGATAATTACAGGACACTTCATCTAACAGTTTCAGTATATACACTTTTCTTCTCAGAACATGGAATTTTATTCTGGATAGATTATATGTTAGACTACAAGTCTTTAAAAAAAAAAGATTATAAGAACTACACCTGAAAAGACCTGTATTTTTTTTCTGCTCACAATTGAATAAAACAAGCAATCTATAGAGGGACTTTAGAAATTGTATAAAAGGGGTCACACCAATGTAGCTCAGCAGGCAAAGGCACTTGCACCAAACCTGACTACTTTATATTCAAGCCCTGGAACTCACATGGTGGAAAGAAAGAACTGACTCCCACAAGTCACTGTAGGCTCACACCATGCTAAGCACACACACATACCCACACACACACACACACACACACGCGCACACACACACACACACGCGCGCGCGCATGCACTCATGTGCACACACACATACAATAAATAAATACGATAAAAAATTTAGAAGAACTTCTACAAATACATGGGAGGAAATTAATATTATTCTAAATAAACAGCAGGTCAATGATGATGTTTTAAATCAAATTTTCTTGATCCAAATGTAACAATAAGCACCTGTAAACCAGCACTTAGAAGTCAGAGTCAGGAGGATCAGCACATCAAGATCTTCCTCAACTGCACAGTGATTTCAAGGCTACTCCAGAACTATCTCCAAAACTAAATAAACAACAAAACTTCTTGAAACAAATGGAATCAAACCATGACATATCAAAACCTTTGTGATACTATGAGGGAAGTTTACAGCAACCTTCAAAAAGGAAGGAAGGAAGGAAGGAAGGAAGGAAGGAAGGAAGGAAGGAAGGAAGGAAGAGAGAGAGAGAGAGAAAGTGAGAGAGAGAGAAAGAGAGAGGGAAAAGGAGAGGGAGAGGGAGAGGGAGAGGGAGAGGGAGAGGGAGAGGGAGAGGGAGAGGGAGAGGGAAAGGGAAAGGGAAAGGGAAGGAAAGCAAAGCAAAGCTGGGCGGTGGTGGCGCACGTCTTTAATCCCAGCACTTGGGAGGCAGAGGCAGGCAGATTTGAGTTCGAGGCCAGCCTGGTCTACAAAGTAAGTTCCAGGACAGCCAGGGCTACACAGTGAAACCCTGTCTCAAAAAACCCAAAAATAAATAAATAAATAAATAAATAAATGAGAAGACTTTAAACAAGTATAATTTAACTCAATTTTTACCTTCATTAGTATAGCTTACTACTCAAGAACTAGTCGAACCCATAGGTGGTAGAAGGTAAGGAAAACAAGACCAGACCAGACCAGACCAGAGATTTAAGATTTAAAAAAAAAAAAAAATCTGAAGAAGAAAAACAAAATATCAGTAAAGAGTTGTGGTTGGTTTTTCTGTTGGTTGGTTTTATAAGACTTGATCCCACATAGCCCAAGCTGGTAGTGAGCTCACTAAGTAGCCAAGACTGGACTTGAAACACCTCTGCCTCCCAGGCACTGAGGTTACAGATGCATGCCACTGTGCCCAGCTCTGAGTTAGTTAGTTAGAATGTTAGCTAGACTAATCACAAATGTTATGGTTTAATCTGAAGTTTCCTCAATAAGCTCATGTTTTGAGCATCTGTTTCCTAGTTCACTGTACTATTTTAAAGGCACAGGAACATTTATGAGATGAGGTTCTACTAAACAAACAAGTCACTAGGAAAAGGCCTCTGGAGGCCACAAACTCTGGTTGTCACACCTCTTTTTCTGATACCTCCTCTCCTCCACAATGCCACTAGCTTCCACTGCTTGTTCCTGTCCCCACAGTCACTCCACATGTTCTGACCACCACGTCTACTCCATTAGGCCATCCATCCCTGTCAATGGATCCAAAGCCCCTAGAATCATCATTCAAAACACAATTTCCTTCTTTTCTTTTGTTTAGACTTAAACAAATTATCAAGTAATTTGTGCACACCAAACATGATTAGTGATAAAAGATAAAAGAAATAAAATGAGAGATTTTAAAAGGGGGAATATTAGCCAGGTGGTGGTAGCACACATCTTTGATCCCAGTACTCAGGAGGCAGAGGCAGGCGGATTTCTGAGTTCAAAGCCAGCCTGGTCTACAGAGTGAGTTCCAGGACAGCCAGGGCTACACAGAGAAACCCTGTCTCCAAAAACCAAAAAAGGAAAAAATAACAAAAAACAAAACAAAAAAACAAGCATAGGCATTGCAGGATATTTGACCACACTGTGAATCCTGAGATTGTTATTTAATTAGAAAACAAAACAGAACAAAAATAACAAAAAGTATGTTTCTAGTTGTGGTGTGGTTCAGTCCTTGGCACATCCCTCTGGTTGGAAAACAGACATACCCTTAGTACACAGCTTTAATCCCAAACAATGAAGGTAAAATTAGACTGTAGGAAAAAGAAGCCATGTTTAAAAATGATGTCTAGTTTTGGGTGGCAGACAAAGTGATGAATCAGAAAGATTTGACAGAATAGAATATGCCCAACTCTAACAAGAAGAGAGAATAAAGGGAAGCTACTTAAGAGAGAGTTGCAAGTGGGGAGGGGAGGAAGCAGTTTCACCAGGAGAGTTTTACAGAGACAGGTTAAAGACAAGTTAGACAAAGGTGAAGACAGAATGAGTCAGAGAATAAGAAGGAGCCAGAAGATTAAAACAGATTGCCAGAGTTAGTTTGAGACCAAGTAGAGCAATTCAGAAGAGGCAGAGAGAGAAGCCAGATCGAGTCAGTCAGCTGGGAGAGGGGTTTGAGCCAGAATAGCTGAGTTGAACCAGCCAGCTAGAGTTCAGAAAGAAAAGGTGAGTTTATTCAGCAGTAAGTCTCAGAGGCTGAAAACATTCTAGATACAATTGATTCTATGGTGTATAGAAGCTTCTAGAACTAGGCCTAGGTTTGCAGATGGAGGCAGTAAGCCTTGGAGAGGACAATTATTTCTGGAGAATAAAGGTCATTTTCACATAGGACCAGAAGGCTCCATGGTATAGGTTACCAAACCTTCAACACACTATGACCAATCATCAAACTATTCCAAAGAATTGTCTGGTTCAGAATCCCCCTGCCCAAGTCATTCTATTAGGTCAGCATTATTTTAAATATTTTTTTTCTTTTTTAATAATTTATTTATTGATTATATGTAAGTACACTGTAGCTGTCTTCAGACACTCCAGAAGAGGGCATCAGATCTCGTTACGGATGGTTGTGAGCCACCATGTGGTTGCTGGGATTTGAACTCTGGACCTTCGGAAGAGCAGTCGGGTGCTCTTACCCACTGAGCCATCTCACCAGCTCCTATTTTAAATATTAAAACTGGATAAGAACACAACAATCCAATGAAACTAGAGACCAATATAGGTGATGGCATAAATGTGAAAATTCTTAACAAAATAATGGCAAATCAAACCCAACAATGTATCAAAAACAAAACAAAACAAAACAAAAACAAAAAACAATAAAAATTAAGAACGAACAAACCCTACTGGGCTATTGAGATTGATCAGTGAGTAAAAGCATTTGCCCACAAGAGCTGAGTTAGATCCTCAGATTCCATGGTGGATAAAAAGAAATTACTTCCTAGGCAGGTTATCAAATAAGATTTATTCCACAGGTACAAGCATGGCTCAACACACATACACAAATAAACATAATTAATCACATCAACAAAACTGAGGACAAAACCACATGAGCATCTCAACAGATACCAAACAAACAAACAACCCAAAAACCACGTTTAATAAGATTCAGTGGTGCTTAGATTAAAAAATCTAAAACAGACTTGCACACAGTAAATCCACAGTTAACAGCATGCTGCAGCAGAAAGCTGGAATTGTTTATTCACAAATCTGGAACAAAGCGAAAAATAAAGGACATCAAAAAAAAGGTCAAATTACTTGTTTGCAAACGATGTGATTTTCTATATAAGAGCACTTAACAACCTCTCTCTCTCCTCCCTCCCCCCCCTTTCTCACGCACATGCAGAGTAGGTTATCTCCCCCCCAAGAAAATAGAAAGTCGCTTACATTCATAGGTCAGGCTTACCAACAGCCCATACCACAGAAAGATCTACAGAGTTGAGTAATTTTACTCAATTAGTTTTTAGAAGGCCTGGTAAAATTTGTTTAAAATTTGTGCGGGCTGGCTGGCTCAGCAGGTAAGTATGCTCATCACCAAGCCTACAGCAGGAGTTCAATCCCCAGGACTCACGTGGTGGAGACAGGCGACCCCTGAAAGTTTTCCTGACTTCTATGTGTTAGGAAGCACACATATACACACTCAAAATAAACAGATAAATAGGAGGAAATTAATTGCAAAACTTTGTGTGGAACTCAGTCAGCCATGGTGGCACATGATTTTATCCCAGTACTTGGAAAAGTAGAAGCAGCCAGAATCTCTGAGTTCAAGGCCAGCCTGGCCTACAAAGCAAGCTCCAGGATAATTAGAGCTACACAGAGAAACGCAAAAAACAAAAAAACAAAAAACCAAAAAAACTCATGTGGAACTGTGGAACCCCATGAACACAATCCTGAACAAAGAAAACAAAGCTATCAGGGCTGCTGGGCTGTGCCTCTGCTGCGATCCAAATGTGTGCTGGCCTGGGTTGAGCTCCCATCACCACATAAACTGGACATGGCAGCACACAGCTGTAATCCCAGCATTAAGGGTGGAAGCAGGAGGATCAGGAGTTCAAGGTCATCCTCAGCTACACAAGGAGTTGGAAAACAGCCAGGATACAAGAGACCATATTAAAAAGAAAAGAGAAATCGGAGGGGGAAAAGAGAGAGGGAGAAAAAACAACATAAGAAACTATAAACAAAATCATAGGGGGAGTGCATGAGGACATTGGACTGCGCAAAGGGCTTTTGTATTTTACATGATCCCCAAACACAAAACTCCATCACTGGTATACACTTTCTACACAGCATAACCTCAGAAAAGACGTTTCAAGAATGAGATAAATAGAGCCATAAAGATAATCCAGTTGTTAAAGTACTTGCAGCACCCCTAGGAACCATACAAAGGATCAACTAAGTTGTACTGAGTGTATGCACTCTCTATAGATGTGTCCCCACAGACAACATCATAAATACAGTAATAATTTTTAAAAAAATGTAAAGAACTGGAGAAAAACATTTGCAAGATTCTTAGTCACCAAGAGATTACTAACCAGAATATATAAAGAGACCAGACAAACCAACATGAAAAAACTCAATGGCTACATGGAGCTTGTAGTTCCATAGTGGAATGCTTAGCTAACATATATGAGGACCCTAGATTTCATCTCCAGTATTGTTCAGTAACAGGGCACCTACCTGCTGTGCACAAAGCCCTGGACAGACACAGTTTAGACATAGCTAACAAGTATGTGAAAAATATTCGGTATCATTGTGCTGCTAAGAATGGAAGTTCACAGGCTCTTGTGTTTGAATGTTTGGTGCCAGTTGGTGGAACTGTTTGGGAAGCATTAGGAAGTGTGGTCTTGTTGGAGGAGGTGTGTCATTGAGGGCAGGCTTTAAGTTTTCTCAATCCATTTCCAGTCTCTATAAGGTTTGAATAATACCAGCCCCCACCCCCACCCCCACCCCCAGGCTCATAAATTTGAATGATTAGTCATCAGGCTAAGGAGGTGTGGCTTTGTTAGAGTAGGTTTGGCCTTGTTAGAGGAATGTGTCACTGGGAGTACACTTTTGAGACCTCAAAGTCTCTCTGCTTTCTCCCTCTGCCTTTTGATCAGGAGCTCTCAGCTACTGTTCCAGCACCGTGTGTGCCACCATGCTCCCAACGTGATAACAGACTGACCATCCGAAACTGTAGTAAGCCCCCAATTAAATATTTCCTTTAATAAGAGTTGCCTTGGTCATAGTGTTTCTTCATAGCAATAGAACAGTGACTAAGTCTCTCAGTCTCCCCCCCACCCCCACCCCCGTTCCTGTCTCTGCCTCTCATGCTTATAGGTCAAGATAATATAAGTTATCAGCTACTGTTCCAGCACCATGCCTACCTGCACACTGCCATACTTCCTGCCATGATGGTCATGGATTCTGACCCTCTGAAAGTGAAAACTCCCAACAGACTCTTCCATAAGATGCCTAAAGCAACAGCAACACCATTAGCAAAATACAAATAAAAACAGCAAGTTATCATTCTACTGAGTCAGAATGGCTATTATGAAGAAAACACATACAAAGATGCTGGTGAGGATATACAAAGAGGTAATTTTTACACCCAGTTGGTAGCAATATAAATTAGTGTAGTCATTATCAAAAACAGTTAAGGGTTTACTGACACAGAGTCTATCAGTCATACTACTGACCATGTACACAGAACTGAAATCAGTATGACAAAGAAATTACTGCACTACTTACATTTCCTATAGCACTACTCACAACCACTAAGATACAAACCAACCCAGATGCCCAACAGTGGATCGACAGTGAAAATAATAAATAAATAACTGGCACATATACAATAGACACATCTTCAACAGCTTGATGGGACTGCCTGGAGGACACTTTGTTATGTGACATTAGCCAGGCACAGAAGGATTGTTTTATATTTTTAGGTGGTACCAGGAAACAAACCCAAGGCTAGGCGAGTGCTGAACCACCAAACTACATCCCTAGACCACACAGAAAAACCACATGTTCTTAATCACATTGAGGCTAGTCAGTTACTTTCATGATAGGGAACAAAGGAGGCACTTGGGATGGAAAGATGATTAGTGGATACAGGTGCTGTTAGATGAAGTCCAATAACAGAGAAACACAATCTGTTTGATAACAGTCAACTGGGTATTTCAAATTAGCTAGTAGAGAAAAGTTTGAACGTTCCTGAACTGAAGAAATGATAAACATCTAGGGTTAGAAATTGGGCAATCACCTAGCCTGGTGGTTACACATTTTATACATGTACTACACCTCATAAATGTGTATGAGGACTGCATTGATTAAGAATAAAATGCACCCACAGAAAGAAGCAACAGCCTTTAAGCCCTAAGGGGCCTAACATTTTCAACAGTCCTTTTTGCTCAACTTTTTTTTTTTTAAACATCATTTCTTAGTATCATCTTTGAATCAGATTTTAAGAAATCTCAGACTTTAGTGGAAAATGACATAAAACCGGTGCTCTTGTGTTCAATCTGTTCTCTCTGTTCACCAGATCTGGCTCTGAGTGACTAGATTATCCTCCCAGGAATCACAGAAAGTCAGTGGCATCAACATCCCAGACTGGACAGTAAATTCAAAAGAGAATCGAGAAGAGATTTTTGTGGAGAAACAGCATCATAAGAATGGGGTTACAATAATCATGGCCTGGTTAAATTGCTTCCCATGATTCGATTCATCGGAGCCTCACTTGTGAGGGACAGACTATCCCCACTGTACAGATGAGATGAAGGATAAGGCCTACTCACAATCTCACTGCTCAGAAGAGCAAGGACCTACATTCTGGACAGCATGACTCTGAAACTCACGTGTGAAATCAGACTCACTTTTCTATTTCCTAGTTAAAGATCTTAGTTAATGGTGGTACCCTGAATGCTAAGGAAGTAAAGCTGGGACAAGAGGCCACTTTGATATATGTACCAGCATATCCCTCTTCCCAAGCAGATGCTCACGGGCCAGGTGAGAAAAACCACAGTTCCGGGGGCTGAGGAGAGCAGAACAGTGTCCTGACTAAAAGATGAGAGAGGCGGGTTGCTCTTGGTCAACTCTAAAATAAATCTTGTGTTCCAGCACTCACAGCTGGCTTCTCATGGCTCCTTTCCATGCTAGAACATAACACTCTCTCCTCCTTATCACATCATTCCAAATATCAATGTCCTCTCTTCTGACTAGCAAGAACTCCCAACAGAGGTGTTAGCTGACAAACAGATTAACCAGCCATACACACTTTCTGGTGCTTGTAGTTGCGTCAGATAGTTTTAAAGGCTAAATCAAACCTTTAAGATCAAAGAGAATGAATAAACCCTAATCATAGATGGTAGACACTGTGAACAGAAAGTTCTGAAAAGAAGATGTATCTGGCTGTGAACAAAAATTCCCAGGAGGAATCTCTGTCTGCAGAAACTGACTGGCTGATTAGAATTTTAGTACTGTGGAGAGACTGGAATGTCACAGGTCCAGAGCCTAATTACCTTCTCTTGGGCTAAGATCTGGTCCTCCAGAACAGCCATGCTCCGCATGCCACACACACACACACACACAGACACACACACATCAGAGCATCCTGTGACAATAGATAAAAAAAACTTTTAGAATCTACTGACCCAACAAACAACTACCTTCTTCTACCAGTCTGAGGACATTCTTGGTAGTGTCCTCAGATAGCATCTTGAGCCTATAGAAAGCTTCACCCATCTTGATGTAGCTTCATCTCTGATAGACTCACTCGCCTTGATTTATGATCTGTAAACACTTTATGAAACTGCTGCCATGTTGGAACATGGAATATTTTGGGTAAGCAAAATCTGTGTTTATAGATCATGGTCACTCAAAATGCTTCCCAAATAAGCTATTTCTTATTCCCTTTAAGATGAGAGCTGTGGGCTTTTGTGTCAACAACACTGTGACATAGAGAGACTTCTAGGGTAGCATATTACAACCCTCCTTTGAAAAATTAACCACTGGAATCCATACTCCCATACTAAAAACAACATCTGGTATTTATTTGCCATATTGTACTAGTGCTGGTATTTACCTATTCAATCATATTTAATCTCAATAAAAATTTGTGAAGGAGATAGCAACGAGTCTCTCAGATGAGGAAACAAACCTCAGACATGGTCACAAAAGAGAACATAAGGGCTGTGTTCGTCTCACTAAGCTCCACAGCCTCCCCACCCACTCACAGCATCTTAGCAGACAAGAACCTCACAGGCACAGTCCCTTCAGCCCTTATCCTCCTCTTATGATGTGGCATCCAATTTAACACTTCTGGATGCTATAACAAAATATCTGATAAAAGCCACTTTAGGAAGAAACGGTTACTTTGGCTAGTGTCTTAAAAAGGGATACAGTAAGGGAAGGAGATGGCTCAGTGGCTGAGCACACTGGCTGCTCTTCCAGAGGACCAGTTCACAAGTGTCTATAACTCAAGTTCCAGTGGATCCAAAACCCTCATACAGATATACATGCAGACCAAATACCAATGCACATTAAAAGGGGGAAGGGTGTCCTTTGTGGGGAAAGGCATGCAAGAGCCTAGGCTAAGTACTTCCTGGCATCCTCAGTCAAGGAGCAGAGAGGTATGAATATTGGTCCAGCTTGCCTTCTCCTCTCCATGTAGTCCAGGATCCCAACTCAGAATGCTGTCACCAGCTGCTAGAGCAGGTCTTCCCACCTCAATTAACCCATCTACAAACTCCTTCACGGACATGCCCAGACATTTGTCTCCTAGGCAACCCTCAAGCCTGTCAAGATGACATCGAATATTAAATACTCCCACAAGGGAGTATGACATCAGGTGCTGGGTAGGGAAGTCTTCCCAGATCACACAGATACGCACAGATATCCTGCCGTGGGTAGGTATCAACCAACACAAATGCCTTCAAGCAGGACAATTCCAGTTCAGCAAGAACACTGCTTGGACTCCAGGCTCTGAAGAAAGGGTCATAAGCACTGATTCCATTTATAATACCAGCAAGGTGACTGGCTGGCTGCATAATTTGGATTTTAAATGCCATCGGGGCAGCACTTTTATGATATGAGAGAAAAGATGCTTTAACTCCTACTGCTCTTAGCACATGATGAGAGATTATGACAAACAGACACAGTTTAGGAACAGACAAGGATAAAAGCAGCTTCTCTTGATGAGAGTCGGTATTAACATTTTTCTGAGACTAGACTCAATAGAGCTAATATAAATGGGCCAGAATAATTACGGTTCTGAAAGCTCATCTATTTGGTTAGACTATTATCCAAAGGGGACTTGCTAACACACAGTCCTTAAGTAAATTCATCAGCATGCTTTGTTAATTGTGCATCTGCTTTAGCTCTCAACAGGGAACACAGGGATCCTCCTGAGCTCTAAGTTGAGAAGGGGACACATGTCTGATCCCTCAAGACTCTTGGGTGCCTTTCTGGGTAATTTTTATTATAAGCTATGTCAGAGACATCATGTTGTAACTAGTCCTATCCCCAGGAATCCTGGGATTCCATTCCCATTGTCCTTGAAAAGCCAAAGAAGAAAAGGAGGAGGAGGAGGAGGAGGAGAAAGGAAGACAGGGAGGGAAGGAGGGAGGGAGGGAGGGAGGGAAGGAGGGAGGGAGGGAGGGAAAGAAAGAAAGAAAGAAAGAAAGAAAGAAAGAAAGAAAGAAAGAAAGAGAAAGAGAAAGAGAAAGAGAAAGAGAAAGAGAAAGAGAAAGAGAAAGAGAAAGAGAAAGAGAAAGAGAAAGAGAAAGAGAAAGAGAAAGAGAGAAAGAGCGAGCGAGCATGTGGAGGGGGTTGCAGATCAGGACCAACAGGATCTGTCAGAGAATGAACATCAAAAGCTCAAAAGGATTCGTGACTCCTATCTGTACATTCTCCACTCTACTAAGCAAGTGAGGTTGGGGAAACAAATCACTTCATAGAAAAGGTGGAAGCTTGGAGCCAGAGGTGAACCTTAGCTGAGCTGGGTTGTTATAGAATTCATCACAATTGTCATTTGCACTTCAAGGGCCTCTCTTCCAAAGCTTTACCCAACTTTTAGTAAGAGCCCTGGGGGATTGGGAAAGGTGGCCAGGGAAGGTAAAACTGTAGGGGAGATACTGAGAGCTAGCTGGTCAAGAGCAGTCTATTGCTGTGGAGACACCCCGGGGGAAAGGGTTTAATGTGCTGCGGGCAAGCCAGGCTTCTTTTGGCAATCTCTATCTACCTGTGACAAACACTGCAGCTCTGAACAATGCGGTCTAAGTTAACCAGGACAGGCCCGAGAAGAACAAGAAAAGGAGACATAATCTCTGGACAGAAGACAAGGACGAAGGAAAGGAAGGAGCAGTCTGTTTGGGAGCTGCCAGGATAACCCTGACTTCCCCCAGCTTTTCTCCACATAGTGGTGATTCTGACAAAAGTACTTCAGGCTGGGCGGTGGTGTTGCACGCCTTTAATCCCAGCACTTGGGAGGCAGAGGCAGGCGGAGTTCTGAGTTCAAGGCCAGCCTGGTCTACAAAGTAAGTTCCAGGACAGCCAGGGCTATACAGAGAAAGCCTGTCTCAAAAAAAAAAAAAAAAAAAAAAATACACATAAGAGGGCAGAGGATATGGCTCAGCAGTTGAGAGCACTGGCTAACAGAACAGCCAGCACCCACATGGCATCTTACAACTGTCTGTAACTCCAAGACTGGATACCCTCACACAGATTTACATGCAGACTAAACACCAATGCACATAAATTATTATTTTAAAAAAGAATACACATAAACCATTTCATAGCCGGGTGTGGTGGCTCACACCTTTAATCCCAGCACTTGGGAGGCAGAGGCAGGCAGATTTCTGAGTTCGAGGCCAGCCTGGTCTACAGAGTGAGTTCCAGGACAGCCAGGGCTACACAGAGAAACCCTGTCTTGAAAAACAAAACAAAACATTTCATTCAGTGCTTGGTGCATGGGAAGTTATTATTACTTTATTATCATCATTGTTATCTCCATTGTCTCCTCAAAGGGAAACTGCCATTACCTTTAAACAGGAACTAAAGGAATTGGAAATGAGAAAACTGTTCCCATAAAACAGAAAACTCTAAACCTAGCCCATCCCACAGTGGTCTTGGGGACAACGGTGCTGACTCAGGCCTCCTCCTGCAGGCTCTAATCTATAGGAAGACACTTACTGAGTTCTGACAGCTGAGGCAGAGAGTTAAACAGGAAGTCAACAGCAGCCCCAGCAGCATTCCTGGAGAGGCCATCCTAGTTGAAGGCAGGTGCTGAGGAGCCATAACCAGGACCTGAGGGTACAAGCACAGAAAACAGAAGGTCAGGGCTTGGTTTCTTCCCCACCATCATGGTTCCCATAACAGTGCTTACTCCACAAATGTCAGACAGCTCCTGTACAGAAGTGCAATAGGCCTTCTACTGCTGCTACATAAATCTCTGCAGCTCCCACCTCTCATCACTCGGGTTTGGCCCTGGTTAGAAATGCATGTGCATAACAACCCTGGCCCTTCCTTCCCCTCTGACAGTATCTGGGCTTATAGATAGTGCTACTGGTCATGGTGGAAAAGAAGGAAATTATGCACCTGAACTACATGTGAACAGAATCAGGACCAGGTCCATATCAGTATCTGTAGCACCCTCTTTTAACCATACCCATTATTATCACAGCTGACAACAGATAGCATCAGCATCCCGCAGCAAAGCTCAACATTTCCAAGCCACAAAATCTTCTGCACTGCTCTTTAAATGACCAAACAAATCACGGCATAATTATTTGTAGATATTAACAGTTTTAAAGCATAAGGGCAGAAAGATGTCCTATATTCATGGGTTAGAGACAATATTGTTAAATGACAATCCTAACCAAAACAACATACAAATTCAATGTGATTCTATCAAATCACATGGTGTTCTCTGCAGTTCCCATGTCACATATACACACACTGATACATTAGTACACGTGGTTAAAATAAATTAAACCTAAAACAAAACAAATAACAAACAAACAAACAAAAATTCTGCTTTTAAGCCAGATAGGAGGATCAAGAATTTAATGCCATCCTGGACTACATAGTGAGACCATGTCTTTAAAGCAAAACAAAACAAAAAGTGACAGATAAAACTGTTCTACAGCCAGGAGTACACCTACAGTAGAGCTAACCCAAGTGCTCAACAACAGATAAAGAGATTTAGCCAGGCACAGTGCTGCAAACCTGTAACTCCAGCAGTTGGGAGGTACAATCAGAAGGATCAGGACATCAAAGCCAGCCTTAACTATGAGTTCAAAACCAGACTGCAACAGCCGGGCGTGGTGACACACGCCTTTAATCCCAGCACTCAGGAGGCAGAGGCGGATTTCTGAGTTCGAGGCCAGCCTGGTCTATAAAGTGAGTTCCAGGGCAGCCAAGACTACAAAGAGAAACCCTGTCTCAAAAAACAAACAAACAAACACCAGACTGCACATGTAAGATCTTGTCAAAAAAGAAACAAAAAATTTAAATCTACTATACACACACACACACAGACTATTAACCAGTCATATAAAAAGATTGAAATTGGGTACATACTGGAACACAAAGCCCCAGAACATAACATCAAGTGAAATGGCCACATAGAAAAGGACATATATAATGTGATTTGACCTTCATAAAGTATCTAGAAATCATAAGGGAAGGAAGGAGCATCTGTCTGTCTGCAAGTGGGTGAAGGAAAGGGAGAGTGGGGAATCATGCTTAATAGAGAGTCTCTGTAATTACAATTTGTAATAAAGTTGGACATCAAGACAACTTTACTCAAACTAGCACATAATCTAGGAGGGGCAGGGAGAGAAACAACACTAAGTCAGAGTGACACGAAGCTCAGAAGGATTCAGAATGTGTTAGCCCAGACTCTGGGAAGATGCTTCACATAGAACATCAGCCTGATGCAGCTCTCTCCAGTCCCGTGCAGCGAAGTGACTGAATCAGCTACAGAGGAGTATTTCTGTGTATCTGAGACTATGCTGTTTACATTTCTCTCCTACCCCTGCCATGCTCCACCCTGCTCCGATTTGCTGGTTCTGTGACATTACTGCAGCAAAATGGACCCACTCTCTTAAGTTATTGCCCTTTGACCAGCCCATGTCTTCCCAGGGGCAGACAGAAACCTTCCCTAAGGACATCTGCAGCCCTGAAAGAAAACATCCCTGCTGGACCAGCACTGTGCTAAAAAAGCACAGCCAAACGGAAAAGCAAAGGCTTAGGGCTAAAAATAGCTGCTACATTCACCCAGCAGCAACAGCTTTTGCTTTCTGCCAGTCTCCCTCTCCATTTTTTTTTTTTTAATCACAAAATGGAACTGCTGAGTGCCACACAAGTTCCTCCCAGCATCCTGGCTTCCTGGGGGCACCAATCACACTGAGACAGAGAAGGGGTCCACAGCAACTGCACTGTTCTGAGCAGGTACCTGTCCATATCCAGGGTGATGGAAAGGGGCCAGGCTGGCTAAGGATGATCAAGGGAAGGGGCTACCACACTAAGAGATGCTAGGGAGGCCAGGGTCTCAAGAGGACACAGCCCTGGATCTCCCAAATGCCTTTTTATCTTTCTTACCCCTGCAAACTTGACTTGAGAGTCAGGATAATGTGAGGTACATTATCAGAATATAAAACAAAAGAAAATAGTCAGGCATGGTAGCTCACTTCTGCAATCTATGCCCTTGGAAAGTCCGGCCAGGAAGATACTGAGGATACTGGCTCCAGGCCAGTCTGCTGGACCACAGAAGATGCTATCTTAAAAGCAAAGAAAGGAAGGGAGAGGAGGAAAGATAAAAGAAAGCACACTAACCCCAGAGCCACAGATGTCCTTCCTTGCGTGACAGTGCTCATGCATACATGCATGTGCACACACAGTCACATGCTCCCTTCCTACAGTTAGGGGTAAATATGGAACTGGCACTAAGAAAGACAGATGAGAAGGAAGAAGTCAAGGGCAAAATGAGAAATGAACAAGAGGCCCAGAAGAGACTGAGGAGCAGTAGGTGGGAGGTGGCCAATGCAATGTAACAGCTTCCTTATCTCCTAGAGTAGGAAGGGGACCGGAGGGCAGAGGAAAGGCAGCTCCACCGGGTTCTCATCTCCTCCGTCTCCTACACACACTCATGCAGCAGCAACATTTCCTGCCAATACAGAGGATGAGAGATCAAGTGAAAATGGATCCTTCATCTCTCCTCAATGGTCCCACAAGGACCACACAGCTGACCTAGTTATCGCCTCCAATTGTTTTCTCACAAAAGAGAGCAGGCATGGAGTCAGGAATGGGCCATTGAGAAGACTGAGGAGAGATGGAGGTGAAGTGGGGTCAGCTCAAAGGAATACGTTTCCCAGGCTTTGGAGGGATATCCAGAGAACAAATACTAACTCGGTAGTGAGTAGCAGGGGACACATGTCTGTCCTTTAAAGCCCGGCCTGCAGCCCTGCCACTTGGTTTGGGTAGAGAGGATACAGGCAAAGCCTGTCTCGAGCTTTGGCTGAAACCAATGGAGAAGGAGAAAGAGCAGAGTGGAAGCAGACACAGCTGCATTTTGCTAGGATGATCTTCGAACCATAGCAGGCACCCAGGCATCTGGGACCACAAAAGAAAACCTGAACATAAAGCCAAAGTCATGGCACCCCACTAGGCCTGAGGTGAGCACCCTCCCAAAGCACTTGCCATCCACAAACCCGAGTTCACCCTTCAGGGCCAGCCAAACAAACCCTCCCATCATGTCTGGCCTTCACAGAGAACAGATCTGCAAGCTTTACACTTATGGCCTTCATCCAACTCAAAGCACCAATCAGTCCAGGAAAAGGGAAACTATTTCAGTGTCTCCCAGTAACTTTTTCCTTAAGTATCCTTGGGCTCTGAGACAGGGAGATAATAAGGTACTTGAGATGGCCATTTCTCTATCAAAACTGGCCATTTGTAGGCAGTGCGTCTGCTTAAACAGAGATCAGGAGCTCTGCAATCTGTATGTCAGTTTACCGTAGCCCAGAACAGACTTTGGGGAATGGATGAGGAGAGGCTGCCAAGCTCCCACCTCTCTGGCACCTCATGTTGTTTTGTCCTCTGCTCCATTCACACAAACTGGGGAGAAGTCTGGGCCCTGTGTAAACAAGACAACCTCCAGTAACTTTAGTCTTTTCAGAGAAAAGAAAACAAAAGAATAGGAAGAAAACTGAAGGAAGCCAGTAAGGGGGGCGGGGGGGGGGGATTTCTGGGTACCAGGCAGGTTCTGACAGGGTTAGCTGACCCAGGCAGATGGTGGTTGCTCCAAGCCACAGGAACAGTGTACAGGAGGAACCAGGGAAATGTGAAAATGCCCAGTGCACAGCCAGCCAGTTCAGCAGCCCACCTTGGCGTTGCTGGTGTTTGGTCCTGCCTGCAGTATATGGAAACACATATACTTGGTCCTGCCTACAGTATATGGAAACATTGTTTTCTTCCATCTTCTAGAAGAAGTGAAAGAGCATGAATTTCAAATTTTATTTTATAAGGAGGAAATGGGAATAAGGAGACAAAAAGACTAGGTAGAAAGTATAGCACAGCAACTTAGAGTCCTACAGCCCTAAAAAGATAATTTTGACGATCTCCTAACTACATGACCTCAGACACAACTTTGCAAAGCCATCAGGATTGCTCAGTGGGTAAAGGCACTTGCCAACAAGCCTGTTGATCAGAGTTCAATCCCAAGGACCCACATGGCAGAAGGAAAGGACTCCCACAATTGTCCTCTAACTTTTACTCACATGCTATGGCATACATGTATACATACACACAATTGTCCTCTAACCTTAACACATACGCTATGGCATATATGTATTCACACACACACACAAGCACACAATTGTCCTCTAACCTTTACTCACATGCTGTGGCATACACGTACACACACACACACACAAGTGTAGTAAAGTTAAAAACACAACTCTGCTAAGTGTTACTTTTTTCACCTATAAAATGGACAGGAGACATTGATAAGTAATGCATGAAAAGTGTTTAGTATATAGCACCTGGCACTTCATTGTCCTCCATCACTGGTACAGTAATTACTGTGGTCCCTGACCCGACAGCCAACCAAGGCAGGCCACTAGCCTGGAAATCACATTCTAGAGCCCACACCTCTTCCAGCTAACCCACAGGCTTTTTGCTGGGTACCTGCTCCCTGGAGGTGAAGACAGTAGATGTTAATGAAAACCCCCACACCAGAATATGGTCTAAACCGAAATCCCAGGGCAGACCTAATCCACTCAGAGCTTTCTCAGCATACTAGCATCCAGACAGCCAGACCCAAGCACACAGAACTGCCAGCTGCAGGAACAGCTGTGAAACCATCCCGTGCTTTGCAAACTGAAGGTTAGAGGATGAGCTCTTCCCACAGACACATTCATTACTATTTATGGGCTGTACGAACGCGCACACAGTCACTCACCTCTCCACAAACAGAAGCTAACCACCTAATTTAAGCAGGCAAATATGAAACGTAAAGAGGAGACTGAAAGGACAGCCCTGACATGGAAGAGCAATGTACTAAGGCTTAAGAAAAGAAGTGGAATGTTAAAGAACAACTTGAAGGACAAGAGAATTAGGTTTGGAGTAGTCAAATAGGCTTTCTCCCGAGATACAAAGTAAGCAGAAAGTCAAGAAAGAACAGAACACAGAGTGTTTGAAGATCAACAGAAATATGGTTGCTCACTGCAGTCCACCAACTAGCTGGCAGTCTGGACTCAAACCTGGCCATCTGTACAACAGGTACTATATCTGTCCCAAGGAGAAAGACATTCCTAGGATGAAACAGGTAGAGACTTCTCTCCAATTCAAGGCAGCCGACCGAGAGTGAAAATGAAGAGAGACTATTGGAGACAGACATTTCCAGTGAGCACAAGCCTTTTCCTGGCCAGACACCACTTTTCCAGTCTGAAGAGACAGCCCAAGAGGCCTTTCCAACACCAGTACAGGACAGATTCTGGTTCTGCAAGAGAACACAGGAGGCCAAGAGAGCTCAATGGGCCCAACTAGAACCTGAGCCCTGGAAGGAGAGGGAAACAACACAGAGAAGTGGAAGCAATGAAGTGCAGGCTTGACTCTGTTCTCCGGGAGGTGGGAGGACGTGACCTACCCCACGCCCACTCCAGAAGAATGAAGTACATATTTTCAAGAAAGTGGCTAAATAGATTACTGCAAAATTACAATTTCAGAGACAAAAGATGATGGCTCTATCTAAGAACAATCAAGAGACAAGTAAAGTGATTGAATAAAAGAACATTTTGCCTGTCCCTCTCCAGATTGGACACAGCCTTCAAAAAATCTGAATGTTGGAAGCCAAGGCTCAGTTTTCATTTGTATTGCTAAAATGCAGATGACAAGAAAGCCACTTAGTTCACCACAGGGCACAGAGTAGATCTATGAATAAAAAGAAAGGGGAGCTGGGGAGGGCAAGGATCTTGGTGCCATCAGAACAGGAGTGAGGACTGGAGACCGAAACAGCAGCAGTCTCTGTAGAAACCTCAGAGTGCAAAGGAGAGCAGACCAAAAATAGTCCTCAGGGCCCACTTCAGGTCAGGAAAGACAGGCAGTAGGCTGAGAAACCAGAGGGGCAGCAGTAAGATTCGTGTGTAGCATTACACAGTCTAGGAGAGCGGAGACTGCATGGATGAGTAGTGCTGCTCCTAGAAGCCAAGGGTTGTGAAGTAAAAAATCTCAGTGCCAAGTATGGGATACCTTCCCAGGTCAGGGAGGCCCCAGATGTACCCCCCAAAATATAGGCTTAATGATATTGATCTTGGCTACACACCACAGCACAATGGTAAGACCTTCATGCTGAAGACATCACATACATAAAGAACGTAAAACATAAAGGACATAAAGAAATCATGCTGGAATTGACCTGAGACTTTCCTTCCTACTGGCTAGCTTTTATACTGCTGGAAAGAATCTTCATCAATGATCGTATTCAATAGTGGGCTAAAACTGAGTACTACAGAACCAGCTTGCCAGGCAAGATATAACCACTAGAGCAATAGAGGCATGACTATGTGGAGGTAATCAACTGCTTTCTAACTGGATCTGAGGCCTACTCCACTGGAGGCAATTCATAACTGGTACTTGTAAATCTGCTGAAAAGTTCATGATCAACGGGGTCATAGGCCCTAGTGGGGAATCTCCTGCTGTCATTCTGCAAAATGGACCTGTTAGCAAACAGCCTTTATATATGCTTACAACCACAGGTTAGTGTTGGTCTCAACCTTAATCAGAAAAACTTTCTACAGTAGGCAGCAATTAATGCTGATTCATATCTGGTCAAAGTGCTAAGAAACACTGACTGTTGAGTACTGTTAAGTATCCCTAAATGGAATCTCAATCAATCAATCTCTCTCTCCCCTTCTCTCCCTCCCTTCTCCCCCCTCTCTCCCTCCCTTCTCCCCCCCCTCTCCCTCCCTTCTCCCCCCCCCTCCCTCCCTTTCTCTCTCCCTCCCTCTCTTTCCCTCTCCCTCCCTCCTATGACTCAGAAGACATCACCAAATATGGGTCAGAAGAGCCACAGGAGGAGGAGGAATGCTCCCTGGACATGAGATACGGCTATTATACTCATGAACTCACAGCGGCTATGGTTACCTGCATAAGATCCTATATAAGACCAAGCCAATCAACTCCAACATTGATGGGAGAGGGGCTCATGAGGCCCCACCCTAGCTGAAGAGCTACTGGCAGTTAATAACTACTGGGGGAGTTATATTTCTTCAGTGGTATAGCCACTGGAAAGTTACTTATGTTCTAGTAAGTAACACAAAATCTATATATTCATTCAAGCAACCATAATTAAACTGAGTCATGAAGGAAAGGAAGGAAGGAAGGAAGACATGAAAGTAGGAGAAGAACTTGTTGGGAAGAAAAGGAATTCAGAGAAAACAGAAAGAAGAAGAATGTATAATCAAAATACATTATATGCATTATAAAACTGTTTTTTCAAGACCAGGTTTCTCTGTGTAACCCTAGGTGTCCTTGAACTCATTTTGTAGACCATGCTAGCCCCAAACTCACAGAGATCCACCTGCCTCTGCCTCCCAAGTGCTAGGGAAACTTGTGAAAGAATAAATTAAAAGGTTTTTTAAAAGATAGTAAGAGAAGGAGCTAAAAACGATGGCTCAGCAGTTAAGAGCACTTGTTCTCCCAAAGGGCATGAGTTCAGTTCCCAACACCCACATCTGGCAACTCAGAACTATCAGTAACCCCAGCTAAGGGGTTCTGATGCCCCTGGCCTCTGGGAGCACCTGAACATACATGCAGGTACTCACATGCAGATACATACATGTACACATTTTTTGTTTTGTTTTTTTGGTTTTGTTGTTGTTTGTTTTGCTTTTTTTTTTTTTTTTGGTTTTTTGAGACAGGGTTTCTCTGTATAGCTCTGGCTGTCCTGGAACTCACTTTGTAGACCAGGTTGGCCTTGAACTCAGAAATCTGCCTGCCTCTGCCTCCTGAGTGCTGGGATTAAAGGCTTGCGCCACCATGCCCGGCTACATGTACACATTTTTAAAAATAATAAAAATAAATATTTTAAGTGAAAGAATTATAAGAAAAATCAAGTTGTAGACAGCAATGCCAAGAGATCAATCTGAATAAGGAGAAACTGATACACTGGGTTTGACAATGAGGCAGCAAGAGGGCCATTCGTTCATTCACAGAGGAGCAGCATGTTGCTTTAACTTTGTATACGTTGGAGTTTGGAAATACTCAACATTCCACTGGAGTCTTAGTAAAAAATATACTCTTTAATAGTATCATAGAGGGATTCTCCAATGCCATGGATCAGGTTCCTATGACAATATATAGCCATGTCCCATTGCACACACTCCTAGGTCAGTGAGGAACAGTCGTTCCATCAGAGAATGGGGCAGGGAGGCAGATTCTCCAAGGAGAAACTCGAGTTGGACGTAATTCTCCTGATGCTGAGCCTTAGTCTGCCCCAGCCTGCTCAGAAGCGTTGTTCTTTGTTGAGTTGTAGCAGTTGGTGTGGAAGAGAACCACACCAGACTCCTTCCCCCGTATTCCAATGCAGTAACTAAGCATCTCAGAGGACAATCAATTCTGTCAAATAATAACTACACCCTACATTTATAGAGCACTGTATATGTGCTGAGCAAAATGCTAAGCTCATTTACTCGCCACAACAACCCTCTGAGGTGGTTCTAATATGCTGCTCATTTTACCCATGAGGGGACCAAAATTCAGAGGTTAAGTAACTAGCCAGAGTTCATGCAGCCAGAGAACAATATATTGAGAATGTAAAGCCGATTTGGCCCCAGAAGCAGGGCTCTTTCCATAGGTCATGCTGTCTCTCCACTGGTCTGTGAAATCAGTCACAGAAACTCAGTCCATCATTTTATCTGTTCTGCAATAATATAAATAAAAACTCACATTTTTTGTCATGAGAAAAAATTTTAAATGAGCCTACTGGGGCCCTCTTGTGGATAGACCTGCTTCTATCGTGTCCAAGTTACTGAGTCTGTCTCTGTGTCTTTCTTTGTCTCTCTGTCTCTGTCTGTCTGTCTCTGTCTCTGTCTCACATACACACACACACACACACACAGGCTGTGGGGAAGAGCCACAGCCTGGTCACTATGTCTTCCACTAGATAGCTCTAAGCATGAAGTGAGCCCAGTAGACTCTCCTTTATAATTGTTTCTTGGCTCTTCCTGAGGTCCTGAGAGTGATCAGTTGATGCTGACGGTAACAATCAAAGTCACAAGAAACTCTACTCCCTCTCATCTCTCCTCCAATACTCTGGATTGATTCAGATTCCCCTGACTAGCTGTGTGACTTGGATGATTAACATTGTCAAGTTTCAATATCTAAAAGGAGACTTGCAAGTAACTACTTAGTTGTATGGTTATCAGATTAAATCAGATAACAAAACATACAGAACAGTGCCTGAGACAAAGTGAAAGTTCAAATACCCTTGTAGCTAAGTTGGGCATGGTGGTACAAACCTTTGATCCCAGCACTCTGGAAAAAGAGCCAGTCGGATCTCTGTGAGTTTGAAGCCAAACTCACAAAGCCAAGCAAAGTAGTAGATTCTGTCACCATCCAGGACTGCCTCTGCTTGGAGCCTAGCCCTGAGCTACAAATTACCCACAAACACAGACAACTTGATGGTTGGGGTGCACACGCTGAGACCTAAGTGATACTGGCTGCCTCTGAATCAGTGCCAGTTGATCAAAAGCAGAAAGATGCTTCAGAGTCCAGCTTCCTGATAACTCGGGCCCGTCTCCACATTCCTGCTGTAGCTCTTCTATCTCTACAGAGTGTCAGGGATTTTAGGAGCAGCCACAGCAAGCACAGCAGAGCAGGGATCAGAATTCATCTTTCCTTTTTACTAAGGCCTCTAAGCTTCCAAAGGACAGCAGAGTCTCTTAGTGGGACCAGAAGATTCTAGAGGAAGGTAAAACTTTCAGTTCATAGTCCCTAACAACATACCAAGCCCTATTATATGCTGGTGTGGGTTAAAAGCATTCAGTATTCATATTCATACAGATACAGTTTATATCTTTATTTTTTATGTGTATGAGTGTTTTGCCTGCATGTATATAAGTGCATTGTAGAAGTGGTTCTGATGCTGTCCTGTTCCCCAATTGGTTTTTGATCTGTCAGTAAAGAAGCCATGGGCCAATTGCTGGTCGGAAGAAATAGGTGGTACTTCCAGGTCCCTGGAGGCAAGAGACAAGGGAGAAGAGAAGAGTTTGCCATGTTTTGGAAAGAGAAAAACCAAGCAGCCATGTGAGGTCTTGGAAGGAGGGAGGAGTGATGGCCTGTGGCCGCTCCTATAGGTAGGTGTTGTGTAGTGTTTAGCAGGGATTAGATGTATCTGAGCTACTAAAGTTTAGGGCAGGTGGAAGATACAGAGATAAGAATATGAATAAGGGTACACTTTCCCAGGCAGGAGATAATAGAGCCCAGCAATTGTGTCCAAAGGCAAGTTGATGTTTTTGTTTTTGTTTTTGTTTTTGTTTTTGTTTTTGTTTTCGAGGCAGGGTTTCTCTGTATAGCCCTGGCTGTCCTGGAACTCACTCTGTAGACCAGACTGGCCTCAAACTCAGAAATCCTTCTGCCTCTGCCTCCCAAGTGCTGGAATTAAAGGTGTGAGCCACCACGCCCAGCTCCAAAGGCAAGTTGAAATTGAACAACTTTTATTGGTGGATTCTGGGTCAGGATTGTAGTGCACCCCATTCCAGGGGCTTAGGCGGGGTAGCAAAAGCTACATGCAACAGTGTACTACTTGCATACAGTGCCCTCAGAGGTCAGAATTGGGCATCAGATAACTTGGATCTAGAATTATTGACAGTTGTTAGCTGCCCTGTGGATGCTGGGAACAAGGTTCTCTGAACCAGTCTTTCCACATCTAAGGCTCAGATGGTACAATGATTTAAAAGAAAGTTCCCTGGGGATATACCATGAAAAAACAGACACTTCTGTAGCCGATGTGAAATACAACTTTCTAATTGGAAGATAGATAACAACGAGGGTGTTCCTTAACTTACAGGGGACACACAACAACAACAACAATAACATTTACTTGCAAAAACATTTTGTGGCAATATGAGAGGATGGGTCGCCAAGCATAGAAATTACAACTACCCATGTTGGCTTTGACTGTCATCAGGTAACTGAAACATTATATTTTATTTTTAAGTGCCTGAGAGCCCACAGCTATTTATAATACCACATCCTTAAAAATTTGAAAGGGAGATGAATTTTAAAACATACACATTTACATATGTAGGCAGAAACACACACACACACAAAATCAGATGCCTTTCAACATAACTCAGAGACCCATAACTCTCGGGTTTCACAATCCCACCCAACACCCAGAAAAAAATCCAGGCGCCTTCTCCAGCCTTCTCCAAAAGATGGTGGGAGGCTGGGTAGGTAGCCAAGAAACAAAGAAACCTAAACTCAGCACTTGGCACACAATTAAGGAGCAGAGAATTTTAAATGCATTGTTTCTGGCTCTAAATATATCTACATTTATTACCAATTTGGGATCAGAAACTACATTTAGTTCTGCCGTGACCACACGCTAAAAATATTAAGCAGAGTATTGCCTAGGAAACGGCAGCCCCATTCCAGAACTACCTCTGCCACGTTCCCAGGACTAGCTTTCCTGGGCTTTGCTCAGATACTCATTTTAGTAGAATTGTCACTATTTAGCCTAAGTCTCCATGCATCTTAGAAGACAAGGATGGCAGTGTAATCACAGCACCTAGAAGACTGGGCAGGAGGATGTCTGAAGTCAGAGCAGACTATATAGTGAGTTCTAGTCAAGACTATTTCAAAAAAGATGAGGGAAGAAGGTAATGGGGTGAATATGAACAAAATACAGTATTACATGTATGGAAATGCCATAAGACCAGTTATTTATGTATAATACATGCTCATGTAAAGTCTGAAACACTGAGAGTGACTAAAGGGGGTAGGGGGAGTGAGCCCATAATCCCACAAACAGGAAGAGGACAAGTGGAAGCTCCAAGCCTGCCTCAGAAACACAGCAGGGGCCTGAGAGAGAGACAGAGACACAGAGACAGACAGACAGACAGTCAGAGATGGACAGAAACAGAGAGAGACAGAGACAGAAAGGAAGGAGAAGGGAAGGGAAGGAGAAGGAGAAGGAGAAGAAGAAGGAGAAGGAGAAGGAGAAGGAGAAGGAGAAGGAGAAGGAGAAGGAGAAGGAGAAGGAGAAGGAGAAGGAGAAGGGAAGGGAAGGGAAGGGAAGAAAGGGAAGGAGGAAGAGAAGAAAAAAGGAAAGGAAAGGAAAAGTCTCTTCAAGGTTTCCAGTTAGCATTAACTGTCAACTTGGCACAACCTAGAATCACTTGGAAAAGGTCTAAGTTAACCATCTTTTATCAGTTTGTCTGTTATTGTCTTGGTTGTTGGGCACATCTGTTATTGTCCTGATTGTTAACTTAAGTGGGAAGGCTACCATGGCCAGAACCATTCCCTGGGCAGGTAGTCTTGGGCTCTATGAGGAAGAAAGATAAGTAAGCCAGAGAACAAGGCAGTAGGCAGCATTCTTCCATAGTTTATGCTGTGCTTCCTTGCCAGTGAAAGAGTTCCTGGATTGGAGGAAATGCTGTGTGGAATAACACGCAGTCTTGCTTTCAAGGTTCTTGACCTGATTCCGCTTGATATGATGGACTGTGACCTGGAAGTGTAGGATAAAACTCTTTCCTCCCCTAAGTTGCTTTTAGCTAAAGTATTTCAGCACGGCAACTGAAAGGAAACTAGAACCTTGGCCTCTCTTGGGTAGTCAAGTTCTTCGTCACAGGCTGTCACAGCTGAAATCCATCTGACTGGCTAATTCACAAGGGTTAGAAATAACTGTCTGCCCAGCCTAGCCCTTGTATCCTCAAGGTCCAACACTGTCTGGCACTCAAAAAAAAAAAAAAAAAAAAAAATCTGTTGATTGAGTAAAAGCAAAAACATTTTAAAAAAATCATAGGATACCAAATGATTAGCCATTTAAAAAATTGTTTAGAGGGCTGGAAAGACAGCTCAGCAGTTAATATCACTGGCTACTGTTCCAGAGGACTTGGGTTCAATTCCAAATACCCACATGGTAGTTCACAACTCTCTGTAACTCCTGTCATAGTGATCTGATGCCCTCTTCTGGCATCAATGGGCAGCAGCACAGACATGGTACACAGATATACATGCAGGCAAAACACCTAAACACATCTATTTGGATCAATAAAAACGGGTAAGGAAAATATTACTGAGAAGATAGAAATAGAAGGATCACTGAAAGTTCAAAGCCAGCTAGAGCTACATAGTGAGACCCTGTCACTATGCACCCCTTCTCAAAATAGAGTAGAAGAAGCATATATATGAATTACTCATTTAAACAAAATATGTGTGGCTACACCTATGATCATATATAAACCTAAAATTATAAAAAGCAGTGCTCAACAGAGTCTTTTATCCTAAAACGTTAACTACTCAAGAAACATTTAAATGAGCTCCCTCTCAATGATCTCTTGGTGACTCCTTAGGCCTGCTCAGCAAGTCCAAGATCAGACCATCCACTTATCAGTGCAAGGAATATACAACACATAGAGAAAGCTACACCTTCACCCTACTTGTCAGGGCAGCCTTCAGTGTGAGTTTAACGGATCAGTGTGACTGGCTCCCGGGAAAAGTGGTCAAGAAAGAACTGTCAAGGCAAAGTATGAAAAAGTTGACCTGACTCAGCTTCAAAGCCAGAGCTTCAAATAGGGAGTGCGAGACAAAGGATGCCAAGACCTCATAGACAGCAGAGCAATTGTTAAGAGTGACAGCAGTGGGCGGGACATGGCTGAGTGAGTGAAGTGCTTGACATGAAACCATGTACTTGAGTTTAAATTCTCAGAACCCACATTAAAACAAAACAAAAAACCAGCTGGACATGGTAGCACATATGTCTATGGCTCTAGTACTCCTGTGTGCGATGGGCGATAAAAACAGGAAAATCCTAGGAAACATATGGGTCAGTGAGCCTGAATGACATGTGCGTGGAGGGGGTGCTCACAGATACACACACATACATCATACATAGACAAAGGATGGTTTAAATAGAAAAAGGTAGCACGCTCAAATCCTTCTCACACTCTTCCAAAAAGCATAAGAGGCTGGGCAGTGGTGGCACACGCCTTTAATTCCAACACTTGGGAGGCAGAGCAAGTGGATTTCTGAGTTCGAGGCTAGCCTGGTCTACAAAGTGAGTTCCAGGACAGCCAGAGCTACACAGAGAAACCCTGTCTTGAAAAAACCAACCAACCAACCAAACAAACAAACAAACAAACAGCATAAGAGAACACTTCCTTATCCATTAGTCTATGAGATCAACCTAACCCTAATATAAAGAGACCAGACAAAGATGACATAAGATAATTAGAGGCCCCTACCTAGGCATATAGATGTAAAAATACTGAACATACCATTAGTAAACCATACTTAACAGCATATTAAGAAGCTTCTACAACATGATCAAATCATATTTGTCCTGGGAAGCTTAACCAACGTGGGAAACATATGATCATCTCAACTGATAAAGGAAAATTGTTTAACAAAAACCCAAAACCTTTCGTGGTACCTGAACAAAGTAAATCAGGATAGAGTGGAACTTCACCAAATAATGAGGAACGTACATGAAAAACCTATATGGAATGTGGTATTCCTTGGTAAAGACTAAGATCCTTCAGCTAAAATCAGGCACAAGATATCTGCTTTGATCACTTCTAAAAAGCACTAACAGCCAGTGTGACTGGAAGGAAGCCATCTAAAACAAAAGGGAGAGGAAAATGTATCTCTATGGAAGATATCATCATCTTATGTGTTCAAAAAAAAAAAAAACCTAGAGAATCAACCAAGATTCTGCTAGAGTTCTTATAGGATGATGATGATGAAGAAGAAGAAGAAGAAGAGGAGGAGGAGGAGGAGGAAGAAGAAGAAGAGGAGAAGAGGAGGAGGAGAAGTAGTTACCAAAAAGGAAAGAAGATGGGGCCAGAGATGGCTTGGTGGCTAAGAGCATGCACTGCTCTTGCAGGGGGTCCATATTCCGTTGCCAGCACTAACAGCAACCAGCTCACCACTGCCTGGAGTCCCAGCTTTGAAGGACCCCCAAGACCTCCACAGACACTGCACTCACTGACCCACATAGACACGTGCAGGAATACATCATTTAAATTTTTTTAAATAAAAAAAAACTGAAAGGGGCAAAAGTAATGTCACTTAGAATATCACCAAAAACAATAAAATGCTTAGAAATTAATTAACAAAGGTGAAAGACTACATACTAAAAACTATAAAACATTGCTAAAGAAATTTTAAAATACCTAAACAAACAGAAAGACATCTTGGGGTGGATTAAAAGATTTAACACTGTCAAAGTGACAATTCCAAAAAAAAAGAAAAAAGAAAAAAGAAAGAAAAAGAAAAAACAAGCAATTCCACCCAAAACAATGCACAAATTCAATGCAACTCTTCTCAAATTCTTGGCGGCATTTTTTATGGAAACAAGAAAAAATCATAAAATTCACATGGGATTTTAGAGAACCCTAAATACTCAAAACAATCCTAAAAAAGAACAAAGTAGGAGAAAAAAGTTGAATTTACAAGTTCCTACTTCAAAATGTACTACAAAGTCGATTTTAAAAAAGGAAGAACTAACATATAAACATATAAAGCAGTGGGAATGGACTGTGAGGACAGAATACAACTATCCATAAGCAACTGACTTTTAAAAAAATATTATTTACCTCTGTGTGTGTGTGTGTGTGTGTGTGTGTGCGTGCGTGCATGTAGGTTATTTCAATTTAGAATATGTTTTTTAATGCAGAAAAGTTTTTGAAGATACATAGATGAAGATGTATACATATTATTTGTAAATTTTATCTTCAAAACTCTTCTGCATCAAAAAACATATTCTAGATTGGGGAAAAAACAAAACAAAACAAAAAAGTTTAGGGATATAGTTTAGTTGGTAAAGTGCTTCCTTAGCATGTGCAAGGCCAGGGCTCTCAGATGCCCAGCACTGGGGAGAAAAGATTTCAGATCGAATCTGATAAGATAACATCAGAGTACTGAAGAGATGGCTCTGCAGTTAGGGGGACTGACTGCTCTTCCTAGACCCAAGTTGAAATCCCAGCACCCACATGGCAGCTCACTACTGTAACTCCAAGATTTGATACTCTCACACATGCAGGCAAAACACTGATACACATAAAAACATTTTAAGTAATTTTTAAAAAAAAGAATATCAGAATACATAATATAACCCAACAACAGAAAGACAAACACAATTTGAAAATGAGAACTTAAACTTTGAACTTGTGATCGTTAGCGACTACCCTCTGAGTGACAGGAATAAAGCCCTCAAATCAAAGCTCACCCTAAAGCTTAGGTTCTGCTAGGGCTGAAGGAGAGCATGATACTAAAAGTCCTCCCAGACTCAGAGTTTATTTCCAACTATCCAAATGGCCTCATTGCAACCCTGATTGGCACAGCAAGAGCTCCTCCATTAACAATTCACTGCATCAGCACTACAGAGGGGAGCAATCAGCATGGGAAACCGCTGAATTATGTCAGCAGCTGTAAACTGAACCTGCATTTGTCCAGTGTCTAGGACAACTACAGTAACCAAATGTGAGTTCAAGAAACAGTATTAAAAACACCAACAAGCTCGGGCAGTGATGGCGCACGCCTCTAATCCCAGCACTTGGGAGGCAGAGGCAGGTGGATCTCTGAGTTCGAGGCCAGCCTGGTCTACAGAGTGAGTTCCAGGACAGCCAGGGCTATACAGAGAAACCCTGTCTCAAAACAAAACAAAACAAAACACCAAAAAACAAAAACCACCAACAAAGTGTTAATTAAATATCTGTTTCATATGAAGAGTGTAACAGTTTCACTTCAAGCACCCCCTGGTCTACTAATTACTTAAGAGCACTGGATGACAGTAGGAAGCACACTGCTCTGAGAGGTCATTCAAAGGCCCCTACTTTAGCAAGGTATGGCAGGAGAAAGATGCATATCCCTGGGAAAGAGTTGCTCAGGTTTTCTTCTAGAGCCTCCTAATGAGGTGGTTTCTCTTTACAGGCTTCCTGGTCTCCACAGAAGAGCAAGAACATGACCAACAAATACATTCTTAGCATGGGAAAGAACCAAAGGCAGCTACAACTTTTTTTTTAAGTGTAGTTTTTTTTTTAAAGTACACATAAACCCAAGAGAGTTATTTTTCCCATCTGGTATCTGTTCTTAGGAATGGTATATCAAGAAACATTCATGCATGTGAATAAGGGTTTATGACAGCAGGTAGGGTCAAGGGGCCTTGCAAGATGCCACCAACCAAATCCCAGCCTGCCAGGCATCATCAGCCTGCAACTGACAGAGGTACAGCTAGCCAACAGCAGCATCCAAGACAGGAACTTGCAAAGGGATTCTGGGTTCCAATGAGTGAGCTTGTGATGGAGATGCCAGCAGGACCTGTAAATCTCTCTTGCCACAGTAAGCTCAGGGATGGCTCACCAGCTAGACTTCTCCCTGAACCAGATCAGCTAAATGAGAACAACACGCCACCAACCTGTTCAAAGCATATCCCAGAACCAGTCCACTCTACCAGTGGCTTTAGGCAGAGTATATCTGGCTAAAAACCAGAAATCATTTAAAGCCTATAGTTGAGGTGTGCCATAACCCAACCCCAGGGAGTCATAAATAAGACAACATCTTGGGTTTTAGTTTATGTACATAGGTGTTTTGACGGCGTGTATGGTTGTGTACCACATGTGTGCCTTGGTGCTTGTGGAAGAAGGAAGAATGAGTCAGACCCACTGGAACTGGAGTTACAGATGGTTGTTGAGCCCCCATGTAGGTGCTAGAAATCAAGCCTGTTTGTCTGCCAGAGTGCTCTTAACCAGTGTTCTTAACCACCGAGCCATCTCTCCAGACCTAAGATAACATAATTTTAAGAACAACAAGGATATGAGAGATGCTAGTCCTTTCCTTGTCTCAGTATTATAACAAGTACCTCAGTTCATTATAGTTTCCTTACACAACAACTTCCTCAGTCTTGGTTGACCTTACTTTGTCTCTGTTGCTCAGTCTCTCCCTATGCCTTCCTCTATTTTGCCTAAGAGCTTGTCAGATGAGAAGCAATTCTTCACAATTATTCCACTCTGCCTCTCACCACTCAGACTCTTCTTGTGGTGATTCTCAAACTAACAGCAGCAGCAGCCTCTGTTAATGCCTAGAGAAAATACTAACTTCAAGAAGTCTGATTAATACTACAGGCTTTCACCATGAAAAGCAACCTCTCCCATAAACAACCCGTAAAGACATAAGCCCTGGCTTCAGAAAAGCCAGATGTTTAGCTTGTAATTCACGGAAATGTGGAAAGCATCCAAAAAGCACAAAGAAGTATTATGCCCACACAGCACTGACATACAGCCTACTTACTACCCGAGGCTTACACCCACACAAAAGCCAGATAAGTAGTTAACAGGCCAATCCTAAAAACATACTTTTGCAAATTGTTCACCCTCCCAAATAGCACTATAAAACCAATAAAAATTCATACATTATGAAAAAATAAAAATTGGAACATTCATATCCAGTTGTTACTTCAACACATTCAACTGGAAGATAATACATCCTTTCATATGGATTTGTCAAGGCCTGCAACACCCTAAATATGTACCAGGTGCCAAGGATGTACAGAATAAACAAACAGAGATATTTTACCCTAGAAGGTCCCAGAAGGACAAAGGACACACTAAGTTAGAGTCCTGCCAAAGATAGCTTTCAGGCAAGAGTGCAAACATTGTATAGGGTCATAGAGGGCTTACTGGAAGAAGTAGTAAGCTTGGAAGATTGAAAGTGGAAAACAGGGGCTGGTGAGATGGCTCAGCAGGTAAGAGCACTGACTACTCTTCTGAAGGTCCTGAGTTCAAATCCCAGCAACTACATGGTGGCTCACAGCCACCTATAATGAAATCTGACACCCTCTTCTGGTGCGCCTGAAAAACTTATTTATAATAATAAATAAATCTTTGGGCCAGAGCAAACAGGGATAAATCTTTGAGCCTGAGCAAGCAGGGTTGACTGGAGCAGAGGTGCTAAAAAATTCAATTCCCAACAACCACATGAAGGCTCACAACAGTGTACTCATATACATAAAATAAATAAATCTTGAAAGAAAGGAAGAAAGAAAGAAAGAAAGAAAGAAAGAAAGAAAGAAAGAAAGAAAGAAAGAAAGAAAGAGGAAAACAAGTTAGCCAAAAGACAATGAAGGGACAGCTCAAATAGAGGCCACAGTCCTTTTTGAAGACTTGGAGACCCAAAACTAGGTGTATGCATTTATTTCAACAAATATACGCTGGAGCAAAGAGCTGATGAACAATGAACATAACATACAAGGACCTTCTTTTCCATACAGATCTAAGTTCTGAACACATAACTATTTGTGCTGTCCTAGCAAATCTCTGGAATCTCTTTACAAAATTGTCTTAAAGGAGAAAAAGGGGGAGAGAATGAAGCTTGCCATCTAGATAAGTGGTTCAATATAGTTTGTAAACTCTGCTCATGAACTATTCCTTAGTCTTGTAACTCAGCGGTAAACAGAATTTGGACTTCAATCACATGACCTATCCACAGAGACATAACGCAGTGAATAATTTGAACATCAAAGCAACATGAGATTTTCAACATAACCTTCATGCTGCCTCAACCTGAAGGATAATCCTACCATAGTCTCTTGTTTGTTTCACACTCAAGTCCCAAACTGATCCCGTTCTTCACTCTACATGCCTTATCCTTCACTCTACATGCCTTATCCTTCCATGGAGCTGTCCGATAAGTCAGAAACACAAGAGCCCTGTGTTCCAACTTTCCCTTTCCTACTGATAGTCAACTACTCTCAGCTTATTTACCAAGCATTCCAATTCTCCATGCTCCTGTTTAAATCTCTAATTGCTGGAAGCCGTTCTCACGTTCTAAGAGAGGGCAACTCCTAGAGGCTTTGATAGGTCAGACTCAGGCAGAATGCCACAGTGAGGAAGCAGGAATCACGCAGCTTTTACTTGCTCAACCCAGGGGTTACTGGAATAACCAACATCTACTCTCCTGAACTCTTTAAATAGCTCTTAATAAAACTCACTTTTTTCTTCAGATTAAAAAAAAAGCACTCACAGCCCATTGAACAGCAACAGATACCAGTGGCTTCGGGGAAGATCTGGCCCTGCGTGGATTCTTTAGAAATGTCACTGCCTTAAGAGCCCAAAACCTAAAAATGAGGCCTATGGTGACAGAATTCAAATCCTAAGCAAAGAAAGCTTGGCTTGACACATTCGCCCTTCGCTGGCCAGAGAGACAGGTTCCTAGGCTAGCCACTGAGCTGGAGTCTCCATTCCCACGTCATCCTCCATCCTGCACTGCCAGAAGGAGAAGCAGTAGGTGGAACCAACCACATCTGCCAAAGCAGACGGAGAAGGCAATCTTGCTGCAACTGTTCTCCAAAACAAATACAAAGTACAGGGGAGACCCAATCAGTCGCTCAGCCTCAACCCACTGGAAATGTTTCCTTCACCCTATTTCTTGAAATTGACCCTCATAGCACTTAGAGGGAATAAACACAGAATGAGCAAACCCTTGAGGAAAATGAACAAATAGCAGAGTGAGGGACCAGGAGGAGGAGCAGCAGGAAGGAGAGGAAGGAGCTCCTAACCACACAACCTTCCATGCATCCAGTGCCTCTGAACACATCGGCATAGGATGCCGGCAGCACACACGTGTGCCCAGACTGAAAGGAGAAGAGCAGAGAAAAAGGAGCACTCTCTTTGGTCTCCCTGGCTTGGCAGCTTTCCAAATGTTTCTTTAAAAGTGTCTCCTGTCTTCCTGACATTAAACCATGCCTAACAGCAGACAGCAAATAAAAACTTCACTTTTTAACGTACCTAGAACTTCAGGGCCTTACGATTTCTTTTCTAAGGAAAGCCTCGTCCTTCATCTCCTTGATTAAAAATTGATTTCATTTGGCTTTCACTAGGTAGGTACAAGGCAGAAACAAAGATTCTCAGAGATAACTTGCCCAACAACAGGACTGTGCTGAGCCCCAGTGACTGCACAGTTGGGTCTCAACCCACTACCGATGAAAGAAAATTAAAAAGCTCACAACACGAAGCTTAAGCTCCAGCCAGAAGGAATTATCTTCCCACAAGCGTCTCTGTTGGATTTTTGGTTAATAGAAAAAAACTTTTTTAAAGGGAAGGGAAAGAAACCCCAAGGATATTTAACATGAAACTTAGAAATTCTATATTTTTCAAACTCCCTTGCAGGGAGAAAAGGCAGAGAGGTCTTTATTTCTCAGTCCTACTTTTCAAGACTTCTTCTGTTGATATGACATTGTTGTAAAATTTTTCAATTTGTGGAGAGCGTGGCTGAGGAATTTTAAGCTGCTGTCTGTGCAGGCGCTCTGCAGTGAGATGAGGTTTGAGCAGTTGCTTTCCAACATGGAACAGCAAGCTCAGCAGCACTGCCTTGGGCGACCAGGCTGAGATCAAACACCAGGCCCTCCATTCTGTGGAAGGCCAGTCTACTAACCCAGACTCCCACACACAGGTGAGGATCTGGAAAAAACAGGTAGCCTTCATTACTCTGTCAAAGGATCCTGGGGTACAAAGATAAGCAAATGAACACTCCTTGATTACTCAATAGTCACTGCATAAATTTGACCCTATCTCCTGCCTTATTAAAAACCTATATTTTTCTATGAACCTCAAAATACAGACTGTGGGGGCTGGAGAGATGGCTCCACAGTTAAGAGAACCAGCTGCTCTTCCAGAGGTCCTGCGTTCAGTTCCGTGAAGGCTATTCTTGGTTGTCAACTTGAATATATATATATATATATATATATATATATATATATATATATATATATATAGTCGTGTGTGTGTGTGTGTGTGTGTATGTGTGTGGGTGTGTGTGTGTGTATATATATATATATAATTAACTAATGAGTGGCCTTTGCTTAATTTGAGTGGGGAGATTCCTTTTTAATCTGGATCTTTGAGGAGATGGGAAGACTTGCCTCGAATCCTGGCCATGCCTGCTACCTATACATGCAACTGGAAGAAGGAATCTTTGCTCTTTCTCTGTTTGCGTTTACCTCACTATAAGCCCACTCCTTCCCTGGCACTGGAGCCTACTTCTTCAGGATTCTGGAGTATGCTGAAGACCAACTGAGATATCCAGCCTCATGGACTGAACAACTACTGGATTCTTGGACTTTCCATTCATTGGCAACCATTGTGAGATTAGCTGGACTATAGCCTGTAAGCCATTCTAATAAATCTCCTTCCTAATATGGAGATTCATTCTATAAATTCTGTTACCCTAGAGAATGTTGACTAATACACACAGACCCAATTCTACACTCCAACCCTGCACCACCCAACCCTAATCAAGTCTGCAGCTTTGTCTTCCTGCCCTTATACAGCCTTTTCTCCACTGCTCTGACACCCTGTCTCCTGCCACCAAGCTTTTGCATGTGCCGCTCCTGTTGCTTAGAGTGCCATGTCCTCCTAGCCTGCACCTAACAAATGCCTGTTCAGTTTGAAAGGCATTTCCTCCATGCTTCTCCAACCCTCTCCTCTGGAGGAGAGTCCGTGCTGTCAGAGCACCTGCCTTTGCCTCAGTGTAGTGCATTGCTTTTTCAGCTGGCCTTCTCCCTAGTAGACTGTGAGGTTCCTAAGGATGGAAACCCACACTCATTCTGTATTTAACACTGAATATACCTAACAGTCTTGACTACCTTGGCAACTGACACAAAAGAAATACCAGTCTTATTTCTCTATTCTGTCTTGATTCACTTCCCAAAGCCAATTATGTACATGCTGCTGCCATCACCACCATCATATCACCACCATCATGACACCACCATCATCATCATCACCATCATCATCATCATTACCACAACTACCACCACCACCCAAGCCTCACATATCAGTGTCCTTAATGGACAAGAGACCCAGACTTTAAATTTAAACATGTTCACCAGCAGTCTGTGCAGTACTTGCTAAGCAATGAACACGGTATTCAATAAGTAATATAGAGACTGGGGCCCCTCTCCTGCCTTTTAGAAGACAAAAAGAACATTTACAAGAATATTAGTCAGGGCCAGGCAGTGATGGAACACGCCTTTAATCCCAGTACATGGTAGGCTGAAGCAGGCAGATTTCTGAGTTCGAGGCCAGCCTGGTCTACAGAATGAGTTCCAGGACAGCCAGGGCTACACAGAGAAACCTTGTCTCTAAGAAAACAAACAAACAAAAACAAATACTTACGACATAGTACCAGAAGGACTATTATAATAGACAGACTACAGGATGGAGAAGGCACAACAGAAGTGCCCTGATAACTAAGCCAGTCTTCTCATCCACCCCAAGCTAGCTGTTCCTATCTCTCTCTCCATTTTTACAGACAGAAATCCTCCCAGAATCTCCCCAAACATCCCACAGTCTCAAACCCAGATGACTTTCCACTGGGTTTCCATTTGTTCTCGATTAATTCAGGTTCGTTTTAGTATCTGCTTTGTTACTCTCTTCAGTTCCTTTCTCGGGCACCTTTCAGGGATCTCCCTGCTTCTTCCCTATCATAAGCCAGCCTGCCCATCAAGAGTCTTAGATGATCACTTGATGTTTATTTTAAAATCTGCATTTATACAGAATGCTGATGTAGCTCAGTTGGTAAAGCACTGCTTAGCATGTGTGAAGTCCTGAGTTCAATATCCAGCACTGCACAAATCAAGTATGGTGTGATACACCTGTAACCCCAGCACTCGGGAAGCAGGAAGGGGAGGATTAGTTCAAGGTTATCAATAACTACATACCCAATTCAAGAACAGCCTCAGCGAGAGATTCTGACTTTTAAAAAATATCTGCATTTATACAGAACATGAGTTATAATCCTATCTATAATGAAGAATGTACACAGAGGGGGCAAAATATCAGGAAAAATTAAAAGTGCAACAAGCCACCCTCCACACAGCCTTTTCCCTACTGCTTCCTTTGGTTCCTTCTCACTATCAACTTGACACAACCTAGAATCACTAGGGAATAGTTTAAACTGAGGAATTGTCTAGATCTGTTTCACCTGTGAGCATGTCTGTGGAAGACTGTCTTGATTACTAGCTGATATAGGAAGACTCAGGCCACTGTGGGTAGTACCATTCCCTTTGCAGGAGGTCTAAAGCAGAACACAGGCAGCACTGGTACATGTATTTCTCTATGCTCTTGGCCATGGATATGATGGGACTAGCTGCTTCACTGAGTTCCTGCCTGGACCTCTCCTCAGTGATCTACAGTAGGTAACCTGGAATTATAAACCAAATAAACCCCTCAGTTGCTTTCTGGTAGGCTAGTCCATCATACAAAAGAAATAAAATTAGAACAATAGCCCTCAAGTGGATGTCCTCAGCTCTGTTATATTCCAGGGAGATTTAGCACACATATACCCATTCACTAGCATCTAGGCATTGGTCCTCTGGGCCTGTCCTGGATCTCCGAATGCTAAAGTTGCTCTATATAGCTACCCATTCATTTAAATCAATATGAACCTCTATGAACCAAGAATCATGTTCCCTATAACAACCTGCTCAATGCCCTCTACATAAACATGTATGGTCAATGTTTATGATTGAATCATGGTAAGAAGATCAAATAATCCTCTCCTGTTCAGGAATTCCAATACAACAACAACAAATTCTCCAGTGTAGCATAAGGTCGGGGCCTGCCTTTCCCACTTCAAGCTCCTTAAATCAATTTAGTCCATACCAGAGAGACCTTTACTCACGTAAGGAGGTGCTGACACAGTCTTTCCACCAGCACGCCGAGAGAGAAACCAGTGTTGTAAAACACCCTTTTAATGAAGGAACTTACAGCCTGTTAGTATAGATTGAGGGGCAAATTTCTCAAGGAACCAGAAATAAATGGAAGGGAATAAAAGAACAGAAATTAATGAACGCTGTAATTATCCCCTGAAGCTGAAAATCAGAACAATTCTCACTAGAAGACAAGTATGAAAAACAAGATAGGATGCTTCTGGGATACATTCATGAAACAGCAGGTAACAGAACAGATAAAACATGTTTGCAATAACTCACCAGGGACAGCTACCTTTTGGCTAATAGCTATCAGGCACTGAATACCACTGTAAAAAATTATATTCTTCCTTTCTTTATTATGGAGTTACAATTATCCATGGGAAAGCAGCACATGGCCATTTTGAATGATAACTAGGAATAATTTTATATCCCTGCTTATTCTTAAATATCTAGGCAAAAGTAGATAACTTTTTAAAAGTCAGATTATACCTCCCTATCTCAGATTTTCTTCTGAAACAAGAAACTACCATGACTGGTATCATAAATAACAAACATTTATTTTCTCAACATTCTGGAGGCTGGAAGTTTAATATATGGGTTGGAAACAATTCAGTTTCTGGTAGAAGACCTCATCCTAGCTTGTAGAAAGAGAGCTGTCTTTTTACAATGTCCTAATACAAGAAGGAACCAAGGAATCTATTCTGAATAAAACTTCCATTTTTGAATAGGGGTCAAATAAAGTTTCAAGTTCCCAAGACCTCCCTGGGTAACTGACATCCTGGTTGGCAAATAGAGATATGGATGCTGGGTAAGTTGTTCTGTCACAGTTATTCAACCAATCAGAACAACCAACCAGAACAAGATAAATGTACCACAAAGTCATGTTCCTAAGGAAGTCTCCTATCCCTAAATCCTGATTGGTGGGATAACTTGGCACAGATGTTTGGGGTTTTGGAGTTTAAATACTCTAACATTCTGGCTCAGGGTTGCAGTTCAGCTCCCAGTCTGTTCTGCAGCCCTGATCCATCAGTTTTGGCCCAAGTATAGTAAATTATAGTAAATTTTTGTCATCTGCTTAAATAGCTACCAAGATGGGGCTGGAGAGATGGCTCAGTAGTTAAGAGCACTGACTACTCTTCCAGAGGTCCTGAGTTCAATTTCCAGCAACCACATGGTGGCTCACAACCATCTGTAATAGGAATCCAATGCCCTCTTCTGGTGTATCTGAAGACAGCGACAGTGTACTCACATACACAAAATAGTTAATTAATTAATTAATTAATTAAAAGAGAGAGAGAGAGAAACTCAAAAAAAAACCTATCAAGATGAATGTTCAAAGACCAGTCAGCTCCCAAGTGTGTGCTGCTGTTGTTCCTGACCGCCTCACTCAAATAAAGATCTTGCTTTGTGTGGAATCCTGTGCCTGCTTGGGTTGTTTTGGATTTTCAGTCCCTAACACTATCATGGCCTTTCCCAAATGTATGCACAGAAAACACGAAAGAAAAAACACAAGAACAAGTGTGAGTAAGTGAGTGAGTGAGTGTAAGCAAGCTCACTGGTGTCTTTTCTTACCTGAACACTAATCCTACGGAATCAAGGTCATACCCTTTCTCCAACCAAACCCAGAGCCGGGACGAGGCTTGTAATGCATGGCTTGGAGGGACATATTCAGACTATAACACACTCTGAAAGAACAGCACACATTCCAAGAAAGAAAGAAGGGAGCCTGGGAAGAAGTAACCTTGGAAACATCTGCTTACAATGGGAGTGACCAGGAGGGTGATGGCAAGAACAAGTCTGATGACAATCATTTTAATATATTTTCTATGTATGTATATATGCATGTATGTATGCATGTATGTGTGTATGTGTGTACTTCATGACAGGGTTTTTCTGTGTAGTTCTGGCTATCCTGCAACTCGCTCTGTAGACCAGGCTGGCCTCAAACTCAGAGATCCTGAGTTTGACACCTGCCTCTGTCTCCTGAACGATGAGATCACACCACTGTCCAACTTTTAAAGACAGTGTCTTGCTATGTAGCTTAGGCTAGCTGCAAACTCTCAAACAAGTGATCCTCTTGCTTCACCCTCTGTCCTAGTTTGCTTTACTGTTGTTGTGATAAACAATGAATGACCAAAACCAAGTTGGGAGATGAAGGGGCTTATTTTATCTATGCTTTATCATGGAGGGAAGCCAATGCAGGAACTGAGGGCAGGAACCAGAGGCAGGAACTGAAGCAGAGACCTCAGAGGTCCCTGGTACACTTCTTGTTGTGCAGGCTGCATTCTTTTACAACCCAAGACCACCTCTCTAGAGACAGTACTGCCTACAGTTCACTGGATTCTCCCAAAGCAACCATTAGTCTGGAAGATGCTCTACAGACCAATGTAATGGAGGCAATTCCCTCAGCTGAGAGTCCCTCTTCCTAGGAAACTAGTTTGTCACTCTGACAGAACTAACCAGTACACCTTCTTGATTGCAGGGATTACAGGTGTGTCCTACCATGCCTAGAATAAATATTCTTGAGTTTTGAGAGGAGACAGAATTGTTTTGTAAGCTATTTTTCTTCTTATAGTGTAGAGTTAATTTGGGGGCTGGAGAGATGGCTCAGAGGTTAAGAGCACCGGTTGCTCTCCCAGAGGTCCTGAGTTCAATCCCCAGCAACCACATGGTGACTCACAATCATCTACAATAGGATCTGATGCCCTTTCCTGGCATACAGTATACATGTAGAATACATAAAAATAAATAAATAAAATAATATGGGGGCTGGTGAGATGGCTCAGTGGGTAAGAGCACCCGACTGCTCTTCCGAAGGTCCAGAGTTCAAATCCCAGCAACCACATGGTGGCTCACAACCATCTGCAACAAGATCTGACTCCCTCTTCTGGAGTGTCTGAAGACAGCTACAGTGTACTTACATATATTAATAAAATAAATCTTAAAAAAAAACAGCAAATAGTTGTATCTTTTAAAAATATATATATATGGTTAATTTCATTGTGTTTATTTAGTTTGTGTGGCAGGCTATAAAAGTTAGATCCTATCTCAGAAAAAATAAAATAAATAGGGCCAGCAAGATGGCATGGTGGGTAAAGGTGACGGCTGGTGGGTAAAGGTGCTGTCAGTCAAGCCTGATAGCCTGATTTCCACCCCTAGAACCCATATGGTAGAAGAAAATACACCTCACACTGTCCCCTTATCTCTACATTGTGCACTGGCCTGAGGAGGAGATGGGTTTGCCCAGGTCCCCTGTTCCTGTGCATAATGAGAGAAAAGGAACCCAGCATCCTCTCCGCCTCAGGAACCCCAGAGAACTCCACTGTAGTTTAGAAGCTGCGATTTCTGACTAAAGCAACTCTGGTGGGATCCAAAGGCTTTCCTATTCTCCAAGACAATCCCACAGTCCTCAGCGGTGAGACCCAGATTCCTTAACAGACCTTGCTGTGGAAAAGTCCTCTCCTAGCCACCAGGGATCTCTGGCCAGGCAACTGTTCATGGGATCTGAAAGCCTAGATGGGACAGCCTTAGCCTGCTCAAGCACTGTTCCCAGCTGTACACAATCTACACACCCTACAGCATCTACCCCCTTAATCTATGGTTTCTCTTCCTCATCTCTTCAACTGCCAGCTCCACAGCCCCACAAGACACCAGACTGAGCCCAACAGTTCCATCTCCAGAGAAGACCTCCTATCGCCCAAAGTCCTCAATGCCCTTAAAATTCCTGGCCATGTAACACAGACCTTCTAATAAAATACCTCAGATATGTTTCTCTTTGCATAGCACCCCAGAGTCCCAGTCAGATTAATGAGTGACAGATAGGACTAATGTGTCATCCCTGCACAGCTCAAAAGGCTACTGAAGAAAAAAAACTGCAACTAACTACCTGAGACTGGGCCTGTTGCTTCATCAGAGAGAGAAATGTGACAAGATGCCATAACTGACTGTTGCTGGGTTAAGTACTAGAATTGGAGGGAGACAGTGGGAGGTGAATACATGGATATGCTTAAGATATATTGCTGCATTAAAAAAATTATTGAAAGTCCAGAAAGAAACAAGTCCTTATCCAGAATCCTACAAGATAAGCTGCTCCAAACAGCAAACCCACCAGAAACCAGCGGCTTGGTTCCAGTCAACCCAGAAGCAGCAGGATGACATAACAACCCTGTCAATGAAATCAACAGCACCCTTTACCACAGAGCTGCCTCTCTCCAAGCCCAACCTCCATCCAGAACAAACCACCAGCCAGCCAGGACTTCCCTCATTTGCATAGTGGAAATGTGCGAGGGTGAGGGATTTCCCAAAGTCTAGCTAAAACAAAGGAATTTCAAAATACCTCTGGGCGCTCCCCAGCCTACTGTCTCAGGCAGGTGCTTCTTCTGTTCCTGCCGGGCCTGCTTCATTCTTGTGGTACACTCAATAAATTACTTTCTTCTAAAAGAGAAGAAAAAGAAAGCGGCAGAGCAAGAATTGAGGAAGTCTAGGAAGATGGTGACAATGAAGACAAAGCAAAGCATAGATTCAAAGATGCCTGTGAAGATTTAGAGTGCTGTGGCCTGTAGCCAAGAAACGCTGGTGGCAATCAGGAACAGAAAGAAGCAAGGGTCAGGATCTGCCCTAAGCCTCCAAAAGCACAGCAATGCCAACACCTGGTTTCAGGCTAGTAGCAGCCATTTCTTCTGAGGAAATAGATCTCGGCTGCCACAGCAGCCACAGGAATCTAGAACAAGTGGTTAGTAAAGCGGGGCACCGATCCTGGGTCCTGGTACTCCAAGCTTGCGCTCTCGGGCACTGTGTGTTGCTCTTTTCCTGCAAACAGCCTTCCCAAATCAGATTCTCCACCTGTGAGTGTCTCTGCCAAGAACAGAAGCAGCCAGGACTCACAGCTCTTCCTGCAGAGGAGCCTCCTCTTTCTTCCACACCACAGCAAACACTTAGCAGTGACTGAGCAACTTGCTGGCGTGCTCATGAGTACATACAGAGCATCCAACATCCTCACGAGAAAGCACTGCACCTGCCTAACAAAGGGTCTCATCTAACTTACTGTGGGCACTCAACTGTCACCCACACCCAGGAGCTCCTAGCTGTGATGTTCCACTCCATCTAGTCTACAGTTTGTTCTTCTCCACAGATTGGGGATGAGGCAATATCAGCCCCAGGCAGTTCACCTTCCCTTCTGCTCCAAAAGAGATTGCTGTTGAACAATTTGAGACACTAAGGATCACTAGGTGGCACCTCTCTGGAAGCTTTCAGGTTAAATACCAGGACTGAGTAGAATGGCACAGAGGTGCCTCAAGTTAACCCACTCTGGAATTAACAAGCAAGTTAATAAACACAAAGTGTCAGGACAAAGTTATAAAATCCTAAAATACATTTTTGAACTAATTTTGACAAGTATAGTTCAGCTTTAATTATTTATAACACTTCAAAGTAAAACCATGCATGGTATTGTACACGTATAATCCCAATACTTGGGAGGCAGAGGCAATAAATAAATAAATAAGTGAAGGTCACAACCATCCTAGGGTACAGGAGGCCCTGTGTTGCAGATAGCCCTGGGGCTAATTATATTTGATGTTAATTCCATTCTCCTGTGAGTGCTTGTGAACTAGGAATGAGTCAGCACTCAGGTGATTTCCTATAAACCTGCTTCCCACCTTAATTTATAAAATAAAGGAGAGCTGATGATTGGGCAGATAAAGGGAAAGTGGAGTGGAAGGTTGAGGGAGAGAAGGAGAAAATGGGAGAGGGAGAGGATGCAGAGGAGGAAGAAGAAAAAGCAGAGCAGAAGCACATGACCTGGAGAAACTGCAAGTTCTAAGGGGTCTCATAGATGGAGAAGATGGTAGTGTAGCAGTAGATCTGCCCAATCTAGGCACATACCATGTATTCATATTAATTGAGCATCCAACATTGCCAGGGCATATTTGGGTTGGAGATTTACCGAAACAACTGTCCACCAAATCTTTGTATTTAATATTTTTGAGACAGTTCCATGTATTAGGCTGACCTCAAATTAGCTATGTCTCTGAAGCTGGTCTTGAATCCTCCTGCCTCTGCCTCTCAAGTGTTGGGATTAGAGATGTGCGCCAACACAGCCAAATATATCAAACTGCCTGCTGGAGGAACTGAGGGGTGGGGCTTACTACTCTAACGTGCAAAGACCTTGGACAAATCCACGCATCTTTGGTTTGACTCTCTAAAGTGTTCCAAGTCTCAGAAACTTCTAATAATTATCCAGAAAATTTCCTCCACTCCTCACAAAGAATCATCCAGGAAATACTTAATCTCTAAAAACTTTGGGGGAAACAAGTGAACTAGGCTTGCCCCCTTCCTGATGATCAGTCTGCAATACCTAGACACAGTCTCCCCAGCATCTCCCAGCTGAGCCTCACAGGCTGTTACCAGTCAGATTCTTGTTCTACCACAAGAAAATAGGAGACAGTCCTCAAGTCCAAGTGAGAAAACCAAAAAAAAAAAAAAAAAAAAAAAAAATTAAACTAAAAAGGCAGGAATAAGAGAACAAAGTTCAAAATCCTGTTTATTATGTATTAGGAGGTTCTGGGGTTTTAAGCTTCTTATTAAACATTCTGGCTTCACATTCATTTTCTTTGCTTAGTCCTAATTACGGCTTGAGCTCTTTTCAAATGGGTCCCCAAAGATGTTGAAAAAATTAACTGAAAGGTCAACTTGTTCCATGGGAACTGCAAGGAGCCTCCCTGACATCTTGCTCTGAAATGATATTTTGTAACTTCATAGGCTAATACACCAAATTAATCAAGGTAAAGAGCTCATGTTTCCCCTGGTAGCAGGCTCACCAGGCTAGAGGGGCAGAAGAAGGACTGCTCTAGCGGGGCAGGGATGAACCACCCCCATTCAGCAGCACTTGAATAACAACTGTGTGGGAACACAAGCCTCTAGTCTCAGCACTTGGGAGACAGAAGCAGGAAGAGCTGTGAGTCTGAGGCTAACCTGGTCTACTGTAACAGGTTCTAGGCCAGCCAGGGCTACAATAGTGAGACCCTATCTCAAAAAATAATAATTTTTAAACTAGCTCCTAAATTCTAGCTCTAAATTCTACCCAGATCAGTCTGCAATACCTAGACACAGTCTCCCCAGCATCCCCAGAACTATACCATCAGAATTCCAAAGCCACATGCCACTCTAGGATGCTGGACAGTGAGGAACTAGGGCAGCAAAGCAAGGGGACACAGAAAAAAATGTGAAGCAAAAAATAAAATAAATAAAATAAAAAAATAGGCCCGGAAGTCCTGCTGCTTCTCTTGCCAGCAGCTGACAAGGAAGTCCTGAGTCAAGTTTCTGAAAGGTTAAGACCATGAAAGGGAATATTAAAATAAATCGAGAGAAAAGCAGAAAGAGATCAGAGAAGGAGGGTCTGACTCTACCAGGTTTGCAATTTGTCTGCTTTCAGAGCTGAGGTTCTAAGTACTAGATTTTTTTTTTTTTTTTTTTTTTTGAGGTTTATTTTAAGAGCTTTGAGGCCTCTCGGGGGAGAAAAAGTCACTAATTCTATCTTCCGGAGTCTCTGGATTCTGTGGCAAAGGAAGGCGCTGACATGAGGATGGGCTCCCTCTGACAGAGGGGTCTGCCTCAGAACCTGGTTACATGCCTGCATGTGTGAGCACATGTGTAACAGACATTCGAGAGCTGTTCCCACAGCAGGCCATGGAAACACAGGAGAGATGTGGGTGCAGAACCTGCGGCAGAGCTCAGAAGCCTGGCCACCAAATCCTTGTGAAGACAAAGCTGCAACCACAGGGGAGTTCTCACCTGAGAGTTAATCTGAGAACAGGGAACCGATGCAGCCCAGACAAAGGTATGCAACTGTTCCTTCTAATACAATAACAACCTTCTTGAGTTCTTTATATATATTGGATATTAGTCCCCTATCTGATTTAGGATAGGCAAAGATCCTTTCCCACTCTGTTGGTGGCCTTTTTGTCTTATTGACAGTGTCTTTTGCCTTACAGAAGCTTTGCAATTTTATGAGGTCCCATTACAATAACAAAACAGTGATCCAATTAAAAAAACAAACCAACAAAAAAGAGAAAAATAGAAAGCTTGATTTGATATCACCAAAATCCGGGCTGCTATCGCCCTGAAGGTGTAAAGCACCTTCAGTTTGGAGACACAGAGCCCTAGTTCGTCCAAATGGGGTGGGAGATGCATCTTCCCCACCCCAACCACCTCTCTACAATCATTGAAGGAAAAACAAAAACAAAACACAGTATAACCTCTGTAGTGGGAAAGATGGAACAAAATATATTACCTAAAACCCTGTCAGAGGACAACTGTGAAAATTTCTGAAAAACAACACTTTGCTCAAAAACTGCAGCAACAACAGGGGACAGGAAATAGGGTCAGTGGGGAAGGATGAAAGGAATTGGGACCACTTAGCTTAGAAAAGACAGGAGAGGGCAAAAGAATTAAGAGGAGACTTAATAATGACTTCTAAGTCCAGAGAAGGTTGCCACTCTACGTAACACCCACCGTCTGGCTCCAGAACCTCCAAAAACTGTCTTGCTGACGTCTAGTTGACATTCTTCCATTAAAAGGAAAAGAGGAAGCATGGTTAAACATGAACATTTGGAGAAATTAAATATAAATCGAAAGTTATTCCAGACAAAGCATGGTTAGTGTGATGGTTTGTATATCCTTGGACCAGGGAGTGGCACCATCTGAAGGTGTGGCCTTGTTGGAATAGGTGTGACCTAGTTGGAATGGGTGTGTCACTGTGGGTGTGGGTATAAGATCCTCACCCTGGTTGCCTAGAAGTCAGTCTTCCACTAGCAGCCTTTGGATGAAGACATAGAACTCTCAGCTCCTCCTGCACCATGCCTGCCTGGATACTGCCATGCTCCCACCTTGATGATAATGGACTGAACCTCTGAACCTGTAAGCCAGCCCCAATTAAATGTTGTTTTTTTATAAGACTTGCCTTGGTCATGGTGTCTGTTCACAGCAGTAAAACCCTAACTAAGACAGTAACAACAGCTAGTGAGAAAACTGACTGCAGAGTCGGGGCACCAGTGGCCAAGTGCCCTTGGTCAGCCTTGAGGCCTTCAAGGAGAGGGAGGGAAAAGAGGAGGAAATGGACCAGAGGGCTGTTGTTCACTTGAGACATAGATAAGCCAGCATCTAAAGCAGGTGAGAGGAGAAGGCATGCTTGGCAGGTGGCAGCAACAGTAGAACTTGGTGGCTGCTTACCCAGACCTGCCATGGCAGGTCTCAAAAACCACACAGAACCTTTACAAACTAACCTCTGCTAGCTAATTCCACCAGGTACTCTCTTGCTCATATCCACCCGTGGGTGCTTTATTCTCTAAGAACTACACCTTCAGTGCCAAGAGCATCTATGTCTCAAATGTTTGCAGAAGTGGCCAGGGTTCCGCTGCCCCTAGCCAAGCACAGAAAGGAACTGCTTGGCCTTCTCAGAGGGGCTCACCATCACTAAGCAGCTCCCCTGCAGCCAGTGCAGCCTCCCTTTGATCTTTACAGCTCATAAGGCTACGATCACAAGAGAGCAGTTAACTGGCCCACGGTACCTGCCATGGGAATCCACTGCACAGGAGAGAAGCCCCGCCCTTCTGACTGTGCCATGCCTCGACCTGCAACCCTCTAACCTGTGAGTGTGCTTCTCTCAGGCCACTCTCAATCTGCCAATTCTTGGCTAATGACCTTGTCTAAGAACTTCAGTAATGCTATCGAAAGTGTCAGTAGAAAATCAAGAGTGAAATAAATTTTCCATGTCCTGGTGTGCTTTTGTGTTTGTTTTATTCCAAGCAAATATTAAAGCTTGCTTCCTTATAACACAAAACCTAAAAATCAATGCTCAAAGCACAGCAACCATAAACTCTTCTTTCCAATAACAAACGTCAGGAAAGAAAAGAGCTACATAAAATATAGCAGGGAGAAAAGAGCCTCTCCTCAGAATGTGCCCACTATCAGGGGGGAGAGCACTGAATAAATAATGAACAAGAAAGAAGATCATTTTGATTTCATTTGTTTAGGAAACAACATAGTATGAATATGAACACTTGTAAGCCCAGGTTCTGAGTTATAAAGGAACACATTGTCATTTACAAGCCCATACATTCAACAAATGCTAGTCATCTACTTTATGCCCAATACTGCTCCAAACAACAAGAATACAACCGCAGGGCAGATAGCACACTCACTGTGCAGAGCAAGCAGAGGGAAGGCAGGCAGTCAACAAGAAGCATGCAGACAGGGTACTGCGGGGTGCTGCTCTGATTTACATACTACTTTCAGAAAAAAAAAATCATATTAAAATCTGGTAGCTGGGGCTGGAGAGAGATGGCTTAGCAGTTAAGAGCACTGGCAATTTTTCCAGAGAATTCAGGTTCAATTCCCAGCACTCTCATGCTGCCTCACAACCATCTGTAACTCCAGTTCCAGGAGATCTGATGCCCTCTCTGGCCTCCAGAAGCACCGTACACACATGCATGGGGCACAGATGTACAGGTAGGCAAGATATCCATACAAATAAAATAAGAAAAAATCAGTAGCAGATAAAGTTCTCAGAAATAGAAGAATGGTAAGAGATGATTGTATCATGGGGATACAACCTTCATGATGAATTAATATAGCTCCTGCAGGAATTGGCTAGTTCTCCAGAAAGTAGATTGTTATGAAGTGGGCTGCTGCCTCCCTTTGTCCGTTGTCTCTCCTGCACAAGCTCCCTTTGCCCTCATACCTTCTGCCATGAGTTAAAGCAACATGAAGCTCTTACCAGTCAAGAAAATGCTGGCCCATTCTCTTGATTTCCCAGAATTCAGACTATGAGTTAAGATAAACTTCTGTCCTTTACAAACTATCCAGTTTTAGGCATTTTGCTATAGCAACAGAAAATGGAATAAGAGAAATGGTTATGTTAACTCGTCATTTCATACTAGCAAAACTCCCTCCTGAGGGCGTGACTACAGGAGAGCTGGCCCTGGCCCTGCCCCTAGCCTGGGCAACATGGGAGAGGTCCCCCCTCCCCCCCCCCACCCAGCTGCAGCACTCAGGAGAGTAGTCTAGTATCTCACTCGGGCAATACAGTAAAGGTGGCCCTGGTGGTATGGGTGCGGGAGAGCTACCCCCCCCCCATGGCATGAGTGCATGAGAACTGGCTCCATCCCTCAACTGGGCAAAGAAGGAGAGCTGGCTCAGTGGCAAGAGAGCTGGAGAGCTAGTGTGGGCTGACCAACTCAGGTAACACCCAGGCCTACCCCAATATCTACCCCATCTATGAACTACCAGAACACATGAAGCAGCTGGTCCTGCAGAACCAAAGCCACAGGATCTCCATGACACAGGAGAACAACAGGACACCTGAGAGAAATCCCATGAGGATCCAGTATTGATGGACCAATGACTCACTGCAATGAACATTTGCAAGTAAAGACGTGTGGACAAAAGGTGTGACATGCCTGTGGTGATAAGATGGTTGGTTGGTTGGTTGGTTGGTTTGTTTGTTTGTTTTCTCATGGAAAGGACAGGAAGATCTGTGGGACTGGGGTGCATGATGTAAAATTCATCGAGAATAAGAAATTTGAAAATAAAAAAAATTAGTGTTCCAGGCTATGATATGGCCAGATCAGTGCCCAGTATCCTGGAAGTTGAGGTTGAAACCAGTCTGGGATATAGTACAAGAACCCACTGCAAAATAAAAGAAAAAGGACAGTAGTCACCTTCCTTATTTCAAAACTTACTACAAACATACAGTAAGAAAAGTGGGGTCATTGGACCAGAGCATAGTCCAAACCCAAACAGGACAAAGATTAACGTTTAACACTCATGAGCAATTTCGTTGACTCTATCTTCTGCCTTCCAGCTATAATGGCCCCCGCCCCCGATTCTGAGTGATCCCGCCACCAAAGCTCTGCTAGGCTAACACACATCACAGCTTTCACAAGAAGGAGTCTGGTGCCTGCTTCTCTCCCAGGAAGAAACTGCACCCTGTTGGAGCTTTGTCTCAACTCTAACTCAAGTCAGCCCAACTCCAAGGACCACCCTCTTAATCACCATGTTGTAACACAGCCTTCCCATACAAGTGAGCGGGGCAGTGGGTAGAACCACAGTATCACTGAGGAAGGATCTTAAATCGGCCAGGGGTCTGAAATTGCCCATCATGTACTTAGTAACTTTCTGGCAGCACAAGGCACTTTATACCACAGCTCCTCCTATACTTCTATCTTCCTGGCCATAGTGGGAGCAATCCCCGTTTGTTTCTGCCTCTCCAGACATTAGCTGTTGGAGGGAAGAATATGTCTATCTGTAGCTGGTGTCTTTTGCTACTTAGTGGGTTCTTCTTTCTTTCCACCATTCTCTACCTCTTTTCTTCTACCCTTTCAACCCCCTAACACTAGATAGGAGAGTAAAAAGGGGTAAAGGGAGCAACATAAAGGGTGTCAAGTTCCTTAGGGCAAGTTTGGTCTTCACTGTCAGAATATCTAGTTTGTTCTGTTGTTCTTTGCACATGACTATTTAACAAACCACAACCAACAGCAACCGACAACCAACCAGCAACCAAACAACAACAACAACCGGCCAACCTCTTGGGGCCCTAGCATTTATATACCCTTTGATAACTCCCCAGAATTCCAAATGTCACACAATCACAGAAACTATCTGCAGCTGGCAAAAATCACACCTCTGCTAGAGCATGAGGCAAATAAACCCACAGGCAGCTTCTGTGGACAGTCTGAAGCAGCCCCACATCCCCACACCTGGGATTAAAACAAAGGCACATTCCTATCTCTGTGCTTTTTCAAAGAACCCAAAATTCTCACTTCCTTTATGCCAGCTAGAACCAAATGTTATACCATCTGAAGGTGCCATTTTTGCTAACTTGACACTGCATCTCAGGGAAACCCAGCGTCAATGGCTAACGGGGTTCAAGGTTAAAGAAGTAGCTAGCTCCCACCCAGAAATGACAGCTAACAGAAAGCTGGTGACATAGCAGGTTACAAATGGCTCTGAAGTTGTAAAACACTAGCAAGTGACATACCTGAAAATTCCAAGTCTTCTATGCAGGTGGAATGATGCCAAACTAGACCACTATGTCTACTGAGGAGCCAGCTAGCCCTCACAATACACTATGACACTGAGAGAGGGCCTGAGGCAAGAGGGAAAGAATATTTTCCTATTAATTTTATTATAATTATTAATGTATACTAACTCTAGTATTAGTGGGGTTTCCCTATAACACTTACATATGAATATATTGTGCTTTCATTACATCCTATCCTCTCACCTCCTCCCCTACCCTGGCCTTTCATCCCTCTCCCAACAAGTCCAAAAATCCATTTGCAGATTGAAGAAAAATAAGCAATCTATTCCAACAATACTCCTGTTCAGATTCCCACTCTCCTTTTCATCAAAAGCCACCCCTGTATTACAAATCCAATCATCTCATTCCACAACCACAAGCCCTCTCAAGGCATTCCTCTGGACAACTAAATGTGAGGTGCCTTCATGGCTGACCTGTTTTGGTGAACACACATTCTCTCTTGACAGCAGTCAATGTGTAGAATATCACAAATGAGCTGAAGTAGTTCTCTCCACTGTATAGTCAGAGGATTGAGGAAGTAGGAGGGACTTGTGGTATAAAACAAACAACCACAAAAAAAGAAAGAGGGGAGGAGGGAAGGTGGGAGGAAGGGAAAGAGGGAGGAAAAAAGAAAAAAACCCCACTGGATCAGAGTCAATGGCGCAGGCCAACTTCTCCATCCTCACCTGGTCACCCACCTCCTTTCAATTCTGTGCTCTAGCTCCTCAATAAGTTCCACAGCCCTAACTATGATCTTGGGTGTGGGAGTAGAGTTTCGGGTAGTCAACACTAGGCTTGAACTCCTGATCCTCGTGCCACTGCCCCCGAATGCTGGACTATAGGCATGCACCTCCTCACCCTGCTGTGATGGTGAATCTGGGATGTCTACCTAATGGAACTGGCACAAGGAAAGAAGTAAAGCACACTGCTGTTTACATTTGTGAGGCTGAGCACGGAGGTACTCAAGCATAATCTCAGGAGGCTTAGAGCAAGAAGACAACTAGAGGACTGAGTCAACTACACAGCAACAGCTTGACTCAAAAGAACAACAACCAGCCAGGTGTGGTGGTGGTACCTTTCTAGTAGTCTTTTAAGCCCAGCAGAGGCAGGCAGACCTCTGTAGCTAGAGTATTGGTTTTAAAACCCAGTTATGTTATGGGAATATGTTTTTGTTTTAATCCCAGGTGTGAGATATGAGGCTGCTTCAGACTGTCCACAGCAGCTCACTGTAATTTGTCTCTCGCTGTGGCAGGGAGGGGCATGATTCTGCCACCTGAAGACAGTTTGCACTTGGGATTCTGGGGACGCTCTCGTCAGAGCTGTAAGAGGCTGGAGAAGCTGCTGCTCTCCCTGCTGCTGGTTCCTGTTGCTGTGGTTTGTCAAGTGGCCATAAGCAAAGAGAAGAGAAGAAGAAATTGGATATCCTGATGACGAAGACTGGACTTGTTCCAAGGAACTCAACGCTCCTAATCAGCAGAAAGTAGTCTAAAGAGATCCATGCCCCCTTTCCCTTATAATCTTCTTTCTCTTCTACTAGTGTTGGGTTGGAAGGGATTAGGGTGGAAGAAGGGTGAAGGGTGGTAAAATATAAGGACCCAATAAAGTAGCTCAAAAAATATACCTATAGATCTCTGTGAATTTGGGGCCAGCCTGGTCTACATAGTGAGTTCCAGGACAGTCAGAACTACATAGTGAGACCTTCTCTCAAAAACAAAAACAACAGAAACTGGTGAGCAGACAATATGGTTGGGCAGGTAAAGGCACTTGCTGCCAAGCCTGATCACCTGAGTTCTACTCCTAGAACCCACAGCACAGAATGAGAACCAGCTCTGAGTGCTGCAGCACACACACATGCATGTACATGTATGTTCACACACACACCACAGAAATAAAAATAGGGCCATCAAGATGGCTCAGTGAATAAAAGTCCTTGTTGTACAAAATGAGCCTGGTGAGCCCAGAATTCACACAAGAAAGGCCAGGTGTGGTAGCACAGACTTGTAATTTGAGTACTGGGGAAGCAGGGATGGAGGATCTTTGGGGTTCATTAGCTCGCCAACCTAGCCTAGTCAGTGATTACCAAGCCAATGAGAGACCCTGTCTCAAGAAAACAGGTGAATAGTACTTGAAGAACAACACTAAAGAGTGACCTCTAGCCTCACATGCACCTACATACATACATACACACACACACACATATACACCAAATCTAAATTAGTAATCTCAACAGACTATTGGGGGAAGGAGGACACATGTCTTATCCTGACGTCTTCTGTCTCTGTCTGCTTCCTGTCACGATGAGATGTGAAGCTTCTAACTCCATGCCTTATCACCATATCCTGCTCACCAGAAGCCCAGAGTCAATGAAGCCAAAGACTATGAACTATGGCATCTAAACCTGTGGGTCAAAATTATTGTTCATTAAGTTGTTTTTCTCAAGTATTTGTCATAGGAAAAAAAAGTAGCTGGGATCTTTGCTTGAGAAGCTCAGCCCATGTCACACGGTGTAGAGAGTTATTTGTTCTTCATAATTGTACTCAACCACCCTCTCAGGGTAGCCTTCCTTGATACAGTCTTCATCCCAGATGATCCCTACCAAATATTTTGATGGTATGCCATCCCTTTCTCTCAATACACGGTTACAGTTTTCTATTTGTGTCTTGATTAATGTGGATGTTCATAAATACACTCTAATAGGAACTATATCTGAAGAGTTCATGAATGAATCTCTGGGCCTGAAAGTATGAGGAATGTAACAGACATTCTATATAAGTTTATTATTAAAAAGGCAAAACTTCAGAGACAGGAAATGAAAGTTTCCAAATCAAAAGATTCTACCTAAAGAAGCTGTTCTCCCTAAATGACCTTAAGCCCAATCATTTCTCCCTTCCCCCTTCTTTTCCAAATTTCTTACAGAAGTTATTTTCTATGTCCTGCCATTCTTCTAAGGGTGGTAGCCATAGTGACAAGCTGGCCTACTGCCAAAAATAGTCTAAAAAGATATCACCTTGTCTGTGTGCTCTATCTGGTCTTCCAAAATAAAAGTCCACAGCAGAGGCCAAAGCAGAAACACAAAATCCTTTACCCAGTAAAGACACAGAGCCAAACAACCAGCGGCCCTTGCAAGAAATGAATGATCCCCAGGGCAGGCAGTGCCCCCAAGTGACCTACCCAAAGGAAAACGGAAAGGAAAAAAAGTTGCAAAGGCAGGTACACTGCTCCCTAAAGGGACTTTAAACCCTCTCTTTACTTCTTGCAGAAAGCATAAATGTACAAACATTAACTATCAAAGTGTCCCCTATGAGGCAGCTTCAGAGGACTATAGATCATGGCTCACAAAGCAACATCGGCAGCTCAAAGGTTCAGACAAAGCTCTAATTGAGGTCAAAATTCTCTTCTGCAGAAGCTGGAGGACCTTCCCCCTATTTTTCCATTTTTTTGGATGGCAGGAGTGGGAATAGAGAGAGATGGAAATATTTACTGAGCTCTACACAGTATCAGGCATAGTGAAAGATTCCTTATAGATATAGGATATTAATGCAAGTCAAGAACATATATGTGGATTTTTGATATATTGCAAGATTAAGCAACTGGTCGAATAGTACAGCCAAAAAAAAAAAAAAAACTAGATCACCCTAAATCCAAATACTTTTTCATTGCTCAGTGCCTTAGAGATCACGTCCTCACCCCTTCACCACCATCTTTCTAGCCAGAACTAGTGAATTTCTGGAAAAGAAAAGGACTGTCTTCTATACCAACACCTTCACATTGGCTTGGACAAAATGCAGTGCGTCTGCATTTCCTATGGTTCACCATCTGAAGCTATGGGTATTGTAATAATTCCTTCCCTGGGAAGATGTAAATATCATTCATTACAAGGACCCAACAACAAGCCAAAGTAGGATCCACCAAAGCTCACCCTAGGGAACCAACCAGTTTACTGGACTTACATGGGTAAGTGTTATGGTTTGTTTATTATCAGCCCAGGGAGTGGAACTATTAGGAGGTGTGGCCTTGTTGGAGTAATTGTGTCATTTTGGATGTGGGCTTAAGACCTCACCCTAGCTGCCTAAAGTCAGTCTTACACTACTAGCAGCCTTCAGATGAAGATGTAGAACTCTCAGCTCTGCCCGCACCATGCCTGACTAGAAGCTGCCATATTCCCACCTTGATGATGACAGACTGAATCTCTGAACCTGTAAACCACCCCAATTAAATGTTGTCCTTTATAAGAGTTGCCTTGGTTATAGTGTCTGTTCACAGCAGTAGAACTCTAACTGAGACAGTAGGGATTGTTTACAGAAGCACAGACGACCATGAGGCAACCACACTAGAGTCTTCACCCAGCATGCACGATGACTTCCCCATATGCATGTAGATGGAGCTCCCTTCAGCTAACATTCCCCAGCCTAATACTCTAGCACCTTCCAAGATCCCACATGCAATTAGGTCAGAATTACATACAAACACTTGGGAGGAATGGCTGAGTCCAAAGGCCCTCCTCATTCCCTCTTGATATGAGGGAGCGTCAACCACCCACAAGCTGGCTCATTGGGATGGTCTTTCACAATCAAGCACAGCTGAGCTAATGAAGACGACAGCCATTCTACAACTCTGGATGAAGCTGGATTTCCTTAAAATCCTAAATGAGGCCCTGGAAAAATTGCTGTGTGATTTAGAACACATACTGCTCTTACAGGTGACTCAAGTTCAACTTCCAACACCCACATTGGACATCTCACAACCACCTGTAACTCCAGCTCCAGAGGGATCTGATGCCTCTAGCCTCCACAGACATATATGCATACAGACCCACACTTTATACTTTTTTTAAAAAATCCCTTTTAAAAGCTAGATGTCACAGTGCATACCTGTAATCCCAGCACTCAGGAGTTAAAGGCATGTGTATCCCCGAGAGTTCAAGACCAGCCTGATCTACCTTGCAAGTTTCAAGCCTGCCAGAGCTACACAATGATACCATGTCCCCAAAATAAAACAAAACAAATAAAACCTTCCCCCAAATAAGAATTCTCTGCCTTTCCTAGGAGCCACTGCTGCTGAGCACTGAGATGATAGTCCCATAGTCCAGACAGAGCACCTTAAACCACTCTGTGCTCCCTCACTTGCTCAGAAAGTAATTGCAGGTATACAACCCTATCTCAAGTCTCCATAGCTCTTCCACCTATGCAGAGAGGGTAACAACTTCATACTTCAATTGTCATCTACTCGGCATCTCCTAGAAGGAATAATACCCGCTCTTTGTGCTGTAGTTTAAGGTTAGCCCCTCCCCCTGTACTTATTTCAGAATCTGCCTCTTATCAAAGTCTATGTCAGCAGATTATTATAACTATTATTCCATTATAATAACATTATTTTCCTGCACTTGACAATCTGTTGGCTGATAGGTTAAACTGGTACAGAAGCAATAATTATGTCATGCCTTCTCCTTTCCAACCAAGCCTCTAGATGACTCTTTACACTAGGTCTAAATACAGCAAATGATCAGCCCAATGATGTTAATGGGGTGTATCTGGGATCACTCACCAGGCCTTTGGAGGTCACGACCCTAGAAACAAGAGGCTCAGCTGGGTCCCCTAATTGTCAGCATACCTGCCCAGTCTCCCAGGAAGATGAAGGAATTGAGGGAAACACCAACCAGAAAACAATTTATTGTGAAAAACACCAACAGGGCTGGATGTGTCATATACATATGCAGAGGGACAAGCAGTCCCAAATCACAATGTCACACCACAGCAAGAGAGGGTGAAAAGACAATCCATTTCTCCACTGGGTGTTCTCAAATAAATGGTTCCGAGAGAGCTATTCTGCCTGCTTCCCCATACACATTTCTTGGCAGCTGCCAGTGAAACTGGCAATAGGGAGAGTTAGAGAAACAGAAGGCTATCTTCGGGCTCCTATTTTGAAGCATAGAATCAGCATGCTGGCCACAGAGCCTTCTTTATGCAGAGCCCAGTAGGGGCTAGATAGAGTCTGAAGCCTAAAGCAAAGAGGCAAAGTCAGGAAGCCTGTCAGCCAAAGCCCCCGAATTTACCTGTCACACTATTTATGATAAACAAGGATGGAAAAGATATGACTCTATGACTACAGAATATCAATATACTTGAACTACATATCAGCCCTATTAAAGCAAAGACCACCCACGGCAAAGCCAGCTAAAAACACAAGAGAAACAAACCCCACCAGGAGACCAGCTTGGCCTGCTTTGTTCTCTACCCTGTAATACACAGGCTTTATTTTTTTTTTTTAAGGAGGAGAGGGGGTGGAAGGTTATTTGAATTTAAATTACCAGTGAACACTATAATTTGTGTACAAGGAGAAAAGGGACATTCAGGAATGCTAAGCCCAGGCTCAGTGGGACTTGTGTGGCTGAGGCAGTAGTGGCCCTGGGGGCTTTTTCCTTTTGCTTCAGCACACTGCTTTCATCTCTTGGGAGCAGGCGAGCCAGTAGGCAAAGCTCATGCAACACAAAGAGGCACTGTCCCCTAGGACTAGGGAGAAGATTGCCCTCTTAGGAGGAAATCCATAGACAACCACACAGGATGAACAAGATTAATCAAAAGTAAGCCATCTAAGGAGGGAGTTCAGAGAAGTGTTACTGAGGACAAAGACCACATTTACCACTACCCAGTAGCCAAACAAATCTGACACACAGTGCTTAGCAAATAACAATAGGTTAACTGCTACCTGTAAAGGATATTGGGTTGGAAGTGACTCACAAGAACTAGAATCTGTTACTAAAATCTGTAACACAAGAACCATGGTTTGCAAAGAAAAAAATAAAGGAGAACCTGGAGATTTGTGTGAGTATCTGCAGAGCTGGTGACCTAACAGACTGAAAGGACATTCTAGTCGGATTGCAGACATGGCCCGCCCTCGAAGGACACTGAGGAAGGGTGAAGAGGTAGAGAAGAGGCGAGCGAATGGTACACAACACTGACCATACGCCTACTTACTATGTATATCCTTGAAACCTCTATGGGGTGCAAATGAGGAAATAAGAGCAAAGAGGTTAAAGAGTCTTTGAAGTCTCCCAGCGAGCACCTGGTTTGAACCTGGGCATAGCCAATGCAATGACCCAAAAGCTTTCTACCACACTGTGTCTTGATTTCCTTCCAAGGCAAGCTGGCTTTGATTTCTTATGAAGAGAACGCTCTTACCAGTTCACACAAATCAACCTGGTAGCCATGTTCTGGAGTTTGCTAACTGGAATTATTGATTCACACTTTTTATGATTTCAAATGCCTATGGAAGCCCCTGGAACTACAGTCTGGGTGAGCAGCTAAGTCTGCAGAAGCCGGAACTAAGCTATCACCCGGTACACCCCGACAACATTTTGGCACAGCACAGGTCGTGGCTGGGGAGAGGGTTTAGTTGGCAAAGTACCTCCTGCACAAAGATGAAGACCTCAGTTTAATCCCCAGTACCCTCATAAAAAGCTGGGTCCACTGGAGGCCAGGAGAGGCAGGAAAAGGCAGTGCTAAGGATAGTGCCAGCCTGATTGGCAAGCCCCAGCTCCCAGTGAAGTACCCTGTCCCCCAAAAAACAAGGTTGCTAGTGGGGGGGGGGTTAGGGTTATATGCCTTTAATCCCAGCATCTAGGAGGCAGAGGCAAACATATCTCTGAGTTTGTGGCCAGCCTGCTCTATGTAGCAAGGGCATACAGAACATTCAAGGCTGCATAGAGAACCCATCTCAAAAAAACAAACAAACAAATAAATAAATAAATAAATAGCTTCTGATGACAGCTGGCATCTACATGCCACATACCCTGACACACATGCACCAGCACACAAGAACACAAGGTGGGTGGGGGGGATATATGACCTCTACACATACGAACAAATTTTTTCAAAGATTTAAAAAGAACCTCCCCAACTCCCAGCTGTGTCAGTAATGCACAGAATGATATTTGAAAGCTTTACATTTTGATTCAAGTAGAAATAGCAGAGTTTCCATGCCAAGGATTTCTGCTTGGTCCTTAGAAACAAAAGAGTCTTCCCACCATAGTGCTCGTGCGCCCCCAGAGTTTCCAGAGACCTTCACACCCTTGACCTCAGGAGTGGCAGAGTTAGGAAGGAGGGTGATTTATAATACACATGTCTCAAGAGACCAGCAATACAGATAAACTGGCGTTTCTAATGGAGGTGAATAGCCTGCACAAATCCAGGGGCAGCAAAGGACAATTAAAACTCTGTCGAGGGAGGCTATTCCTTCTGCCTCCCATGGAAGGCCTTCCATCAGTTAACGGTGGGGTTTGAAGCTTAGGGGAGCTGATGATTCACATGGTGCACAACCCCTGCTAGAAAGGCCTACAGAAGCGGCCACCCAGCAAAGGAGAGCTTCGTATGGTGAGGTGGCCTCCAGGGAGAATGTCCTACATGCCATGCCACACACTGTCAGGATATTAATCTAAACCCATCCTGCACACTTTACAACGGTTACTCTCTCTGGGTTGTGAAGATTAAATCAGCAGATCCAAGGACCACATGAGTCTTTCCAATTCTATTCCATACTTACTTCTTTGCTAAAAAGATTTGTAACCTGGAAACAAAGCCCTCTTCCTAATAGCAGCAATAAGTCTCAGCAAAGAACAGGTAACCAGGCTGTCAAACTCCCCTAAAAGATTCAATCCCAACAGAGCCTTAGTTTCACCTCACCCTGAAAATAAAGAAGAGCATGGTGGCACACGAATTTAATCCCAGCACTCAGGAGGCTGAGGAAGGCGGATTTCTGAGTTCGAGGCCAGCCTGGTCTACAGAGTGAGCTTCAGGACAGCCAGGGCTATACAGAGAAACCCTGTCTCAAAAAACCATAAAAAAAAGAAAATAAAGAAGATACTACTGACCCCTATTAATGCCAATGTAATTTAGAGTCCTGAGTTAGGAAGGCTTAAAACAAAAGCAGAACCATGAGGATTTTATTCCTGCCCCAGCTTCAACCAGAGCATAAGAACAAAAGGCAAAGCATGTGGACATGAGGTAAGGCTGCTGGTCAGTCACAGCACTGTCCTTGTAGCTGTGTGCTTCTGACAGACTCTGTCAGCCTCACGTTTTTACTACAATAAAATAAAGATGTTCTAAGTATCACACAAAATAGCATATTTGTAAGTCTTTTTTAAAATAATATGTTCAAAAGGCCCTCAAAACAATTTGAAAATACTGGACATATTTTCGGCCTGACTGTCACCCCAAAGACCTCTGAATAACAAACTCCAAGTCCAATCTGTCACCTCTGAAGTACAGTCTATAGTGACTGGGTCTATGGACTTGCAGAGAAATGTACATCTCAGGAATAATAAGGAAACTCACATACAGGTCTATGCAGGGATGCTCTGAAAATTAATGATGAGGGCTGGAAACGTAGCTCGGATGGAAGAGTGTTTGCTCAGCATGCACAAAGCCCTGGGTTCAATCTCCAAAACCGCATAAATCACATGTGACATTGCACACCTGTGATCCCAACACTTGCAAGGTGGAGGCAGGAAGATCAGAAGAAGTCGAAGGTCTTCCTCAGCTGCACAGCAGCAATGGAGGCCAGGCCTGCCTATATCACTCTTATATTTGGGGGGGGTTGGGGGGCGGGGAGCCAGACATGATGGTACATGCTTGCTGGTTCAGTACTTTAAAGGCAGAGGCAGAACTATCCAAGAATTCAAGGGCAGCCTGCTCTCTAGGCTAGTCAGGGCTACAGAAGGAAACAGTGTCTAACAGCAGCAGCAGCAGCAGCAGCAGCCAGGGATATGACTCAGCAGGTAGAAGCACTCACACACAGACCTGCTGTCCTATGTTTAATCCCCAGGGCCTACAAAATGGCAAGAGAGAATGGACTCTAAAGAGTTACCCTCTTTACACATACAAAATAAAATTAATGAATACAAATTATTAATCACAAGGGAGAGTACATGTCTTGGGCCCAATTCCTAGTATCAGTAATACAAACTTGCAGGCTGGAGAGTTGGCTCAGTGGTTAAGAGCACTAGCTGCTCTTCCAGAGGTCCTGAGTTCAATCCCCAGCAACCACAACCATCTATAATGTGATCCTATGCAGGTGTACATGCAGATAAACCTCATACATAAAAAAGCATCTCCTAAATTTAAAAAAGTTTGGTTTTTGGTTTTTGGGGAGTTTGTTTGTTTGTTTGTTTTTGGTTTTTTGGGGGTTTTTTTTGTTTGTTTGTTTGTTTGTTTGTTTTTTGAGACAGGGTTTCTCTGTGTAGCTATGGCTGTCCTGGAACTCACTCTGTAGACCAGGCTGGCCTCGAACTCAGAAATCCGCCTGCCTCTGCCTCCCAAGTGCTGGGATTAAAGGCGAGCGCCACCATGCCCAGCTAAGATTTTGTTTTTAAAAAATTACAACTTTGAAAATAAACACAAAAGTGTATGAGGAAAAGTCAAGTCTTCCCTCCATCCCATTCTCACAGAGACATCATCTGCTTTCAGTTTCTCGTATGTTCTTCCAGGGATGTCCCAACTGGCTAGTTTCTGCCTTGGTTGGGAATCACATCAACAGCAACATTCCCCTTGCCAGAAGGTAAAGCCAAACAAGCACTTGCGGGGACTGCCAGAAAAGTGAGAACCAGCAGGGAGGGTTTGCCCTGCAAAAGCTTCCATGTGGTACCAACTCCCCTGGGTTCTACACTGCTTTGCCCTTTGGCTGGCCACATTTAGGCCATCATTTCATACATATACTTCCTTCATGTGTTTGCTCCTTCAGGGCTCTTCACAGACTGTTCCTGGGACCTTGGGCTACACCAGCCTGAATACTACAGTCCTAGAACTGTCAAACGGCCTCAGCAGAGACTGGGCAAAAAGACAAAATTTACAGACATCCCAGAGACACCATCTTTCAAAACCAGCTTTGGGGGCTGGAGAGGTAGCTTGGTGGTTAATAGCACATAAGGAATGGGCATGGTAGTGCATGCTTTTAATCCCAGGACTTGGGAGGCAGAGACAGGAGGATCTCTGTGAGGTTAAGGCCAATCTGGTCTACAAAGTGAGTTCCAGGACAGCCAAGGCTATACAGAGAAACCCTATCTCAAAGACGAGGAGAGGAGAGCAGAGGAGAGGGGAGGGGAGGAGAAAAAATTTAATGGGCTGGAAAGATGGCTCAGCCAGTTAAGAACACTGGCTGTTCTTGCAAAGGACCCAGGTTCAACTCCTAGCACCTACATGGCAGTTCACAACTGTCTGTAACTCCAGTTCCAGGGATCTGACATCCTCACAAAGACATACATGCAGGCAAAACACCAATGCACATAATTTTTTTTAAATCTTTTTTTTAATCTTTTTTTTTAAAGAGCACATACTGCTTTTGCAAAGGACCCGAGTTAGACCATGTCAGACAACTTACAACTACCTGTAACTCAAGTTCTAACAGACCTCTAGCCTCCGAGGGCACCAGTCCTCATGTGCACATACCATACACACACACACACACACACACACACACACACACACACACACACACACAGTTTTTAATATTTTAAGTTGCTTTTCATAACCCAGCAAAGTCAGAGTACTCGGGTGAACGGGGCAGAGAACTCAAGTGATGTTCTACAAGACCACCAATTAGGTACTCTAACCAGAGCCAGGCTTTCACCAAAACTCCTTCAAAAGCATCCAAGTATGTCCTCTACTCTTATTCTTCTATGAATAATCTAAATATGTAAATTCTGGTCTCTACCCATAGGTCTGGAACAGGTGAAAAGCAGACCACAGATGAGCTATGATAATCCCCAGAGACTGTACCAAAAAAAAAAAAAAAATCTGTTTCTAGCTTCTCTTGTCATAAGAGACAATGAGGTCATGAGAGCCGTGCTTGCCCAGGACAAGCTAACAAGCAGCTTCCCCTCATAAACACTCCAATCTGACACAGGCCACCCTTCCTTGCTGCTTCATACTAACTTGGCCCTGAAAATGCTTAAGTTCTTGTCTCCCATGCAGTGAGCAACAGAAGAAACTGCTCAACTGAGCAGATGCTTTAACTGACCAAACGGCAGAATTCTGTACTAACAAGCTTTTCTCAGACCCCATCTCTGTGCCAGAAACTGTGCTGAGGGATGAGTACCTACAGGGAATAAGGAAGGCACTCTCTAAAGAATTTCTAATCTAGTTAAGAACATAAGACATGGTCTAAGAAATCAGGCAGCTTTGGATATGGTGGGCTAGAGAACAGAGCGTGGTGAACTCACTGCTGCTGGGCATCAAGGAAGGAAGATTTTAACAGTTCTCGGGTTTCCAAGTTAATTCAACAACATTCATGGTGTCTATAATACACTCAGCATTATGCTAGGAGACACAAAATAAAAGTATACCCTGTGTCCTTGAGCAGCTCATACAATAAGAGACAAATAACTAACCAGAATAAGGAGTGCTGGATTCAATTACCAAGGTGTTGCTATGGGATACCGATAAGGAGTTAATGGGGCTCACCAAAGAAGGCAGCTCTGCAGCATAAAGCAGAGCTCCCAGAATGCTCTGGCAAGAGAGCCGGCAGGGACACAAGCACACGGCACACTTAATGCAGCACATGCCTGGTCTATCAGGAACAGAGGGCACAGGTGAGTAACAATTCAGAGTGTAATTCCAGTTGTCAGACAGGAATACATGGTCATAGGCTTGGAACACCACGACAACTTACTGCAATGGGTGCCATGGAAGGTGTCCAGGTCTGTGTTCACTGTGCAACACTGCATGTAGGAAGTCTGAAATAGGAGGTGGTTTCTGTAATGACTGAGAAGCACAGTAATGGGAAACAGAGCAATAGACAAGCTAAGAAGGAGACTGCAGAGGCTTGCCGAGAAGTTTAAAACAAGGGCATTTTCTTCAAAATTCTCTAATTCCTTTTTTTTTTTAAACCAAGTCAGACTGGCTTCCCACAGAATAATGAGGTTTCACCCTGATTCATTCCAAAGAACAAGGCATAGGCACTAGAGTTACAGTGCTCAATTTTAAAAAGTAAAATAAACTGGTTTGAGATTAGTGTGGTGAAATGGCTTCGGGGCATTTTATCTATTCCCATTGTATCAGTTATAAAGACTTTATAAATAATTTGTTTTGGTTTCAATAGAATCACATTCTAAATAACTCAGCTAACCAATCAGACCTGTTTTGGTTTGATAAAACAGTGTCTCATGTAGCCCAAGCTAGCTTCAAATTTATTATATAAAGATGTCCTTAAACTTCTGATTCTCCTGTTGCACCTCCCAAGTGCTGGGATTACAAGCATTTGCCATCACACCCAATTCAGCTATAAATATTTTTTTTTTAATGGGGAGAGAAGACTGAGGTAAGGTCTCTCCGTGCAGCCCTTGCTGTCCTGGAACTAGCTTTTGTATACCAGACTGGCCTAAAACGCAGAGGTCCAAGTGCTGGGATTAAAGGTATGTACCACCAGACCCAGCTCATCAGCTATAACTCTTCAATAGAAAAATAGTCAACTTCAGCACAAAGCTGTGCTTTCCTAGACCTGTACCAAAGGCCAGAAATGAGCAGAGAAATCAGGGGAAAGCTTTGACTGAGGTCCAGGACCCCTTTATACGATCACTGCTTCACATCTGGCTGAAGATCGGAAAGCAAGAGACCTCCTCCACACAGGCTCTGAACCAGCCAGCCCGAGCCCAGAAAATCTCCATCCTATAGAAATTGACAGCAGAGCAGTTACACTCTACCAGAGGCAGCACTTTCCATATCTATCCTCTCAGCACAGCTACAGGAGGAGGAGGTGTTATTCCCTTCCTATAGACCCAATACTAAGGCTTACAGAAAAGAAATCTGGTAGCTAGCAAACAGATAGCATAGCACCACATGCCCAAATAAGCCTGTTTTAGACTGTTTTCACATGTACTCTTTGTTTTTCCCTTTCTTTCTCTTTTAGAGAGAGGTATTCAAGGGTTGCTTAGGTCACCAGATACAGTCCACTGGTGTCTACAGTCCTATTCCTCACAGACAACAAAGCAGTCTGGCCAGAGTACTATTTCTGATTCAGAGAAAGACTCAAATCTTATTTCTTCTGAGGAAGGGGCAAGACGGAAGACACTTCTGTGTGAGCAGAAAACAAAGGAGCGAGGTACCTAATAGAGGAGTTAAAGAAGGGACTGTAGGAGCTGAAGGGGACTGCAACCCCACAGGAAGAACAACAATATCAACCAACCAGATGCCCCCAGAACTCCCAGGGACTAAGCTATCAACAAAGGCGTACACATGGCTCCAGCTGCATATGTAGCAGAGGATGGCCTTGTCATGCACCAATGGAAGGAGAGGCCCTTGGTCCTATGAAGGCTCAATAGATACCCCAGTGTAGGGGAAGGTGGGAGTGGATGGGTGGGTAGAGAAACACCCTCATAGAAGCAGGGGGAGGGAGGATAGGATAGGAGGCTTCTGGGAGTGGGAGGAAACCAGGAAAGGGATAACATTAGAAATGTAAATAAAGAAAATATCCAATAAAAAAAAAAAAGAAAACAAAGGCACACATTAGGAAGCCCTCAGATGTGAGACAGTAGATGAAGCGGGGCTTTCTCCTTCCCTACAGATTTCTTGTTTCCTATTACCAAAGATGTTTAATCACAAAAGCATCTTGCCTCTCTATGATGTTTTCTTTTTTTTTAAAGATTTATTTATTATTATATGTAAGTACACTGTAGCTGTCTTCAGACACACCAGAAGAGGGCGTCAGATCTCATTACAGATGGTTGTGAGCCACCATGTGGCTGCTGGGATTTGAAGTCAGGACCTTCAGAAGAGCAGTCGGAGCTCTTAACCACTGAGCCATCTCTCCAGCCCCTCTATGATGTTTTCAACAATCCTAATAATTTCTCTGGTCACCCTCTGTTAGCCCCGCAGGCTTATATCCTGGCTCTCACTATCACCAGAATCCCAGTAATGTAAGTAGTTTTAAAGAAGTTATGTGGCCCACTTAATTTGCTTAGAGCTCACTTTTATCATCAATAAAAGAACTTATCAATCGCAAAACTGATGCATTAAAAAACTAGAGAGGTATCTCCTGGCTGTAGACCCCCAAAACCAAACAAATGAAAACAAACAGGGGCTACAGATGTAGCTCAGCTGGTAGAGCATTTGCTTAGATATTCAAAGACCTGGGTTTGGTCCCAGCACTACATCAACCCCTGTGACACACTTTAAAGGTAGAGGTAAGAGAATCAAAAAAACAGTTTCAATAACCTCAAGGTCATCTTCAACTATTAAATGAGTTATAGGTCATCCTGGGCTACATGAGGCTCATCTAAATAAAATAACTATGATCAATAGCTACACTCTGTATAGGAACCATGTTTACAAGGGAGGGGAGAACTGAGAAACATCTTCTTCAGTGATGTCCTCCAGGACAAAGCACCATGAGCAAAAAGGTCTCAGGATGGAGACTTTACATCACAAACACAATCAAAGTCAACTTCCTACTGACTGTAAGACCAAGGTTACCTTTAAATACCTTGCTTAGGAACTGGTCCCTGATGCAGTAGGAATTCTTAACCTCTGAGAACTGTCTCAAGCTTAAATGTCTTTAATTTCTGTGAGATCTCCACGAGAGGAGCTATCTGACCAAATTCTAGAAAACTAACAGGCTTCAGTCCACAGGATCAGCATTGATCAGTCACACATACAGTTTAATTGGCTGTAAAAATTTAAGCCTGAGACAGTATCCAGAAGTAAAGAAATGTTCACTTAGTTGAGGCACATGCCTATAATTCCAGCACATAGAAGGCTGAAACAATAAAATCAGAAGTTTGAGGTCAGCTTGAACTAACTACAGGCTAGCTTAAGCTTAAGCTTAATAGCAAGATCCTGACAACCAAATATAAAATTAAAATTAAGCCAGGCACAGTGACATATACCTGTAACCTTATCAGAATCAGAGGTAGGAAGATCAAGGACAATCTCACTACATACTAAGTTCAAGGCCAATATGGACTACAAGACGTGTATATATATATACTTATTAAATTAAAATCAATACCTTTTGCGTGCATCTCAGGTTCTCCTTTCTGTTTCTAGAACTCTTTAACGTACAAGGCAGCAGGGGCATGGACTGGCCAAGAGAGAAGTGGCCACATGTGAAGGTCGCTTCACCAACTGTGCTACTTATTTGTCAGTGATGAGGAGAACTGACCATCAACAGATGTAACAACCAAACTCCTCGGCCAGCCTCATGGCCGGGGAGCAGACCTCAGAGACAGGCCCCTCCCCATTTCCCTGTGGGCATGAAAAGTAACCTAAATCTCAGGCACTACCTACCCAGAGATTCCACTGTTCAGTCTAGGAACACAGGCTCAGCTGTGAAAAGACAGCACACAAGGCACCAGAGGAGCAGATGGTAAATCAAAACACCTCAGAGTCCAAGGTCTGGAACAGAGACAGTGAAAAACAAAGCCAAGTTGAGCCTCTTTGGAGGAGGCCAGGTAGAAACTCCCCACCTCCTCCTCTACTACCACTGCAGTTCTTTTACAACTCTCACTGCCATATGGACTTGGAAAAAAACAATCTGCTTTTGTTGTTCTGAAGTTTCAAAACAAGGTCTTACCTTTTAGTCCAGACTTTCCTGGAACTTCCTGTGGAACTCAGGCTGACCCTCAGTCAGTTCATGATCCTCCTGCCTCAGACTCCCAAATGCTGGATAGATAAGGATATGACATCAGGACTATCTTAAAGGCGTCAATCCCCAACAACTTTAAAGAGAACTTCGGGCTGGAGAGATGGCTCAGTGGTTAAGAGCACCGACTGCTCTTCTGAAGGTCCTGAGTTCAAATCCCAGCAACCACATGGTGACTCACAACCATCTGTAATGAGATCTGACTCCCTCTTCTGGTGCATCTGAAAACAGTTACAGTATACTTAGATATAATAAATATATCTTTAAAAAAAAAGAGAGAGAGAACAACTTCTGTTTTGAAATACCTGGAATATTCATAAGTAAAACAGAGTGGGGGAGATGGCATAACAGTTAAGAGCACTTGCTGCTCTTCCAGAAGACCCAGATTCAATTTCCAGCAGCCACATGGCACCTCACGATCATCTATAAATTCAGTCTCGGGGAATCCAACAACCTCTTCTGGCCTCAAGACACCAGGCATACACATGGTGCACAAATATACATGCAAATAAAACACGCATGCATGTCAGGCAGTGGTGGCGCACGCCTTTGATCCCAGCACTTGGGAGGCAGAGGCAGGCGGATTTCTGAGTTCAGGGCCAGCCTGGTCTACAGAGTGAGTTCCAGAACAGCCAGGGCTATTCAGAGAAACACCGTCTCGAAAAACCAAACCAAACAAACAAAAACAAACATTTATGCACGTAATTTTTTAAAGAATTACAAAGCTGCCAGGCAGTGGTGGCGCACACCTTTAGTCCCAGCTCTAGGAAGACAGAGGCAGTCAGATGTCTTGAGTTTAAGGCAAGCCTGGTCTACAGACTGAGTTCCAGGGCAGAGTTCCAGAGCTACACAGAGAAAACATGTCTCAGAAAAAAAAAATTAAAAGCTAGAGTTTATCAAACATGCTACAACCTTGAACTGGTGGTGAACTGATCAGCAAGTTAGAAAACGGAACCAAAGAGGAAATTCATAGCTTTCACCCCCCTGAACACCACCAAGAAACTAACTTCTTTCCATGATGACCCTTAGCTGCAGCTAGTCATCTCATTAAAAAACAAAAACAAAACAAAACAAACGACAAGCCAGCCTGGCATGGAGGCACAGACAGGCAGATAGCTCTCCGAGACTTCCAAGCCAGTCTGGTCTACATAGAAATTCCAGGGCAGTTAAGGCAGTGTAGTGAAACCATGTCTCAAAAGAGGGGAGGGACGGAGAAAGAGACTGAGTGAGGGGAGAAGGGAGGACCAGAAGGCCATCTCATCTTTGAAAAACACCATGAGCACCTTAACAACAGGAATGCTTCGCTTTGATGTCCCCAGCGTGTTCCACAGGGCCTGGCTCACACACGGGATAAGGCTTTTGGAAAGGTGAGAAGAATGGCCAACCACGGCAGAGTATGTACAAGGAACAAGGGAGGAAATCTGAAGCATGAGCTAGCTTTCATTTCTGACTGCATCGAGCATTTTATTAAAAGACAGGATCTTCCTATGCTGCCCAAGTTTGTCTATAACCCAAAGCAAACATCCCTTACAGGCATAACTAGGCATAAGTAAATATGCAACTCCACCCTTCGCTTTTACCTTAGCGAAAATACTGAACCTCAATTTCTTCTTTAATAAAACAGAACGATGCCCACCTTACAAGGTTAGTTTAAGATAGATGCGATGAGCCAGGTGATGGTAGTGTATGCCTTTAATGCCAGCATAATCCCTGCACTCAGGAGGCAGAGGCAGGCAGATCTCTGGAGTTCAAGGAAATTTTCTTAATTAGGTTAACTGATGTGGCAAGATCCACTCTAAATATGGACAACTACAGGGATCTTTGTGACCTCCACAGCCAGCAGAGTGACGATCTCCAGGAGACAAGGAGGCAGTTTGGTTCAACACAACTCAGTAGCCAGTGTTGGTTCAAACTTCTGGAGTCAGATCGAGTAGTTTATTTTAGGCATGTTTTAGCACAACACAATTTGGAGACTGAGCTCCACAGAGACAGCATCGAGGCAAGCAAGAGCCGGACAGGCACTGGGTGACTCAGTGCCTCACGGAGGAAAATCAACTAAACATGGGCAAAGGATCCTAAGAAGCCAAGAGGCAGCCAGGCAGTGGTGGCACACAACTCTAATTCCAGCACTTGGGAGGCAGAGGCAGGCGGATTTCTGAGTTCAAGGCCAGCCTGGTCAACAAAGTGAGTTCCAGGACAGCCAGGGCTATACAGAGAAAAAAAAAAAAAAAAAAGGAGCCGAGAGGCAAAATGTCCACATGTGCATTCTTTGTGCAAACCTGCTGGGAGGAGCACAAGAAGAGGCACCCGGATGCTTCTGTCAACTTCTCAGAGTTCTCCAAGAAGTGCTTAGAGAGGTGAAAGACCATGTCTGCTAAAGAAAAGGGGAAATTTGAAGATATGGCAAAGGCTGACAAGGCTCGTTATGAAAGAGAAATGAAAACCTACATCCCTCCCCAAAGGGGAGACCAAAAAGAAGTTCAAGGACCCCAATGCACCCAAGAGGCCTCCTTCGGCCTTCTTGTTCTGTTCTGAGTACTGCCCCAAAATCAAAGGCGAGCATCCTGGCTTATCCATTGATGATGTTGCAAAGAAACTAGGAGAGACGTGGAACAACACTGTAGCGGATGACAAGCAGCCCTGTGAGAAGAAGGCTGCCAAGCTGAAGAAGTATGAGAAGAATATTGCGGCTACAGAGCTAAAGGAAAACCTGATGCAGCGAAAAAGGGGGGTGGTCAAGGCTGAAAGGAGCAAGAAAAAGAAGGAAGAGGAAGATGAGGAGGAGGAAGAGGAGGAAGAGGAAGATGAGGAAGAGGAGGAAAAGGAAGATGAATAAGTTGGTTCTAGTGCATTTTTTTCTTGTTGTCTATAAAGCATTTAACCCCTGTACACAACTCACTCCTCTTAAAGAAAAATACTGAAATGTAAGTCTAAGATTTGTTTTTAAACTGTACAGTATCTTTTTTTGTATAGTTAACACACTACCGAATGTGTCTTTAGATGCCCTGTCCCGGTGGTATTTTCAATAGCCACTAACCTTGCCTGGTACAGTCTGGGGGTTGTAAATTGGCATGGAAATTTAAAGCAGGTTCTTGTATATAGCACAAATTAGTTATATATGGGGAAAGTACTTGGGTTTTTGGGTTTTTTTTTCTTTTGGTTTTATTTTGGGGTTTTATTTTTTTCATCTTCAGTTGTTTCTGATGCAGCTTATACGAAGATGATTGTTGTTCTGTTAACTGAATACCACTCTGTAATTGCAAAAGAAATTGTGACTGCTTTGTTGACATTATGAATGCTTCTAATACAATTTTTTATTAAAAAAGATTTATCTGAAGACATACTAGTGTCAAGGTTTTATAACCATGTGCCATTTAGTTTTTAGAAAAAAGTGTGAGCTGCTAATGTGACTTATCTATGAAAACAATTTCTAGGTGTGGAGTTTTAAAACTGCTTTGGAAGCCAGCCACATCACTTAGATGCTGCCCACCCCCAGCCCCCAAAGCTACACCTACACAGACCACTGAGAGAGAGTAGACTGGAGCTTCTAGTGTATTTGCTATTTTGAAATCCATTTTGTTATTTTTCAGTTTCACTTAATTGGCCTTTTTCCCTGTCATGAGACATACAGGGGCTCAAAGTTGGCCTCAGTAGAGATGAAACAGCCTTCAAAAAACAACAGGAAAGAGAAAGAAAACAACATTAAATGCCATGCGATTTTTATTTCTGAGCTGTCATGTGTCTACTAACATACTCCCCTTGCCCATTACCAGTAAAATATGCAGTGTTCTCAATTGCCAGTTTCCCTAAAACAGCACAAGTATTAATATGCAGATTGAATTTACTGCCTGAAAGAAAGGTTATAATCAATCTGATGTGGCAGCTCATCTTAAGCATTCAAGAGCCAAGTCCCATGAAAACACTGACCCATGTCACACAAATAGCAATCCTAATATTACATTATGGTTTCCATTAAAATTTTATCTAATCTCTAAACGTCTATATTTTATATCAGAACAAAAAGCTTTTGAGTATAAAGCTAAAAAGGCCATACACACACACACACACACACAACACATACATACACACAATCTTTCACACTCTCAAAACAAATACTGCTTGTATTTGTAAACACATCAGTTTCTTCTCTTAGCAAACGGGAGGATTCATTTTCTTCCTGCCTACCTAGCGTGGGTTAATCTAACCATTCCCTCAAAGCAGTCTGCAGTTTTGTTTTGTTTGAGTGGGAGAGCCAGCTGGATCTGAAAGGAAACCAGGCATTATAAATACATTTTAGGGCTGGCGAGATGGCTCATCGGGTAAGAGCACTGACTGCTCTTCTGAAGGTCCTGAGTTCAAATCCCAGCAACCACATGGTGGCTCACAACCACTCATAATGAGATCTGACGCCCTCTTCTGGTGAGTCTGAAGACAGCTACAGTGTACCTATTTATAATAATAAAAAAATCTTTGGGCCAATGCGAGCGGGGTTGACCAGAGGTCCTAGAATTCAATTCCCAGCAACCACATAAAGGCTCACAACCATCTGTACAGCTACAGTGTACTCACATACATAAAAATAAATAATTTTTAAAATAAATACATATTAGAAACTGATCCAACACACGAATCACAGAGATTAGATAAATAGAAGGTCTCAAGTGTTCTGAGCTGGAACTCTGTGCAGCTAAGGATAACACTGGAATCTCTTACGCTCCTGCTCCTGCCTTACTCTGGGATTATAGGTACACACTATAGTGTATACACCTGGTATATGTGACGCTAGGGATTGAATCCAGGGCTTCACCATTGAGCTACATCTCCAGCCCTCATCAATGTATACCTAACAGTGCAAAAAGAAGTTGCTACTACTTTCTCAGTTGTTGGACATTTCTGGAATCCAGTTCCGGAATCCCTTCCCTTTCCCAAGGATTCAGCGACCATCTGACCGGGAACACCTGCTATGTGAGCAGCAGGTGCCTACATAATACTTTATTCAAAGTTCCTGGGGGAGGCCTAGAGATTAAGCACAAAGTAATTTGAAATCACAATAAAGTCCACAACCTTATAACCTGTGCGTCAAAAGAAAACATGCAAAAGGGGAGGTAGAATACTAGAGGGATGGGGCGCAATACCATGTCAAGAGACTGGGGAGGTACCGACCAATCACCAAAAAGTCAACCCTGGAAGTGTCTCAGAGAGCAACATCTAATTCACCCCTTCTTTGGACAGATGTGGCAAAACTGAGGCCGAAGGTGGAGGATAAAAGAAGGAAACTCAAAACAGATGTGCAGGCCAAAGCCACTGCCCCCTCTTCTGGCGTGGGGGGGGGGGGGGGGAGGGGCACTGCGTCGCTAAGAGGAACGTGACAAGACAGAGCACAGCTTTTGGGCTGCCAGTCTAGGGTGCTGTTGGACGTCTCGCCCGCGAGGCACTGAGGTGGATGTGGCGGGACCCGGAACACTGTGGGAAGGTGCGGAGAGCGCGGGAGGGAGGAGGCCGCTAACGGCAGGAGGCCGGGCGGGCGCCGTCCACCCCGCGTCCCGCTGCAGGGCCCGGGGCCCCCACCTCCCCTACCTTCGGCTTTCCACGGCAGCCGAGGGGCAGACACAATCCCCACAATTCCAGGCGGCTGCAGCGGCAACCAGCTCCTCGTGCGCAAACGCCGTCCAGCGGCTGCCGAAGGCTGAAGGCGCGTGGCTATTACGTCACTCTCAACCTTGCCCAATGATAACTTGCCAGAACAGCCTCCAGCAACTCTCACCCCACGCGGCATTGTTAGCCCCGCCTTCCTCAGCTGCTAAGCCCCGCCCCTAGCGTCTTCCTCCGCAAAAAATGCTGAAATTTGTTCATGTCCCTCCGCTGGGAGCTGTATCTAAAAATAGCTACCCGTGGGCCTGCTCTTGTTTCCCACCTAGAACTTCAGTTTCTTGTTTAATTTCCCAAGACCGTAATTTCTTTCTAGTGTAAAGATCTTCAGAAAGAAACCTGAGTGGGTGGGAGGTAAATATAAATCACGATGTTATGACTCAGTTTGTGACACACATTGAACCTCAAGCAATAAATAGTCCTTTGAAAAATGTATGCAAAATAGAGTACCTGTAAGTAGTCACTAGCTTTATATAATTGTGTTTTGAGTATGTTTTTTAAATGATAAATTATTTGAACGATAAATAGGACACCTGAATTTCTAATCCTGCCATACCACTGACCGGTGACGCACATACACGATCATTTCACAAGATTAGAATTGCTGTCCTCTTTTCTTACAAAGACGATGTTCTCACAGAGAATGTTCTAGTTTGCTTTGCATTGCTATGAGAAAATACTGACCAAAAACAATTAGAGAAAGGGGTTTAACTTACAGGTTACAGTCTGTCATCCAACCAAGTCAGGTCAGGAACATGAGGCAGGAACTAAAGCAAAGACCACCAAGGAATGCCACTTACTGTCCTTCTTACTCTGGCCTGCTTAGCTGCCTTTCTTACACAGCTTAGTCCCACCATCCTAGGGATGATACTACCCACTGTGATCTGGGCCCTTCTTCAATAATCAATCTTGAAAATGCTCACACACACGCCCAAAGCCCAAGCTGCTGGAGGCAGTTCCTCTACTGAGGCTCTTCCTGGGTCAAGTTGACAACTTTAACTGAAGCTATGCCAGGATAAAGGATCTATGCAAGGTCACAGAATGAAAACGGTATCAGATGGATAGGACACTCCCAAAGTCGTATTTTCCTTTTTTTAATCATTTATTTTTATCTTATGTTAATTGATATTTTGTTTGCATGTATGCCTGTGTGAGGGTGCCAGATCCCCGAGAACTGGATATACAGAAAGGTGTGAGCCACCAGGTGGTTGCTGGGAATTGAGCCCAGGTCCTCTGGAAGAGCAGCCAGTGCTCCTAACCACTGACCCATCCCTCCAGCCATTCCCCTGAAATCATCTTTTCTTGCTACTATGTCACATATACACAGACCCATTAAAGCAGACTAGTAAAATAGTTGCCAGTGGTTCTAGGCCACTTGTGGGTGGAGAAAAGGATAATTCATGCCAGCAGTGTCCTCAAATGGCAAATATTCCCCCAAGATACAACCATCAATTTATTTCTGAAATTCCTTTGCATTCTTTGTATATTAGGTTAGCTTCCAGCTTTCTGTTTACCCTCTTAATTATGTTTATTTCAAGCAGGTGGGAGGTTGGCTTCGGAGTCACTGGGCAAAGCCTCAGGTGTCAGCTAGGGAGGGAGGGCGTGCTCCTCCTGAGCGGGGGCTGGATGAGTAGTAGTACCAGCCAGTGAGAAGTGATAAAACAGGTCTTTGGGTTCTAGATAGGAAAGATGAGAGAGAGCTTACTCTCCGGTGCCATGCTCCTATCGCCTTGCCATCATAAAGGAGAACAAACCACAAAACACACGCACCAAAGAAACCCCTCTCATCCTTAGGGTGCTTTTTATCAGGTACTTGTCTCAGCAATGAAAAACAAGTAAGGATACAGGGAATACATGTGTGCGGTGAGGATTTTGGTCTCTTTTAAAACCCAGTTATGTTGCGGGAATACGTTTTTGTTTTAATCCCAGGTGTGGGATATGAGGCCGCTTCAGATTGTCCACAGCTGCTATGGTTTTTGCCAGCTGCAGATAGTGTATGTTTGGAATTCTGTGTATTCTCGAGAGGAATAAATGCAAGAGCTCCAAGAGGGCCCGTAAAGGCTGCTGCTTCCGTTGCTGCTGCTGCTTCCACTTCAACTTCCTGCTATTGCTTTTGTTGCTTTTGCTATTGCTATTGCTAGTTTGCTGGCTGGAGATATCCTGACAACAATGAAGACTGGATTTGCTCCAAGGAACTCTACATTCCTAATCCACAGGAAGTAGTCTAAAGAGATCCACGCCCCCTTACCCCTCTAACCTTCTTTCTCTCCTACCTAGTGTTGGGTTGGAAGGGATGAGAGTGGAGTAAGGTTGGAGAAGGGGGGTAGTAAGATATAAGAACCCAATAAAGTAGCCACCAAAATACACCTGCAGATCTTAAGCTTGGGGTCAGTCTGGTCTACACAGTGAGTTCCAGGACAGTCCCAGAGCTACCATAGTTAGACCGTGTCCAAAAAAAAAAAAAAAAAAACCTTTTATTTTTTAAATTATGTGCGTGTGTCTGTGTGCCTTTGTCTGATGTGTGCATATGTGTGCATATGAGTATTGCAAGCTGCCCAGTGTGAGTACCAGGAATCAAACTCAGATCCTCTAGAAGAGCAATACACACTCTTCACTGTTGAGACAGCTCTCCAGCCCCTCCTCCCCCAATCCTTTTCTGAGTGAAGTCTCTCTACATATGCTAGCTGGTCCATGACACTCTTTTGAGACAGTGGGGAAGATTTTGTTCCCATTTCCACAAAATCTCTGTGAACCCTTTAGAGATGTAGCGTCCAGCTGTGGCTATTGGATACTGCATTATAATGTACCTCAGTGCAAGTACAGAAATGGTTCCAGAAAAGCTAAAGTCAGATAGCCAGTATGGAGAAGTGGGTCTCTAAGGAGAATCCCAAAAAGGACCAAAGAAGCACTTTTATTCAGAACTGGAATCCACATCTGTCTGGGCTGTATTCTGAAGACGTAGGTCCAGCCAAGGCAGGGTAGAAACCAGCTGACCTCTCCTCAGACATGAGCAGCCAAGGCAGGGTAGAAACCAGCTGACCTCTTCTCAGGCATGAGCACACATGAGACTTTAACTGCAGCTTCATTGGTGAAAGTCAAGAATTCTACCTTGTCTCAAGCTAGCAAGATGGCTCAGTGGGTAGAGGCACATGCTGCCAAGACTGACAACCTGAGTTTGGTTCTCGGGCCCCCCTGTGCTAGGAGGAGAAAAGCAACCCCAATAAGTTATCCTCTGGTCTGCACCTGCCATGGGTGGCATTAGCTTGCATGCCCACACACGTGTGCACATACACATAAATAAATTAATTTTGTGTAATTAAAAGAATTAAACATAAAAATAAACCCAAGTTTCTGTTTAATTCTAGTTTCTGTATCCAGGACACCCTGACTGCATTGCTGAAGGCCTTAGAGAACAGGAAGAGACATGAAACAACACAGTATTTTAGCCCTTATGAAAGGAATATGATGATTTCTTGATGGCAGGCTCCTACGCACTAAAAGGCTTTCACAGCTCCAAGGGGCTTGGGCCACCGGAAGGTCAGTACACTTAAACTGCACTAGCTCTCAGCTAAATAGGCCTTTCTGGTTCAAAGAGAACACACTAAAACACAGAGAGCCAAAAGACAGACAAGATTTTTGAAGTATTTTCACCAAACAACATTGCACCGAGGCTGAAGCAAAGCTCCAAGAACCATAGCTCCGTCAGTAGAAGGACTTCAACCACACATCTGACAAAATGCACCGCCTACAGGCACCCGCAGATGCTTGGAATCACACACTTAGGGCAGACACAGCTTCAGTGCAGTTCAAGTTGTTCACTGTTGCATAGCAAAGCATCTTCCAACTTAGTCTCTTAAAACAATAATAATTTATTTAGCTGTCTGGGCAGGAGACAGCAGAGAAGCATCAACTCTATTCCACGAATCACCAACTGGGATGGCATGACAAAGGCAAGGTGTTCAATCACAGGGCTGGCAGTTGACACTGGCTGTTGGTTAGAATCTCAGCAGGTGCTGTCATCCAGGACACTGACAAACCTCTGCATGTAGCTGCTCGGCCTCGTGAATCCATCTTCCACTGCTATAATAGAATACCACAGACTGGGTCATTTGTAATAAGTAGGGATTTATTTAGGCCATGGTTCGGGAGTCTGAAAGCTGAAAATGAAGAGGTGATGTGGCGAGAACCTTCAGGCTGCATCATTCCCGAGGCAGAAGGGCAAGTGAATATGTGGGACGGAGCAAAGCAGGAGGCTAGACCTGCTTTGTAACAGCACACTCTGGTATAGCTAGCCCACTCTGTCAATAAAAGCATTAATAATTCCCTATAGCTCCCACCTCTTAATACCATTACAATGGCAAATATATTTCAACAGAGAGGACATTCACATCACAGTGCCCTTCGTACAAATGGGGTGGCTGCTTATTGGCTTGTTCCCCAAGGCTTGCTCAGCCTCCTTTCTTATAGAATCCAGGATCCCCAGCCCAAGGACGGCACCACCCATAATGAGTGGCCCCTCCCCCATTGATCATTAATTGAGAAAATACAAGCTGGCTTTAATCCTAGCACTTGAGAAGCAGAGATAGGGCTGGAGAGATGGCTCAGCGGGTAAGAGCACTGACTGCTCTTCCGAAGGTCCTGAGTTCAAATCCCAGCAACAACATGGTGGCTCACAATCATCCATAAGGAGATCTGACACACTATTCTGGTGTGTCTGAAGACAACTACAGTGTACTTAGATTATTAATAAACAAATCTTTAAAAGAGAGAGAGAGAAGCAGAGATAGGTAGGTCTCTGTGAATTCAAGGCCATCCGACTCTACAGAATGAGTTTCAAGACAGCCAAGGTCGAGAGAAATCTTGAGAAATCCTGTGTAGGAAGGAAGGAAAGAAGGAAGGAAATACCTTACAGCTGGATCTTATGGAGGCATTTTCTCAATTGAGATTTCCTCCTTTCAGATAGCTCTAGCTTCATTAAACTGTCGAGTACAACACATAATTAAAAATATATCTGAGAAAATAAAACTAGTCAGATCCAGGTATGGTAGCACACATTTATAATCTCAGCACCCAGGAGACAGAGGCATGTAGATTGCTGCAAGTTCAAGGCAAGTCTGGTCTATGAAGGAGTTTCAGGAGCCAGGGTTGCAGAGCAAGGCTGGAAGGAGAAAGCAAACCAACGAGAAAGCGGAGGTGTCTGGTGATGCAGGCTTATATATAATTCCATCCTCCAGAGACAGAGAGATCAGAAAGGCATGGAGATCAGAAATGGGAGGTCATGCTTGGCTACATAGCAAGTTTGAGGCCAGCCCAGGGTAAATAAGAGTCTGTCTCAAAAGAAAAAAGAAAAAAAAATCTGACCAGCTCAGACAGTTGGACAGACAGTTGGAATGAACCAAGCTGACTGTCACAGTTCTATACAATTCTCACCCTGCCACTCACACGTGCCCTGGAAAAAGTCCTAAAAACCAGGCCACTACGGGCTGCTATGCAGCTGCTCTTAGCTCTTGGATTAATCTTTTACCATCCTCCCACAGCTAAGGCTACGTCTCCAGGCAGGGGGCTTCAGAAAAACTGCTCACTCCAGAATCCTAGGCAAGCTGAGTCCAGGAACTGAGCACGAAAGCACAGTTCAGGGCCAGCAAGCTAAGGGTGGGAGCATCTTTCTCTCTGATGACATCACCCTTCAAAACGGCACCCCACTGAAGAGATGGTCCAAGTGGGTAAAGGCACCCTGTGCCTCCCACCTGGTACAAATTTTAATTGCAATAATTTTTTTTTTACTTTAAAAATAAAGGACTAGAGATGTAGAACATTGCTCAGCATCCACTGGGCTTGGCGTCCTCAGTAAAGAAAGGAGGAGAGAGGTGAGAGAGGGAGACGGAGAGACTATGTGTACATGTGATGCATTCCATCCAGTGCCTGACACAGTAACGAGCAAACTAACCTTAGCAATTAGCTCTGTTCTCTTCCATGCCTCCCGGCTCTGCAGACATCACACTCATGGCTGAGCAAAGTCAAATAGCACACACGTACATGTTTGGGTACTTAGGGGATCACACAGGGGACTCCGACTTACAGAGCTATTTAACATTCCAAGTAACGATCTTACTTTCAGCTTTTGTGAAAAGCTTGGAAGAAGAGGGTATTACTTGGGTAGACAAACCTTCCCACCAGAGACAAGTGAAGCAACAGAGGGACCAGGAAGTATACAAGTATCTCTCAGACGGAGGGCTTCTGGGCTTTTCGGGGAACAGAGTGCTGCATTCCCTCAACCAGGTGAAGCTAACAGGCCAATGTGGTTTTGATAGAAACAGCTTTATTACTCTATATGTTAGAGCACACAATGGGCTGATGCAGGCAACAAGGAGCTGGCTACATACAAGTATGATTCATTCTTATTTGTTTAGCCATTGTGACTTCCTATTCTCCCCACACAACCTCCAGAGAGACACCCAGGGAGGGAGTTGCTGACACCAAGATCATTATGGAATTATGAGTCTCATCGAACAGTCATTAGAGCCACCATAGGGAAATAAATCTTCCTTGGCTGGAGCTTGATATAGAGCCATAGGAACCCAGCTTCATTGTCCTGCCATGTACGTCTCGGGAACTGGCTGGTGTGCGCTGGGAAATGGAATAATGTTGAGGGGCCATCCCCTTGGGCAGGGGACTCAGAGCTTCTTATCTGCTCCCTACTCCAGGCAACGATGACAACAACCTATCGTTAAAGAGAACATTACAGCTTACGTATACAGCCTTCCCATATCCCTTATGTTGTTTAATTCTATGGGATGCAGGTTTTATTGCTCTTCATTAACCAAAATGGGAACTGAAGTTCAAATGTGCTGATACAGCTCAGTGCTGGGCATAGGGCAGCCCCCAGATTAGAACGGGTAGCATGGAGTGCTCCCTAAGGCTCCAAGTAGACCCCAGTTTGGATTTAAGTCTAAATCTAATACTTACTGTATTAAAATGAGCCAAATTCCACCCATTAGAGTTTACGTTCCAATTGATATGCTATGAACCAGGAGCCAGTGGAGACTAAACATACTAAGTCCTGAGGTAAAGATGGCCTCAAATTCTTTGCCACCCTATTCATGGAAAGCAAGGTGCATTTCCATTCTCTCTGAGTCTATGCTGACCTATGGCCGAGAGAATACAGATGAGGTAATGCCATCCCAATATAAGCCTCGCCTAAGACCTGCCTAAGCTCTTCGGTAATAACTGCAGCCACTCTGACAGAGAGACAGCGGGTAAAGGAAGAAGAACCCCACTGAGCCCACCCTTCCAGGCATACTGCCAGCCCCAGATACATGAATGAGGCTGGAGGTCTAAAGCTCCAGACCAGAATGTTCTCTGGCTGACTACACCCAAAAGGTCAGTGAGCCCCACACGGAGCAGAAGGATCGGCCAGTTAAACCCTTCCCGGAATCCTAACTCTTGGAACTGTGTGGTGTTAGTTCTAATACACAGGTGTGATGGTTTGTATAACCTTAGACAAGGGAGTGGCACCATCTGAAGGTGTGGCCTTGTTGGAATAGGTGTGACCTGGTTGGAATGGGTGTGTCACTGTGAGTGTGGGTATAAGATCCTCACCCTAGTTCCCTGGAAGTCAGTCTTCCACTAGCAGCCTTTGGATGAAGACATAGAACTCTCAGCTCCTCCTGTACCATGCCTGCCTGGATACTGCCATGCTACCACCTTGATGATAATGGACTGAACCTTTGAACCTGTAAGCCAGCCCCAATTAAGTGTTGTTTTTTATAAGACTTGCCTTGGTCATGGTGTCTGTTCACAGCAGTAAAACCCTAAGACAACAGGGTAACAAATGTTTTAAAAAAAGATCCAGGTATTAAATATTTTCAGCTGTCTGGCCCACATAAAATCTCAGTCACATACTGTTTTTATCTTTCCTTCTCTTTATTTTGTTTTACCACTGCTTGAAGATGTAAATGGGTTGGGGGGAAAAAACAAACAAAACATGGGGGTGTGGTGTGTGCAGCTTTTATTTTCTCCCAGCAGATAGGAAACTAAGCCAGGGCCATCACAGAGAAACTTGGTCTCAAAGCCCGTCCTAATAACAAGTAAAACACTTCCTTAACCTGCTAGCTCTGTGAGAGCAGGCTGTAAAGCCAGGCACAGTGGCTCACTTGGAAAAGCCTGGCTACTCAGAGGCTGAGGCAGCAGGTTCATGAGTTTGAGACCAGACCAGCTACGAAACAAAACACTTTCTAAAAAAACCAAAAAACAAACAACAGTAATAACAATAAACAGGCTCTGGGCTGGGTCTAACATGTGAGCCCTACTTTGTTAAGACTGCCAGGAGGTGGAGATGCATGCTTTCAATGCCAACACTTAGGAGGAAGAGGCAGGCAGTTCTCAGAGTTCAGCCAGCCTAGACTACAAAACAAGTTCAGGACAGCCAGCACTGTACAGAAAAACCCTATTTTGAACCAAAACAGAACTCTGCCATGTCTGGTTGATGTCTCCTATGCTCAACCAGACATGGTAGTGCATGCCTATAATTCATGACTTGGAAGGTAGAAGCAAAAGAATTAAGATTAAGAATTAAGAGTTCAAGGTAATTCTTATCCACATTACAAGTTCAAGGCCAGCCTGGATTACATGAGACCCTTTGTCAAAAGAGAGAGGGGGAAGAGGGGGAGGGGGAAGAGGGAGAGGGAGGAGAGGGAGGAGAGGGGGAGAGGGAGGAGAGGGGGAGGGAGAAGGAGAGACTCTTACATTGAGATGGATGAATAAACTTCTTGATAGTAAGGGTCTATAGACTTCGTGTTCCAAAGTTCTTGGCATCTTGTTCAAGAATGACATAAAGCCACACAGAACTTACAACATAACAAGAATACTCTACTCAAAGCAAAAAGATGGTACAGCCTACAAATGAATACACAGTACAGATCTACATGGGGCCACAATGAAGCTACACAAAGACCTTGATTATTGTTTGGGGTTTCCCTTTATTAGGGTTCAAGAGAGGGAGGAGTTTAGTTATTAAGAGGTTTAATGAGAGTGGTTCAGTTTTGACTAACAGATTAATTTATTCAACCTTTTTTTCTATTGTGAATGTCCTTTCTCATAAAGAATTTGGTTTTAACCATATGCATACTTAGTTGTGCATAGGCATAGGAGGGTAAATAGGAAATTCTCCACTAAAAGTCACATTGAGAACACAGTTTGACTTATGGCACATGCACACAAAAAAACAATTTAGGCCAGATCAGCACCCTCATCTTCATACCTGGATTGAGTAGCTTGTGTCATGGGCTTTTGGTGATTATGGGAAAGAGAAACATAATCCACTGTTTTAAGCGGAGCTTGCATGCAACTTGATACAGGCAGGAATCTTGGGTTGAGAACATGTTGCTAGGTGCATTATTTGGAGTGTGTGTGTGTGTGTGTGTGTGTGTGTGTGTGTGTGCGCGCGCGCGCGCACTCAAGCACAGTTCTCAGGATTCTAACTGAGAATATAGGATTTGGAGGGTGGAAAGATGGGTAATCAGTTAAGAGCACTGGCTGCTGTTCTTCCAGAGGTCAGGATTTGATTCACACCACCCACATGACTGTTCAAACTTATCTGTAATTACAGTTCCAGAGAATCCACTGACCTCTTTCAGCCTCCATAGACAGTATATGTAGATGCTATGCATACATACAAGGGAAAACACTATGCACAGAAAATAAAATGAATCTTTGATTAACATCTCTTTTTAAAATGAAAAAAAAATGGGATGTGTGCTTGAGAAACAGCTCAGTGGGTAAAGACACTTGCTGCTAAACTGATGATCTGAGCTTAAACGTTAGGACCCATGTGGTGGGAAGAGAGAACGGATCCTACAAGTTGTTCTCTGTAGTGGTTTGAATAGGTTTGGGTCTGTAGACTTCTATGCTTGAGTGCCCAACAACAGGGAGTGGCCCTATTAGGAGGTGTGGCCTTGTCGAAGGAAGTGTGTCACTGTGGAGATGGGTTTTGAGGTCTCCTATGCTCAAGCTATGCCTGGTCACACAGTCTCTTCCTGCTGTCTAAGGATCAAATGTAGAACTCTCAGCTCCTTCAGCATCATATCTGCCGCATACTTCCCACCATGATAATAGTGGACTGAACCTCTAAAACTGTAAGTCAGCCCCAATTAAATGTTTTCCTTTATAAGAGTTGTCATGACCATGGTGCCTCTTCACAGCAAGGAAACTCAAACCAAGACATTCTATGACCTCCACATGCCTCTAGTGGCACACAAACATGCACACAATTAAGTAAACAAATATAATAAAAAGCAATGCAGAACTCTTCTTCAAGAAAGGAATGAGGGTGTGTACACAGCCATAGCCAAACAGAGCCCCAGGTTGCTAAGCTATTCTGCTAAGCTATCCCTATGCTTGCCTGCTTCAGTCTTGGAGCCCCAGTATCATCAGGCCTAGGTGTTTTGCCGTGTCTGGGTTCTGTTCTCAGATAAACTGGATAATTCAACAAAATTCTGCACATAGCAAGACAAGTCAGCAGGTCTATATCCTCTACCCTTTCAAGTTGGACTACACAGGAAAGAATTCATGTGCTCCTCTCATGGCTCTAAGGGATGGGACAGTCTGAGTGGCCCTCACAGCCTGAGCATGTGTCACTCTTCCTCTGTGTGGCTGCCACTGTGAAGCTTTCTCTAACTGGGATATAATTCACATACCATAAAATTGATCTATTTAGAGTTTGGAATTTAATCCAGATATGGTGGTTTATGCTTGTAGCTCCAGCAACTGGGAAGCTGAGGCAGGAGGGTTACAAGTCAGAAAAATAAATGTAGCTAGATGCATGTTTCTAACCCCAGCACTCAGAAGGACCATCCACAAGCTGAATGCAAGGCAACTCTACATTGTGAGCTCCAGGCCAGTCTACATAGCAAGGCTTTGTCCTCTCTCCTGTCGGAGTATTTTCTCGAAATCTACTTTAATAGGGATTTTTTTTTTAATGCTTCAGCCTCCCTTCTAGCCCACCATCTACCAGAGGTAGTGGAAATGAAAGGTTATTAGGACCTGTTTGGGGTGATTTGATCTTTGTTGCCAGCAGTCCAGGCCTTTAGCAAAACACCAACACGAATCAGCAGCTGCATTCCAGTCCACTGCAATCAATCACCACTGATGAATCAGCAATGACAGTCCCATCCAGACGAAACTGCCAGGCTCTGCCAATCAGCCTGAGATGGTGGAGACTGCAAGAAGCGGCTGGAATATCAAGAGAAGTCCTTTGGCAAGTCACTCTCTGTGAAATCATGACAAGAGAAGATCAGCAACATGCTGCAAGATGAGCCAAAGCCAGAGTGTTGTTAGCAAAGACTAGTGAGGTGAGCAAGGCGAACCAATGCCAGAGCCTCCTCCCACTGTCTGCAGGGTCAAGTTTATACTCTTTCCAAGCATCATGTGTCCTCTCATGTGTCTGCTTCAGCAAAATATTCTTTCATGTGTCTGCTTTAGCTAACCGTCTTTTCACCTGTCTGCCCCAGCAAAACATCATATGACATAACTGAGTTAAAAAAAAAACTAAACAAACAAACAAATAGAAATTTCCTAAAATTCCCTAAAAACTAATTTAACCAACTGATAATAATAATATAAATAATTCAGTTGGTTTAGGCATCTTTACAATGTTGTAAAATACCATTAATTCCAAAACAGTTTTGTCACTCCAAAAAAGAAGAAGAAAATTTTTTGTGTTTTTTCCAAACAGGGTCTCTTTGTCCTGCATGTCCTGGAACTCACTTGGTAGACAGGCTGGCCTCAAACTCAGGGATCCATCTGCCTCTGTCTCCCAAATGCTGGGATTAAAGGCCTGTACCATCATGATCAGCTAAGAGAAATTATTTTAAATTTTTATTTCTTTATTTATTCATTTGTGTGTATGTGGGTATATGATATGCATGTAGACATGTTTATGTGTGAGAGTCCACACATGACAAGCCCATGTGTGGAAGTATGAGAACAACCTTGGGTGTGGTTCCTGCTACCTTATTTGAAGCAGTTCTCTTGTTTCACCACTGAGCTACATACCCCAGGCTAGCAGGTACCCCAGGCTAGCAAGTCCAAGAGATTTTGTGGCATGTCATGTTTCCATCTCCCATCAGGAGTGCTGGGATCACACACTCAAACCATTGATGCCAACTTTTAAATGGGTTCTAGGGACCTGAACTCAAGTTGTCAGGCTTTCGTGGCAAATACTTTTACCTGCTGAGCAGTTCCCCAGCCTCCGAAGAGAAATTATGCTCCACACAAGTGACTCCCATCCCCTCTTCCTCCAGTCTCCAACAACCACTAATCTATTTCCTTGCTCTATAAATTTGCCAGCTTTATCTGACAAATGGAATTATATAGTAGCCAAGGCAAGCTTTGACATTTCTGACCTCCTATGCAGTTTCTGAGTGGCTAGGATTATAGGCATATGCCACAAGACCCAGTTCAACCAAACAGACTTAGACCTGATGGACTTAAACATGGGTTATACATTCTGCATCTAGTGCAGAGGAGACAGTTGATTTCACCAGAGCCACAAAGACTGAAAAAAGAATTACAGTTCGCAGGGAAGAAGTGGGATATAGTTACCAGGCAGAGGGCAAAGTGTCCTCTACAGCAAATCCATGCATGACAGCTACAAATAACTACAGTATTGAATAGCCAGGGACTATGTCAAATGTACATGCTATTGCATCTAGCCTTCACTGCAATCCTATGGAGGCTATACTCTTTTTGTTTTTTTTTTTTTGGTTTTTTTTTTTGGTTTTTTTTTTTGGTTTTTTTTTTTTTGGTTTTTCGAGACAGGGTTTCTCTGTATAGTCTTGGCTGTCCTGGAACTCACTTTGTAGACCAGGCTGGCCTCGAACTCAGAAATCTGCCTGCCTCTGCCTCCCAAGTGCTGGGATTAAAGGCATGCGCCACCACCGCCCGGCTTGGAGGCTATACTCTTCCTGCTTTGTGGACGGGGAACTGAGCTTGAGAAAAGCTGGAAACACTGCCCCAGTTTATACAGATAGACAGTGATGCTTTTACCCAGGTCTCACTGCCAAGTGTCCAAGAAGAAAAACTAATAACTTTTGAATTGTGTTTATATATGCTATTAGCCCTTTTGTTTTGTGTGCCCAATGTTCGATGTTCTCAACAGGGAAGAGCCTGTGTGACCAGACATTTCCTTTCATACCAAGAAAAGGAAAAAGGAAAACAGGTTTTTATAATGGGAAGAGGAAAAAAAAAAGCCGTTGACAGTTTTTTCCTTTCGATTTCCAAGTAAGCGTCCCAATGTTGTCAGTTACAGCATCTCTGGCATGAGACTACATAGCTATGTTTCTCCCAAGCCCCCCTTCTTGTTGTACCTCCCATCTTGTTCTAACAGGCCTAGAAATTCAGCTTCCAGCTACATTCTGCCTATGGGGGATGAGCAAGTGCAGAACTCCATGCCACACTCTCAGCCTCCTCCGACTATGCTTTACAAGGGCTCTTACCTCGAGCTCTTCGTTGGTCCTTATGGCGAGGACATGGGGCCAGGGAACGCTGACTACCCATCCTCTGCCTCTCTAGACAAGAGCCCAGATGGTGTGTGATGAGGGTTGGAGGATCTGTTGAGGTAAAAACTTGAAAGGCTATGGGAAATCAAATTCCTCAGCTTATTTCCCCCAAAGACCAGCTTCTGGAGTGTCATGGCAGAATAACTATATATTAAACTTTCTGCCATATTGAACTTAATGCTAAGCACAGGCTTACAGCATCGCACTGACTCCTCCTTGAGAGACACCCCGCTCCTGCCACTCCTTCCTCTACAATACATACACATCTCCACCAAAGCAACTTGAATCCCAGGCTTGTGAAAGATTTACTGTCAGTACTGCAGACAAATAAGTGAATAACCAGCAGTTGATTCTAAAGACAGGATGCTCATTTGCATGAGCACTTGTGCCTCGTTTGCATTATATTTGCATGACATTTACATATCACGACCACCCTGTCAGAATGTATATAAATCCTTTATGCTTTCACTTCTTTTTTCATTTTCTAAAAAGCTCCGCATCCCCACATCCTGCCTAGACTGCCTGCTGAAATTACAGGTTGAATGTTCCTAGTTTGATTGTAAAGAGCTTATGTGTCATGTTGCAAAGATGTCTAACTATAGCAATCCACAGGGATCTTGGAGCCTTATTTGATAGATTTCATTTATTTATTCAAATAAATAAGTAAATAAAAATTAAAAAGGAGGGCATCCTGATATATGTGTGTAATCTCAGCATTCAAGACATAGAGGCAGGCCGGGCGGTGGTGGTGCACGCCTTTAATCCCAGCACTCAGGAGGCAGAGGCAGGCGGATTTCTGAGTTTGAGGCCAGCCTGGTCTACAAAGTGAGTTCCAGGACAGCCAGGGCTACACAGAGAAACCCTGTCTCCAAAAACCAAAAAAAAAAAGACATAGAGGCAGAAGAAACATCATGAATTTGAGACCATGCTGGCCTATAGAGAGAGTTTGAAGCCAGGTTGAACTACATAAGAGACCCTGCCTAAAGAAAAAATAACAAAATTAAATATTGCTCAAATAGTGCATGCCTAGCAACTAGGAAGCTGAGGCAGGAGGATTGTGAATTTGTGATGTATAGTCTTTTTTTTTTTGAAATGTTTATATTACATTTATATAGTATGTGTATATATAATATATAACTATGTATGTCAGACAACTAGGGAGAGTCGCTGCTTTCTTTTTATCGTGTGGATCCCAAGGATCAAACTCAAATGCCTTTATCTATCTTGCCAGCCTAATATATAGTCTTTTCTTGAGACATGATCTCATTGTGTAGTTCGGCTGTCTTCAAACTCTCAATCCTCCTGCCTTAGTCTTCCAACTGCTGGGATTACAGATGTGTGCCATGATGCCCAGGAAAAACCCTACATGTTTATAATTGCCAAGCATGTTCTAAATAAATGCAGAGGATGTCTGCACAAACAATTAAATAAAAACAATTACATTATCACAAACTAAATGCTACCATTTCAGAAGATTGTTTGACATAGCCAATCAATAAATACAGGTGCAGCCAGGTGCAGCGGCCCATAACCGTTATCCCAGTATCTAGAGGTAGAAGCAAGATAAGAAGTACAGGCCAATAAACATAGAGTTTGCAGTGGGAATTTGAAGACAAATGATCTATGTTTTTATGGTTTTGTACAGGTATTCCCAGGTTGGGGGCTCTTGGCAGCTGTGAGGGGGCAGGCTTTTCCTGGGGGACACTGGGGGCATTGTGGGGGGGTCTATGGGAGGCTGTTCTTTTCAGATGCAGACGAGGGGTGAGCCTGCCAGCCTGTGATGTGGCCTGCACGCAGGGCGTGCTTTCTGACTGTTATGTATTTTCTAAGCGTCCAGACCTTTGTACAAATGTGTAGATAACAATCTCACGGCTGTTTTTATTTGTGAATAAAAGATATGTTGATTATTTAAAAAAAAAAAAAGTACAGGCCAACTGTAGCTACATAGCAAGTTGGAGGCCAGCTGGGTTACATGAGACCTTATCTCAAATAAATAAATCAAGTGCAAACCAGGTCACTAAAATTTCCTGAACACGCTGAATCAGAAGGTCGTTTGGGTGTTGCACATTAAACAGACATTATTAGTCTTAAAGATTAATCCTGGGGGCTGGAGAGATGGCTAAGAATAAAAATAAACTAAGAATAGGTTAAGAAGACATAGAGGTTGCAATTTAAGAGGAGGACAGGGGGGCTGGAGGGCTGGAGAGATGGCTCTGAGGTTTAGAGCACTGACTGCTCTTGTAGAGGTCCTGAGTTCAATTCCTAGCAACCACATGGTGGCTCACAACCATCTGTGATGGGATCCAATGCCCTCTTCTGGTGTGTCTGAAGACAGCTACAATGTACTCATATACATAAAGTAAATAAATCTTTTTTTAAAAAAGATTAACCCTGAAATTAAATAATAAACTTTCCTAAACACCAAAATGTTCATGAATTCTAGATTTGAAAAACACCAACTGGAGCATCATTTAAAAATAAAAATTCAAAGCTGGGCAGTGGTGGTGCACGCCTTTAATCCTAGCACTTGGGAGGCAGAGGCAGGCAGATTTCTGAGTGTGAGGCCAGCCTGGTCTACAAAGTGAGTTCCAGGACAACCAGGGCTACACGGAGAAACCCTGTCTCGAAAAAAAACAAACAAACAAAAATTCAAGAGTCGAAAAGGTGACTCAGCATGTAAAGGCCCTTGGCACCAAGCCTGACAAGCTAATCTGGATCTCTGGGCCCCACCTCGTGAGATAAACCTATTCCACAAAGGGGTCCTCTGACCGACACACAGGTGCCTTGGCACAGTCAAGCATGCACATGTACATAAAGGTCAATAAATAATGCTACACCAGACTCACACAAGGGCTGGCAGTGGTTCAGCGTTTGCTTCCATGGGTCAGCTGTCCTGTGCAATTACCATCTCCCTAGCAGACACCCAGAAAAATGCGATCAGATAAACAAAATAATGAGCACTTTGAGTGTGTATGTGTGTGTGTGTGTGTGTGTGTTATTTTGTTGTTTTGTTTTGTTTTTCTGTTCTTTGGAATAACCTGCGTCACAAATCACTACTGACAACTAGAAATGTCGTATGTGTGGTTGTTTTGGCTTGTATAATTGGAATAAAGTAAACATTTGGCTTTCTCTTCCAAGAACACAAAGTGAAGCTACAGAATTGTTCTGGGTACATACTTTAAGACCTTACTGATAGGCCTCTGATAGGCATAACCACCAATGTGGATTCTTTCTCTTGTTTAAAGGCTTCTTTATGTTGGCTTTGGTTGAAGAGTGTTCTTAGATCCCTCCTAGATGTATCTGGAACTAGATCATTTGTAGATAAACTGAAGAAAGCAACCATGCAGCATAACCGGTGAACTTGAAGACTCACTGAAAATTGTATTGTTTGGGGCTGGGGTGATGACTCATCAGTTAACTGTTTGTCTTGCTGTTGACATGGATTTAAATTCAGTTCCTAGCACCTACATCAGGCAGCTCACAGCCACCTATAACTCCATCTCCAGGGCATCTGACACCTCTGGCTTTTTCAGACACACACACACACACACACACACATAATCTAGCAGTGGTGGTGCAAGCTTTAATCCCAGCACTAGGGAGGCAGAGGCAAGTGGATCTATGAGTTCAAGGTTGGCCTGGTCTACAGAGTGAGTTTCTAGACAGCCAGGGCTACAAAGAGAAACCCTGTCTCAAAACACACACACCTATGAAATATAAAATAAAATAAAGATAAAGGAAGGAAGGAGAGAAAAGGAGAGCAGGTGCGGGGGGTGGGGGGGGATACATAGGGGAATTGGCAGAGAAGCAGAGGCAATGTACAGCAGAACCTTGGAAGAGTTCCAAGAAAGTTGAACCAGCAAAATAAGGCACCAGGGAGAGGTCAAATACAAAGAAGCTTGGATAGAAGTTGTTGGATCTAGCACTTAGCTCTGGGTGTAGCTATACATGTTTGTAATCCCAAGATTTGGGATATGGAGGCAATAGGATTGGAAGTTCAAGGCCAGCCTCATCGATGTAAAGAGTTCAAGGTCAGGTTAGGCAACCCAAGTTCCTATCACCAAAGCAAACAATGTGGATTTCTTTTTTTTCTTTTTTTTGTCCCACCTCCTACCCCACTGTGGATTTCAAAGAATGGAACTGGAAATTTAGGGCAGGGACACTAGTTCTAGCAGCCCTAATGATTAGTCTCTGCCACCCATTCCAACCTGCCAATTAAAGAGACAAGTAATGACATCCAATAACCTCCAGTCGAGAAGCAGAGGCAGGAGCATTCCCACAAATCCAAGGCCAGCTAATTCCAGACTAGCCAATAAAAGCTACACAAAAATCATACAGAGAGCCTTTAAATATGCTATTTCCAGGACATATTCCTACAATATTCTGGTTCAGTAAGTGCAGAGCAGAGTCCAGGGACTCTGTTTTTAATAAGGGACTCAACTAATGTTAAAGCACCAATTTGGAAAATTGTTGGCACTTTCTGATGAAGCAAAACTCTTTGACCTGCAGATCCACTCCCGTTTTACCCAAAGAGAGAGAAATATATGCCCATAAAAGAACATGAAAGAGAAGGCCCAAAGCAGCAGAATTCACAATAGTTAACATCGGAAACAACTCCACGTGTCCATAAGTAGACAATGAAAGAGATTATAAAGATTACCGAAAAGCAGCGAAGGATCCAGTGTCTGGGAAATCAGACACTGAAGCCAGTGACCAGGATCCTGTGGGGTTTCTCAGGCAGCCTGGAGGTAGGAGCTGAGAAAGTGAACCCTGTCAGTGCTAGAATTAGCGTGGGAGGAATGGAATGAGAGGGTGCAGAGGAAAGAGAGGGAAGTGTGGGAACAGACACAAAATGCCGGTGGCCCTCTACCCTCAGAACACATTTGAAACTCCCCAGTCCTTAGCCCTACCCACTGTGCTTACGTTTCATGCCTTCTCCTTGGATGTACAGGTAGGAACATCAGCCGACCCACCTTGCACACCGGGATGAAGATTTAAAGGAGGAGGGAGAGGTTACAGGCAGGCTCGAGAAGCAGCTACAGATCCATGGAAAGGCAGGGTGCATGACTTTGAGACACTAATAGAACCTAAAAATCTGAGACAGGGCAGGAGCGAGCCCCAGTCTGTATGGCTCTGCTATCAGGGTGTGAGGAGTTTGCCATCTGCAGGATATGGTAACTGGTAGGCTGGAAAATTAATTAGGCCACTCCACATAAGAGGGAGAGAAAGAAAGATAGAGAATTCTGTCTGAGCAGGTGTCATGCTAACTCGGCAGGAGGCTAGGTGCTGATTTGAATGTGCCAATATCCTCTTCTTTCTCTCCCAGTCACAGCTGGTTCCAAGCTGCTGTCTGGGGAAGGGCCTCAGACAAGCGCAGTCTTGCAGGGGTGCGAAGGAGGCTTTTCTAAGGAGAGAAGTCCAGGAAAGGAGAGCGGAGGCGGCTGTACCATTACAACTCCAACCTCACTTCCTCTGTCCCCGGAGACTCGGTGGAAGCCTAGGGAGAAAATTCAACACTTCTCAAAAGGTCTGCTTTCCGGCTAGCCCTGTGCCAATGGCTGATTACTCCTGCAGCAGCCCCGCAAATCCAAGATTATGTTCATTCTTACTCGAATGGCAAGTGGAGTTTGAAGGTCGAAAAGTGTCACGTAGGGAGTGAGGGTCCAGTGCAGGCAGCCAGAGCTTATTCTGAACTAAACTTTTGTTTGTTTGTTTGTTGAGGCTGGGTCTCCTCTCAAATTCCATATATAGAAAGCATCACCTTGGACTTTTGGTGTTCTTGTCTCCCCTACCTCCCAAGCATCGGAATTACAGCTCTGAACCCTTTTATTTTTACTATAATAAATAAAATGGTACTTTCTGTGTGTCAAGGATCAACCAACCCTACCATCAGGGAGAGAGCTGTAGAGTGCTCACTTGTAGGATGGGGAGCAATTTCCTCCATTCCTAGGGCACCTGGTGTCAGAGCTATGAGCCAGACTCTCATCCACTAGCAACAATAGCAATGACAAAAGTGAACGGTGCCAATTCTTGAGATCTCAGAAGTGCTAAGCACAGGTTGAATAGCCCTATGCTCACAGCCTCATCAGGCAGCCAGCAACCATTCTTTCAGGTACCCATGGACCATCTAAAGCAATTGATCACAAACTAAAGCAGAGTGAACCCTCATCAGGCATAAAAAAAAAAAAAAAAAAAAAAAAAAAAACCTGCTTTATCTAATCAATGGAACTCAGCAGGAAAACAAGGACCGCAAGTATTTGTAAACACTTCTAGACTCATAGGTCAAAATAGAAATCAAAATGGAGACATGTTTTATCTTTTTAAATTTTATTTGCTACTTGGCCACAGCTTGCCTTGAACTATGTAGCCCAAGTTGGCCTCAAACTAATGGCAATCCTCCTGCCCCTCATTTTCCCAAATGCTGGTACTAAGGCTTGTACCACCATGCTCAGGCTGCCTTCTTTTGTTTCTAAATATCTACTCTGTGTGTGAGTATGTGTGTGTGTGAGTGTGTGTGTGTGCGTGTGTGTATGGGGAGGGGTGTGTGCAAACTTTTTTTTTAAATGTATGTGAGTACACTGTTGTCTTCAGACACACCAGAAGAAGGCATCAGATCCCATTACAGGTGGTTGTGAGCCACCATGTGGTTGCTGGGAATTAAACTCAGGTCCTCTGAAAAAGCAGTCAGTGCTCTTAACCGCTGAGTCATCTCTTCAGCCCTACTTTTTTTTTTTTTTTTTTTTTTTTTTAAGCAAGGTCTCTCACAAAACCTGGAATCCATCAATTATTTAGCCTTTCTGGTCAATGAACTATTTGTCATCAGCATCCCAGCCCTCCATTTCCTCCCTGTGTCCCCAGGCACTAGGGTTACATGGCTAGTGGAGAATGCTTGCCCACCAGAAGCTAAACTCTCTAAACCATGTTCCTGCACAATATCTTTATTTAAAGCTCATTTTGTAATCTCAACACTTGAGAAAATGAGGCAGGAAGACTGCCACCAGTTTGAGGCCAGCTTGGACTACATGCTGAATTCATAGGTCAGCCTGGGCTCATCTAAACAGAGAGAAAAAGAGAGACACAGAGAGAGAGAGACAGACAGACAGACAGACAGAGATGCTCTGAAGCCAGGCATGGTGCTGATTCCTGTAATCTCAGCACTTGAAGGCAAGAGCCAGAAGGATCACAAAGTCAAGATCTCAAAATAGAAAATGGAGTAAAACATGTGATTTAAAGATGAGGTGTAGAGCCGGGCATGGTGGCGCACAACTTTAATTCCAGCACTTGGGAGGTAGAGGCAGGCAGATTTCTGAGTTCAAGGCCAGCCTGGTCTACAAAATGAGTTCCAGGACAGCCAAGGATACACAGAGAAACCCTGTCTCGAAAAACAAACAAACAAAAAAAGATGAGGTGTGGATGAGGTATAGCAGGAAGCCAGGCATGGGTTAAAGAAAAGAGGTTTCTAAGCAGATGAATAAAGAAATACTAGTGTCGGGCTGGAGAGATGGCTGAGGGGTTAAGAGCACTGACTGCTCTTCAAAAGGCCCTGAGTTCAAATCCCAGCAACCACATGGTGGCTCACAACCATCCGTAATGAGATCTGACATCCTCTTCTTGTGTGTCTGAAGACAGCTACAGTATTCTTAGATATATAATAAATAAATATTTAGACTGAAGCGAGCAGGGCCGACCTGAGCAAGCAAGCAGAAGTTCTGAATTCAAATTCTCAGCAACCACATGATCACTCACAACCATCAGTACAGCTACAGTGTACTCATAAACATAAAATAAATAAATAAATCTTTAAAAAAAAAAAAAGAAAGAAATACTAGTGTCTTGAGATCAGAGATGTTCGGCATGTTGAAGGTGAGTAAGTCAGAGACAAACCAGGTGACAAAGCTACTTGGAAAAGTAGGAAGGAACCAGATCCTGAAGAGCACTTACTCACTGATTTAATTTTTGAGACAGTCTCACAATGGGACCTTGAACTTATTATATTGCCCAGACTAAACTCAACCGAGATATCTTGGTTCATCTTCCTAGGTGCTAGAGTTCTAAACATAAGCCACAACACTTGGTTCATTTTATTCTCCTTTAATTGAGGGAGAAGTCATATAAAATACAATTTACCTTCCATGTGTGCGTGCATGTATGTGTGGGTAATTCTGAGGATCAAATCCAGGTCTAGAGCCCTACAGAGGCCAGAGGTCAACATCTGGTGTCTTCCTCTGACATTCTCCATCTTAGTTTTTGAGACAGGGACTCTTTCTGAACCCAAAGATCACCAACTGGGCTAGCCTGGCTAGCTAGCAAGCCCCAGGGATGGCCTGTCTCCACCCACCCCTTGCCCCCTGCAAGATTACAAGGATACAGGAGTAAACCCACTTTTTTCCCATGAACACTGGGGATCATACACAGGTCTTCATGCTACAATGGCACTCTACCAACTAAGCCATCGCCCAATGTCTTATTGTTTTGTTGCTGCTGTTTTACAGTTTATTTGCTTGCTTGTTTGTTTCTTTGTTTTGAGACAGAGTTTCTTTGTACAGTTCTGAATGTCCGGGAACCTGCTCTGTAGACTAGGCTAGCCTTAAACTCACAGAAATCCATCTGCCTCTGCCTCTCAAGTGCTGGGAATAAAGGTATGCAACACACATACTCACCACACACATATAAATACATTTAGCACTACTGAATTGTAATGCTAAATGTATTATACACAACCAGTCCAGCTCTTTGCTTTGTGTATGTGCATGTTTGTTTGTTTGTTGATTTGTTTGTTTGTTTGTTTGTTTTTAACACAGGATCTTATGTAACTTAGATGTAACCTTAACTCACTATGTAGCCCAGGATGATCTTGAACTACTGACTGCCTCAATCTCTCAATCAACTGCTGGGATTACATATATTGTAGTCCATCACATGAAGGGGCCTGCTGCTGAGCTCATTCTGGAGCTGCTAGAGAGCGATGGGCAGAAGAGGAGGGTGTGTGAATTATGGAAGCCAATAGAAGCCAAACACCCAAGGGGAAAGGTTCAGGACACCAGGTCTCAGAGAGGAGAAAGAACCATGTTTTGTTTTTTGGGTTTTTTTTTTTTTTTTGGTTTTTTGTTTTGTTTTGTTTTTTTCGAGACAGGGTTTCTCTGTATAGCCCTGGCTGTCCTAGAACTCACTTTGTAGACCAGGCCTCGAACTCAGAAATCCTCTGCCTCCCAAGTGCTGGGATTAAAGGTGTGCGCCACCATGCCCGGCAAGAACCGTGCTTTCAGAGGCTGAAAAGGTAAGAGGCAAAGCTCCTCAGGACAAGGTGTCAGAGTGGCAAGGCCCACAGTGTTACCTCAGTTTACCCAGGCCTTTGGCACCAGCATGTTGATAAGAAAGAAGAATAGGGGCTGGAGAGATGGCTCAGTGGTTAAAAGCACTGACTGCTCTTCCAGGGGTCCTGAGTTCAATTCCCAGCAACCACATGGTGGCTCACAATCATCTGTAATGAGATCTGATGCCTTCTTCTGGTCTGTCTGAAGATAGCTACAGTGTACTCACATAAAATAAATAAATAAATCTTAAAAAAAAAAAAAAAGCCAGGCAGTGGTGACGTACACCTTTGATCCCAGCACTTGGGAGGCAGGCGGATTTCTGAGTCTATAGAGTGAGTTCCAGGACAGCCAGGGCTACACAGCATCTGTGATCTAACATCTCCACTGTCCCATCACTGTCTTCAAGGCCCAAGCTTCTGACATACCCAGAGGCATGAATCTGCAGGGGGAACTGGGCAGGCCCACCTGCAACCACTGAAGCTGTTGGAGGATATTTACAGCTTTCTCTTTTAAAGCAAAGTACAGAGTTTGGGTCCCTTGGGCTGGGGAGCCTAGGCTAGAAGTAGGGACCTCACATCTGTAGAACAATTGGTTTGGTTGTCACCGCAATTATCACATTGGCTCCAGACAAAGCCTAGTCACAACTGAGGGCAGGACTTTCCCAGAGTCTCATTTGGTAATTGGTTCTGATTACAATGCTTAGTGGGGAGCAATAAAATGCTCACTATTTATATTCCAATAGGCAGAGAAGAGGCTCAACTAACCAGGTAATTGACAGATGATATGGAGACCTGGTATAAGGGTCAGGAAAAAGCAGGAGACTGGGAAGGCTTTGCTCATCTCTGGCTTTTGGCTTCTCACTAGTGATGCCCGCTTGACTGAATTCAGAAGAAATTGCCCTGGTTCTCATGAAAGCCCAGAAATGTGCTTTCCAGAAGCCAGACACTGAGATAAGAATTGTCATTTAATGGGATTTTCTACAGCTGGCTAAATCGTTTGCTAAGTGAGCAATTTCGACCATCCTTCCTCTATTCACTAGCAGGGAGTTAAGCTTGCTTCTCCTCGAGCTTGAACCCCCACCTCTCACAGCCTCATCCCCTCCCCAGCCTTTAGTTACAAAGACGGTCTGCAGTCTTGGTTGAGATACAGACTCGTTGGGCCCCGCTGCAGTCAGCAGATCACAGTTAGGTTACAGCTCAGCTAATAGAGTTCTTTACCTGGCATGCAGGAACCCCTGGTTGGTGTTCAATCCTCAACATCCCATAAAACCAAGCATCGTGGTGCGTGCCTGAAAAGCCCAGCATTAGAAGTAGACAAAAGAGATAAAAATGCAAGATCACTCTTGGGCACAGAGCTTGAGGCCAGTCTAAATTATATGAGACCCTATCAAAGGGAAAGAAGGAAAGGAGGGAGCGAGGAAGAGAAGGGAAAAAGAAAGTCACAGTCCTAATCCCAACCCCCCACACACCCAAGAGTAGTGTTCCGTTGGCGATCCAGCCCATCCTCCATATGCCAGAGTCTCCTGAATAGAAGCCAAAGGACATGCCACGCCCACCACTGTAGCTGTCTGCGGATGTAGCTTAGTTGATGGAGTGATTGCCTGGCACACACAAAGCCCTGGGTTCTATCCCTAGCACTTCATAGACTGGCCATGGTGTCACAAGCCCATAGTTCTAGCTCCACAGGGGGCAGCAGGATGGGAGTTCAAGATCCTCCTCAATCTCATGATATGTTCTAGACTAGCCTAGGCTAATGAGGCCTTCTCCCCATCACTTTGTTTTCTTGACACAATCTCCCTCCATAGTTGTGGCTAGCCTCACACTTGCCATAAAACCTAGTTTGTAGAGTTCCTCCTGTCTCCATCTCTAGAGTAAGGTTACAGGAATGAGTCTCTATGACTGGCTATAAATACCGTCTTTTTGTCCTGGGGATTGAACCCAGAACCTCAAGCACGCTACACAAGCTACTCTACCATTGAGCTATACTCCAGGCATCTTTTCATTTTCAGACAGGTTTTTCAACAGGGGTCTTGTACTAACTCTCACAAATCAAGGGATATTTAGAATCCCTATAACTACTAGGTATTTGGAAGAGATACTAGGAAAAAATGGAGGAATAATCATGGTGTTGGGGAGCCAAGTCATCTTCTAATATAAGGAGTAAAGCTAGGGTGAATTGAAGCCATATCTGATGAGGAAGAATTCTATTTCCCAAGATCCTCCCTCCTGGCCAGCCTGTGACTCTCCTACATCCAAGTTCTCTGCTCTCTGTGGCTGAGCACTCCTCTCTGGGTCTTCCTGCTCCTCCTCCTCCTCCTCCCCCCTTTCCTCTCTCTGCAGGTTCCTCCCTGCTCCTTTCTCTTTGGGATTGATGGGTTGTGTCCCAGTGAAGATGGAGGATGTTCTGGTTTGAATGTCTCTCCCCTCCAAAGTTCATTCAACCTAGTACCATTGCTGAGACAGGATGTTTCAGAAGTATTTAGAGGCTGAGCACAGTGGATCACATCCACAACCCCAGTACTGGGGAGGCCAAGGCAGAAAGAATATGAGCGGAAAACATTAGTATAGCTAAGATGCATGATTGCTGCATTTTAATATAGTTTTATATTGTTATTATTATGTCTCACTAGGAAATGCTGAGTAACGTGGAATTCATTCTATAGACCAGGGTGGCCAAGACCTCTTGCCTCTGTCTCCCAAGTGCTGGGATTATAGGTGTGCATTACTATGCCCAGTTTCATGTGGTCCTGGGGATTGATCCCAGGGCTTCATGCGTCCTACACAAGCACTTGACCAACAGCAACATCCCAGGCCCCAAAACTCTTAAGACAATAAAAACATGAGTACCAAACTTCAGCTCTGTCACCTTTTGACTCCATGATCTTAGGAACTTATTGGTCCTAGTGTTCTTATTTGTGAAATGAGCATTAGGTCATTATGAGGATTAAGTACATTATAAATATGTGTAAAAAAAAAATATGTGTAAAGAACATAGCTTGTATTTAGCAAATGCAAACCTTGAAGAAGAATTAGAAAACAGCAATTAAAGAAGAAAACTGAGTCAGGTGGTGGTGGTTCACACCTTTAATCCTGGCAGAGGCAGCAGAGGCTGAGGTGAAAGAACCTAATGGGAAAACCCCCACTCAATTCCCAATTCGGCGTGCACCCAAGAATCAGGAACAGACGACCATCTTGATGTAAAAGCATGAGGTAGTTTAATGACGGAGCTCCGGGCTGACACATATCTCCCGCAGGAGACAGAGGTGTCGACCACATGGTGGAGCCATAATGGCAGAGCTCCGGTTCAAAATGTATCTCACGCAGGAGACAGTGGTTTTGACCACAAGGCTTGGAAGCTAGGGACTTTTATAGAAAAGGGGTGGGGCTGGGGGAGGAATTGGCGCGGTTTCACATGATTGGTCCATTTAAACATCAACAGACTGTCAGAAGGGCGGGAGATAGGGAGGCACCAGGCCAGTCAGGACATGTAAAGACGGGCCTGCCCGGGCATGTCCTGGCCTGTTCTGCTATGTTCTCAGCCCCAGGTTTCAAAGCTCACAAACAACTCTTTGGGCTATTTGACATAAATTACATGAATCACAGGTCTCAAGTTTTATTTCCTTTCATTCCCCTCTTCTTCTACTAAGTAATTCTAATCTTAGAATTTCAGAAGTATGTGGAGAATAGAAATCTACTTTTTCTATAAGAACAAAAACAGAATAAATAAGAAGGGATAGTGAACAGAACTAGGCAGGGACCCTTCTAGTGAGGCTTGAGGGTCTGGGCATGATGTAGGTGTACGTGGATCAGATCTCTGGCTGGAACTGGTGAGATGTCTTTTGGGGTACCCAGCTCGTTCGCTGTAGCCAATTGTGACCAGCCTTCTTTCTGTACCACCTGTAAGCCTTTTAACTTAGCATACAGATTATTATTACAACAACATGTAGGTTTAAACACATCATTTAAGACAGTGATGAACATGGGAGCCCCATAAAGGATCTTAAAAAGAGTAAGGCTGAATTAAAAGGGAGCATTTCTAGTTCTAAATAGGGCAAGGGGAAGGAGCACCAAGTCTGTACCAGTCTCTTTTAGAATTTTATTTATCTTTTCTACCCGTCCTGGGCTTTGGAGCCTGTATGCACAATGTAACTTCTAACCAATCTCTAATATCTTGGCCAGTCCCTGATTTACCTGGGCAACAAAGGTAGGTCCATTACCTTGGGAAGATCTTAGCTATCACATTGGTCATCTCAGTCCTGGTAGGAAAAGCTTCTATCCATCTTGAAAAGGTGTCTATAAACAGTAATAAGTACTTGTTTCCATATCTAGCTGACTTAATTTCTGTAAATTCTACCTCGTCATAGCACAGGCCTTGCAGCTTTTGACTATCTCTTCTGCCAAGTCAGAGAGTCCTGTAACATAGTAGTCAAAGGACCTAACCACACTTTTAATTTCTTGGCCCTCAGGTGGGTCAAATAATGTCCATAACTTGATAGTGCTCAGGGGTGTATCTAAAGCTGGTCTCTCTGACATCATAATAATCTTTAGGCTCCTTGGTGCCAGAATCATTGCTTTTTGGGCCACATGTTTGGCGGTTAGATTTGCCATCTGATTTCCTGTAGCCACAGCATCTTAGGTCCTTCTCTGCAGATGTCAACAGCCCTCTTTGTATCAAAGTCACAAGTTTAGCTTTTTGGGCCGACGTCCCTTCAGGGAGGCTGCTGGCCTAGATCACTTGCTTTCTGTCCACCACTGTACTGCTGCCCTTGCCTTCTGCTTACCTTTAACTGCAAGGCTACTGCCATTGGTGTACCAGCTCAAACTCTCAGGCCAAGGCTGATCTGATCCTTCAGATCATTTTGAGTACCAGTTTCTTCTGCCAGAATGTCAGCGCAGTGATGAGTAGGTGAAGTCTCAGGCAGTAGGGTAGTGAGATTGAGGACAGCAGGTGGAGCGAACATCACTGATTCAGTCAACAAAAAGCTCTGATAATGTGTCACAGGAGCGTTGGTTATTATCCATCAGTCAGGGGGCTTTCAGATAATGCTTTCAAGAGTGTGGGGTGCCACTACAGTTATTTGCTGTCCCAAAGTGAGCTTATTAGCATCCTTGATAAGCAGAGCTATTGCAGCAATAGTTTACAGGCAAGAAAACCACCCGCTGGCAACAGGTTCTAACTTCTTGGATAGCTAAGCCATTGGCCTTTTTCAAAGTCCCAAAGTTTGAGTAAGGACTCCTCTGGGGACCCGTGATCTCTCTTCCACATAGAGTGAAAGGCTTGGTTAGGTCAGGCAAAGGTTGGCCATCAGTAGGGCCTTTTTCATTTCTCTAAAGGCTTTCTGGTGATCTGGGGTCAACACAAACACTTCCCCTTCCTTGGTTAGGGGGTACAACGGGCAGCTAAAGTTGCCAACCTAGGTATCCAGAGCCTGCAGAAACCCGTGGTACCCAAGAATTTTCTTACTTGCCTTGGTGTAGTTGGGGTGGGGATCTGAGTTACAGTCTTTTTTCTGGCTTTCTTTAGCCACTACTTCCCATCTCGAAGGGTGTATCCCAAATAAGTAACTTCAATCTGACACAGCTGAGCCTTTTTAGCTGAGGCTCGGTCTTCTGTTGCCCAGATTTCCTGTCTAGATCTTGTCTTTTTCTTTCTCTCCTATCACTGTGGCCAAGATTCTAGTCAAATTTCTCTCTTGTCTACGATCCCTCCTGTCTTCTCTTCTGCCTCTTGCCTCTCGCCTCTCTCTCTCTCTCTCTCTCTCTCTCTCTCTCTCCTCTCGTAATATACCTTCTCTGCCTCTTACTTACTGGTTCTACTCTAAATATTTCTCATTCGGGGTATCTCTCATCTCGGACCTCTCTAATCTCCTTCATCTCTACTTTCACTGTCATCTATCTCTCCTGAGTCTGCTGAAGCTTTGCTCTTCCTTACAGTCTAAGCTCACCTTTTTCTAGACTTCTATATCCATTTGTCAGAGCCTGGTGATTAGACTCGTAGGTGCTCCTTACCTGGGACAGAAGTTTTAAGTGGGCAGATGTCTCCCTCGCTGGTTAGAGAAAACACGTGGGGCAGGGAAAGGAAGGCAGCTCTCACAGCTGGCTGCACCGGACCAACTGGGGGGTGGGGGAACGCAGCGGAGGCAGCAAATCTAGTCAGCCCTAGGAAGCCAGGAGGGGCTGGCGCAGGCCTGTGGGCCTCGCCTCTCTTTTTTTTCTTGCCTGTCCAGCAGGTGGTGAAATGTATGGTGGTGGGGGTGGGGTGGGCATCCCGGGGAAACCTCTGTATCGGTGTTCCTGGGCCACAGTTTCCCAAGTGGTGTCTTGCCTCAGCCAGTATGCCGCTGCCGCCGAAGCCGGAAGTTCTCAGTCCAGCCCTGCGGCAGCCAGGGACACACACCAAGTTGTTTTTCTTAACTATCACTGACAAATTCTGTCCTAACGTCAGTCCAAGTCCGCATTCGGCACCACACACACAGTCTGTCCCATGACGAAAACCACAAACTAAAACAAGACAGCAACACAAAAACAAGACAGCAACAGAGAATAAAAGACACCAGTATCTAAGCACACTCATTCCTCACTCTGCTAGATGTAAAACCAAGGCACGAGGTGGGACTCGAATCCACGATCTCAGAACCCTAAAACCAAGGCCTGAGGTGGGACTCGAACCCATGATCTTGTAACCCTGAAACCAAGACACAAATTCACAAACCAAGACACAAATTTACAAACCAAGACACAAATTCAGTGGTGCCACACTTAGACAACAGACAACATGTAAGATGCACACAAACAAACGTACCTTCGAGGGGTCTTTCGGGGTTCCTGGGTGTCACACAGATCTTGCTGGGGCCTCCAAATGAAAGAACCTAGTGGGGAAACCCCCACTCAATTTGGCGTGCACCCAAGAATCACGAACAGACGACCATCTTGATGTAAAAGCATGAGGTAGTTTAATGACGGAGCTCCGGGCTGACACATATCTCCCGCAGGAGACAGAGGTGTCGACCACATGGTGGAGCCACAATGTCGGAGCTCCGGTTCAAAACATATCTCACGCAGGAGACAGTAGTTTTGACCACAAGGCTTGGAAGCTACGGGTTTTTATAGAAAAGGGGGGGGGGGAGGAATTGGCGCGGTTTTACATGATTGATTCATTTAAACATCAACAGACTGTCAGAAGGGCGGGAGATAGGGAGGCACCAGGCCAGTCAGGACATGTAACGACGGGCCTGCCCAGGCATGTCCTGGCTTGTTCTGCTATGTTCTCTGCCCCAGGTTTCGAAGCTCACAAACAACTCTTTGGGCTATTTGACATAAATTACATGAATCACATGTCTCAAGTTTTATTTCCTTTCAGAGGCAGGTGAATCTCTTGAGTTTGAGGCTAGCCTGGTCTACAGAGTGAGTTCCAAGACGGCCAGGGCTATACAGAGAAATCCTGCCATGGAAAATGAGGGAAGAGGAAGAGAAGGAGGAGGAAGAGGGGGAGGGGGAGGCAGGTTGAAAGAAGAACCCAGTGTTTGAAGACACCCTGGGCTACATAGCAAGGCACCCTCTTGTTAGATGGTGATGGCATAACTCTACAATATTATCGCTTGGGCAGTTCAGGCAAGTGTCAAGAGTTCAGTCCAACCTTGGCCACATGGAAAGTTCGAAGTCTACCTGGGCTCCAGGAGACACTGTCTAAGAAAGAAAGAGGAAAGGGGGGAGGAAGGGAGAGAAGAGGAAATGGGGGAGGGGAGAGAGAAAGCGAGAGGCACTAACTCATTTTGCCACATCTGTACAGAAGGGTCAAGCATTCATAGGGGAAAATCCTCCCAACAAATCGTGGATACAACAAAATCGTGGATAAGATGTTCAGAGCTAAGGCTTTAAGGTTTTGAGTAGGTCAGATAGAACAGGGAGGCATGGACTCTGGTCCTCTCCCCTACTGCAGATGATAGAAAAGAAAAGCAGCATCCTCCTCTGGAGAAAACTGGGCAAACAGAGGCAGAAGTCTGAAGAGCAGTTGTAGATGGGTTCCGCCTGTCCTTTGTGGACCCTGAGTTGGTGCGCACAGTGGAAGCAGAACCTGTTCCTGGTGCACAGAAAGTCAGCTGAGCCTTGGAAGCTCCGCCTTGCTCCCCTGAGGCCCCGCCCAGCCCACCCCTTCCCTTGAGCTCCAGCTCTCCCTCCCACGAGACCTCTTTTGGGAAACAGACCCCGATGCTCTGGGGGCAGAAGATGCTGCCTCCATCACTCCTCCCTCTAGTGACTCATTCCCAAGACTGGGGGTGGCAGGAAGTGCCAGGGCCCGAGTACTGCAGCCCCATCCGGCTGGCAGCTTAGAGACATCCTATACTCTTCCCTCCTCCCTCCGCCCCCGCCACCTCCCTCACTTCCAGCTCTGACTCTTGACATTTCTAAGTAAGAGACACCCACCTCCCCCAAAAACTCTTCTTGCCTTTCTGTTGCCTCCTCCAGAACTTCAGCTGCATCCCCAAAGGACTGCTAGGTTGAAACAGCCTCTTCCTAGGAGAAGCAGGCACAACTCAGACCTACAGCCCTTTTGTGAGGAAGGTGACTAGGTCTTTAGGGAGGTGGGGGGGAAGTGCAGGATCTAGAAAGCACTCTGGCCCTTCAGAGGACACAATTGTTTTCCTATATGCTGAGCTCTTCACGTGCTCCGTCTCCTTTATCCTCTCATCAACTCGTTGAAGCACAAACGCTGTTTCGCTGATGTACTGCAAAGGAGGAAAGTGAGGGAGAACTAACTTCAAGGAAGCAAAGCTGGGGCTCAGACCTACATCTTGCCTCCTACACCTTAGTTACAAGGGTCTCTTACCAGCCTTGTGGCCGCAGGACAATGGAGACCCCTTTGAGTACAACCTTTGAGCAACTGTGGGTAGTGTATGCCATCCTCAGACTTCAGTACTGCGGCTTGGGGCCTGTGAGGGAAGGCCTCCCACCCTAACTGCTCTCCTGATTCAGATAGAACCAGCCCACCCTCCACTCCAGTGAGCCGGAAATGGTAAGAGCCGCTCAGAGAATTTTCAGCCCCCTTAATCTTCCTATTAAACCTACAGGACAAGCAAACATCTGTGTGACTCTGGGGTGCCTAGGGACTACCTACCTAAAAATAGGACAGAGGGAAGCATTGCTTATAGATGTAGACAGCAAAAGGAAGCTACAGACGTGCATGCCTAGGGTTAGCTCTGGGTTGCAGACAGAGCTGACATCTGTCAAACCAGAAGCAGAGAGATGCCCCCATATGACAGCAGAAATAATAATACCCTTGAATTATGTAGCACTCGATAATTTTTCAGGCACTTTACAAACATTCGGTCCTCTACATGACCTCCTAGGACCCAAGAAAGCAGAAAGCATCTTTTATTAGCTGCCACAACCTGCCAAAATGTACCCTAAGAGCAGGCAAGGTAATGAGCGAGTTAAGCCGACTGAAGCCTCAGTGGGTAATTGATAGTTTTTATGGTGGCTCTATCCTCAGGCTCCTTAGATGCCATATTTTCATTGGATTGCCACATTTACATAACAGTGCAGGGTGAGAGACCCTGATAAATCTTCCCTGCATGAGGATAAATACAGTGAAAATGTACTTTTGTTGACAGCAATTTGTTTTACTACACCACTGCCCTTCAATTTGGGGAGAAAAGAGCGAGGCTATTGCTTTATGAAGGGAGGGAAGGAAGGAGGAGGAGAAGGGGAGGGACAATGATGAAAGAGCCAGAACCAGAAGAATGAGTAGAGGGGAAGATGCTGAGGAAAAGAAAGCTTTAGGCAAGAGACAGAAGCCATGGACAGGAGGCCCACTGTCTCCGCAGCCAAGGCTCAGAGCAGACATGGGATGGGTACGCAGAAGCCTGGCTAGCTGCTTGGGAGAGTGAGAAAGATTCCAGCTCATTTTTGTGTTGTTATTTGTTTGTTAGACAGAGCCTCACATATGCCAGGCCAGACTGGGATCCCTTACATAGCTGAGATGAACTCAACTCCCTGGGTGAAGTGTCAGGATTATGGGTATGTGCCACCATGCCCAGCTAAATTCCCAGGTCTTTAGAGGCTATGCCAGGCTCTCATTTTTGTCCTTAGTTAGGAGAGGGTAAGAAAATAAGGAGAGCCACACAGTTCCTTTTGAGCTCACTTTTGATGAAGTATCAAAGTCTTCTAAGGCTTGTATCCCATGACACCCCATAACCCCCCTCCCCCCACAAGCCTTTATTCAGAGAATAAGTGTGCCCTTAGGCATCAGAACTGAGCTCAAATAATTTCCAAAAACGAACTTAACTGAATATATTTAATCCTGTAACCTTTTTAGTTCTCCTGCCCAGTCTCTCTGCAGCTCAGGCTGCCTTCAAACTTACAATCCTCCTGCCTCAGCATCTCCAGCTCTGGAATTACACAGATACACCCCTATCCTCAGCAACCATGGCTTCTCTAGGATCAAATGGGAATCTATTGGTTTGTCTGATCAATATTTACAGATTGTGTCCCACACAGTGTGCTATAGGGCTGATTATGCAATAGAAAACAAGTCCTTTGCTCCAAAGGGTGCTTAGCCTGGACTGACGGGAGCAGCCAAGGCAGAGAGGGTTTATTCTGGCTTACAGTGCCGGGACAGGGTTCATCATGATGGAGAATAACCAGTAACAGCCAGGGAAGGAATGGTGACAGAAACCAGACGCTGTTTGCCTTGGACTCACTCAGGAAGTGAACAAGAAGCAGGCCAGGCTATAAAACCTCAAGGCCCACCCTTTCTGACCTACTACCTCCAGTGAGGCGCCACCTCCTAAAAATTCTCACCTTTCCCAAACAGCGCCACCAAGTGGAGACCAGCTCCAAAGAGGAGAGCTTATGGGGGATGTTTCATATTCAAACCACAGTACCACGCAAACATGAGGACCTGAGTGGATCCCCGAAACCAGGGGTGGCAGCAATACATGTAGCCCTGGTGCTTAGGGAGCAGAGAGAGAGGCGAACCTCAGCTATCCTGACTGAAATGTTAAGACCCCAGTTCAGTGAGAAACCCATTCTCAAAACCTAAGGGAGAGGCCCAAGCATAGTGATGCACACCTTTAATCCGAGCACTCTGCAGGCAGAAGCAAATAGGTGGGCACCTCCGGCATATCAAGACAAAAACTTAACAGTGAAAGAAGAGAAGAGATGGCAGAGAGGCAGAGACAGGGGAGTCCTGGGGTTTGCTGGCCAGTCAAGCTAGCCCCATCATTGAGCTCCAGGTTTAATGTGAAAACCCATTTCAGAAAATAAACTGGAGAGGTAGTTCAGCCACTAAAAGCGCTGACTGCTCTTCCAGAGTTCTTGAGTCCAACTTTCCAGCACTCCCACCTTGGCTCACGGCTGTCTTTGATTCAGCTCCAGAGGATCTGGCGCCCTCTTCTGGCCTCTGCAGGCACTAGGCACCCACATGGAGCACAGGCGTGGTCGTGAGCCATTCATTCTGTGGGTTCAGGGAAGGAAACAGAATTCCTCTGCAAGAATCTCCATCCCTATGTGCATGCCTTTCTATGTCTCCACATAACTGTGCCCTATAGCTGGGGGCCTCAGTTGAGGCTCCTGAACGGAACAAATGAATGCCTGGGCAATATGCAGGTTTACAATTCTTCTCAGAGAACCTGGACCCTGGTGGACAGAATAGTGTTGAGGTTGCTAAGCCCTTTCCTTTTCTTCTTCAATCTCAGTCTCATGGTCAAAAGAAGCACATATATCAATGTCTGTTCCTCTGTCTCATCTAAGCACTCTGCCACACATCATAATTCAATCCTGGTCCTCTTTCTCTTTAGGACACTGTGTCTCTCTTGAAGCACATGTGTGCATGAGTCTTTTCCCAACACATGCTCCAGGGCTCTCACGGCTTTGGCTTCCCCATATTTGATATGAAGACAGCGGTGAGAGACCATTTTGTTTCCAAAAGAACAGCTCGTGCAAGAACTTGCAGGGCCTGATACATTTTTATGAGTGACAGTGTCATGTTTAATCTATAAAATTACATTGTAAGTGATGGGAGAGGATCCAGGATGGCCAGGTGAAACTGTCTTTGATTGCTATGTTAGTCTGTGTTGTGATACTATAACACAATACCTAAGAGTAGTGGAGTATAAAGGACAGGGAGTCGTTTCTTACAGTTTCAGCAGCAAGATTAGATATCTTGCTGATATCTGGTGAAAGTCTTCCTGCTGGAGCATTGCCATGGCAGAGTGCAAATGGTAAGGAGGCACGGGAGGGCTGGAGATGTAGTCCAGTCAGTATACTGTCTGCCTAGTATGCATAAAGTTGTAGTTTAATCCCAAACACACTATATTTCTAGTCTTCAATCCCAGTGCTTAGAGGTAAAGGAAAGAGAATCTGAAATTCAGTGTTGTCCTTGGGTATGTAGTGAGTTCAAGGATGGTCTGAGCCACATGAAATCCTATCTTTTACTTATTTTTTTTTATTTAATCATTTTCCTTTGTGTATGAGCATTTTGTCTGCATGTACGCGTACCATGCACATGTAGTGCCTGCAGAGATCAGAAGAGGGCATTAGATCCCCTGGAACTGGAGTTTCTGATGGTTTCGAGGCACTATTTGGGTGCTGGGAACAACTGGGCTGAGCATGGAGTTGGCACATACCTCTAATCTCACCACTCAGGAGGCAGAGGCAGATGGATCTCTATGAGTTTGAGGTCAGCTTGGTATAATATAGCAGGTTGTCTCCAAAACAAGGATGGGAAGTCAGTCAGTAAAATGCTTTCCATCCAAGCATGAAATGAGGATTTGAGCTCGGTCATCAACTAGAGAGCCAGGTGTGGCGGCGTGCAATAGTAATCCTAGCACTGGGTATGCAGAGACGCAGAGACAGGCAGATCCCTGGGGCCCGCTGGCCAGCCAGTCTAGCCTAATGCTCAAGCTCCACACCCAAGTGAGAAATTCTGTTTCAACAAACAGGCCCCTGAGGAGTGATGCCCAAGCTGGGCCTCTGGCCTCCACACACAGAGGCAGGCATGTGTATGGCTCTGCATACACACCAACGTGCAAATATACACAAGGAGAACAAAGAAGCATAAGAAAGGAGGAGGGCAAGAATGAATTAAACTCACTTTCCTAACCAGTCCACCCCAGGAATACAGAAATCCATTCCGAGCAACCTAAGACCTCATCACCTCTCACTGAGAGCCTCCTCCTGGTGATGTTATACTGAGGATTGTTTCCAGGGCGTGGACTTTGCACCACAGCAGTGGAGGATTCTGCAGTGTGGGTTAGGGAAGCCATAGAAGCCTTCTGAGCAGCCGGATCCCACTCCCCTCCCCCTCGGTCCTCTTCTGTTGCATCCTCTTCTTTCTGCCCTGCGTGCCCTGCTCCATTTGGCTGACACCAAACTCCCAAGAACACCGACGATGTAGAGTGAGGCTTCATTAGGGGATTCTTCTGTTCGCATTAAGCTCATTTCAGGCTTTCAGCACCAACAGGTGAGAAAAGTGGCTCCATTAAACTATTTGCTCTGAGTTACAAAACAAGGAAGAGGCAGAACCCAGTCTCTTAACCATTATGTTAAGTGACTCACGCTCTCTACCTTTTTCTCAGTCTTTTCTTTAGGGGGAAAAAAAATAGAAATATCTGTAGGATGCCTTTAGGTCTGTAGGCAGAAGAGAGAATAAGTCAGGAACTTGTCTTATTTTTAAAATTACATTATTCTGTGTGTACATAGTGTGTGTGTGTGTGTGTGTGTGTGTGTGTACATGTGTCTGCACACTGGTGTGTGGAGATCAAAGGACACCCAACAAGAGAGTCAGTTCTCTCTGCTATGTGGGTTCCTGGGATTAAACTCAGGCCATTAGGCTTGTTGGCAAATGCTTTTAACTGCTGAGCCATCTTGAGGCCCAAGTGACCCATTTTACAGTAGGAAAGTTCAGATTTTTTTGTTTGTTTGTTTTTCACAGTGCTGGAAATCAAACCCAGAACCTTGCACACAGTAGGCAAGCATTTTACTAAGGAGCTAACCCCCACAGAGGGATTTTCAGATTCTGATAGAATACATTTAGCTCAACCTTACTCGCTTATCTGCCAAGCAGACCACCTCTTTCTACTCTCCCTAGCCCTCTACCTGGTCTGCCTGCTCACTTTAGCTCTTATGCCCTCATTTACTTCCATGGACACTGTTTGCACATCTTTTGGGCTTTGTGTAATATATTTGTTCCCTCCTTGCAGAGGGTGGCTGTTCCCCCTCTCTCCTTCCTGGGCTCTAACAAAAGGAGTCTGGGCTTATCCTTAGCTAGAAAACCTCTCAAAGATTAGCTCCTCTGGTCCTGTTTCCTACCATCTACTTCTGTGCCCTCTCACAATCCACAGATATACGACCACATGAACTTCCTAGAAGATGCTCAAACCTTGAAAACAGGAACATCTCTAAGCATCCTCAACTCAGAAATGACCTCTCCGCCCACTGATATCATCTCTACTCCCTAGATGATCTCCAAGATAACTCTCCCTCTGATCTTTTCTGTCTTATAGAAAGCACCCAGAGATTGTGAGACACAGAGGTACCCACTTGTCTTAACTACAGCACTTGGAATCTCTGTGAATTCAAGGATAGTCTGGGCTACACCATGAGTACCAAACCAGCCAGGGTTACACAGTAAGACCCTATCAAGAAAGGAAGGAAAGAAGGGAGGGGAGGAGGAAGGGAGGGAGGGAGGGAGGGAGGAAGGAAGGAAGGAAGGAAGGAAGGAAGGAAGGAAGGAAGGAAGGAAGGAGAGAAACGGAATAATCTAAAATGGAGTTAGTCTTACCACTTTTCTTCTTAAAACTTTTCAGAGGCTCTTTCTCTTCAACGAGGCAGCCGATTGGCAAATGCCAACATGCAGATCTTCATGAAGACCCTGACGGGCAAGACCATCACTCTTGAGGTCAAGCCCAGTGACACCATCGAGAATGTCAAGGCCAAGATCCAAGACAAGGAAGGCATCCCACCTGACCAGCAGAGGCTGATATTCACGGGCAAACAGCTGGAGGATGGCCGCACCCTGTCCGACTACAACATCCAGAAAGAGTCCACCTTGCACCTGGTGCTGCATCTGCCATCCCTTCGTCAGCTTGCCCAGAAGTACAACTGTGACAAGATGATCTGCCGCAAGTGCTACGCACGCCTGCATCCTCATGCAGTCAACTGCTGCAAGAAGAAGTGCGGCCATACCAACAACCTGCGCCCCAAGAAGAAGGTCAAATAAAGTTGGGGTCATACCTGGGACCCCGGGACCAAATAAAGTCCCCTTCCATCGACTGGAGCAGTAAAAAAAAACAAAACAAACAAAAAAAACAAACAAAAAAAAAACTTTTCAGAGTTCCCCCACTCCAGAATAGCACGTTTCCAGCTGTTCTGTCCACCCCCGCCTGTTTCTCCTACCCCTTGCCTTCTGGCCACACTGCCTGCTGACCCCACACTGCCTGCTGTTACTCCAGCCATGACTCCTAACACCTTTGCTCAGCTCTTAGAAACCTACTTTCTCTCTTGACCCTGCATGATACTTGTTTGATCTGGAATCTTTTCCTACTTTTTTTTCCAGCTAAATTCTACTAAATCTTTATGGTGGTTCTCAGCTTAAATTCCATGCTGGATATTTTATGTCAAATTGACCCAGGCTGTCATCTGGGAAGAAAGAACCTCAACTAAGTAAATGCTTCCATAAGAACTGGCTATAGACAAGCCTGTAGGGCGGTTTCTTAGTTAGTGATTGATAGGGGAGGGAGAGCCTAGCCCATCGTGGGTGGGGCCATCCCTGCATCAGTGGTCCTGGGTTCTATAAGAAAGCAGGCTGAGCAAGCCGTAGGGAGCAAGCCATTCAGCAGCACCCCTCCACGGCCTCTGCATCAGCTCCTGCCTCCAGTGCCTGCCCTGCTTGAGTTGTCACTCTGACTCCCTTTGGTGATGAACAGCACTGTGGAAGTGTAAACTGAATTAACCCTCTCCCTGCCAAGTTGCTTTTGGTCATAGTGCTTTCACACAGCAATAGCAGCCCTAACTAAGACAAACTCCCTCCATTAAAACGCCTCCCAGAATTCTCAGACTAGACAAGCCACCCTGTTGTCTGCTATAACACAGGTTTACTCCCAGTACAGTGTTGACTCTGGTTACTATTGCCTGGTTATTACTCCTCTGTCTCACACATTTCAACTAGTTCAGAGGTTCTCAACCCGGAAGCTGCAACCCCTCGGGGGGGGGGGGCTCCACATATCAGATATCCTGAATATCAGATAGTCACATGACAACTCATAACAGTAGCAAAATTACAGCTATAAAGTAGCAGTGGCATAATTTTATGGTTGAGGGTCACCACAACCTGAGGGACTGTATTAAAGGGTCATAGCATTTAGAAGCTTGAGAGCCACTGAACTGAACAATATATATTATTTTTTAAGAATACACACACATATATATATATGTTACACACAACTGATTTATTTATGTATTTTCATTTGCTGTGCATTGGTGTTTTGCCTGCATTTACATCAGGGTGAGGGGGTGTCGGATCCTCTGGAACTGAAGTTAGAGACAGTTGTGAGCTGCCATGTGGGTGCTGGGAATGGAACCTAGGACCTCTGAATGAGCAAACAGTGCTCTCAACCACTGAGCCGTCTCTCCAGCCCCTTGGTTTTTGATTTTTTGAGACAGGGTCTCTCTATATGGTCATGGCTGTCCTGGAATTTATGTAGCCCAAGCTGACCTGGAACTCACAGAAATCTGCCTGCCTCTGCCTCTAGAGTGCTGGAATTAAAGTCATGTGCCACCACATCAGGCTCTCAACTAGTGTATTTTTAACTACAACCCAGTATCTGGGCTGTCGCCAAGAGCTTAGCAGATCACAAGAATAACTTCTGAATGGGTAAGTGATTGTTTCTTCTTCTTCTTCTTCTTCTTCTTCTTCTTCTTCTTCTTCTTCTTCTTCTTCTTCTTCTTCTTCTTCTTCTTCTTCTTCCTCCTCTTCTTCCTCCTCCTCCTCCTCCTCCTCCTCCTCCTCTTCAGGATACAAATGCAGGTGCCACGTAGCTTTTACCTACAGCCTCATCCTCTAGTCTGGTCACAGATGATTAGTTGGTTTTTCCATTTTTCTATGTCCTGGGACTGCATTTTTATATTTTTATCCCTATTGCCTTTTACAGAGCTCACAATCCATATTTCTGTCACTGTGTGTGTGTGTGTGTGTGTGTGTGTGTGTGTGTGTGTGTGTGTGCTACATGCATAAAGACCCCCTCATGGGCCAGAGAGGGCATTTGATTGCTCAGAACTGGAGCGAAGGTAGCTGTGAGCCTCCCCACGAGGGGCTGAGAGTTAAACCAAGGTCTTCTGCAAGGACAGCAAATGCTCTCAGCTGCTGAACCATCTTAACAGCCCCACTCACTCAGTTGGTTTTTTTAATGACTGTTGATTGAGCCTCTATTATGTGGACACAGTAGAGAACAAAAATAGGCAGGGCCTGTCTTTTAACTGACATTCCAGTGACATATGAGTGTCCAGTGAACCTCTCAGCCCTACTGAGAAGTCCCTTTCATCTCTGGAGATAGGAAGCAGGGAGCACAGGTGCTGGAGAAAGAAAATAAATTCTTTCCATAACCTCTGGACCTCCCTGTGTCTGGGCCCAGTTGGAACTAGCCCTCAAGCAGCAGAAGGGAGTGAGGAGCCCCCTGGAAAGGGCCTAAATCCCTGAAAACAGGCGGTGTGTGTTGGTGTGTAGGCAATTCAGTGCCACTGGACATTTCACTTGTTTGGTAACAAGGTACTGGAGAAGAGCAGAGAAATTGGTCTCTAGAGGGGAAAGCATAAAGTGTTGGAGATGACAGAGAAACTGGGAAGAGGAGAAAATGCAAGGAATGACAGGGAGGGAAGGAGACAGGGCAGGGAAGATCTGTAGGAAACGCTGGGGTCTACAGGTTGAGTCTCAGTCTAACCTGGGCAGACATTTGGGACACTGGGTAAGGGAGCAGGGAGGATTCAGTGTTTGTTTGTTTGTTTGGTTGGTTTTTGGTTTTTCGAGACAGGGTTTCTCTGTGTAGCCCTGGCTGTCGGATTCAATGTTTTTAAGCCGGGGGAATTCCGTAGGTGTTTCCCAGTACCCGGTGGTACCTCCAATCCCTCTGGCTGCACCTGACCATCCCAGTTCTTCCGGGACTGGTTGTCCCCTGAACTTAGGACATAACTTTCTGCAAACCCCTGAAAGCCAGTTCAAGAAGAAAGAGTCCCTGCAGCCATCAATTTTGATCTATGTTAGAAAAGATGCTTTTTTAAAAGGCCCTCTGTTCACCACCACCTGTTTCCCGATTGGGGGCTCAGGCTCTGCTCTCTGAGATTCCAGCCTGACAGCATCTTCATTTGCAGTCACTGAGCAGAAACTACCTCAAAAGCCTCCAGATGCTAAACTAGCAACCTGCTTTTCTTACTGTGCCCTGCGCTTGCCAGCAACTTCAGTTGCTCGCAGCTGAGGCTACAGCGCCATCTGCTGCTCATCCGAGGAAACAGGCTGAGGCTGCAAAAAGGCCTGGGAGCCTGGGAGGAGGGGGAGGCTGGCTGGGCGGCTGGCTGTGGGTCTCAAGAGAACCGCCTTCTTTGTTCTGGACAAATCCAGTACTGGCCCTCTGGGACAAGGCAAATGTTTTGATCATTGTCGTCAGTCCTTCATCTGAGGCAAGGCTGGATGCTTATCTCCTACAAAAAGGAACTTGGGGGTTCTGAAAGGATAGCTGGGTCTGCTGTTTTTCATAAAACTCCAGTGTCCTTTCAAGGTTAATTTACCCAGAGGAGTACCAGCCTGCCTTTGAAATTCTGTAGATTTCCTCAAAGTGATTCTTGTTTCTGTGCGGGTTTAAGATTATTGCAAGTTGAGTTAATTGGATGGGTGAGATAATGAATGTAAATCTAGAAGAATCAGACCTTTTGGAAAAAAAATAAATAACGAGCTTGCTCTTGCTGAATTTTTTTTTTTTTTGGTTTTTCGAGACAGGGTTTCTCTGTATAGCCCTGGCTGTCCTGGAACTCACTTTGTAGACCAGGCTGGCCTCGAACTCAGAAATCCGCCTGCCTCTGCCTCCCGAGTGCTGGGATTAAAGGCGTGCGCCACCACGCCCGGCTTCTCAGGAGCTTTCTTAATCCGTGTTATTCTTGTTGCAGCCTCTCCCCAGAGAGAGTTGTAAGCTCCAGTGCTCTGAGGGCCACACAGCTGAAGACATGGTTAGTCTGAAGTTTTGTTATTATTACTACTATTATTGATGATGGTGATGGTGGTGATGATCATGATAACGTGTTATATATTTAGAGATCAGAGAACAACTTTTGAGAGTCAGTTCTCCCCTTCCGCCATAGGCTGTAGGCTCCAGAAATCACTTTTACCCACCATGTTATCCCCTGAAGAGGTTTTACCCACCAATGCCTGCCCTTGAGGAAGGTTTGTAGACCAGCCTCTGCAACAATCTCTTGTGATTCCCCCTTTTCTGATTCTCAGGCATTTGTGGTCCCCTCTCCACCTGGTGCCAGGATTTATCTGTATGGCCCATGACATACGGCAGGAGTAATCCTGTTTAATTTCCAGGATTAGGTTATGAAAGACTCTTGGTTTCTTCGTGGTCACGTCTGTTAGTCTTGCTAATCTCCGGTACTGGAGAAGCCAGTTGCTATGGAGAAGTTCATGTCAGCAGCCATGTGTATGACCTTAGAAACAGATCTTCCAGCCCTGGACAAGAGTACATCAGATCTGGGGTTGGGGATTTAGCTCAGTGGTAAAGCAATTACTACCTAGCCAGCATAAAGTCCTGGGTTTGGTCCTCAGCTCCAGGGTTGGGGGGGGGGAGAAAATTACAAGATTACTGTCCAGTGACTGACTGCAGGCCTAATTAGTGACCTTAAGCCACCTCATCTCCCACCTGTCAGAAACTTCTGAGACAAATACCTGCATTTGTTATTCTAAGCTCTTAAAGTGTTGGGATAATTTGTCTTATAGCAACATACCAGACCTGCCATATGGCATTTTTATTATATCATGTTATTATATCATCTTGTTACCTTATAAATCTGGTGATGCCTTATAAATCTGGCTGAAGTCTCTCCCACAGTCTCTCTGGCCTCATCTCCTGATACCTGGCTGCCTCTCTAGCTCAGTCGCACCGTTGGCTCAGGTCTAACTCGGGCCATTTGAAATAGTTTGTCTTTCCTTTTCGAGACAGGGTTGTGAGTGAGGCTGGCTTTGAACTCCTACTGAAGTGGAGAATGACCCTGAACTCTTGATTCTCCTGCCTCTCCCTCCCATGTGCTGGGATCACAGGTATGAACTACCTCACCTGCTTTATGCAGTGCAGAGAATGAAACTCAGGGCTTACACAGGCCGGGCAGCCCAGTCCAGCCCCAGCCCAACTCAACCCAACCCAGCCCAACCCAGCCCCAGCCCAACCCAGCCCCAGCCCAACCCAGCCCAACCCAGTCCCAGCCCAACCCAACCCAACCCAGCTCAACCCAGCCCCAGCCCCAACCCCTACCCCTGCCCCTGCTCCTGCCCCAGCCCCTTTAGGTCTTTTCTCAAATGCTACGTTCCCAGAACAGCTTTTTCTCATTTTATTCTTAAATTTATTTACTTCTTGTCTTATGTGCATAGGTCTTTTGGCTGCATGTCAGCACATGTGTGCCTGTTGACCTCGAAGGTCGGTTCCGCCCCTTGGAACTGCTTGTCAGAATTACGTGGTGCTGGGAACTGAAATGGGGACCTCCGCAAGAGCAACAAAACATCTTAACCACTGAGCCATCTCTCTGTTCATGATCCTGCCCTGTCCTTTTCAAACTACGTTTTAGATATTTGTGTGTGTGAGTATAGATAGGCACAGAAATGGTAAGGTACACTTGTGGAGGTCAATGGACAACTGTGGAAGTTAGTTTCTCCTTCAACCATTTGCAAGCCCCTTTACCCACTGTGCCATTTCATTGGCCCTTCCTCCCTCTTTATTGGTTTTTTTTAAAGATTGATTGATTGATTATGCATACAGTGTTCTGCCTGCATGTTTGCCTGCAGTCCAGAAGAGGGCACCAGATCTCATTACAGTTGGTTGTGAGCCACCATGTGGTTGTTGGGAATTGAACTCAGGACCTCTGGAAGAGAAGTCAGTGCTCTTAACCACTGAGCCATCTCTTCATCTCTCCAGCCCTCCAGCCCCCCATCCTCCTCTTAAATTGCAACCTCCATGTCTTCCTATCCTATTCTTTATTTTTATTCTTAGCTGTTAAGACAATATAATAATAATATAAAGGGATAATAGATATATTTTATGTGTGTGTTATTTCTGTTCCCACACATACACTAGCTAGAATGAAAGTATCACAAAGGCAAGAATGTGTATTTTCATTGATGTTTATTATTGCTCTCTTTCTAGTATAGGGAATAGTGTCAAAGTACAGTGGATTTATCGTACATCTTTCCTTAACTAGAAAAAGATTGGATGTCAAGTTCACCAGTTTATAGGATTTTTCTAGTTCTCATATAATATATCATATTCCCTATTATGACAGGGCATGGTTACATTATCTTTAAATTCATTTTAAGACAATTCAGACAGACAAAGACTATAAATAACTTTGAGCTGGGCATTGTGATGATGCAGGCAGGAGCTGAGGCAGGAGGTGTATGAGTCTGAGGCCTCCCAAAGACACAGTAAGACTCCTATCTCAAAACACACACACAGCACCACCAACACCACCACCAACACCACCACCACCAACAACAACAACACCACCACCACCACCAACAACAACAACAACACCAACAACAACAACAAAGGAAGACCTGCCTCTCCTGCTTGTTGGCTAATTATGGGCTACTGATCAGGTAAGTAAACTCCCTGGTCCTCAGCATTACTCATCCATAAAATGAGACTAATACAAATTCTCTCTCCTGTTGTAGGGTAGTTGTAGTGACCAAATTAGGAAATGAATACGACAGTATTTAAGAAGAATCTAGGGCTGGGAATGTAGAGTATTATACCTAGCGTGAATGGAGCACTGAGTTTGATCGCCGGTAGTACACAAAACTAAGTATTGTGGTGCACAACTGTGACCTCAGCGTATGTGCAAGCATACACACGCACACAGAAGGCAAAGACAGAAGGATCAGAAGTTCAAGGCCATTCTCAGCTCTGTAGTGAGTTCATGGTCAGCCGGGGTTAGAGACTGTCTCCCAGCTCTATAAAGAAAGAAGACAGTCTAAGAAGTGTGGGGAAAGTGTGATCCGGTACACTAGCCTTCCTGGTCCTTCAAGTCAGCGTATTGAAACTTTCAAGCCTGTGGTGCTGGTGGACACCTTTTGTCCCAGCACTTGGGAGGCAGAGTCAAACGGATCTCTATGAGTTCATAGAGATCTTTAGGAAGCCTGACCTAAAGATGGAGGTCCAGGACAGGCACAGATTCAGAGAGAGAAATTCTGTCTTGACAAATAAAACAACTACAGCAAAAAAAAAAAAAAATCCTCAAAACCTTTCAAGAAGCAGCTAGACTTGGCTCGGTGTGGTGGTGCACACCTTTGGTCTCAGCACTTGGGAGGCAGGGACAGGTGAATATGGAGTTTCAAGTTGGGGGGAGAGAGAGAGAGAGCACAAAGTGGGAGTGAAGGACAGTGAGAGCGAGAAAAAGGGAAAGGAAGGAAGGAAGGAAGGAAGGAAGGAAGGAAGGAAGGAGTGCTGCTGAGAGGAGAGAAGTCTAACCTTTAAGCCCTTTCCCTGTAATTTGTAGAACAAAGGGAACTGACCATTCCCCAGGACCGCACACTGGAGAGGAGCCCGGAACCCACGGCTACCCAATCACCTTTCAGTGCTGCCTCCGCCAAGTCCAGCAGGGAAACCAAATCGGTAGCAGTTGCAAAACAACAACAAAACAGCTGGGACCCAGCACACTCCTTTAATCCCAGCATTCAGGACACAGAGACAGGCAGAGGACACAGAGACAGGCAGGGTTCTGTGAATTCTAGTCCAGCCTGATCTACAAAGTGACTTGCAGACCAGTCAGGGCTACATAGTGAGACATTGTTTCAAAAACAAAAACAAAAAAAAAAAACTTAGCAAAAAATTAAATTTGGTCTTTCTGAGTCTTGCTTATTTCACTTATATGATTGCCAGTTTTGTTGTATTGTGAATGTCATTACTTTTGTTATTCTTTATAGTGGAATAAAAGTCCACTATATAATATGTGCTATGTTTTCCTTATCCATTTGTCTATGGCTAGTTCCATATACTGGCTATTGAGAACAGTGGAGCAGTGAGCATGGATTCGTAAGGATCTCCATGATATGCTGACTTACTATAGAATTCTTTAGGCTTCTGTCCCAGGAGTGATGCAGCAGGCTCCTGTAGTAGGTCTATTTTTATAGTTTGGGGAACCTTCCACGCTAGATTCCACAGTGCTGAATCACATTCCACCAGCATTGGTTGTATTTTTCCTTTCTTTCTATCTCAAAACCGTTTTAATTTACATTTTCCTGATGGCTAAGGTTGTTGAACATTTTCTAGCCAAATATTTATTAGCTATTTGCATTTCTTCCTTTATGAATTGCCATTTTCGGGGACTGGAGAGATGGCTCAGATGACTGCTCTTCCAGAGGTCCTGAGTTCAATTCCTAGCAACCACATCATGTAAGAAGTCTGAAGACAGCTACAGTGTGAATAAATAATTCTTTTTTAAAAATGTCATTTTGATTCATCAGCCCATTTGTTGACTGTATGATTTGAGGTTTGGATGATTATTTTTTTACTGTTCTTAATAGACTCTAGATATTAATTAGATATATAGTTAGCAAATATTTCCTCCTGGGCTGGCGAGGTGGCTCAGAGGATAAGAGCACTCTGACTGCTCTTCCAAAGGTCCTGAGTTCAAATCCCAGCAACCACATCACCACCACCCGTAATGAGATCTGATGCCCTCTTCTGGTGTATCTGAAGACAGCTACAGCATACTTATGTATAATAATAAATAAATCTTTAAAAGAATATTTCCTCCTATTCATCAGGCTGTCTTCTATGCTGTGCAGTTGCTTTTTAATTTCATCCTATTTGTCAATCCTTGAGGCTCTGTGCTATACTGCTGAAACCCTCTTCAGAAGCCTTCCTGTCCATATCTGTGTCTTGAAGCATTTGTCCTCTTTTCCTCAGACAGTGCCAAAGTACCAGATTTTATGTTAAAGTCGTTGATCCATTTTGAACTGATGGCTACATAGAGACCTGTTAGGTTAGTGTGAAAGTAATTACGATACACATGCACACACACACTCACACACACACAGAGCACTCATGCACACATGTACTTTACTTTTTTTTTTTTCTTCAAATTTAGAGTCAGTGTCTCACTAAGTCACCTAGGCTAGTCTGGAATTCACGGTATAAGCCAGGTAGGCTTTGAACTCCTAATTTTCCTGCCTCAGCTTCTGGAATAATTGCTATTATAGGTTTTTGCCACCAGACCTGTCTTGTATGTATGTATGTATGTATGTATGTATGTATGTATGTATGTATGTGTATGTGTGTATGTATTTTTATTTGTTTTGGCATAGGGTCTCATTTAGTTCAGGTTGGCCTGAAACTATGTAGCTAAGGATGACCTTGAACTGGATGCATTTGCTTTCATCCCCCAAGAACTAGAGTTAAAGGCCGGCAGCATGAAGTCAGTTTTCCCTCAGCAACCCCCATCCCATACCCCCTTCCCCCTTCTTCCATGAGGGTGTTCCCCACCCACCCACCCTCACCTGCCTCCCTGCCCTGGCATTCCCCTACACTGGGGCATCAAGTTTTCACAGGACTAAGGGCCTCTCCTCCCATTGATGCCAGATAAGGCCATCCTCTGCTACATATGCGGCTGGAGTCATGGGTCCCTTTATGTGTACTCTTTGGTTGGTGGTTTAGTCCCTGGGAGCTCTGGGGGGTCTGGTTGGTTGATATTGTTCTTCCTATGGGGTTGCAAACCCCTTCAGCTCCTGGAAGTCCATTTTTGTCATGTAGGTCCCACGGATCAAACTCGAGACATTGGCCTAGGCAGCAAGCACTTTTACCCACACACAGTCTCAGTGGCCCACTGACCCATATAGTTTTTAATTGTTAAATCCAACAGTAGGAGAGAGAAGAGAAAAAACTGACAACAGGCCTTTGTGTGGTTCCTTACATGATATAGCATTCGCTCCACCTAACAGCTCTAAATGAGGTTACTGCTCCTCTGTGTGAGCACATGGATTTTAATGTGTGTTTGCTCATATGTGCAGATGCACACATGTGTGAGGAAATCAAAGGACAGCTCTGGGTATTGTTCTCCCTCAAGAGTTGTCCACTTTTTTGTTTGAGATAAAGTCTCTCACTGGCCTGCGACTTGATGATTAGTCTAGAGTGGCTGGCCTCAAAACCTGTCTGTCTCTGCTGGGATTACAAATGCATGCTGCACTGGCTGGTGGGGTCTCCATTGCCCCATGGCATTTACTTACTGCCTGAGTTGTCTCCCCACCTAGACTATTACTTTATTTCATTCATTGTTCAAGACAAGTGTTCTCTGTGTAACCCTGGCTGTCCTAGAACTTACTCTGTAGACCAAGCTGACTCCAAACTCACAGAGATCTACCTGCCTGTATCCTCCTGATATCATCATACCTTTAATCAGATTCATATTATTTGTTTGTTTGTTTGTTTGTTTTTTGAGACAGGGCTTCTCTGTGTCGCCCTGGCTGTCCTGGAACTCACTCTGTAGACCAGGCTGGCCTCGAACTCAGAAATTCGCCTGCCTCTGCCTCCCAAGTGCTGGGATTAAAGGCATGTGCCACCATGCCTGGCCATATTTTTTAAATTAAAAAGAAAATTAAGTTGTACATAAGAGGTCACTAGAACTCTGTAGGCTGAGACAAAAGGATTGCTGTAAGTCTGAATTCAGCCTGAGCTACACAATGGGTTCCTGGACAACCTGAGCTTCAGAGCGACCACCCCATACTCATCCCTGTTTCAAAAAAAAAAAAAAACATTTTAAGTAAGAAGAGGTTAAACAATTGAAAAAAAAAAAGGGTAAGTCCCTGCTCCCCCTCCCCCTTAGAAGATTGCATCCTGGTACATTGTGCATGATGGCTCCAAATCTGGGCTCAAGCATTCCTCCTGGCTCAGCATGTTTGGTAACTGTGACTATAGGTACATGCTGCCATGTTCAGATACTATTCCTAATTTATAGGTGAGGGAACTGAGGCCCAGAGGTCACTTATCTCAGAGTTGAACTACTAATTTGTGAGTAGGGTAGTCAGAATCAAACCTGATTCTGCCTCCAAACCCAACTTCTCTCTCCCCAGGGACTAGGATATGTCACACACACGCCAAGGCCTTGTGTTTCCTTGCCTGTGTGAGTAACAGGCTTATTTATTTTTCTTTTTTTAAGATTTATTTATTTATTATATGTATGTACACTGTAGCTGTCTTCAGACACTCCAGAAGAGGGCATCATATTTCATTATGGATGGTTGTGAGCCACCATGTGGTTTCTGGGATTTGAACTCGGGACCTTCAGAAGAGCAGTCGGCGCTCTTAACCACTGAGCCATCTCTCCAGCCCCCAGGCTTATTTCTTAATAAACATGCCAGGCCTCTGGCGATTTTCACATTCCTATTTACTGGGTAGTAATAGATCAGAATCAGAACAGTACAAAGATATCCCTGCCAGCTTCGCAGTGACCAAATCTAAATCTGCTATCCCTGAGGCCCACCTTCATCACGCTGTACCTCTACAACAGCAAGGACTACATCTTTCTCTTCACCCCTGGTGCCTAGCACAGGGCCTGCTGCATGTCGAATGATTAATGAAGTCAGAAACAGACTCTACAGCGTCATATGAGACAATCTGTGATGAGCTCACGAGTAAATAAAGCTGGGATAAATATTTAAAAGGGCAGCATTTAGTTTGTGGGAAAAGCAGAGCAAAGGGGAGGCAGCCAGGAAGGGAATGAGAGGGTGCAAGATAAGAGGACTCAGCACAAACACCCAAGATGAAAATAGCCTCCCAGCACTGTCCTCTGAAAATTACTTTCTATATTGGAGCTTAAGTGACAAGTGAAATCGCCTCTGTAATTTCCCATGTGTTCAGCTTAATGAATTTCCGGCAAATGGTTTCAGGACTGGAGGGCCAATTTGGACAGTGTGGGGGTGGGGGCAGCGAGAAAATGAGGGGTATGAAAATAGATTAACAAACTGAGTCTAGCAAGCAAATGAAGGGGTGATAGTGATAGGAGGCATGTGAGGGGGAGCCAAGTCCTGGAGCTTGCTCATCTGTGTTCCCTCACATGCAACAGAAGGAGCCCAAAGTCCCAGGCTGTCTTGTGACTTTTTGGGGTTGTTGTTGTTGTTGTTGTTGTTGTTGTTGTTGTTTGAGACACGGTTTCTCTGTGTCCCAAGTGCTGGCTGTCCTGGACTTTGTAGACCAGGCTGGCTTTGAACTCACAGAGATCTTGCCTGCCTTTGCCTGGGATCAAAGGCTGCCTTGTGACTATTATTAGCACCTCATTGCCTTTTTATTTAAAGAGCTATATTTGTTTATAAAGAGTTCATTGCCATAATTTAATTTTAAACATTAGAGAGAGTAAAGAGACATTGGCTCTCTTAAATTCTCCATGCTTTGTACATAGAAGGTACATCAAACATGTTGAAGGAGGCATCCTAAGATGCTGAGTTAGGGAGTGGAAGGATGGGACCAAATGGAACTCTTCCAATCTGTTCTGCTGCCGAACCTTATGTTTTCCCAGAGACTGAGGAAGAAATGCTGAAAAGCAACAGGACACATAAGAAAAAGTCCTTTCTAGTTCTTAAAATTGGCAAACAAAACAAAACAAAACACATTAGCAGCCCATAATTATAAGAAGGACTGCAGATTTTCCAATCGCCAAGGATTCTTTTTTTTTCCCAAATTTATTTTTTACATGTACGAGTTTTTTGACTTTGTGTCTTATGACTCACATCCTTGTGACCTCAGAGGCCAGAAAAGGGCAGGGAATCTCTTCAGATTGTAGCTGAGCTGCCATGTGGGGTGCTGAAAATGAAACCAGGGCCTTCTGGAAGAGCAGCCACTGCTCTTAACTTCTGGGCCACCTCTCCAGGCCCTCTATATTCTTTCCATTGTTACTTTAACATCTTTATTGAGATATGGTTCATATACCAGATTTCCCACTCATTTATATATACAGTCCAGTCATCCACAGTGGTACACACCCATAATTCTAGAAGCTATTTTAGAATGATCACCAAGAGTTCAAGGCCATTTTGAGCTACATAGTAAATTTGAGGTTAGACTAAGCTATATAGTGAGACACTATGGGAAGAAAGAGAGAGAGAGAGAGAGAGAGAGAGAGAGAGAGAGAGAGAGAGAGAAAGAAAGGAAGAAAGAAGTGGGACACACCTTTAATCCCAGCACCACTTGGGAGGCAGAGGCATGCAGATCTCTGGGTTCGAGGCCAGCCTGGTCTACGTAGCGAATTACAGAACAGCCAAGGCTACACAAAGAAACCTTGTCTTGAAAAACAAAAACAAAAGAAGGAAAGAAGGAAGGAAGGAAAAGGGCTGGAGAAATGCTGAACAGTTAGGAACCCTTCCTGCTCTTCTAGAGGACCTGAGTTCCATTCCCAGTGCACTTTAATCCCAGCACACATGAGGAAGAGACCAGTGGATCTTTATCATATCAAGGTGAATATTGTGAACACAGGTGTCACCGACTTTGCCTGCTAGTCTGCTCCCCAAAGCAGCCATACCATTTTACATAGCTACTAGAAGCATAAGGGGATTTTAATCTCTCTGCATTCTTGCCAGTCTAACTATGTGTTTGAGAACTAATGAGGGCAACACAGAACCCCTATCTAACTTGGGTAGCTATTATTTATTGAGCAGCTAGTGTGTTACAGAGATGAAAAAGAGTCTCCTGTAAGCACTTAGGTCAGTGAGAGAGAATCACCCATCTCTAAAACTCACCCCGCCCTGCCAGCTGCAAAAACCTAGATGTGTAATGAATGATCTCCCCCACTAGACTGTAAGCATTGGGCACACAGGAACCTCTATATCTCTGACTTTATCTGTATCTGTTGAATGGTTAACTGAACAAATTATTTAGTATTTTTCTACTGATGGTCTCTGTTGAGGTAGAAGAGGAGAAGAGTAGTTTGAAAGGCAAAGGGGACCAAGGAAGAAACAAGGACGAGTAGGTAGAAAGAAGAGAAGGGGGAAGACACAGAAGAAGCAAGAAGCTCAGGGACTGGTCCCTCCAGGCTGAACATCATCCTTCGCTTCCTACCCACCCACATTGTTGGTCTGGAAACGTTCCTTCTTGGGTTGCATAATATGAGTTCATGGCCCAGCTGAGCTACATAGCAAGGTCTCAAAGATCTGGGATTTAATTCTCAGCACTGTGGAAAAGAGATGTGTTTCTTCTTTATATTATTATTATCCCTACAGTCTTGACTCTAAAGGTATAAGAAACAAAAATATAGGAAAACATTGGTAATACAAATAACAACAACAACAAAAAAAACCCCCAAAAACCCTACATGTATGTAAATCAATCATTTCCATGACTTAAAAGGATGTATTTTGTTTGATTTTTTTTTTTTTTTTTGAGTCAGGGTTTTTCTGTGTAGCCCTGTCTGTCCTGGAACTAGCTCTGCAGACCAGGCTGGCCTTGAACTCGCAGAGATCTATCTGCTCTTGCGTGCTGGGATTAAAGAAGTGAGCCACCACCAGTCAGCTAGATGCACTATTTATTTATTAAGATTTATTTATTTATTATATGTAAGTACACTGTAGCTGTCTTCAGACACCCCAGAAGAGGGCATCAGATCTCATTATGGATGGTTGTAAGCTACCATGTGGTTGCTGGGATTTGAATTCAGGACCTCCGGAAGAGCAGTCGGTGCTCTTAACCACTGAGCCATCTCTCCAGCCCTAGATGTGCTTTTTAAAAGGCAGACTATGAAGGATTTTTTTTTTTTACTATGAAAATAAATCATGATCCAGATTCTTCTCTTCCATAGGACACTAAATGGCCCTAAAAAGAAGTTGACTACCTTTCTACTATGACATTAGACCAGGGCTCACCACCCAGCCATACTTACAATGACTGTACTTTCTTTTCCACAATTCTTGCCTTCTACTTCGACCTAGACTAAAATGTGAATACAATCTGTAAATACAATCGGCACCAGGTGATTGGTCTCTTTCTCCCCAAAGACCTTCACATTTCCCTATGGTCAACTCCTTCCCGCCTCTTCTCTGAAGTCACTCATATGCATGTGCTTGCACACTCTACCTGCATCTTTCCCTCTTATGAACTCTGCAGGTAGTCCTGACTTCTTTACCTTGTGGGTTTGGAAGAGAAAATAGCAAACTGTATGAGGTGGTCATGTACTTCCTCCTTTAGCAGAGCTCTGCAGGACAATTACCCAGCCAATCTGTCAGGTTGAACAGGTCTCATTTTATGAATATGCTGACAGCTGGATTGATTATGACACAGCCCCTGCCTTCCAGTCCAGCACAGACCATGTGACCTTTTAAATTACTGTATTTATGTAAGCCTTTCCCTAGCCAGGGGCAGGATCCAAGGCCATCAAACCTGGGGACAAGGACTGGGATTGCTACTTCTCTGGTAGTTTTTTGGTTCCATAGCCGAGGGTCTTGTCGGAATCAATTTGGAGCACCAAGTGTTTTCAAAGGGGTATGCTAGGGTTGTAATGCACAGGAACACCCCCACCCCCTTTCACTATGAAGGAACTGAGGAAATAGATAATAAATCATGTTGGCAGATGGCAAGGACAGTGGCTGATTCCAGGAGGCTTGCTTGACCATTATTGACAGGTGTCATAATCAACAGCCTCGGCTGCGAGTCAGAAAGCAATATCTGAAGGAGTTACAAAATAGATCCAGGAATTGCGATTGGTGGGCCTTGCTCTTATGGGCCCTGGGCAGCATCAACAGGACAACAGGACAATTGTTCAACAGGATAGAAGCATAATCACTACAGGGCAAAGGCAGCAACGTTAGTGTTCAGAAGAAATCCTGGTAACAGAGAAGTGTATACTTAGATCCAGGATATGGCCTTCTTTAGCTAGCTGTGTCACTGAAGCAGCCCAAATCTGCCAGAGAAAGCCAGTCTTAGCTGCTGCCACTCAGTTAAGGGTTTTCAATGAAGGACGTCAAGGCTGTGGTCCGCAGGGTTAGACTACAGCATTGACCGGCCTAATCTAACTAACATCCAGAAAAGACCCAGAGCACATAACCAAGCGACCTGCATGTGTGGGAGTTCCATTAACCAACTAACAACGCAGATGATGAAAGCCAGAAAGATCTGCACGTGGAGGTGCAAAATCGTGGGCTAGATCTGCAGAAACCGCGACCGCTAGCACTAGGTAGGCAGTAGGTCTGGCTCCCATTAGGACACAAGGGGCTTTAAATTTAGCAGCTGCAAACCCAGGACTCATATACTTAAGGAACCCGATGGGAGCTCAGGGAATGTAGCCTTTGTGAGGAAACTAGCCAATTCTCACACCCAGGTCTGTTCTTATAGGGATGTCGCTGTCCTCCCTGGTCAGCCTTGTGTGTTTCTAGTCCCGCCTCTCTTGGGCGGGACTCATCGCTCCGCCCTGCAACCGCCCCAGGGCGGGGCTCCCGCCGGCTCCCGGCTGCCCTTTCCACCGCGGCCTCTGCCGAGGTTGGTGTGTCCTGCGGAGCTCCGAGCACGTGCGGGTGAGTGAGGTCCCAAGGAGCAAGGGGTCTGGAGGTTTTACTAGCCCAGGCGAGAAGCGGGGGCGAGAAGGTTTCTGCCTGGGCAGGAAAAGGAATTGGGTTTTTTTTTTTTTAAATTTTTTATCTCCGGTCTTGGAGGTCATCTTAAAGGGAATAGCCCGAAGAGTCACCGCCAGTGAGGTACAGTACCCCTATCCAGCTAGGAAGTCACCTGGAATCTGGCTCCTTTAAGCGTTTCCGGAGCCCCAGACAAGGACCGAGAAAGGTTTCAGTGGAACACGTGTCCGGGGAGAACCAGATCTGCTTCAGCCCACGCCCTGAAGGGGCTTTTAGACCTAAACCATGAGTCCTGTATTCCTTTTCCTGTTCCATTAAATTGGTCAGAATTGGTTAGGGGTGAAGTTTGGACTTGGATAACTTGCCCTTAGATATGTTAAAATGATATGCAAACCTCAAGCACAAGCTCCCTCACACTACATCTACATTCAATTACTATTCGAAGTGTTAACTTTTATTGTCTTTAAAAATGTCCCGTATTTAAGCCTGTTGTCTAGATTTAGTCAGCCCCCACCCCCCATCTTTACTAAAGTGTCATTTTTAAAAGTGGTTCTCTTAAGTGCAGGATGGCTGGTTCTGGAGGCAGTCTTACTGTTTTGGCTTCCTACAAGTTAAGATTACAGGAATCAGCCACCAGAGCAGTGCACTGTGGTCCAATCTACCTGATGTACAGGGGTAATGGCTAATGCCGTTCTACAAATAAGAACTCCAGGGAGTGGACTTAGCTAGTGGAATGGTTATTTGGGGGTGGAGCTCCCAAAGTCACACTGTTTCTCTACTCTTGTTTCTTTGACTCAGCCCAACAAAGTGAAGGGGGTTTGAGGGCTGGAGATGGTTTTTTAACTTAATTGCACAGGTGTCGACAGGCTGACTCTAATCTGGGATGTTTTGATTTCATAGTGGCCAGCTGCCAGTTTGAGGCGATGTCTGCCCTGGTAAGTACAGTTCGGCTAGTTCCGGTTTGCCCCAGCTGTAGGCAGCTACCTAGGTTTCCTTGTACCTAGGCAAGTGTTACACTGCTGGGAGAACAGCAGCCAATAGCTGGTTGGCATTCTGGGCCTGGTTCATGCCACCTCTGTTGTTAACTATACCAGGATGTCAGCATAGTTGCTTACCCAGGAAGAGAAGCGCAAGCTCTGCAGGAAGAAACCTGAAGTCCAGATCTTCCGACATGGAGGTTACTTAAATCACAACTTGGAAATGGAACTGAGTAAAAGCCACTGAGGGAAATAAATAGGAAAAAAAAAAGTCAAGATTTAGTGCCTGTAAATGGTTGGGAGCGGACCTGAGGCAGTGGAGGGAGTTACTAGACTGCACGTTCACTAAAAATAGGATGTTTCCTCGCTCCACAATAATAAAAGCTAAGTCATGATCCCCTTTAGTGAGCTCCCTGTTGGGAATATTGAGTCTGGTGTTGTAGTATGCAGGGCCCCTTCAGACCGTCCAGGCAACCTAGATGCCCAATCTCTATTACTATTCTGCTCTCTAGCTCGTCAATAAATTTATGCATATTAATTGACCATGGGGTTCTGGGAACTAGCTTAGGTCAAACAGTACAATGAGCAGTTAGGCTCCCCCTTTTCTGTTATTCATGATGATTTTCTAAGAAATGCCTCAATTTTAGGCAAGTAGTGATCACTGAATGAATCTGGTGTTTAATAGAGCCAACATAGTTAGCTTTTGTGAGAGCATCCTGGTTTCCACAGGGAGACATAACCTTTACCTCCCTCATATCCTGAAGGGTTGGTGGCAGCCCCCACCTGTGTCCTTCCGTTTTCCCTGTGGACATGGGTGCTAACCAGGCTGCCTTACTTAACACCTACCTCGGCGACCCAACAGGACGCCCCGGGACTTGAGTAGCTCAGGGATAGTTGTAGCTGAGCTATACACAGGCTTCCTTAACCAGTTCCAGAAGTCTCTTACCTGACCCCCTGAATGTTTTTGGGGGTGAAAGCGCTTGCCAGGCCCACCAAGCACCCTAGGTTGAGCATCTGCTGACATTCCCATCAGTAGCCTCTACATTGCTCACCTTAGCTTCATCATTGCCCTCCCATGTACATCAATATCCCTTTTGCTCCTCAGTGTAGTACCTAACGCCCCCACCCCCTAACCAGTCAAGTTCTTACAGGAAAGTTACTATCCCATATTACCCACTCCTAGTTCTACCACTCTATCTACCTGCTCTTTGATTGAGGCCCATAATTACTTTACTACTGTTCCTTAATGGCACCAGCTTAGCCCTAAAAATACCCTCCAATAGGTCACTGAGCCTGCCATACCTTTGCGCATCCTTCTGATGCACTAGTGTTAACATAACTTTCCAGGTTAACATAACTCTTGCCTTCCTGTCCATCAAATTCTTTTAAAAAAAAATTTCAGCCAGGGCGATACAGAGAAACCCTGTCTCAAAAAGCCAAAAAAAAAAAAATTATGTATGTATTATACTTATTTTCTGTGAGTACATTGTTGCTGTCTTCAGACATACCAGGAGAGGGCATCGGATCCCATTACAGATGGTTGTAAGCCACCATGTGGTTGCTGGGAATTGAACTGAGGACCTGTGGAAGAGCAGTCAGTGCTCTTAACCTCTGAGCCATCCCTCCAGCCCCCATCAAATTCTTAATTCTTCCTTGACTCTGAACCCACTTGTAGCAACTTAGAATAAAGTCACTAACTAAACCTTATTTCTAAACTCAGATCAGTTCCCCAGCTGTTGTTGTCCTGTACCCAAAATAAAACTCCCCTATCTTTGCTCTTCCTGATCCCTCTCTCAGGGAAGATGTGGGCAGCAAGACACCACAGTTTCCTATTAATCTACCTCTTACAAGGACTCAGTTGAGCCTTGGAATGCTTTGTGTGGGATTTGGGCAAGTGTTAATGGTGAGTAGTCTTCAGACTAGTGGTGATCAGAGGGTGGTAGCTTGAAGGCAAAATTGTGTGTGGAGTTTGGGACAAGAGTCATTTCTCTGTTTTCAAATGTGTGGGACCCAGGGAAGGGCTGAGCTGGTTATTTAAGTGTATAGTGCATTGTTGAGGTACTGTGGGTTGCTAAAGCTTGTTTCCTTTTTTTTTTCTTTTTTTTTTTTTAGGATGACTTGAAAGTAGGGTGGTCTTCACCAGGCTAAAAGAAGTAATGATCCATAACAGGGTGCACTGTGGTTCTAGGTAAGCGTCTTTGTTCTAGCATTGACTGCCAGGCCTGTTGACTACTTGGTCTGCATCAGGAAACAACTGGGAAACTAAGTTCACTCATGGCAGTTACTGTAGAATTTTAGTGTTTTTGTTTGAAAGTAGCATAAAATATTTTTGCCATTCCAACCGAGGAATAATTTATAGGAATATTATGTGTGTTTCTGTTCACTGCTAGGAGTCTAAGCTTAGTCCCTGCCAAATGCAGACACTGCTGGATAAAGCTAAAAAGCATAGAAAGTGCTTCAGTGTCTGCTCCCTGGAGTGGTCCTGGGATACGTGAAATGGGAAAGGGGGAGAATTTTTTTCCAACCGGTCCAGCAGTTGTCAGCTATCCAGGCTGTGTGGTGCCCGAGATCGTGTTACACTGTTGGAAGAGTAAACACTGCCTTACTAAGGGTCGGCTCCCAGCACTGTTTTGGTGTCTGGTGCTGAGTACTTTCAGGCAGTATTGCATCCCTGAGAGTGGAATGACTCCTTGTGGAGTTGGTCCTGGTCTGGGTGCAAACAATTTTCATGTTAAAAGAAAATGGGACTGGGACTTGGCTATGCATGTATAGGACACTTGTTTTACATGTACTAGGACTGACAGCATGTCACCTTTTCCTCCTTAAATTCTAGATCTGAATGAGATCGCGTTCATCAGGACTTCAGGTTTCTGACAACACTGTTTTGAGTAATGTATATATGGTCTCTGTAATGTAGAGGTACTTCAGTTCAGATGGGGAAAGTTGAGTTTGCTTTAGAGGATTGCAGAACTGTGATGTAATTCCAGAGAATGCTTGTCAAGTCCAGCTACGCTTTGGCAGATGAGGCAGTGAGAGAGCTCACCCATGGCCACTGAGCTGCATATCTAGCTATAATTTTTAGAGGGACTAGATGGTGTCTGTGGACTACATGTGGCCGGCTACTTGCTAATTAAAAAGGGATTTCAGACATCTATGTGGATGGTAGCCATCTTAGGACAGCTTAGAATGTTTAGGATATTGCTTTTTAAAAGCAAAGTTTTATATAAAGGTTCCTATAATGGCCCAGATAGTAAATATTAATACTGTCTTTGGTTTTGCAACTATGTTGCTTTTGTGTGAAAAATAGTGAACTTGGTTTTTTTGTGTCATCAAATAAATGAACTTGGTTATATTCCAATAAAACATAACTGATAAACACTTGACATTGGAATTTCATTGGCATTTTCAGAGTCAACATTCCCAAGTATTTGAAAGTTTGAAAATTTCCCAAAGGACATTGACAAAGAGATAGCAGAATAGGATTAGTAACATTTCTGACTTCTGGAGTTTAGGTCTTGAGGCTTCAATGTTTTATTTGTTTTGTTGGGGGAAGTTGGAGAGACAGTTCATCAGTTAGAAGGCCTGGCTGCTCTTCCAGAGGACCTAGGTGGTTCACAACCATCTTTAGGTTCAGACCGAGGGAATCTGATGGCTTCTGTGGTGCATAGGCAAAACACCAATTCACGTGCAAATAAAAAGCTTTGAAATTTATATTTGTTTTATGTGTAGGTGCTCTTTCCTGCATTTATCTATGTCCTCTTTGTTTCTGGCACCCATGAGGTCACCCTAGAACTGAGAATAAAAATAGGATGTGAGCCACTGTGTAGTTGGTCAATACTGAACAAGGGCAACAAGTGGTGTTGGCAAATCGCTCTGGATAAGTTTGTCCCACATCTACGTAAGTTAGAAGGAACATGTGAAGAATGAGGCGACTAGTGCTGACACTGAAAACGGCCATTCATTACTTTGACATTAGGTTTAGACAAGTGAGTGACATTTTTCTTGAAATGTTGGGCCAGGTCTCAAATTACGATTAGAAAAAACCCAGAGGGACAAATTCTAGAGATCCCAATGGGACACAAAAAAAGCCTCTCTAGCCCCTAGGAATATACCCAAAGGAAAAGGACAGGTAAGAGCAACTAATTAAGGACTTGAGAAGAGTGGAAATGACTCTTGAGACTTGTGAATAGCTCCCATAAATGGAGCTATGGAGAACTCTAAGGAGTACAATTTCACTGAGCTAATGAACTAATACTTAAGGTTTTTATTTAGCAGCATCCTTGCTTTAACTACTGAAGGAATGCCTACAATAAATCAATTTGCTAAATCATGTTTTTCAATTAGGTGCCACCCTACTTTTCAAGTTATCCTGAAAAGGAAATCAAGCAAATATTAGCAATTCATTGTATAGATGTAACATCTCTCAGTTCTTTCTCAGGGATAGGATCTGGGCTAGGATCTCTCCATTAGCTGCCAAGGATACACAGTAAGACCTCATTAAAAGGTTTCGGTCTGGGCAGTTTTCCCAGTATGTGGAGGTGAAGGCACAATGACCAGAAGTCTACTCACATTCTTGTGTTTTGAGTGGCTCTATCTGGTAATGGTGAGACCTTTTCAACCTGACTGCTCTTAAAGGCCTGTTGGCTAGCATTTTAGACTCACAAGGAAGATCCTATAGGTAAAGTTAATCTTTTGGAGAGTTGCTGGACATTGAACATGGGGCCATGTACTTACTTAGCCATAAAAGTGTATACCTTCTGCTCTTTAATCACTTAAAGGTAATGGATGCTTTCAAGGTTATGTTAATGATAGAAATTTCCTATGGGTGCATGAATGCAGAACTGTGGAAGGCGTTCCCAGGAGCATTTGTGAACCACCTCTTCAAGGTGAACTTTGAACTACAAAAGCACCATAAGCACCATCTCTCCGACCACTTAAGTTGCTGCTTTGTGTTTTTGAGTAAGAGGCTCTTGCCATGTATCCAAGTACTGCAGTCACAGGCATGGTAAGCCTCTGCATCCAGTTTAAGCTGCATCATTTTAGACATACACATATTTTCCCCATTGTTGGATATTGAGCCCAGGACCACTTTAAGGCACTGGATGAAGCTTCGAGACTCCTAACTCCAAGGGAGGGAAGACCAATGCTATTTGTGGCTAAATTCATGGTAGATTATATTAAAGATGAATGTTAAATTATTGTGACTTGTTTTGTGACATGGTCTCTAGGCAGAACTCACCTCTGTCTTGGTGTGAGTACCCTTGAATCTCCAACCTTACAGGCCTACAGACACTGCTCAAATTATGTTGAGGACTGAAGCTCAACACAAGGCTTCAAGTAACTTACCAGCTGTGCTACATCCCGAACTTTTGTAAAATCTGACAGTAATGATTGAGTTGGAGACTTGACTCAGTCATAGGGTGTTTGTTTTATGAGGTGCTGGGTTCAATTCCCTGCACTGGGAAAATGAAATATACTCTTCTTCCTTGTAACATATAAGTCCCTGTGTTTAATCTGCAGTGCCCAAAAACATTGATAATGTGCTGTAAGGCAGGGGTCTTGTGGGTTAACCCAGACTGCTCTCACACTTGCCTCAATTGAGGTTGTAGGCATGAGCCACCCAAATGCATTTTGTCCTACGTACATGCATGTTTTTCCTGGTTGGAAACCCTTATTACTAGGTCAGAGCCTGAGCCTTCCTCTCTCTCTTTTAAAGCTTGGCATTGGAAAACCCCATCATCTATCTGTACCAGGCTGGTCACCTAGACCTTTTAAAAAACCTTAGCGTCTCCTGCTTTGAGGGTTTCATTCTTACCATTCCTGGTGGAGGCCACTCCACCAAAGCCCAAATAAAGAGATCTTGGTTTATCCCAGCTCATAACCTGACCCTCCTTATGGCCAAATGTCTACCCTATCAGAGGATGGTCTTCCCAACTTTGCATCCCCAAACTACTACAATGTACTTTATGAATACAATCTTTCAAATCTTTGTGATAAGTCTCCTAGGACCTGTAATTTGTCTTCCACTTCAATGCAGAATCTCTAATAGATAATTTAAAATGTCTGACTTCTTTAAAATCACAAGATGCCACTAGAGTTCTGGAAACATTTAGTAAAGTGTATTGTGACTTGAAATTTGATAGGGAGATCTTGATATTTCATGACCATTGAGACTTGTTATCACTTGAAACCCTGTGATCTTGATTAAAGCTCTCTTTATTCCAGTCCTCTAACACAGAATTTAACTCACTCCACATATAATTGTCTCACAACATCTGTAATGGGATCTGATGCCCTCTTCTGGTGTGTCTGAAGACAGCTACAGTGTACTCAGATAAATAAAAATAAATAAAAGCAAGCTGGGCGTGGTGGTGCTCGCCTTTAATCCCAGCACTTGGGAGACAGAGGCAGGCAGGTTTCTGAGTTCGAGGCCAGCCTGGTCTACAGAGTGAGCTCCAGGACAGCCAGGGCTACACAGAGAAACCCTGTCTGGAAAAACCTAAAAAAAAAATTTTTTTTTCCTGCCAATTGTATTTAGTAGCTATGGCTCCCGTCAGAGTAAAATAAGCTTCAACTCTGATTTCTGTTGCTACACTGTCCTTATTGAATGGGCCCTGTTTCTCTTCAATATATTTATCATCTATTATAATCAAGTTGCTAAATGTTATTTTCAGTCTTGGTCTTGCTAATCATTGTGATTTTCTAAGTATTCCTTCACTGTGCTCACTATTTTTGTTTTTGTTGAATGCTATGCCATGTGGCAACAACTTGTCTCCTAGTTTCTCCTTCAGTCTCCTGAGCAGAAAAATTCAGGCACATGCCCCTATTTCTTGTAATGTTCCTTAACAAAATGGTCCTAGAGTGCTCTTATCGCATATCTTTGCCCTTGCTCTATTCACAGTGGAAGCAGAAATGTTTTTTTTCGAGGATGTAAATATGGTTCTTCATGCTTTGTGTTTTCTGGATTGTTTTATGTTAATCACTATATCTAATTCATCTTGGGTGTCACTTGTTTTACTTATCTTCCTTGCACTTCCTTGCCTTCTCTGAGGCACTGACAAAATCATAAATTGGGGTAAAGTGCTAATGGGAGGCTGAGCCGTGCATCTTTTTCACCTGTCTGGTGATGTGTAAGTAGCATTGCCACCCCCAAAGAAAGCTGTCCATAACTAATCTATATAGGAAGATTCTCTGCCTTCCAAATTCTATGTTCTTGGAGGGTGTTTGCAGCCTGCTGGGCTATATTTTATCCTGGAACCAGCATCTCAGCGCCCAGACACAGTGACGTGCGAGGCCTTAGCAGTTAGGCGCGAGAACAAACAACTAAAACTTTAGTTTCTTCTGGCACGTTTCTTTCTCCCGTGTCAATAATAAATAACCTCCCCATTCCTCGCCCGTTAAGTCGGAGAATCTATAGAGTCCCGCCTAGCGCTGCTAACTCATAATTTGCAGCCTTATGTAGATGTTGAGATGCAAAGCATCTTTTAGAGAGGTACAGGAACGGGTCGGTGCCGTTTTCCCGCCTTCGCCTGAAGGGGGATCCTTCCTGGGCCTGGGAGAACAACGCTGGCCGGCCGCGTACGTCACGTGCCTACCCCGCGCGGGGGGAGGGGCTTGGCGCGTGCCGAACTAGAACTGGGGCGGGGGTGGGAACGGGCGCTCTCGCGAGATTCATCTCTGGTTCTGTCGCCACCTCCTGCCAGCGCCGTTGCTGCGGGGGATTGTGGGAGCCTCCGCGTCCCGCTCGCTGAGAGAGGTATCTCTCCTTTTCCCTCTCCCTTCCCCTCAGGTAGGCGTGAAGCGGGTAAGAGTCCGGGCGGGTGGCCGGGGGACTCCCTGCGTCTGTTCAGAGCGGGACGGCCGCCTTGGCGGAGGCTGTAGGGAGCTGGCACGCTGCTGCCGCGCTCTCGGGCTCGCCCGCTCTGCCTCCTCGGTCGCTGCGTATGTGAGGCGCCCGAGCGGCGGCCGCCATGTTAGGAGTGCAGTGGCGGCGCAGCCTGCCTCCTCGGGCGGCGGAGGTGAGCGGCCGCGGTGGAAGGTTCGCAGGCAGGCGGCGGCCCGGGTGCCGCGAGAGAGTTCGGGGGGTCCGGAGGTGTGCTTGTCCGCCAAGCGTCCTGCGCCGGAGACTCGCAGTGGGCGGGGGCGGGACGAGCCCGTTACACGCGGGCCGCCGCGCTGAGGAGGAGGGAGGAGCGTTGGAAGCCTGAGGGACAGACCGCGCGTCCGCTGGGGCCTGCCATTCGAGGAGGGTGGTTAAAGCGAAGGGACGGTCCGTAGGAGCGCGGCTCCGGTCTAGCGCCTTTGCGGGTTTTCCTCCGAAAACGGACCTAAAATGGAGGATTTCGTAGGATGTGAGAAGCTTGCGTGTTCTGACCAATGTTTCTTTCTCAGGCGTCAGTCGCCTCGCCAGTCCCTCACCCATCGCCCAGTGTTGCCCCCTTCCCAAGACTCCCGCGTCCCTCGCCCGCGCGCGATTTTCGCCAGACATCTGGAACAATCCCTCCCCACCCCCACTCCCCCCGCAGTTGCGTAAAAATGGCGGAAAAGGAAACGTTAACGCTTGGATTTTTTGAATTGCGTCTTTGGGAAAGCTCTTGGTATGCGAGGATATTTGTTTTTTGAATCAGTTACCACGCATTTCTTTTCTCTATCAAAATAGTCCAGACTCCTCTGGACAGGATCGTGTGTTGTGGGACCTTCCGGTTTTCAAACAAAGGGTTTGGAGGGCCATGGTGTAGCCCTTCAATCTTTCTTTTCTCTGCTAGTGCTGTGCCATGCTTTTGTGTTTTTCCTTTACCGTGGGTGTTTAGCCCTTAAGGCGCGTTTCCTGTTCTGTGACTGTCTTGTGGAATCGCCCCTTCTGTGGAATATTTCTATATTGGATAGGTTACAGTTATTCATGTAGACGTTTCTAGAACGTCTAGATGTGGTTCTAAAATTTCTAGTCTTTCTATAGCTCTGAAATTTCGTGTGGCTGATTTCATAGGAAGTGTTCATGGGACTTTTGTGTTGATGCTGCATGCTGCATATTTAAATGGGCTAACTTGTCAGTCGATCCAACGTGTTTCGCCCAGGTAAATTTAGACTTGACTATGCGGGTGGTTTTTCATGGGTGTTGAAAAGCTCCTTAAAAGCTCCCTAGTTGTTGGGCGTAGTGACGCATACCTGTAATGTACTCAAGAGAACAGGGCAGGAGAATTGCTGTGACTTCGGGGCCAGTCGGGTAACATCAAGATTACCACAAAATATTATTGTACTAACAGTTAAGTCTCACTACGAATTACGTAGATTTCTTTTTGAGACAGCTGGAGGCTGTTTTTGAGAGGCACCTCCTGTCTCCACTTCCCTAGAGCTGAATTACCTACAGCCTTGTGCCACCACACCCAGCCCAGTTATCTTCATAACTTTTGAACATTAGTATTTTAGGAATCTAGAAGGGAGGAGTATATTACTGCAAAAAAAACCCCAACGTTGCCTTTGTACTTAAATGTTTTTACAAACTCAAATGTCTCCGAAGTACTAGAGAAGATTAATCTGGTTGGTTATATAATCTTAAAAGGATAGCTTTTACCCAACAGGTTTTGCATTGAAGTTCTTCTAAATTTTTATTTCTAGGCCCTTCACAAGTATTTAGTTCATACTTCCTACCCATAGAAGTAGCTTTCCCTTCATCGTTTATATACAGCTTTTATATAGCATTCTAAACATGAACTGATTTGAAACTTAACTTTTTACCTGATGCTTTTAAACTAAGTAATAGTACAAGGCGGTAAGTGAAAATTTAAAAGCAGGAATGCAGTGCTAATATATTTTACAAAATTGTAGAAGTATCATGGTTCACATAATAGAAGAGAGTATTAAGTCTTTTTTTTTTTTTTTTTTTTTTTTGAGACAGGTTTTCTCTAGAACTTGATATGTAGACCAGGCTGGCTTCGAACTCACGAGATCCACCTGCTGCTGCCTCCTGAGCACTGAAGTTAAAGATATTCACTACCATTCCCAGCCTGATAATTTAAGTCTTAATTTTATAATGACAATGCTACCAGTATGGTCCTGAATAAGTAGTCCAAAAATGGAAAGGTTGCACTTCCATTAGGAATGTATTCTCTAACAGTCAGATTGTGTTTGGTAAACATTAATAATGGTGGTTCTTAAGCATGATATTTTAATTGATGGAGTTGAGTGGTTTCACTTAATATTCAGTTATGAACAAAAGGCTCATTCAGGGCTTGTTGATAGACACATAAAATTGGAGTCTGAAAACTTCAGTTTTGGAGGGGGGATTTGCCTTATTTGGAAATGGAAATCTGTACAGCTACTTTTAAGAGGAGGATAATATTAGGAAGCAATTATGCTTACATCATTACATGGAAAGGAAATCAGTATTACTGATGTCGACTTTGATTTATTGAAGAAATGTGTTTTTAAAAAAAATGCACCCAAAAATCTTGTCTCTGAAGACAACACACTAGAGTTGATTTCTTGCCTGGTAATTTTTTGAAATTTGAAAATTAACATTTACTATTTGGGGTTTTTGTGTGTGTGTGTGTGTGTGTGTGTGTGTGGGTGTGTGTGTGTGTGTGTTGGATCATGGTCTTGGCACTGTAACCAGGCTGGCCTCCAGCTTTTCCAGCTTCTGTCTCCCAAGTGCTACGACAGCAGGTAATATGCCACTAAACAAGCCTGCATTTATTTGCTTTTTTAATGTGGAAAAATTCGTGTGTAGGATACATGATAGAAGCCCTTATCAGGTCAGTCTCATGGTTTTTAGTATCTCATACGTCTTTTTTTGTTTTGTTTCTGGCCTCGAACTCAGAAATCCCGCCTGCTTCTGTCTCCCGATTGCTGGGATTAAAGGCATGCGCTACCATGCCCAGCTGGTCATACATCTTTAAGAGTTAAGATAGATGCAGACTAGCTTCTAACAAATTCTGAAAAGTGGAATCTTAACAAACGACAAAAATCTAGTACTTGTGTTAATAAGATCAGGTATCAGATAATGGTTTGTTAGGTGTCCTTAGTATATCTGAACAGAATATGTTCTCTTAGTTCTAAAATTCCTTTTTGTTTTATTTTTTAAACTGGGTTCCATTGTGTAGATCAGGCTGACCTCAGTCTTAGACTCCTGTTGCTGCTGCCTCCCCAACACTGGGATTAAAGGCATGCAACACCACACCCAGTTCTTCTGAAATAACAAAAAACTGTGGAAAGCTATAAATAACTAAAAGTAAAGAACAGAAAGGAACTACAATGGAGACATTTTTAGATGTGCAGTCTTTAAGGGATTTAATTGGTTTGGGACTTTGGCTTTTAACAGATTTTTGTTTTGAAACAGGGCCTTGCTATGTAACTTCTTGTGTTACAAATGCAGTCTCACATGTGTGGACCCTCTATCTCCACCCCACTCTGCTTTGTACTCAAAGCTAGCTGGCCTTCCAACTTTTGCTGGCCTTCCAACTTTTGGGATCTCTTCTGAGTCCTGTAGAAGTGTTGGGGTTACATTTATAAATAAATGAATATTCTGTGCATTTGACTTGTTCTCATGCTTTCACAGCAAACAGATTTACTCATTAAGTCATCTCTAGCCCTGTGCTGGTAACTTTTATTAAAGCCTTCAAGGTTTCATGAGTGACAGATTTTTTTTTAAAAAATATTAATTTATGGTTCTAAGGATTGATCATAGGACCTCACAAATTAAGTGCTCTACCAGTGAACTACATTCCAGCTTCCAAATGAAATTATTTATAAAAAAAAGTTTGTGTGTATGTCTGTGCACCACATGTGTGCCTGATGCCCACAGAGGCAGACATTCATTGAAACTGAAGTCACCAATGGTTGTGAGCCACCATGTGGGTGCTGGGAATCGATCCTCTGGCTAAGCAGTATCTCCAGCCCCACCAAATGAAACTTGTAAAGAATAATTGTCAACCCTGTCCTCAAACATGTATCTTAACACTGGTGTAAAAATCTTCCCCTTGGGCTTGGAGTGTAGATATCTGTAGTAGATATTTGCTTATCGTGTATGAGACCCTGAGTTTGAAACTCAGGAGCCTGGTGAAAAACATTTGAAAAGCCCTAATCTTATAAATAAATATGATGGTTCATACCTGTAATCTAAAGCTTCTGCAGCCTTTATAAATGATGTTGACTTGAGATTGATAATGAACTATCCATGCCATCTGCCAGTAACAACATCTATTATTGTTATTTAAACATATTTAGTGTTTCTGACTTTGATAAGACATTTAGGTGTCAATGAGATGGCACAATGGGTAGAGTTACTAGTGTGATGACCTGAATTTGATCCTGGAGTCCACAATGTGGCAGAAGATAATCGACTCTTCTACTTTTGTGTATATGAGTATTTTGTCCCCATGTATACAGGTGCACTGCATTCATGTATGATGCCTACAGAGGCCAGTGTTGTGGATACCCTGGAATTGGAGATACAGATAGTTCAGTTAGTGAGAGCTGGGAGCCAAATTCAGGTCTTCTGCTAAGCTATCTCTCCACCTCTTAGAACTGACTTTTGAGAGTTATGTACTGACTTTTATACATGTAATATGGCATACACATGCCTGCCCTCACAGCACATACCTACCCAAAAGCAGAAAAATCTAAAAAGTTCTTGCCTTTGCCATCTTTTGTGTGGCTCAGAAGGAGAATATTAAAACGATCGAGGTTTTGTAACTATTTTTAGCTTTTTTATGAGATTAAAGTTTAATGTATAATGAATGATATTATTACCTGCATGTTTCTACTTTTTGGTTATGTCTTAAACTACCACTTGTGATTAAATCACCATCAAATTATTTGACATCTCTAGTTCTTTTAATTTGTTCTCTGTTGCTTTAGTTTTATAGACTGTCTTGCCATGACTGGCTTGGTACCCACTCTATAGCTCAAGTTGATCTAGAAATTCCCTTTTTCAGCCTGCCAAGTACTGGTATCACAATATGAACAACACATTCAGACTTAAAAAACAATTTTTAAAGATTTATTTATTTATTTATTTTATATGAATACACTGTAGTTGTCTTCACACACACCAGAAGGGGTCATCAGATCCCATTACAGATGGTTGTGAGCTGCCATGTGATTGCTGGGAATTGAACTCTGGAAGAGCAGCCAGTGCTCGTAACTGCTGAGCCATTTCTACTGCCCAACAAATGTGTGTGTGTGTGTGTGTGTGTGTGTGTGTGTTTTAATATTTATTTATTATATGTAAGTACACTGTAGCTGTTTTCAGACACTCCAGAAGAGAGCATCAGATCTTGTTACAAATGGTTGTTAGCCACCATGTGGTTGCTGGGATTTGAACTCATGACCTTTGGAAAAGCAGTCAGTGCTCATAACCACTGAGCCATCTCTCCAGCCCCAACAAATGTGTTTTTAAGAAATGATTATTTTATATAATTGAGAACATAACTTAAGATGTGACAATAATGGATACCTTTTAACAGTCGCCCCCCCCCCTTTGGCATATTTCAGTTCTTTTTTAAAGGTATGAAGAAATGTGTCAGACAATGCCAGGTGTCTTCAGGAATGCCTTAAATCTTCTTGATACCAGGTCTCATTTGGCCTGACATCACCGGATTAGACTACAATGGTTAGCTAAGCAAGACCCCCTTCTCTGATTCAGTGCAGAGATTATAAACTCCTACCACTCTCTGCCCCAGCCTTTTTAAACTTTACCTCAGGGGATTAAACTCAAGTTTTTGTGTTTGCAGGGCAAGCACTTTACTGTCTGAACAGTCAACCTAGACCTAGTATTTTAATTAAAAAAAAATCCAATAAAGAATATTTAATACTCAGGGAGGAGAGTTGTATTGTTACATGAAATAATAAGTTGTTTTGTATGTAAGTGCATATTTTAATAAATTGGTCAATTTTGACTATTGGGCTAATTTGCTTTTAGCCAAACCTGACATCCTGAGTTTATTTAATCCCCAAGACCCATATAGTAAAAGGAGAATACTAATTCCTGCAAGCTATCCTATAACCCCACTCATGTTCACTGCACACATAAAAATATTTTTGTTGTTTCATTTTTGAGTCAGAGTCTTACTATATAGCTCTAAACTTGCTATATAGACCAAGCTCCTGCTGCCTTTGTATTTCAAGTATAAAGTAAACTGATTTTCATAGTGTAGTAAATTGCATTTATTCATTTATTTTTTTGTGTGCAGTACTTGCAGTTGAACTCAAGACTTCTTAAATATACTAGGCAAGCAAGTAGTCCACTTAACTATTCCCTTCCCATCCTACCTAAAGTAAAATTATAGGTCATTTTGGTAAGTTTTGTTTGTTTTCCTGATTTTTAGAGGGTGGGGATGTTTTGTGTTTGGAGAGCGGAAGAATGTCCACTCATGGATGGACATTTAGAATTTATAGGTAAATTGTATTTTGATATTACATTTGTAGGTTAGCTCTCAGAAGAGAGCCTGGCCAGCCTCAAACTTTATTTTTTGTACCTGAAAATGACCTTTTCTTGTGATCTTCCTGCCTCTACTCTGTCAGATCTCTGAAAGTAGAAGCAAGAGCATCTTGAGTTTGAAGCCAAGCTTCAAATGTGGACATTATGCTAGGATCACAATTGAGTGACATATCAGTGCTAGAGTTTAAGCCCAAGATTTTAAAAGCACTCTACTCACTGGGTAACATCTCAAGCTTTCAGCTCCTTAATTTTAAAAAATAAATTTTGTTTACTTATAATTGGGGATAAGAACATGCTGTAACGAGGATGTGGAACAGCAAGTGCCACAAGAAGACAATTCTTTGGGTATCCCAAACCTTTCTGTCTGCTCCTGAGATCAAACTTGTATATCTGGTCTTTCTAAGCCTTTTCCCACTGATCATTCCCACTAAATGATCCCCAGTCCTTGAACTTTTTATAAGTATTTCAGTATTATGCTTTACTAATAAGTCAGGTCCCATGAAAATGAACCCTTAAAAATGGCTTGTATATCGTAGGTTCATTGACTAAAAATACTAGTGGCACTATTTTCATATTTTCTGAGCAGTGCTTTTCATGCCTGATTTCTCTGTGTTCTATAACACATTTCTAAGTTTTTCTGAAGCCAGGTTCCAAGGTGTCTTAGAATGTGTGTGTGGAACTGTGTAGCTTCAAACTCACAGTACTCCTACTGCCTCAGCTTAAGTGCTGAGTTTATATCTATGAGCACTACTGCTGGCCCAGGGTGGAAGTGTAGGATGTGGCAGTTTATTTGGTTTGTATCAGTTAAAAGTCCAACTTAAGTTCTTTGAGTAATACTACTTCAGTGTTGTTCTTAGCTGCATTTGAAATTAAGTGTATTAAAAGTAATAAAGAAGTGGTTCTTGTGGAATTGCACTTGTCATGGGATATATATTGTTTGTCCTCCCTTTTCTGAGTTTTTCTAACATCCATTTTCTGTTTTGTCTTTTACCTTAACTTGGTTTTCCACATCCACTGTTTTCATGTAAAGTACAAGAATGTAATTGATGTCTCTAACTTAAGATGATTATTTCCTTAAAATACGGTCTTTTTTATGTGCAACAAAATACTATTTTAGCAATTTTTTCAAAAGACGGACTTTTGCATAATAAAAGGCTTTGACTGTAACATAAAAGTCAAAGCTGTGATAAATATTAACCATAATGTTTTAAAACTTTTATTTTGAAAATGGCTCTTTTTTTTAAAAAAAAAAGGTGTATATAAAATGTAGACATTAATACTAATGTATATAGTATTTCAGCCTGCTGTCCTTTGTGGCATTTTAAAGATACTATTAAAAAACTTTCATCCACTGTTCACTAACTCTTCTCTTCATTAATCTTAACTCAAAGATTAAGTAGAGTACATAAGTGGATCTTGTCTAGAACAAGTTTCCTTGGTGTCTTTTCTCAAAATCATCTTTCTTGGTGTACAAAAACATCTGTAATTCCAGCTACCACTGATAGCATTTGTGTCTTACTTTATTACATCTATTTTTTTTATCCAGTCCAAATCTTTCTTGCCTGTAACTTTTTTTTTTACTCTTCTCTGCCTCTGTGTTCGTCCAGTATATCTTTCCTCTAATCTATCATTGATGGAATTGATCCTATAGTTGACTTTTAACTATTGGGTATTTTCTGGGTTTTAGTATAACAAATTTTATTAAACTCCCAATGCTTCCGTATATGGCTAATTAACATAAAACTGAAAAGGCAATGCATCATAGTAGAAGTCTGTGGCAAATTGATCAGATTTATCTTGTGATTGTAAAGTTGTCCTACAGGAAACATTGGTTGTATTATATTTTTTAACTAATGCTTTATGGGAATCACATGTTGATACTTTGCATATCCTTATAACAGTTTTGAGATACAGTGCAACAGATTTAATAAAATAACTTCCATCCAGAAACACATCTTGAAGGATCATAATCAATTAAAAGTTTTCAAGCTACTGGGCTATTCTTGTGAAGAGTTTGCAGAAATCTGTTAACAAGATCTTAGATTTCGTTTATAAGCTTTGACCTCTAGAGATGTTATAGCCTCGAACATTAAATGAACAATAATAGGTGCTAACTTGGGATGTTTCCCTTCTTTAAATCACCTGTATTTCCTGTATCTGGGGTTTTTCTTGGTAGGTCTGTTTCTATACTGACCAAAATTGTTCTCCTTACCTTATAAGAGTAGGTATCGAATAAGCACTGCCTGGTACAGGATGGTCAGTAAGAAGGCAGTTAGTTGTGTGGCTTAAATTTGGGCAGAAATCCTTAAATTTGTAGGAAATTACTTATTTTTCTTATTCACATCTGTCTGAAGGTCTCAACTGTTACTTGATCTTAGATCTTACATCAGATGCTTGACCCCCTAAGCTTCATTTACTTGTGATTTTACTTGGTTCTTTCCGAGAGTGGTAATAGGTCTCATTTTCTAAAGCAGAATACGACTGGTTCATCTTTGACTTGCTGACCTTGATTTTTTTTTTTTAATTTTGATTTTTTTTTTTTAGTCTTCTAGAACTTCAGCATCGTATGATAGTATATTTTTATTCTTCTAAAAGAAGAAGCCCATCAATGTTTTCACTGCAATTTTGATGCACCCAAACATCTCACCCTTGGATTTAAATGTTTTTAAGCTCAATTTGAAATTCCCTTTGTTAAATTTCAGCATGAAAAGCTACTTTTTAAATATCTATATGCAGGCTCTGCATATATTCAGAATCTGTTTAAGATATGTAATGAATTCCTTGTAAGTTTGAGATCTTAAGTGGTTTTTTTTAAATCAACATGATGCATAATTTTTTTTCTTTAAAAAAATACAGCATCTACTAAAGGGATTTATGACTAAAACTGCTTATTTTTCTACAGAGTTGTCTGCTGGTTCTCAGCTTGAAGAAGATTCTACAGTCCTTATTGATCCTTTTTCTTGGCGTTACCATTTTTGAAGCAAAGTTAACCTAGCTTTCTAGCTTGAGCTTTCTTTTTGGCCATCTTTTAAAACTTTTTTTTTTTTTTTTGATCTATAAAATAGACAAGAGATAGTTCTACAATGTCCAAGTCATTCCAGCAGTCATCTCTCGGTAGGGATTCACAGGGTCATGGGCGTGACCTGTCTGCAGCAGGAATAGGCCTTCTTGCTGCTGCTACCCAGTCTTTAAGTATGCCAGCATCTCTTGGAAGGATGAACCAGGGTACTGCACGCCTTGCTAGTTTAATGAATCTTGGAATGAGTTCTTCATTGAATCAACAAGGAGCTCATAGTGCACTGTCTTCTGCTAGTACTTCTTCCCATAATTTGCAGTCTATATTTAACATTGGAAGTAGAGGTCCACTCCCTTTGTCTTCTCAACACCGTGGAGATACAGACCAGGCCAGTAATATTTTGGCCAGCTTTGGTCTGTCTGCTAGAGACTTAGATGAACTGAGTCGCTATCCAGAGGACAAGATTACTCCTGAGAACTTGCCCCAAATTCTTCTACAGCTTAAAAGGAGGAGAACTGAAGAAGGCCCTACATTGAGTTATGGTAGAGATGGCAGATCTGCTACACGGGAGCCACCATACAGAGTACCTAGGGATGATTGGGAAGAAAAAAGGCACTTTAGAAGAGATAGTTTTGATGATCGTGGTCCTAGTCTCAACCCAGTGCTTGATTATGACCATGGAAGTCGTTCTCAAGAATCTGGTTATTATGACAGAATGGATTATGAAGATGACAGATTAAGAGATGGAGAAAGGTGTAGGGATGATTCTTTTTTTGGTGAGACCTCGCATAACTATCATAAATTTGACAGTGAGTATGAGAGAATGGGACGTGGTCCTGGCCCCTTACAAGAGAGATCTCTCTTTGAGAAAAAGAGGGGCGCTCCTCCAAGTAGCAATATTGAAGACTTCCATGGACTCTTACCGAAGGGTTATCCCCATCTGTGCTCTATATGTGATTTGCCAGTTCATTCTAATAAGGTGAGTTAAAGCAACAGATGCTTCTAATTTCTTTTACATTGTAGTGCCTATTCTGTATTTATCTATATCTTTTACTCTAATTCTGTAGTCTGATGACATTGAGTTGATCAAAAATTGTTATACTTTTGAGAACACTATTTGGAAGGTAATTGTTTTTGAACAATATAAACCAGGGCTTTACATTAATAATACAATCTACCTACAATGCTTCTTGCCACAAAGCTGTCATCCACTGGAATTATCTTGATGGTTTTTTTGTTTTTGTTTTGTTTTTGGGTTTTTGTTTTGTTTTGTTTTTTGGCATCAGTATGTTCTTCTTAATCATATTTAAGCAGGCTTTTTTCTCCCCCAGTCTGCTTTGTTGAATTGTTTTAAGCATTTTTCCCCCTGAAGTCAATGTGCTTTCCATTTAGGATGCTAGATTTCAGCTTTCCATCTGTCTTGATTGCTGATTTATATGTAGTCAAATATATATTCTTAGACAATTCTCTTTTTTCCTTATCTGTGGCTACAGGGAAAGAGTTAATGTAGAGCCCTGGTGTGTGTTCAGTGTGTTTCATATTTTAGATTAGTTCATTCTTCCGTTTTTAATTTCCCTTTAACACAAACTCTCATACTATGACTGAAAATTTTCATCATTTTTTTTCTCCTTTTCCACAACTTCCTTAAACATATTCAAAGCTCACTTTTTATTATCCCATATTTATTGCATCTGTCCCTTTAGAGACTCTGATAAATCATTGACTACATTATTCTGCTCTGTGTTCCTTGTTTTAAAAAAAAAAAAACCTCTTTCTGATTTAGGCTTATTGTACTTCTGGTGTAGTCATTTGTGGGGGGAAAGAAAACCTAATTCTCCTTTAATTATCACATCTGGCAAAATGGAAACCATTTCAAAATGCCCTTTTAAATATGTTGTCCTTCTCTTTCAACTTTTTCAGTGTTAACTCATTCTCATGGGGTTTTAAAATCTATTTTTCAGTATATATTAGAGTTGACTTAAAGTCAATGGTGCTGCAGCACCCCACTAGCTTGTTCTATAATCTATGACCGTCCATTTCCCCGATGTGCTTAACTGGAGTAAGTGCTACCATGAGATTGAGTTTTATGGTTACTGTTACAGGGTTTTTCTTTACAGCAACATCTGAGACATTTTCTTTTCATAATCACTTTCTTTTAACTTTTTTTTTTTTTTTTAGTGTTTGACTTTTTTTAAATCCACCTGTTAACTTTTTTTTATGTTTTATTCTCTTTTCTGTGATATAGATCCCAGCATTTTTATCTTTTAATCTTTTATCCTATCTCGAATAAGTTACCATAAGTGCCAAATTTAGATTTGTAGGGGTTTTTTTGTTTTGTTTGTTTTTTTAAAGAAGTGAAGCTGCCAAGGATGATAGCTCACTCCTGTAATCCCAGTACTGGAGAGGCAGAGACAGGTGGATCTCCAGGCCAGCCTGATCTCCAGGCCAGCCAGGGCTATATAATGAGAACCTGTCTCAACAAAGAAAACCTAGAGTCAACATATCTTATTTGTTAGACAGTTTTATTAAAAATAAAAATAAAATACATTATTTATTTAGAATTTTTTAGATATACTAAATATGCCATGGTTTTTCTCTTTACTAAACTTTTAAGATTTAGACTAGTGTAAGTTCCATTAAATTTGATTGACTTCTATATTATATTACCTCTTCACCTCTTTACCAAGCAGAAATTACTTGACTGGTATTCTCAGAAAAGATCTCTAAATTTTAAGGGAAATAGTTACATTGATCAAATGAAATGATCTTAAAGAACTGTAAATCTTTGCAATTGGAAGAAAGGAACATAAGAGGATTGTCAGATAAAAGCTTATGTTTTGTATAAGGCTTTTTTTCCCTCCAAATTTTACTACTTTCTAGTTCCTAAAAAGGCTAATAATTTAAATGAATCTAAATTAACAAAGGAGCAGTTTGAAATACTTGCTGACACTTTGGATTGAGGAGTGTTTTTAGCCTATAAAAATGCTTGGTTTCTAGTTAGTTTTTCATACTCTTAAATATTAGTATATTCAATTTTTGCTTAACCATTGAGTTTACAAAATTTGTGTTTGTAGGTTAGACCAATTGGAACAAGTTTTAAGGATGTGGATTTTCTAAATGTTTTATAGCCTCAATTTAGCTGATGTTTTCTGTGTATCTGCTTCATTGAAAAGGCAATTATTTACTTCATCAATAAAATGTGGACAGATACAAACTTCTTTAAAAAGAAAATCTTGACATAAACAATGAAAAAAGTTAAGTATCCTGCTCTCTGGTATCACTGCATAACTTGGAAAATCTGTTGTTTTCACTAAAGGGTAATGTTGAATAGCCTACATTATACAAAGTTCACATGAAAAGCAAGTAACTTGTCAAGATGGAGTGCCCTTATTTTCTATTTTTAGGGAATTTTTAAGTAATGGTCTTCTTTGACTTCTTTCTAAGGTCATTTTAGAACATAAAATAGCATGTAATCTCAAACTTCTTTCAACTTATAGAAAATGCCCACTGCAGCATTTTTGTCTTATGACTTGAGGTTCTTTTTTTTTTTTTTTTCCTTTTAGTTAGGTCTTTAAATTACATTCTATTCTGTCTGTACTTTGGAGATGCTTCTAGAATGATTATTTTACAACTTACATAATCAAGAAGGTTTTTTGTTTGTTTGGTTGGTTGGTTGGCTTTGGTTTTTTGTTTGGTTTTGGTTTTTCTAACCATTGGAATCTTAGTCTTCATTTTAAACTAGACAGTAAGAGATTAGGTACAGTAGAGCTGATTTATGATGAATGGGTGGGAGGTGTGTAACTAAATTTCTGATCTTGGCCTTCTTTTTAGTGCTTGAAAAACCAGCCACATTTTTTACCATAACCTTGAAACTTAAAGGACATGGGGGATTGGATATAATTTCTTTTCAGCTCTGTGTCCTTTCTATTTCCTATAAATTCAGAAGCATGCTTAATATGATAGCATTCTTTTCCTAAAACACTGCTTCTTAAGGATCAATACTTGTATCTGAAATTGTTCTGAAATTCTTTAGGTTGATGGATTTGTTTGTTTAGTGCTTTTTCCTGAATTTGGTGAATTTACCCATGGCGCCTCTTGCTTATAGCCATTTTTAAAATGGCTTTCAGTAATGGTCTGTTGTGTTGCAAGTAGAAACTATTGTATAACAGCAATAGAAATCTCTCAAGTTTCTATTAGCTATAACTTTTGAAAGAATATAGTTTTCAGAGTTACTAAGGATAGTAAGTAGTTGATAGCACCTCACATTCTAGCATTATTTTGTTTGGCTACGTTCCATTTCAGTTCTTTCACGGGGTTTTAGTTAACTTTCTTAGAACATAAGATATAAGAAGACTGTAACAGATAAAACTTAGAAATTAACATCCAATTATAAAGCTTCATTTTGGGCTTTCATAAAAGGCAAGTTGTGTCAATTGATGCTATATTTTCGTATAGCTGAAGCTCTCTAATCCCAATTTGAGAAAATTACATTGCCTGCCCATGTTTATATTCTATTTAGATCTTTCAGGAACAGTGCCTATTTTAGAAATTGATTGATTTGAGGGAATTTGAAAAGTTAAAACAATGGATTTTTAAAACAGTGCAGTATAGATGACCTCATATATTTGGGAGGGTTGTGATGGTTTACCTTTATTAATTTGTACATTTTTCACCATAGAAGACTTCTCTTGTAGTGAATATAAATAATTTAAACTTAGGAAACATAGCTAATTATGTTGTAATTTAGGAAATAAGCGGAGGCATTTTGGTGGCGAAGCCCACCTTAACTATTAATATTGGATAAAAAGTTAAACTGGATTTTTTTCCCTAGAGATAGGGTAATTAATTTGAATCAAATAAATTTAGTTAATGCTTTATATTTTAAAATAGATCTCAAAGAAGAAAATATTGATGGAATACATTGTTTTCTTCAAATTTGGGAGAAAAAGACACGTTAAAATTCTATTTTAGGGAAATATGGAAACTTAAAATTTTGATAAATGGGGACCATTTCTTAGATAAGCCATTTACATTAAATCATGTTGGCCTTTTTTGACAGTGCTTTTGTTATTGTTGTTGAAGTTTTGTTTAATTTTTGGTTTGGGGGGGTTGTTTTGTTTTTGCTATAGTAGAAAGTATAGTATATTTGGAATTTGTCTAAAAGGCTATATGAAATTAAAGATTGAACTCTTAATTATTCACACACATTTTCTAGAAATCTAGATATGTGGCTATTTGAACATGCAGAATATTATTAAATATCAGTTCTAATAACAGTGGATACTTGAGCTTGGTCCACAGCTGAGTGCTCAGCTGACCTAAAGGTCCATTACTCTTCTTGATCTTTCCTGTCTACATCTTTCCATTGTCAGGTCTCAATTATGTTGACCAAGTTAATCCAGTTTTTCCAAGAATGCATAGAGTATTTGAGGGCAGGATCAAGCTTTAAGGACTCAGGAATTGTTTTAACATAAACCAATATGATTTTATACATCAGGAAGTGTTCATACAACCTGATACTGCATAAACATTAATTTAATGGTTCATATAAAGATTTTAGCTATTAATTTTTGTTAATTCTACTAATTTACTTTGCTGCAGGAGTGGAGTCAACATATCAATGGAGCAAGTCACAGTCGTCGATGCCAGCTTCTTCTTGAAATGTAGGAATTTGAAATACATTTAAAGCATCCGTATCGTGAATCAGAAACAGCCATTGTTGGATTGGGGGATTTCATCGTTTACTTATGCATATGGTGTTACTGTCATAATTGATGATGTCTGGTTAATATTTAATCACATATATAAGAATAGCTTGTTGAATAATAGATGTGATAATGCTTTATTACTTTCTAATTTCTAGGATAAATATACATTGGCCTGTTAAGAAAGAATTTCAGTAGAATTAATGAAATAATAATAATAGTTAATACATGCTATAAAACAAAATAGGGAAGAATAATTTAAAATTACTAGAAACCAAGTGAAGTTCCATGTGGAAAGCTTTGACATCATGGCTTTAGTTCTGTATTTTGACTGCTACATTGAAATGGATTTCAAAGAAACTGTAGCACATATTGTCCATACATACATAATTCCTTTGGGGCTGTCCTTTCTTTCTGATGCCATACCTTAACTCTGCTCTGATATCTAATATTGGGGAAGGACACTGGTTTTTATTTATATAACCTGCTTTCTAATTCCTTGTGCAGCATTTTCCCTGCTTACAATTTAACAAAAGGAAGGAACATTTCAGCATGTATCACTTATGTTTACAACTCCAGATTGATTCCAAATCATTTGGTGCCTGAAGTTCTTTTTGAAATATCTATTAAATGCTTTTGACAATTAGATTCTCATAACTTTACTAATAAATCATCTCTGTTTTAGAGGCTTAACAGAGCTACTTTGTGAGAAGAACCATTTTATTTTAAAATTAATTTTCTGATCTTTTTAAAGCTACCCAGAATGGAATCCTGACAATGATACTGGACACACAATGTAAGTTAAGATTTTTAAGGCTATTTATTGTTGATAAAGGAGATCAATGCAAGGAATACAAGGTTAATTTTCTTGTTTCATTTAAAAAAAAAATTATTGCCAGCACTCGGGAGGCAGAGGCAGGCAGATTTCTGAGTTCGAGGCCAGCCTGGTCTACAAAGTGAGTTCCAGGACAGCCAGGGTTGTACAGAAAAAAACAAAAACAAAACAAAACAAAAAACTTATATATATTACATATATATATATATATATTTAATTTCTTCACCAAATAACATTTTTTAAAAGTACCAGTGTAAGGAATTTTCAGAAAATAATGTAGTGATTTTTTTTCTTCTTTTACTTTTACACATTTTCTACTACTTTATATACAAATATTTCTAAAGCTTAACACAGTCATAGTTATTTAAGAGGTGCTTTATTTGTACTTTATTTTGTTCTGATTACTAGGGGTGATCCATTCATGCTGCAGCAGTCTACAAACCCAGCACCAGGGATTCTGGGACCGCCGCCTCCTTCATTTCATCTTGGAGGACCAGCAGTTGGACCAAGAGGAAATCTGGGTGATTATATGAACTTCATAGTGCCTTTAATAGTAACTTTTACTATAACTGCCTTTAGTGTAAATGGTGGTATAAGAATATTCATTGAAAAGTTCTTTTAAAGTAACAGCATAAAAACCAGTCATTTATAAATGTCTTTCCATTTGTATTTGAAAGATGTCCATTTTTAAAAGAAAAACTACCTTGCTTTGTAAAGGAAATGTATTTATTGTAAATCATTTAAAAAATGCTTTATTCCCTGTACACAGGTGCTGGTAATGGAAACCTACAAGGACCAAGACACATGCAAAAAGGCAGAGTGGTTCGTGATACAGCTATTGCTTCTATCCATAATTGTTGCTGGGAATGTGATTTCATTTAAATGTATATTGATTGAATCTTCTGTGGGGGTTGACGGGATTTCAAGACAGGGTTTCTTTGTGTAGGCTGTGGTAGAATAGGCCTGTCCTCAAAGTCAGAGATCCAACTGCTTTTGCCTTAGAATGCTGGAATTAAAGGCATATACCCACCAATGACCAACTCTCGTGGTTCAATCTGAATCACAGTCATTATAACAGGATGGGCGTTTTAATTTCAAGATGTTTGCTGGGTGTGAGGGCATGCATTTATTCTCAGCATTCAGGAGACAAAGTCAGGCAGATCTCTTTGAGTTTGAGGCCAGTCAGGAGCAATACATGACTTTTTTTTTTTTTTAAATTGTGTGTGTGTGTTTAAGCTTTGACATGCTTTGACATGACTAGTAGTATTTAAAAGACCTTTCATAAACAGAATTAGCTTGGAAAGATGGCTCAGGAGCAACAACTATGTTTGATTTCCAGGACCAACATGGTAGAAGGGAAGAACCATTTCCCACAAATGGTGTTGTTCTCTGACCTAACACCACAGCCTATGAATGTCCACACATATAATTTTAAAGAATGTAGTAAGGGCCAGGTGGCAGATCTCTGTTGGTTCCAGGGTTATATAGACAAACCCTGTCTTGAAAAAGATAAAGAGGAAGAATGATGTAAGGATCACTAGAGAGAATATTTTTGAAACTTGACAATAACCACTATTTGATTTTTTGATTTGTTCTGTTCTGTTCTGCTCTGTTTGGAAAAATTTATTCCAGTTCAGGCATGGTGGCATATAGCACTCAGGAAGCAGAGGCAGGTTGGTCTACCTAGTGAGGTTTAGGACACAGCCAAAGATACATATGAAATCCTGTCTCAAAAAAACAGAAAATATGTGAATTTATTCCCATAACATTTAATATGCTCTGTACTTTACATTCTCTATAATGCTAAAAGTTAAGTAATGTTTTCAGGTTGATTATAGAATAAAGAATTTAATGTATAAGGTGGTTTTTTTGGTCAGCCTTTTTGATGGTGTTGTAAATCAAACCTAAGGTCTTGGCTATGTTAGGCCCTATACTTAACCACGACAGCACAGCCTCCCCCCCTCCCCCTCCTTTGTTTTGAGAGTTGATCTGGTTGGCCTTAAACCTTGTGCACAGGGGAATGGTTATGTCTGCCTCCCAAGTAGCTATATCACTAGGTCAGCTTTTCTTTTTAATACAAAATATGTTGATTACAGGCAAGTGTGTTTTTAATCCCAGTACTGGAAGCAGAGGCTCAAGGGAGCTCAAGGTCAGCCTGATTTACAGAATGAATTTGAAGACAGCCATGGATGAGCAATATATTTTAATTGTATCTTCTCCCTAATAACCCAAAACAAGAAATACACCCCCCCATACACACTTGCCCACCAGCATGCATGCGTATGCCCCCAAAACAAACATTAAGATGATGTGGGGGAGACTCTCTTTAAAAATTATTATTGGGCTCAGCAGTTACTAGTAACATGGTTCTTGGAGCTTGGTGCCAACTCTGATGTTGAGTAGCTCACAGTGTTTTATGATGCCAACTCTAGGGAATCTAACCCTCTTCTGGTCTCTACAGGCACTAGCAGGAATACCCACACACATTTAAAAATGTGAAGTTGTATGTGTGTATGCAAATTAGCGCTAGATATTTAATCTGGGGCTTTATGCTTACTATGTGCTAAGTATTATATACTGCTGTCTGGTAAATACATGCTTTAGTTTCTCAAAATGCTTTTTTAAAAGGACTTTTTTTATTTGTTTGTGTGTGTGTGTCCCTCTAATGTGTAGGAAACCAGCCGAGTTGTTCACATTATGGATTTTCAGCGAGGAAAAAACTTGAGATACCAGCTGTTACAACTGGTAGAACCATTTGGAGTCATTTCAAATCATCTGATTTTAAATAAAATTAATGAGGTATGAGTTAGATATTAGTTACTCATAGCATTCATGTATTAATGAAATTTAATTAGTTTTGGTGTTATTTTTAATTGTCAATTTGAAATATTAGAAGAAAAGGTAAGATGCTAAAACTAAATAGATTTTTAGCTATAATAAATGAAAGGTTTGTGATTCCTAAGTAAATTTCAGCTTGAACACTGTGGTCTTTTGCATATTGGTTATTGATGAGGCTCTCTATAAAAAGATTAAATACAATAATGTGAAATCTGTAAATATTGGGTAACAGTTTTAGAAATTTCTTTTTGTGTAATTTTAGGCATTTATTGAAATGGCCACCACAGAAGATGCTCAGGCTGCTGTGGATTATTATACAACTACACCAGCATTAGTGTTTGGCAAGCCAGTGAGAGTTCATTTATCCCAGAAGTATAAGAGAATAAAGGTAGTAGCCTTTCATTTGTCCTTGCCTCTAGGTTTTATTATAGTTAAATATTTCATTTCTGTATTTGTTAGCTTGGTTGATTAAAGTTTAAGCTGTTAGTAATTGTAACATAACTATCAACCTTTAACTTGCATTTTAATCTTTTTTTTCCCCCTAATTTCCTCCCTGGTTTTGTTTTTGCATTTTGTTTTTAAAGAAACCTGAAGGAAAACCAGATCAGAAGTTTGATCAAAAGCAAGAACTTGGTCGTGTGATACATCTCAGCAATTTACCTCATTCTGGCTATTCTGACAGTGCCGTCCTCAAGCTTGCTGAGCCTTATGGGAAAATAAAGAATTATATCTTAATGAGGATGAAAAGTCAGGTAAAGTCATGGGCGGATTTTTTAAAGAGTAATTCTCAATGTACTTTAAGATAAACTGATTTGTTGGGAGTACATGTCAGTAGTAGAAATGTATTGATGTGTCAGTTAATCCTATACATATGTACATATTCTCTCTCTTTCTCTCTCTTTTTCATACACAATTTTAGTTAGATGCCCATGATCAAGCATTAAAGTTTTTATAAGTACAAAATTGGAAGTAAAATGTTTTTTTTTTCTCTTGTCGTAGTCAGCAAGTGCTTTTAAGAATTTCCTTCCTTACAGGCAACAGTTTTATAAATATGTAGACACCCAGCTTTAAGGATTTGGGCACTGGTTGTAGGTTTTGTTTGTTTTGTTAAGTGCTAGACATGTCATGAGATGTCATGAGACATCGTGGCCAGCTTTTCAGAATCTGAATTTAGTAGCTGAATTCACTTTACTCATATTTGAAATTTTAATGTAAAAAAGAGGGCATGGAATGAAACAAGTCTTACGACTCAATCACCAGCAATTCCCAGAATCAGTCAGGAGAGTATTGGTTTTTTTTGATGATTTCATGATGTAAAATAAAATTTTAATTCCGTTCCAGTAAAAGTAATGTCATTGTGGGTTTCTTCCCCTCCCTCCAGGCTTTTATTGAGATGGAAACCAGAGAAGATGCAATGGCAATGGTTGACCACTGTTTAAAGAAGGCACTTTGGTTTCAGGGGAGATGTGTTAAAGTTGATCTGTCTGAGAAATACAAAAAACTGGTGCTGCGGGTATGTATTGCTTAGGTGACAAGGTCTAACTATGTAACTGAGTCTGCCCCATTTGCCTTTTCCTGGACTCTGACATCATCATACACTCAGCACAGACAGGTAGACACAGATAAAAGTGAATCTTACAGTCTTAATCTTAAAGTCTTAATGACTTACTGGGAAAGAGCATTTGATATTCTTGCAAAAATCATGGGCTCAGTTCCCATCACCCATATGACTCAACCACCTGTAACTCTGTTTCAGGATTTGACCTGTAGTTGTCCCAATTTAAAATTATCCCTCTCCTGCAACCCTCAACCAGGTAACTGAAAATTAGCTTGCATCTATTCCTTCCAGTAATTGGATGTGGACATTTTACTGCAACCAATAGTTTTAAATTAAGGAACAAGGTTTGCACAACAAAAGTTGCTATGCATGAGAATTCATTCATCTTTAGGCAAGTAGACCTTGGGATACAGAATTTAGGATTACATTAGATAGCAACAGACCAAAACTCAACACTGACCCTCTTCTAATCTCTGTGATTCAGGCCTGTATGTGGTGCATTAAAAACATTCAGACAAAACCCTTATAAAATATAAACCCATATAAAAACGAGAACAATCTGGGCTGGTTACGGTGGTATACACCATTAACCCCAGCACTTGAAAGATAGAGGCAGGTAGAGCTAGCTCCCTTGAGCTAGTGAGACTGTGCTTCAAAAGAAGAAAAGGAAAGGACGTTTTGTTTTTTCTTAATCTTAAAAAAATGAACCTTTTTTCTCCAGTATTGTTGTTTTATGAAAGCAGCTTCCATTTTTCTAACTTGTTTAAAATTTATTGGAACAGTTATATTACCAAAATGTTATATTGTTTACTTCTATATTGATATGGTGGTGAGATGAAATTTTAAAATGCAGGCAGATTTTTTTGGGTATGGTTGTACAGATTTATTTATATAAGGGAGGTTTGTGCTGTGTTACTTGATTGGTATATTCTACAGATGAGTAAAATTTAATGTATTTAACTTCTACAAAATTTTTATCTTTTAGATTCCTAACAGAGGCATTGACTTACTGAAAAAAGATAAATCCCGGTAATTTGATTTTGCTTGTGTCTGTATATTATGTAATAATTACTAGTCTTTTGCTATGACAGACTTTCTGGCCAAAGCAACTTCAAGAAAGAATAGTTTATTTTTGTTAAAAGTTCAAAGATTCAGTCCAGCATAGATAGGAAGTAATGACAGTGAGAACTTAATAAAACTGGTCACGCCGGGCGTGGTGGCGCACGCCTTTAATCCTAGCACTCGGGAGGCAGAGGCAGGTGGATCTCTGAGTTCGAGGCCAGCCTGGTCTACAGAGTGAGTTCCAGGACAGCCAGGGCTATACAGAGAAACCCTGTCTCGAAAAACCAAAAAAAAAAAAAAAAAAAAACTGGTCACATCACATCTATAGTCGGGAAGTAAAGAAAGATAAATGCTTCCATTCAGATCACTGTGTTCTTTTTATTCAGTCAGGAACCTTAGGCATTTCATGGGATGGTATGACCCACATTTAGGGTGGCTATTACCACTGCAGCTGACCTGGTCTTAGATAGATATTACCAAATTAGAATCAGTATTAACCATGTATACTGCTATACTAGGCTTTAACATTTCAACTCCACAATCAAAATGTCTCTTTGCAGGAAAAGATCCTATTCTCCAGATGGAAAAGAATCTCCAAGTGATAAGAAGTCCAAAACTGATGCTCAGAAGACTGAGAGTCCAGCTGAGGGTAAAGAACAAGAAGAGAAGTCGGGTGAGGATGGTGAGAAGGACACCAAGGATGACCAGACAGAACAGGAGCCCAGCATGCTTCTTGAATCTGAAGATGAACTGCTTGTTGATGAGGAAGAAGCTGCAGCACTACTAGAAAGTGGTAGTTCAGTGGGCGATGAGACCGATCTTGCTAATTTAGGGGATGTATCTTCTGATGGGAAAAAGGAGCCTTCAGATAAAGCTGTGAAAAAAGATCCAAGTGCTTCAGCAACATCCAAGAAAAAACTTAAAAAAGTAAGGTTTTATATTGGTATTTTAACTATAATACTAAATCAGATCAATTTTTCTTGTAGGTTTTTCTTTTTTTTCCAAACAGGGTTAGATAGATAGGTATCTCGGGTACAGTTCAAGATAAAAGTATTTAAAGAGGAAATTGCAATAAAAATATTTCTTTATAGCTGCAAAAAATGGTCAATTTTTTTTTAGATTTATTTATTATATGTAAGTACACTATAGCTGTCTTCAAACACCCCAGAAGAGTACATCAGATCTCATGGATGGCTGTGAGCCACCATGTGGTTGCTGGGATTTGAACTCAGGACCTCCTAAACAGTGCTCTTAACTGCTGAGCCAGCTCTCCAGCCCAAAAAAAGGTCAACGTGTAACAAAAGTACAAGAAAGATGTCAAACTACATAAACTCTTAATATTGTATATGTATTAAAATTCTGGTATTTTCAAGAAGCTATTAGCCATACTGGCATGCCCTTGTAATCTCAGCATTTTCATAGATTCAGAAATTAGAGGTTCAATGAAGTGAGACCCAGACAACTACTAAGAAAAAGGTATGAGTTTGAAGTTCACCAACTCAAGTACCTTTAACCATTTAAGTTATTTTTTGAGCACCAGATGTAGTATATGCATTTCCAGGAGTGAGGCTGAACCAACCATATCTCTAAGTACAAGATAGCCAGGAAAACAGAGATCCTTACTTAGAAAAACAAAACAATGCTTTTTAGGGCTGAAGAGGTGGCTCATAGTATAGCCCGGTGGTGGTGGAAAACAAAACCTAAAATTAAGGGTTTGGGGGTTTTGTTGTTGTTGTTGTTTGTTTTAGTTTATGTCATTTTGGGGGGTTTTTGGTCTTTTGAGATGGGTTTTCTCTTTGTAACCCCTGCTGACCTGAAACTTGCTGTGAGGATTAGGCTGACTTTGAAATTAGATTGCCTGCCTTTTTGCCTCCTAAGCTCTGGGGACAAAGGTGTGTACCATCACTTACCTAGTAATATTCAATATTTAATGGCTTTTAAGGGAATTACATTAGAAAATCAAGGCTAGAGATGATGTTTACTACCAGTGTGCTTACTTAGTGTTCACAAAGCTCTTGCGCTCATTCCCCAGTACCACATAAAAACTACACAGTACCTCACACCAAAATCCCACCACCCAGGGACAGACAAGCAGGATCAGAAATTTGAGGTCACCACAGGATACGTGAAACCTTGTCTCCGAAAAATAAAAGGTAGCTGGTGTCTAGCCTTCATATTGCTGAAGATATTAGTGTAGCCTTTAATCCCCGCACATGGGAGCAGGAGGCAGGCCAATCTCTGTGAGTTCAAGGACAGCCAGTTCTCAGTTTCACAGAGAAACCCTGTTTGAAAACAAAGAATGGACTGACTTTCTTTCTTTCTTTCTCTTTCTTTCTCTCTCTTTCTTCCTTTCTTTCTTTTAATATTTGTTTTATTAATGGTGCTGAGTATATAGAGCCTTGAGCATGACACCTCTTAAGCAGGCTTTGCCACTGAGTTGCACCGTCCGTGGAATATAAATACTCTTTTTAAATATTTAAAGTGATGTATTTTTAATTTTTGTGCATTTATGCTTTGACTGCATGTGTGTCTGTGAATGTGTCAGGTACCCTGGAGACTAGAGTTACAGTTTAGATCTGTCATTTGGGTCCTGGGAATTTAACCTATGTCCTATGGAAGAGCAGTCACCATTCAACCACTGAGCCATCTCCAGCCCCGTTATAAATATTCTCCAATGTTTTTTTCTTAGATGAGTCAGGCTTTTCATTTGATGACGTATGAGTGTTGGTGACCCTCCTATTATGTTGCTGAAGCTTGGTAAACTTGTTTCTCTATAGGGTTCTCTAAAGGCTGCACATTAAACACTTGACCACTGAGCAACAGCCATAAACGTTTATCTTTAATTTTATAACAAGTTAAAATTGGCCATAATTAGTACTTTTAAAAAAATATTTGTTTATTATTATATGTAACTACACTGTAGCTGTCTTGAGACATACCAGAAGAAGGTGTAAGATCTCGTTACGGATGGTTATAGCTGCTGGAATTTGAACTCAGGACCTTTGGAAGAGCAGTCTGCTCTATCTATCTATCTATCTATTTATCTATCTATCTATCTTTTTAATGTAAGTACGGTGTAGCTATCTTCAGACACTCCAGAAGAGGGTGTCTGATCTCGTGATGGATGGTTGTGAGCCGCCATGTGGTTGCTGGGATTTGAACTTTCAGAAGAGCAGTCTGTGCTCTTAACCACTGAGCCATCTCTCCAGCCCCTAAGTAGTACTCTTAAAATTAACCATCCTGCCATTCCATACACTATGGCCAGTAAACCTGTTTGTTTGTTTGTTTGTTTGTTTGTTTGTTTTTAAGACATTTAGTATAACAGAAAAACTATCTTCTTAAATCTTAAAGATTTAGAGTAAAACAAAAGCCGGGCGCAAGCCTTTAATCCCAGCACTTAGGAGGCAGAGGCAGGCGGATTTCTGAGTTCAAGGCCAACCTGGTCTACAGAGTGAGTTCCAGGACAGCCAGGGCTACACAGCGAAACCCTGTGTCAAAAAACCAAAAAAATAAAAAAAAGAAAGAAAAGGAAAGAAAGAAAGGAAGAAAGAAAAGAAAAGAAAAGAAAAGAAAGAAAAGGAAAGAGATTTATGGTGCTGAGGTTTTATACATGTTAGGAAAGTGTACTATATTTATATCTGATTACAAAAATGATGATGGTTTGGTTGAAATTAAGGTGGACAAGATTGAGGAACTTGATCAAGAAAATGAAGCTGCATTGGAAAATGGGATTAAAAATGAGGAAAATACAGAACCGGGTGCCGAATCTGCTGAGAATGCTGATGATCCAAACAAAGACACAAGTGAAAATGCAGATGGCCAAAATGATGAGAATAAGGAGGATTATACAATTCCCGATGAGTATAGAATCGGACCATATCAGCCTAATGTTCCTGTTGGTGAGCTTTAAAGATTTTTCTCGTCCCCTTTTCTGTTTCTCCCAACAAACTTATTAAAATAAGACTTAAAAGTTGATCTTATATAAGCTCTGATAGTGTATAAAGTTATATCCCCTGGTGAATTAATTTTATTTTTTTCTAACACTGTTCTATATTTTTTTTTGTGTCTCCTAATTTTGTATTATGTTACCATTCCCACTGTGTTCTCTCCTCATAATGGTTTCTAAAATAACACATTTCTTTTTGTTTTGTGTTTGTTATATATTCTTGTCTTTCATTTTAAGACTAAAGTTAGGTGGGATCTTGAATATCAGTTAAGTAAAACAAAAGGGTAATGTGATATTGTTGGTATTTTTAGTTTAGGCCATACTGGAATTCACACATGTTTTCTGATTCAAATTATATTGACAGGAAAAAAAGATTTGAGACTAAAATTTAAGTTTACTTAATTTGTAAGAATGTATGTTTGTGTTTCTAGGTATAGACTATGTGATACCTAAAACAGGGTTTTACTGTAAGCTGTGTTCACTCTTTTATACAAATGAAGAAGTTGCAAAGAATACTCATTGCAGCAGCCTTCCTCATTATCAGAAATTAAAGGTAAGGCTGAATATAAGAGGAGACTTGTGAAAACTAACAAACAATATACTTTACAGAAATAAGTGAGATACAATGTGTGTATGTCTCTGGACCCAGCATTATGCTTTCTCATTTTTCCAAAATTGCCTGGGCTTTAAGGAGTTTAGCGGTTTTTACAAACTTGAGTCTCTTTTCATTCAAATGGTTAAGCAAGGTTTAGTGTTGCCACATATTGAATATGCCTAATCTGCCAGTTAAAAATACTTCAACATGGGGCTGGAGAGAAGGCTCCAGTGGTTAAGAACACTTTCTGTTCTTCTAGAGGTTCTGAGTTCAGTTCCCAGCAACCACATGGTGGCTTACAACCATTTGTAGTGGGATTTTATGCCCTCTTCTGGTGTGTCTAAAGAGAGCCAAAGTGTACTCACATAAATTTTTTTAAAATATTAAAAAAGAAAAAACCTCCCAACAAAATACCACATCTAGCTTAGTAGCAAAAATAAATTGTTATCAGAATGTTGATATACTTAAAAATATTGTGCAGTTATATTTGGAAGATTAGGGAGGTGGCTCAGTTGTTAAACTGCTTGCTGTGAAAGCTCCCCAGAACTTGGGCAAATACTTGTAATTCTAGCTGTCAAAGATGGAAATGGAGGAGGCTGGTAGTAAAACCAGCTTTACCAGCAAGATTTGGGTTTGATTGAGAGGCCCTGCATTAGTGAATGAGGTTGTAGGCAATCAAAAAAGATTCCTGATAACCAATCATGTACTTAAAAATAAAATTACGTATAAGAGATATAGAGATACAGCTTAGTGGCAGAGTTCTTGGTAGCATGCATAAAGTTCTGACTTTGAAGCACTAAAAAGAAAGAAGTAGAAAAAAGATACAATTAACTACCTTTGGACTGGGTTTCATGGGGCCTCATCCAAATCTGAAAGCTCTAAAGCTTCTACTCCTAAGTGTTTCAAACAAGAGAAACTCTGCCTGTATAGCATTCAGTTATCTCAGCACGTTTTCTTTAACAACTGGTGGATAATTGGTAGCCTTGTATTTTAATGAATAATCTGTCCTTTGTTTTATCATTTTTTGTTGTTTACAAATGTATCTTTTTGTAATCTATGTTTCCTGACATTATGGTTATAAGAAAAGAAGGGTTATTTTCAGTACTAAGAACCATTTACTTTGGGCTATATGGCATCAAAACCAGTGTTGTTACCTAGAAGGGTACACTTTATGACTAAGTATTTCCTTCAGTATTGAGAGAAATGTATGAATCAGCTGCATTAAAAAGTCAGTAGACAGTTTATTTTCCTCAAATTGACACTTGACCTTTTTGACACTTAACTAGATGTTTTGTGGGGTTTTTTTCCTTCTGTTTTTTCGTTTGTTTGTTTGTTTTCATTTTCTTTTTAAGGATATAATGGCTTTTAACCCTCTCAATCTTCAATGACCAATCTTAAATATATTTTAACCAGAAACAAGCTGAAATCCTTTTAAAACATTCTTCATGTTCCCTTAGAATCTGTGTCAAGAAATTATACATTAGAGATCATAGGTGGTCCGTCACCTCTGTTGTAAATAAAGTCTTATTAGAGCACAGTCCATCATAGCCATGATCTTTCAAGTATTGTCTGGCTCTTTTAGGTCAGTGAAATTGTTAGAGCAAAGATAATCTAGCTGTTTCTTCCTATATGAATTCTCATTTCTAAAAGTTAGGGTTAATTGCACATTGAAATATCCATTTTCCACATTTGCCATTTTTTTTTCATGATTATTGTGTCCTGAGCCAGTTTAGTTTTGTATGTTAAGATTAACTCATTTGTAAAATATTAAAGTGTTAGCATTAAGTCCTTAAAGTTGGACTGGATGTTGTATTTTATAATTGATACATATTCTAGGTGTTTTTTAAAATTACTTAGTCTCTGTAATTCTTTTTCCCCCTTCAGAAATTTCTGAATAAATTGGCAGAAGAACGGAGGCAGAAGAAGGAAACTTAAGATGTACAAGAAGCTTAATTCAAAGAAAACGATGGTTCTTTGATTTTAATGTTAACCTTTTTTAAAATACAATACTGATAGTTAGAAAACTACTGTACACTTTTGTTTTAGTGGAAAATAATAGATGTCTGTTGTGTTTAAGTGTTATAGCAAAAAGTACACATACGGTTAAGTTAATGAAAATGTTTTTGTTTCATCCGAGTGACAACAGACAAAAGTACTTCCTAAAGATTGACTGTTGTAAGCTATGGAAAACAACTTGCACCACTAAGAGAAAGATAACATAGAACCATTCAGAAAAATGAAACTTAGTAGTTTGAGGCTTCAAAGAAATGTCAACTTCTGATTCCATTCAATAAAGAACAAAACCAATTGTATTTTTTTTTACTTTTCATCTGAAACATTCCACATTTTAATCTGAGCCTTGCAGACTTTTCATTTGACTTTGGAAGCTGTTTTGGTTGCATTGCATTTTTAGAGAACTTCATTCATGTGAGATTGGCCATTCAATTGCAGGTGCAGTTTTCTTTTAATGTCATGCTGTTTAGATGATAAGAAATATTAAGAATTGGCTTTAGATTTGTAATTTTTTTCTCTTGAGTTCCTGCTAGGTTTTATATTCTAGTAGTCAATGTTATTTCAGTGAAATGTAAAAATATTCCCGTTCTCTTTGACCAGTATTAATTTCTTGAGAACCTATTGCCTGTCACTTGAATCCTGTAGCTGTCATACATCTCTGGTATAAGCAACATTTGATTTTTGAAGTGTGTAAACCATCTATATTTTCAAGATGTAATTTTACATTTCTGCATTTCAAAACCAGTTTGGCCATAATTCTTGACGCACGCTTCTAATTCATGTACCTGCACATGTGACCTTTGTGAGCAGAAATTTGCATGTATAATCTGTGTTTACTTGTAACTCTCTGGTTATATACTGCTTATATCTGTGGATTCAAGTTACTGAAGTGAATACCAATAAAAAAAAAAAAAACTTAGGTCATGTTGATTGGTTGGTTAAACATGTTTGGATGTTAACCAAAATATTTGTCCGTTGTGGCTTTTTATTCACTGTTAAATTTTTATGCATGCTTTAACAAATTATTCTTAAGTCTATATTGGTGTTCTAAAAACTACTAAAGATTTTGGTTTAGAGCTGATGGACTTCTTGTTCTTGTTACATAACTAAAAATGAGACTTTTTCTTTAACCTTACAGTTTTAAATCTGAGGATAAAGAAATTGCAAAAGTTCAAATTCAGAGATATCTGTGCCTTTAACAATAGAATTAAAGTAGCATTGGAAAGATTCGTCTTGTCGCTGCTTCAAAATCAAGAAGGAATTTTTGCTGTGTTGAATAATCTGAAGACCCAAGAACAGCTTTAATTTAAATCGGTGACAAATAGTAATTGTCTTTCAAACACTCCGACAGTTGTATTTAAAATTATAATTTAAACATATTGTTGGGTAAAATTTTAGTAACATGCACAAAAAATCCTTGCTAATCTTTAGTTTTAGCTGTTACTAATTATATGCTTTTGTAAATTCTTTTTTCCTTTCTTTCTTGCTTTCTTTTTTCTAATCTAACAGCAACTAAAATAAATTGTGGATAGGGCCAGTCATGGTGGCATATATCTTTATTCCCAGCACTTGGGAGGCAGGGGCAGGTTTGCCTTGAGTTAAGAGAACCTCCTGGTCTATAGGGTTCCAGGCCACTTGTCTCAAATGCAAACAAATACGCAAAAAAAAAAAACCAAAAAACTGTATATAAAAATGAAAGCATGATATCCATCAGCATTGATAGTTTATGTTGTATGAACTATTGTGTGAATTTAGTAACTTGAGGAATACTTTGAACAGTTTTTCTTGATTTGTGGCTTTAAGAAATCGGGTTTTATCGAGGTGATGGTCGTATAGGCAGGTGTGTAGACCTGTGTGACTGAAAGTTCCAAAAAGGTAAGAGAGCAACCCTATCTTGGAAAACAAAAACAACCGAAAAAAGAAAAATGAAATCATGTCTACTTTGTTTTGGTTGTAGTTTTGATGGTGTTTAGTTCTTTTATTTTGTTTTGTAAATAAGCTGCTTGTGAGGAATCTGTAGCACGATTTTTTAGATTGTTTGAAACAGGGTTTCTTAGTATAACCTCAAACTGTCCTGGAATTGACTCTAGACCAGGCTGGCCTAGAACTCGCAGATGTCCAACCCAGTGCTGGGATTAAAGGCATGCCTACCACTGCCCAACTTGGCAATGGTTTTTTACTTTTGAGAAGCCCCATATGTCAAAAGTATACTCATAATGATCCCAGAACTCAAAATGCAGACAAGATCAGAAGTTTAAGGCCATCCTCTGGCAACAGAAGGAGTTGAGTGCAGTCTGGAATGCAGACCCTGTTTTGCTACTATTTAAATTAGAATCCTGCCCAAACTTCTGTATACCTGTTCACATGCCTGCTTTCCCCAGATGTAGTTCATGGCTATAAAATAATTGTTTATTTTTACACCTGTTACAATGTTGAACATAATTTCCTGGTGTTTCAGCCTTTAGTCTTATTATTTTACAAATGTAAGTGAAGGTTTTAAGAGATACCCTGAGTTTATTCTTTTTTTTTTTTTTTTTTTAAGATTTATTTATTTATTTATTTATTTATTTATTATATGTAAGTACACTGTAGCTGTCTTCAGATGCACCAGAAGAGGGCATCAGATCTCATTATGGGTGGTTGTGAGCCACCATGTGGTTGCTGGGATTTGAACTTCGGACCTTCGGAAGAGCAGTCGGGTGCTCTTACCCACTGAGCCATCTCACCAGCCCCCTGAGTTTATTCTATAATCCCTTTTTATTCAATGCTGGAAGTTTGAGTTTTCATAGTGTTCCTGTTGACATTTGTGTTACTTGTGTATCCCAGAAGTGAATTTTGTGCAGTAGATCAGCCCACTCTGGTACTCAAGAGAGTACAAAGTTAAGCTTCAGTCTGACCCCACCCAGCCTGAGCAGTGTAGATGGTCTGGGGGGTAAGAGGAATTTCTAGATATAGCATATGCCACTGACACTTTTGTATCTTATGTGAGAATATGGACACATGCACCTTTGTGGAGATCAGAGGAAAACTTTCTGGGATTATTTTTCTCCTGTTCATTCCCCAGATCAAACTCAAGTTGTCAAACTTATGTGGCAAATGTATTTAAGTGAGTAGTAACGGCCCTCTTAAGATTTATTTATTTTGCTTTTTTCAGGCAAGTTCTCACTAAGTAGCTGAAACTTACTGTGTAGACTGTGCTGACTTCCAAAGCAGAAGCCTGTGTCTGCCTCCCGAGTACTGAATTAAAGGCTTGCATGAGTATACCAGCCTTCTTTTAAGATTAGGGGGAGGGGGGATTTTCGGAGGGGAAATTAGGAAAGAAAATTTAAAAAAAAAAAAAAAGATTTTTAAGATTACTCATTATCCAGAAGGATGAGATTTCCTTTTTACCCTCCTTCTCCCTCCCATTTTTAATTATGAGTGTTTTGTAGTTCCAGTGCTAGGTGTTCAAAGGGCTTGTGAGTACTGAATAGAAGTACTCAACCACTGAGCTATATCCTCAACATTTTGAATGTTACTTTTTATGTTGATGTGACAAATGAGTGAGAGAATTGAGACATGTTTATATTGTTAAGCATTTTTCACAGTAAAGTTTTTGGAAGTTAAAATGTACAGACAGGATGGATGTAGAAGTGCATGCCTTCAATCAAGTGCTAGAAGGCAGAGGCAGGGGAATCCTTAAGCTTGAAGCCAGCCTGAACTACAGAGCCAGTTCCAGAGCTAAACAGAAACTTGACATTTGGAGAAGGATAAGGGGTTCTGGGCTGGTCTCTGGCTTTTAGAATCTATTATAGCTGGACCTTTCTCTTAAGATGAGTATAATCAACTGTAGTGTGGGAGTTCTAACCCAGGACTTTGTACACTCTGGGTAGGTAAGTGCAATACCTTTACAAGATTAGACTTATGATGTTGCAGAAGCATAGAGATTCCTACTGTGTAAGGATAGCTAGTTGGGTGATTTGGTTTTGGGGGGTTTTATTTGGGAGCTTTGTGGTTTTTGTTTGTTGTGTTGGGGATTGAACTCACTCCTCCAAGTAAGAGGTAGATTTGACTTGAACAAAATGCTGTGCCACTGTGTATGAAAAGTAAGGCCAGTTTGCTCAACTTGGCCAGGATTAAATCAGAAATGAAGATAACACTTGTAGTCCAAACTACTCAGATATCTCAAGTTACAGATGAAGAGCAATTTCAACAGCATAGTGAGAAAGAGAAAACTGTTTTTCAAGACAGTTTCTCTGTGTGGCTCTGGCTGTCCTGGAACTTGCTCTGTGGACCAGTCTGGCCTCTGCATCTGGAATGCTGGGGTCAAAGGCCAACGACACTACCACCCATCGAACATTTAAACGGAAGATTTTTTTTTTTTTGAATTTGTACTCTAAATTAGATTTGACTATAAATACAAGTTCCAAGCTGCTACTTACCTATGAAGTTAGGAATTGACCTCTATTTTAGATGTGTGTCCCAGACTGGAGGTATAGAGCTATCTTAAAAATTCTTGCTTAGCATGTTCAGTCCACAGCACTAGGAAACATGTTTGTGTCTTTGAGATCCACTTAAGTTGTAATGCCATGTGAACCCATGGAAGAGGTTGCAGTTCAAATACTTATTAATGTAATGATTTCTAATTTTCTGGTGATCATAGGTATCTGGCCCATTTTTAATCAGCAACTGAGCCAAGTCAAACTGGAGAAGTCAACTGTTTCATCTTTACAATATTGCACACATCATTAGTCATCACCTATCTATATTATTCAAATCTGTTATTCAAACTATGAATATCCATGTGTAAATCTCTTCTAGAAAAAAATGCTACAGAATTACCCATCACTTCAGTGACTAATGCTGACACATGCATTCAAAAGCTTCATTTAGGGGAGCATGAGTCACTCGGAAGGCTGTGAATGGGGACCATTACTAGAAATTTAGTAAGCCACCTATCAAGACCTTGTTTCCAAAAGATGCACTGAATAATGTTATCCTTAAGTTATTCAGAGATAGGCTTAGTAACTTCAGTGGTGGGGGTTTTAGGGTATATTGCCAAAATTCCACAGGATAAAAACACTTAGCTTTTTTTTTTTTTTTTAAAGATTTATTTATTTATTATATGTAAAGTACACTGTAGCTGTCTTCAGACGCACCAGAAGAGGGCATCGGATCTCATTACGGGTGGTTGTGAGCCACCATGTGGTTGCTGGGATTTGAACTTCGAGCAGTCGGGTGCTCTTACCCACTGAGCCATCTCACCAGCCCGACACTTAGCTTCTTATAACTGTTTTGAAACAAGGTTTTTGTTTGGGGTGTTTAGAGACCGGGGCCCTTGACTGGTTTGGAGCTCACTGTGTAACCTAGTCTAGCTTCAGCTCACAAACCTTTCTGTTTCTCATGACTATTGGGTTTAAAGGCATATTGACACCATCTTCGGGGTGGGGTGGGGTGGGGGGATTGTGTGGCTCAGGCCATCCGTAAGTAGCTGAGGATGTTAAACTTGATCTAAACTGATCATTCTGCTTTTACCTTCCCAAATGTTGGTGTGTGCCACCATGCCCAATTTTATTTAGTGCTGGGTATCAATCTCAAGGTTGAGAATGTGGTAGACAATCAACTATTTAATCCAGGCTTACATGTCTTAGGCACACATTGAACTACTAAGGTATACCTCTGGCTTTGAGACAGGTCTCACTAAATTGCCAAGTAGTGCTTAGTAACTCATGATCCTCTGCAGCCAGGTTTAGAGATTGAGCTCTAATAGAGTGCATGCTAAACAAACACTTTTTAAGATAACTTTTTGCCTTTTATTTTGGTCTTTTAAGTGTCAGAGTTGGTCTTGCATTTGCAGTGTAGCCCAAGTAGGTCTGAGTTTTGTGTTCTTTTGCCTCCAGAATAGCTGAGATTCTAGATATGTGCCACTAGGTTTGCCTTTTTAGGAGTGTTGGGGTTAGGTAGCCAAATGTGTGGTGCCTCTTGTCTATAATCTTACCCTCAAGAGACCAAGACAGAAGGATTGCCATGAGTTTAGAATGAGCATGGATTACAGGGGTTTTTTTCTCTTTTCAGGGGGGAAAATGGGACTATAGAGATGACTCAGAGTCAGTTCCCAGGACCCACGTGGATGGTCATAACCACCTTTTAAATCCAATTCAAATACTCAGGTACCCACACTGATGTGGCAAATATATAGACATATTTTGTTGTAAGTAGCTCCAATTGCAGAATATGTAAAAATGTCTTGGTTTCTGTTCTTTCTACCGTAGACTTGTTTTTCACTTATTTTCCAGGTTCCTCACTCTTTGGTTTTGAGGTGCACATCAACAACAGTTTGACTTGTTTTCTGAGGACCAAGGTTATAGTTGCAGACCACTACTATAGTCTGCTAGAGTCTATCAGCATCCTTTGGACAAATCATGACAGTCTCTCCTCTCAAAACTATATATATGCCTGCTCAGCAGCAACAAAGTCAAATTTTCCCTTACAGTTGGCTATGATTGTGGGACTTCAGCTTAGTGGTTTGTTCACTTGCTTGCAGGCTAGGGGTTAAGATGAGAACAGTTTAGTATGCAGTTCTTGTTTTTTTGGGGGGGCGGGTGGGGTGAGACAGGGTTTCTCTGTGAGCCCAGGCTGGCCTTGAACTCAGAAATCTGCCTGCCTCTGCCTCCCAAGTGCTGGGATTAAAGGTGTGTGCCACCAGAGTAACTGAACTATGTTAGATGACCCATGTTGATTTCTATGGGACTTTAAACTGGCTGGAAAGAAATGGGAAGGAGTAGTGCACACACACCCTGTCAACAAATTGGCCGAGGGTAAAAATGCAATTTGAAGGGTGGTGAAGACAAAAGGGAGTAAGTAGTGCATTCTTACTACCACGTGAATGTCACTGGTGCTAAGACCTTGCAAGCATGGAGCTGGTTGCAACTATTTACAAAAACAAAAGCCACCGAAGAATTTGGTTGTTTCAGTGAGTAATACAAATGATATTTTTTTTTAATTTTATGTATGTGAGTACACAGACACACCAAAAGAGGGCATCAGATCTCATTACAGATGGTAGTGAATGAACCACCATGTGGCTGCTGATAATTGAATTGAGGACCTCTGGAATAGCAGTCAGTGTTTCTAACTGCTGAGCCATCTCTCCAGTCCCAAATGCAGTTTTCTAAGGATTAAAATTTTATTTCTAAGTTCATATTTCTAGCATCAGAGGAAAGACATTTAATGGGGTTCATATGTTCTCTTAAAAATATACCCAGATAATTTTTCACACATCTTTACCTTGCTTAGTGTTACTAGACATGGATCTTAGAACTAACCAGTGGTGATAACATGGAAATGTGGGCTCACTATGCTGAGAGGTGGTAATAAGCTTAAAGGGTTAGAAATTGGGTTTGGTTGGTTGGTTTGCTATGGCATGTTTGGATATCAGATACAAGTCTGTGCAATTGTGCTCTCCTACTTTAATGTCCTAGGAGTGGAAGTCGGGTCACAAAGCTCACACTGCAAGCGTTTTTACCCACTAAGACATCTTGCTGGCCTTTTTTTCTTTTCCTTTGGACAAGATCTCTTGTCACAAAAGATAATCTTGCGTTCCTGCTTCTGCTTCCACTTAAGTGCTGAAATTGCTGGTGTGGAAATTCTTTTGTCTTGCGTCTTAAAGTTTCCTGTCTTGGTTTTAAAAGAGGCTCTGCAGGCTGCATAGGAACTACCCACTGGTATTTTGCCAGTGTGTGAATCGAGTGCTATATGCCCCTGAGTTTACTTTTTTGCTTATGTCAGGATCTCAATATGACATTAATGCATAGTTCTTTGTGTGTGGGTGGTGTGTTTAGTCATTTGGATGTACCTTTTGGTGTATATACTTGAAGACAGATACGCATACCTTAGTTCCCAGCTCCCATAGCCACAGAATCACATCAGTCTGGTGGGGCTGGCAAATGAGCCACACATACCTCAAAGAAGTCAACAGAACTAGAAAAACCCGTGGTAGGTCTTTGCAGAACACCTGAATAAGAGCCACCGACCTTCGGAGCCGCGTTCTCTCTTGCGCCCTCTATTGGCCTAGCTGGGAAGCAAAGACAGAATGGGTGGGCGGGGCCGGCGGTGACGGAAGTGAAGTCACTTCCGGGCAGGGGTGTTTGTTTGGACTGGAGAAGGGAGGCGGCGGGCAAAGCGCACGTCGAGCGGGGGAGCGGCGCTGCCTGTGGAGATCCGCGGAGGCCGACAGGATTCGTTGGCTACCGTCCCCGCTGCCGTGCACTGGGTGAGGGGTCCTGTCAGACGGACCGTTGTGAGGGCGTGACGACCCCAGCGGTCGAGAGGCCGCACTCGGAGAAGGCTAAAGGGGGTAAAAGGGCCGCCTAGGCTGTGGGCCTTCGAGTAGGCTTTGACCTCGGTTGTTCCTGGCCCATTTCTACGGAGTTTGAGGGATGAGCAGGCTCCATCTATCTCCGAAATGGCCGTCGTTCATTTTTCTCATTTCATTATGATTTCGATTGCACAGTCAGCCGTCTGTCCGGGTCTTTTGTGGCGCGCGAGTGTTGCCGGGATAGCACTTTCTTGCGTTCTTCAGTCAGTTGTTTCCCCCCTCCCCCCTGTTCTGTGCATTTTCCCCTGATCCCCGCTCCCCCCCACCTCCCCTTTGCCACTTGGGCAACAAAGCTCATTGTTTCTACCCACTCTGCGCTTGCGCGTCGCCACGCGCAGCCTCTACTGCTGCGCCTGCGCGTTTCTGCGGATGTTGGGTTTGGGGAGAAAAGGGACTGGCAGGCTGGCGGTGTCCCGGGGGAGCACTCTGTAACGGTCGAACGGCTTGTATCTTTTTCAACCTTTTCCATTTCTTCACCATTCCTTCCCCTTTATTTTAAGCTTTATCACGTCCTCCAGATAGGGTCCTTGTTCGGGGGCGCTGAAAACACACAAGCAAGGCTTTAGCTAGATAATAAGGCCCATTAATTCTTAGGATTTGATACTGGTCTTTTTACCCTTCGTTAATATATGCTTATTTTCCACCACTACTACCTCGGAGAAAGGAAAGAGGGGAGGATGGTAGGACTTCTGGTGAGGTTAATTTTTAAAAACGTTGCAGCAGCCTGAGATAATTTTCTAATGTGTGCTAAAAGGTTTGATTTATCTTACTTTACCTGACTTTGCAGCCCCAAACCCTACAACGAATTTGGTTTTCTGTTTTCTGACAACCTTTGACTCTCATTTCAGTGAACGTTCATTTTGCGTGTGCTGGCTGAGCGTTTCTTGTATCAAGGTAGCACGTTTTTCACTCGTTTCTTTGAGCAGTTGATAGGTGTTGGTTCATTAAGTAGCTCTGAAAATTCAGCTGTATGTTGTTTCAACTAGAAAAAAAGTCTATGCAAGGCCTTTAATGAGATCCAGTACTTATTGTTCTGTGTTTCTGGTTTGTGAATGATGGGATATTGAGAACACTCTTTTTGTTAGTTAATGACCTTGAACAAAACCATTACCACAAATATGTATCTCAAAGATAGGTAACTTTGAAAAAAAAATTATACCCTATTTATCTGTTTCTTTAGGGGATGGGGGGAATGGCGATTCACTGTAATGGTTAAAGGCTGTGCATATTGGTCCTTGAGAACTCAAACTGAGGTAGGTAATTTCTATCCTCTTTGGGACAGAGTAAGTTTATACCAGGATTTCCCTCCAGTAAGCAATAAATCTTATTCAGGCTTATCACTTTATAAGCTTAGATAGTGTTGTCTTCATTTTAATGGAAATTATACAATGTCTACTGCTTACAATTTTAATGGGTATTGTGGAAGATTGAAGGGAGTACAGCCACCTTTTGGACTTTCACATCTTTTTATAATTTATAAAGTATTTTCACATAACATCATGTGAACTGGAACAAGTTTTTTCTTACCTATTTTAAAGTTGAGAAAACAGGAACTTGACAGATTATTTGCAAGTATATGTCATTTAATAATGCTAGGCATTGTTCTAAGTACCTTTATAAATATTAATTAAACTATGTGTGGTGGCTGGATTCTGTGAAACTCAGCACTTCTGTGGTGAAATGTAATATGGTGGCAAACACCTTTGATCCTAGTATTCAGGAAGCAGAGACAGATCTCTGAGTTCAAGACCAACCATAGGTACATAGTGAGGTGGGGGGGTGGAACAGATACTTGAAATATGGCAAGCTCAACTAAAGGACTAGAAAAGTAATTTCTAGTTAAAATGACTTTAGAGTAGTGTTTTTGCTTTTGATTAAAATGATGAAGAATGGTGAGCCATCCTTCCTTTTACCAAATCGCCTTTAGAACATTAGAGATGAGTGTTATAAGCATTAGAGTTTTTAATTTTGTTTTGTTGTAGTGCAACAACTAACATGTCCAGCCCTTTGATAAATTGCTTCCTTAGTAGCTGGGCTTCTAGGGTCTTGTCGCCACACTGGCAGGTCCTAGCCTTTGGTTAGGATTATTCTTGTTTCACTCCTACAGGTATAAGACCTGTGATTTTTTTTTTTTTTTTAACTTGTACCTTCCTTTAGAGGCTTAATTGTTCTAAATGATTATCTGAGCTTGATTAAATCATGTTTATAATCCTAGCATTTAGGAGGTTGCGGCAGGAGAATTACCCCAAGTTTGAGGCCATCCTGAGTTACAGTGTGACTTTCTCAAAAAGAGTAAATACAGGAGGCAGAAGCAGGTGGGGTCTGTGAGTTTGAGACCAGGCTATTCTACATAGCAAGTTACAGATGAGCCAGGGAGACATTGTGGGCCTCTGTCTAAAAATAAGTAAACACCAGTGCTGCATTGCTGAAATCCCATCACTTGGGAGGCAGAGGCAGAGGTTCAAGAAGTTCAAGGCTGCTCTTGATTTACAAGATTCTGTTTGGTGAAAAAAGACTGAAGTTGTGGCTCAGCTGTTAAGAGTACTTTGCTCTTAACAGTCTTTTTTTTTTTAAAAGATACTTTTTAGGTTATGCCTCTGTGTGTGTGTGTGTGTGTGTGTGTGTGTTCGTGCATGTGCCTGCTACAAAGGTCAAAGTAGGATCCTGGAACCAGAGCTAACAATGGTTGTGAGCTACCATGTGAGTGCTAGGAACTGAAGCACTACAAGTGCTCTCAGCTGCTGAAGCACCTCTTCAGCCCTAGATACTTAAAATTATTACCCATTTTGCATGTGAAGAAGGTGAGACTCAGATTATATAACTTATTACACAACTAATAAGAATAAAACAGACTAATAATGATGAAACAGGTTTGTTGTTGTATAATCTTTTGAGCCAGGCTCACTATATAACCCTGGCTAGCCTGGATCTGCCTTTGTGTGCTAGGATCAAAGGCATACTCCATCCAGCACTGTCTACCTAGCCTGTAGCTACTTCTGCTTGCTTGCTTGCTCCCCCCCCTTTTTTTTTGAAAATAAGTCTTGGATATATACATAGTATATACTATGTATACTTGACTTTTTAAAAGATATTTTATGTATATGTATAATTATCTTATGTGTATGACTATGCTGTCTTCATCGGATCCCATTACAGATTGTTGTAGTTGCTGGGAATTGAACTCAGGACCTCTGGAAAAGCAGCCAGTGCTCTTAACTTATGAGCCATTTCTCCAGCCCGCACCCTCCCACCCCACTCCCCATCTCCCACCTAACCTTTTAAATTCCACATTCTCCCATTTCAGTCTCCCCAAAGTACTAAGGTAATTGGTGTGGTTCACCATGTCTGGCTCTTAGGACGCTCTTGTAGTTATATCCTTGTAGTGTCAAACATGATGACAGAAATTTAATGCTTCCCCAAAAGGACTAATGAAAATAGTTTTCTCTTGTGAATTTTGTTTTGATTTGAGACAAGGTCTTATTGCATATCCCAGGCTGGCCTAAAACTTAATATGGCCTCAAACTCAGGGCTTTTCTCCCTCAACTCCTTGAGTGCTAGAATAGGCATCACCTTGCTTGGTAGAATATTTATTTTATTTAACACCTGAAGAGACTGGTAGACTAATACATAAACTGTGCAGGCGGTTAGCGGGGGCTGGAGCTATGGCTCAGTGGTTAAGAACACTGACTGCTCTTCTGAAGGTCCTGAGTTCAAATCCCAGCAACCACATGGTGGCTCACAACCATCTGTAATGGGATCGGATGCCCTCTTCTGGTGTGTCTGAAGACAGCTACAGTGTACTCACATACATTAAATGAATAAATAAAAATAAGATCTGATGCTCTCTTCTGGTGCATCTGAAGACAGCAACAGTGTACTTAGGTATAATAATAAATAAATCTTTTTTTTAAAAAGTGCATGGGGGGCGAGGGGCATAGAGTGCACATAAAGCTAAGGAGTCACAGAAGAAAGGTTAATGCCTTTCAAGGCAAATTAATGAAACAGAAGATAATTCTATTTGAATTTTAGTGACAATTCTTAAGAGAGCTTACTAGTGGAGAAAGACAATAAAACCATATATTTTAAGTTTTAATAGAACTATAAAAGGACACTGCTGGAACATAGAATTTCAGGTAGGAACAAAGAGATCATAATCAAGTAACAATAAGCTCCTAACTTGTAGTGGTTGGCTGATTTCTAAGCAGTATTAATTGAAAAAAAATTAACAAAAGTCTAGTAAAATTTATAAATCTGGAGCTGGAGAGATGGCTCAGCTGTTAAGAGCATTGTCTGCTCTTCAGAGGTCCTGAGTGCAGTTCCCAGCAACCATATGGTGGCTCACAACCATCTGTAATGGGATCGGATGCCCTCTTCTGGTGTGTCTCGAGAGTGACAGTGTACTCACATAATGTGAATAAAAATCTTTAGGGCTGGGTGTGGTGGCGCACACCTTTAATCACAGCACTCAGGAGGCAGAGGCAGGCAAATTTCTGAGTTCCAGGCCAGCCTGGTCTACAAAGTGAGTTCCAGTACAGCCAGCCAGGGCTATACAGAGAAACCCTATCTCCAAAACAAACAAACAAAAAATTTTCTAAATCTAAATTTTAAAATACAGCCATCTTCTCTTCCCCTACCTCATGTAACACGGGAATAAGCTCTCTAAATCCCTGTTGGTTACTTGTTTTGTGGTGCTGGGGATTTAGAGCCCCGAAATAGGGAACCCTCTAACACTAGGCTATATTCCCAACCCAATGGACCTCCTCTTTCCTTTTTTCTTTATTTTTATTAAATAATAAAATTTCAAAACTTATGATAGCTGTTTCATCTTATGCAGACTAGCCTTGAACACATGCTATATCTGATCTTCCTGCTCTGCCTCTTTTTTGGGGGTGGGGGGGTGTTGAGACAGGGTTTCTCTGTATAGCCCTGGCTGTCCTGGAACTCAGAAATCCTCCTGCCTCTGCCTCCTGAGTGCTGGGATTAAAGGCGTGTGCCACCACGCCCAGCTACCGCTCTGCCTCTTGAGTAGCTAAGATTACAGGCATGAGGTACTTACAATGCCTGGCTATCTGTTCAGTATTCACAAGAGGGAAAAATTAATTTCCTGCAACAGTGAAGCCCTATTTCAATATAGATTATTGACTAGAAACACAAAAGTCTGAAAATTTGATTCAGACTAAAGTTCCTACTCAAATATGAATTCAACAGACATTTTTGAACATGCAGTTGTTTGAAAATATGTAAGTTCAGGCAATCTTTAGAAAAAATAATACTCTTAAATCTACGTTAGAACGAGGAGCTGGAGAGATAATTCTGGCTATCCTATAATGAGAAGAAAATAAAAAACAATCTACCTTCTAGGAGCCCTGCATCTTCAAGTCTTTTTTAGAAGTCCAGCTTCTCGTGGACTAGGAATGGATCCTGATTGCTGTTGGCAGTAATGATCCTGGCATCTTCTGTAGGAAGTGCTGCTCTTCCCTTGCTCCAAGGGCTATGTGAGTTGTTGCCAGGATTATGTCTCCAAAGAGGCATGCAGCAAGTGTAGTTTGTTGTGTTTCTCTGAGCCTACATATAAATAGAACAAGATATACAAATATCAGACTTTTTCTGTGTGCGCTTCTGTGACCCATTTCTTTTCTGTTAGATGTGAATGACAGTAAATTCATGTGCATTAAATTAATAGTAAAATTCAAATATATCAAATTAAGAGAAGATACTATAAGAAACAAGGATGAATGTCAAGCATGGTGAGGTTTGTAATGTCAGTTACTATGAAGGTCAGAAAGGAGAGGCTCTAGTTCACAGGCACCCTAATTTACAAAGACTTAAAGACCTAGAAATAGATGACTTGTGGTTTGGAGCACTCCTTAGTCTTGCAGAGGACCTGAGTTTAATTCCCAGCAGCTACATGATGGCTCCCAACTATCCTGTCTCCAATTCCAAAGGATCTGATGCCCTTTTCTGACCTCCACAGGCTCTGTAAGAGCTAGCAAGTCAATGGAAGAGTGCTTACCTAGCATAAATGAGGCCTTCAGTTTCATTCCCCAGTGCTACAAATAAAGGAAAATAAATGGTGAACAATGAACCTGGCAAAATAAAGATGGTAATATGAATTATTAAGTAGTCAAATTTTTGTTTCAAAGATACATACTAGGGCACGCGGGAGAACTGGCCCTGCCACTGGTCCACCCTGAGGTGCAGTCTGTACACAAACCCCAAACCCTTCTCCACCTTGGGCAGGCGGGAAAGGTAGTCCTGCCTCTTGCCAACTGCAGCATTGGATAAGCTAGCTGGGCCAGTGCTGGAGCTGGTGGGCTGACCAACTCAGCTAACATCCAGGCCCAGATCCAGGACTTTGAGTTAGGAGCTTTCATCTTCCCCATCTATGAACTGCTGGTGTTGGTCCTGCAGATCCAAAGTTGCAGGGTTTCCACAGAGCAACAACAGGATATAGGAGTCTATATTCCAATATCGATAGTGCAGCAGAAGCTGAGTGATTACTGTGAAGATTTGGAAGTAGACAAAGGGGTATATATACTATGTGACACACTACAACTTCAACAAGATGGTTTGGTGTGTGTGTGTGCTTATTTTGAGGGTAGGTTGCAAGAGCAGAAGACAGATAGGGAGTGACAGGGAGATGAGTGGGATTGGGGTACATGATGTGAAATTCACAAAGAATGAATAAAAAGTTAAAAACAAGGGGCTGGAGAGATGGCTCCAGTTAAGAGGATATACATCTCTTGCAGGCCACCAGAGTTGAGTTCTCAGCACTCATCAGGTGACTCACAATGCCTAAAAACTCCAGATCCAGGTGATTGCACTCTTCTGGCCTCTGTAGGCACCTGCACTTACACATGCACCTAATGAAAATACAAGAAAAAATCATGTATGCTAGCTGGTTGTGGTATTTGGGAGGCTGAGGCAGGAGGATCTTGAGATCAAGGGTAGCCTAGGTTATGTAAAGTAACCCTATCTAATTACTCTACTCTCAACAGAAGAACTGAGTGCATGCTTGGTAGTACAGGATTTACCTGGCTTGTGTTCTGATGCCCTGGGTGTAGTCCCCAGCACAAATAAAAGAAAAACAGTTTAACCCATAGGAAAATAACTAAGAAAATCATGGGTGAAATAATTTAATGGAATCTGAAAAGGTAAGAAAATTATACATGGAATTAGGATGGAAAATGTAAAATCAAACATCAGTCATCAAAAAGTTTTAAAAGGACTTCAAACAAACAGCTGGGCAGTGGTTGCAAACTCCTTTATTCCCCTACCACTTGAGAGGCAGAGGGAGGTGGATCTCTGAGAGTTTGAGGCCAGCCTGGTCTATGTATGGAGTTCCAAGACAGCTAGGACCACATAATGAGACTTTATCACCAGACAGTCAAATCCTCTATTTTTCTCCCTTAAATTTTGTTTCCAGACAGGTTTTCTCACTGTAGCTCTGACTGTCTTAGAACTTGTGTTTGTTTTGTTTTGGGAGATTCAAGGATTTTTCTTTGTAGTCCTCGATGTCCTGGAACTCAAAACCAGTCTGGGCTGGAGCTCACAGAGGCCCACTTGCCTCTACCTCCTGAGTGCTGGTATTAAAGGTGTGGGCCACACAAACCCTGTCTTTATTTTTTAAATTTATGTCTTGTGTGTAGGTGGGTATTCTGCCTTTAAGTATGCGTGTGCCACCGTATGTGTAGTGCCTAGGGAGTCAGAAGAGGGTATCTGGTCCCTGGGACTGGAGTTGTAATTGTGAGTTGCCCTGTGAGTGCTCAAACTAAAAAGACTTCCAGTGCTCGTAGCCACTGAGGCACATGGCCAACCCCGCCCTGGTTTTTTGGTTTTGTTTTTAAAGGAGATCTCACCAGGATGTATGGCTTTCTGACTATCCTAGACTGGCTGACAAACCCCAGGGATTTACCACCTCATTGCTGCCATGACAGCATATGCCACCACGTATGCCACCATGTTCGGCTTTTTATTTGGGTGCTGGGAGTGGAACTCAGGTCCTCATGCTCTCAATGACAATCACCTGGCTAGTTTTTTTGTTTGATTTTGGGATTTTGCTTATTTGAGTGAGGCTCTTGCTATATAACTGTGGCTGACCTGGCATTTGCTATGTAGCCCAGGCTGGCTATGAACTTATAGTAGCCCCTTGACTAAGCTTCCCAAGTGTTGAAATTATTATCTTGTTAGTTTTCAGTCAACGTCTCTAGAAGTGGTGGGACCTAGGAAAATGGAGTCAATAGAAGAGGCCAACTAAACTCTCATGCAATAGCCAGCTTTACTCAGAACCTCAGATGGGACCAAAATGTATGGGGGTTAAGAAAGCTCACCTGAGTAAGGTTCTCTTGAGTTGTTTATGCGATCACAAGAACAAGCCACGAATGTGTGAGTGTTCACATTGCATAAATTAATTTGTTTTCCCAGAAGCATATAAAGGATAGTTAAACATTTAATAATAGAATAACAGAGCCAGGCGTGGTGGCACACGCCTTTAATACCAGCACTTGGGAGGCAGGCAGATTTCTGAGTTCAAGGACAGCCAGGGCTACACAGAGAAACCCTGTCTCAAAAAACAACAACAAAAAAGCCAGAATAACAGAAACAAACAATAATGAATAATCTGAAGTAAATTCACTATCCTACACCTAGGCAGAGCATGAAATATTTTCCAAGAACAGTTCCAAGTTCTAAAGAAACTGAGGTCACAGGCTCTTGTTTTCTTGAAGTATGCTCCCAAGCACTTAGAATTGTCATCTGACTCCATCCCTGGGCATGTGGAGTCATACACTTCGTGTTCTTAAGTATAGATAACTTCTAGGAGATAGAATTGCTGGACCAATGATAGTCATTGTTTAGACTACTAAGGGCCTGCCTTAATGTTTTACAGAGCAGTTGGTGACATATTACTTTCCCACCCTCGATGAGTGAGGTTCTGGTTTCTCTACATTCTTATTTAGACTTACTGTAACTCTCCTAGAGGGTGTGGCCTGGTGTCTTACTGTGACTTTGGTTTGTATTTCTCGAATGGATCTTAGATTTACTGCTGCTTGTAGGCTTTTTTTTTTTTTAAATAAAGAATTGTGTAGCTCTGGTAGGCCTCGACTCAGCAGAGGAAATCTCTTCCTTTGTTTCCTTAGTTCTGGAGTTAAGGTGTGAGCTTTGTGAACCATCTGTGTGTTTTATATATCGGTCTATCTTTATTCAAATCCTTTGCCTATTTGTATTTGATGGGGGTTAAAATATATTTTAATGAAATGTCCATCTGTCTCTCCCCTGCACCATGGTACTTGAGAATGAACACAGGGCCTCATACCACCACCACCACCCACCTACCCCTGCCAAGACAGAGTAGCCCTGGCTGTCCTGGAACTCATTCTGTAGACCAGGGTGAACTCAAACTCAGAGATCTTCCAGCCTCTGCCTTCCAAGTGCTAGGGTTAAAGGTGTGCACTACCACCTGAGTGCTCTGCCACTGAGTATCCTCAACCAGCCCAAAAGGGTGTAAGACAGCATCCCACATAGTCAGGCCTCAACCTCTCCAGTGCTGGGATGGATCATAAGTGTGTGACACCATGTCTATGTGACATGTTCTCATCTTGGAAATCTTTGTTGCAGCTTCAGGATTTTGATTCTTTTTAATTTTGTTTTCATTCTTGGAATATTCTTGTGATTGTGTGTGCTTTTTCTAATCCAAACATCTTTCTAGTATCCTTTTTCAAATGTGCTGTCTTTGTACTTTCTATTCAGTGAACAATATATTTCATAAGGTTGCTGTAGATCCCCAGCATCTCTTTTCATAATTTTTGGTATATGGAGGTGAATACTCTTTCTAGAATTTTTTGAGACTGAGTCTCACTGTGCCTCCCTGACTAGCCTGGAGCTGCTGTATAGACCAAACTGGCCTCCAAGTCACAGAAATCCACCTGCCTCTGCTTCCTGAGAGCTGGAAGTAAAGGTATGTACTACAATGCTGGGCTAGAACTCTTCTTGATTTGGTAAACTTATGGCAAACCTAATCTGTATCTACAATAAAGCCCGTAGCGTTGTCAGACTGTCTCTGTCCCATACCCTTTGAATTGCTAAGTGCCTAACAATTGTTTTTATTAAAGTCAACATAAACTAATGTCCAACTGATCTTCTTTGCCCATTTTTAAATTGGGTTGTCTTTTTTTTTTTTTTTTTTTTTTTTTCTTTCCCTGAGACTGGATTTCCCTGGCTGTCCTGAAACACTCTATAGACCAGGCTGGTTCAAACTCGGAAATCCACCTGGCTCTGCCTCCCAAATGCTAGGATTAAAGGCCTATGCCACCACCATCTGGCACCTTTTTTTGCAATTTCAAACTTAACTAGTAAGATAGTAAAGAATCTGAAAGTCAATGTTTTAATTTTTAGCATTAGACTCTTCATCCAGAGTGTTGGAATTAAACACTTGTACCACCAACCTGGCTAGCCTAATTTTTATAGGTAATTATGTTACTTTAAGTTATTTACTGTTGTAGATTGTGAGAAACTATCAAATGTGAGCAAATGACTGTGTTGTCTTTGGAATAAAGGAACTACTGACAGACCTTAAGCCCTAAGCATGTTAGTAAGCATACTTAGGTATTAAATGTTATAGTTAACACTAATTATAATGCACATAATACCACCTCTAGTCTCAACTAAAGTCAGAAGGCTAGTATATTTGCCAAATTCTAATTGAGAGTGTACATTTATTAAATTTTCTAGGGTGTATGACAGCATACATCACAGTGTGCGAGTGGAAGTCAGAGGACAGCCAGGACAGTCCAAAAGCCTTTCTGGCCTGAAGTATGTTATATAGTGATGCTTCCTCAACTAAATGGAAAACAACCCACTCAGGAAAATCATCCTCTGATCTCTATATACACGTGCCTGCACTCAAGCAAAACAAAACCCCCTCCCCACACCCCCCCCTCCACAAACAGTGTTTCTCTTTGCAGCCCTAACTGTCCTGAAACTCATTCTGTAGACCAGGCTAGCTTCGAATTCAGAGATATGCCTGCTTCTGCCTCCTAAGTGCTGGGATTAAAAGCCTACACCACTACCACCAGACTTTCAAACATAAAATTCATGAGTTTGTTTTAGTTCTGGGCCATAACTGAAATCAAGTTTTTTGTTGTTTTGTTTGGTTTGGTTTTTTTGTTTTGTTTTGTTTTTTCTAGACAGGGTTTCTCTGTATAGCCTCAGCTGTCCTGGAACTCACTTTGTAGACCAGACTGGCCTCGAACTCAGAAATCCTCCTTCCTCTGCCTCCCGAGTGCCAGAATTAAAGGCGTGTGCCACAAATGCCTGGCTTGAAATCAAGTTTTAAAGAATTTTCTGGCTAGGCATAGTGGCACACACCTTTAATCCCAACACTTGGAGGCAGAGGCAGGTGGATCTCTTATGTTTAAGGACAGCCTAGTCTACATAGTTCCAGGGAAACCAGAGAGCTACATAGTGATATTGTATATCAAAAAACCAAAAATGAAATTATTTTTAGTGTTGGGACCAAGAAGATGGCTCAGTGGATTAGGGCATTTGCCTGCAAACCTTACTGAGTTTGAGTCCCACATAGTCCCACAAAGAAAGCACCAACTTGGATAGATTGTTTACTAGTTTCCACACAACATCCCATACGTCTATATCTCAAACCTGATATATGTAATACTTTTTCTTTTTGTTGAAACAGGGTCACACTATATTGCACTAGCTGTGCTTGAACTCCATATGTAGGCCAGGCTGGCCTAGAATTCACAGATATCTATTCACCTGCCTCTGCTTCTGAGAACTGACACAAACAGTAGTGGCAACCAGACCTCTGGCTCTCATACATGTCCATGTCCTCACACAAACACTAAAATTATCCTACATCTATACCTCAAATTTAGCCCTCAGCTATTTCTTAAAGTCGCTTTGGAAAAAGAAAGAATCTTTCCAACTAATGTGCCTCTAACACCTGACGGTTAACAAGTGTGCTCATTAAGATTGTATTCTACTTTAAAGGTTAAAAACGACAACGAGCACCAACCATGAAAGATCCAAGTCGCAGCAGTACTAGCCCAAGCATCATCAATGACGATGTGATTATTAACGGTCATTCTCATGAAGAGGATAATCCATTTGCAGAGTACATGTGGATGGAAAATGAAGAGGAATTCAACAGACAAGTTAGTTCTGTATACAGACATGTTTCTTTTCATGGCTTTATATCTCAAATATGTACTTGGCACTGAACTGTGTGTCCTTTATGTGCACTAAGGATTTATGTGCTACCACTCCTATTTTATTTGGCTGCTAATTACTGCCAGGCTAAACTGCTCATTGAAATTACTTGGGCAGCTTGTTTCAGGGTCCCACCCTAAAGATTGATTCAGAAGAGTAGGGTGGAGCCTGGGAAACTGAAAAGAGCTCCCAGATAGTTTCAGTTTGGAAACCAGTGTTTGAACCAATCACATCTCTATTACAATCCAAATCCAAAAATATTTAGGAAACTAGGACAGACAGACCACAGATGTCCTGGTTCAAAATTATCTGCTTTTCACTAGAGCCTCAACCTTTTTTGTTGGGGGGGGGTGTTTATTAAGATTTATTTATTTTATTTATATGAGTACACTGTAGCTGTCTTCAGACACACAGAAGAGGGCTTCGGGTCCCCATTATAGATGGTTGTGAGCCACCATGTGGTTGCTGGGAATTGAACTTAGGACCTCTGAAAGAGCAGTGAGTGCTCTTAACCACTGAGCCATCTCTCCAGCCTCATTAAGCCTCAGTCCTAATCAGCCTGAAAAATCGGCTACTGCCCCACTGTAGAGAGCTCTGATAAATTGATAGATGTCATCTTTTATTCCCATGTTTCTACTGTCAATCATTTTCTCATTCCCAATCCTGATCATGCTTTTTGCGGTTAGTAGTTAGCCCAACTTCTCTGCATCCCTTAATGGACATTCCAGAGTAAAACAGTTCAGTCTTGTTTCTGTGAGAGTCAATTGAAGGTGGGGTCTTTTGGAGGAGGGGTTGTTATTACATTAGAAAAAGTTATTTTGTTGTTTATTTTTAAGGCAGGATATCTCACCCTGTAGCCCAGACTGAATAGAATACATTATATAGACTAGTCTGGCCTGGGACACATGGAGAACACCTGGCAGTCGCTGCCTCTACCTCCCAAATGCTAGAATTAAAGGCATGAGCTATTAAGCCTGAGTTTTAGATTGTTTTTATTATTTATGTGTGTGCAAGTTCCCACAAAGGCCAGTAGAGGGCATTGGGTCACCTAGAGCTGGAATGAGAGGTAATCCGTGAGCTGCCCAGTGTGGGTGTAGCTCTGCATTAACAGCAAGCACTCTTTACTATTGAGCCCTTTCTTCAACCTCTTTAGGGGGATGTGGGTGTGTGGATGTCTGTCATCTGTCTTGTCTGTCTGTCTTTGCTTTGAGAGTTGACCATGTCTCCATCATACTGAAATCAGTTGAGGGGTTTTGAGCTGTTTTTAATCTCTACTTTTTAGAGATTTTCTTAGTCTTTATGGAGGTTGGATTGAGGCCTGGATATTTTAAGACTTCATGGGTAATTCTGAAAAATTCCTCAAAGAAATCATCCATTACTTTTTACTTTGCTACTCTCAATAGAGAAAACCGTCTGTAGAGACAAGTAGAGACTTGGAATAGCCCTAAACAGATGTTGCTAGGTTTTTATGGTAGTTCTGGGCTTTTTTTTCCTGTAGTACAGAGGCAGGGAGAAGAGTTTTTAGGCTTTACATTTTGTTGTTAGGAGATCAGACCCAAGACTTCCTGCATCAGTGAGAACTGTATCAATGAGTCACACTCCCGGCTCAGACATGGGGTTTATGTGGATGTGAGCGCCACACATTTCAGCCTCCAGAGTCCTGGGGTTACAGCTGTGCCTGGCTGTTAAAGAGAACATTTGAGGAGGCTGGAGAGATGGCTCAGTGGTTAAGAGCACCGACTGCTTTTCCGAAGGTCCTGAGTTCAAATCCCAGCAACCACATGGTGGCTCACAACCATCTGTAATGAGATCTGATGCCCTCTTCTGGTGTGTCTGAAGACAGCTACAGTGTGCTTAGATATAATAATAAATAAATCTTAAAAAAAAAAGAGAGAGAGAGAACATTTGAGAGACAAACTCATCAGACTGTGTCACCGGCTGCCCTAGAATTTGTGGTAATCATTTTATCTTATTCTTCAAGTGTGGAGATGATGGTTTTAAACCACACAGCCAGGCACGTTACGGTTTAATTTGGTTCTGTTCTGCTAAGACAGAGTCTCACTGTATAGCCTTGGCTGGCCTTAGACTTTCAGATACCTCCTGCCTGCCTCCTGGGTTTTGGGATTAAAGGCATGCACTACCTTACCTGGCCCTTACATTATGATTTCAGATGGCATAGTTTAAGATATTTTAAGCCGTATGCTATAATAAACCTCTTTTGTTATAAATCTAGATAGAAGAGGAGTTGTGGGAAGAAGAATTTATTGAACGCTGTTTCCAAGAAATGCTGGAAGAGGAAGAAGAACATGAATGGTTTATTCCAGCTCGAGATCTCCCACAAACTATGGACCAAATCCAAGACCAGTTTAATGACCTTGTTATCAGTGATGGCTCTTCTCTGGAAGATCTTGTGGTAAAAAGCCATTTCTCATCTTTTTCTTTTTTTAGACCCTACCTCATCTCCCTTAAGTGAAAAATCAACCTGCTTTCTCTTTAAGATGTTTTAGAGCTGGGCGTGGTGGCGCACGCCTTTAATCCCAGCACTTGGGAGGCAGAGGCAGGTGGATTTCTGAGTTCAAGGCCAGCCTGGTCTACAAAGTGAGTGCCAGGACAGCCAGGGCTACACAGAGAAACCCTGTCTCAAAAAAAAGAAAAATCTAAGATCTCCTGATTGAGTTTCTTTGAGATACATTTATAAGCTCTTGGCAGAAAAAGAATATAAACCTAGGTTCATATTCTTATTTCTCAGTCTTGTCACTGGTAATGTGCTTGTAATAAAATTTTACATCATTGCTAATGTAGAACTTGAGGAGCCCTTTTTTTTATTTTAAGATTTATTTATTTTATGTATATGAGTACATTGTAGATGTCTTCAGACACACCAGAAGAGGGCATCAGATTCAGTTACAGATGGTTGTGAGCCACCATGTGGTTACTGAGATTTGAACTCAGGACCTCTGGAAGAGCAGTTGGTGCTTTTAACCATTGAGCCATCTCTCCAGCCCCAGGGAATCTTTTTACTAAAATTAAGATAAAAGATTTTTTTTGCTTGATGTAGTTGGTGGGTAGTTGAAACAGAGTTTCACTCTAGTTCAAACCTGCAACTCAATGCCTTGATTAGCCTCAATCATGAGCAATCCTCTTCCCCACACTGCTGAGACCTAGAATTCGTAGCTTCTGTTTATTATGGATTAGTTTACTAAGCTGTTCATCATAATCACCTAAACTTGAATACTCAGTTTAAGCATCCCAAAGTATACTTTACAGTTCTCCTCCACATCAAGCTTTTGAAAAACATTCTGCTGCTAAAAAACAATACAGAAAACACCAGAATCCACATTGTGGCAGACCCTTTGCAGTAAATGACTGTGACTGAACTGAATAGGTGTCTGATCTGGTCTCTTGGGACATATTTGCCTACTGCTACTTTAGTCATTTCACATACTACTAGTGCTTTGAATAAAGGCTTAATGTATAGACTAGATTTGCATAAATCCATAACACAGAAACTGAATTGCTTGACTCAAACTTTTCGAGATTACTTTAATTCATTTTTAGACTTCTCTAGTTTCCAGAAGATTACATATTCAAGAATTCTGCCCTTTTTTTGTTTTTGATTGTTTTTATTTTTATTTTTTTATTTTTTTTAAAGATTTATTTATTTATTATATGTAAGTACACCCACCGTAGCTGTCCTCAGACACACCAGACGAGGGCATCAGATCTCATTTCGGGTGGTTGTGAGTCACCATGTGGTTGCTGGGATTTGAACTCTGGACCTTCGGAAGAGCAGTCGGGTGCTCTTACCCACTGAGCCATCTCACCAGCCCTGTTTTTATTTTTTTAACAATTAAACCATGCTTGCTTTTCTTACTTTTTGGTTTTTTTGAGACAGGATTTCTCTGTGTAGCCCTGGCTGTCCTGGAACTCACTCTGTAGACCAGGATGGCCTCAAACTCAGAAATCCACCTGCCTCTGCCTCTGCCTCCACAGAGTGCCAGGAGCCACCACTGCCCGGCACTTTTTCTTTCTTTTAAGGGTTTTTATTTCTGTATATTTAATGTTGAAGGTCAAGCCCAGGCCTAGAACATTCTAAATAGACATTTTAATCACTGAGCTAGTCTGAAAGTATAGATTTATTTCCCCTATGTGAAGGGAGAACACTTATCTAAACTTTTTTAAATTATTGGTCCAGTATGTCATTTAATATTATGTTTTGGTCTTAAAATACATGGCATTGGAATTCAGGGGTGTGTTTGTTTGTTTGGTTTGGTTTTGGTTTTTTGTTTTTTAATCTTCCTGTCTTCATCTACCCCTGGAATATCTCCAGGTTTCTTTTTTATCAACACTCAGCATAGAGGATCTTCAGTTCTTCTTCTTTATATTGACTTCATGTTTAGGGAAGTGGAAATGAGACAGAGGAATGCAGTCCAGGTCTCTTAGAGTACTTGGAGACTTGGGCTGACATGGAAACAGAGTCACAGAGAGGGTGATCTGTTCAAGCTTCCATGGGAATTTTGAATAGGTAGAGCTGAGATCTCCAACTCAGGTCTTCTGTCTCCTATGTAGTTTTCTTTTCCTGTTACACACAGTGCCTCCTATGGGAATTAGAAAACAGCAGTTGTAGAGAGATAACCCCCAAGTTTTCAGTGAAAATCTTAAATAAAATTCCCTAATAGCCAACAATGCCCCAGTTAATCAGACTGAGAACATGTATTTAACATGTTTGGAAGTATTTTCAGAGCATCAGGCACACTTGGAAAAAGAAAATACCTTATTTCATGCTATTTCTTATAGCTTAAGTGAGGTTAGTGCGTTTCTTGTTATACTTAATAGGATGTAGAGGCTAGGAGGTGCAGACCTTCAGTCCCAGCACTTAGGAGGCACATTGGCTGGTGGGTCTCCGTGAGTTTGTGGCCAGCCAGATGACATTCTTTCTCTGCCATGAGTTTGGGGGTAGGAAGAACCTTAGATAGAGTTCAACCTTTTGTATTTTTCTGGGAGATAATTTTTACATAAAGGTCTAGGTTGAATACTTCTGAGAAATCACAGTCATCTGTAATGAACTTGCTTTTTCTTTTCTTTTTCTTTTAATATATGATTTTTCAGGTCAAGAGCAATCTGAATCCCAATGCAAAGGAGTTTGTTCCTGGGGTGAAGTACTGACATGTCTGAGCAGCCGGCCGCTTTTGGTGGATGTAGCACAGTTTCCACACTGGGAAGGCAGTGTTAGAAGACTCCATTGTAAAAGCTCTCGTCACTGTGTTACACTTACGCATTGCCAAAGTTTTTGTTAGTCTTGCATGCTTAATAAAAGTGCTGAGACTGTTACTAAGTAAGGAGCTGTCACACAATTACTGAAAGTAGAATTGGCCACGTGGCTTAATGTAAAGACAGCAATGGGAGAAGCACCAGTCAACTGTGACAAAGAACCAAATTAAATCACCTCCAAATCTCATTGAATTGTCTGTCTTTGAGGCTAAACTGGTCCCTTAAGGGTTAGTTGACACGTTTTAATGTCTACACTTTGTATAAATTTAAATTAGGTTCTGATTGTTAAACAGATTTCTCAGTTGCATTTGTCCATCAAAAATAACCTCTTCTGGAGAAAATCTGTTAAATTTTGAAGTAAGTAATTTCACAAGAATGTCTTTGAGGTTACAAGGTGATGGTCAGATAGGAGCTAGTCTGGCTTTTGCCTGGTGTATTATCATGTTAGGAATACTGAGTTCTCCCAGTGTTAATCTTGAGGAAATACAGTTTGAGGCTTGCATCTTCTGAAGATTGATTGCATCATCGCCATCATGTGTGAAGTCTAACACAGGACCCACACCAGCCCATAATCCAACTGAAGCACTCAAAAGACGGTAGCATGACTCTGGTGCTCTTCCTTGCTTTGTTAACCATCATGACTATAGTCTGCAGCACAACTTTTCTTTTAACAAAGCTAGAACAGTTTTGGCTTCTTAAACTTCATATTTGAGTAGGTTAAGCTGCCATACGTGTTCAGTGTGAATAGTGTTTAAGTTGAAAATATTGTAAAAAAATTATATTTTTTCAAAAATATTTAAAAAAAAATAAATGATAGTAGAACCGAGCTGGTGCTTGTGTTATTGGTGCAGACAACAGACTCCAGCGTTGGTGCTCGCCTAGTGTGGGCACTGGGCAGCCCTGTGTGTGAGGTGTGCTGACAGGAAGGTGTACTCCAGTCCACAGTAGCCAAGCAGGTGTCTGTCAAGTGTTTGACTTGCCCTTGCCCAAGACTGCACTGTCAGCAATCTTAGCCAGCCATGGTAGAAAGCTGTGGTTGGTCTGGGGATATCTGTTAATGGCGGAGCACTTGCTTAGTATGTGCAGCAGCATAAATGTTTCTTGATGTGCTAGAGCTGCAGGCCATGTAGCCATTTATTGTATTTGAGAACAGTGTATTGCTAAATAGCCAAGGCCAGCTTTGAACTTAGGATCCTCCTACCTCAAGTTCCTGGGTGCTGGGACTGCCTTGCTCTTTTGTATGGTTATTTCTGGCTCATTCTTTCTGAAAAGCTTTTAAGGTGTTCATTTGGTTTGGCTTGGTTTTTGTCCGTGGTGCTAGAGGTTGAACTTCAGCTATTTTCTGCATGCTAACCAACCACTGTTCTGGTCAACTTCATCCAGGAAGGGTCTTTTGTTTGTTTTGTTTCGTTTTTCCAAGTCCAGGTTTTTCTATGTACTTCTCACGGTCCTGGAACTTGTTCTATAGTCCAGGCTGGCCTTGATTATATGCCTCTGCTGGGATTATGCCACCATGTGCTGCCAAAAGTCTTTTTACTTTTTAAAAACAGTTACCTTAAACTAATGAAGAAGCAAGTGTTTTCATTTTCTTTTTTTATTATTAGATAAGTGACTATTGTCTGCAGGTATGTCTGTGTATCCCTTTCAAGCCTGGTAGCCAGAGAGGCCAGAACAGGATATCGGAGCCCCTAGGATTGGAGTTTCAGACAACTGTGAGCTGCCACATAGGTGCCGGGAATTGAACCAAGGTCCTCTGGAAGGTCCTGTTCCTGGTTTTTGGTTTGGTTTGGTTTTTGAAACAAGGTCTCCATAGCACTGGCTGTCCTGGAGCTTACTGTGTAGGGCGGGCTGGCTTCACATCACAGAAATCTGCCTGCCTCTGCCTCCCAAGTCCTGGGATTAAATGTGTGCCACTACACCTGGCCACAGGCAAGTTTTTTAAGAAACTCTAGAAAAGACAGGCATGCTTGGCACTTGGGGGTTGGGAGATAACACTTTCAGTCCTTTTGTTCTCTAACTGCTCAGTATCAAGTGTGCAAGGGGTACTACTCAAGCTAGCTTCGATCTCATGCCTGACTCCTTAGAGCAGGCATTAACAGGGTTAAGCCACCACTCACAACTTTCACTAGAATGTTTCTTGTTTGAGAGGGAAAATATTTGAATTAACTAGAGCCAAGTGTCTCCATTATAGGCAAAACTAGGATTTAGAGCTGCCCACATGTTTTGAAGCTTAAAGATAAATGATTACCCCCTTATAGGCTTGTATTAGCAGGTTTCTGGTAACTGAACTGTAAGTGATTGAAATTTTATGACTACTAACATTGAAACAAAATAACATGTAGAAGGATCTCTCCTGTTTATGGCACTGCTGGTGTTTCCAACCTTTCCAGTCTCAAAGATATTACTTAGGTATGGTAATGGTAATACACACCTATAATTCCTTCGTTTGAAGGGCTGGAGAGATGGCTCAGTAGATAAGAGCACTTGTTGCTCTGGCAAAGGGCTCGGGTTTGGTTTTCTAATACCCACATGGTGGTTCACAGCCATCCAGAGGATCCTGTGCTTTCCTGTGACCTCTGTGGGCACCAGACAAGCACATGATGTGCACTAATGTACATAGAATACATACTTTTTAGTTCCTTCACTTTGAGAGAGTCTATGAATAGAAGGATCATGAATTGGCGAAGGGTGAGCTGATTGTGCTAATGCCAGTACTTGAGAAGCATGCATGCATGCATACACAGAGAGATCAGGCTGGCAGTGACTGCTCTTAGACTCTAGTTGGTCTAGATGTTGCCTGTATCTGGTAGGATTGATAATCCCGCTTACTTGTGACCATCTATGGCTCTCACTGTAACATGGCTAAGAAATTCTACCCAGATCCAAAGGACTTTTTACCCTGCCTAATCTCCCCTTGAAGAAACTTGTAACCGATTACAAAAATGCTAGTTTGATTTTTTTTTTTTCTTTTTGTTTAAACAGATGTTTGATTATTCAACCTCCCACAAGAACCATATCATGTCCTACCTTTCATTGAGGTGGCTTCAGACCTTGGTACACACAGACCCAGTTTCTATATTGTCTGGAGTGTCTTCTAGAACTGGAGGCTGATTTTGTGTCTTTTTAGAAAATCCTCTGAAGACTGGGCAGATGGGGATGTATCTGAAAAAGGTGGTCCTTTTTACCATGCCCATCCCAAAGGGGAAATCGTAGCTCTTGAGACTGGCTGACGTCTCACTGTTGGCGTGGGCTCCAGCCTTCCACTGTATCAGGCCTCTTTCCTCTGGGCTCCCTGCAAGAGGACAGTGAGGTCATCTAGGAGGATAAAACCCTGTTATCTTTCCTGCACATAGCCAGTCCTAAGGCATGTTTCTAGAATCAAGTATGAATTTGCCTAGTCAGAATGGAGCCCAGGGCAGTTTTGCCTGCTAGATAAGCACTCTACCACTCTGCATGCCTTACTTGCCAGAGCTCTGAGAAACCTTAAAAGATTAATACTACTTAACTGTAGCATCAAGTCCTGTGCTAAATAATTTCATTATTTCTGAACACCCCTGGGAGGTGCATAGGCACAAAATTTTAAGGTGAAGAAACAAGCTAAGTCATTTTACACTGTCTGTCTGAATATGGGGCTAGTGTGTGGTTGCTTCATGGGACCTAGATAGTGCCCAGGCTGTACCTCTGAATAGGGTACGTTTTTAAATTTTTTTTATCACATTTATTGTTTATGTAGAATTTATGGAACCATGAGAGTGAGGAGGTCTTAGGATAAGCACAGGAAGTAGGTTCTCTTGCTCCATCATATGGGCCCTGGGCATTGAACTCCGACCAGGTTCAGCAAGTACCTTTTCCTGCCGAGTTATCCGACCTGCCTGAGGACATAGACCTTGAAATACTTTATCAGTGTTAGGATTCATTATTACAGTTCTAAATTTGGGGCATAAACCATTTTTATAGCATGGATGAAAGCCAGGCTAAGCAAGAGATCTTTGGTGGGGTAGGGATGTACCTCTGGAGAGGAGTCCCAGAGATTGTGGGTTTTCAGAAGTGCTGGAGCTGACAAAGACAGAAATCATTCACCTAGCGGGAGGGCAGCCAGAGCTAAGAGTAGCCCAGATTGCTGCAGCTCAATGAGACACAAGCTCTCATGGAGGAAGGCAAGAAACATCAGAAGAGGCTGCCTGGAGATGTTGGAACAGGACCAGGAATCAGGTGGCCAGAGTAGAAAGGGAAAAGAGCTATTGGCATGTGGTCAACACTTCTGCACATCCTCCTCAATGTGGTTCAGGGCCAAGCTGGTCAATTCCACCAGCTTGTCCCAAACTGCATTTGACTCTTCTCTGAGGTGTGAGGCAGGTGTAATGTCAACACTGAGCAGATAAAGACAAGAGAATGAGAGGTTCAAACCAGTCTGAACTTGCCATGTCGTGGTTAATGGCTGTTCTTTTCATTGAGTTTTGCCCACCCAGTTTCCCCAAACCCATCTGCAGAGGCATTGTAGTATGATGGCTAGGATACATGCTATTTCAGATTGGCAGTTAAATGTTACTTTACGACTTTGTGGGTCACTTTTTTGTTACTTTGTTTCACCATGGGATTAAGTCTAGCACCTCGGAACTGGGCAACAACTTTGCTTGTCAGGTTTAAGGATGATATGAGACACTCTTCTACTGACTCAGATCTGATGGCTATCAAGGTTTTGTTTGTTTGTTTGTTTGTTTGTTTGTTTGTTTGTTTGTTTTTAAAGATTTATTCATTATTATATCTAAGTACACTGTAGCTGTCTTCAGATGCACCAGAAGAGGGTGTCAGATCTCATTACGGGTGCTTGTGAGCCACTATGTGGTTGCTGGGATTTGAACTCGGGACCTTTAGAAGAGCAGTCAGTGTTCTTAACCGCCAAGCCATCTCTCCAGTCCTGGATATCAGTTTTTAAAATATATATACTGAGCATATGCATACTGGACTGTCACATTTCCACAATCCTTGCAAAAAAACAAAACCTGGGCATCCAAGGTTCATTTGGGAGGCTCTTCTATTTGTGCAGCAGGCTGCTCCCATTCTTGATAGATTTCTCCCACAAACCAATGCTGCATTTTTACCTATCCAGCTCTGTGAAGATAAAGGTATTCTCAGCCTGGTGGTGCTAAAGAGTTGGTGAGGCTAGGACTCCTAAAACCAGAGCGCTCTCTTGACCTCACCCTTTTCAAGACCTAGGAGATAGGTTGTGTGCCTCAGTCTCCCCCACCAGCCAGCGGACACTCCAGCAGCCCATTTCTACTGCACTCTGGCCTGCACGGCATCAGGCCTGGCCACATCTCAGGAACCAAACCATCATGAGCATATACATTAATGATAGTATAGCCTGGCTCTCTGCTTCCCTCCCAGAGCTGACCACTGCAGTACCTGGCACTGTGTTGTCCAGTATGAAAGCAAGGCACCCGCCAACAAACATCTCTGTGGTCAGCAGCACAGTTAGGATCTGATCCACTTCAGGAATGCCTGTGGAATAAGTCAGGGGCCAATGGGCTAGTGGCCTATACTGGAAGGCAAAGCTCAAGGGACTTCCTACCTGTGTGGTCCCCTGACTTCTTACAAACTGTCATGGCTCTGGAATATTCCAAAGCCTGACCTTCAAGCCTGTCTGTACCTCTGTCTCTCCCATCTTTGGGGAGAAACTTCTGACAGCTGTTAGTTGTTGACTTAAGACAAGTCACTTAGCCTCTGTGAACTCATGTCCTCTGGAAAACAGAGGTCATAATAGAATCTCGTGGGACTGTTAGGAAAATTAAATGAGCATATTAAAAACTCAATAGGTAGGTTCTTGCTTATAATCTCAGCCTCACTGAGGGTGCTAGGGAAGTGCTGTCGCTGGTTTCCAACCCACATTCCCTCATCTCTGGAGATAGTAGAGAATAAAAGGTACCTGTGTTGATAGCACCTGGGTTGGAATCCAGGTAGTTGGGTAGTGTGAGGCCAAAGAACATGGAGAATCCCAATACAAAGAGGTTGCGAGAAGAGTTCATGTCCACAAACTGCAGATTGGACAGTCCCACAGCAGTGATCATACCTGCCACAGCAGAACTGCTAGAGGCTCGGCCTGGCTAGACCAGGTCCTGCCACACCCCCTGGGGAGGCATCAGACACTCACCAAAAAGAGTGCAGAACATTCCTCCCAGGATGGGGTCTGGCAGTGAGGCAAAGAGAGCTGTGAATTTGCCAATGGCACCCAGGATTAGCATGATACCTGCACCGTACTGCACGACTCTTCGGCTGCCCACCTGCAGGAAGCCAAGGACTGGGTAGGCCCAGAGGCAGGGCTAGTTCCAGGGGGCAGGGTATTAGGTGAATAAATGGACTCCAGCAGTAGGAGGGGGTAGGATAAAGGTGGGATGCTCTCAAAGACGGGATGGGGCTAGGCCAAAGCCAAGATGGCTTAGAACAGGGCCCGTAACACATGAACAGGAGTACACTGCTCTGGCAAGTGGCTTGTGGCACCTTGGTAATCCCTAGGACCCCAATGTTGGGACTGGATGAGGTGGACCCGTTGCCTGTGCCCAGTAGCCCAGCGATAATGCAGCAGATGCCTTCAGTGAAAATTCCCCTGTAAAGAAATGGTGAGTGGGGTGTTGGCCCCTCCTCTTCACCAGTCTATCATCACCTTCGTCCATCTGCTACATACCCCCCTGAAGCTGTACAGACAGACTGGTACCATCTAGAGCCTGGAAGCCAGGTGTCAGGACCGGCACTTAGTGCTCCACTGCTTACTCCCTGGGGCAATTCTGAGCTTTAGTTCCCCCTCTGTACCATGAAGATGATGAGGGGCCCGACCTCACAGAATGGCTAGCCATTGAATGCAAGTTTGCACGAATAGTTACACAGATAGTTGTCAGTAACTGGTTTCCTTGGGACTGGCATCCTCCACGGTTCCCAGCATTTACAGAACAAGTAATCTCCATTCCAGGCTCCAGGGAAATGAGGTGAGGGTGACTTTCATGCCTAAGCCTCCTAAGTGTGGGACCCAGCCCTGTCCACACACTTGCTGTCAGAGTAGCTAGCTCCTTGGGATCAGACATTGAGGTGGGCATACCTGTTGATGGCATGTACTGGAGGGGGTGGTGCTCCAGCCAACCGGGCACAGGCATAGTAATCACCGATGGACTCAATGATGCCCGCCAGTGTGGCACTGAACATCCCCAGAACTGCAGCCACAGTCACTGTGGGTAGGCCCCACTGACCTGTTGGAGGGAACATGACAGGTTCTGGAGGAGGCTGTAATGGCTTGGGAATAGATGGGGTCATTTGAAGGGGTGGGGTGCTGCTGGAGGGATGGCTCAGCAGTTGAGAACACTGGTGGTGTTTCCATATGATCCTGACTTCAATTCCCAGCAACCATATGCTGGCTCATGGCCATCTATAAAGGAACCTGATGCCCTCTTCTGGCATGGAGGTGTACATGCAGACAGAGAACTCTTACATTTAAAAAAAAAGAATATATAAATAAAATTTACAAAGAAAAGAAAGGGAGAGGAGCTGGTGGGGAGTCTCACTGATACACCAGTCCAGGATAAGATTTAGACGTAAACCCACCACTCAGGGGCATCCACAAACAGGGCTAATGCGATGGATGTTGTCAGCTGAACCCAGAGTCATCAGAAGTCTCATAGGAATTTCAGTTGGAAGCAGAAGGGACCAAGCAGACTTGCTTACATGGATAGGGGATTCGGATCCAGGGAGAGATAGCCATGATGTCCCCTCGGGCATCAGTTCGAGCCTGGAAGCCATAGACTGTGGGGTCTGCGGGCAGCACATCTGTCAGGGTCAACACGTAGCAGAGCAGCCACACGGTCATGATGGCCAGCACAATCTGGAGTAGGTGGGGTGATGGGGTGACAGGGCACTGCAGGCACTGGAGACCTTGGTGCAGACTGGCCTGCTTCTGCGTCAGCCCCAGAGCCCTGGCTGACTCCTAGCTTCTGGTGGGAACACCCCCCTTCCCCCCCCCCCCCCCCGCCCTTGCCCTGACTCAGGTCTCGCCCTTTTTCGCAGCACCTGCGAGCTCCTCACCGGAAACATCTTAAAGATCTGGACTCGGAAGAGAGTGAGACCCTTGCCCCATCGGTAAACAGGTAACAGGAAGGTGAGGTTGCGCAGATACTGGGAGAACAAGACTATCAGGAGAATGGAGCTGGAGGCAGAGACACAAGAAGAAAATAGCTGGTGGGCCAGGTTGGGGCCCAGAAACAGATGAGAGGATAAGAATGAAGGGGATGTGGGGTAGCGCCTAGGACTGGGCAAAAATAGTCCTGTTGCCTGCTCACCAAGCCGAAATACCCCAATGAGAGCCAGCTCGGTCACCAGCAGCTTGGAAAACAGAGAGCCCAATAAGGGAGACAGTGGGGGTGACGGTGAGAGGCCCAATGTAGCTGAGCAGGGCCCCAGGCAGCCCCATCAGCCCAATCACCACCTCCACCATACTGGACACCATGATTGCACCCTGGACCTAAAAAGGCAAAATGAGCTATAGTCACTTTGACCTGGCATTATCAATATGTAAGTTCCTCAGCCACCTCCTTGCATACAGCTTAGCAGTGGCCTGCCCACCCAGCCCTTCCTTCAAACCCAATCTCTTCACCCACCTCCCGGATACGAGGATGCCAGATATGGGAGGTGTTGAGAGGCATACTCCAGTTACCGTAGATCTCTTCTGCAGACAGATGGAGAGAACACACTGCCATGAACAAACACACCCTGGTGCCTAGACTCTGGGAAGCTGCCCAGACCTTCACGACCTCTCCACCAGTGCAGATGGGCAAACTGAACCCACCTTCTGAAGGACACTTCCACCTCTCCAAGGCCAGGATTGACTTGGCTGGAACCAGAAAGGCAAAGGCACTGGCCTGGAACAACGGCAGCCTGGAAGGCGGGGCACATAGCAGTGGTGGAGTGGGTTGAGGAAAAGGGATAAAGGGAAGTCCCTAAGACCCCACATGGAGTCCCGCCCCCACATTTTCAGGGATCCTCCAGTTCAAACCCTGCATCTTGCCTTCAGCTCCCCCACCTCAGTGCCAAGAAGAGACATGTGCTCCAAAGCAGACTGCTCCATTTCTGAATCTGAGGGCTGCCTGCGATTGTTCCCAGCTACCACCACTGAACCCAACAGACTTGTTCATCCAAGACTAGGAATCCCCAAGTCTACATATGGATGCTGAAAAGGCCTGCTCACAGGAATGGACAGTGGGCAAGGAAGCAGTCCTTCTAAACCTTTGGAGCAGAGTGAGAGGAGGGAACCGCAGGGCTCCTAGGAACCCAGCTACCTAGCCCTCGGGCTAGGCAGGCAGACAGGGCAGCCAGACAGGGTAGAAGCCAGCTGGTCACAGCCCACCTGTTCTGCCGTATGCTCGCATGCGAGTATGTGTGCTTGGGAGCCGGGGAGGAGCCGCTCACCGGATGCCCACTGTAGTCTGGATGAGAGTGGTGATACCCACACAGGTGAAGATGGTACCAATGAGCTGACTGACCATGTGCTGGTCACGGCCCACACACAGCGCCTCAGCCAGGAGGAAGGGCACGGCGATGGTGCCACTGAAGCACGTCAGGTAATGCTGGGGTGAGAGACGGTCGAGAGGTGACCCCATAGCACTCTCATGGCCATGGGCACCCGGGTCTGTGTCCTGAACCTGGACCATACTGACAGGGTGCTTACTTGAAATGACATTACCCACCACACCCGACAAGGGATTCCCAGAGAACTACTGCTCACCCACCACTCGGGGCCCAGTCTCCCCCAGGTTAGCCCTACCTACCGTTCCTGTCTATCATATGCTACCCACAATCCTCCCAGGCCACTTAACCTTCTTTGGCACAGCTGTTTGGTGACAGTGACTGTGCTGACCTTGTCTCTTTCTCTAGCCTGAAATGACCTTCCTGATCAGAGGTGGCTCGGGATCCCGGGGGAGTAGCTCATGTAGAGCTGGGGAGGTCTTGTGAAAACCCACCTGGAAGCCCAGCAGGATGCACAGGTACCATGGTGGCACATCCTCAATCTTGTACAACATGTCAAACTTGGGCTCCGTGGGCAAAGGTGCCTGCCGGTCCCTGGTGGAAGTCCCTGCTGAATCCACGACCTCATGCTGCTCAGGGAAGTAGGGAGCCACGGCCGCTCAAGGCAGAGCGATGAACCAACCGGCAAAGCCCGCGCTGCCTAGACTAAGGGAGCTACAGCCGTCTCCCAGCAACTCAGTGAGGGCAGGATGCGGCAGCAGCTACCCTCCCCAGCTGGTTCCCAGTGGTCCTTCCCACTTCCCACGCCCTGCTGTGGGGATGAAAGCAGTGTCCTGGCTTCCAGAGCCCTTAAGGGCTTTCTAGTGAGGCCCCTAAGTCAAGAGACTGGGAAGGTATCAGACCAGAGTGGGATCAGACTGGGCAGGTCTAGACTGTGGAGAAGCCCCCTCCTGTCCCACCTCTATCTCCTAGAGGTTCTTGAAGGTGCCACAAGGTGAGAAGAAGGCCCAGCCCCTAACTGACCTCCAAGCCCAAGTCAGCCAGGCCCTAAACCTAAGGTTCCCTCACCCCTTCCCTCCACCCCGTTCCCCGAGTGCCACTCGAGGCTCAAGACTGTCACTTTTTGTCATTTGGCAATGTTGTCTCTGCCTTCCCAGAAAGATCAGTCCAGCCCCAGCCCCAGCCCCCACCCGCCGTGCCCCTCGCCCAGGTCACAGCTTCGCTATGCCCCCAGCACCTGCTTTGGGCTCCCGGGGTCCTCCGGAGTTTTCATCTCTGAGGCACAAGTTTGAGAAACCTCTGAGGAGAAAAGAAGAGGGCTTTCCCAAGGCCAAGGAGGACTTTACTCCACTCATCAGACATTGTTCGAAGTCAATCTGTAACCAGGTCCATAGCTCCAGATTGCGAAAGGGGACTGGACAGAGGTGAGGTATTAACTCTGGCTCCGGTGGTAAAGGCCGCCCAAGCAAGGGGCACGTTTATCTGCTGAGTATCTTCTATGCTACCCGCATCCCAGCCTGGCACAAGGCCTGTTCTTGTTTCCCTAGTGAGGGCCAGAGTCTACAGGGTGAAGAGGGGACAGTCAGGGGATGACATGTGAGGAGAGGGAGAGGACATGACTCATCCCCCGCTCTCCAAACCCTCTGCACTTATTAATGGAAGTTTATCTTATCACCATTGCTGCTCTTCAGGAAGAGGATCAAATGCCATTACCTGAGTTTGTATATGCACTGTCACATGGACCCTCTGGGATTGCATATGTTAACTCTTTCACTGCTGAAAGAAAAAGACTTAGTAGTGATATGACCACGGTCAGACAGGAAGTGAGGTTCAATTCAGGAAACCAAGGTTAAATTCAGGTTGGTTTTGGCGCCCCCTCCCTGCCATCCTTCAGCACATAGGATTCCTGAGGTATCCACAGACAGGCCTCTGCCCCTGTGTCAGGATGAGCATCTTAGTCAGGAAGAACTACTCAGTTTGGGGGACCCTGTAAAAATGAGAAGGGGCATCTTGTTGCAAAAACATTAAGACTTTTGTTGTGTCTAGTGGCTAATGCCTGTTATCCCTGTACTCAGGAGGCTGGGGCAGGCGGATCCCAGGGAGTTCAAGCCCAGCCCAGCCTACCTAATGATTTCCATCTAGGCCACCCTGGACTATGCACTTAAAAAGGAACACACAACATAGCAAAACTCTATCTGAAAAGTAACAGGGAAGGGCCAGCTGGGCTCCTCAGGTAAAGGCAGAGACCACCAAGCCCAGTAACCTGCCTTGACCTCTGGGACCGGAGGACGAGAGCTGCCATCCATAGTTCATCTTCTGACTGCCACATAGACCCCTCTAGCAAAACACCCAAACTCAACCAACACAGACACAAATGAAAGCAGACAGACAGGCAGGCAGGCAGACACACACACACACACACACACACACACACACACACACAAAAACACACACACAGACACATACACACAGACACACGCATGCAAACTAATAATAGATAAATAAATAGCCAGGCATGGTGGCGCACGCCTTTAATCCCAGCACTTGGGAGGCAGAGGCAGGTGGTTTCTGAGTTCGAGGCCAGCCTGGTCTACAGAGTGAGTTCCAGGACAGCCAGGGCTACACAGAGAAACCCTGTCTCGAAAAACCAAAAATAAATAAACAAACAAACAAATAAAATTAGGGGCTGGCAAGATGGCTCAGCAGGAAAAGGCGTTTGCTGCCAAGCCTGATGACCTGAGTTCTGTCTTCCCCCACGACTCACGCGCTAGAAGAGAGTTGACTCTCACAAGTTGCCACCTGCCCCGCTACACACACACACACACACACACACACACACACACACACACACATCATTATGCATGCTAGAGCACACACACCGAATACAATTTATTAACTGTATAAACTAACAAAAGCTAGGTCTGATAACACATGCCTGTGATCCTGAAAAGGGAGATGCAGACAAGAGATCGGGTGTTCAAGACAGCCTCCAAATGCCTTGGCTGCATAAGACCCTTTCTTGGTAGCTCATGCCTTTAAAATCCAGCACCCAAGAGGCAAAGGCAGGCAAATTTCTATTATTTTGAGGCCAGCCTGGTCTACAGAATGCGTTCCAGGCCAAAGCTATATAGTAAGACCCTCAGGGGCTGGAGAGATGGCTTGGCGGTTAAGAGCACTGACTGTTCTTCCAGGGGTCACGAGTTCACTTTCCAGCAACCACATGGTGGCTCACAACCATCTGTAATGGGATCAGATGCCTTCTTCAGGTGTGTCTGAACACAGCTACAGTGTGCTCATATACATAAAATAAATAAGTCTTTTTAAAAAAAATACACTCAGATAATAAAATCAAAACAAACAAACACACACACACCTCACACCTATTTCAAAAGGGTAAAAAAAATAATCACTGCCGGGTGTGGTGGCGCACGCCTTTAATCCCAGCACTCCGGAGGCAGAGGCAGGCAGATTTCTGAGTTCGAGGCCAGCCTGGTCTACAAAGTGAGTTCCAGGACAGCCAGGGCTATACAGAGAAACCCTGTCTTGAAAAAAAAACCAAAACAAAAAACAAAAAAAACAAAAAAACAAAAAACCCAAAAAACAAAAAAACCAAACACTCAGATAATAAAATCAAAACACACACACACACCTCACACCTATTTCAAAAGGGTAAAAAAATAATCAATTAATCACATGAGACGCTTCTGAGCACTTCACCCGTGTTCAGTCTGTGTCTGCTCTTTTCCTTTCTAGCCTGGGCTACAGCCTGACTGTTAGTAGAGGCAGTCGGGTTAGGATAATCCCAACCACCCCAGAGGCTACCTACTTGGAAGTTGCTGTGCCCATGGCTGGCCTGGGATACAGGGGCACAGGCCAGGCAAGGGGCGAATGGGCAGCACGGCTCTCCAGCTGGGCAGCAGCCTCATGGCCGTCCGTCCTGAGTGCAGTTCCCCGTCCAGCCTTTCCTCTGCTTTTTGGTCCACTCCTCTCCAGGTTTCTGCACTGCAGTTCTCAAAGTGGTTTGACCTGTCGGGCCTCCGCAGCTCCTCCCAGCTCTCTGCGGGTGGCAGAAAGGGAGCCCCTACCCCCACTTCTTCAATCACAGCTCCATACAGCTCAAACCTGACCAGGACATGTGCATTACAAGGCTTGGAAAAGTGTCCCCTGGCATGCGTTGGCCATGACACTAGCTCCCCCTTAACCCCCTACGATGTCTTTAAGATAGTGTAGCCTTAGAGGCCGCTGAGAATGGTCAACTTGGACACCACCTCCTGTTTCTCAGGCAACACTAGGAAGATAAACATCCACTTTGTCACTGTTCCTTAAGCCTAATGCTCAAAAGAATAGAAGACGCCTGGCCTGGGGTGGGGATAACATTCTGATCTGCTCCAAAGAGTAGATCATTACCCATTGTTTCCTCTCCTCGGAGCTAGCATGGCGGCACACTCCCTTAAGCCCAGCATACTTGAGGCAGGTAGGAGATAGATCTCTGTGAGGCCAAGGACAGCCTGGCTAGCTTGTGTGATGGCTATTCTTGGTGGTCAACTTGATCACATCTGGAATTAACTAAAACTCAAGTGGTCTGTGAGAGATTTTTTTTTCTTAATTACGTCTTTATTTTTATTTTTTAGGTGTATATGGGTACACTAGCACTGTCTTCAGACACACCAGAAGAGGGTATCAGATCCTGTTACAGATGGTTGCTGGAAATTGAACTCAGGACCTTTGGAAGAGCAGTCAGTGCCCTTAAACGCTGAGCCACCTCTCCAGCCCTAATTATGTCTCTTGAAGTGGAAAGACCCACTTTTATTCTGGATCCTCTGAGTGACACATTATTTCCCCGCTGGTAAAATGAGCCAATTCAAGCCAGATTAACATATACAAACATATAACATATACAAAGGCAGGTTTATTGCCATGAGGAGGGAGAAAGACAGGAGGGGAAAGAGAAAGAGTATGTGGACAGAGAGAGGGAGAGAAGGAGAGAAAGAGCTCAGAGTATCTGGATTCTATAGAGAAGAGCCTCTGGGGGAAGGGCAGCCCAATCCGTGGGCTAGAACGCTCAGGACTGGGGGTAGGGTGTGCCAGGTCAGGACCCAGGGATGCTGGGAGAACTTGGAAGCCAGGTCTGGTTTGGTATGTTAACTATGCACCTCAGTCCCTGTCCCTGGGTTTGAAACCAAACACGGAGGTGGGAAGATCCACCTTTGATCTGGACCATGCCATCTGTTTGCAGCCTATCTAAAGGACGTAGAAGGCATTGCTCTCTTTGTCTACTTGCTTTTTGCTCTTGCTGGCAAGTCCATTTCTTCACTGGCATTAGAGCCAACTTTGGGATTCCGGCAGATACTGAAGACCAGCTGACATTACCAGCCTCATGGACTGAACAGCTACTGGACTCTTGGCCTTTGGTAGACAGACATTGCTGGACCACAGCTTGTAAGCCATTCTAATTGTTAGTGAAGGGACAACATAAGCCCTATTTGTCTCCATTGAAGGACCAGGTCTGATTTCGAAAAGAAGGCCATAGGCAAAATCTCCAGAAACAGACCATAAACAAGGTCATAAAACCCCCTCCCCAAAAAACAGCCTGGAGGTAACCAAAAAAAGAGGAAATATCTCAGAATGGGCCATCCGTGCTGGGCAGCCCTATTTCATCCTATGATTAAATGGTCATGATACAGGAATGCAGACTACTGACAACGTATGACCCGCCCCCCCCCAGCACCCACCAATGAAATTTTAAATTATCTGATCCTTCTAGGGAGTTTTCCCTGTTTTCCTATAAGAAGGCCTTGCTCGACTTTGTCTGCGGTGGCCATTTTGAAGAATGGTTGACCCCCACACATTGGATGTTTTTGCAGAATAAACAGTCTTAACCCTCTCTGAGTCTGGGGTCTTCCTTCAGCAATCTTTGGACCCTTACATTAGTAGCCAGGCATCCTGCTGGCCTGCTCTCAGGACCTGGCAACAGCTTACATGATCACCTGCCACCACCAGGTGAGGCAGGCATGTGCTGCAGATAAAGGGCCCCCAGCCACCCCAGATATCCACTCTATGTCTTCATGTCCCTCTCTCACTGCCTCCTTCCGTGCTTCTCTTTCTTCCCTCTCATTCCCTGTCTATAGAGCCCTCTTTCCCAGTCCCTTTCTCTGTCTCCATGCCTGTCAGCCTCCATCTCTCTCCCACTCTGAGATGCCTTTCACTCTCCCTTCCCCAGTAAACCTCTTACATCAGATGTGTTGCATGGCATCGATTCTCAGTGGTCCATCTTGACACGGGCTATCACCCTTTGCTCACAATTTTTATCCTATCACTAATTTGCCCTTGATAGATAGATAGATAGATAGATAGATAGATAGATAGATAGATGATAGATGATAGATAATAGATGTTAGATAATAGATATATAAATGATAAATAGATGATAGATAATAGACAGATGATAGATAATAGAGGATAGACAGATAAATAATAAATAGATATTAGATAGATAATAGATAGATAGACAGATAGATAGATAGATAGATAGATACTCAGTGTATAAGTGCAGCTCTTCTAGACACATAGGGTCCCTATAGGCACATAAGTTTGAATGCTTAATTACCGGGAAATGGAATGGTTTGGGAAGGATTAGGAGGTGTGGCCTTGTTAGAGGAGGTGTGTCACTGGGGGTGGGCTTTGAGGTTTGCCAAACCATTTCTAGTTTCTCTCTCTTTCTTTCTCCAGTAATTGGTGGTTGGAATATGAGTGGTCTCCCATAGGCTCATATTTTTGAATGCATGCTCACTAGGCTGAGGAGTTGTGGCCTTGTTGTGGTTATTCTTATTCTGGAGGTTATCACACCCCCTTGTTGTCTTTAAATATTTATTTATTTAGAAACCCCACTTCAGATCATTTAGTTGCCAAATACAAGACACAGGAACCTTTAGATTTTTTTTTTTAAGATTTATTTCTTTATTATATGTAAGTACACTGTAGCTGTCTTCAGACGTTCCAGAAGAGGGCGTCAGATCTCATTACGGGTGGTTGTGAGCCACCATGTGGTTGCTGGGATTTGGACTCAGGACCTCTGGAAGAGCAGTCAGTGCTCTTACCTGCTGAGCCATCTCTCCAGCCCTAGATTTATAATAAGCTTTAAAAGCATCCGAGCAGGGCAGAGGGCTGCCCTCATTGCCATGTTCTACCTGGGCAGCTCCCACTCCTTCAGGCTTGTCCTTATGGTCCTGTGCCCATGGTCAGCATCCTTCTTCCTCTCCTCCTGGTCCCTACCTCAGACACCAAGCCCTGCAATCTTTGCTCCTCCCACTCTTTCTGCCCAACCCAGGGAAGGCTTGCACAACAAAAGCTGGTATATTCGAGAATGGGAATTCACCCGTTCTGGGACAACCATATCTTGGAATACAGTCTATAGCATTTGAATACATAGCAGCACCAGACCAATTCCAGCAGGCCTTGTTGGAAGAGGTCTATCAATGCGAGTGGATGTGAGTTTTTCATAAGCCCATACCATGTCCAGTGTCTCTCTCTGCCCATTGCCTGCTGCACCCTGCTGTATCTGCTTCCTGCTATGGTCATCATGGACTAACCCTCTGAAACTGTAAGCACAGCTCCAATTAAATGATTAAAAAAAAACAAAACAAAACAAAAACTAAGAGTTGCTTCAGTCATGCTATCTCTTTTTTTTTTTTAAAGACTAAATCTTTTATTTATTTATTTATTTATTTATTTATTATATGTAAGTACACTGTAGCTGTCTTCAGACACTCCAGAAGAGGGAGTCAGATCTCATTACGGATGGTTGTGAGCCACCATGTGGTTGCTGGGATTTGAACTCCAGACCTTCGGAAGAGCAGTCGGGTGCTCTTACCCACTGAGCCATCTCACCAGCCCTCATGCTATCTCTTCACAGCGATGGAGTACTAAGACACCCTGTCTCAGAAAGAAAAAAGGTATTTGGGAGATTTGCTGCTGGGTTTGATCCTTTGGAGCCACAGGGTAGAAGGGAAAAGCTGACTCCAGCAAGTCACCCTCCCACTTCCACATGAGCACACATGCAAAAACACACTGAATCGGAGCAAGTCAATCCAGCTGGGCTGTCAGTCACCTGGCCGGGAGCCCACTGGTCAAGAAGGCTGATTCACTTAAGGCCATGCTAAGGAGCTAGAGGAGAGCTCGCCTCTTCATGAGACAATGTCCTTTCCAGAAGTCAAATTTCTTGTGCTACCACACAGAACCTGCCTACTTTTCTCAGTACTAACTCAGAAAATTATAACCCTTCCTCGGTTTTTGTTTGTTTGTTTGTTTGTTTGTTTTTGGATACTAAGCCTAAGAATGCTTTCCCTGACAGTCTGGGAAAAGATAATTACCTAAAAGCCTCAAGTAGACTGACTCTCTGGGCAGGAAAGTTGACCCCACTGATAAGGCCTGTGGAAGCCTCTGATTGTGGAAGCCCAGATTGCAGGGGAGCTGCCCTGAAGATTCTCTTCATCCCTAGAGTTGCCCCTTGGCCATCTTGTAAAAGCCCAGTATCCCACACATCAGACGTGGTCTCACTTCAGAGGAGAGGCCAAGACACTTTGGTTATTCTTTTGTTTTTTTGTATTTTTGGGGTTTTGTTTTGTTTTGTTGTTATGTTGGTTTTGTTGGTTTTTTTTTTTTGTTGTTTTTGTTTTTGTTTTTGTTTTTGTTTTTTTGAGACAGGGTTTCTCTGTGTAGCCCTGGTTGTCCTGGAACTCACTCTGTAGACCATGCCCGGCTTGTTTTTTTTTTTTTTTTTTTTTTTAAAGAAAAAAAGATTTGCAAGACATGGTGGCACACGCCTTTACTCCCAGCACTCGGGAGGCAGTGGCGGGCGGATTTCTGAGTTCGAGGCCAGCCTAGTCTACAAAGTGAGTTCCAGGACAGCCAGAGCTATACAGAGAAACCCTGTCTTGAAAACACCCGCCCCCCCACACACACACACACAAAGATTTATCTATTTATTCCGTGTGAGTACAATGTAGTTGTGTTCAGGCACACCAGAAGAGGGCACCAGATTCTATCACAGATAGCCATGAGCCAACATATGGTGGCCAGGAACCGAACTCAGGACTTCTGGAAGAGCAGTCAGCATTCTCAACCTTGCTGAGCCATCTCTCTAGCCCTCAGTTGTAGTCTCTCCTCCCCCAGCCTGAAACCTGCTTGCTCAGGGGTGGAGCTTCCTGCTCATTCGTTCTGCCATGCCCACTGCTGGACAGTGACGTTTTGCTGTTTGGAGCCACACACGTGCTCACCCTGCTACTGGAATGCGAGATTATTTGTCGGGAATCGGGTCCCCTCCCCCTTCCTTCATAACTGCGTGCAGAACAGTAAAAATTGAGCTTTGATCAGAATGCCTGTCTTAGCTGCATTTCTTTATCTCGCCGCCTAGCCCCTCTTCTCTTCCAGGTTTCCAAAATGCCTTTCCAGGCTAGAACCCAGGCTTTGATCTGCTGGCCGGACACAACATTTGGCGAACCAACGCGGGACTGAGAAATGGCAAAGGATTTTTGGAAGAGACACTGCTGGTTCGGAGCTCCATGGAATAATTAAAGGATAAAGGAAATTCATACCGGAGAAGGTATGGGCTAAGCTGAAACAGCGTTAAACCTGAGCACTGGTTCATTTAGGTTCAGCAGTGAAGCTTAAGAGGAGCTGGGAACTATAACAGGCAGAAGGCCGTGCTCTCCGAAGCTACATTTTCAGGCGTGAGAAAAGAAAGTGTTTATTAAAAGGAAATTAATAATCAGGTGGATTGCCACAGTTAATAAAAACTGCATCATGAGGGAGGAAAATATCCCAAAAAACAGACAGAAATTTCTCTCTGGGCCTTATAGCAGGAGTACTCTGTTCCCTTTTGTGTCTTGTCTAATGTCTGGTGCACCAATCTGTTCTCATGTTCAATTCATGTATGTTCGTGTCCAGTCTGTATGAATGAATGTTCTATGTTTTATGTTGGATAATAAAGATGGTATAAAAAACTTTATCTGCAAAGCCGAGAGCTGCCACGTGCTTCAGCCAGGAATCAGACACATGGCAGGAGGGCCCCTGCTGGAAAAACTGTTCATTTTAGGAAATAAGGGCGAGTGCATAGCCTCTTAGTTTCGGGGTAAAAAAGCTGATAAATGGTTTGTGACTAATGTGTTTGACAATGGTAAAGTGCCTTTTATTCTATGATTGTAGCTACAAAAATTAATATTCTCTGATTGGTCTAAAATTAACTGCTTCATTTGGTTCCTTTTTATTGGTAATGTGCTCTGAGTGTTGGTTAAGATTAATAATTGTTACATTGCTACAGATGGTTAGTGTTAAATTTGATAACTCAAGTTTAGAGTCCTTCCGACACATGGCATAAGGCAGGCCAAGAGGCTGGTTCCTTCCGACACATGGCATAAGGCAGGCCAAGAGGCTGGTTCTCTAAAGATATTTCTAATTTAGATAATAATTAATGTGGTTCCTATCCTAAATAGTAAAATTTAAGGTAAGATTTAAAACAATGCCTCTTTATTAAAGCATTAAAGCTTGCTTTAATAGGTATTCATAGGTATTAATTGGCATCCAAACTTCGTAATATGATAGTAATGCTTCTAATATTGATTTTAAAGATGATAAATTGTTTTAAACTTGGGTTTTGCTTTCCCAAGGTTGTAGGTATTATCCTAACCTTGCACAAGAAACTTTAAAATTATGGTTAAAACTGCCAGTGTTCCATTGACTGCAGCTTACAGTTTGATTGCAAATTTAAGATTTTCTACTCACCCATATATTGTTAATTAAGATTATTACAAGAGTAATCATCTTATGAGAGCACTCATACAGCTCACTTCATACAAAACTGTGACAGAGTTATCTAGTTATGTTTGTCTTTGTGAATAGATTAGACAAACAGTTTGGCTATAGTTGCTGCCTGGCAGGAAACTGCAGTACAGGCAATTTTTTCACAACACTAAAGTTGTGAAGAACGTTTTAACTGTAAGTCATCTTAAGAAAGAGTATCAAAAGTTAGAGGCGTAGATGGTTACATTGTTCCTCTAGAATGGGTCCTTATTACAGGAGGGCCAAGATGCTCAGATTAAAAAAGTATTTTACGTTTGAGTCAATGCAGGGCTCTGGGCAGCCCCAGAGTGGCTTGTGGCCTTCTTGTGTTTTGCAAACAGTGCCTGAGAAAGTTTTTCCCTGTGTTCAAGAAAATTTATTTTTAACAGTGTTGCAGATCTATTCAGATGTTTAAAATAATGCTTAAATTCAAAGAGTTTTGCTTCTGGTGAACTGTAATCACTAGAAAATTTTGCCTCTAGGTATGGCTAATGTAACTTTACCTTATGTAAGAAAAATTTTTATTGTTTCTGCTTCTATACAAGAAGCCAAGAGTTTTAATCTTTCAGTGTATATTGTTTCCTAAGTGGAAAGTATTTTATTAACTAATGCTTCTTAAAGGAAGGTTACCTTAAATCCTTGCTCTCTCACCCAAAAGATTCAGAGACAATATCCTTTTATTACTTAGGGTTTTAGTTTACTACAAAAGGTTTTACAAAAAAATAAAGAAAGCTTTTATAATTGTTATTAATTGGTAATTAAAAATTAGTTGTGCCCAAGACAATTCTTTGGCCAGAAAAAAACATTATTGTAAAGTCATTTTTCTCATCCTCCCAGCCGATTGTTGGCCCAGGTGGGCCCAACTAGCTTCTGTGGGGCTGAGTCTTAAGACACACAGTTTCCCCCGTTTCAGCACAAATAATCTAGTTGTGTGCTGTAGATGTTGTTTTAAAATGCTGAACAATCAAACCTTAATTTGTATATTAATACTCAATGCCATATCTCTGAGCTCACAATTGCTTAAATTGTTCATCCCTCAGATACTATTAATTCTCACATTTACAATTGCTTATGCATATTTCTAATTAATAAATAAATTATGCATATGTGACTCTTAATAACTTTGCAAGCTTTCTAGTTACAACCGCTCCTTAAGAAAAATGATTGATAGTGCAATTAGTCACTGCCCCTTTACAGCCAAGTATTTAAAATGTTTTGTCAACAAGTTATTAATTCAATAGGTTAGATATTGTGAAATTTTAAAACTTTAACTTCTTAAAAGACAAAAAAGAGCAGCCGGGCCTGGTGGCACAAGCCTTTAATCCCAGCACTCGGGAGGCAGAGGCAGGTGGATCTCTGAGTTCGAGGCCAGCCTGGTCTACAAAGTGAGTTCCAGGACAGCCAGGGCTATACAGAGAAACCCTGTCTCAAAAACAAAACCAAAAAAAAAAAAAAAAAAAAAAGACAAAAAAGAGAGAAATTGTATCCCCGTACATACTATTTAGTGCATTCCCATACACACTATTTAAATCATACCTTTATTTTCGAAATTTGAAATTTAAATGTCAAAGAATTTAATAAATGCTTTATAGTATCTTAAAAGGATCTACTTATTGGCTTATAGATTGATCCTAAAACAGCTACCTTATTGAGAAAGGGAAAAACAGGTTTTCTCCACAGAACGCTGCAGAAGCATATTAGTTAATTCGTGTGTCGAGCTGGCAGGTAAGTTGACTCAGTGTCCTGATTGAAATGACAAAAAAACTAAATTAAATTCATGTTTTAGATCCATCCTTGCTTATCATTTTTCCAGTTTAGACTAGCTTCTAGCCTTTTAACTTTATGGCAATAGTACATCAGAGACTGTATATACTGACTTGGTAAAATTAGTCATTTAATAGAGTCATAATGATTTTTCTCTTTTCTTCAGTGTGACCAGTCATTCTAACTCAATCTTAGACTGGTCTAATATTCAGTCCAATGTTCTTAATTCTTAATTAAGAATTAATGTTCTATATTCTTAATTACCTAGCAGAGTTAATTCAGAGCACATCCCCCACTTCCAGAGAGTCTCTGGCCTTTTTCCTATTCTAAAACCAGCCCAGAGACTGAGATTGTGCCTTGTTAATTTGCAACTGAATAAAGTACCTGAACTTCCCCAAAAGAAGCTTTGTGATGTTACTCTTCACTCTCTAAGATTTTTGTCTTTCAGGCAGGTCAATCTACACCTTCAGCTGGACTGCAGCGGGCTTGCATCCCTCCCCACCCCCACCCCCAAGAGCACACAGGTGGCAACTGCTATCTTCATTCCCAGGACATTCCAGCACGTGGCTTTCAGTCTGAGTTGAAATTTAGGTTTACCAGGAGGGCTAGAAAAGTAGACATTTCAAATATTAAAAGAGATTGGTTTTTATTCTGATAGACAGGCTTAGTCCCTTAGCTGGCCTCTGGCTTTTCACCCTTGCTGTTACTGCAAGGTGTCCTTAGTTCCTCAGGCTGTGGGAAATACAGGGATGAGGAGGAAGACTTCCAGCTCCTATTTTAGCCACAAATCGTGGTGTTACTAATGACATAATTCTTGCCTAGGCCTTGCTGAATCTGAGGTTGATAATTCTCCTTTAGGAGCTGTACAGTACTCAGAACTGTGCATACTAGTTCATGATCATACGAATACAGTATGGGTATCGCTTGGTGCAGAGAACTACTGCAGGGGAAGGTCCAGCTTGACCATTTCTGAGTTTCCTGTGGGTTATACCCGGTTTGAAGGAGGTTGGTATCTAATTTTGGCTAAAAACCAAAAATATCTACGCTCTGCCTCCCCTCTCCAAAAGATACCAAGAGCCACAGGTGTGGGTCATGATAGCACCCACGGGAGGATTCGGGTCAATGTCCACCCAAGCCAAGGTTAAAAGCCCACTCATCTACAGATGAGAAAATCATTTGATCACCTCAGTTAAGTGTGGCCTTTTTTTTTTTTTAAAGATTTATTTATTATTATATGTAAGTACACTGAAGCTGTCTTCAGACACACCAGAAGAGGGAGTCAGATCTTGTTGGGGATGGTTGTGAGCCACCATGTGGTTGCTGGGATTTGAACTCTGGACCTTCGGAAGAGCAGTCGGGTGCTCTTACCCACTGAGCCATCTCACCAGCCCAAGTGTGGCCTTTTAAAACTTAATTAATAGGGGGGAGAGAGGTTGGAGACCGTACTGTTAGAAGGGCAAGTCCTTCACTGCCTCCCTTCCCAAAATAAAAAGCCAATTGGCCTTGTACTACGGAGCCAGTTGTCACCCCCTTCTCCCTGTTTCCGCCTGTCATCCAAAAATGCGAAGGAATATCAACTCAGTGTTATTCTTTTTTTTTTTTATTTGTTAAGTAGGTTTTATTTTACTCCTTGAATTTTGCAAAAATAATGAAAAATCTTAACAGAAATTTCAAAATGTACATTTGTATTTAGGGAACACTCTTTTTTTTTTTTTCCATTTTTCATTAGGTATTTAGCTCATTTACATTTCCAATGCTATACCAAAAGTCCCCCATACCCACCCACCCCTCAGTGTTATTCTTAATAAAGTGTATTTCAAATTTGTTCAGTCAAACTTAGTCAGGGTTCCAACCCCCTACTTAAAATTCAACTAGGAAGTTACCTATTCAGTACTAATTAGCATTATAAAGCAGAGCCTACAGCTCCAGGCTTTTCTGTTAGTTGTTTACTAGGATAGAGAGGACAGTCTTATCCAGATACAGTTTACCATAAGAAAAGTTGGGGAATCCCACAAAGACAGGTTTTTTCTTTAGCCCTAGAATTCAGGCAGAACTATTGAGCACAAATAAATTTTTTGCCTCAGGCCAGCTTTTTCTTTTTTTTTCTTTTTTTGTTAACAAAAGGGAGGAAATGTAGTCTCCCCTCCCCCAGCCTGAAACCTGCTTGCTCAGGGGTGGAGCTTCCTGCTCATTCGTTCTGCCATGCCCACTGCTGGACCTTGCCATTTTGCTGTTTGGAGCCACACACATGCTCACCCTGCTACTGGAACCCGAGATTATTTGGCGGGAATCGGGTCCCCTCCCCCTTCCTTCATAACTGCGTGCAGAACAGTAAAATTGAGCTTTGATCAGAATGCCTGTCTTAGCTGCATTTCTTTATCTTGCCGCCTAGCCCCTCTTCTCTTCCAGGTTTCCAAAATGCCTTTCCAGGCTAGAACCCAGGCTGTGATCTGCTGGCTGGACACAACACTCGGTTATTCTTATTAAAGAATGATTCTCTGGCTGGATAGATGGCTCAGCGGTTAAGAGTACTGATTGCTCTTCCAGAGGTCCTGAGTTCAAATCCCAGCAACCACATAGTGGCTTACAACCATCCATAATGAGATCTGACGCTCTCTGGTGTGTCTGAAGACAGCTACAGTGTACGCACATATAATAAATGAATCGATAAAAAAAAGAATGATTCTGCTTCTGGATATGCCGTTCTGCTTTTATTTGTATGTTGCTTCAATCAATCCCTGTCTACCTCTCCCTCCCTTTGTAAATGCTTGCACATCTCCTTTGGTGAGCCTACCTGCTTTCTTGGACCCTGTGGCTCTCTCTCCCTCTTCTCCATTTCCCTCCTCCAGCAGTCGCTGAGACTTACAGCTTGTCTGCCTTCTTTTTCTCTCAAATTGTCTCGACATGTTCTTCTGAGTACATTTAAATATTTTTATTTATTGAGATAGAATCTCACCATATAACAACTGCCAGCCTGAAACTCATTATGTAACCAGCTGGCCTTGAATTCGCAGAGATCTACATGCCTTCTAAGCACTGAGATTATTTTTTTTTTCTGGTTTTTCGAGGCAGGGTTTCTCTGTATAGCCCTGGCTGTCCTGGAACTCACTCTGTAGACCAGGCTGTACTCGAACTCAGAAAATCTACCTGCCTCTGCCTCCTGAGTGCTGGAATTAAAGGAGTGCATAAAGGCATGTATCACCATGGCTGGCTAGGAGGCTGCTTTTAGTCATTTTTAACTTTTTAAAGACTTATTTATTTTTTAGCAGGGTGTGGTGGCACACACCTTTAATTTCAGCCCTTGGGAAGCAGAGATAGATATATTTCTGTGAGTTCAAGTGCAGCCTAGTCTATATAGCAAGTTCCAGGCCAGCAAGGCTACATAGTGAGACCTTGTCTCAAAATTAAGAAGGAGGAGAAGGAGAAAGAAGGAGGAGGAGGAGAAGAAGGAGGAGGAGGAAGAAGAAAGATTTATTTTTATTTTACATGTGCATGTTTTTCCTGTTTGTGTATGCCTAATACCCAAGTAGGTCAGAGGAAGTTATTGGATTCCCCTAAAACTAGAGTTACAGATGGTTGTGGGCCACTATATGGGCACTGGAGACTAAACCAAGTATTCCTAACCTCTGAACCATCTATCCAGCCTATCAGTAGCCTTGAAAAAATACTTCTATTAACAAGACCAAGAACCAAGCAGGAAAACCCCGTTTCCCTGATGACATCAGATAAGATCACTCAGGCCTCCTCCCAGGCGCCTGCCCAGACTTCCATGGGTCACACTCCTCATGGTCCAGCCAGCAACCTGGGCCCTGGCTTTCAGATTTCTGAGGTTTCTCGCTAGGGTGAGGGCCAGGAGGAAAAGGAGGCATGGTGTAGATCCTAGGGCAAGTGAGAGTGGGGGGGGGGGGACTAAGAGTTAGTGTGGAGAGCATGCCCAGTGGGCTGTGAGACGCCCGGCAGTTCCAATGTCCACACCAGATTTGCCTTTGAAATATGCTCAGTTTAGTCATTCATGTTTCTTTACAATACAATGCTATTCTAAAGGCTATAGCAATCTCACATAAACAGATACCTCATTTAGTTGCCATGGTCCATCAGGCAGCTAATGTTCCACCAGAGAATTTTCCAGTTAGAACTTTTCAGCAGCCTCCAAACTCAACTGGCATCACCATGAGTTACTTTGTTTGTGGCAGGCTGGGAGGAAAGGACCAGGAAGGAGGTCCTTGAGGGCTTCAGCCAGTGGTTAATGCTGACAGAAAGGTATGCATGAACTCAACAACAACACTGGACGCTCAACAGTCTACAGTGGCCAGTCCCAAAGTCCCCTTGCCAGTGGGTATCTGCACAGAGGCTCAAACTGCCAGACTGAGGAACATGGCTGTGCAGTGCCTGGGTCACATCCGCATCTCCAGTTTTTTTGTATTGTCTAGTGGGCATTAGTTTTGTGCCATCTGGGCTCACCTCTTAGGGCTGGTTCATTAGGCTCTCAATGGCATGTCGGTGTTGGTTTTGAGAAGGTTAGGCTGTTTTCATGACAGACTTCAAACTAGCAGTTAAGGAGACTAGGCCTAGAAACTGAGCAAGTTCAGGCAAGCCCAGACAAGTCAATTGCTAAGAGAAAAAAAAAGCCAAGCTCCAACCTTCATACCCAGCCACCTGGCCTCAAGCAAAGACAATGGGGTGGCAACAGTTTCCAGACCTCCCCAGCAAGTTTCCAGCCCTCACACCCTGGTAATGGAATGTCTGTAGAGATGGACCCAACAGATTAACATAGAAGTATCTACCCTGGAATTCCCTAATATGCTTTAGTTTAAATCAGACCTGTAAGCTCCCTTGGGTGTCTCTCTATTCTGGCAATGGGAGACCCCAGCCTGCTGGACTTCTGCAGAACAAAACATTCTTTGCCTTTACATACTATCCGAGTCCGGGTATCATTCTTCATCAAATCATGGATACTTGCAGTTTATTAGCATATCAGAGCCTACCAGGGCTTGGCTCATATCTCAGCTGCCAACCTCGTGATTGGCTCCTCTCTTGCAGGTTTCACTCATATATCCCTAACAGACATATTCCATGGTAGGCAAACAGATAGGGAGGGGGGCATGATTAGTAATAAAGATGGTGACCTTCCAAGATGGCCGACTTTGTCCTCGCCACCCTCCTGATCTGGCTGCTTAAAACAAAGGCCCTGGGGGTTCTTCCTCTTGCCAGCAGGCCAGGTGATGGACTGGCTGAACAAGTTAGAGGCTGAGTCAGAACAAATAGCTGTGGGCCACTCAATCATCCTGTCTTTCTCTTTAAACTGACTAACCCTAAATTAAGGCAGGGAAACTCTTCAAAGATTGAACAAATCCCAGTCTTGGGAAGAGACCAGATTTTCAGCTTTCCAAGGTCTCTTCTGCTTTTGGGGGGATATTTTCCTCTATGTGTCTGCCGAGTGTGTTTCCCTATTCCCAATAAACACCTTTCTTCCTTCCTTCCTTCCTTCCTTTCTTTTTTCTTTCTTCCTTCCTTTCTGCCTTCCTCCCTCCCTCCCTCTCTCTTTTTTCTTTCTTCTTTCTTTTTTTTTTTTAAAGATTTGTTTTTATTTATTTATTATATGTAAGTACACTGTAGCTGTCCTCAGACACTCCAGAAGAGGGAGTCAGATCTCGTTATGGATGGTTGTGAGCCACCATGTGGTTGCTGGGATTTGAACTCCTGACCTTCGGAAGAGCAGTGGGGTGCTCTTACCCACTGAGCCATCTCACCAGCCCTCTTTCTTTCTTTCTTTCTTTCTTTCTTTCTTTCTTTCTTTCTTTCTTTAAACTTTGTTATCTTACTTTCTTTTTAAAGAAAGATTTATGTAAACTGGGCGGTGGTGGCGCAGCACTTGGGAGGCAGAGGCAGGCAGATTTCTGAGTTCGAGGCCAGCCTGGCCTACAAAGTGAGTTCCAGGACAGCCAGGGCTACACAGAGAAACCCTGTCTTGAAAAACCAAAACAAAAAACCAAAACAAAACAAAAAGCACCAACTGCTCTTCTGAAGGTCCTGAGTTCAATCCCAGAACCCACATGATGGCTACAGTGTACTTACATATAATAAGTAAATAAATAAATATTTAAGAAAGAAAGAAAGAGGGGCTGGTGAGATGGCTCAGTGGGTAAGAGCACCCGACTGTTCTTCCAAAGGTCAGGAGTTCAAATCCCAGCAACCACATGGTGGCTCACAACCATCCGTAACAAGATCTGACTCCCTCTTCTGGAGTGTCTGAAGACAGCTACAGTGTACTTACATATAATCAATAAATAAAATCTTTAAAAAAAAAAAAAAAAAGAAAGAAAGAAAGAGAGAGAGAGAGAGAGAGAGAGAGAGAGAGGGAGAAAGAAAGAAAGAAAGAGAGAATGATAGATTTATGTAAGTACACTATAGCTGTCTTCAGACACACCAGAAGAGGGCATCAGATTCCATTACAGATGATTGTGAGCCACCATGTGGGTGCTTGGAATTGAACTCAGAACCTATGGAAGACTGGTCAGTGCTCTTAACCACTGAGCCATCTAGACAGGGTTTCTCTGCATAGCCCTGGCTGTCCTGGAACTCACTCTGTAGACCAGGCTGGCCTTGAACTCAGAAATCTGCCTGCCTCTGCCTCCAGAGTGCTGGGATTAAAGGCGTGTGCCACCATGCCCGGCTTTTAATTCTTTAAATGACAGAAAACAAAAACAAAACAAAACAGAAAAACAAACAACAACAAAAACCCCCCAAAAAAACCAAAAAACAAAGAACTAATTGAGATCCCTAGATACTGTCAATGGGATGTGAGATGCAGCAATACATATTTATAAATATATTTCTTGGCCTCCCAATAGTCTAAACTTTTGGCAACCCTCATAGCAAAGTTAATAATACCCCTTGAGATCATTTAAGACTATATAGTGCCGGTGGTGCACGCCTTTAATCCCAGCACTTGGGAGGCAGAGGCAGGCAGATTTCTGAGTTCAAGGCCAGCCTGGTCTACAAAGTGAGTTCCAGGACAGCCAGGGCTACACAGAGAAACCCTGTCTCAAAAAAACAAAACAAAACCCAAAACAATAACAACAACAACAACAAAAGACTATATAGTTAGCCTGTTATTCTACTGTGTGCCCCCTCAGCCTGCTTAAGTTTAACCTGCCCTTAGGAGAACTCTGTAACCAACCTTACTTGCCTTAGATTTCCCATGCAGTCAGCTTTTACAAGCTACACCAACACACTGTTTTAATTTTAAATTATGTGCTCTTCAATGCCCTGAGCCAGAATAATGTTATATGTGTGTATGCATGTATTCATGGTGGTACATTTTTACTGAAAACAGACAACAGTCTAGAAGAAACCTCAAAGCAAATATCCCCAATACATACTCAAGGGATGCATGAATATAGGCTGAGAACATGCTTGCAGCTTTAGTTACTAGCCTGCGTCAGTTGGAGGCAATGAAGCAGCAAGTGGCCTTTCCCCTTGTAAAATGCTGTTAAAGATTTTTATAAAGAACTCCTCACTCCCAGCTCAGTTTAGTGGCACATGCCAACAAACCCAGCACTGGGGAAGCAGAGGCAGTCAGAGCTCTGTGAATCCCAGGCCAAGATGAACAACCAGGGTTACATAGTGAGGCCCTTTCTCGGAATAAACAATAAACACAGAGCCAAGCCCTTTGTTAGGGACAAGCACAAACATAACAGAAAGATTACAAACAAGCCAGAAACCAGACTATGGACATTTGGAAGGTACAGGAAAAGAAGTGAAGATTTCACACTTGAGCTTGATCTTGGTCAAATTAATCCAAGAGGAAGTTGCTGTGTTTTTATTCTGTTGGGATCAAGCAAATGAGACTTATCCTAATTACTGCCATTTTGTTTTCAGACTCCATTTTGATCATAAGGTGAAATTAAGTTCAAGTCCCTAGGCTTTAGGGGAGCTTTCCTGAAGGCTGAGCCAACTTCCTCCTCCTCCTCCTCTTTTTTTTTTTTTTTTAAAGATTTTTATTTATTATTATATCTAAGTACACTGTAGCTGTCTTCAGATGCACCAGAAGAGGGCGTTGGATCTCATTACAGATGGCTATGAGCCACCATGTTGTTGCTAGGAATTGAACTCAGGACCTTCGGAAGAGCAGTCGGTGCTCTTAACCACTGAACCATCTCTCCAGCCCCAGCCCCCCCCTTCTTATTCCTCCTCCTTCTCCTCCTCCTGTCCCTCCTCTTCCTCTTCCTCCTCCTCCTTCTCCTCCTTCTCCTCTTCCTCCTCTTCTTCTTCCTTCTCTTCCTCCTACTCCTTCTCCTCTTCCTCCTCCTCTTCCTCTTCCTGCTTCTCCTCCACCTTCTATTCCCAAAACATAACAATTGTTCCTAACTGTGAAAGAACAAATTATTCTGGTTGATGGAAAGTTGTAACTGTAACTTGGCATAGATATTTATGAATTTGAAGCTAACATTCTGGCTTGGGGGTCAGCTCTGGAGCCTGGTTCTATGACCCTGATCGATCAGTTTCATCCCAAGTACAGTACATTTTTGTCATCTGCTTAAAGAGCTACCACGATGAACATTAAAAGATGCAGTCAGCTCCCGAGTCTGTGCTGCTGTCGTCCCTGACTGGTCAGTTTTTGCTGCCTCATTCAAATAAAGATCTTGCTTTGTGTGAACTCTTGTGTCTGCTTGGATTGTTTTGGATTTTCAGACCCTAACAATTCTTTCATGAACTAATCCGGGTACCAGGGCAGTTCTCAGTATCTAAGAGTTCAGGCTTGCTTGAGACACCTGATTCCTTCAACAGCCAACACTACTCAAAGTCTTTCAAAGCTTTATTTGAAAGTAGAAAGGCAGCCTCAGTCCCAGTACCCCATCGAGAGGTGGAGGGAGAAGATTGACAGCTAGAGTCAGGCTTCCCTGTCCCCTCCCCACCACCACAGTTGAAAAAATTATATAGGAGGGTCAAGCACAAAAAGGCTCAGGACTTAAATGCAGCACTTTCGAGGCTGAGCAGGATGACAAGTTTAAGGCCAGCCTGGCCTACATGATGAGAGCCTGCCTCTAATCAGCCATTAATAATAATAAAATTAGAGAAGATCCAGAAGTGCAGCAGGTTGGACTAAAGCTCTTCTCTCTGGGCCAGGATCTCCTGTGAGCAGGGCCCATGGGTGCCCCCACAGAGCAGCGCCTCCAGATTCGCTTGGCCTTGGCGGTAGGCTTCATAGATCTGGTCCTCTCCAAACTCACCCAGGTAGTGGAAACACGTCTTGGAGAGCCTAGGGGAGCATTAGGCACCTTGAGCTCTAACCCGCCCTTGGGGAAGTCGAGGAGCAAAGCGGGACTCCAGGGGCTCTTTCTCCCACATGCTATTACCTATTGGGCCAGGGACCCCCAGAAATCATCACGCTGATTCTTGGCTCTGGCCCCTTGCTAAGTCCTGGGCCCGTGAGACGCTTCATCTGGTTCACTTCATGAACTCCATAGCTGATGGTAATGGGAAGCAAGGGATGTAGGATCAGTGCGGATCAGCTCAGGGAAGAACTTGCTCCTATTCTAGGCTAAGTATACTGGACATTTGCTGAGCTCAGACAGAGTTAAGTTTAAGTCTCAAGATCTCACAGTGATCTTTCTGTGGCCATCTGCTCACCCAGATGTTCTCAGCAGCAGCCGTAGCCCAGATTTCAGCCCAGCTGACCTCCTCCCTCAGACCAGAGCCTTCATGGAATTAGCATGAGGCATCAATGGGAGGAAGGAGGGCTGTACCCACCAGCCCTTCCCCTTAGGAAGATGGCAGGATCAACAACTCACGACTGCCAGTTCTGAGAGCAGGTCTGGTCCAGGACATCTGTGTACGTGGATTCACTCAGCTCCTGCAATCCACTGGCGTCTGGAGTGTGAGATTTAGCCTCTGCTTTCGCCAGACGTTGCCCCATCTGGAATGAGGGGATGCTGAGAGGCTGGACTTGGGGACTGCTGGTCAATTGGGGGGAGGAGAGGAGGACAGACACCCAAGTCTCTGGGGAGAATGAGGTGGCAGGGGAGCTGTTGATCAGGAAGCACCTGCAAGGCAGGCTGCAGGGGCCCCTCTCTAGGCCCCACAGCTGGGCTGGGCCAGCTCAGGCATGACCTGCTCTCAGGGGCTAGGGGAAAAAATGCTGAGTGAAAGACCTGGCCCTCCTTCAGGGCCCACCTGCCCAGTAGCACATGCTATTTTTAAACCATGAGAACAAGGAAAGTCAATAACGATGATGATGATGATGATGATGATACGCAAATAAATTAACCAGTCTTTAATAACTCATGTACCCACTCACCCCACATACACACAGAAACATGGTCACACAGGCATGCTTGAGGTGAACAAACATGGTGGGTTCACATAGATACATACGTACTCAACACGTGTAAAATAAAGGCATCTCAGGGACCTGGGGAGGGTGTCCAGACGAGAAAGGATACAGACGGGAGAATTATAAGAGGAAGAATGATTTCCCTGGGGTGACAAGATGGGGCCATCTCAGATTGTCTGCTCTTTGGTGACCAGGCAAAACAGTAAACTGAGGCATGGCAATTCAAGAGAAGGGGGCTGGTAATATCCTGGAAAGATTGCTGATTCGGGCTGAGGGCTGGGGATTGAAGGCTCAATGGTGAGGTCTACGACAGATGAAGTGGCCTGAGCCAGGCCTGCTGGGGGACAGGCAGAGCTTACCTGGAAGGCCACAGCCCGGCAGGCATCGCAGCGCAGGTGAGCCGGCATATGAGCCGAGTACTTCTCTTCATCATCCAGTGTGGGAGCCGAAGCCGAGAGGGAAACCCTATCCCCGGCGCTCCCCAGGATAGCCCTGCACCCGAACAGTAGCAACAGTGGCAGAGGCAGTCTCATGGCCTCTGAACTTACTTCTTGGAGCACAGGCTGTGGTCGGGGCGCAGATGTGCATTCGAATTATCTGTGGTGTAGGCCAATAGGGAACAGACACCTCACTGACCCTCTTCCCTTTCCGCGAGGCCCTGGAGACGCCACGCATGCAGGGGACCTGGCTTCTAATGACTCAGCTCCGTTTCACACATAGAGGATAAAGATGCAAGGAGAGAGGCCAAGGCTGGCCAAGGCCGCTGATGAAGAGCACATAGTGTGACCTGAGCCAGCGGTAGGAACCTGACCGAACATCCTGTGGGGTGAGGTGGCCGGTTGCAGTCATCTTTATTCTACTTCAGAGGATGTGAAAGCTCAAGAGAGAAAGCCAGCTCCTCCAGCTGGAGAAGCCATGTTGAAAGTGGTCCCAGTGCCCACAGGTCACAGTCTCCAGGAGGACTGTGGTCATGGCCGTGGTGGCTGGCTTAGGGCTCTAACTGTAGTAAAACAGAGTTACTGGAGACCACAGTGTATGAGAGCATACGTGGTCTTTTCCTCCAATCCTAGGGTGCCCTTTCCCTAGGCCAGAGCCAGACATGAGGGCTCTCTGCAGAGGATGTTTAAGAAGCAGCAAGCTGAAGAAAGCCCAGTTGTTAGGAACAATTGCTTGGTTTGCTAAGGACCTGGGTTCAGTTCCCATCACTCGCACAATGGTTCACAACCATCTGTAACTCCAATTCCAGGGGATTTCCAGAGCTATTCAATGCCCTTTTCTGGCCTCCATGGGCCTCAAGCATACACGTGGTACACATACATACATGCAGGTAAACACTCATAAAATAAAAATAAATATTTTAAATGTTATTTACTTGACTTTTTGAGACAGCCTCGACTGTCCTTGAACTCAAAGAGATCCACCTGCTTCTGCCTCTCAGGTGCTGGGATTAACGGTGTATACCATCATGCAAGGTATAAGTGATTTTTTTTAAATTTTGTCTTGTTTTGTTTTAAAAAGGTGGCAGCAGGAAATTAGGACTACACACTTGGTTGTCATTTCGGCCACCATGGCTCTCCATGGTCAGCCATTTATTGCACACGAAGGTGAGATGATACACTCTAGGGGTGGGCCTGGTCTCTCCATGTCACTAGGACCAGTGTCTCTGGTAGAGATGTTGAGGTTATTTTGACGGTGCACTTTAGCCGATTTCCAGTCTAGGGCAAGGAGCTTGACAGAAGCTCCAAGGGATTTTAGCTACACAGGCTCGGAACCAGAAAGCTATCAAATGCCTACTCGGCATTGCTTCTCATAGGGATTATCCTTCCCAAACACCTCCTATCAAACACTCCTCCAGCAAGGCTCCAAATGACAGAGATCACCTCCCACCTCACAGAGATTGGTCTCTGGCCCTCAGTTTACCCCAGGCTCAGAGCAGACAGAGCACAGGTTTAGGGTCTTTCCTGTGCTGTGAGCAGCCGGGAGGGCCAGTCCCTGTGTGGGCTCTGTTGCCTCTGCTCCTGGAGGAACATGGAGAATGGAACCAGCTAAAGGGTCAGGGACCCTTGGCCTACTCCATATAGGAACGCCCTTCCTCTTGCCAGTTCTAACTCACTAGTGTGATGACAGCCTTCCTCTCTATTGTCTTCCTGTTGATTTAACTTACTTGGGGTCAATGAAGGCTTCAAGATAAGCCAGCTCAGCTCCTAGGGTCTACAGAAGACAGGCCTGGGGCTTGAGGAAAGAGCTGGGTTCCCTGCTGTGGGCTGTTAGTTTTAGTCAGTGTCTTTGTTTATTTGTTTGTTGTTTTTGAGACAGGATTTCTCTGGGTAGTCCTGGAACTCACTCTGTAGGCTGGCCTTGAACTCACAGAGATCCACCTGTCGCTGCCTCCAGAGTGCTGGGATCAAAGGACTGGCCAGCTGTCACACCATTTTATGAAGCTCCTCCATTTTGGTTAAACAACAATTCCCAAAACTAAAGTAACTTGTTTTTCTAGATTCTTGCTCTCCCTGCCCTCTCAACTCCAGAAATGGGCAAACAAGAGAAACACTTGCTGACCACTTGAGATTCTTTAATTCACTACTTGTCCCTAGTCACCCCTAGCCACAGAAAACCCAAAGACAAGTAATCTTCCTCCCCCCTCCTCATTTCCTAGTGCCTCCTGCTGCCTCTCTGTCCAGGAGCTGCTTGTCCCATTGGCTGTCTCTACAGCAACCCTGGGCCATTTCATCCTCTTCTCTCACCTCCAATCCAGGCTGATCCTCCACATCTCCTTAAACGACATCCATACCACAACTCCAGCTACTATCCTCGTAGCTCTCATTGGCTGCCCCAAGCTGCCCTAGGGCCACACTGGGTTCTCCCATAGGCTCCCAGGATAAAGCACACATCCAGATGTGATGGCTGTCACCTATCCCTTCCATCTCAGCAGCACCCACTGTCGGGCTCCACTCAACTGGGCCCAGTGTTAGGGAGATACAAACAGTTGACCCAGGCAGCCCGGGTCCTGCTGCTCCCACACCTGCTATTCTGGGAAACCCCAACACCTCCTAGACTGGCTTCTCACTTTGACAGACTTGCTTGCCTACATAAACAAATACACAAATACACCACACCCTGGGAAGGTCTGGGAAAAGGATACATATTTTTGTTGGGGCTGAGGGGTAGGCAGACAGCCATTTGCTAACGATACTCTGTCACTATTAGCCCAGGTAGCAGATACACTCTCTTAAGGCCACTTCTGGTGTGGTGACTGGCTGGAACTGGCCAAAGAATTGATGGGAGAAAAAAAGTTAAAGAGACTGGGATCTGGAACTTCCAATGCCTTCTAGGGAACCCAACTCCATGGGAATAAGGGCTGAGGCTTCACAAAGGAAACACAGAACCCTTGCTGGACTGGATGGGACCAGAACTGGAGGGTGGGGCACAGAAGAGCATTGGTGGTGCGGGACTAGGGGTCCCGCTCAAGGGCATGTAATACATTCCCTCCAGGGGTCCAGCCTCAGGAGCCCAAGGTAGCTGGAGACTACCAAGGGCCGACAGGTTGGGGGACAGCGGCGACAGTGATGGACCAGAGATAGGCCCATAGGCGGGCGGGTAGAGGCCGGGCCCTAGGGCCAGTGGGGCATAGGGCTGGCGTGGCTGCCGGGAGGGAGAGGGCGAGGGTGGCAGCAGTACTTCCACGTACTGCCCGCTCTCGGGATCGAAAAGTAGTCGCAGCCTCGGCTGCCTCGGCGCCTCCACAAAGTAGTACCGGCCGCTCTCCGGGTCTACAAGGACCTTCCCCGCGGGGGCGGCTCCCGGAGGCCTCCGCCCCAGGGAAGATGCAGGGGGGAGCCGGTCGGTGGGAGGCGCAGAAGCAGCTCGCGGGAAGGGTGCAGCGGCCCTGGCTGCCGTCGCCGGATGATCGGGAAGTAGGGGCGCCTGGACCGCAGTTGCAGGAGCCACAAGCGGTGTCTCCAATTCCGGCGCTGCCCTAAGGCTCGAGTTTGGACACGCCTGCGGGGAGCCGGGGCGAGGTGGTCGCGTCCCTGTCGACTCTAAAGGGGAACATTGGGTTGAGGTGCGAGCGCCTCCTAAAGGGCTGGTCCGACCCTCAGGGTCCCGGACCAGGCGCTGGGCCTCAGCATCCGGGTTTTCTCCTCCAGGACCGCGTCTTTGGACACTCGGGGTTTTCTCCCGCCGCTGGCCGAAAGCTAGAGCGCCAGGCAAGCGGATCTCACTTCGAGCGAAAGGCTTCGCGGTGCTGTTCTCTGCCCGCCGCCTCGGGACCCCGCTGGACTGGGAGGCATCCTTAGGGGTTGCATGGAGTGAAGGCTCTGGTGACTCGTAGGGATGAGGTACCACAGGCAGAAAGTCCTTGAGAAAAATGGAAGTGTAATGAGCCGGGGCGGGCGACTCAAGTGCGGGGAGCTTGTGAGTTTTGGATGCATCACCGTCCTCCCCGCAGGTGTCCGCAGGAGGCGCGGGAAGCCCGGAGCCTGGGGTCCCTGCAGGGAAGCTTGGTGCATAAGTAGTCTTAACCATCTTGCGCACGTCTCGCGGCCGCGGAATGGTCACGCGCGGGCGTTCAGAAGCCGCTTCTCCCGAGCCCACGGCTTCTGGGCACACATCGTCGTCCAGAGTGCTTGTGAGGTGACTTCGGGGCTGTTCCGGTGTATCCACATCTGGAGACCGTTGACCGCCTCTGACGGCGATACCCGCATTTTCCAGTGAGAGCAGACACAGAGCCTCTGTGAGCTCTGGAGTCGCGGGTGCTGATGGTGTAGGCGGCTCCAGCTCCTGGGTTAGACCGTTCATAGCTTCCTGATGCAGTGCCGTCGATGCACCCTGCACAACAGGACTCCAAGTCTCTCCGGGAGATGGGGTACGCGTTTCAATAGGATGAGGTGCTTCCCGCGGGAGCAGGGCTGGCAGCGACGAGTCCCTACTCAGCCCTACTGCATCTCCGCCTCTCGAATTCGGAACCTTCCACACAAGAGGAGCTTCAGGACATGGGTTCCCAACTCTAGCGACACCCTGAGTCCATTGGGGAAGTGGTGGTGGGGAAGGGGTCCTTCTGCTGACGACTTCCTCGACGGAAGCATTCCGATTTTCCCACGCAGAGGATGTGCCGCCAGGGAAGGCCGGGCTGCTCCGTCTCCAAACAATCTTAGAAGGTTGTGGGGGGTTGTGGGGAGACCCGTTTGGAGCCTGCTGCGGAGGAGAGGGGCTCCTGGGCCTCACAACCCTACTGGGAACCACCCGGGAACCTCTAGAATGAAAAGGAGGACTCCGTGCTCTCGGCACGGTTCTATCAGGAGTCTCACGGGGAAACTGGGTCTTGGATTCCTGTTTGTAAGCCTGATGAGGTTTCTCCTCTGACTGCAGAAAGATGCTGGAACTAACTGGACCCAGAGGCTCGGTCCCGGGCGCCGGCTTGTCCCGCCGAATCGCTCGCTCTCGGAGGCTAGGCCAAGGCCGCGGGACTCTGGCAGAGGAGGAATTATCGTGCGCGCGGGGTGGCCGAGACTTAGCCTCTTCCAGGAGCACACGAGTGCTGTCTGTCGTCTCCTGAGAGTTCGTCGTGGATTCTGGCTTGGCGGTAGACTTAAAAGTGACGTTGCTGGGGGCTGGGACCGCAGAGCCTAGTTTTCTAGCCAGCGCCGTCTGCACGATGCCCGCGGCGGCCTGCAAGCGGCTCAGAGACTCGTCCAGGGAGCCCGTGCGCAGGAGCAGTCGGGGACGCGGCGCGCGACTGTCCTGCGAGGGACTCCGAGGCCGCGGACGCAGCTCGATCTGACGTTTCGGCACAGTGCGGGGTCTAACGGGCGCGCTGCGCTCCTCCAGGGCCACCTCCACACACTCGTACTGGCCTGAGACGGCAGGACTCGGCTCGCGGGGCGGCAGCTCCAGGTAGGTGGCCCAGCGAGAGCCTCCGTCGGGGACCTGCGGCTGCGATGAGACAGAGGCAGGAGACGCTGGCCCGGGCAGCTGGGGACTGCTGAAGGTAGGCGCCATGAGCTGTTGCTCCTGCAGATCCTCCGCGTCGGAGCGGTTGAACAGAGGCCCCGCGCCGAAGATGACTTCCATCTCCCCCGACGGCAGCATGCGCAGCTGGGGCCGGGGCGGCAGCGGGCCGGAGCCCGGGCCTCGCGGGAAACCCGAGCCGGAGCCGTGCTGCTGGCGGCTATTCTGGGCGCTGACGGACAGGACAGGCTGCGCGCCCGCCCCCCGCCCAGGAGCCACCCAGAGCCAAGTCCCCCGGCCTTCTGTGTCCGGCCCAACGTCCGGGGGCTCCGGAGAACCCGGAGCTGTGTGGTAGGAGCCGGACGAACCGGACGAGTCCTGACGCCCCGCTGGGGCAGGCAGCCGCCTTGAGAGCCCAGGAAGGGCTAGCGGGGCGAGCGCAGTCAGCATGGTGGGCAGGACACCTAGCACTACCTCCCGCGCAGTGCCTCCGCTGGTGGCTCCTGCACTATCCCCGCCCCGCCTGGATGCCGCGGGGTCAAAGCGTCTTAAAGCGCCAGCGTCAACGCCTGAGCTAGCGGCCTTGGCAGCAGAGAAACCTAAGCTGTGGGCTTTTAGGGGTGAAGCCCCCATGCCGAACTTTCTCCAACACAGGTGCAGCGTGGAGGTGGGGCTCCGGACTCCGGCCGACAGGCATGTGAGAGGAAGGCAGGCTTTATTTAGTAAGGAGGCAGCAGCTAGGTCCAATTCTAGAAAACTCCTGCCTTGCAAGGGGCTCATCCGAGATGAGGTTCAGAGCGTGAGGATCGTCCATATCCTCAGCCCCCCAACTCTTTTACATCACAAACTCTCCTCCATGCCTCCCTTATGCTTCGACTTCCCTCACACACCCCACACCACCTTTGATAGGGTTAAGGATCATCAGAGGGCTCTCCTAACTCAGGTAAGTGCTGGCTAGACTTTTAGGCTCATAGGAAGAAAAGGCTGGAGGGTCTTCCCTAACTAGCTTTCACAAGCAGCTTAGCACCCCCAACAAACCTGGCAGACAAACCAGTCTTTGTAGGGTTCCCTCTAAAGTCCTAGGCCCACAAGGTTCTTACTCCAGTCCCCCCCCCAAAAAAAAATTCATTCCTTCCCTCATAGAGAAGCAGTCACCAGCTGTCTTTGTCTTATGACAGACAATAGGACAGAACTGTCCTTAACTTCTGGCTTGACCGTCCTGCTGTGACTCAGGCCCCAGCTGGCCTTGATGCACCCGCCCCTCCTTTGCACACAGCCTCACAGTGACACAGCACAGGCTAGACTTAACCAATATGAGTTTTGTGGGTCTTATTCTCCCCTACTTACGACTCCCGAGGGACACTCAGTGACCCCTTCTGAACAGAGCTAACCTTTCATCCTCTCTGATCTGCTTGAGCAACTTGAACAGGCTGTCCTTTCCCTGCTTTAGAAAGTTTCCTCATGTGTTTGAAGGTTCTTGTTCAGCAGTGTAAGAAGGTGCAGATGTGATATGTACCGACAGTATACACATATTCTCATTACCAGTCCAGGTAGGGGGTGACTGGGCTAACTGGGGCTGTGTATGTAGGAACAAACCTAACCACCCAAAGCAAGCAGCAGTGCCTTCTGGGCCACGGTCCCAGCAAGACCCACAGAGGCGCAGTTCCCACTCACTCTCACTGGCTCTACCCCATCCCAAAGGAGGGCAGCAGTAGGGGCTGAGGACATGGGCAGTGTTCCCTCTTAAGCTCAGTAGAGGCGGGTGCAGGGGTGGGGGTCTCCAGAGCTGACTCCCAGGTAGCCCTCGGTGCCTTGATTTGCTATAGGAGGCAGACAGACAGTGCCACTGCTCATGGAGGGGTGAGGGACCCACAGGGATGGAATGGGAGAGAGCTGGTCTCCCCAGGACAGAGAAGGTAGAGAGGTTGGGCATTACAGCTAGAGAACAGGAAGATAACCAGCAGTTTATTTCTCCCTGGAACACTGACGGCTACGGGCCCGACGCATTCCTGTGGCTTTCTTACGCTTCTGATCCAGCACCTGGGCCATGTAGGTCTCCTGCTGCTTTTGGATCCGGAAGTCAGATATGTGATTCCTGCAATGGAGCCAGCTGGTCGTAGGCTGCACAGCCCTACGTAGGGGCCAGGAGTCAGGCTCCCGGCTTCCATCAACAACCCCCAGCCTGGCCCAGCCCCTCACCTGAAATTCTGTTTCTGCTGGCTGATAACCTGCTGCAACTCTTTAATCTCATTCTCTTTGCCATTAAGTATATCTTCTTGCTTTATAATGTGGGATTCAATTTCTGTGGGGGAGAGAGGCAGGGAGGAGGGGTGGTTCCCACCCTCAGGCTTCTGAGTTGAGGTCTTCCTTTGTCTGGCTCTCCCTGCCCACGAGTTCTTCTTCAACGGATGCCTGTACCTTAGTATGAAGGAGCCTGGCTTTCTGTATTGGAGACTGAACCCAAGGCCTCATGCATGATCAGTAAGAGCTCCACCACGGAGCTCCAGGGGGGGGGGGGGGGATCTTCTATATAGCCCTGGCTGTCCTAGAACTCACTATGTAGACCATGCTGGCCTTGAACTCAGAGATAACTCCTGTCTCTGCCTCCCAAGTACTAGGATTAAAGGTGTGCTACCATGCCACCTCCCAACCCATACTCAACCCTCTTTCTTCTTTCTTCCTTCCTTCCTTCCTTTCTCTCTTTCTTTTTGAGACAGGGTCTATTATACTAGCTCTGGCTGTTCTGGATCTCGCCATGTAGAACAGGCTGGCCCCAACTGTAAGAGATCCACCTGCCTCAGCCTCCTCCCAACACCACCACCACACCCATCTCCACTTTCTGCTTGGTTTTGAAACAGAGGCTCATTAAGTTGACCGGACTAGCCTTAAACTCACTCTGTAATACTGTCAGGCCTTAAATTTTTGGTTCTGTTACCTCAGCTTCCTGAGTAGCTAGGCTTTGGTGTTCACCACAAGACCCTGCCACATCAGCAAATGTTTGGGGGTCTCCTGAGTAGGGAAAACGATTCTGTCAGTAACTTTACCACTGTATTATGAACCTCACCCAGGTGAGGGTGGGCAAAACTCCCTGGAGAGAAGCAGAGAACCCTGTCATAGCTCTGGCTGGCCCTCAGGACTTTACACTTCCATGGTTAGACCCTTGGTCTAGAAACTGCAGCCCTTCCCAGTATGTTCTATTCCCATCTCCTGTCCCTGTTTTCCTTGTGCCAATGTCCAAAGTGTCTCATCCATCAATTGTTGGCCTTTTCTACAATTAGGACATAAGGTCCACGGGGTCAGGGACTATTGCCTTTGTCACTGTTAACCTTTACACCTAACAGAGCCTAGCTCATAGATCTGTATACTGTGAACAAGATGTCCCTAAGAGCTTTGGGCTTCAAAGTACCAAGTTTGAAAAACAAAACAAAAAAGCAAGTTTGGCCATTTCGGTTAAGCCAGACCTATCAAGAGCAGACGGATGCCCAGGCTTGTGTTATACAGGGCCTCTGGTGGGAGGTCCTTGATTATGCCAGACATGTGCCTAACTTTTCAAAAGGAGGAGTCGGACTCAGGAACTAGAGGCTGGACAGATGGCTCAGCAGTTAAGACGGCTCACACTGCTCTTCCAGGGAACCCTGAATTGGTTCCCAGTATCCTATGGTAGTTTGTAAACATGCTAACTCTAGCTCCTGGGGATCTGGCACCCTCTTCTCATCTCCACAGGCTCTAGGCACACACATGGTGGACACACATATATGCAAGCAAAACAGTCACACTCATAAACCTTAAAAACAAAACTTAAACTGAACTGAGAGTGGAGGCACATGCTACTAATCCCAGCACTGGGAAGAGTATGGGAAGTCCAAGGTCACCTTACCAAGTTAAGGACAGTCTGGGCTACCTGAGACCCCCATCTCAGCAGAATGAGTAAATGAAGGAAGGAATGAGTGAGTGAACAAATAAATAAATAAATGCTGAAGAGTTGAAGGCTGATGATGTGGCTTGTTACTAAAACTCTTGCCTAGTGAGGGTCTTGAATTTGATTTCCTGCACCAAAGCAAGAAGAGAGGAAAATAAAAACAAAAGACAGACAGAAGAGGAAATGATCAGAGAAGGAAGGATAAGGCTGCACTGGAGGAAGGCTCGCGTTGCGGCAGTGTTAGCAAGCTGGGCTAGCTGCCTTTTCAGACCCGGCTTCTCACCAGCCTGGGCTGATTCTGGTAGAAGGAGATACCCTAAGGTAAGGTGTCTCTGGCTATACCAGGATATAACTCCAGTTCTCTGGGTTTTCCAGAGAGGGGAAGTGCAAAGGCAGATAGGACCGAGAGGTGTAGGGACACTGGGTATGAGACAGCGACTACCGATTAGGCTTCAGGAAGCCTTGCTCAAACAGCCATGATGCCTGTCAGCCTGCTTGCCCTCATCAAGAGACTAGCCTGATGGCAATTCTCAGGGAATGTTCACCAGGAGTGACAGAAGGCTGTGGGTGGGTGAAAGCTGCCCAGAGCCCCAAGTGGGAGCCTTATGAGGAGGGATCGTCACTCTCTTGGGCTCAGGTTGGTTTCAACTCTGCCATGAGCATGCCTTTAGCAGAGTTGAAATTCAGTGGCCCAGACATAGTTCACTCAGTGAATACACTGCTTTTAAACTGCCTAAGTTAGTTGCCTACACTAACAATTCAGAAGTTTCCATTAAAATTGACTTCTAGATTCTTTTGTTTTGTTTTGCTTTTGAGACAAGGTCTTACACAGCCCACAATGGCCTCAAACTCCCAATCTTTCTGCCTCTATCTCCTGAATGCTGGAATTAAAAGCATGTGCCACAACATCTGGCCTCTAGATTATTATTTTTTTTTTTTTTAAAGATCTGACGGGGCTGGTGAGATGGCTCAGTGGGTAAGAGCACCCGACTATTCTTCCGAAGGTCCGGAGTTCAAATCCCAGCAACCACATGGTGGCTCACAACCATCCGTAACGAGATCTGACTCCCTCTTCTGGAGTGTCTGAAGACAGCTACAGTGTACTTACATATAATAAATAAATAAATCTTTAAAAAAAAAAAAAAAAAGATCTGACAATCCTAGGCTCTATTCCCAGAGGAGGGGCATGGCTCTGGTAACCCCAGTCTCGAACCCGAGAGAGTCCTTTGATTCTGAGTCTTAAGACCCCTTGTAGGATTGTGTTTGCTCTACGGCTCCTCTTGAAGCAAGGTTACAAATAGAATATACTATTTCTAACACTTATCAAAAATGGGATAAAACAAAAGGTGGACTAAGAAGGTTGTATGTTTCAAGAAAAATGGGAGCGAGCCCGTTCCTTTATGGCTGTGAAGAATACCGCACGCTGATCTGATCATGTCCATCATTTCCGTGACCTGCCTGGTCCCTGAAGGCACTTTCGAAGGACTGGACTTGCCTGTATCCTCAGCCGGGGGCAGAAGTTGGGGTAGAGCCCTGCTTTTGGCACCGTCATTGGGCTGTTGGTAAAGAGCCCGTGTATGTTAACTTGGGGGGCAGCACGGGCCTCCCGCCTACCATTGCACTTGGTGATGAGCTGGTCCTTCTTGCTGGACTCCTGCAGGACTCTGCTCTTGACACTGGAGAGCCTAGGGGAAAGTTAGACCGAAAGGGTGGGCAGGCAGCAGGCAGGTGAGCCCCCCAAGCTCCAAGCCCCCTCCTGAGGCCCACTCTCTCACGCTTTTTCAAAGGCCATCTTCTCTTTCTCCAGCTGCTTGGACAGCACCTCCACCTCTCCCAGAGCAAACTGTAACTTCTCTTCTTCCTTGGCCAGGAGGGCTTTGGTTTTGGCATGAGCAGCTTTCTCCTCCTGCCAGGGAGGTGATGGCTCGCTTTATCCCAAGCCACCCTGGGTCTCTTAGGATCTCTTAACTAACCCCCTTTTCAGAGGTGCATGCTGCAGCTAGGATGCAGGAAGATGCAGCCTCGCTAGGAGGGCTGAAGTTCTGAAAGGCCAAGACTCAAGGATTCTGCCCAGCCACAGGGAACTCGGGAAGTGGGAGGAGTGAGCAGAGGAGGCTACTCACCACCAGTTTCTTCTCTATTTCATGGAATTCTTCTTTACTGACAAAATTCTCATCCTGGAGAACCATCTGCAACAGAGCCTGGCTCAGGAAGGGACAGGGGCTGGGGTGGGAGGGGGACGCCCTCTAAGGACCAGAATAAAGGATGGGTAATGGAGCCATGTCAAAGGCACACAGGTCCTGACAGGCCTTAGGACAGGAGAATTTAGTCTCACAGATCTACTGAGGCCTGGCTCAAAGTGCTGCCTACAAAGACCAACTAGCCTCATGGAGACTACACAAAACCAGTCCTCTCTTTACACTGTATGTCCTAGGCAAAAGGACAAAGGGGGCTGTGGTACACAGAGGGACCCCTGGGCCCAGCATTAGTAAGGATCAGGACTGCTCTCTGAGAAAATAACATTAATCCTGAGATCGGACTGCTAAATAGGATGAGGAGAGAGAAAAAAACCGTTCCAGATAGTAGGAGTGAGCTGCCAAGAGAAAGATCTGGGGATCCTCTGGGACTTGAAGGCAATTCAGCGCCCATGTTGGCATACACTTTGTTGACATATAGTAATAATCCCCCTCGAATCTAACTGCTCAGAAGGGATGACACTGTCTAAAAATCATTAGAGTGGAAAATAGATGTGAAACCAATTTTTTGTTTTGTTTTGTTTTTGTTTGTTTTGAGAGAGAGAGATGCATTCCAACATTGTTACCAAAAGAGAAACAACAACCACAAAGCCCATGACCTCCAGCGGACCCGGCACTGATGTAACTATGACGCCATTAGCGTGGCACCCACTAACTAACTGAGGTTAGAAACAAAGGCACAGGAAAGTTTGGAGGCCCTTAAATCTGCACCGTGAAAGGCCAAGCTTGTATTCGCACTGCTTTTGACACTGGAAAGGTGTGCGGCTTAAGGAATGATCTGGTTTCGGTGCGCAGGTTGCCTTGGGGAGTCGGTGAGGTCTCTACCGCTAAACGTGGAGACACTGAAGTTCACTGGTTATCTGTCAGTCCCTTCACCAACCAGGCAGAGTGGGGAATATTGCCCGATTTGGTAACGTTCAGGAAAGCAGCCGTCTTCTTGGTTCTGCCCCTGGCTAGGTGAGCCCAGCCTCTGGGATGACCCCCTTCACGGTGTATACTAGCCACGGCCCCTACATCCACGAGCGCCTGGCCCTGCCCCCACCGGTGAGGCGTCCAGCGCGGCCTTTCCCCAAGCCCTGGCTGCCTACCACATTCCTCAGCTGGTGGATAAGTTCCTCCTGAGATTCAATCACGTCCCGCAGTTGATCGAAGGCGAGACACACTGATCCAGAGCCCCCCTGCGACCACCCAAGGGGCGTCGCCATCTTTTGCCCCCGCTGGCTCGTTGGAAATGGCCTCCTGCTGCGCGCCTCATCCGTCGCCGGCCAATGAGAATGCGACGCCACAGAGCACCCTGGCAACCGGGGCGGGGACTTCCTCTGTTCGCAAGGCCGAGGCCCGGCTCCACGCCCCTTGAGAGCCGGGCTTGTGGTTCAATGAGTAGAGCCAGACTGGATTTCATCCCCCAACACTGCAGCAACAAATGACAGGGTGTGATAGCTTAAACTGGTAACTTCAGCGTTCAGGAGGCTGGAGGATTGTGAGTTCAAGGCCATCCTGGCCTACATATAAAAGCCCTACCTCCGGATTTCTGAGTTTGAGGCCAGCCTGGTCCACAGAGTAAGTTCCAGGACAACCAGGGCTACACAAAGAAACCCTGTCTCAAAAAAAAACAAACAAACAAAAATTTAAATTTAGACCCCTGAGGGTGGGATCTAGTCCCCTTTCCCTGGTTCTGGGTCATCCACCCCCCCCCTCAAAGTACCAAAACCATGGGCCTAAAGTTTTCAAATGTACAGCCAAGAAAAAAATCCTCTCTAAACTTCTTAACTTTATCTTTTGCCCCAAACACGTGTGTCTCTCAGCATCCTGCCAGATGCAGGTGTTTATTCAATACCTGCATCCAGTACAGGTCCAAACTGCTTCAGCTGGGCCTTCACATCCCTAGTCCCAGAGGTCCTGCAGAGGCTGGGCAGCACGCTGCTCTCTTCCCAGACCTGGCCAACAGTTCAGCTTTAGGATGTCCCAATAATGGCGCCTCAATGTCAGCAGAGTAGCCATATAAGATTATGTTGTCCCTTATTCGTTTACTATCAACAAAAGGCTGGGGTGTTGGGTTTCAGATCTGGGACAAGTAGCTGAAGTAAATAACAGTGAATCTGGCCTTCAGGATCTCCCAGCAGCCCTCAGTCCCTGCCTGTTACGGGGCATGGCTGGCATACCTTGCCCTCTATGCTGAACTTTCTAGCCCAGGGGCTGGGTTTCCCCTCACTCAGTGGCTTTTAACTATATAACACAGACTTTTGGGTCTCTCTCTCAATATCTTTCTCTCCCCCTCTCCCACCCTCCCCTTCTTCCCCCCCCTCCCCCTCTCTCTCCCTCTCTCCCTCTCCCTCTCTCCCTCTCTTCCTGTCCCCCTCTCCCTCTCTCTCCTTCTCCCTCTCTCCCTCTCTTCCTGTCCCCCTCTCCCTCTCTCCCCCCTCTCTCCCTCTCTCCCTCTTTCCCTCTCTCCCTCTCTTCCTGTCCCCCTCTCCCTCTCTCTCCCTCTCTCCTCCCTCTCTCCCTCTCTTCCTGTCCCCCTCTCCCTCTCTCCCCCCACTCTCTCCCTCTCTCCCTCTCTTCCTGTCCCCCTCTCCCTCTCTCCCCCCCTCTCTGTGCTTATGTTTTTTCTTTGTTCTCCTCTGTCTCCCTCTGCACTTCACTGACCCCCTGCTGTGTGTTGTGTGGCCCATGAATTCACCCAAGAACTCTCCCCAACAAACCTGCCTTTATAATTTAATTTGGCTTGGCTTGGCTCATTTTATCAGCCAAGATAACTTATCACCTAGTGCCTACTGAGTCAGAAGTGGGGCCTCTTATTCCCGGGAACTGAAGTTATGGGTGATTGTGAACCACTTTGTGGGTGCTGAGAACGGAATCTGGGGCTTCTGCTAGAGCGGGGGGGGGGGTGCTCTTAAACGATGAGCTCTCTCTCCAACTCTGTGCCTAAGGATTTTTTTTTTATTTTTAATTGTGTGTGTGTTGTGTGTATATGTGTGTTGTTGGCGTGTGCATTATGTGTGTAGGTGCCCATGGAGGCCAGAGGAGTTGGATCCCCTGCAACTGGTTTCTGCTCGGATGAAAGGATATCCTGGGACCCCAATGCCCAGGAACCTCACAGCTCTGAGGTGGGACAGAGTTCCAAAGGAAGGGTATCTTGAGATACAGCACAGGAACCTCACAGCTCTGAGGTGGGACAGAGTTCCAAAGGAAGGGTATCTTGAGATACAGCTCAGGAACCTCACAGGTCTGAGGTTGCATCTTCAGGAGAGGCAGCACAGCTCCCAGGGGAGCTGAGGAGCTGAGGAGCCTCAGCCCTGCTAACTCTTCTTTTCTTTGCTTCCTTTCTTCTCAGCTTCTTCAGAAACTCCAGGCAGCAAATCTCATAAAGGAGGTTTATTGAAGGGAAGAATTCAGGAGGAGGGGGAGGAGAAAGGCCTGGGGAGGAAGAGGAGGAGGAGGAGGAGGAGGAGGAGGAGGAGGAGGAGGAGGAGGAGGAGGAGGGACGAATCCAGGGATGGCTGCCCTCTGCTCCTGGGAGTGGACAGCAGGGAACTGTCGAAGGGACAGTGCTGATATAGGATTTCTGAGGGGGCAGAGCTTCTCGGGGCAGAGACTTCCAGAGTGGGGATTGGTGAGATTTCAAGTCCTGAGCTTGGGGACTCAGGGATTGGTATTTTTGTTTGTTTGTTTGTTTTGTTTTGTTTTGTGGGAAGCTCAGGGATTGGTAGGTTTTCTTGTTTTTCAACTCTTCTTCCCCACATGCTGCCCAAGGGTCAGGGTGGGAAGTCCTTCCCAGCTGCAGCTGGCTTTTGCTGAGGTGTCAGCTCTGTATGGCTGCTGGTGTATACGTATATGGGGGGGCGGGGCTAGAGAGGAGCTGCTGCCACTGTAGACAGCTCCTCTGGGGGCAGTTTCACAAAAGCTGTAGGCTGAGGCAGGAAAGGGACCATCACTGTGGACAGCTCCCACAGCTCCTGTGATAGCTGTAGGCTGAGGAGATACCATAGTGCCACCATTTTGACAGGAGCAGCCATTTTGGACAGTTCCTGTAGGACATTTTATTGCAGCAACTGTAGGCTGGGGTGGTAAGGAGGGGGAGGGGCCTGCCCCTGCTTTTTTAACAGCGTTCTTGGTGCAGCAGCTTTTGTGGTGCACCACTCAAGGAAGACAGCTGGAGTTACAGGTAAGCCACTGGGAATTGAACTCTGGTCCTCTAGAAGAGTAATGTATTCTGTGACCACTGAATCGTCTCTTCAGCCCTCTGCCTACGATTTTTATTGAATTTATTTTAAATAAACTTCAGTTATAATTTTCATTTTAGGAAAGTGGTCTACTTCTGTGCTTCACCCTCAGTCCACATTTTCAAGGGCTCCACGTAACCGGTGGTTACTGCGATGGATAGCATGTGCCTATGGGACCCTGAAGTTTATGGCCTCAACACAGCGCTTCTTGTACAGACCTTGTCTAGTGAATGAGGATGCTCACCTGAGTTACTCCAGAGAAGGCTGCAGAGTCCCCCAGGGCAGTGATCCTTAGTATTCCTCCATGAACATAGTCTGTTTCATCCCTCAGATTTTTCGTGAGCTGTTGCTTCGTGTCCTTGCCGCTCAGTGCTCACCTAATAAGTCTGACTCGGCTTCCTCACATGTATTTGGGACAACACCCAGAAGGGTAGGAGGCTCTAGTAACCAGTCCCTGGGGTTAGGGGGAGGTCACAAGGAGAGAACCTTGGATCCAACATGGACATGAAGGCTGGTCACCCTTGTCAGACACCATCACAGTGTCTCTGTCAGTAGGCATTCTGGGCTCAGTGAGACTCGGTGTGGTGTGACACCTTAGTTTTGAGCTCCTGCATGGGAAAGGACACCTTCCTTTAGTCATATGTCTTGCTGCTGTGACAAAGTGCTTAAGAAGGGAGAGAGGGAGGGAGGGAGGGAGGAAGGAAGGAAGGAGAGAAGGCAGGAAGACAGGAAGGGAGGGTTTACTCTGACCCAGTTTGGGAGCACAGTCCATCACAGCGGGGGGGGGGGGTGCGGGGGGGGGGGGAGCACAGCAGCAGGAGCTGGAAGCAAGCTGGTGGCATTGCATCCATGGTGTAAGGAGTTACTTTAGCAAGAGGGTTTATCTGGGTGATGCTGATGCACACCTTTAATTCCAGCAGATCTCTGTGAGTTTGAGCTCGGTCTACATATCAAGTTCCCGACCAGTAGAACTACATAGTGAGATCATCTTTCATAATCCAAAAAAAAAAAAAAAACCCCAAAGCAATCAAACATATATATATATATATATATATATATATATATATATATATATATGCACTGGACACACATATACATATACATGCCACATCCCCCCACCCACACAAAAGGCCTTCAGACACTGGCAGCTCCTGTTACTGTCACTCTAGGCGATTTCTCTCATCGACCCACCTCAGGCAGCCCCTGTGGAGAAACTGGGACTGAGGGTCCTCAGCCTGAGCTTCCTGCTGCCAGCAACAATCTACAGTTATCAATGATTCTGAGCCTGGTCTACAGAGTGAGTTCCAGGACAGCCAAGGCTACACAGAGAAATCCTATCTCAAAAAACAAAACAAAAATATCTTCAAAACAAAATGTTGGCTATTGTGGTGGTTTGAACATGCTTGGTCCAGGGAGTGGTACTATTAGGAGGTATGTATGGCCTTGTCAAAGGGAGTGTGTCACTGTAGGCGTGGACTTTAAGACCCTCATCTTAGCTATCTGGAAACCAGTCTTCTCCTGTTTGCCTTCAGACAAGATGTTGAACTGAGCGTTCCTCCTGCACCATGCCTGCCTGGTGCTGCCATGATCCTGCCTTGATGATAATGGACTGAACCTCTGAACTTGTAAGCCAGCCCCAATTAAGAGCTGCCTTGGTCGTTATGTCTGTTCACAGCAGTAAAACCCTAAGACAGCTGTGATTAGAACTTTGATGATTTTAGTACTGGGGACCAAAGCAAGCTACTGAAATAACCTAGGCAAGAGGGTGAAGCTACTGCAGTGTAAGTGGATGGGAATATGGGAGTGCGCATCTAATGGTATCAGAAGAGAGCGTTGGGATGTTTTGGAGGTAAAAACTAAAATTTTCAAGGCAGGGTCACACACACCTGTGATCCTGAAAATACCAATGCCAAGGCAAAGTGAAAACTAATCAAGACAGGGGCTCTCAACCTTCCTAATGCTGAGACCCCTTAATAAATGAGACCTCCTTATAGTGTAGTGAGCCCCAAAATAAAACTACTTTCATTGCTACTTCATAACTGTAATTTTGCTGTTATGAATCATAATATATCTGATATGCAGGATATCTGATACATGTCTCCCAAAGGGGTTGTGACCTGTAGGATGAGAGTCACTGCATGAGGTACTTGCTCTAGGAGTTCTGGGACATTTGTTCCCTGACCCAACCCCCCTGGAACACAGGAACGTTCACAGACTCTGCTGAACTGAATTTCACATGCATGTTGGTCCAAGAAGGACATGTAACCAGTTAGACTATGTAAATATTAAATACCAGGAATATTTTAAAGCCAAAACTTTGCTAAATATGGGCCGTATGGAATGAAGCCAGGAAAGAGCTAATTCTAGTCTTGATCTAGATTGACTGTGGTATGCTGCCAGTGCTGACAGGATCCTTAACAGAAGGGACTGCTTCAGTTAAAGCCACATCCATCACCTACAGGCACACACTGCGGGTTCATTCTTCTCTGCTGTCCCGTCCCCCCCCCCCCCCCACACACACACCATCTCCACACTGTCCCCTTCAAAAAAGAGAAATAAGGATTAGGTTGCTCCTAAAGCTATTGGGCTTCGGGATGTCATGTTGTTTTTCAGGATAGGAACTGATCTTATCAACAGGTTTTTTTGTTGTTTTTTTTTTTTTTTTTTGGTTTTTCAAGACAAGGTTTCTCTGTGTAGCCCTGGCTGTCCTGGAACTCACTTTGTAGATCAGGCTGGCCTACAACTCAGAAATCCGCCTGCCTCTGCCTCTCGAGTGCTGGGATTAAAGGCGTGCATCACCATGCCTGGCTTAAAGTTTTTTTTTTATTACGTATTTTCCTCAATTACATTTCCAATGCTATCCCAAAAGTGCCCCATGCCCTCCCTCCCACTCCCCTACCCACCCATTCCCACTTTTTGGCCCTGGCATTCCCCTGTACTGGGGCATATAAAGTTTGTGTGTCCAATGGGCCTCTCTTTCCAGTGATGGCTGACTAGGCCATCTTTTGATACATATGCAGCTACAGTCAAGAGCTCCGGAGTACTGGTTAGTTCATAATGTTGTTGCACCTGCAGGGTTGCAGATCTCTTTAGCTCCTTAGATACTTTCTCTAGCTCCTCCATTGGGGGCCCTGTGATCCATCCAATAGCTGACTGTGAGCATCCACTTATGTGTTTGCTAGGCCCCGGTCTAGTCTCACAAGAGACAGCTATATTAGGGTCCTTTCAGCAAATGCTTGCTAGTGTATGCAATGGTGTCATCGTTTGGAGGCTAATTATGGGATGGATCCCTGGATATGACAGTCTCTAGATGGTCCGGCTTAAATTTTTATAAACTAATATTTTCTTAAGATCAGATTTATTTTTTTAAAGATTTATTTTATGCATATGAGTACATTGTAGCTGTCTTCAGACATACCAGAAGAGGGCATTGAATCCCATTACAGATGGCGGTGAGCCACCATGTGGTGTGGGAAGCCACATGTGCTGTTTCAGAGTGGCACTGGCTACCACTGGCCACCACGCATAAGTTTGGGCAAACAATCAATATGTACATATGCAGTAAAGTTTTTTGCCAAGATACTGCCTGGCCCCGGCATGATAATGAGGTTATTTGAGGTACTGAGAGAATAACCAATCAGATGAGGAACATGCAAATGAGGTAGAATGCATAACCAATCCGGGTGTGAGACTCGCCTCTCCTAGGCCTATATAAGCAGCACCAGTTCTGGGCTTGGGGTCTCTTCGCCTCTGCAATCAAGCTCTCCCCATAAACGTGTGCAGAAGGATCCTGTTGCAGCATCGTTCCTGCTGGCAAGTCGGACGCGCACAAGAATGTGGTTGCTGGGAATTGAACTCAGGACCTCTGGAAGAGCAGTCAGTGCTCTCAATCTCTGAGCCATCTCTCCAGCCTCCCCCCACCCCCGATTGATTTCTTACGAGTTACAATTTACATTGTGTGTGAATTTTTCATTGTTGCTGGATTATGGTTTTTTTTTTTTTCTTTTTAAAATTTGAGCTTTTGCTGGGTGATGGTGGCACACACCTTCAATCTCAGTTACAGGTGACTGTGAGCCACTCATTTTGAGTGTTAGGAACCCAAATTAGGATCTTTGCAAGAACAGTATATACTTTTAACAGCTGAACCATTTCTCTAACACTCCCAAACCTCTTAAAGAATTGCTATGGGCTGGAGAGATGGCTCAGCGGTTAAGAGCACTGACTCCTCTTCAGAAGGTCCTGAGTACAGCTACAGTGTACTCATATACATAAAATATTAAATAAATCTTTTAAAAAACAGAATTGCTATAATGTAAGTTGGCAAATGCATTTAATTTCAGTACTCAAGAGGGCAGAGGCAAGGGGATCTCTGAATTCAAGGCCAGTATGATCTATGAGTTCCAGGATAGCCAAGGCTACACAGAGGAACCCTCCTTCAAAAAAAAAAAAGGGGGGGTGGGGCTGGTGAGATGGCTCAGTGGGTAAGAGCACCCGACTGCTCTTCCGAAGGTCCAGAGTTCAAATCCCAGCAACCACATGGTGGCTCACAACCATCTGTAATGAGATCTGACTCCCTCTTCTGGAATGTCTGAAGACAGCTACAGTGTACTTACATATAATAAATAAATAAATCTTTAAAAAAAAATTTAAAAAAAATAACAAAAAAGAATTACCTGTAGGCATAATGTTATTGTGCTCTGTGTAAAGATTATCCTTGTGTTCAAATGCTGATTTCTATGCACCCCTATCTGGTTGCAAAACATTGCTCCCCAATTATTCCAATTGGTCAATAAAGAAGCTGATCAGCCAGTGACTGAGCAGGGGAATAAATAGGGTTGGACTTCCTCCTAGCCAGGGGAGGGGGAAAGGAAGAGGAAATGGGGATTCACCTCAGGAAGAGGGTCCAGGAGACAGGAGAAAACCCCTGGAGCCAGGGAGCCCATGAACACTAAAACACAAGCATCACTAGTGTTTGCCTAGGAGGCAGCCAGATTAGTTTAGAGGATTAAGATGGAGTAATACTGCTCAGTTGTTGTGCCCTTAAAGCTTAAAATAAATAGTCCAGACTCAATTATTTGGGAGCTATCTGGGTTAAGAAAAACCATAACAAACATTTATAAACAGTCAGTAACAATTATTTAAAATAGTGCATAGTGGCTCACACCTATAATCCCAGCTCTCAAAAGGCAGAGGCAGGTGGATCTTCTTGAATTCTGAGGTCAGCCTACACAGAGAAACCCTGTCTCAAGAAACCAATAAGTAAATAAATAAGAAAATAAATAGAATTCTATTTTGTTTTTATTGTTAATGTAAGAGTGTTATCATTTTAAATTGTTTCTTGCTAAAATTAGATATATAAACTATAAAGTGTTTAAAAGAACAAAACACCAGGACAGCCAGGACTACACAGAGAAACCCTGTCTCGTAAAACAAAACAAAACAAAAAAAAGAACAAAAGAAACAAAGCCCTACTTGCTGCTCGTATGAGACCCCAGGTTCTGCTTCCATTGCCCTCATGATGGCTCACAACCGCTCCCTTTTCTGGCCTCCAAGGGCACTACGTGGTGTAGTGTACACACACACACACACACACACACACACACACACACACACACACACACGCAGGTAAAACACCCATATACATAAAAAGAATTAAAAGGGATAAATCTTTAAAAAAAAAAAAATTCCTTAGCCAGGTGGTGGTGGTGCAAGCCTTTAATTCCAGCACAGGCTGGGCAGAGGCAGAGGCAGAGTCTTGTCTTGAAGACTGTCTTGAAAAACAAAACAAAACAAAACAAAACAAAACAAACGAACCTAGAATTCATGCCATCAGTATTATGTGCTGTTCTAAACACAAGCTATTGCACAGTAACAACTGTGTCCAAAATGGCTCCACGTGTGTTCAGTATCTGAAGCTGACAGCAGTGGCTGAGGAAAGAGGAGTCATAAAGTCGAATTTTGTATGTAAAATCGTTTAATGTTCACTTTGTTAAAACTCACTCCAAACGCCATGGGTCAGGTGACCAGAGTTCTCAGCATTTTTCACTGCCAACTGATTTCACATATGTCAACCCCGACTCTGGCCCCAGAACATTCCCTTCTCCACCTCCCCAAATGCAAATGTACTCAGGATGTAACAGTTACTTGATACTGCATGAGGTATCAACAGCACAGGCCCAAACGTCAAGGTGTTTAGTAACTTGGCCCCTTCCCAAAATAAAGGGATTAGGACACCAATCTAACACCTTAAGTGAGTACAGATTTAACGCCAGCCCCTGGGAGGAGCCGTGCATGCAGAGACAATGAGTTGGTGGTGAGGGCCATTTGCAACAGGAACCTGCTGGGATTCCCAAGGTGCCTCTGGCAGCGCCAGTTCAGAGGAGTGAGGATGGAGACTTGCGGATGGAGAATTCAGCAGCTGGCTGGATCGGGCTCCAGCAGGGTTCTGCACTTCTTGTCCTTTCTAACAGTTCCCATAAGCATGCAGAGCAATGCTATTTCCTTACCGTAGGTCGCTTCTCCCAAGCTGTGAGGCCTGGCGCCGGTCAGTGAAGCGGAGATGTTTTCCTGGCTTGAGTGATGAACTTGCCCCTTCAGGCTCTACTGTTCCATAGAAGGAAAAGGATTTTCTGTCTCCCTCTCACTAAAGAAAGCACCTCTCGGGAATGGCAGCTTCCACTCCTGTGCGAGCCTCACTCCCGTCAGTCTCCATTCTGTGGTCTCAATCTGTGAGACACACACACACACACACACACACACACACAGAGCAAAAACAGCCCCAGCAGAGAACTCACTGTGCCAGGAAGTCTCCCAAAAGATGTAGGCAGGAGAACAAAACTTTGTTCACCAACACACAGACAACATATCTAAACTGTAAGCAAGGAATTAAGAGTTTAACACTATTCTAGATAGTGCCATATTATCTTTCAACTGAAGCAAGGAAACAGGATATGAGTACTGTAGGCTACAGTAATAAATAAAACAGTGCCACCAGGCTGTAAGAACAGACAATAGGTGCAACAGTTGACGGAGCTGTTAGTGTTGTCTCTGGTTATCATCACCTCACAGATAACTCTCAGTGCCAGGAAATCTACAGAATTAGTAAAAGTCGTCTAGTGGGAGGGGCCTTACGCTGTCAGGGCAGTTTCATAACAGTGCATTTTCTAGCAGAGCCTGGGGCTGGGAGAGGGAAGCTTTCATGTCTAGGAGCTTTCCTTAAGTTTGGTTCATAGGTACATTTTACAACGTATGTTTTGAGACAAGGTTTCGCTGTGAACTTTCTGTGTAGAGCAGCTGGCCTTGAACTCACAGTATTCCGTCTGCCTCTGAATTCTGAGTGCTGGGTTTAAAGCTATATGCCACCATGCCTGACACATTTTACAAAATAAACTCCTTGCTGCTCATAAGTTAAAGAGATTCTCAAAAAATTAGGAAGGTAAGGCTGGGGATGTAGCTCGGTAGGCTAGCATGCACAAAGCCTTGGGCTCAATCTCCAGTACCACAGAAACCAGGTCTAACTCTAGCATTCAGGAGGTAGAGGCAGGAGAATCACAAGTCCAATGTCTTGGGAAGTGGTGGCACACACCTTGAATCCAGATAACCAGCACTCCAGAGACATTGGCAGGAAGATCTGTGAGTTCAAGACCAGTCTGATTTACAAAGTGAGTTCCACGACAGCCAGGGCTATACAGAAAAACCTTTCAAAAAACGAACAAACATACAAACAGGGCCGGGCATGGTGGTAAATGCCTTTAATCCCGTCACTCAGGAAGCAGAGGCAGGCAGATCTCTGAGTTCAACATCAGCCTGGTCTACAGTGAGTTCCAGGACAGCCAGGGCTACATAAAATTAAAAATTTAAAACAAAACAACAAAACCCAAACAATCAAGAAGTTGTTCAAGGTTTTTGACTGTATATGAATTTTGAGGCCAGCCTGGGCTACATGAGACCCTACCTAAAAAAAAAAAAAAAAGAAAAAAAAAAAAGACTATAAATCAGTTACCGGCTTCTTTTAAATTCAGTTTCATGATAATCTGGGCAGCTCAGGAACTCAAATCTAAATCCGACCTCCACAGGAAGGCCCAACCACACAGCCTAGGCAATCCTTGACTTAGTTCTAGAAAGAGTTGCTTTTTCTGCCTCTAAAGGATTTGAATCAAGTGTCCTGCTTTAAAAAAAAAAAATGTATGTGGGTGTTACACTGCCTGCATGTGTGTCCGTGCACCAGGTGCAGGCAATGCCTGTGGAGGCCAAAGAGGGTCAGGTCCCCTGGAACTGGAGTTACAGAATGTTGGGAGCCACCAGGTGGGTGCGGGGAATTGAACCTGAGTCCTCTGGAAGAGAAGCCAGTGCTCTTCTAACTGCCCAGCCTCTCTCCAGCCCTGATCCTGCTTCTAAACGCCCAGCAGGGAAGCAGCCCTGTAGGGACTCAGGATGGCCTGGAAAGGATGCGAGGTGGGGGCGGAGGTGTCCTGGAGGATGGGTAAGTCTGCTTTGCCAAACTGGCTAGAATCACCCGAGAAAAAGGATGACTTCTCACACACAGTCTTTCCTCACCTAGACATATGACCTAGGCCGACCACTCATCCTCTCTGGCCAATTCATAAAAGGGCTAACATACCGGTTTCACAAACTGTTATGAGGAATAAGTGAAAAAACAAAATAAAACAGAACACCACGTGAGTTTGAAAGGCCTCTTTGCAGTAGGCACTTCATAAATATTGAATGGGTGAAAGGTCACATCACTATCTCACACTAAAATGTGCAGGGCACTCAGCCAGACAAAATGGCTGCTAACTCTGAGCCTCCCATGCCACGGTGACAGACTCTTCCCTCTGTGTCTCTGTGCCTGTGTCTCCTCTCCAGTTTGGCTCCTGCCCTTCTGTGCATTCCTGTGCTCATCATACAACCGTTAACACTAAATGATGATTTAAAGGGAGGGACACAGAGAGTGTTCTCCAGTTCAGAAATGGACCAGGGGATCTACAGTGAAGAGCTGACAGTCTTAGATTTCACCTTCTCCCTTAGCCCTGCTACCTGCTGCTGGACTGTTCACTGAGCTGTCTCCAAGCCCAGCAGGTTTTTTTGCTTGTTTGTTTGTTTGTTTGTTTGAGGCAAGGTCTCATTATGTAACTTTGGCTGGTCTGGAACTGATATGTAACCCAGGCTGGCCTTGAACTAAGAGAGAATGGCCTGCTTGTGCCTCCTGAGTCCTAAGATTAAAGATGTAGGCCACCAAACCCAGCCTGCTCAACCAGGTTTTACTTCTTAGACCTTCTGAAAGAGAAGACTAAGACAATAAAGGAGCCTCACCTATGGTGGCTCACAACTGAAATCACAGCTCTCAAGAGGCTCAGGCAGGAGAATCACTGCAGACTCAGGCCAGCTTGGACTAGGTAGTGAGTTCCAGACTGGTCTGGGCTGCAGAGTGAGCCCTTCTCTCAAAAAAAGAAACCTCAAATCAGGCAGCTTTGCTTATGGTCCTAACTCAACAGAGATTTGGATAACACTGAACTGTTGGCTACGTAGTTCAATTTCTCTACAGTCCTTAGGGAGTGGAAAACTGAAAATCAGGGGAGGTGGTGACTTTACAGCAGGAGAGGTATAATTCTTGGCAGACACCACCAATACTCTGCAGTGCACTGGCTAAGCCTAGACATGCCTAGGTAGTGGGCTTTTGCTGCAGACAGGATGAAGGACGAAACATGGGTCGTCTCTGGAATGCCCTGACCTACTTCACAGAGGAGTTGGGTCCAAACTTTACCATGCCTGTGACTAAGACCAACTGTTCTGCCCTGGGAGCCAGGCCTGGGGAAGGACTGGAGGGGACAAGTCTCCAATCACTGCAGCTCTGCCCAACAAAGTCAGCAGAGAGTAAAGTGCTCATATCTCCTAACTTGTATTATAAAATGGGATTTGCAATGCAATTGTAACGGGTAAGAACCCCCCACCCAGAGTAGGGTCGCTGGCCTCTCAGCCGGCCCTGCGCAGGCCAATGAGCTTGGAAAGCTTTGCACAGTTTTCGAGTTTCAGTGACTCTGCTTTCTGCCGCAGTCGCTCATCTCTGTATAACCCCGCCAAATTGGTCAGCTCCGACTCTGAAAGACACAACAGGGAATGGTTCATTTCAGCGTGTCTAGATTCAAACGATCTTGTTTTGCTACCACCTTATTCTATTCCATTGGGCAAGCGTTACTCCTCTACCCTAGAGGTATCCATTGGGCACTGCAGCAGGTTCTGAGGGTTAAGGCTATCTGTGACCTGAGAGCCCCGAAATCTGTGTGTTATAAAAGTACGAGGCTTACTTCTTATCAACAAACCATTTGGCACAGGCTTAGGAAGCTTGCACATGTGCAGAAAGAGGAGACTGCCACGGCCTGGCTACCAGTGGTGATCAGATGGCAGTTGGAGGGACTGGAGCCCAACCACCTATTCCTGTCATCTGAACAAAGACAGCTGCTGCATTCTTCCCTCAGCACGCAGACTCCTAAGTCACACATGGCCCAGGCTGCTCTGATAGATGAATAGCTATAGAAGGCCAGGCCGGCAGCTTTTCCATCCCCTCACCTCATATGGAGGTCACCAATGCAAACTGCTCTTCCAAAAGTCAAAGTCCATGGCCCACTGGCCTCTTGTTTCCTTGACTAAATAAATTTCATATTCTCCTCGTGATAGAGAAGGCCATTCTATTTTTAACTGGAATATAATCTCTGCTGTGTTTCCCAACTCCATGGTTGCTCTACGTTTTGATTCTCTGGAGGCCCCTCCTCCTTAGCGGGAGCTCAGGAAATGCACCTTCAGAGACCAGAGACGGGTGCCGCATATTAATAGGATGGCATGGGCTTCCCAAAGTCTCCAACAGAAGGCAGCTTTTAAAGGACTGTGCTTCTGAAAATGCTATTTTAATCACTTTGAAATATGCCTTCCGTTCTTAATCACCTTGCTAACAGGTTTTGTTTTTCTTGGTGGAACAAGACGCACCTGTCTGATTACTCAGCAAAGTACCAGGACAAAGGAATTCGCACTCACCAGGAGGAACAATGGGCACAGACTACCGAGTAAGTTTCTACCAACACAAAACACTGCTTAGCATTTCGGCTCACAATGGTTCTATTTACATGGAGGCAGGCCCAAAGTGCAGATGGAGCAGGATGCCAGTGTGAGGGTGGGGAAGCATGACACCCCTCCCTGGACAGTGAGTGCAGGGCCTGGACTCTGGCCTGCAGTGGCTTGGCAGGCAGTGTGTCTCTCAGGCTGCAGAACAATGTGCTCTCTCTCTCACTCTGGGTGCGGGCGCCCACAGGGCCTCCTAGCCAGGGCCTGCCTTGGCACAATCACCTTGCAGGTGACAGGGCTTTGTGGGGGACTGTGCTGCACTCAAGTGTTCCGGTTTGGCTCCTGTGCCCCACCGAGTGTTCAGCACCCTTTCTAGGGCTTCTTTGGCAGGTAGGAAGCTTATGCAGGAGGCCTCTGTGAAATCTCTCTGCACTTTGCACCTTTCGAGTCACAGCTACACCACTGTAGCAGAACAGACTGGCTCTCCTCTTCACTAGAACAATCCCTTCTGCTGAGTTTTGTTTTTGTTTTTGTTTTTGTTTCTAGACAGGGTTCCTCCTGTGACCCTGGCTGTTCTGGAACTCACGCTGTAGACCAGGCTGACCTTTAGAGTCACCCTACATGGGTGCTGGGAACCGAACCAGAGTCCTCTGAAGAACAGCGAGTGCTCTTAACCACCAAGCCATCTCTCCAGTCCCAACACTCAGTAACTTACAAGTAAAATGAAAGAAAAAAAGTCTTTGGGAGGAGCAGGACCAAAAAAATACCTTTTCCCCTTAACAAAAATGTCCCCTTCAATTTTAACTACCCAGGGCCGGGTCCCATGGGACACTGCACTTCAGTCTACTGTGTGAGGCTATTCAAGCTTGGGCTTCACCAGGAACCAGGTATTCACCGTGTGCCAGGCACTGTGCCAAGCTACATCCACATCATCCAACCTCTCAGAGGGAACGAATACTGCCCCTGCACGTCAAAGCCTGGGACTCTGGCCACTCTGTTATTCTGTTATCCTGCTCAAGGTCGTGGAAAGAAGTGCTCGCTCCAGGCTCACTCAGGCTCTGCTGGAGCGGCCGGGAGGCAGGTCTTGCCTGTTAACTTGTATCCTGCCCAGTACAGTGCCACGGCCACTTTCCCTGACAGTTCATGTAATACGCAGGCAATCCATGGAAGGGTAAACAGGACAGTTCTCATCCACAGTAAAGGGTTACTCAGACAAGATCACCCACATTAGGCTTTCTAAGGAAAAGCGGATAAAAGGAATAATAAAGATTTTAAAAGACAATGGCTGGCCTTGATAAAATTCCCATTTGGTATTTTGCCATGAGTGAACTTTGTTCTCAAGTGAGTTTATTTTTACAACCTCAGAGTGCTAAATTTAACCTTCCTGGGCACTTGCTGCTGGATTCAGAGGGCAAATGCTGCCTGCTCTCAAATGGCACTCGGGTGGTGTGGAGGCTCCACAGAACCATTGTGTTTAAATGCTAGGAATAGATTTTTACAGGGGTATGTGCTGACAACCTCCATTCAGGTTCCTCCATTCACACATCAGGTTCATTCAATGGATTTGTTTACTTTGTGTGTGTGTGTGTGTGTGTGTGTGTGTGTGTGTTTTAACTGAGGATAGATCTTAGAACTTCATGAATCCTAGGTATGAGCTCTACCACTGAGCCATACCTTCAGTTCATTTTTCAAACATTTTGGGATAGGGCTTATTAAGTTGCCCAGGATAGCTTTGAACTCACTCTGTGGTGGGGAGAGGTCCTGAATTTGTGATCTTCCTGCCTTAGTTTCCCAAGAGATTACAGGTTTGTTCTACCAGGTCTAGCCCTCATTGAATTTTCACTTATACTTAAAGAAGGCGACAGTTCTGAACAAGGCTCATGTGGATGGAAACAAAAGCTTAGATGCCGCTTTTGGTGTAATCTTTAACCTCTTGGCATAGTCAGCATCCTAATGCCAGAGTAAAATATGGTGCACAGGCATGCATGTATGTGTGTGGTATATGTGTGCTTGTGTGTGTGAAACATGCAAAACACAGATTTTCATGCAGTTCTTGCAGAAAGCAATAGATTCAAACCACCCCAGTGCCCAGCACGAAGGGGACACTGAGGACGGATTACTTTGCCTTTGCCCTGATTTAGACACACACAGACACTTGCTCTTACATTCTCCCCTGTGCTGGGGAACGCTGTTAAGCCAACACTTGGAGGCAGAGGCAGGTGAGTCTTTGTGAGGTTGAGGCCAGCCTGTTCTTTACACAGATTTCTTTCTTATTTCCTTTTGCTTTTCGAGACAGGGTTTCTCTGTGTAGCCCTGGCTGTACTGGAACTCACTCTGTAGACCAGGCTGGCCTCAAACTCAAGAAATCTGCCTGACTTTGCCTCCCAAGCGCTAGGATTAAAGGCTTGTGACACCACCACCTTGCTTTTTTTTTTTTTTTTTTAATTCCCCTTATTTGTGTGTGTGCACACCCTCTTTCGTGTACCATAACATGTACGTGGTGGTCAGAGAACAACTTTTGGGAGTAAGTTCTTTCTACTTCACGATCCTGGATGCAATTCAAGTGAGACTTTGTGTAACCTGCCCTTACCCACTGACCCATCTCACCAGCCTCATTTTTTTGCCCAAGGCAGAGTCTTAATAATGTAGCTCAGACGGACCTTAAACTCAAAATCTTCCTATCTGTGCCTCCCACTTATTGGAATTACAGGCCTACACCACTACACCTAGCTCTTCCCTAAGGAGAAACGCTAACTTAAACAAGCCTGTCTCCATAGTGAGATCCAGGACAGCCTGAGCTACAAAGTGAGTCCCTATTGCAAAACAAAAGAAAACAAAACAAAGCGAACTAATTTCACAATGAGGTAGGTAAAAGCACCATCATCCTGGTTAACTGCCCCTTATTTGAGACAAGGTCCCTGAGGGAGAGGGACAAGACGGCAGCACTCATCCTCGGTTCACTGCTTTTCAGTATGAGAAGCTTCTCTAAAGACCCATGCTGAGCACACGTTCTGAAGCAAGTTCTGAAGCCAGGACTGTGCCCGCAGCCGGCAGCCGAGACACAGAATTAGTAGGACAGGGGCTGCTCCCCGGGGCTAGCAGCCCTGCAGAGGGAACTGACACACACCCATGAACCTCTAAAGCTAGTGATCAGTACTGCTAGTGGGAAGAGTGAAGTGCCTTAGGCACACACCAGAGGGACAGCTTAACTCAGTGGTGGGGTAGGAGGACATGATGGATGGCTCAGCAAGGGCACAAGCACAAAGAGCAAACTGCACCAGTAGACATCTAAGGACATCCAAAGTAAAGGTTAAAAGATGAGTTACAGTTTGCTTTGAAAAAAAAATCATCTAAAACCCAGTTTGCAAAGCCAAGATGTAGTTATTCCGTGTTTGTTGGGGTGGGGTGGGGGAGGGGGGTTGAATGGGATTTAAAAATGAAGTTACTGGCTGAGACAGGACCACCAGTCCTATCAGCACTCCTCAGTAACAACTGGAGCTGTAAGCCAAGTGGCAGACACTGTCACCCCACTGATCTCTGTGAGGGAAAGAGAAGACAGATATGTTTACATTCATCCTACTGAAAAGCCAGACCCAGGAGGCCACAAGGAACAAGGGTCAAGGGGACAGGAGACCCCATGCCAGCAGCCGCAGCAACTATTACGACTTTGCTTTTTCCTCTTCCTCCTTCTTGCTCTTTCTCTTCTCACCTTCTCCTCCTTCTCCTTCTTTGGTTTTTCAAGACAGGGTTTCTCTGTATAGCCCTGGCTGTCCTGGAACTCACTTTGTAGACCAGGCTGGCCTCAAACTCAGAGATCCACCTGCCTCTGCCTCCCAAGTGCTGGGATTAAAGGTGTATTTCACAACTTCTAAACTTCTGACTTGACTCAAAAAGCTAGGCTGGTTCGATCAGATTCTTGGGAATTTAGGAACTGTGAAGGAAAGCAGAGAGCACTGAGAACTTCAAGGGGGAGCTTGGGATGCGGCATGGGGTCCGTCAGTGACTACTGAGGCTGGGGATCTCATACAGTGACAAGAGCAACAGCCAAAACCACAGCGTCCCACAAGGCATCTCTGAGCGCCAACCGCACTTTGTGGCACATGCACACATTCTTGTAAAAATAAATAAATGCAAGATCTTTTTTAAAGAAAAGAAAAAGGCAGTAAGATGGGAGAGCTCGTGTCTAGCTGTAATCTTAAGTCCTCGGGAGGAACAGAAATTCAGGACTACAGAGCAGCAGCCTAGAGGCAGAGGCAGGCCAGCCTGGTCCATGCCGTGAGCTCTAAGTCAGCTAGGCTGAGCCAGGCCTATGTAGTAAGCCCCCACGCCCTCACATCCCCACCGAGGGGAAGAGGAGAGTATAATAGGTAAATAGGGCCTGAGTTTTTAAGTTTTCCAATCCCAGTCACATGTCAATAAGCCTTCCTTCCTTGCTGTCGTATCTGAGTGGGTGCCTGTCCTCTGTCTCTGTTACACAAACACATAGAACAGAGGGGTCAGGAGGCTAGGGAGACCTCATGAGAGTGGGTCATGGCCACAGGGAGGCCTGTTTGGCCTGACTTACTTTGCTGTTTCTCCTTCCAACAACTCGTCTGGATGTAATCAATGTAGTCTTTCTCTATTGTCTTCTCCAGGTCACGAAGGGAAGCGCCTCGGTAGGCCTTGTCAAAGTTTTTATCCACGAAGTAAGGCACCTGCAGGTTCTGCGTTTCTCTAGAAATGGTATAGCCCAAGGTCCTGAAACAGAGAGCATCTCACATCAGCTTGTAATAGCTGCAATCTTACTTCTGGCTCTGGCCTCTAAATATGACTGCCGTCACCTCTGTGTCCTTATGGGTAACAAATGTCCCTTCTTGCAATTTTTTAAAAATTAGTATTAATTTTATGTGTCTTATTTTGCCTACACGTATATCTGTGAACCATTTGCATGCAGAGACCAGAAGAGGGCGGCAGATTCCCCTGGAACTGGAGTTATGGATGGTTATACCCCACCATGTGAGCACTGGGAATTAAACCCAGTCCTCTGCAAGGGCAGCCAGTGCTCTTGACCTTTTAGCTGTCTCTCCATCTCCTCCTTGGAATTAAAAAGTATTTTAAGAAGTCACTAGGTCCCAGTGACTATGGGTCATTCCAGACCCACAAATCACAGTCTGCCCTTCCTCCTTCCCCCTTCATCTTCTCTCTTCTCTCTCTCTCCCCCTCTGTCCCCCCTCTTTTCTGTCTGTCTCTCTCTCACTGTAGCTCAGGCTTGGCCGGCTCTGCCCCTGCTTCCTCAGTGCAGGACCACAGGTATGAGCCCTCATTCCTGCCTTCACTGGGGTCCTCTCTAACTCCACCATGGTGAGAAAGAAAGATTATCTGTGAATCTCAAATGATGGCACTGATCCTTCTAAATGAATTCTGACTGTTTTGCAGTTGACCAGAGGGTGTCACTGTGTGACAGAATAGTCCCTCTCCTAAGGCAGCTGCTACCCAGCATCCACATTGTTATCGCTGGGCTGTTCCTTTCCATTTAGGTTAATTGTTTTTGAGTAAGTGAATTTAGTATTTCTCACTTCCACAGGAAACACTAGGGGAACTCTGGGTAGCTATTCCCTGAAACATAAAGTCAGCATTATGTTTCCACAGGAAGGTGAGATGAAATGTCAGCCTGAATCAGCATTAAGTCTTTTGTCTTTCAGACTGTTGCTAGGGGAAAATTAGAAACACTCCACTCACGATTTATAGAACAGACTATATGGGGGATTAGCAGCGAGCAGCTGAGTAATGACAGAAATAGTCACAATCACCAGAACTGGAAGCAGCTGAACAAATGCCGAATATGGAGTCTGCAAAAGAACAGAGAAGTGCCTGAGAGGATGAAGACATCCCAAAGGAAATGCAGGTTGTTAATGCATACTGCAGGAACGCCTACAAAGCCAAGGGTTACCACAAAGGTTGGATTTCAGCTTACAAGCAAACAACACATTTTTTTTTTCTCTGCTGACAAGCTAAAGGAAGCCCTTCCAACCTGCACTGTCAATAATCCCCCTGTCCCTTATGCCTCTAGGTAATTCTGCCAGACAGGGACTGGGCTCCGGGAGTGGTTACTGCTAAGCAACTCTTACTTGGCCACAGCTATCCAAAATCAATGACATCTAACTCTGTCAGAGATGACCACATTCTTCCTTGACAATGCAGGGTCAAGGTTCATCCCCCTCCTTTATTAACTACAGTTTAGAAAAGGACGCATTCTTTCCAATACTGTGAACCAGCCAGAGGCATAGGAGTGGTTGTCTGTGATAACTCAGCAAGTCGCGGTGCTTGCTGCCAAGCTGGACAACCTAGCTCAGTCCCGGCAGTACTTCTTGCCTTATGAGCTTCCTGAGGTAACCCTGTGTACCCTACTTTTAGTTCTGAAATTTTTTTGTTTTTGTTGTTTTGTTTTGAGACAGGGCTTCACTGTGTAGCCATGGCTGTCCTGGACCTCACTGTGTAGAGGCTGGCCTAGAACGCACAGAGATCCACCTGCCTCTGCCTCCAAGATCAAAGGCTGTGCCACCAGCCTGGCTAGTTCTGAGGATCTTTAAGGAGCTTCTTCTTTTCTCTAGTAAGGGAGAGTTCAATCAGGACAGCCCCACAAGCTGGGCCTGGTGCCTCACACCGTGGTCCCAACGGTGGTCCCAGCACTTTGGAGGCAGAGGCAGGTGGACCTCTGTGAATTCAAGACCAGCCTGGTCTACACAGTGAGTTCCAGGACAACCAGAGTTGCATCGAGAGAACCTGTCTCAAAACCAAAAAGTAGTGGGTGGGGGAGATGGAGTGAGCTGGAGAGGAAGGCTGGGCTGCTGCTGTATACAGAAGGGACCAGGAATCACCAACACTTATCTAGCTCATTTTACCAGCACAGCTCAAGTGGGAGTCTAGCACCGATTATACCACAGGGGCAGGCACAGGGCGGCCCTGTAGGCAGGCTCCTCACCCCCACAGAAGCAGGCTCAGTATGGCCATGAGTATGACCTCCGCTCCCCACACACCTGAGATTTGTCTTCCTCTCTCTTATGTGTCTGTGTCCTCTCGTGGCGGTGTCGCCGGCGATAATACTGACTGTCGTCTGTCACATTTGAGAACATGTGAATATTTCCTGGAAAAGAGACGTGATTAGAGAGAGAGAGGGAGGGCAGAGAGTGGGAGAGAGAACATTCATGAGACGGCTATTCCTTTTCTGTCCTTTGCAAAGTCTCGTTCCAAACAAGGCTAAAGATGGGGCACCTGCCGGTCTGACCCAGCAGAAAAATAATATGAGCCAAGTGGGCCAGCTGGGCACAGGATGCATAAGACTCCTGACTTTATGGAGACAGTCCTTTGCAAGTATGGTGGGAGGTAACTCTAAAAGCCCAGAAGCCAGAGAGCATTTTGGCCATGAATCCTATCTGACATACATTTACTTCTTTTTTTTTGTTTTTTTGTTTTTTGAGACAGGGTTTCTCTGTATAGCCCTAGCTGTCCCGACACTCACTTTGTAGACCAGGCTGGCCTTGAACTCAGAAATCTGCCTGCCTCTGCCTCCTGAGTGCTGGGATTAAAGGCGTGCGCCACCGCTGCCACGCCCAGCTCTAAGTGACATCTTTAATAGCCACTCATGAAATTCAGTTTATGGGGCTGAGGTGTATCTCAGCATGGGGTACATGCTTAGCATGTTGGAGGATTAGGGCTGCATCCCTAGCAACATAAAAAATTCAAGTTATTGTCTTGGCATTGAATTTTCTCAACTTCCAGCTCTTTGTGATATACTTTCTGGGTTTCTGTATTATTGCACAAATTGATTGTCTTAAAAAAAAAAAAAGCGGGGGCTCACTGTGATTTTTTAAAGAAAAATTTATTTTTATGTATATGCATTTGTGGTGTTTGAATGAGAATGGATCCCACAGGCTCATACATGTGAATAGTTGAGCTGTTAGTAGAACTGTTTGAGAAGGATTAGGCCTTGTTATGGCCATGTTGAAGTATCTGTGGCCTTGTTGGAGGAAGCATAACAGTGGGGGTGGGCTTTGAGCTTTCAAAAACCCGCCCCAGGCTCAGTCCTCCTGCCCCCCCCCCCTTGTAGAACAGGGTGGAACACTCCCAGCTGCTGCTCTAACACCATGCCTGTCTCTCACCAGTATCATGATGACAGACTAACCCTCTAAAATTGTGAACAAGCCCCTAGTTAAATACTTTCCTTTCTAAGACTTGCCTTGGCTGTATGTCTCTTTACAGCAACAGAGAAGTAACTAAGCCTGGATGATTTGCCTGCCTGTGTCTACGTATTATATGCATGCAGTACCCAGGGTGGCCAGAAGACGGCATCAGCTCCACCTGGAAATGGAATTCCAGATGATGCGAGTTGCTGGAAATAGAACCCAGGTCCTCAACAAGAACAAGCCATTTTTAGGTGGTTTTATTTGTTCATTCAAATATCTATTTATTTTATGTTGCTGGGTATGGTTTTTACACACCTTTAATCCCAGCACTCAAGGCAGGTACAGGCAGAGGCAGACAGACAGGCAGATCTCTGTGAGTTTGAGGCCAGATTGAGTTTGAGTTTCAGGACAACCAAGCCTACATAGAAAGACTTTGTCTCAAAAAACAACAACAGGGCTGGAGAGATGGTTCAGTGGTTAGGAACACTGTCTGCTCTTCCAGAGGTCCTGAGTTCAGTTCCCAGTAACCACATGGTGGCTCACAACCATCTGTAATGGGATCTGATGCCCCATTCTGGTGTGTCTGAAGACAGCTACAGTGTGCTCATATACATTAAATAAATAAATAATTTTAAAAAACAAAGATTTATTTATGTGTTTGAGTAGGTTTTTTTTTTAAAGGATCTATTTATTTATTTTATGTACATGAGTCCTCTATCTGCATGCCAGAAGAGGGCATATCAGATACCAATACAGATAGTTGTGAGGTTGCTGGGAATTGAACTCAGGACCTCTGGAAGACAGCCAGTGCTCTTAACCACTGAGCCATCTCTCGAGTGTTTGAGTATTTGATCTGCATGTCTATATGTCCACCACAGGCATGCCTGCAAAGATCAACCCCTTGGCAGTGAAGCCACAGACGCTGAGTCGCTGTGTGAGTACTGGGAATCCAGCCTGTATCCTCGGAAACCACAGCTGGGCTCTCTTAACCACCAAGCCCAGCCCTTTAAGTTCTACCTTGTTTGAGACAGAGACTCAGGAGTCCAGCTGGTCTCAAACCTGCTATGTATGGAAGGATAACCTTGAACTTCTGATGCTCTTGCTTGCCCCCCATCAAGTAATGGAACTGTAGGTAGTTATATGCCAGTAATCAATTGTGACATTTACATTTTAATTAATTAATTAACTAATTAATTAATTAATTATATGTGTATGGGTGTTTTGTCTGCATGTATGTCTGTGCACCATGTGTATGCAGTGCCCACAGAAGCCAGAAGAGGGCATGAGGTCTCTTAGAATTGGAGGTACAGATGGTTGTGAGCAATGTGGGTGCTGGAATTACACCTTGGTCCTCTGCAAGTACAGTCAGTGCTTTTTAACCACCGAGTCATTTCCCTAGCCCCTAAAGAACTTTTAAAAATATTACATTTATTCATTTAATACGTAAACATTAGTATGTGTGTATATGTGCACCTGCATGTGTGCACCTGTGTCCACGTGCACACAAAGCACATGCATGGAGATCAAAGGACAACTTTCAGGAATCGTTTCTCTCCTTCTACCATGTGGTGCCCATGACAGCAAATTCCAGACTGTCTTGGGCTACATAAGGGGCTCAAAATGAGCCAGAGCAGCTATTTAATCTGTCTTTCCTAGAATTTGTAAGCCTTGGGTTCAATGTATAGTCCTGCAATAATATACATGTAATACAAAAGATATATATTTCAAAGCAACCCTGAAATACCACCACCATTTTCTCAGGTGGGTGACTATGGTGAGAGAAATGTATGATACAGCCGACTTTATGCACAGCTGGAGACTAGAGACTCCTCCGACTCCCTACAGCCCACTTCAAATCCTTGCTGTTTCTCCAGCACCAATGTCCTTCTATTTAGATCTGCAAACTAGAGTCTGCTGAGAGCCATAAATAAATGGGATAAAGAATCTTCTTCTTTTTTTTTTTTTTTCTAGACGGGGTTTCTGTCCTGGAACTCACTTTGTAGACCAGGCTGGTCTCGAACTCAGAAATCCGCCTGCCTCTGCCTCCCGAATGCTGGGATTAAAGGCGTGCGCCACTACGCCTGGCTAAAGAATCTTCATTTTAAGACACTAACCTCAGGCTGGAGAGATGGCTCAGTGGCCAAGAGCACTGGCTGCTTTCCCAGAGGACCCGGCACCCACAGCCACTCAGAGATGTAATTCCAGTTCCAGGACCCTCCTGTGATCTCCTCTGTCACCAGCCATGTATAAGGTGCACAGACATACATGCAGGCAAAGCTTTACAAAAAAAAACAAAAAACCAACCTGAAGGGAAATGTCCTCCGAAGAACACATTAAATAATTCTTCTGGAGAGATGTCAGCTTCAAAGTCTTTGTAATAATGATAAGATCTGGCTCGAGGGACAGTGAAAGTCACCTGCTCATCTCCATATTCATCATAGCGGAGTCTCTTGTCGGGATTGCTCAGGACTGCAAAGGCATTTCCTATTGCTGCAACCAACAAGAAACAACATCAGCACATCCTTGGCTATTGCCAAGGGTGACCACAGCAGCAGCAAGACGCCCAGAGGTGGTACTAGACAGCCTCACAGGGTTACAAACAGAGGTACTTAGGCCTACGAACTTCCCCCAAAGGATTTGCCCCAGAGATCTTCATAGTCTTTTTTTATTTTATTTTATTTTTGGTTTTTCAAGACAGGGTTTCTCTGTGGAGCCCTGGCTGTCCTGGAATTCACTCTGTAGACCAGGCTGGCCTCCAACTCAGAAATCTGCCAGCCTTTACCTCCCAAATGTTGGGATTAAAGGCGTGCGCCATCACTGCCCGGCTTGTTCATAGTCTTGATTAACTAAGAACAATACTAGAATCCAACAACTGAGAACTCTATTGAAGTGAGCGTTAACTCCTAAGAGTTCTTGACACCTCTCAGGTGCACTGAAGTTGAGACACTGTCCCTAGCTCATGCTGCCAATAATTTAGACATGTTGGGACTTGCGAGGCTGGAGAGATGGCTCAGAGGTTAAGAGCACTTACTGCTCTTATACAAAACTAAGGTTCAGTTCTTAACAGCATAATGGGTGACTCACAACTGCCTGTAACTCTAGTTTCTTGATACCCTATTCTGGCCTCTCTGGACACCTGTGCTCACAGAGTGAACACACAAATAACCACATGCATAGGCATAAATGAAATTTTTAAAAAAAATCTGTTTTAGGGGATGGAGCTAAGGCTCAGAGTTCAGGAGCATGCTTACCATATGAGCCTCAAGATCTGATACACACACACATACACACACACACCAGTGTTATTATTTCACTTAAGAGCAGCAGTTTATTGAAACAGTTCACAGTACTATTAAGTTGAAGTAAAAACCAAACTCCTAAATATACTAATCTTCAAAACTCCTTCTGCTTTGATGAAAACAAAAGGCTCTCATTGGTTTGTGAGAAGACTTCCATATGAATATAGAGAATATGGAGGCTGGAAAGATAGCTCAGCCACTAAAGGCTGGGCTCACAACCAAAAATATACGAGAACATGGGTTAACCACATGGTCCCTTAGTGATGCTTTAGGAACTAGAGTCACAACAGAAAAACTGTCCTCGTGATATACAGGGACTTCTTCTAAGATTTATTTTTAGCTGGGCTTGGTAGCACATACCTTAATCCCAGCAGTCAGGAGGCAGAGACAGGCAGGTCTCTGTGAATTAAAGGCCAGACTGGTCTATATAGTGAGTTCCAGGTCAGCCAGAGCTACACAGAGTGACATTTCCTCAAGTAAACAAAAAGTTTATTTCCTTTTATGTGTATGGGCATTTTGCCTGAATGTACATATATGTACCATATGCATGCAATGTCCACAGAGGCCTGAAGAGGGCGCTGAATCTCCTGGAGCTGGAGTTACAGGCAATTGCGAGCCACTGTATGGGTTCTGGGAATTGAACCTTGGTCCTCTGCAAGAATAGCCAGTGCTCTTAACCACTGAGCTATCTCTCTAACCTCAAGAATAACTTAAAATTTTCTCAGGTACCCACAAGATGCTCAGTGGGTAAAGGCATTTGCCACTTGGCCTGAAGACCTGAGCTCAATCCTTGGAACCTACATGGTAGAAGGAGAGAACCAAGTCCAAAAATGCTTGGTACAAGGTTGAACAAGGATGAACTGAAGATAACCCAGGGTTCAAAACCTTGCACAGACTTTTTTTTTTTTAAAGATTTATTTATTTATTATATGTAAGTACACTGTAGCTGTCTTCAGACACACCAGAAGAGGGAGTCAGAGCTCGTTACGAATGGTTGTGAGCCACCATGTGGTTGCCGGGATTTGAACTCAGGACCTTCAGAAGAGCAGTCGGGTGCTCTTACCTGTTGAGCCATCTCACCAGCCCATTGCACAGACTTTTTACAAAGACTAACCATAGCTGTAAATACAGCAATATCAGATCCAAGTGCTAGAGAAATCTTAAATGAATCTTTAGCCGGGCAGTACACGCCTTTAATCCCAGTACTTAGGAGGCAGAGGCAGGAGGATTTCTGAATTGGAAGCCAGCCTGGACTACAGAGTGAGTTCCAGGGCAGCCAGGGCTACACAGAGAAACCCTGTCTTGAAAAAACAAAAACAAATAAGACAAAACAAAAACCCCACTAATGATGAATGCAAAAAAGGCAATTAGACCATTAGGAGAAAGATCTACACCCCTTTATGAATTGATTAAAAGGACTGCGGACATGGAAGCAAATGCTCACAATCCAATTGGGGTTTGGACAAACAATTACAGGAAAGAAAAACTAGATCCCCATTGCTGTGGCTCTTAAAGATCCAGTCATTCCCTAGGCGATGGTAACCAAACAATTACTACGGATAAATCCTTCTACAGTAGTAATCACTCTGGGAGAAATTTTCCTATGAGATGTGGAAGATGTGGAAAGAATATGGCTCATGAATGTAGCTCATCCAAAGATATACAAGGCATCTCCTCAATTTCAGAAAACTAACTAAGGGGCTTTGCTCAAGGACTGACAAAAACCAACATGAGCCGTTCATTTCCTATTCACCAAGGAAAAATATTTCTGAAAAACAATTTAAAAATTCAAAGTCTGATAGGACAAACAGAGCTGCTTAAAACTTAAACCCAAACAAGAGATTCTAAGGATACAGAAAAACAGGTACTTTTGCAGACTGCTATCAATGATAAGAGGTCAAAGTTAAAACCACAGTCAGATGGAATTGAGATGCAAGGATTTGAGGATACTGGTGCAGATGTAACCTTTACATCACAGGGTGCCTGGAATCCAGCTTGGCCGCTTCAAAGGGTATCTACTCGGCTCCTAGGGATAGGGACATTGTCTCAGGTACATCAAAGTCTTCGATGGGTTAAATGACCAGAAGGGTCAAATAGGAAGGTTAAGACCACATGCAGCAGATGGCCATGAATTTAAGGGGACGAGATCTATTCCAACAATGGAGATTAGCATTCCTCCAAAGTCAGAGATAGGTCATAGGGAGGTAGCTCTGATAAAAAGTTAAGCAGGGCGTGGTGGCGCATGCCTTTAATCCCAGCACTCGGGAGGCAGAGGCAGGCAGATTTCTGAGTTTGAGGCCAGCCTGGTCTACAAAGTGAGTTCCAGGACAGCCAGGGCTACACAGAGAAACCCTGTCTCGAAAAACAAAACAAAACAAAACAACAACAACAACAACAACAACAACAAAAACCAAACAAAAAAACAAACCAAAAAAAAAAGTTAAAAGGATGTTATCAGGGACAGCTGTAGACTGTCCAGGCTATATCCATAGACAGAATCTTGGTTGAGGGAGCCACTGCTGATGAAACACCAACAGCCTTACACTCTGGTTGACTGACCAAACCACCTGTTTGGACTGAGCAATGACCTAAGAGAAAGGACAAACCAGAGCACATAGAAGAGTCCATCAGCCCTTGGAACTCTCCTGTATTTGTTATTAAAAAGATATCTGGCAAATGGAGGATACTGACAGATCTGAGAGCAATCAATAAAATTATTCAAACAATGGGCTATTTACAGCCTGGAATTTCATTATCTTCCTCATTACCTAAGGAATGGCCTATCATAGTGATCGAGCTAAAGGATTGCTTTTCCCAACCCCTTTACATAAAGAAAGATTTCCCTTCAGGTGCCCACATTTAACCACTCAATGCCAACCAAAAGGTACCAACGGAAAGTCCTGCCACAGGACTGTTGAATAATGCTTACTACCTTATACCAACAGCTATTGGAAATAATTTGTAAACAATTTCCTCAATCCATAATTCACCATTATATGGATGATATCTTGCTGGCTGATTCAAATAGAGATACCTTGGAACAAACATTTGATGAAGGAAAAAAAAATTGCCTTATTGGGGATTACTAATTACTCTTGAAAAGAAATACAGAGGAGATTTTGTTGATTACCTAGAATAAATCAGCAAGAAATGAGACCACAAAAGGCACAAATCAGGGGCTGGAAAGATGGCTCAGCATGTAAGAGCACTGACTGCTCTTCCAAAGGCCCTGAGTTCAAATCCCAGCAACCACAGGGTAGCTCGCAACCACCCATAATGAGATCTGATGCCCTCTTCTGGTATGCCTGAAGACTGCTACAGTGTACTTGTTTATAATAAATAATTCTTAAAAAAAAAAAAAGGTGCAAGTCAGGAGAGACCAGCTAAATACTCTTAATGATTTTTAAAAATTACTGGGAGATATTAACTGGCTTTGGCCTACAATTGATTTGACCACTCAAGAGCTGAATAATTTATTTCAAACCCTGCAAGGTGATAAAGAACTAATTAGTCCAAGAAGACTATCAGCTGAAACTGAAAAGGAATTGGCTGATAGAAAAAAAAACTTACAAATTGCCCACATAGAGCTCATTAGCCCAAAGATGGCTTATATTTTGTTATCTTGACCTCTACTTATTCTCCCATGGAATTCTTATGCAGAGGGAAGATTATATCTTAGGACAGTTATTTTTAGCACACGTACAGAGTAAAAAAATTAAAGGCCTATATAGAAAAGGTCTCTGGACTGATTCTAAAAGGAAAAACGATACTTTATCAATTAGCTGAAATAGATCCATCTGAAATTGTGGTGCCTTTTACTAATGTTGGGATTGTCTTGTTATGGCAGAAAAGAAATATTGGCAAAGAGCTTGCTGTAATATTTTGGAGAAATTAACAATAAATACCCCAGAGGCAAGCAACTTTGGTTTGTAAAAAGAACTAATTGGATTCTCCCTTGTATAATAAAAGGGGGACCAATTTCTGTTTTTCTTCTTCTTTTTTTTTTTTTGGTTTTTCAAGACAGGGTTTCTCTATGTAGACCTGGCTGTCCTGGAACTCACTCTGTAGACCAGGCTGTCCTGGAACTCAGAAATCTACCTGCCTCTGCCTCCCAAGTGCTGGGATTAAAGGCGTGAGTCACCACTGCCTGGCTTGGGGGAACAATTTCTGGAGCCCCTACATTTTTACTGATGCAAATAAATCAGGAAAGGCAGAATATAAGTTAGAAAACATAGTAAATGAGAATCCTTATAATTCAGTTCAAAAATCAGAGTTACATGCAATTCTTTCCGTTATTAGATTTCCAAGAATCTCTTAATATAGTAAGACTCTCAATATGCAGAAAGTTGTTTTGCATACAAAAACGACTGAACTTATTCACGATGATTCTGAATTAACTTCACTGTTTATTCAACTACAACAAATGATCAGAAATAGAAATGTATATATATATATATGTATATCTCAGATCTCATATGAGTCTACCAGGCCCTCTAGCACAAGGCAATGATGAAATTGATTAGCTATTGATAGGAAGTGTGCTAGAGGCTTCAGAATTTCATAAAAACCACATGCTAATAGCAAAGATATAAAAAAAGAATTTTCTATCACTTGGCAATAAGCAGAGCAAATTGCAAAGACATTTCTATTTGTTCTGTATATAATTAAACTCCATTACCTGCAGGGAGAAATCCTAAAGGCACCCAAGGAAATGAAATTTGGCAAATGGATATGTTTCATTTTACAGAGTTTGTAAACTGAAATGTATGCACTATACTAGAGACACATATTCAGGATTTCAATGGGCAACTGCACTAACTTCTGAAAAGGCTGATTCTGTAATTACACATTTGTCAGAAATTATGTCCACTAGGAGAATACACAGACAAATTATGACAATGTTCTTGTATATGTCTGTAATAAAATGAAATGATTTTTTTACATATTATGATATAAAACACACTACAGGTATACCACACAATCCTACAGGACCAACAATCATATAGATCCAATTGTATTTTAAAGAGATGCTCAGCAAGCAAAAAGGAATACAAAGACCCCCCAGAGATGGACTGCATAATGCTTTATTAACTTTAGATTTTATGAATGCTAGCGAGCAAAAACCTACAGCTGTAAAGAGACGCTGGAATATGGGAGTAAAAAAAAAAAACAAAAACAAAAACAAACAAGCAAAAACCAAAACAGCTGAACTAAGCTAGCCTGTTTATTTTAAAGATGTCTTAACCTAAGAATGGAAAACAGGAAATGTGTTACGCTGGGGGAGGGGTTATGCCTATATTTCTACAGAAAAAGAAAAGCTATGGGTTCCTTCCAAACTGATAAAATCAAACATGGCAGAGGAAGACCTCCAGAAGATCTCAACTACAGACAAGAAGAAAATCAAAAGGTTCAAACAAGCCAGTAATGTACAGTCCTAAAACAACTCTGAAACTGACTGGGGCATAGATATGTCTCCAGCCAGAACTTAGGCTTAGGTGGCCAATAAGTCTTTCATACTGCATGAATGGAGGTTTGTTTGTTTTTTTAAGATTTCTTTATTATTATAAATAAGTACACTGTAGCTGTCTTCAGACACACTAGAAGAAGGCATCAGATCTCATTACAGATGGTTGTGAGCCACCATGTGGTTGCTGGGATTTGAACTCAGGACCTTTGGAAGAGCAGTCAGTGCTCTTAACCGCTGAGCCATCTCTCCAGCCCTGAATGGAGATTTATATTGTGGTTTGACTATATCATCAGACAAACTTCTGAAGAAAGACAGCTGTCTTTCACCTGCACAAACAAAGCATAGGAAATCATTCATAACTGCTCTGTGCATGCTGCACATTCCTTCCACACAAATGTCTTTATAGAACTACATAATGCTTGTGAGGTTTGTATATTGCAGAATGGAAGACCAAGACGGCAGTCCTGACAGAATTGTCCCTTGGGGATGCTGAGATACTGAGACCTGCTATACCAGCTCCCTGCTCGATTCTACCTCAACTGCATCCAAGCTGCTTCCTGTAAGGACTTTGTCCCGAAACATTTTCAGAACAGCTGGCACACTTGGTTCAGCCTTTCAGACTGTTCCAATTGGGACTTCACTTAAGCCTACACTATCTCAGCTTACAGAGACTGGAAAACAAAGGCTTCTGCTAGCTTTATTAAGACTAACCATTTTTTAATTTTCTTGCCCCCCACAAAAGGAATTCTTTGCCCCAGTTCAGCAGGAAGAAATTAAAATAAAGCCGTCATCACCCCAGTCCCTTAAGTTGGGGTGAATGATTTTGGTTATTTTATGAATAATAGATATGTTGCCAATTTAGGGGATGATTACAGATAATTATAGTCTTGAGTGGGGAGGAAACAAAATGGGGAATGTAGACTCAGGGATTTCTATTCTATTTCCTTTCCTTTTCTCTATCTTTCTTCTTGAAGTAAGGGAAAGGGGGTAGAAAAGAGGAGAATATAAAAATATTATAAGAAATTAGATAATCAGAGGTAGACAATTAAATCTACTCTTAAGCCAAAATACATTTTATAGCTATAATCTTACACTGGTAGAGAATTTTGTATATTGATACAAAAAGAAGGTTATATTTTGTTACATTGGTACAGAATTTTGTATACTGAAACAGGTTTAAAGTTTTCATTGGTATACATCTTTTTTATTGATATAAAACTTAAGATTTATTTTGTTACAACATAATATATGTATATTTCAACACTTAGATAGTCATTATGACTATGAATCTCATTTTAAAATACAAGGTATAAGGGCTGGAGAGATGGCTCAGCGGTTAAGAGCACTGACTGCTCTTCTGAAGGTCCTGAGTTCAAATCCCAGCAACCACATTGTGGCTCACAACAATCTCCAACAGGATCTGATTCTCACTTGTAGTTTGTGTCTGAAAACAGCTGCACTGTACTCATATAAATAAAAAATAAATAAATTTTAAAAAACAAAAAACAAAACAGTCCATCAAACTCATGGCCTTGTCAGATACTAGTCTGAACTATTACAAAACTATAAATCCTGGGTTGAACAGATAATAGGTAGGTGGAGACAGGCAATGTTAGCTTGTTCAGATATGCTATAGATCGGTGGTCTTCTAAAAGCTCAAAGATTCACAGACTATGGCACTTAAGGGTGATTTTAATATAAGGCTGCTATGACATTGAGACACGTCCGCTCCTGGCAGCACCCCATCCAGCTTGGGAGAAGATGATAAGTATCAGTAACTCCATATGGAGTTGCGTCAATTGTAGCGAGCTAGCCACTGGACAAAGAAAATAGCCTAACTTTATGTACAGACAGGATACTGTCCAGAAGAGACAGATACAGGCAAGATGACTGCCACGCTGTCCAGACAGGGAAAGGTAAGCAAGTCCTTCATAATTCCTGCCTCACAAAAGATCTGTCAGATCTTCTTGGCCTAACAGGGACCACTGGGGACTGCCCAGTGGTCAGCTGTCTCTGTCACTGCTATCATTTTTGGAAGCTGTGTCCTTGTGCTTTCTGCACTTAGGTAATATTTAATTCCTTCTCAGGTCTCTGATGGGTTGAAGACTCAATAGTCATAGTCTTATTTTTTAAAGATTTATTTATTATTATATCTAAGCACACTGTAGCTGTCTTCAGATGCACCAGAAGAGGGCATCAGATCTCATTACAGATGGTTGTGAGCCACCATGTGGTTGCTGGGATTTGAACTCAGGACCTTTGGAAGAGCAGTCAGTGTTCTTAACCACGGAGCCATCTCTTCAGCCCCAGACTAGATTTTTTTTTTTTCCGAGACAGGGTTTCTCTGTGTAGCCCTGGCTGTCCTGGAACTCACTTTGTAGACCAGGCTGGGCTCAAACTCAGAAATCCACCTGCCTCTGCCTCCCGAGCGCTGGGATTAAAGGCGTGCGCCACAAGCCCGGCCAGACTAGATTTTTTAATGTAACTCTACCTAATAATTTTCATAATAATTTCATAATTGTTCCTACTATATACTGTTTATTATTATAAGAGAAAAAGCCTTTTCATTTATATATAAAAAAAAAGAGAGCAAGAACTGTTGGGTTTGGTCTGTTGCTACATATTATAATGCTCAATTCCATACTAGAAATCTAGGTCTATGAGTGAATTCTCACGTTACAAGCTTTTGTTGTGTAACGCTTGTTCCTTATTTAAAACTATTGGTTAAATAAGATTGGCTATGGGGGCTAGAGCAATGGCTCAGCGGTTAAGAGCTCTGACTGTTCTTCCAGAGGTCCTGAGTTCAATTCCCAGCAACCACATGGTGGCTCACAACCATCTGTAATAGGATCTGATGCCCTCTTCTGGTGTGTCTGAAGACAGCAACAGTGTACCCACATACATAAAATAAATAAATCTTTAAAAAAAAAAAGATTGGCTAAAACCAATTACTGGAGAGATTAGAAGTAGGTGGGGTGGGGGGTGGAGATATGATAGAGAGAGGGAGGGAGGTAGGGGAGGGAAAGGGAGAAGGGGAGGGAGAGGGAGAGGGAGCACGAAGAATGAGAGGAAGATGAATGAGAGGAGAGGAGAAAGCTGCCAGGAGTGGAGATGGATGATGAGCACATGACCAGGAGAAACAGCCCGATCTGGGATCTCCCCGCTGGGGAGGTAGCCAGGCCAGCAGTTAGAAGAGTGGATTAGGGGTTACCTCCCAGTAATGGTCGAAGCCAAATAAAATGGCCACCGTCTGAGTCTCATTTATTTGTAAGCTGGTTGAGGATAGGCTTAGTTGTTGAATTACAGATAGAGCAATATAGTGAGACCCTGTCTCAAAAAAGCAAGAGAGGTGGAAGGAGTCAGGGAGAAAGAAAGAGTGTCAAGTGACATCCTTGCAAGCATAATGACCTGGGCCAGGCCCTATGGAGCTTATAACCCAGCCTGGTAATGCAGATGCGGTGGTGTTTGATGACCAGCCAAAACCTACTTGACAAGGATACATGAATAGTAAGATTCTGTCTCAAACAAAACAAAGCAAAAGTCATGTGTCAAGGAAAAGTGCTCATGACCTAAGAAGCCATCTGCAGGGAAGACTAAAAGCAGTTTGCTCCCGGGCCTGCAAGATGGCTCAGAAGGTAGCAGGTGTTAGCTGCTAGGTCTGATGACTCTGGGCTTGAGTCCTGGGACCCACAGAGTGGAGGAAGAAAACTGACTTTCAAAGACTGTTCTTAGACCTTCATGCATATGCCGGTTACTAAGATAAATAAATATAATTTTAAAAGTTAAAAACAAACACATTTGCCACCACCGACATTACAAGGGCAGATGGGCGTGGCTCAAGGTCAAACCTTTGAAGGCCTCTGTTGCTCCAGGAGCGCAGTTCTTGTCGGGGTGAAACTTCAGGGCAAGCTTCTTGTACGCTTTCTTAAGCTCTTCATCGCTGGCATTGTGAGAAACACCCAGGATGTCATAGTAATTTCTGCACTTCTTGATTCTTAAAAGAAAAAAAAATTAATGTGCATTTTAAGATACAGAGGCTCTATTTGTACAACAAAAAATATATCCAACCAACCTGTGAGCACCAAAGCAAACCTAAGAGGAATTAGTGAACAAATTATGAAACATTCGAATCTTCCTACCCAGACCTCATGCTTTGCACAGCTCCCCCTGGAGTACTCGTCCCCTCTCCTGTTTTCATAGCCGGGGAAAAGGAGCCTGTTAACCTTGATGTCAAAGTCCAGGTCAAGATCCTGAAACTTAATCCAAGAACAGCAAAGCTCCAAGAGCCATCTTATTTATTTTGTTTTCTTGTGACAGCATCTCAAGCAGCCCAGACTAGTCTCCAGCTCACTATGTAGCTAAGGCTGGCCTTTAAGTCTTAATCCTCCCTTTCCCACAGGTTGATATTATGGGTGTGCATGCTCTCACATCTCCCCTTACGCTATCTTTCAAAATTGTGTGTACAGTTTTGTCTTGGAGAAACGGGCTGTAGGGGTAGTGCTGATGCTAGGGTCCTGTTCCCCAATTGGTTCTTGATCTCACAATAAAGAAAGTCATGGGTCAACTGCTGGGCAGAAGGCACAGGTGGGACTTCCAGGTCCCTGGAGAAGAAGGAATATGCAAGGAAGAAGAGGGAGAGCTTTATCATGCTTTTGATGGAGAAGAGTTGATGAGCCATGGGAGATCTCAAAACAGAGTGGCCACACAGGCTGCTCCTACAGGCAGGTGGTCAGGGGCATCTAGCATGGGCTATATGGGACTAGCCACTAAAGTTTAAGGCAGGTGGGCAGTACGGAGTTAAGAGTAATGATAAGGACATGCTTTTCCAGGTGGGAGATAGTAGTGTCCAGCAATTGTGCCAAGGTGGCAAATTGAAAATGTGTGTGTGTATGTGTGTGTGTGTGTGTGTCTTTTATCCATGGACTCAAGGGAAGCTGGGCAGGGGCTTGTAGCTCAGCCCATTCCCAGAGCATAGGTGGGGTAGCAAAAAGCTACAGGCAATAACAGGAAGGTGTTTTGTTTGTTTTGAGACAGGGTCTCACTATGTAGTTTTGGCTGTTTTGGAATTTTCTATGTAGACCAATCTGGCCTCCAGCTCACAAAGATCATCCTACTTCTAGGTTGGGTTCCAACTCTCCAAGTAGCAGAGAATGACTCCCTGAGTGTGGTGTGCATGCGTGTGTGTGTGTGTGTGTGTGTGTGTGTGTGTGTGTGTGTATACGTACGTATGTTTGTGTATGTATGTATGTGTATATATATATATATATATATATATATATATGTATGTATGTATGTATGTATATATATGTATGTATGTTTGTATGCATATGTTTGTATGTGTGTATGTTTATATGCATGCATGCATGTATGTTTGTATGTGTGTATGTATGTATATATATCAAAACCAGAGACCAATATCAGATGTTTTCTTCCCAGTCTTCATATTTTTAAATTACATTCTCTCTCTCTCTCTCTCTCTCTCTCTCTTTTTCTCTTTCTCTCTTTCTCATCTCTTTTTGAGTTCTAGCTGTCCTAGAACTCACAGAGATCCACCCACCCCTGCTTCCTGAGGGTTAGATAAGCATCACGCCCCACACCTGCCTTCAACTGGCTGTGTATGTCCATGAGGCTGGGGTCCAGGTTCAGTCTTTTCCTGTAAATATGCATTGTCCAGTCAACATTTGCAGAGGACTGTCCTTCCCTCCATTAAAATACCTAGGTGCTTTGTCAATAAGAACTGGACTAGAGCCGGGCTTGGTGGCCTATATCACCTAGCATTGCTAGTATTTGGTAGTTGAGGCAAGAGATTTACTGGAAGTTTGGAACTTACAGAATTAAACCTTATCTAAAAACAACAATAAAAACCAAGGGCCTATAAACATAAGAGTTATTCCTCAGCCTAGACCACAGAGCTACATGTCCATCCTTAAATTTGTCTGATGGTCTTCATTGTTCTTTTGAGGTAAGCTTAAAGTTTAATCCAGGTGGTGGTGGTACATATCTTTAATCCCAGCACTCAGGAGGCAGAGGCTAGGGCATCTTTGTCAGTGCATCCTGGTATAGAGAGCTAATGCCAGAATAGTCAGGGTTACACAGAGAAACCCTGTCTCAAAAAAAAAAAAAAAATTAAAGCACTACTTCTCCAACTTTGTTCTCTTTTAAAAACTGTTTGGGCCATTCTGGGTCCCTTCCATTTCCAGGTGATTTTTCTCTCTTCCATTTATTTGTTTGCTTTTGGAACAGACACTCCCAGGGCATGGTGGTGCATGCCTTTAATCCCAGCACACAGAATGACCCTGTCTCAAACCGTCAAACAACAACAGAGAGAAAGGGTCTCTCACTCTATAGCTTTGTAGGCCTGGAACCTGCTATGCAGACCAGACTGGCCTTGTTCCTATCATCCACATCAGGTGGCTCACAGCTGTCTAGAACTCCATCTCCAAGGGGTCTGACATCCTCTTCAAGACTCTGTGGGCACCTGCACTCAAGTGCTCACACCCACAGACACATGATAATAAAATTATCAATAACAATAATAAAAAGGGTTGTGCCCTCTTATCCTTGTAGCCCTGATTTTGTGTAGGTCTGAGTGTTAAGGAGCATACAGCCCTCACTATATAGCTCTGGCCAGCCCGGAAGTTGCCAGTTCCCCTGCTCCGAGTGCTGGGGTTACAGGTTTCACAAGCAGGAATGCCTTCGTCACTGGAGTACTGTTTTTCTCTCTTGGGCAGTATAGTTAAGAGTTTATCAGTTATGTTACTGTTTTAAGGATTCAACTTATGATTGCATTGCATTTTCTCTATTGTTTTCCTATCTTCTATTTCATTTATATGTACTCATGTTATTTCCTTTATCCTTCTTTTTTTTTCACTTTTTATATTCTTCTTCTTTTTTTAATTAGGTATTTTCTTCATTTACATTTCAAGTCCCCCACTCCCCTCCCCACCCCCACTCCCCTCCCCACCCACTCCCACTTCTTGGCCATGGTGTTCCCCTGTACTGGGGCATATAAAGTTTGCAATACCAAGGGGCCTCTCTTTCCACTGATGGCCGACTAGGCCATCTTCTGCTACATATGCAGCTAGAGACACGAGCTCTGGGGGTACTGGTTAGTTCATGTTGTTGTTCCACCTATAGGGTTGCAGACCCCTTTAGCTCCTTGGGTGCATTCTCTACCCTCTCCATTGGGGGCCCTGTGATCTCCTTTATTCTTCTTACGTAAGACATTTTGTTGTTTATTTTTTGGTCAAGGGTCTCAAACCTCAGATGTCCCTGCTTCAACTTAAGTTCTGTGACAATAAGCATATACCACCATACCTATCTTCTAGTTTCTTTTCCTTTTCCTTTTTTGGATTTAGTGTTGGATTTTCTAGACAGGGTTTCTCTGTACCCTTCCAAAGGACCTGGGTTTGATTCCCAGCACCCAGATGGAGGCTTAAAACTGCCTGCCTATAACTACAGTTTCAGTGTCCAAAGCCACCTCTTGTACCTCTGAGGGCACTGCACACACATGGTACACAGACACACACAGGGAAAACACCCACACACATAAAATAATAAATCAACCTAAAGAAAAACGGTGAAGACATAGGTTAGTAGTTACACAGCCCATCCTGAGGCAGGCCTTCTTCTGAGCACTTTATATAAAATCTCTTATTTATCCTACCAGCTTACCTTTGTACCCCACGTAGCTGTTCCTCTGTGTAAGTGGCGTTCCCCTCTCCCTGCCGCGTCTGATTCCACTCATTCTCAGACTTTTTTTCCTTTTGCGCCTTCATGCAGTTACAGCAGCCGCAAGGATCATGGCTGTCAGGCCGCTTGTCTTCTGGGTATTTGTTTCTTCTAATTGCATCAATGTAAGCTGCAAAGCAATTCCCAAATCAACCTCTGGTTCAAATCAACGTTAGGCTTTGGTTTGCTTTTTTCCAGACAAGGCTCCACTGTGTACCTTTCGCTGGCCTCAAATCCACACACCTTCCACCTCTGCTCCTTTACCATTGGAATTACAAGCATATGCACTGAAGCCCATCTCTACAGTTTTGCTATTTGGCTGAACTCTCTGGGAGGCAGCTTATAGATAAGAGCACGGGTGTCTTTAGATGTCTAAAGACATCATGGGGACCTCCAAGTCTCCACTCAAAACCCTAAAGACATCTTCCCTGGAACACTATACAGAATATATGGGATGCACCCAAGAAAAGAAATTAGATGCCAGAAACATAAAGCCCATTTTTTTTAACCATACTTACAATGCCCATTCAACAAATTCTCTTCACTTATAGAAAAAGGCCTTGTAAGGAGTCTCTACCCTTTAGTACAGGGCAGAGAAAGGACCATTTCTTTGTGCTCCATGGTCAGAGGTGGCACTTCTTTCTCTCTCTCTCTCTCTCTCTCTCTCTCTCTCTCTCTCTCTCATGTATGTATGTATATATATCTATATCTATCTATCTATATATACACACATATATACATACATATGTATATACACACACACATATATATGTATGTATATATATGTATGTATATGTGTATGTGTATTGCCTCCTACTCTTAAATTTTAAAGCATAGACAGATCCTGTCTCAAAAGCCAAAACCATAGCAAAACAAGCAAAAAGAATGGAGTAGTTCAGTTCTTTTGAACTAGCATTTGGAGGGACTAGAGAGATTGATTGCTCAGCTGTGGTTAGAGTGACTACTGCTCTTCTAAGTACCTGAATTTGGTTTCCAGCACCCACATGGCTCACACCTCTTATAACTCTAGTTTCAGGTAGATTCGATACCTCCAGCCTCTGAAGGCACCTGAACTCACATTCACATAGTGCTGCTACACACACACAATTAAAGATAAAAATAAATATTTTTTCTAATTAAATAAACTAACACGTGTAGAACTAATATGAACCAAGACACTGGGCTAGACATATCAGGCGCTGTACGGGTGAGACCAACTCCTGCCCATAAAAAGGTTATAATTTAGCACAAGAGAATTCAGTCAGTACTAACACCTACAGAATGCATGGACAAGTCAGCGAGGACAGGGCACTCCTATCTTCTTCTCAGAAGACATGAAAAGGCTTTAAGAACATCTTTCTCCCCTATTCAAGATCCCTCTGTGACACTTCCTCGACACCTAAGGTAGCCCGGCTAACTCCAAGGCGTCCTTCGTGTCTTTATGTGTAACGTTTTCTCCACGAAGCCTCTCTTGACACCCAGGCTGTGTTGGATACCTTGTCAGTGTGCAACCCAAGCCCCCAACCTTGCTGTGGTAACCCAGGAACTTACTGGCCGTGTTTTGTAAAAGGCTGTTAACCGGTCAAACTCTCTCAGTGGACTGACAGTTCTGTGAGCTCAGGGACCCGCGTCTGTCAAATTCCCTCTGCAGAATCAGCATAATGCAGGACACATGATAGGTATTGTGATCAAAACTTTTTGCCGTAGGATGGAAGAGGACAGACAGCCTACGACCCTGATGAGGCATGGAGGGACAAGATCAAACCGGGACTGAGAGTCAGGTAGCTAACCTGGAGAAGTCGTCCATATGAGGCAGGTAAGCTACAGAACTCGGCATCCTAAGAGACCTCGAGTCACTCACAGGAGGTCAACACTAGCCAAGCAGCCCCGGGCTCTGGACAGGGAAAGACCAGGACAGGGTTGGGGGTCCGGAGGCAACTAGTCGTAGCTGGTGACTGAGCTCAGGGGCACAGCCTCTGTCTGAGCTAGTGTTCCCGGCCTCTGCCCTGGGCCGTCCTCCACCGCTACGCGAATCCTACCCAAGCTTAGCATCTTCCCATAAGCCTCCATCTGGCCCAGGATCTCCGCCTTAAGCTCGGAGAAGCCGCATCCCTGATCTCTCCGGAATGCTGCCTAGTCCCACCCTCCAGTCCCGGACCTAGTACCTTGGGTCCAGCGCTCTCCGCTGCCCAGAGTGGTCGCCATATCGGTTTTCTGTCAGCAGATCGACTGAGCCTCTCAAGTCCCGGAGGCTGAAAGAGAAGGGGCGCAGAGCGCGGGGCACGCTGGTCATTGTAGTTTAATACGTGTAGGCTGCGCTTCTACGCGACTACAAGTCCCGGCGGGGCCCGCGCGACTCACTCTGAGCCGCCGGGGTACGGAGAGTTTGGACCCCCAGAGCGAGGCCTGTCAGATTTAGTTGGCTGATTTCTGCGTGGCTGCTGGTTGCTGGCTCTCACTCAGACTCATCTGTAGCTGAGGATAGTGAGTTCTGTCCTTCCTGATCCTGAGAGCATACAAAAGTCCTACGGGACAACGGCTTTGCACACTGTAGGACAACCGGTAACCGATTACATCCACAAGAATGTCGTCCCACCCCCCCCCACCCCCCTTAAATGTCCACTAGTGCTTAAACTATGCTAAGACCTGGACATAGAAAAATGGTCTGAGGAAAGCTAAACTCAACTACGGGAAGTTTAATGGCCGCAAAATGAAAAAGAAAAAAAGAAAAGAAAAAGGCAAAATGAAAAGTGGGGTGAATTCAATGTAGTTAGACAGTAGTTTGGGTTCCTCCCATTGAAGCCCCTCAGGCATCAGAGGAACCATAATGGGGAGAGTGAGAGGGCAAGTTTGGGAGCTACCATGGAGCTCCGCCATTCCTTGTTCTTAATTCATCCCCATTTTACTCATGAGCCTCTGAGGCATCGCTCTTTCTCAGCCCAGCCCTTTCTCTGGCCTGTCTTCTTTTCTAAGAAGTTTGGAAAGAGGAAAGGAGGGCTTATTCCTACAGTCCCTCACCCTGTTTTCCTTGGAGTCAAGCAAAGAATCAAAGCGACTCTTTCACAGGAGACCACTGGCCTCCTCACTCTCTTGCTCATCCACTGAGGATCACCAAGACCCAAGCTAATCACATGCTACAGATCAGGTCTACAAAAGGGCAAAATGATCATGAGTTCAGAAAATTATCTGGGGGGAAAAATGCCTGGAATTCACTTAGATTTTATTCAAGAAAACCAAATAAGTTATGCTGTCAAATACCACCAATTTAGGCTGTTGGGAAACTCAGGTGAACACTGAACCCAAACAGAAGGGTAAGAGCATCAGATGACAAGTGTGGCTGTAGCACTGCCCTACTGGCATAGCCCTGGCATGCTGACTTCATGACTACTTGGAATGCCAAGAGACCAAGGACTCTCAGTGGAAAAAGCTCAGAGTTAGATACAGGCTATAGTTGGGGGTTGCCATAAATCACTGTGTGGCCCTGAGCTACCCCTTTCTCCTGCTTTGACCTCAGTCTTCTATAAGTTGAGAATGTTAGAGCCAGTTGGTAATTACTAAGCCAAGGTAGCCTTAAGGCTCAATGTGTAGCTGCCTCTGGGACCTTCTATGAGGAAGGCTGTATTGCTATTCTCTAATCAAAACAGTTCTGTTTTATATTTTGAGACTTAAAAAAGCATGCATTTGAGGACTGGAGAGCTCAGTCGTTAAGGGCACTGCTGCTCTTCCTGAGTCTTAAGTTCAATTCCCAGCAGCCACATGGTGGCTCCCAAGCATCTGTAATGAGATCCAATGCCCGCTTTTGTTTGATGCCTTTTCTGCCACCCAGCATACATGCAAATAGGCATACATGCAAATAGGCATACATGCATATACATAAAATATGTAAATAAACAAATCTTTTAAAAAGTATTTTTAAAACATATATTTGAAAAATACCAGAAATAAAAGGCTGAGCTGTGGTGGTACATATCCTTAATCCCAGCTCTCAGGTGGCAGAGGCAGGTAGATCTCTATGAGTTCAAAGCCAGCCTGGTCTACAGAGCAAGTTCCAGGACAGTCTTGGCTATACAGAGAAACCATATCTACAAAATAAAGCGAAGCAAAGCAAAGCAAAACAAAATGAAACAAAAACTACCAAATTAATTGGCCCTTAAAGGCTTGTGTCATTTGAAATATCAATTGCAAACAGAGCATCTAATGATGATGTGCCCTAAACTCTACTCTGTAATTATAAAGAAGATGGCAACTGTGTAGATATTTAATCATTGTCATCTGATTTAGGAGGGGGAACAACATAGTGGGTAAGAGATTAGCTTAGCATTGTTGACTTATAAAGTATTTAGCACTTCGTCTGATATTAAGTAAATGTTAACCAGTACTACAGACTATCGTGGCAGAACAAAAGCTATTTCTTTGTGATATGCATTGTTAATTAGTAGTGTATAATCTGTGTTAGGCATGTCATAAAGTCTTCAGTACATCTAACTAGATCTGCATGCCTGTACATCTGTAGATTGTTATTACTACAAATAGGAAAAAAAGAATAAAAAAATCAAAAAGAGATAGGAAGCTGATTTCCCCTATGTCCTACATCTCCAGCTCTTAAAACTAGTGATCTACCCCAGTCCTGATTTCAGAAAGTTCAAAGGATACACCAAGCATAGTGATACACACCCAAATCTTAGTACTAGAGAGGAAATGGAAGAATCGGGAGTTCAAAGCAAGCATGGTGGGCATGAAACCTTGCCTCACAAAAAGAGAATACTAGATGTGGGGGTGCTTATTTGTAGCACCAAGGGGCTGAAGCAGGAGGATCCTAGTTTGAGGGTAGCCTGAGGTCCAGAATGGGACTTCGTCGCAAACAAAAGTGTATGGCAAAGTGAATTGGTGTGGAAAGGACTGTGCATCGTGACCGGGTGGATTATGTTATAGTCTTAAACTTGAAAGACAAACATCCAAACCATGAGATAAGCTGCAGGTCGGCTCTGAGACCCTGGGCCTGTGACAAGCTTATATAGTTCAGGTAATAGTGTGCTCATGGGAGACCAGATCTGCCCAGGAGAGATGGCTCAGTGGTTAAGACGACAGAAGCCTGGGTCCTGACGGATCCGCGAGTGCTCCGTGGCCTGATCAGGAACATGCTTGTACGTAACAGGCTTTCTGCTTTGGGGGTTGTAGAAGCTGGCAACCTGAGGTAGGTAAAGCCTTGGTTCCCAGGGCAGGGGGTTAAGGTCTACCGGTAATCATAGATGTCTGAGCACCATCAACTCAGAAGTATCTGGTTGAGTGTGGAAGTACTAGATAGAAAAGGAGTACCATGCATTATAAAATTACTGGGACCAGAGTCTAGGTTCGAGTGTGCTGGGGAAAACTGGAAAACTGATGCTTCCCAAGGAGCAATCTCTCCCCATTCGCTGCAGCCTCCCAGTAAAAGAAAAAGGGGTGGCAGTGGCATTGCACCCTTCTTAGGTAATGGCATGAAAAGGTACCCATTGGATCCTTTATAACTTCATTGACAAGTCTGGATTTGTCTGTATCACTGAGTCAAACTTAGGGCTCCAAATTCCAACACACAACACTTCTGTGTCAGGTGCTGTTTATATGCACCAACTAACAGAAATCATTACTGCCTATCAACATCTGTGTTTGGCCAGGCAGTGGTGGCGCACGCCTTTAATCCCAGCACTTGGGAGCAGAGGCAGGTGGATTTCTGAGTTTGAGGCCAGCCTGGGCTACAGAGTGAGTTCCAGGACAGCCAGGGCTACACAGAGAAACCCTGTCTCAAAAAAAACAAACAAACAAAAACAGCATCTGTGTTTGTATGAAGTGGATGAGGCAAAGGAAAGCCAGCAGCAGCAAGGACAAAGGCTATCCTGGAGGTGGGCTGCAGAAGTGTCTCTGTGCCCAAAACATGGACTGTTGCTCTTATAGAGTCAGTTCCCAGCACTGTGTCAGGTGGCTCACAACTACCTGTGCCTCTAGCTCCAGGGCCTCTACATCCTCTTTCGACTTTAAGGGTACCTGCATTTACATCACAACCCCCCCCTCCACTGCCCCCCCGACATGCACATATCCATATAACTTCAAAATAAATATAGCAAAACTTCTTCTTCTTCTAAGTCAATTCTTAGAAAGGAAATATGTGCAAAAGTTGCAGGAAGAAGGACAGATCCACAAATCCAGGTGACTGGCAATCAGGACCACACTTTTTTTGTCTGTTTGTTTTTTTGTTTGTTTGTCTTTTTTTTTTTTTTTGGTATATTTACATAGAATTTAGTGGGACTAGGCTGGCTTTGAGAAATTATATGCCAGAGTTAAGAGCAAGGAAGCCTGCAGCCAGTATTCTATCAGTTTTATCCAGTGGTCAAGCACTGACTGCTCTTCTAGAGGTCCTGAGTTCAATTCCAGCAACCATATGGTGGCTCACAATCATCTGTAATGGAATCTGATGCCCTCTTCTGGTGTGACTGAAGACAGTGACAGTGTACTCACATACATAAAATAAATAAATCTTTTTTTAAAGATTTATTTATTTATTTTATATATGTGAGTACACTGTAGTTGTACAGATGGTTGTGAGAATTCATGTATTTATTATTATACATAGTACACTGTAGCTGTCTTCTGATGCACCAGAAGAGGGTGTCAGAGCTCATTACGGGTAGTTGTGAGCCACCATGTGGTAGCTAGGATTTGAACTTAGGGCCTTCGGAAGAGCAGTCAGTGCTCTTACCCACCGAGCCATCTCACCAGAGCCAAAATAAATAAATCTTAATATATGTGTGTGTGTGTGTGTGTGTGTGTGTGTTGGTAGAAATATTGATGTGAGGTTTGCCCCATCCAGGCCTGGAAAAAAAAAAGATACTGGGTAAATTTTCCTTTATTTAGTTGGGGCCTGTGTGCCTGAGCTGGTGTTGTGTTTCTTGTTTTCCCATAGACTGAGCAAAGAAATGTGAGGAAATACGAGGATATTCTATAACAGAGAGAGAGAGAGAGAGAGCTTCCTGCTTTAGGACTGTAGTCTTGTATAAGAAAAGGGAGGAAGTTGTCTTGTAAATGGTCACCATCCTGTTGTCTAGACTTGAAGGAAGAGATGCAGGCTTAGGGAAGCACCAGAGCAGCAGAGGGCTGCGCTCGGATTTCCTGTCAGAGTGGACTCTTGTATTTACATACAAAGCAGGAACCTACCAAAGACCCCCCTCAACATAGTTTGTGGAGCACAGGATGTAGCACTAAATGAGGTCATCCTAGACCCACCCCCAGAGTACTGTTACTTAGCAATGGGATCATTCTCTCAGCTAGTGTAGTACTGCAGTGTCAGCAGCAGGGCGAGGGAGAGCCTTGCCATCTCAAAGATATTAATACCAGTTTATTCCTCCACCTCCCATATATAAATACCTTATGACTAACAGCTCACATTTGTAGTACATTGTCCAGAGTCAGGGGAAATTTTGTGGCTTTGTGCTGCAGAAGTCATATGAGTTAACCAGAGTGAAATCCACCCATGTCCTTGACCTGATAAGTTCAGTACACTAAGCAGCTGAACCAAGTTCCACGACAGAACGATAACAATCCTAACAGAATTCAAGACTTCTAAACATTGTTATGTCACATGGAACGTTCCATGCCAACGATAGCTGCAACTTGATGTAGTAAATCAGGCTTTTGGAAGTATGGTCTAAATAAAATATATCTAAAGTAGGAAAAATACTGCCATATGGTGCCATAGATGACTCAGAGGGCAAAAGTACTTGCCACGTAAGCTTGAGGATGGATTTGGGGATCTCCTGCATGCTTATAAAAGACAGGTAGGCATGGGGGCCTGCCTGTGATTCCAGTGTCAGGGAAGGAGATGGGTGTTTTCCTGGGGTGGCCTGCATAGCTAAACTAGCCAGACCAAGAAGCACTGGGTTCAAGTGAGAGACCCTGCCTACATGCACAGGGGACAGGGAGGAGAAAGACGAGGCCTGTCAACTTCTGGCCTCCACATGCAAAGTACACGTGTGTTCCCACTCACCAACGCCCATGTAAATACACATAACACAAATATACACATATGAGAAAGAAAGTACTGTGCATCAGAACTAGGGGCAGGCGTCACTTGGACGTCAGGACTAGGGGCAGGTGTCACTTGGTCGTGTGTTTTACTTGCATGAAGGCCTTCATTTGATCCCCAGCACTGCATAAAACTGGGCAGGGTAGTAAATATCTACACTTGAGAGGTGTAGGAAAGAAGGTAAGAAGTTCAAGGTTATCGCGTGTACATTGTGAATTCCAGGATAGCCTGCGATAGAGGAGATCCTGTCGTAAAATTCAATAAGTAAATCTTAGAGTATTGCTATCCAGGATGACTCCAGGAAAGAGCAGCAACTACTCTTTTTTTTTTATTAGGTACACAGTGTTCTACCTGCACATATGCCTGCAGGCCAGAAGAGGGCACCAGTTCTCATTACAGATGGTTGTGAGCCACAATGTGGTTGCTGGGAATTGAATTCAGGATCCCTGGAAGAGCTGGAAGGATCCCAGTGTAACTCTAGGCTGACCTCCAACTCAATATTCTCCTGCCCAAGCCTCCTAGAGTACTAAATTTATGTGTGTAAACATCATACTTGGTCTTCATCATCCTCCTCTTCCTCCTCTTTAAGGTCTCTAGATGTAGCCCTGGCTAGCCTTAAACTAGCTATGTAGAGCAAACTGGCCTTAAACGCAGAGATCTGTCTACCACTGCTCCCAATTCTGGGATGAAGTATACCCAATCTCTTCAAACTTTCATTTTAATTGTTTTGAGAAGGTAGGAGTAGAGAGGTGGCTCAATGGCTTAGAGGACTGCTGCTCTTCCAGAGGATCCAGGTTTGAGACCCAGCACACAGATGGCTGCTCACAACTGTAACTCTAGTTCCAGGGGCTCTGACTTCCTCTTCTGACCTCTGTGGCACTGCACATTGTGCCGACACTCATGCAGACAACACACCCATACAACTAAAAAAAAAAAATACACCTTTAAAGCAAGGTTTGATTTCTTTTCTCTTTTCTTCCTTCCTTCCTTCCTTCCTTCCTTCCTTCCTTCCTTCCTTCCTTCCTTCCTTCCTCCCTTTCTTTCTTTCTTTCTTTCTTTCTTTCTTTCTTTCTTATTTCTTCTTTCTTTAAAGATTTATTTATTTTATATATGTGAGTGCTCTTTCTTCATGTACACTTTCATACCAGAAGAGGGCATCAGACAGAACATATTATAGATAGTTATGAGCTACCATGTGGTTGCTGGGAAATGAACTCAGGACTTCTGGAAGAGCAGCTGGTACTCTTAACCACTGAGTCATCTCTCCAGCCCCCATAAATACATTTTTTTCTAGAAAGAGAAGAAATAATTTTTACACTTCTCATGAGAATGGAGATGGTCGAGACTGTTCCTTCTTCCCCTCTTCTATCATTTCCTGAAGTTAAGCCAGAAGAAAATGGCATTTTGTTTCTGCAGAGTTTTAAGCAATATACTCTCTGGGTTCTAAACACTCTGCAGATGCACAGGGCAGCTGTTTCCTCTAGTCTTCCCAAACTAGCACCATAGAAGCAAACACCTATTACTAAGAAAACAGACAGTTCTTTTTCTTTTTCTTTTTGTTTTGTTTTGTTTTGTTTTTTCTTTTTGTTTTGTTTTGTTTTTTTCTTTGTGCAGCCCTTGATGTTGTGGAACTTGAGGCTGGTCTCGAACTCAGAGATCTGTCTGCCACTGCCTCCCAAGTGCTGGGATTAAAGGTGTGCACCACCATGCCCAGCTGAAGATTTCTTATTTTAGACCTGAGGAAGTATAACACCAATATATGTGCTAACCAGAGAGAGAGAGAGAGAGAGAATGAGAGAGAGAAAGAGAGCGCTCAGGGCTCCCACCCCTACACAAAGAACTACAAGCAACCGAGGGATGCCAGGAGGGGGAGAAACGGCCTCCCCCAGGGATGACATTCTAATTGGTGATCCTGTACCAGCTGGATAGAGCCCATCCAGCCCTGCCTGGAATCATATACATGCTAGCAACCACATGGACTCATCAGGTTGTATTTATATACCTAGGCATTTATAGATATCAACAATAACAAAGAAAAAAGACCAAGATTTTGTGCATGTGTGCACTCATGTGCGTGTATGTGTGTGTGTGTGTGTGTGTGTGTGTGTGTGTGTGTGTACTTTATAGGAGAGATTGGAGGAAGGAAACAGAAGGGGAAATAATTATATAATCATATTTTCATTTAATTTATTTACTTTGATTTTTAAGACAGGGTCTAAGACAGTTAGCTCTGACTGACCTATAACTAGCTTTGTAAGACCAGGCTGACTTCAAACACACAGAGATCCACCTGCCTTTGTTTCTCAAGTGCTGGGATTAAAGGCATGTGCCATCACACCCAGGCTAAATTTTAATTTTTCTGTAATTTATTTTTATTTTATGTATGTTAGTGTTTTGCCTGTGAGTATGTCTATGAGTCTGTGAGAGGGGGTCAGATTCCCTGGAACTGGAGTTACAGACAGTTGTGAGCTGCCACGTGGGTGCTGGGAATTGAGCTCTGGTTCTTTGGGTTCTCATCTCTCTAGGCCCCTAAATTGTAATTGTTAAAAAATTAATTTGAGCCAGGCAGTGGTGGTACAGGCCTTTAATCTCAGCACTTGGGAGGCAGAGGCAGGTGGATTTCTGAGTTCAAGGCCAGCCTGGTCTACAGAGTTAGTTCTAGGACAGCCAGGGCTATACAGAGAAACCCTGTCTCAAAATTAAACCAAATTAAAAAAAAATTAATTTGAAAATGAATCCTTGCTTGTTTGGAGTGTCTATGTTTCTATGGGTGGGTGCCTATGGAGGCAGAGAAAGCCTGCAGGGGTTGGCTCTCTTTCCACCCTGTGGAAACGCTGAGGGATAAACTCAGGTCACCAATCTTGATGTCAGGCTTCCCCAACCATGCAGCCATCTTGATAGCCTGACTGCATTCATTATTGATGACAACTGGTCACCAGGTACAGCCTGTTGCTTCTGTTGAGGTGGTTACTCAGTGCTACCTTACCTAATAAGACAAGCAAACCTGGGGCCTGGCTGCACAGCTTTGTAATCCTAGATCCTTGGGAGGTTAAGGCAGGGGGACTGTTAAACCCAAGGCCTATCTAACTACAGAATAAGTTCAAGGTTAGCCTGGACAACCTAGTGAGAAGGTCTCAACATATAAAGTATACCTCATCAATAGAATGCTTACCTGAGGTCTGTTTGTGTTTTCTTTGTTTTTGTTTTTGTTTTTAATGTATATGAGTACACTGTTGCTGTCTTCAGACACACCAGAAGAGGGCAACAGACCACATTACCAATGGTTGTGAGCCACCCATGGTTGATGAGAATTGAACTCAGGAAATCTGAAAGAGCATCCAGTGCTCTTAACCTCTGAGCCATCCATCTCTCCAGCCTGCTTATCTGAGTTTTAATCCCTACTATCACACACACAAGAAAATTATTGCTGGGCATGGTGGTGCACGCCTTTAATCCCAGCACTCCGGAGGCTGAGGCAGGCAGATTTCTGAGTTCAAGGCCAGCCTGGTCTACAAAGTGTGTTCCAGGACAGCCAGGGCTATACAGAGAAACCCTGTCTCGAAAAACCAAAAACAAACAAACAAACAAACAAACAAACAAAAACACCCTGTCTCAGAAAAACAAAACAAAAAAAATTGTTAAATTAATAAACAAAAGACAGGCAACAGGCAAACCTAGCAAAAAATCCCACTCACACAAGTCTTCCTAGCTACCCACAGAGGTAGAAAGACGAAGGCATCTCTGTCCTAGGAAAGAAGATACCAAAGTTGCTAGAATGCTACTCAGAAATGTATATAGGGGGCTAGAAGATCCAGGTTCGATTCCCACTACCCACAGAGCAGCCACCTGTAACTCCAGTTGCAGGGGATCCATGCCCTCTGTGGGTTTCTGCACACACACACAGTGTAACAGTGTATACACACACACACACACACACACACACACACACACACAAACACGAAAGAAGGAAGGGAGAGAGAGAGAGAGAGAGAAGAAGGAAGGAAGGAAGGAAGGAAGGAAGGAAGGAAGAAAGAAAGAAAGAAAGAAAGAAAGAAAGAGAGAGAGAGAGAGAGAAAGAAAGAGAGAAAGAAAGAAAGAGGGAAAGAAAAGAAAAGAAAAAAGAAAAGAAAGGTGGGTAGATGGGGACATAGACCTTAAAAGAAATTGGATTCCAGGCCAGAAAATAATTTTAATTCTAGTAGAATGGACAATCTACCTCATTATTTCCTTAAGTCTTGCTCTATTGACTCCTCGTTCCTGAGTTTCTGAGCAGCAGGAGGAGGGGGAGCAGGCCAAGTGTCTAGCATGGCTTCCAAGTGGGAAGGAGTCTCTTGTGTGGTAGGTTCTTCTGGATCTAGAGGAATCTCATGTCCTTTAGAACTGGGAGCAGGCATGACATCAAATAATTTATGTGTGGTCCGCTGCCTCCCCCAATCTCGTCTCCTCTCCTTCCTCATGGCCAGGGGACAGCCGCATCACACGTGGACCCATGGCGACTCCAGGTCACTCTTAAAGAATCTGAAATGCATATGTACAATGAGGAAGGGAGAACCTGGGAGGGGCCAGGTAAGAGAGCAGGGGAGGAAGAGCCTGGGTCTGCAGCCGTGACCTTAGCCTTTCTGGCTAAGGAACCAGAGCCTGAAAATAGGACTGAGGGGTGGGGGTGGGGGGTGAGGTGAGGAGTGGAGTGGGTGACTGGGGAGGGAAGAACATGTGAGATGCACCTTCTCTGCTGACATGCTGCCTTTGCTGTTGTTCACGTTGATGTTCCTCATGGAGATGAGTGTGATGCTGTCTTTCTCTCCATTGGCTGTGGAGCAGCTGGGATGGGAAGGAGCCAGGGTTAGAGAGAAGAAGGGATGGAGGACCAGGGAGTAAAGGGGCCACGGAGCACTGGGCCTTCAGTCCTCATGCCAGAAAACTCTACTTTGGGATGGATAATAAGAAAATTAGAATGTGGGCTGGTGAGATGGCTCAGCGGTTAAGAGCACTGACTGTTCTTCCAAAGGTCCTGAGTTCAAATCCCAGCAACCACATGGTGGCTCACAACTATCGGTAATGAAATATAAGGACCTCTTCTGGAGTGTCTGAAGACAGCTACAGTATACTTACATATAACAATAAATAAATCTTTGGGCCAGAGGGAGCAGAGGTACTGGGTTCAATTCCCAGCAACCTCATGATGGCTTACAACCATCTGTACAGCTACAGTGTACTTATATACATAAAAGATAAATAAATCTTAAAAAAAAAAAGAAAGAAAGAAAATGAGAATGTGGTCTGAAACCCACGAGACTTGTGTTTAAACCTCATTTATTTCTGTTCTTTTTCAAGCTAGGTTGGTGCTTTACAACCATAAGCCCAGCCAGGCTGCTGGTGTACACGTGTAAGCCTAGCACTTGGTAGGTAAGAGGTAGGAAGATAGGGGATTCAGGGTCATCCTCAGCTATATAATGAGTTCAAAGCCAGCCCAGGCTCTTTCTCAACAGAGCAAAACAAGGAGGAAGAGGAGGAGGAGGAGGAGGAGGAAGAGGAGGAGGAGAAACCTGTTTTTCCTATCTTCTAGTGTTTGATCTTGACCAAGTTACAACTTGTCCTGCTCCAGGTTCCCAAGCATGCTTCATGTTTCAAAGAAGAGGGAAAAAAATGCTGTAAAGATTTTCAGTAAGAAAACAAACAAACAAAAAACAAACAAACAAAAGATTTTCAGTAAGATCACAATTTGTATGTTGTTGTGTATGGTATATAATAGCTTTCTGGTTTGGTTTTTCAAGACAGGGTTTCTCTGTGTAGCCCTGGCTGTCCTGGAGCTCACTCTGTAGATCAGACTGACCTTGAACTCAGAGATCCGACTGCCTCTGCCTCCCAAGTGCTGGGATTAAAAGCATACATCACCACAATACCTGCCTTCAGAGTAGGTTTTCAACAAGTTTCTTCAGCTTAGAGAGGATATATCTTATATCGGAATCTGTATTTTCATGAAGAGGCCACAGGAGCTGAGCCCTGGTGCTGAAGACCCTCACTTGTCTCTGCTGAGCCTGGCAGCCTGCTTCAGTGACGACTGCAGAATTGTGGGGCATATGTCTTCAAGTGGTATGAATGGGTATGGTATGTGGTGGGAAGCAGAAGTGTGTGTGTGTGTGTGTGTGTGTGTGTGTGTGTGTGTGTGTGTGTGTGTGTACAGAAGGCAGAGAGAATTGTTTTCCTCTTGGGGTAAAGGGATTTGGAATCAGATTTCTCTCGTGAGTTTCTAAAATCTTACCTTTCAGACAGCCCTGAACTCCCTGGTTTCTGTGGATCTGTAAAATCCCAAGGGCACAGATTAGGGTCATACGCTGTAACTCAGATGTCCAGCTTCTCCTCAGAGCCCACCCAAGCTCACCTCCCCAACTCATCAAATGCTGCTTCTGTGTCATTCCCTCCCTCGGCCCAGTTGCCATCAGCCTGAGCCCCCGCTCAGGCTCCTGAAGCACAAGGGTCAAAGCAGCCCAGGTCAAGACAATTACCTTCAGACTCCTTGTTCTTCCGACACTTAAATCTTAGACTGACCACACTGACCAGGATGATCACTACAACCACCAGGATGACAATGAAGCTGATGACACCTGAGCAGGGAAGAGATGGGAACAGGAGGAAGAGGTGGAACAATAAGGATGAGTCTGGAGTTCCCTGGCACAGGTAAGTGCCTGTGTGTGTGCGCATGCATGTGTGCACGTGTGTATGTGTGTGTGTGTTTGTGTGTGTTCGTGTGCACACTATATATTTGCTCTGAGAGTGAAGTAGATTCTGCTTCTCTTGGAAACATGAGTAATCTATTAGCTGGTTCCCTTAACTAATGTGGACCACTTAGCCCAGCTACATCATCCATAGCAACATGGAGCCCAAGAAAGCCAAAACCCTTGCATTATGGCCTTGCTTATCAGCAAGTCCATCCCAGAATGAATGGGTGAGATTTGAACTTGCATCTTAACCAGAGTCTAAGTCAATCCTGAGGTGGAGTCCCCTCTCATGCCCCATCCCCACTGCCATCTCTCACCAAAGGCAGCCACAGTTAGCACTGACTCTGATGTGGGGGTAGGCAGGATGGTCAGCAGGATGGTCATCTTTTTTGTCTGAAGGCTGGTGGTTTCTGGACTGGGAGTAGCATCCAGAGATGCTTCTGAAATAGAGTGGGTGTTGGTGCATCAGTGAAGGGCACTGCTGAGACCTGGCAAAGAGAATCAGCTTCTTTCCTGATGCTCTGAGGTGAGAGTTTGCACAGAGCTAACAGCTCACAGAAAAAGACTCACTCTGGACACAACCAACCCCCTGAAGACCGAGGATGCAGATCTCACATCTCTACATGAGTAACTCGGCCAGTTGCTCACATTACTGTTTTCAGAGAACTCTAGAAAGGTTAAAATGCTTCCCATCCCCACGTGGTACCCAGAAGAAAGGATTTATGCTGCAAAAACAGGGAAACCATACTGGGCAAAGCAGAGCCATCTGTGCTATGCCAACAGTTGAAGATGGGAGGAAAGAAGACATTGGCCTAAAGGGCCAGGGTGCCAGGCAAGGGACATAGGTTTCTGGCCCTCTTAAAATGATGTTGGGCTAGCTAAATGGCTCAACAGGTAAAGGTGCTTGCAACCAAAGCTGGTAGCCTAAGTTCAATCCCTATGACCTACATGGTTGAAGGAGAGGACCAATGTCACATTTTTCTTCCCTTGCACAAGTCAAGTACCCTCCGGCCTATTTTCTACCCTATTTCCTTATTTGTATGAGTGTACAATGTCCAAGAACCAAAAGAGGATTTAAAAGAAAGGGTTATAGACTGAGAACACACACTGAACATACCTCCTCTCCTGCTGCTGCTGCTGCTGCTGCTGCTGCTGCTCCTTTCTGGGGTTCCTGTGCCTGCACCAGAAACAAATGGCCAAGATGGAGGATCCCATCTCTCCCAACATACTCTGAGAAGGGTCTAGCCCTTTCTCAACCCTTCCCATTTCCCTCCTCCATCTGTTCTTTTCTCATTCCCCATCAGGAGTGTTTAACCTTTACTGTGACCAGATCCAACTCTGTTTCTACTTCTTCCCAGTGCTTTCTTGTAATTTCCCAAACCAGGGTACCACTGATGTAGTTTCTAGACTTAAGAGCCTCCACTCCCACACTGAGGGCACCCCACTAAAGGAAGTAAACACCTATCCAGGCATATCTAGGGCCCATCACCTCCTGCCCACCTGCCCTGGATACTCACCAGGTCCCAGTGTGTGCTTCTGTGGCTGGAAGGACATCAAGTCAGGCAAGGAAAGGGACTGTTTATCCATGGTGCTTGACCTTGGTGTCACAGGCTGATTGGATACCAAGGAGACCTGAGAAGACTTCTGTAGAATTTCTGTGGATAGGCAAGTACATGTGACCAGCTCAGAGTGTCAGCTATAATATGCACAGAGAGTCCAAAATACTTTTTCTTTCTAGTCCTTTTCTTGTGTGTGGTGCTAGTGATTAAACGCAGGATGTCTTTCATACTGGGCAAGCACTGTGCCCCAGAGCTACAGCCACAGCCCTCCTTTGTCAACGCCTTCAATTCCTGGAGGACCTGTTCTCTGGCTCGCCCCTGAGATTGGGAAGGTCTTTCCCTCCCTCCACCCCACAGTCTCCCCTTGTTCATCTCACTCCTTTGCTGGCTCGGGTCTCTGGGCTGTTCTCAGTTCCCATAGGAAGGGCCCCAGAGATGACGTCTGAAGAGGCTGACATCCAGATGGGCCCAGTGACACTTGTTCCTGCTCCCTTGCTCTGGAATCACCAGTGTGAGGCCCTGTTTGCCTGTCCCTTCTGCCACAGGCTCTGCATCCTCCTGCAGAGCCCAAACTGCGTCTTGCTCCTCCGGGGCCTTTGCAGGCCACTATCAGCAGTCTCAGCAGCTGAGTACCTAGGGTAACAGTGCTGAGCCAAAGCCCCGGGCCGCCAGGCTCTGAGGAAGATCTGTCTTCTGCAAGGACAGAGCAGAAGGGGAAAGCAAATGGGGACCCCAGGATCAAGTAGGTCTGAATGGCTGGGGGTGAGCATGGGAGGGTAGAGGTGACCTTCTCTGCAGCCGCACCCATTCACTAAGCTGAGAGAAACTAGCTGGGGGCTCAGGCTCCTGAAAAGCCCTAAAACACATCACTTGAGGGGTCTGCTACTCTACCCTCCAGCCGTTCTGTGCCCTTCTCTTTGTCTCTGAAGGTAGATTTGTTGTTTGTTTGTTTGTTTTCCTCCCCTCCTCTACCTCTGACTAGTTATCTCTTCCCTCTTCCAGGCATGTTAGGTGAGGCCAGTTGAGTGAGCCTCAGAGACTTGGCCCAAGCTCCTCTCACCTGCTTTCAGTGAAAAAGAGAGACCCGAGCCCCCTCCTCCAATACCTTCCTAAACTCTTAGGCACAGATGCTGGAGTAGGCCCCAAATCTTACCCTGCGAGGTCTGAGTTGTCGTAGGTTGAGAGCTGTAGCCTGTGAGAGAAAACAAAAGTACACAGACTATGAAGGGGCATGGTGGCACACATCTTTAATCCCAGAACTCAGGAGGCAGAAGTAGGCAGATCTCTTTGAATTCAAGGCCATCCTGGTCTATAGAGTGAGTTCCAGGACAGCCAGGACTACATAGAGAGACCCTGTCTCAAAACAAAACAAAACAAGACAAAACAAAACAAAACAAAACAAAACAAAACAAAACAAAACAAAACAAAGACAGATTGTTTTGGTAACTGCTGAGTAGAGCCCATGAGAGAAACTAGGTTTTTTTGGCTGTCTAAACTGTCCATACTAGAAGGCAGACACACTTGGCAGGGAATTACAGGATAAGGGCTTGTCACCATCACCTCTCAGTTCAGAGTCCTAGAGTCTTCTACTGTGTCTTCAGTCCTTAATAGTTATCTTAGCACCCTGACACAAGTCTAGGGGACAGTTATTCAAACTAGTGACACATCTGACCAAACACACAGAACTCTGGGTCTCTGGGTCTATGCACTACTGGTCCACTTGTTTCCTCCTGTGAAAACTGTCATTTTGGCTGCAATCTAAAGGAAGGGGAGAGGAAGGTAAATGAAATTGGGTAGAGTTTGGGGCTCGCATTGCTTTGTGCCTGCTTTCACATTCTCTCTCCCTCTCCCTCTCCCTCTCCCTCTCCCTCTCCCTCTCCCTCTCCCTCTCCCTCTCTCTCCTCTCCCTCTCCCTCCTCTCCCTCTCCCTCTCCCTCTCCCTCTCCCTCTCCCTCTCCCTCTCCCTCTCCCTCTCCCTCTCTCTCCTCTCCCTCCTCTCCCTCCTCTCCCTCTCCCTCTCCCTCTTTTCCCTCTCCCTCTCCCTCCTCTCCCTCTCTCTCCTCTCCCTCTCCCTCCTCTCCCTCCTCTCCCTCTCCCTCCTCTCCCTCTCCTCCTCTCCCTCTTCCCCCTCCCTCTCCCTCCTCTCCCTCTCCCTCCTCTCCCTCTCCCCCCTCTCCCTCTTCCCCCTCCCTCTCCCTCCTCTCCCTCTCCCTCCTCTCCCTCCTCTCCCTCCTCTCCCTCTCCCTCTTCCCCCTCCCTCTCCCTCCTCTCCCTCTTCCCCCTCCCTCTCCCTCTTCCCCCTCCCTCTCCCTCCTCTCCCTCTCCCTCTCCTTCTCCCTCTCTCTTCCTCTCCTCTCCCCTCTCCTCCCCACTCCCCTCCCTAACCAGAGGTAATGCCCTGCCTTGGAAACAAGTTCTGAGGTATGTCCAACAGGAGAGGAAGTGCTGAAAGGAGTGACAGGTTTAAGTTAAAAAGTGGTGTTCTAGTCTAACCCCAGGGAGAGGAGGTCACTGGCAGCCACTTTTGGAGCTCTTGTTAGCTATTCTGTTTGTTCACATGTGTGTTTGTAGCCTTGGCATAGATATGCAATGCTTTTATGTGTTGGGGGGGGGGGGGGAGGCTGGAAGGTCAGGTTATGTTTGCTCACTTTCCACAATGAAATCATTCTTGAAACCTATGAACAATGTGAAAGGAAAACAGGGAAACGGAACCGCCCATCTGGAGCTGCTCCCTCCACACAGGCTGGAACTGAGGTGGCCGCTCTTTTCTTCATTAGTGCAGCATCAGACCCAGGCCCCTGAAGGACTGAGGCAGCTGAGTTCCAGGGGCCCAACCCAAGCCGTGGCAACCTGCTGGTCTGTTTGTTTTCCTTAAGGCCTTACTGTTCCTCCAAGGAGTGATCCACACTATCCACGTGAAGGGATCCACACTTGGATACTGTGGAATTGTTTGCAAGCCAAAGCTTACCCAGCCCTGAGATGTGTTTTTCCAAGTCAAGATCTCTCACATTCCTGCTCCTTTGTGGGTAGAGGTTCCACAAAGAGGTAAATATTACAGGAACCCCAGGCTAGGAAAAACCCTTTCTAGCATGGGATGAGCCTGGGCTAACCCTTTGCATCCAAAACCTCTGAAGACAGTTGCTTCCTGTTAAAGCACCACATACATTCCATAGTAGTTCTGGGAGGACTTGAAGTCTGAGTGCACCTCTCTAAATGTATCTAGAAGATGATCTGTAAGTCTTTGAGGAGTTCCCAGGGCACAAGCATCAAGCTGGGAAGGCCTGAGCTCTCTGCCTCTTATCTGACTCCTCCCAACTTGCCATCTCTAAAAATTCTTTGTAAGCAGAGGGGGGACTTGAGGAATATGTTCTTCTGTAGGCTGGTGCCTCTGACCCAGGGGACATACAGACACCCAGAAAGCTGTGGCCACAAGAACTCCTAACTTTGCTGACCTCTGCTTCCTAATCCCTACCTGCTTCACTTCTTTCCAGTCTAACCACGCCCACGCCCCTGTTTTCCTCAGCAGCATAGTTTAGGGTTGAAAAGCAGCATTGGGGATGTAGCTCAGTGGTGGAGCACTTACTTAGCATGTGTGAGCTTGGGTGAGGCCCTAGGACCAATCCCCAGCACAAGAGAAAAAATAAATAAATAAATAAAAAGTGGGGAATTTGAGTTCTGGCTTCACTCACAGCCTGAGCTGGACCTGGCCTCTCTGGAATGTGAGACTGAGGTATAATTCTGCATAAGTCCCGTGCTGGATTCTCAGCATCACACCACTGGGGTGGGGTGGGGGAGAGCCTCCGAGGTTGTTGAGGGGAAAAGAAAATACATACAAAGCCCACAGCCCCTGACACTTGCTCAATCGGTGCTAGATGTTGACATTTTTGCCCCATTCTCTTGATTTCTCCAAATCTAAAGACTGGCTGACTCTCCACAGCCAGAACCCCTGTGTTGGCGTGAATGTGACTGTCTCTCTAGACAGTTCCTCAGCCGCCACAACTGCTGACAACTGCTGTGAATGCCCAGCTGAAGAAGTTGGGCAAGCTAGGGTGCCAGTGGGTTAGACAAAGTCTAGGCTGGCATTAGGAAGGCCTGCGGAATCCCTCATAAATCCCCCACACTAACCTCTGACTCTCCCCTGTGGGAGTTGATGGGCAAGAAGGGGTGTCAGTGTTGACCCCAGCCCGTGGGCTTCCAGAGAAATGTCTCGAAGCATTTTCTGGAACACAAACCCTTTCTCCTAAGCACTCTGGCCCATCTTCCCAATACCTGGTATGCAGCCTCAGATGCAGTCCACAAAGGACCAGGGGTGGGGGCAGGGGCGGGGCCGGTTGACAAAGGGAAGTTGCTGCCCTGTGAATCAGAGTGTCCTGGACTTCTTTCTCATGGTTCCCAGCAATGGCTCCCTAATTAGAGGATCCTGCCTCAAGACCCCACTCACGACTGCCAGCGACAATCTGAGAGGTCGAATTCCAGTCATTTCAACCAGCCCCTGTGCTGTGTATATATCCTCCTTGGTAAAGTGTTCTTTGTGTCTAACCAGAAACCCTCTTGATGTGATTTGAGATTAAAGTCAGCATTTGAAATTCAAAGGTTGTAATTCTTCACAGGTAATGGCAGAAGAGAAGGTGAGCCAGAAAGCCCGAGGTGCAGACCATTTTCGGCTAGAACTTTCCATAGAGTGACCATAGTGCCTGTATCAGTAGAGTATTGACAGGGCAGCCACAGATTTCTCCTGCTCCTATACTCCTTAGAAAGAACTTTCAGGGTCTGTCATTCATCAAGCCAACCACTCCCCACCTTTCTAGGGGCCAGACTCTATGGGGGAGCTGTAGAAAATATCCTAACAGCTTTACAGTCTGTTTAACCAGGGTGGTAATTCCCGTCCTCCAGGCCAGCCCATCCCTTTCATGGAAAGGTTCTGGAATTTCCCTTCTTCGGGCAGAGCGTTGGATGGGAACGTGTTGGGGGGGGGGGGAGGGCAGGAGGGGGAAGGAGTGGGGAGGAGGAGGGGAGGCTTGCTGGAGAAAACCGGCACGTGCATCTTACCTTGGAGCAGGAGTAAACCGAGAATTGCTGAACCCAGCCTCATGGCTCCGCTGGTCCCCAGATCAGCTGGGTGTGTAGCAGGCTCCTCAGTGTATTCTCTGTCCATAGTAGAGAAGAGAGAGGGAGTACTGGGGTGAGATGGGGCGGGGGCAGGGGCGGGGGCTGGCTCTCCAGGAGCTTCCTGTCAAAGAATAGAAGGAAACAGATTGGGACTGGCTCCAGGGGCCCCGGTTCAGCACACAGCCCAGATGAGGATGTCAGCCGGAGCAGTGGTTGTGGGGACTGGCGAGGGCCTTTCTGGGTTCTGTGCATAATGACCAGTGGTGACAGTTTGCCCCCAACACTACCTTCCTCTCTGAGGGACCCTTCAGGTCCTTCCCTGCAGCACCTGCGTTTCCCCAAAGCCTACTGTTGCAGACGCTTGTCTCCAAGGACCCAGCTCTAAGTTCTACCCACCAGCTGCCCATGCTCAGTAGACTATGAATTCTCCACATTCCTCTCCCCACTCAGGGCCTTCAGTGCAGATGGGACTTCCAGCATCTGTTAGGGAGGCCTTACAAGCAAGCTCGTTATTCCTGATAGAAAAACAAGAGGTGGGGTGGGCAAAGAGCTCAGTGGGTAAAGAACTAGCCTCGAAAGCATGAACTCTTATCCCAGCACCCTCATAGAAAGCCAAGCAAGGTGGGCTGACCTGAAATCCCATTACAGGGGGAGGCAGAGTCAGGTGAATCCTGGGGCTCATTGGCCCTCTAGCCTAATTGGTGAGCCCCAGGTTCCTGTGAAGGACCCTATCTCTAAACAAACAAACAAACAAACAAGTAGATGGCTTCTGAGGAACAATATTTGAGGGTGACTTCTGGCTTTTGTACAGACACATGCACAAGCACCCGTGCATGCTTGAGCACGCGCGCGCGCGCGCACACACACACACACACACACACACAGGAGAGGCATACCCCCTGGCCTCCCTAGCCCCCTCAGGCTAGGTTTGTTACCTGCGATTGGAGAATGCCCTGTCCTTACCCTCCATAGCACGCCCCAGGTTCTCACTTTCTCACCGCAGGCCAGTAGTAATATTCCTACATAAAACTCACCATACAGAAAGGCCCCAGAACATACTTACTGAAATAAATCTAAAACATTTAAAAGTATGAGAAAAAATGAAGAAGAGAGATATCTGATATATACTACTTCTGTTTGTTTGTTCCTTTGTTCATTTGTTTATGGTTTTTCTAAACCAGGTTTTTCTCAGTGGAGCTCTGACTGTCCTAGACTGTCTCTGTAGATCAGGCTGGCTTTGAACTCAGTGATCTCACTGTCTTTGCCCTCCTGAGTGCTTGGATCAAAAGTATGCATCATCACACCTCATCACACCGTCCCTTAAGGTTTTCTTTTTAGAGCTTTTTGTTTGGTTTTTGCTGTTTGTTGTTTTGTTTTGGTTTGTTTTTTGAGACAGGGTTTCTCTATTGTGCAACTCTAGCTGCCCCGGAACTCAATATATAAACCAAGCTGGCTTCAGACTTACAGATATCTACCGGCCTCTGCCTTCCGGATGCTTCTTAGGGCCTGGAAAGATGACTCAGTGGCTAAGAGCACTGATTTTTCTTGCAGAAGGCCCAGATTCAATTCTCAGCACTCATGTGGCAGGTCACAACCATCCCTAACTCAGTTCTGGGCATCCAGTGCCCTCTTCTAGCCTTCCCGACGCTAAGGCATGCATATGATACATAGACATACTAGCAGGCAAACACCCATCACATAAAATTAAATATAAGGAGATGAGTGAGGGGCTGGAGAGATGGCTCAGTAGTTAAGAGAACTGACTATTCTTCCAGAGGTCCTGAGTTCAATTCCCAGCAACCAAACGGTGGCTCACAACCATTAATGGGGGTCTGGTGCCCTCTTCTGGGTGTGTCTGAACAGAACAATGGTGTTGTACTCATATGTACAAAATAAATAAATACATCTTTAAAAAAAAAGGAGATGAGTGGGATTGTGGTACATGATGCGGAAATTCACAAAGAATAAAAAGCTTTTAAAAATCTAAATCAAAGGCTGGAGAGATGGCTCAGTGGTTAAGAGCACTGCCTGCTCTTCTGAAGGTCCTGAGTTCAAATCCCAGCAACCACATGGTGGCTTACAACCATCCCTAATGAGATCTGATGCCCTTCAAGCCGGGCGTAGTGGCGCAAACCTTTAATCCCAGCACTCGGGAGGCAGAGGCAGGCGGATTTCTGAGTTCGAGGCCAGCCTGGTCTACAAAGTGAGGTCCAGGACAGTCAAGGCTACACAGAGAAACCCTGTCTCAAAAAAAAAAAATCTAAATCAAATTTGAAAAAAAAAAAAGATTTTATTTTTATAGATGTGTGTCTGTGTAAGTGTATGGCACGTGTGCACAGGGGCCAGTAGAAGGGATCCTCTTCCCTGGAGCCGGAATTACAGGTAACGAGAGCCACCTAACGCGAACCAAACTCAGGGCCTCTGGAAGGGCAGCAAGCACTCAGACGGACGAGCCTTCTCTCAAATCTCTGGGGGTTTTGTTTTGTTTGTTGTTTAAATTTTACTTTTTTCCTCTTAAAGATTTATTTGTATTTTTAATGTTATGGGTATTTGGCCTGAGTGTATAGTCTGTGTACCACATGCATGCAGTACACGCACAGGCCAGAAGAGGGCGATGGAGGCTGGCTGGTATATATAGGTTCTGGGACTCGAACACGGATCCTTTGAAAAGAGCAGCAAGTGCTTTTAACTGCTGAGCTATCTCTCAAAGCCCCGGGTTTTGGTTTGTTTGTTTGTTTGTTTGTTTGTTTGTTTGTTTGTTTTTGAAATTTTCATACATGAGTTTGAACTGTGTTTCCAATATTCCCATCTCTTCCTCTCCCTCCCACCTCTTCCTGTGTTCCCCCCACTCCTCAAATCCGTGACCTCTTTTCTAATTATTATTGTTACTGATTTTACTTGATGGCTATTTTGGGACAGACTCTTACCTTGTAGCCCAGGATGGCTTCAAACTCCCAGTCTTTTTTTGTTGCTCCTCACATTTGACAATGTTAGGAACAGGTAGCCTGGGAAATAGCTCAGTGGGGACCTGGGTTTGAAACCCCAGGACCTATATAAAGCTGGGTGTGGTTCTATAACCCTAGTGCTCCTGGGTGAGATGGGAGGCAGACACAGGAGCATCCCTCGAACTTTCAACCAGCTAGCCCGGCATTCGCAGCAACTAACAATGGAGACGACCTCCAATAAAGTGGGAAGTGAAATGGACACCTGAGGTGGTCCTCTGTGCCCACACACATGCCATGTCACACTCACGTGCATCAACATGTATACACACACATCATATACACACAGAGACACAAAGAAAAATATTAGTAACATGTTTTTAAACAGCACTTGTAAAGGGCTTAAAAGGGGAAAGGGGGCTACTCCAGTTTCAGGAGCTGAAGAATGCATTCTAGGAGGGATGACACCCAAAACTAGTGAGACAGGATGAGTAATTAAGGTGTAGATAGGAAAGCGAGGCGATCATAATGTTGAGTGCGGACATGGGAAAGTAATGGAGAGGTCTGGGTTTGGTTACTTTGGTTTCAGAAAGTCCTGGAAACTGATGACTTGGGGAAGAGTCTGGATCCGCATTGGCTAAGATCCAAGAGGACCAGAGTGGGAGGCAGTCGATCGCCAGAACCTTCAAATAAATAAATAAAATAAAAATAGATGGCTTTGTGGGCACTGGTGGCTCATGCTTTTAATCCCAGCACTCAGGAGCTGAGGCAGGTGGATCTCTGTGAGTTTGAGGCCAGCCTGGTCTACAGAGAAAGTTCCAAGACAGCCAGAGCTATTCATAGATAAATCCTGTCGATAACAACAACAGCAGCAACAACAACAACAATAATAATGATAAATAGATGGCTTAACAAGTGAAGTTAGGTACTGTACTTACTGTACTATGTAAGCCAGAGTCTGATCCTCAGAATTAACATAGAGTAGAAAGAACCAACTCCACAAAGTTGTCCACTGCCTTGACACAGTGCCCCCATTCACATTATGCATATACACATACACACTTACACAATGAAAAATCAAATTTTTAACATTTAAAATAAGAATAAATTTAGAAAACTAATTTAGTTCTCTTTTTTTTAAAGATTGTATTTTTAATTTAAGTATATGAGTACACTGTCATGTCTTCAGACACACCAGAAGAGGGCTTCAGATTCCATTACAGATGGTTGTGAGCCACCATGTGGTTGCTGGAACTCAGGGCCTCTGGAAGAGCAGTCAGTGTTCTTAACTGCTGAGCCATCTCTTCAGCCCACTAATTTAGTCCTTAATATTTTAGAAATAAATGTGGTGCGGCAAAAATGGATGGACAGAGCTGTTGGACTATAGAAATTCAGAGGCATTATAGTCCATCTATTCTGTAGAATATGTGATCTACACTCTGTAGTGCTTGAACTATTACGTAGAACAAGGAAAGAGCAAAGGACCTTAGCTTCAGGAAATGGGAGGGAGTAGGAGAATGGGCAAGTCCTAGGGAGGGATTAGGTGTCTAGTATCTGCAGGGAGAGGAAGTGGGCAGGGCAACTTGGGCTCCTAAGCAGCAGAGGTATGAAAGAAACTGTCTGAAGATCAAAGTGCTCTCAGAGTAGAAGGGTGGCCCAGGGTAGCCTAGATGTTCCCGGAACTACAAGCGCGGGAAAGAACAGTGAGGGTGTGTGCAGAGGGTGTGTGCCCAGGAACCCCACAGACGTGGCAGCTCCAGGTAGGGACTGAGCTAGGGCAGTGAGCTCTCTCTTCCTTTGCTGGTATCCAGTCCCAAGAGAACTCTGCGCCAGCCCTGGACAATGCACCAGGTAGAGTCTTTGTTCATCCCTTCCTAACTCACTGTGGGGGCTCCATACCTTTCTGAGCGCTCAGAGTTAGAGAGCCCCCCCCCCCCCCCGACTCCCTGGGTCCTTCAGAATGATGGCTGGAGGGAGGGAGGCCACCTCACTGACTGAGATCCTCTCATCCCTACTCAACATCTAGCGGGACAGGGACATACTAATGTCATGAGTTATGTCCTCAGCTTTCAATAGAGAAGCCCAGAGATCCTGGCAAGGGTAGACTGGTGCAGAATCTCCTCAACCCACCCTGGGCATAGCCAGGAATCTACACCAGACGCCAGACCTCCCTGTCTAGGCCTCTAGAATGGGATATACTTACAGGATGGAGTATGGGCATACATACCACCTCGTACCAAGTTTCTAGGGTTCATGTCCCTCTTCCTAAACTTTTCCAAGGGTACCACTTTTCTGCTTTCCAGTAACTTGGAGTAGGGGAACCTCTGAGGCTGGACAATGACCCCCTTTTCCAGAACACCTCAGAGCAGCTACTGCTTGCTGCCCACTGCATGTGGGGCAGCAGCCCAGAGACTACTCAGATTTCCAGAACACAGGATCCATTTGTCACTCTTGCTGGAGACCTGGGAAGGGGGAGCAATGAGAAAAGACTCTGGGAACAAACTATTTTCTTCCAGACTATAATAAAGCTCCTCGGGCTGGAGAGATGGCTCAGTGGCTAAGAGCACTGACTGCTCTACTGAAGGTCCTGAGTTCAAATCCCAGCAACCACATGGTGGTTCACAACCACCTGTAATGAGATCTGACACCCTCTTCTGGTGTGTCTGAAGTCAGCTACAGTGTACTTATGTATAATAATAAAAAATAAATCTTAATGCTGGGCAGTGGTAGCACACGCCGTTAATCCCAGCACTTGGGAGGCAGAGGCAGGCAGATTTCTGAGTTCGAGGCCAGCCTGGTTTACAGAGTGAGTTCCAGGACAGCCAGGCCTACACAGAGAAACCCTGTCTCGAAAAACCAAAAAAAAAAAAAATAATAATAATAAAATAAGACAAATCTTTAAAAAATAATAAAATAAAGCTCCCCCCTTTGCCCTTCCTGATTTTTAACTCCTTATCTTCCAGGGGGCTGGTTTGTATTTCGGTTAGTGTCTCCATCTTCATTTCTGTTTGTTTTTATCGTTCTTCCTCCCATGCCCACAGCTCCCAGTGTCTTTGTCTTTCAGTTGATTCTCCTGAGTGTGTTGAACCTTCCTCTCTTTCTCTCTCCCCTCTCTCTGTTACTGTCTCTGGGGTTTTCTGTCTCTCAGACCCCTCCTTCTCCTTTGGGTTTTCTTTGTATGTTCCTGTCCATGTCAACTTTCTCTCTCACCTCTCCACCCCCACCCAGGATGACTACTACCCTCAGCCTTCTCTACTTGTGAATGGTTCGTTGGATCAGGAGCCTCAAAGGCAGCTCCCAGATATGCCCCCTCGAGGTGGCGACGGGCTGCCGCTGCTTGCTGCCATCATCGCGGCCTTTGTCCTGCTGGCGATCTGCATTGTGCTGGCGGTTCACTTTGGGCCTGCACTGCATCAGGGTCAGGCTACTCTCCTCACAGAGCCACCGGCCCTAAAGCCAGAGAACGGCGTTTACCTCATCCACTGGCGGCTACTGAGTCTACAGGACAGTCACAGAGAAAGCCAGCAGGGACTTTTTATTCCTCACTCTGGCCCTGCCCTAGACGGGCACAGGCCCAGCATCGATGAAGTCACGTATCTGTAAGAGTGTGATTTGGAAGTTAGCCTGGCTGGTCTCAGAACAAGACACTGGACTAGAGAGTGAATGGAAGCCAGGGTGTCAGAGCTATGGACTGCCTCCGGACTCATCTGGAGCTGTCCTCGGACTTAACACGAAAGCTTCATGATGACAAGAAAAGCCCCTTGAGGATCTTGCCTTGTGACATGGCGCCAAGGCCACCCTTACAAGGCTTCCCCTCAGAGACCTCCTGAACCTTCTCAGAGTGCCTTTGTCTTCTTGCACCTCTGATCTCCATCTCCCTTGAAGTAAAGTGAAGATTCCATCCCTGAGCGAGAGGAGAGTCAGAGGCCCTGTGTTCGCACACTGCTGATCCAGGGAGAACTAAGGCAAGGGGCCTGGGGTATCTTCTCTGAGACACAGTGTGCCTGGGAAAGGAGACAACTCTATTATTGCCTTTCTGCCCTTGGAGGGCACCTTTGCCTGCTAGGCCCTGTTGATAACCTCCAGAGCCCTTGGGGTCCCTAATCTCTATCCAGAGTTCCAAGATGGGTTTGAATGTCCCCGAACTCTGTCTTGCCATCCTAGGATATAATGGGGGGAATTTGGAGACTCTAATTACCTCTTATTTTCAGTGTGAGGGTGGGCCCGCTTGGAAGAAGCCTAAAACTCAGTTCAAACAACTTCCAGATCCAGGACTTTCCAGCTACTGGGAAAACAGGAAATGAAAGGGAATGTTATGGAACGCGTTCGGGGAAGGAGGGAGCATGAAAGGGTCCATCCCCATAGGGAAGTAGCATTGCTCAGCCTGTGGTCAGGAAAAAGCAGGCAGACCAGGAGAACAAAGCTGGGCCTCCTGGAGGCTCTCTGGGAAAGGCACCCCCTTTCTCTGGTACCTCAGATGCTTATTCATATGCAGTCAAGAAACCTACAGACATAAACTATATATAAACAGCACAGTGGTACTGTCTTTTAATCTTAGCACTTGAGAGATAGAGGCAGGAAAATCACAAGTTCAGGGTTATCCTTGATGACACTGCAAGTTTGAGGGCCAGCCTAGACTACATGGCACCTGTTTATTAAGAGAAAGGAGAGGCCTGCCTTGCCACTAGCCACCTGTGGCTGGCTAGAGGTTGTGAAATAAAAGCAAGCCCTGAACCTCACAGTAGAGTTGGCCCTGATAGAGCATGGGCAGCTTAGCCAGTCCTTAGGAGAACTGGCCCCACCACTCATCTGCTGTGAAATGAGGTGGAGTGGGCGACTGGTGAAGCCCTTTCCCCTCCCCCACCCCACTCCCCTTGCAGTAGTCGGGACAGCTGCTCCCCACCCCCACCTGTCACCGGTCAACCCCCCCACCTGTCATGAAAGGGAAAGAGCTATCCCTGTCCCTCACTGGCTGAAGGCAGGCTCTGCACCTCGCTTGGGCAACACAGTGGAGCTGGCCCTGAGGATGATGGCTCAGGTGAGGCAGCCCCGAAGGTGTGACATGGCCAGAGCAGTCCCAGCCCCTTGCCGGGTGCAGCACTTGAGAGAGCAGGCTGCCTTGATTGGGCAGTACAGCCGAGGGCTCTGGCAGCGTGGGTGCGGGTGAGCCTGCGCGAGGGAGGGCATAAGAGCGGAAGAGCTGACCCTGCTTCCTGCCGAGGTCAGCATTGGGTGACCTAGTCAGAGCAGTGCTGGAGAGCTCGCCCTGGCGGTTTGAATAAGGAAGAGCTGGCAGGCTGACGCTCAGCTTCCATCCACGCCCAGATCCAGATCCACCACCACAACCTCTACAGCATCTGTGAACTGTTGGGACACATGAAAGCAGTCCTGCTGTTCCTAAGCTGTAGGATCTCTGTGACACAGGGCAACAGCAGGAAACCAGGAGGGGTCCTGGTGAGGATCCAATATTGACGGCGTCACGGAAGCCAGAGATCTCAGAACAGACCAATGACTCAGTGCAATGAACATTCCCAAGTGAAGGTGTGTGGACAGAGGGGTTTATTGTGGGACACACTGTGACACACTACAGCTTCCACAACGAGATGTTCACCATGCTTTGTTTTATTTCTTGTTTGTTTATTATTTGGGGAGGAGGTTGCATGGGCAGAAGGCAAATACAAGGTGAAGGAGAGGAGTGGGCTGGGGTACACGATATGAATGATACAGAGAATCAGTAAAAACTTACAAAAAAAAAAAAAAAGGAAGGAAGAGAAGAGAAGAGCAGGGTTGGATATGCTGGTGCACACCTTTAACCCCAGCACTCAAGAGGCAGAGGCAGATGGATCTCTGAGTTCAAGGTGAATTGATTTTATATAGTGAGTTCTATGCTAACCTGGGCTACATAGTGAGGCTCTTTCTTAAAAAAAAAAAAAAAAAAAAAAAAAAAGAAGGCTGGAGGGATGGCTCAGCAGTTAAGAGCAGTGCTGCTCTTCCAGAGATCCTGAGTTCAAATCCTAGCAACCACATGGTGGCTCACAGCCATCTGTAATGGGATCAATGTCCCCTTCTGGTGTGGCTGAAGACAGCTACAGTGTACTCATATAAATAAAAGAAATCTTAAACAAACAAACAAACAAACAAACACAACTGGGACCTCCTAAGGATAAATCATCGTGCTCTGTCCTCCCACAGAATGAGGCAGGGAACCAGGGAGGTGGGGGAGAAGCAGAATGGGTGGAAATGTGTGCAGAGAATGAACACACCTCCTTGTGACTGCATAAGAGCCAGGCAATGGTGGTACTTGCTTTTAATCCTACCACTAGGGAGGCAGAAGCAGGCAGATCTCTGTGAGTTCAAGACCAGCCTGGTCTACAGAGTGTGTTCCAGGACAGCCAAGGCTACACAGAGAAACACTGTCTCAAAAAAAAAAAAAAAAAAAAAGGTGCCAGCTGGCATTGCTTGATGCTGCTGCTTAGCAGTCAGCTATTCATCTATGTGCAGATTGCTGGTCCTGTCAGTCCCATTCACTCCTCACAACCTTGGCAGAGATGCCATGCAGTCCCCATTTCACCATGGTGGACACAGGTACCAAGCAATAAAGTGAGCATTTCAGACTGAGTTTCACCAGCCGCACAGCCTAGGAACCATCCCGGGGACTGGTGGGTTGAACACAATCAGCCTGAGGAGGCCGTTTATGCTAGGCCTGGTTGCTAGAGAAGGAAGTGTTGGGTGTGATAGAGGCTCCTCAGTGTTATGACAAGATGGCTGTGACAGAGAGAGAAGAGACTGCCCCACACTTTTTTTTAAAGATTTATTTATTTTTATTATATATAAGTACACTGTAGCTGTCTTTAGACACTCCAGAAGAGGGAGTCAGATCTCATTACGGATGGTTGTGAGCCACCATGTGGTTGTTGGGATTTGAACTTCAGACCTTCGGAAGAATAGTCGGGTGCTCTTACCCACTGAGCCATCTCACGAGTCCCAAGACTGCCCCACACTTGATCCCCATGGTTCTGCTATCCTTAGAGTGACTGGCTTCCTCTGATGTGTGTGTGTGTGTGTGTGTGTGTGTGTGTGTGTGTGTGTGTGTGTGTGTGTGTGATATTTCTCCATAGTGACATGTTGAGTGTAGTTTTGTGGTATCAATTGAGGTACCAGCCCTTACCTGGCTTCCCTTGAGTCCAAGGATAAAAACACAGACACACAGGTGTTCAATTTGCCTTCTTGGCACAATTGCTGGGTGCTATTATCTCCTGCCTGGAAAAGCATGCCCTTACCAGTTTCTTTCTTTTTTTTCTTTTTTCTTTTTTTTCGAAACAGGATTTCTCTGTATAGCCCTGGCTGTCCTGGAACTCACTTTGTAGACCAGGCTGGCTTTGAACTCAGAAATCCACCTGCCTCTGCCTCCCAAGTGCTGAGATTAAAGGCATGCACCACCACCACCCAGCCCTTTACCAATTTCTTATCTCTGCCTCTCCCACCAGTCCTAAACTTTAGTTGCTAAACTCCCCTGACAACCTGCCTATAGGAGCAGCCTGTGTGGCTACTCCATTTTGAGATCTCACATGGCTCTTAGTTCGTCTCTAAAGTATGGCGAGCCCGTTCTCATCCAAAAACCCAGAAGTCCCATCTGTACCTCCAGCCCAGCAACTAGCATCAGAACCTCCCCCTACAGTGACACTGTATGCAGAAACTCATAATGAGAACTGAGGGCACAGCTCAGGGGTAGAGTGTTTGCCTATGTGAACAAGACCATGAATTGGATCCTCAGTACTGGAGAAAACACACGCATAAAACAAGGGGACGTTCAAAGTGCAATACCGAGCCCTTGTAATGAAAACAGAGGTAGAGGGAAGACACATGTCAAGTCTAGGTAAAGCTGATAGGAAGGACTGCCTGACCTCCTAGCTGGGGGTGACAGTGCCACCACGATATTGTTACAACGGCATCAGGTAGGCTTGGTGACTAACCATTCCTAAGGGTGTGTCCTCAGACGCACCTCCTCTCCTCCATGATCCTTTCACAGATCTCTCATTTGGGAGCATTTGTTCAGTGGTCCCTTCCCTGGACACAGCTATGGGCCACGTATGGCACCTGTGTGCTGCTCCACTCAGCCCCGCTCCTGATCCTTCAGCCTGCCACTGGAGGCAGGGACACTGAAAGTAAGGTGGGGTGTGCCCTCAGTGTGAATGGTGGGCTCTGTTTGGGTTGAAACGACACCCATTGCCTATGCCTTGTGGCAGGATGAAGAGTATAGGAAGTGCTGTATATGCCCTCAGACTCAGATGTCAGGGGCAATGCCTCATAGCTATCATGTCCTAGCAGAAAAAGATGTGTCCTAGAACCGGGTAATTCAAGGAGTGCCTATTGAAGGGCCATGTGATGTGATAGAATAGCGGGTCGCATCTCAACAACACACTAGGCCAAGGCAGTTCCGCATGGAAGAGGTTTTATTGGAAGGGAGAGACAAGGTAGCAGCAGAAAGAGAAGCAGGGGAGAGAGACGTATGGAAGATGGAAGACGTATGGAAGATATGGAAGATGACGTAACACAGGTAAAGGTGGGAGGTGAGCCAAGTGGAAGGTGGGAATATGGTGCCTGTTGTCTTGGCAACCGGTCTGCAGGTTGCAGGTCATGCTGTCGCCTATGTGATGTCATGAGTTTGGGACGTCCTGATGCCAACACCATGTGCAAGGGACATGATATAAAGAGACCAGACAGAAAGTACTCCAGTGTCACACAAATACCAGTGCTAGAGACAAGGGGAAGAGGCCATTCTAGAAATCTGAGAATAGATATGTTTATTAAGAAGGCAGTTGACAGGCCAGCCCACTGTGATTGTATACAGCTAACAGAACAAATGTTCCTTCTCCCTCTCGCCATCTACTTAAGCTCCCATTGAACACACGTGACCAGAAGCTGGAGGGTTGGAAGTCTGCTGGTACCATCCACACAGGTCAACAGAGAGCAGGGAATGTCTGCAGCATCCACGGGAAGTACTTGGCCTTTCTCTCAAGTTTACCAGGCATTGACACCAACTTCTACATATATAAAATCCTTTGGCTGGGCAGGGAACGCATTATGACCTCCTTTCATAGTAGGGTTGGTTGAGGCTCAGAGAGGTGAAATAAATGGCTTGCCCAGGAATGTGGGACTCATCTGGAGATGTGAAGTCTCTGAGGCCCCCAACCATTGAAGGAAGGCTCAGTCAGGAGGCTAAAGGATCACTAGAGCCCAGACAAGGCTGTCCCATGCCTCAGATGAGGTCAGTGCGGAGTGGGAGAGGCTGATCCATACCACTGATGAGGAGTCTTGGCTCTTGGGACAGTACGGAGGGAGGAGGTGCCACTGAGGTCATGGGGGCATTCATGGTAACCTCCTCCTTTTCTTCCTGACGAATGTGCCGGAGCACCTCCTGAGACAGTGAGAAACTGTTTCCGTCTGTGGGTTCTGGAATAGAGATGGGGGGTGGTCAGCAAGATGCAGGCACCCTTGGGAGCTGCTGGGATGATCCTCCAGCCTCCTTCCCCTCTTGCCACCTAACACACAGCCTCTGAGGGAATCCCAGATAAAGAAATAGTTATCAAAGTCATGGAAGCCCACCCTCCTGCTTTAGAGATGATGTTCAGAAAAGGGCAAAGACCTGCCTGAGGTCACACAACCAAGGCACATTAGAGTCAAGGTTGGCCACATTCGGGTGACAAGAGGCGTCTTCCAGTGGAGGAAAGGGCAGGGTATAATCCCTCTGACCACTTAGGAAAGCCCAGAAAAGGCTGCTTCCGTGTTCTCTGGCACCTCTGTGAGATGCTGCTATTCCTGATTCCTGCCCTCCAGCTGTATCAGTCTCTTCTTACCTTGGTAGACAATGAGGCGGCAGTTATTTCGAGACTCGGGGACATCTTCCAGGATTTCCTCAAGTGTCCGGCAGAAGAGTTTAGCCTGCTCAAGCCGATCCTCCCGACTGAAGCCAGCTTTGGCATCCTGTGACATGGCAAACAGGGTCTGCAAGGGGGTGGCGTACTCCAGGATACAGACGCCTGCCTGATGGAGGTGAGAACAAGGTTAGACTGAGCCACAGCCTGATAGGTGGTGCCATGGGCAGTGGCCCTACCCCCTCAGTCTGCAGAACAAAAGCCCTGGGATGTAACTGCCCTGCTAGGGCCTCTGATGCCCGCTTCCTAACTTTAGGCCTGGGCTGGGCTAAACACTTCACAGATCCTTCTCCCATGGTCCTGGAGCGTGGCATCATGACTGGAAATGGAGTCTTGGGAAGGTTCTAGGATTTTGCTTTGCTTGGGGCTCTTCAACACCCACACCAAATCCCTCAATGCTCTCATAGCCTTCACTATCGCGTCCCCGAGCCTCACTCTTCTCCACCATAGAACAGGGATCACGCCTGTCTCACAGATTGGTGGTAAGGTTTAATGAAGTGGCCTTATGGTATACACGGAATAGCTTCTGCTCCATAAATGTTACTCCTCAGTGTCGTTTGGAACTGAATCTTGCCTTGTCCTGGGACTGGCCATGCAGACAGGCTTAGAGAAGACATGAATTCTTGTCAGCCTGTGGCTAGGGATTCAGAGTTCTTGGGAGCTGGACCTTTTCCCCAAACTGAGCTCTGTATACTTACTGGCTGTCCGTTCTCCAGAATCTCGTAGACGCTGTTGGAATAAACCCGATTCTTGATGCCAGCACGGTCGATGTTTTGCTGGGGCAGCATATCTCGGAATCGAATGTTGGGGTCAACTACACTCAGGTTGTCAGGCACCCCACAGTCCAATGGAAAGAGGATGTACAGTCTTCGGCTCCCTGCACCACTGAGCATGTTGTTATGTAGCTGATTGAACATTCGGATCCGGGCCTGGAGCCCTGCAGTAGGGAAGCCCAAGAAATCATCTCATTACTTTGTCTCCCACTCAATCTAGAACTGACACTCAGCTCGTTAGCCTTCTCAGTGTGAGCACAAGAGAATTGGGGGGGGGTGTCTAATCTCTCTCATCGTACAGGAAGGAGATTTGGGGGAAGAAGAGAATATTCAGGGATCTCCCCTTTCCACCCCTTATTCTGTTTTCCCGTGTGTGTGTGTGTGTGTGTGTGTGTGTGTGTGTGTGTGTGTGTGTGTAGGTGTAGCCCAGGCTGTCCTGGAATTCCCTCTATTAGACAAAGCAGAGCATGAACATGTGAAGGTCTGCTTTCCTCTGCCACCCAACTGATGGAATCAAAGGGTTGTGCCACCATTCCTGGACACTGAATGTCTGTGTCAGTCCCTACCACCACTACCACAGTAGTCTGGGTTCTGAGAGATTGGCAGATCCCTGGCTAGTGGCATTCTCCTCATTGTATGATAGACAGTGTCATCATTGTATGATAGACGTCTGGCTCTAAAGCCTTCCTGGCATCCAAGAGATTCAGGAGAGTCATAGCCTGGGATTGAAAGTCAAGGAGCTGCCGCATGAGTTCCCCAGCAGAGTGGCCAACTGTGCTGGCTCTGGGCAGCCCTGGACTCCAAATCTATCTCCTCTCTTACTCATGACCAGTTAGGTCACTTTTCTCTCAAAGCCACAGTGTTCTTATCTAACCAATGAATAATGGGGGCTAGGCAGATAGCACAGTGGGTAGGAGCATCTGCTGCTCTTCCAGAGGAACCAAGTTCAGTTCCCAGAAGCAATATTGGATGGCTTACAACCACCAGCTTCAGCCCCAGGGGATCTGACATCCTCGTCTGGCTTCCGTGCTCACCTGGACTCAGGTGCACACATCTACAGACAGACAGACAGACAGACATGCATGCATACACATAAGGAAAAAAATAAATCTTTGGTGGCACATGCTTTTAGTCCCAGCACTTGAGAGGCAGAAACAAGTGGTTCTCTTGAGTTTGAGGCCAGCCTGATCTCCATAGAGAGTTCTAGGTTAGCTTGGGTTACATATTGAGACCCTGTGGGGGTCTGGGGGCTGGAGAGATGGCTCAGCGGTAAAGAGCACCTGCTGCTTTTCTAGAGGACCTGGGTTCATGGTGGCTAATCATCTATTACTCTAGTTCCAGGGGATCCAAAGCCTTTTTCTGGCCTCTGCAGGCACTGATAACTCACATGGTGCACAGACAGACATGCATGCGAGATACCTATAGAAGCAAAGTTGTTTTAAAGAAGTATTCATGAAAAACCAGGTGTGATGGCACATTCTCCAATTCCAGTCAGAAGGACCACAAATTCAAGGCCAGCCTGGTTTACAGATGAGTTCCAGGCCGGCCAGGGTTCCCTATTGAGTTCGTGTTTCAAAAGACAAAAGAAAGAGATGGAATAGGAATCACAGGAGAAGCGCAGTGACATACACCTGTAATCCTAGCTTTTAGAAGACCAAGGCAGGGGGAAGTTAGGAGTTTAGGGACCAACACACACAATTCACACAGGGGCACATTCACAGATATCTGTTGCAACAACTAGATACATCTTTCAAAAAGTGAGGGAAAACAGGCTGGGGAGATGGGTCAGCAAATAAAAGCTGACCCTGTGAACTTGATCCCCAGAGCAACCATATGAACGAAGGCAGTGGAGTGCGTCGTGATCCTAGCATTCTAATCCAGAGGTGGGAGGCAATGACAGGGGAACGGGCTATGCAGCAGCAGAAAAAAGAGAGACCCTGCCTCAAAAAGGGGGAAGGAGAGAACTGACTCTGTGACAGACCCACACTCACACACACGCACACATACACACGCACATGCGCACACACACTAAAAACTGTGAAGGGAGAGGAGACAAAGGCAAGCACTCATAGTTGAATCTTGGGCAAAGATGACCAGCTCTTAACACCGGTGGCCTTACTTATGTAAACCAAGTGTAGTAGTGCTGTCCTCGAGCTGGTAAGGCAGCTCAGGTAGCAGGCTGCTTACTGAGTCTGTTTAAGTCCCAGAGTCAGTCCTCAAGACAACAAATGAATTAATTACAAAGATAACAGTAATAGTAAGACAAGTGTGGTGGCTCACACCTGTAATCCCAGGACCTGGAAGGCAGATGAAAAAGGATCAGAAATTCAAGGTCAGGGGCTGGAGAGATGGCTCAGTGGTTAAGAGCACTGACTGCTCTTCCAGAGGTCCTACGTTCAATTCCCAGCAACCACATGGTGGCTCACAACCATCTGTAGTGGGATCTAATGCTCTCTTCTGGTGTGCATGAAGACAGCTACAGTGTATCCATATAAATAAAGTCTTTAAAAAGAAAAAAAAAGAAATTCAAGGTCACCCTCAAATAAATAGGGTGATTTTATGTACCCTGGGCTCCTGCCTCAAAGATCACACCCTTCACACAGACAGGAATGCTTTAGGAATTTAACTGTATGGCAGACATGGAAATACTTTGAAAAGCATAGCAAAATAAGTACGGCAAAGCTGTGTGTTTTGTTGTCCACACATCAACATCCAGAGGTGCCCTACCTGGTAAGATCAACCGCAAGTACCCAATGTAGTATGACCAGGCCAGCCCGTGGGCAACATTTAACTTCTTTTCTTCACAGACTGCAGAGACTTCCGCTGGAGTCAAGCTCTGAAGACAGCAGAAGGGCCTGAGGGACTTTCAAGGGGGATGTCCAAAGCCCTTCTCTTGCAGAAAACTTTCCCAACCTGCTGCCAGCTTGCTCTCAGCACTGCTATTAAACCCATCATCCCAAGCCTTCATAGCTCCACACCCAGGTCTCCAACCTTTAAATTAGTCTGAGTCTCAGCACTGAGCTCAGGCACACCAGCACTAGCCATAGTCCCCTCTTCCCACACCACCCACCTCTTCTGCTTCATACCTGAAGGCCCAGGAGCATGCTTAGGGACTTATAGAGGACCAGAAGGCCAAACATCCAACTGAGGTATATGTCAGCAGTGTTTTGGAGGAAATAGAAATAAGACGATAGTAGAATCATAGCCATACAGTGGATGGGGCATCCCAGGCAGGCGCGCACAGCCTTCCAGTAGCTGCCCTGGTACCTGCAGGGGACAGCCTAGCCTCAGATCCCAGCCCAACTCAGCTGATGATGTTCAGGGAAGGCCAAGGTTAGGAGTCAAGGGTGTGATACTTGCTGGGTATCAAGTCATCGTGGAGACCACAGAGGGTTACCTGGACTGGACATGGCACAGCTCTTCAGCCAGACAGCAGAGGTTTTTCAACAGTAGTCCAAGTTCGTGCGAGGCTAGGTGAAGTGCTAGGTACTTCAGAGTGTGATTTGGTGGATCCTTTGCCACCCAAAGGATCATCAGGCTGGCCACCAGAAAGATGAGGGCTACATATTTGGAGCGGTGACCTCTGGGCCGTGGGATGGCTGGATGCAGGTTGGAGTATGGCATCTGTAGACATCAAGAAATCCACAGCTATGCTTCTGGGGTTCTCCTGTCCTTCAGGGCCTAAGGTCCTGACTAGTCATCCATCTCCTTGGGTCTCCCAGCCCAGCTAGTCCCATGGGCTACTCTTGGATACACCTCAAGGAGACGCCCTGGGCACATAGCATCCTACAGCACCTGTCTAGGAGAGGTTCATAGTAAACAGAGCGTGTACATGTGAGCCCCACTGAGCTCACTGGTGTGAGAAAGAAGGAAGAAACTGATCCAAGACCTAGACCTTAGAGTGTTCTGCCAGCCCAGGGTTTCTCCCACCACGAAGTACCAGGAGAATACTGCCCCATTTCTAATCCTACCTTCTGCTTCCTAGACCGGTGTTCCTGGAGCAGAAGAGACAATGAAGAGCCTTTCAGTAGCTACTAGCAAGTGGCTTCTGAATGGGGAGACTGAAAACGAAATGTTAAAAACAACTGCAACTCAGCTCGCTTCCTCAGTAAAACCACAGCCCTGGCCCTTGCCAGAGCACAGTTTTCAGTGCTCTGGGAGGAAGCTAGCCATCTGGCCAGCTCTTTATTCTTTTTGGTGTTTCCTGCCAAAGCACCCCCCCCCCTTCCTACCAGCCTCCATAAACCAGGTCTGAGTATAGCAGGGGAGGGTGGGGGAGGTGAAGCTTCAGATCGCCCTCCTCTGTTCCTCTTTCCTAACCCCCAAACTGAAGGTGTTCAAAAAGTCACTCACCAGCAGCCACAGCCCCGCACTCCGAATTCCTCTAAAGGTCCCGAGATGTAACACACTCCAGTGGACACCTAGCAGGACTCCATACAAGGACCAAAAGTGACAGGGCCCCACAGGATTTCCAGAGGCCCCAAAGCTCTCTACTATCATTGATCCCCCGGAAATCGGGAGGGGAGGGGTTAGACAGGAGAGATTGAGATGAACAGCACACTTTACTTCCTGAAATCTGAGCAAGGAATTTAATAGTTTCAGCCTTCCGGGGGAGGGGGGAGAGCACTCTTTTCGGGGAAATAACCACGCCTCTAATTTCCCAGTCTCAGGATGGTTGAGTGGGAAGGTACTAGAATTAAATGAAGGGAAGTCCAGGTCCAGATAGCCAAAGGCTTCTAATCCTGTTTCGCTCAGTTCAGTTCTCCCTGTGCCCCTAGGAAGAAGGCTCAAATTCTTTCCTGTTTTTTGTTTGTTTGTTTGTTTGTTTGTTTTTACAATTATAGTTTTGTTTTGTTTTTTTGTTAGGGGAGGGCACCGGACAATTTATGAGTCATTCTCCCCTTTCACCCGGTGGGTATCAGGGATCCAACACAGATCCTTAGGCTTAGCCACAAGCATCTCTTCCCTGCTAGCCATCTGGCCAGCTCTTTATTCTTTTTTTTTACATGAGGGTGATCTGAGCCCAGAGAGGTACAGTAACTTTACCCAAGTCGGTGAGGTTGTAAAGCCTGAGCCCTGAGGCTCAGAAGCTCAGAAGCCAGTTGGCTCCGTGCCTTGTTTTTAGGAGCAGATGGAAGATGCCATGGTTCATGTAGTTTCCCTGGCACAGGAGAAGCTAGCTGCTGAGGCCCGGGACAGGAGCAGTTCGTCCCTTCCAGGCAAGAACCTGAATCCTCCCCGTATCACAAGCAGAGACAGGAGAACACCGGCATTCAGAGGCTCCCCTGAACTCCCAGGAATATTCTGGCTTCCTGGAAAACCTCTGGATTTTTAAAAAACAATTATCTTAAACTGCAGGGAACTCCCTACACTTTCTCTCCCTCATAGTTGCCTCATATAAAGAGCTAACTGGGTGGATGACAGCATGAGAGAGGATGAGATTCCTTGAGGTAGGAATCTGAGTGATTTCTATTCCGTTTTCCCCTCCTTCACTACATGGGATGAAATTTATTTGTATGATGTACACTTTATACAGAAGGACAGGCAGGAGGGCACATACCTGTAATCCCAGCACTGGGGAGGCTGAGATAGGACGGTTGGGCTGAGTTTCAGAAAAGCCTCATCTATACAGTAAGCAATAACAAAGTATTCAGAAAGGAGAGGATGGGAAGATGAATCCGAAGTTAAGAGCCTTGGCTGCCCTTCCAGAGGACCTAAGTTAGTTTCTCAGTACCTACATGGCTGTTCACAACCATCTCTAACTCCATCTTCAGGGTCTCTGATGTTTCTTCTGGTCTCTTCCAGTACCGGGCACACAAGTGCTACAGGGATACACACAGGCAAAGCATCATATACACTAAATAAGTCAATTAATTAATATGTTAGTTATTTGTTTGTTTTGTTTTTAATATCTAGTTAGAAGAAAACCTCTTAGTATCACTTTTATCTGGGCACTGCTTTCTACTTGCCCTGTCCTGTACACTCATCCACTGTTCTGGGCAATGCAGTGCATGCATGCTACAAAAAGTATTGAGTCAGGTCCCTTAGGAATAGTAAGGTGTGCCTGGAAGTCAGATGTTGGGAATGGTGGAGACCAAAGAAAAAGAGCAGCCAGCAGGGCCTGGTGAATGGATTGTGGTCTGCACGTTAGCTTGGACTGATTACAGCAAAACCTCCGGCGCATTGGGCAAGAGCGATAAAGCTGCTGAAGGACAGGCTCCCACTGCCTGGCTCTTTAAACGTCCTGCCAGGAGCTCCTGCGCAGGGTTACTTTTGTTTCATTTTGAGACAGGGTCTCATGTAGCCCAGGCTGTCTTCAAACTCAATATGTAGCCAAGGATGACTTTGAGCGCCTGTGCCTCCTGCCCTGCCCTCCCAAGAGCTGGGATTGCAGATGTGCAGCCCTATGCCAGGCTGTACATCTTTTATCCATATATCTCATGCAGTGAATCATCCTAGAGATTGTGCCTACTCATGACCAGGTCTGCTGATGAATCTGTGATGCCAGGCCTTGAACTGGCATCAACAACCAAGCGGGGCAAATGTATATAACATAACTATCCAAGGAAGTATTCAGCTACACACATGATGAGGGCTACCAAAGATGCGTTCATCTTGTTGCTCTGGTAGGCAACCGGAATGCCCAAGTCTGGACTTTACTGCAGATGTGCCATTAAAGCCGAATTTGGAAGGCCTATGAGAGAGATGAGGACAGCATCGATAAAACATTCTGAAAGGAGAGGTATAAACCCTGCCTCAGCTGGATCTTGGCCGGTGGAGGATGCAGATGTTATGAGAACATGCAGGAGAGGCATCTATATACTCTCCAAGGTTGCTATAACTAAGCATCAGAAAACAACATAAATGTATTATCTCAACCAGGTGGGTGGTGGCTTATTCCTTTGATCGCAGCACTCAGGAGGCAGAGGCAGGTGGATCTCTAAGATGGAGGCCAGCCTGGTCCACAAAAGGAGTTCCAGGAGAGCCAGGGCTACACCAAGAAACCCTCTCTCAAAAAAACAAAACAAAACAAAACAAAACAAACAAACAAAAAACAAAACAAACAACACAATTTTATTCTCTCTAAAGCTTGGTAGCCAGGGACCAAGGTGTCTAAGGGCTCTGAAAAAGTCTCCTTGCTCCCTTCACTGCTAGCAGGCCTTGGTTGGCAGGAACTGAATGTCTACCTCCGACCTCACCTGCTGCACTGCTGAGCATCTGTCTTTACCTAGCATTTCTTTTTCTATGGACCCAGTTAGATGGCATTAGTGCTCCACCCAGTGAGCTTACTTTGCCTTAACTCCATTCAAAAACGTCCAAAAAAATGTCCCACAGTAGACTGCATGGTCTAAATGTGGCTTCCCTTCCAGGGTTGGGTACTTAGTCCAACCATGGTTCACAAAGACGAGGTGTTTGGGAAGTGATTGGGTTTAAAGAAGGTCATTAGTGTGGAGCAACTGTTATCTAATACTGGTGGATTTATAAGAAGAAAAGAGCAGTGGAGATACACATGAATGTCTCTTGCCTCAGCCAGGCACAGCAGCATGCTCCTGTAGTTACAGCACTTGGAAAGTGGAAGCGCAAAGTACAAGGTCATCCTTGGATAAATAGTGAGTTTAGGACAGCCCAGACTGAATAAGAACCTGTCTCAGAAATCCAAAATAAATGAACGAACGAACGAACGAATGAATGAATGAATAAATGTCTCTTGTCTTCGGCCACATAATGCCCTCCCTTGGTATTTTGCCAGAAACAAAGTTAATACTGAATGAAGTCCTTTGGCCTTGCACCAGAATTACAAATTGAAATAAAACTGCTTTCTCTGTAACTTATCCAGTCTGTACTGTGCTTTTAGCAACAGAAGACAGACATATAGACACAATACTGGAAGACAGGGCTTCAGCACATTGGGGATACAATCAAATCTCTCACCTGGTCAGTGACACAAGAAGTTTGAAAAATTGACTAGGACCTTGAGGCCAGGCCTGGAAAAAATCATTTGACAGGGATTGCATGAGACTGTCTTCCACATGTAGACAGACCAGCTTTACAGACAGGCAAGGAGTCTGTATTTGTCTGTGATCAGCTCTCATCAGCCGAAGAGAAGGCCAGAGGCTACGGAGGCAAGTTAGCTTCAAGTTGCTGTCTGACATACAGACTTTACTCTCACGCCTTTTTGTAGTTGCTTCTTCTGTGAAGATACCCTGAAATGCTGATCTGAACAGGTTCTTATTTCTATTTCCAGGCCAGTTCTTCTGTCTTCTCCAACACTCATCACTGATGCTCTTGGAAGATGTCACCTCATTTTTCCATTCAGGGGAAGTTTCACCCTGACAAAGTGTGAGAGGCTCTGGCCTCTCAGAGCCTCTCTGGCCCACACAAGCTCAGCATCACTTAATCCTCGAAGAAAATCAACAATGGGACAGTTTTACTCTCAATGATCCCAGTGGACCTGTGACTCAGTCTGACTTCTGTCTCTCTAGCTGTGTGACCTTTGCCAGGTGTAATTATGTATTCCATGATTGTAACATTTAGAAGGCTGAAGTGGAAATGCAGTGAGAGGACCTTACAAAGCATAATTAAGTAACATAGATTGGTTATTCTTGATCTTAGCCAAAAGACCAAGAAGTGAGCTGCAGAAATGACATATGTGGTTGACTGAGTTGTCACCACTCTCCATCACCACAAACAGAAACCCTGCATTCCCTGAGCAACAGTCTCTATACCTTTCTCCATATAGCTAGCTATCCTCTAACCTCAACTTCTGCCTTTTCTAGATTTTTTTTGACACCATGTGGGGGTTTAGTTTTTTGAGTTACCATTCAAGGTGTTGGGTTTTGTAGCAGGCCCTCAGACCTTAATACAACTGACTTCATGATGGAAGTACCATACGGGCCATAAAACTCAGAGTGCTAGCAGCACCACCTGAAAAATGAAAACAAAGACCGAACCCATCCAAGTCCATAGTTCTGGGAAAGTCTCTAAATGTACTAGCCTTGTTTCCAGGCTTCTGTAGCACCAATCCTGGCTAACTAGTCTTGATAACTGAAGAACATCAGCTCAGGGTGTGGTGTTTGTGCTTGAAAGCTCTGTTGGGGGTTGGTCTGTTGCTATGTATACAAATGCTAACCTATGTGTCCAAATCCTTAACCCTAAGATCCAGTTGCCACCCCGACGAGTGCATTCTCATGTATACCAGCCTTTGTTTTTGTTTGTTTGTTTGTTTGTTTGGTTGGTTGGTTGGTTTTTTATTTTTAGAGACTAGACTATAGACTAGGCTGGCCTCAAACTCAGGAATCCGCCTGCCTCTGCCTCCCAAGTGCTGGGATTAAAGGTGTGAGTCATCACTGCCTGGCAATACCAGTCTTTGTTGTATAAACCTTGCTCCCCAATTTAAAGCTATTGGAAAATAAGAGGCTAGGGCCTGTGACTGGGCAGGAGAGAGAGGAAGGCGGGACCTGAGTGAGGGAATCTCCAGAGAGACCACAGAGAAGGAGGGAGAGGAAGACAGAGGAGTTGGATCATGCTCACTGATCACGTGGCTGGGAGAGGTGAACCTTGAGGACAGGCTGGCGAAGCAGAAGCAGCCTGGGTGAGATTCAAACAGCAGCTAACAAGGGGTGTGTGGTTTGGATGCAGGTGAGAATAGCTTAGAACCTGTCCAGTCTAAACTTAGAGCCTATAAATAAAATACAGGTTTCTGTGTCTTTTATACTAGCTAGCTAGAATAAGTAATTCCTTTACAAAGCTCACCCTGGGAAAGGCTTAAGGCAACACTGGGATCCCAAACACTCAGTGTAGTTGCCAGGCGGCTAATAGAGACTTTCTGTTGGCTTAAACTAGTGTCTGAGTGGTCTTGTCCGGTAGATACCTCCCATCAGGTTTCAGGATGCAAGCAAAATGTGTTTAGCAGATTTTCTGCCTCCCTGTCTCCCGTTCTCTCTCTCCTCCTACCCTTTCCTGTAACTGAGCTACAGACTGGGCTACTTTCACTTCATGCCTCCCAAGACTCTTAGCCCTTCCCCCACTTCCTTAGTGACTCTACCCCATCTTTGTCTCCTGTCTAATAGTTTTTTTTAAATAATGGTTTCACTCACATTTACATGAATTTATATAATGCATGTGTACATTACAAGCCAGGATTAGAAATTTAAGGTCATCCTGGAACTTCTTGGCTACATGGCAACTTTCAGAAAAGCCGTGGACTACAAGAGAAGGCTCAGTGCAGGACAGGGCAGAAAGAAGGCTCAGTTTATAGAAGCGCTTGCACGAAGCCTGACAACCTGAGTCCTGAGTTCGATCCCAGATCCTACATGTTGGAAGGCAAGCGCTGACCCAGGAAAGTTGTCCTTTGACCTCCACACTTGTGCACATGCGTGCGCGCACGCGCACACACACACACAAATAAATAAGTGAAATTGCTAAATTTAACTGAAAAATCTCCAAATTGGGAAGTGGTGGCACACACCTTTAATCCCAGCACTAGGAAAGCAGAAGCAGGCAGATCTCTGAGTTCAAGGGCAGCCTGGTCTACAGAGCAAGTTTCAAGATGGCCAGGGTCACACAGAAGAAACCTTTATCTAAATCTATCTATCTATCTATCTATCTATCTATCTGTCTGTCTGTCTGTCTGTCTGTCTGTCTGTCTGTCTGTCTGTCTGTCTATTTCCAAGAGGTAGAAAAAAGCTATGCGTATATTCTAGGCACAGACCTGTAATTCCAGCTACTTGGAAGGCTAAAGCAGGAGCAGCTCAGGATACAGGTCAGTCAGAGCTACAGAGTGAGTTCAGCTTGAGCTACCTAGGGAGACTAGTTCAAAATCAGAAGTAAAACAAAAAGGGCCGGGTATGTAGCTCAGTGGTAGTGTTGGGTCACCTCAGGTTATAAGGAACTGAGTCAGGGTAGACCGGACAATAGTCCCTAGCCATAAATCATAGCTTAGCCCCAGACTGACTGCTCTGCTCCACCTGCACAAACATATGCCTGGGTATTGAAAACAACCCACCCCGCCCCCAGTCAAGCCCATAGAAAGTAGCTGCAACTTCCTGGTAGCTACTCATGTATGTGTGTAATATTTACACTGTCCCTCAGCCCCTCTACACGAGCTCAGCCTTCATCTCTTGGCAATGTTGAGGCCCCTTGATGGTCCAGTAAAGCAGACTTAGCCTGTTGCGATGAAGTCTGTCTGACTCATTTTCTCTACAGCAGCAGCAGCAACAACAACAAACTTTTCATGATCTATTTACAGAGACACCTCCCCAAGAAGCCATGTCAAACTTCCTCTTCTTCATCTTAAGTGCAGGGATAACAGGCTTGCACCACCACACCCAACGTGTGTGTGTGTGTGTGTGTGTGTGTGTGTGTTATATGCACATGTGAATAGGCCTGTGTGCAAAAGTCCAAACAAGAGCATGTGGTGGCCTCTATTACTCTCTGACTTATCCCTTCAATGAAAGGTGTCTTCCTGAACTCACAGCTTGCAGTTTCAGCTAATCTGGCAGACAGAAAGCCCCACAGATCCCCCTGTCTGTATCCCCCAAGTGTTGGTATTACAGGCATGTAAGAGACCATGCCTAACTTGTTACATGAATGCTAATATCTGAACCCAGGTCCTTGTGGGTATACAGCAACATTCTTAACAACTGGGCATCTCTCCAACTTCCTTTTGGGGTTCTGTTCTGTCTTGATGTGGCTTTTGTTTTTGTTTTGAGAGTCTACTGTTTAGTTCTGGCTGCTATTGAACTCACAAAGATCCTCCTGTGTATGCTGCTGTGGTGCTAGGATTAGTGGGGTACACCAGTACTCTAGCCTATTTTGTTATTTTTAGACAATTTTCATGTAGCCCAGGCTGGACTCAAATTCGATCTATAACCCAGGCAACTCCTTATTCTGCTGCCTCGGCCTCCTATGTTCTTGTATTATAGGTATGGCCCATCAGACCAGGCTTTCTTTGTTTGTTTGTTTCTTGTTTGTGTTTTTGAGACAGGGTTTCTCTATGTAGCCCTGGCTGTCCTAGAACTCACTCTGTAGACCAGGCTAGCTTGAAACTCATAATTTCTTACCTCTCCCTCATGACTACTGAGATGTGCACCATCAGGGCCAGATCAACAGACCTTTTTTTTAAAGATTTATTTTTATTTTTAATTATGTGTAGATGTGTGTGGATATGTGCTCCTGAGTGCAGGTGTCTGAGGAAACCACAACACTGAACCATCTCTCCAGACCCTATCTGTTTGGTTTTAGGCAGGGTCTCACTATTGTAGCCCAGGATGGCCTCAAATTTATTCTTCAAGCTTCAGCCTCCTAAATGCTGGGACTATAAGTACAGCTCACCATGCCCACTGGCCATGGGCTTTTTGGATAGATTATAAGCCAAAGGAGGACAGAGCTTTACCTTGTTTACTCTGATGTGGCCCCAAGGCCAACACACAGTCACTCTTTAGTTGCTAGGACCAAAAGGACCCAGCAATCTTCTCCAGATGTTGAAAGAGTAGCCGGGCTTCCCCTTTTGACTATAGACAGCATACACGTTAGAGAAGCTAAAGTGAGGACAAACTTTGGAAATTAGGAAGTGCTTTCTAATAATCTACGCTGCATCGGGCGCAGGGAAAAGGTTTTGCAGGAAGCCTGGTGAGCTCTGGGAGGCACGAGCTGCAGAAAGATTCCAAACTGACCTGAGGTACTGACTCCCCAAGGCCCCAGGCCAGCTGGGCTATTATGGAAGTCACACGGATGTCTTTGGAGTTATTTTTCCACTGGAGGAATTTGCTTCTGGTTCAGACTGGTGGAACAGAGCTGACCAAATTCAAATCCCATTTCCCCATTAGCCTGCCTTTTCTCGGGTCTGGGAGATGCCGTGTGACTGGTTCTAGTGACACCTGGTGGCCAGCTAAACTAAAAGTCTATTGGGTTCAGGTTTGTATATACCTCAGGGCCTGGTGCAATGTCTGGCTTGGAAAAGACCCTCTCTTTTGAGGGGTAGAAGGATGACTGAGCACAGACTGTGGCGATGAAAGGGAATGCTGTGTCCCCGGATGACTCACCTGCTCAGGCATGAGCACATAGGTGAGCCTCCAGTGGTTCTCTGGTCCCTCTTCTCTGCCTGTCCTGTGTTCCAGGGACGCCTGTGAGGCAGGCCAGCAAAGAGTTATTTGAAGAAAGGACAAGTTAATTAAAGCTGCACCTACACCTGGGCTCCATCGTGTTCAGGAGCTATGAACAGAGCCTGAGCAGCTTTCCCTGCAGAGAGAGGATCCAGGGGTGGAGTTCCATAATGGGGCATGCACTCAGCATGCATGAGCCCTCACCAAAGGAAGGGAGGGAAGCAAGATGGAGGGAGGGAAGGAGGAAGGGAGAGAAGAGAGAGGGAGGGAGGATGAGGAGAGGGCACCAAAGACAAAAACTTAACTTTCCATAGCCAGACTGCCTCCGACCTAGGACTGCCAACCCTTACTCCTTGAGTCATAGCAGTTGACTCCCTACAACAGAAACACAGACAAAAGGTGCTCAGAGGAAGAAACAAGGCCCTCAGCCTACAAGGCAGGAGGTGCTACCTCTGGTCTCTGGAGCTTACCAATGCCCTCCAACCAAAGACCTATTGTCTGCTCTAAACTCAGTGTGCACCCCCAGCTCAGCCCACCTACATCCCTTCCCCAGTCCCTCCACTTTATGTACATCTCTCCAAGGGGGTGGACTGCCTTGCCCTCCGGGAACAAGGATTACTGGAAAGGTGAAAGAGACTAAATGGCAAGCGCTTGGAAGAATGGGACATGGTAAATAATATGATATGTAAGTACCCAGGACTGAGAAGCTAAAGTAAGAGAATTGCCATAAGCTCAGGCCAGCTGGGCTACACATGAGCTCCAGCATAGCCTGGGCTACACAATGAGCTCCAGGATAGCCTGGATTGGGCTACAGAGGGAGACCCTGTCTCAAAATATTAAAACAGGGGGCTGGAGAGATGGCTCAGTGGTTAAGAGCACTGACTGCTCTTCTGAAGGATGTGAGTTCAACTCCCAGCAACCACATGGTGGCTCACAACCATCTGTAATGAGATCTGACACCCTCTTCTGGTGTGTCTGAAGACAGCTACAGTGTACTTAGATATAATAATAAATAAATCTTTTAAAAAATATTAAAACGGAGGATGGGGGAGGCCAAGGAGGTAGCTCAGTTGGTAAAGTGCTCTCCTAGCATGCATGAAGCCCTGGCTTCCATCATCAGGGTGTAGCAGTACACCACTGTTATACCAGGGCTGGAGAAGTGGAGACGGGAGGACCAGAAGTTCAAGATCATTTTTGGCTGTAGAGTAAAATCAAGGCCAGCCTGGGCTACACAAGACCTTTCATCCAAAACATTGGAACCACCACCACCACCACCACCACCACCACCACCACCGGCATTGCCTCTCCATGGCCCAATTCAAAGCTTGCCCACAATCCTAAGTGGCAACAACCTTAAGGCATAGTCTGTGTTATCATCACACCGTCCGCTTCTACCAGCTTGTTTCTTTTGGCATCAGTCCCACGGGCTGGACAGAGTCTGCCCCTTTCCTGCACCTGGCTTTTGGCTTTCACTCCTCCAGGCTATAGAGTGAATGTTTATCTGAACTAGGTTTGGTTTTACTCTGAGAGATCAAAAGCCAGAGACGTGGTGCTGCTGGAGTGCAAAGACACTCTCTGCAGTTACCCTGGATGATACGGGTGGGACTTAAAATCCCTTGGGGGGGTGGGGGTGGGGGGGGTGGGGGGGGAGTGGGGGGGTGGTAGCGGACACCTTTAATCCCAGCACTCAGGAGGCAGAGGCAGGCGAATTATTGAGTTCGAGGTCAGCCTGGTCTGCAAAGTGAGTTCCAGGACAGCCAGGGCTATACAGAGAAACCCTGTCTCAAAAATAAACAAACAAATAAAATAAAATAAAATAAAATAAAATAAAATCCCTAGCAAGCACAGGGCTGGAGAGATGGCTCAGCGGTTAAGACACTGAGTTCAAATCCCAGCAACCATCCGTAATGAGCTCTGACAAGACAGCTACTGTGTACTTACATATAATAATAAATAAATCTTTGGGGGAAAAAAAACTAGCACTGTAGCTGTTTTTAGAGAGACACCAGAAGAGGGCATCAGATCCCATTACAGATGATTGTGAGCCACCATGTGGTGGCTGAGAGTTGAACTCAGGACCTTTGGAAGAGCAGTCAGTGCTCTTAACTGCTGAGCCACCTCTCCAGCCCGAGGATAAATCCTTGATGCCATAGAGCAGAAGAGAGCTGAGTTGTGGGCCCAGGCTGTCCTCGGCATCCTTGGAAGGAAGTGTGTCCCCAAACTAGACCTCTGTAAGTGATGGCTGAGGGGAACTACTATAGAGCCCATTACCCCGAATCTCTGCGTTTCTGTTCCCCTCACCCTTGATGCCAGGTCCTCATATATATTGCCATGAGCTTAAAATACGTCCAGATAGTCAATCATTCCATCCTCAACAAGTATTTATTGAGCCCCTTCTCTGCGGCAGGCACCTCACTCTGTGAACAAGACCATACCAGTGCCACCATTAGGAGCGTACATTTTCAGTTGGGCAGAAAAGAAGCTGAGAGGCAAAATTCCACCTCCTGATCTCTAGGGGCAAGCCCAGGACTCCAAGAGAGCAGGATTTGATGACCTTTCAACTCAGTTTAAAGGAGCAGCCCTGCCCTTCTTCGGAAAAGGAAACCTGGACACGGGTGGGAGAGAGCCTTGGTGTTCCTGATCAGCTACAAGAGGGACTGCACCATGGCAACCTGGTAGTGAAAGGGCGGAGCGGCAGGTCTAACGCAGAAGTTTCATCAATCACAGTTCCTAAGCAGAAAAGGATCTCTCCTCCAGTTGCGGGACAAGAAATAGTGAAGAGGATCTGGTGCTGGCTGGCATAGCTATTGGAATGAATTAGGAGAGGCAGTCAGAACTGAATAGTATAATTGGGCAAGGAGGAGCAGGACTCCACCTCCAGTATGATGGCCTTGAGATGTAAGGGAGGGGATGCAGCACAAGAATAGCGTGGTGAGTGGGAGGGTGTCAGGAGGTTAAGAAGGGATCCACCTCGGAATCTGAGGGGTCTGACGGAGATCCATCACAGTGACCTGGGCAGTTGCCAGAGGACACCAGACGATGTGGATACTCCGACTCGCGATGCCCTATACTTGATGTGGTCAGTTTCCCCCAAAAGTCAGATACACGGAGTCTCCAAAGGTGTTTATCCCTCCCTTTCTACTTTGGTAAATCGTGATCAGGGCTCGCCTTCCCGGCATGCCTTATGGCAGTGACATCATCGGCTCTGCGCTGAGTCCTAGACTTCGCTAGATGGCGCTGTTCTCAGCCGAGAGCCACGGCGGCTGTAGCCGGTTGAGCTATGGCTAGGACGATCACATCACACCACCTGGGCTGTGATCACTGCTGGCTGCTTTATGGCTCACGTCTCTACTTTTCCAGGCTTCCCTCGGGCCTCCAAGTCAGGAGCCTCGGCTTCATGCCGCATCCTTGGGAGCTCTTATTCTCAAATGGACAAGCAGGCAGACAAGGACATAGCCTCTGTTGTCTCATTTCAGAATAGTCTTGGAGGAGATTGTCCTTCAGTGCCTTAGTTTACCTTAAAATGAGATGGAAATTCTTATGATATTCTTAACAGTGGTAGGTCGTGGGGCTGCCCCACGCAATGCAATGGTCTGAGTTCTCTCTCTCTCTCTCTCTCTCTGTGTGTGTGTGTGTGTGTGTGTGTGTGTGTGTGTGTGTGTGTGTGTGTGTGTGATGCTTGTGTGCACTGCTTACCTGTTTGTGTACATGTAGAAGCCAGAGGTCAACTTCAGGTGTCTTCTATTATTCTTCAGGTGTCTTCTATTATTCTCCATCTCATTTAGTATGTGCACATGGACATTCAGTGTTTTCCCGAAAGTTACAGTTACAACTGTGAGCCACAGACTTGGGTGCTAGGAAACAAACTCTCTTTGAAATAGCAACGTTGTTCTTAACCACTGAACATTATCTCCTACTTCTCATCTTAACAGAGATGGAGATGACTCAGTTAACCCAAAATGTGGCATTGCAGCTGGCCTAAGGGGATATTCAGCCCTACTGGCTATCTGCCTTTCTCTGCCCTGTTGCCCCAATGTTACTGAGTACTGGGGATCCAAACCCAGGTCCTCATGGCTATTCAGCGAGCACTTTACCCCTGCCGGTCAATTCAGAGACCTCCACTCTAGGTGGGTGTTTTGTTTTTTTGAAACAGGGTCTCATTGTGTAACTCTGGCTAGTCTGTAAGTCTGTAAGTCAAGGGACCTGCTGCCTGATTCTGCCTCCCAAGTGTAAGAATCAAAGGTGTGCTGGCCACCCTGGTGATCTCTCTCTCTCTCTCTCTCTCTCTCTCTCTCTCTCTCTCTCTCTGTGTGTGTGTGTGTGTGTGTGTGTGTGTGTGTGTGTGTGTGTGTGTGTGTGTGCACACCGCCCTTGGGCAGGATCCTAAGGATCTCATAAGGTATTGAACACCCTGGAGCTGAAGCTCAGGCTTCCGTGAGCTGCATCAACACTTCAGTCCTCTGGGAGAGAAATAAGCTCCGCTGAGATACCTCTCCAGCCCCAGAGACCAGAATTTCTTTTAAGGTTTATTTATTTTTATTTTGTATGTCCATGGGTGTTTTGCTTGTGTTGTCTGTGTACCGGTTGAATGCCTGGTACTCTTGGAGGCCAGAAGACAGCATTGGATCCCCTGGAACTAGAGTAACAGATGGTTGTGAGTCTAAGTAGGTGCTGGAGATTCATGGATGCTGGGTGTGGTGATTTGAATATGCTTGACCCAGGGAGTGGCACTATTAGGAGGTATGCCCTTGTTGGAGGAAGTGTGTCATTTTGGGGGTGGGCTTTGAGACCCTTCTCCTAGCTGCCTAGAAGCTAGTTTTCTCCTGTTTGCCTTTGGAACAAGATGTAGAACTCTCAGCTTCCCCAGAGCCATGCCTGCCTGGACACTGCCATGCTTCCCACCATGATGATAATGGACTGAACCTCAGAATCTGTAAGCCAGCCCCAATTACATGTTGTCCTTTATAAGAGTTGCCTTGATCATGGTGTCTCTTCACAACAATGGAAACCCTAAGATACTAGTCACTCTACCAACTGAGCTACATCCCCACCTCCCAAGCCAGAATCCTTAACATCACTGTCAACAAGAATTTCAGAATGAGCTGCTATGAATTAGTAGTGCAGTTTATAAGAAGAGGATGTTAATATAGATGCAGGCGTGGCTTTAATAGAAAGAGGCACACCTGAGGAAAAGGACAAGATACAGCATGGGTATAGCTTCTCAGGGGGAATCTTGCTTAAGTGGCTCACAGTGACCACATGTACAATTAAAAAATTTTTTTTCTCTCTTCTGCTTTTTCCTTTTTTGATTTATTTATTTATATTATGTAAATACACTGTAGTTGTCTTCAGACACACCAGAAGAGGACGTCAGATCTCATTACCATGTGGTTGCTGGGGTTTCAACTCAGGACCTTCGGAAGAGCAGTCAGTGCTCTTAACCACTGAGCCTAGAAAACTGCAGTAGCACACCCTTTAATCCCAACACTTGAGAAGCAGAGGCAAATGGATCTCTGTGAGTTCAAGGCCAGCCTGCTTCCAGGAGAGATCCTGTCTCAATATCCCACTGCACCCCCATCCCCCATGCCAAACAAACAAAGACCCCCCCCCCCGTAGGTTTATAGCTGGGGAAGGAAAAAGGCCACATATACTTAGGGTCAAGCATGGTTCATTGTAATTTTAACATTCTGGTTTCGTATGTGTAATTGGGATTAAACCCAGGACCTCTCACATCCTAAGTATGTGCTCTGCCACTGAGCCAAGTGCCAACTTTAAGGGGTTAAACGTAGTCCTACTTCTAGGTTGGGTGGGTTAGTGGAAGGTGGTTGGAGAGGTGAGCTATCTGGGGTATTGGGAAAGAATGAAGGAGAAAAAGAGCATACACTTCCCTAAGGTGTTCAGGCTTTGATTAGGCTGCTCAGTCCCTCCCAGGATGGGACTGAGTCAGGTATCTTGGGAAAACTGATTTTTTGATAACGTGTTCAGTTTGAGTCCTTTGTCTTCTGGTATCTGGTGCCCTAGAAGCCAGAGGAAGGACTAATGTCAGGCCAGGCAGATGTAAGCAGTGCAGGCTGATGGAGCATGTGATGGACCCCACAAGGACAGAACAGAGACCCCAGCAGATGCCAACCTGTAAGTAATCTACTATGCCATGCCATACCCAGTGTCCTAACAGATCATCAAAGTCTCCACTCCACTGGGCTTGTTTTCAGATTCTCATAACAGAGAAATGGTACAGCAAGCCTTTCTGCTAGTATGTAGTGTTTATTCATGTCTGCATTAGCTTAACAAATTCACATCCAAAGGCTAATCCCCTAACATAGGATGCACTGGCACATTGCCTTATATAATCTTTGTTATTTTCCCTTTATATTATAGCCTCCCCCCCCCCCCCCGCATGGTAAATACATTCCACTTGGGTAGTTTGTGTTACACGGTGTGACAGATACACATGCACACACAGATACCATGACACCTTGCCCTAGGAGGGTCTTAATTACAGGCTAAATCAGGAGAGGCACACAATGTACAAGTCCTTCTCAGTATCTCAGACCTTCCCCAGCAACACGTGAGCCAGCCTTGGGCAGAGCAATGCCCCCAGATGGCTAGATAGAGCCCTATCTTATTTTTCTTCCTCGAAGTCTAGCAGAGGGGATAAGTAAGCCGTGAGAACAAGATGTGTCTTTGTACCTATCCAGGCAGGACTAAAGATATTCTAAAGAGGCTCTTGTGTTTCTTTGACTGTCAGATTGCTGAAACAATAGTCCCCAAGATAATTGGAATTTGCCCTGGGATTTAAGGCTGGGAAGAGGAAATACAAACAGCTTTCTTGAAAGTTTGTGTTAGGTTGGAGATAAAACCAGTGGGAGAGGGGTGGTGAGGGTGCATGCCTTTAAATCCCAGCACTTGGGAGGCAGAGGCAGGGGGATTCTCTGTGAGTTAAGAGACCAGCCTGGTCTACAGAGCAAGTTCCAGGACAGCCAAGACTGTACCAAAGAGAAACCCTGTCTTGAAAAAGCAACCAACCAATCAAACAAACAAACAAAAAGTCTACGGGAGGCAGAGCGGGAGGCAGAGCGGGATGGGCAGGGGTTAGCCATTCTGAGCATTAGCCTAAGGAGGCTGGGGATAACTCTGGGAGCAGTCAGCCATGCAAGCAGGTTTCCCTGAGCGCTGACTGACACTGGCACCAAAGGCCTCCCAAGGGATTCATCATAGAACAGAGATATGTTTACCACCTGGAGTGAGGTGCTCAGTCTGTCTCCAGCTTTCCTCCCAGCACTCTTTTAGGCATGTATGCCATACTCTACTTTCATTCTCACCAAAGACTGCAGAGATATAGGCTTTTTCTTTATTTCCAGCTATGGATAAGGAGACTGAGACAGAAGACACTTAGGTGATTTTGTCATAGTCAAATAGCTTGCAAACGGTGGGACCAAGCTCTGTTTGGTCCCAACCCCTACTTGTGAAGTTGTCCCATTTGTGCCCACCCCCAACTCTACTAGCCTGATGTGTTAGGGTCAGATCCAGACCCGGACCCTCTGGAAGGAAGAACTTAACAAAAGTGGACTTGACTCTTCAGAATAGGCCAGTTCTCTGGTCAGGGCTAAGAAAGCGTTGCTAGAGCCCTTTCACTGCAACAATGACCTTTGACCTTCAAGGAGTTAGCTAGCAGCAGTACCAGAGAGGATGAAGAGCTGGCCACATTGAGAGGGAATAAGAAAACAGGTGGGGTGTCCTGAACAGTGAGAGGGACAAGGGTTGACAATAAAAGGTACTGCTGAGGGCTGGAGAGATGGCTCAGTGATTAAGAGCATGGACTGAAGCCGGGCACGCCTTTAGTCCCAGCACTCAGGAGGCAGAGGCAGGCGGATTTCTGAGTTTGAGGCCAGTCTGCTCTAGTGAGTTTCAGGACAGCCAGGGCTATACAGAGAAACCCTGACTGAAAAAAAAGGGGGGGGGGCATGGACTGCTCTTCCAGAGGTCCTGAGTTCAAATCCCAGCAACCACATGGTAGTTCACAACCATCTGTAATGAGATCTGATGCCCCCTTCTGGTGTGTCTGAAGACAGCTACAGTGTACTTATATATAACAAATAAATAAATCTTTGAAAGAAAGAAAGAAAGAAAGAAAGAAAGAAAGAAAGAAAGAAAGAAAGGAAGGAAGGAAGGAAGGAAGGAAGGTAGGTATTGCTGAGATAAAGAAAGAACCTTGGGGCTGGTGAGATGGCTCAGTGGGTAAGAGCACCCGACTGCTCTCCCGAAGGTCAGGAGTTCAAATCCCAGCAACCACATGGTGGCTCACAACCATCCGTAACGCCCTCTTCTGGAATGTCTGAAGACAGCTACAGTGTACTTACATATAATAAATAAATAAATCTAAAAAAAAAAAAAAAAAAAAAAAAAAAAAAAAAAGAAAGAACCTTGAAGGGCTGAGGGAACTGGTGTGCCTGGGGTGGGGGAGGTGTAGGTGGGAAGGAGAGTACACTGGAGCTGCTGGGCTGCTTGGTCCCTTGGAGCAGTTAAAGCCCAGCAGGCTGCTTTCCTTTGTAACAGTTTCTTCCAGTACAAACTGCCAGCGTTAGCCATTGTCATCCCAAAGTGCTTAAAATGTAATCGGAATGAGGTTAAAGCTAGGCTGGAGGACCCTTGTTAAACCCAGCCTCAGTGGGAGCGGAGGGATCAAAGAAGGCCCTGGAAGAGAAAGCCTTGAACAAACCTCCAGGAGGCCTTTGTGATGATCGTTTAGCCCCCCCCCCCAAAGAGGCCCCCTACTGGGGCACTCAAGCATCCCTTTCTAGACAAAGCCTGCCCCCCCCTGAAGGGGGGAGGGGAGCAAGGTTAGGGGTGAAGGACCACAGCAAAGCCAGGCCAGGTGACAATGTTACCGGTTCCTTTCTCCATACCTGACCAGCCGGCAGACTTCACAAGAGGTTTCTGGATCCAGGGGGAAAAGAAACAACTACAAATACCCTTAAAAATGACCTCGAGGGCTGGTGAGATGGCTCAGTGGTTAAGAGCACCCGACTGCTCTTCTGAAGGTCCAGAGTTCAAATCCCAGCAACCACATGGTGGCTCACAACCATCTGTAACAAGATCTGACGCCCTCTTCTGGAGTGTCTGAAGACAGCTACAGTGTACTTACATATAATAAATAAATAAATCTTTAAAAAAAAAATGACCTTGAACTGGGTCATTTTTAATCCGCACTCAAGAGGCAGAGGCAGGCAGATCCCCGTGTGTTCAAGGCCAGCCTGGTCTACATACTGAGTTCCAAGCAACCTACATAGAGAGACCCTGCTTCAAACAACAAACAATCAAAAACCAAACGGTATAACAAAAGACGTCCCTATACTACATAAATGTATGAACTGAGACCGCACTGAAAGGAACGGAAATTGATTTGAAAGAGAGATTTCCTTCCTAAACTGACAATGATCCCGGTATGACTTGTACCGAGTTTCTGACTAGTCTTTTGTTGAAGTTCTATAAACATAACATGAAGTATTATTATTCAACCAAAAAGAAGATACAAATCATGTCTTTTGAAGAATAGTTGATGAAACTGGAAGTCACTGTGTTAAAGAAAATAAGCCAAACTCTGGAAGAGAAAAGAAGTCTCACCTGTTCTCAAATGTGGAGCCTCAAAAAATCTTGTGAAAGTAGAGAAGAGGCTGTCAGAGTCGGGAAGGACTCAGGCTGAGGAGAAGTTTAGGGTCATGTGGCTAAAGTATGCTGTATGTTTGCATGGAAATTCGACAAAGCAATGTATTGTTTTGTATAATACGTGCTAATAAAACATGAGAAGGGGGCCGGAGAGATGGCTCAGCGGTTAAGAGCACTAACTGTTCTTCTGGAGGTCCTGAGTTCAAATCCCAGCAACCACATGGTGGCTCACAACCATCCGTAATGAGATCTGATGCCCTCGTCTGGAATGTCTGAAGACAGCTACAGTGTACTTACATATAATAAATAAATAAATCTTATAAAAACAAAACAAAACACCATGAGAAGAGGAAAAACAATAGCAACTCAACCATCCCCACCATCACAGCCACCGCTGCCTCCACCAGCGTCTCCACCACTGCCCTGTGTGGTAGAGCTCACCCATACTCTCAGCACTCTGGACCGACACAAGAAGACCATGAGTTCGAAGACCCCCCTGGGCTACAGAAGGAATCTGAGACCAGCGACTTCTGCTACGTTTTAGCCTGGCTACTCAAGGGACCCTGTCTTCCGGGGAAGGGTGGAGGGGACTAAGACAGATAAGGTGGCAATCTCTTATAATTCCAGGAGGAGTGTCAGGAGTTTGAGGCAAGTCTGGGCCGAATTGGAGGCCCACTAAAGGAGAGCTCTTTCCTCCTGGTCAAGAAATGAAATTCTTGGCTTGCGTGGAGACCCAACATTCCAGTTAGGCCGAATAATCACCTGCCTAAGGGACTCTCCTTAGGAAGATAGGTTTTGCCTAAGCCTGGCTAGAGCGATAGGAAGAATAATTATACCTTCAGGGAGCTAATGCACACTTCCTTCCCAGAAAACACAGCCCTAATGAGGTCATTTGCAGAGCCACAGACATGCAGGTGGCTGCTCTCAAAGCAGTCTGTTCCTGTCACTGGCCTTGCCCTGTGACTGACGTCAGGGCTGCCTTAACCCACTGCCACACATTTCTCTTTCCCTTTAACCTTCCCCTGGCCTGCTGGAGTTTACAACCTTGCCTGCCCTGTTGTGTTTTTGTTTTTTCGTTTTTTTTAATTCTAAAAAGATAGATTGTTCTCAAACTTTCTTCTGTGTCCCTCATTAAATTATTTTATTAATGAGACCAGAGGGATGGCTCAGTAACCTGAGCACTTGGTGCCTGCTCTCACAGAGGACTGGGTTCGATTCTCAGAACAGCTCATAACCACCCATAACTCCAGTTCCAGGGGATCTGACACCTTCACACATACAAACAGACAAACACCAATGCACACATAAATAAAAATAAATAAATAATTTTATGTATTTTATTTTTTTTAAAGATTTATTTATTATTATATCTAAGTACACTGTAGCTGTCTTCAGAAGAGGGCATCAGATCACATTACAGGTGGTTGTGAGCCACCATATGGTTGCTGGGATTTGAACTCAGGACCTTTGGAAGAGCAGTCAGTGCTCTTAACCGCTGAGCCATCTCTCCAGCCCCGTATTTTATGTTTTTTGTTTTAAAGATTTATTTATGTATGTGGATATACTGTCACTCTCTTCAGACACACCAGAAGGCATCGGATCCCATTACAGATGGTTGTAAGCCACCATGTGATTGCTGAGATTTGAACTCAGGACCTCTAGAAGAGCAGTCAGTGCTGTTAACTGCTGAGCCATCTCTCCAGCCCCAATAAATCATTTTAAAAAGAAGAAAAACAGGGCTGTGGATATCGTTCAGTGGGTAAGAGTACTTGCTCTAGGAGTCTGATGAGGATTTGAGTTCAGAGCCTCAGAACCCATGTAAAGCTTGGGCATGAAGCTGGAGAGACGGCTCAGTGATTAAGAGTACTTGTTGTTTGGGCAGAGGAGTTAGGTTCAGTTCCCAGCACCCACTCAGTGGCTTACAACATTTGTAACTCCAGGTCCAGGGCAATGACACCTGCTTCTGGCCTCCAGGCATCAGGGACAGAAGTGATGCACAGACAGACATGCAAGGGAAAATACCAATACACCTAAAATAAAAAATAATAATAATAAATTTTTCTTTCTTTCTTTTTTTTTTTTTGGTTTTTTGAGACAGGGTCTCTCTGTATAGCCCTGGCTGTCCTGGACCTCACTTTGTAGACCAGGCTGGGCTCGAACTCAGAAATCCACCTGCCTCTGCCTCCGGAGTGCTGGGATTAAAGGCGTGCGCCACCAGGCCCGGCTAATAAAACTTTTTAAAAAGAGACTTATAGAAGTTTAGTATGGTATAAATGAGGAAAATACCTAATAAAAAAAATAAAATAAAGAAAGAAAGAAAAAATAACTATTAAAAAAAAACAAAAACAAAAACAAAAAACAAAAAGAAGTTTAGTATGGGCACTTTGGCCTATAACCCCAGTAATAGGCAAGCTAATCCCTTGGGCTTTGTCTAGCCAGTCAAAATATGGGGAGCAGCAGTTTCATTGAGAGGCCTTGTCTCAACAAAGTAAGGTACATAGTGACACCTGACATTCTCCTCTGGCCTTTATATACACCACACACACACACACACACACACACACACATCACATACACATATACACAAATCACATAGATACCACACACCACATACACACCACACATCACAAACACACACATACACACATACCCCACATACACATATACACAAATCACATATATACCACATGCCACATACACACCACACATCACAAACACACATACACACACACCCCCACATACACATATACACAAATCACATACATACCACACACCACACATCACACACATACACACACACACTTTTTCAAAAGGAAAGTAAGGCTAGTGTACTCATTCAGTGGTTAAGAGCAAGTACTGCTCTTTCAGAGGACCCAAGTTAGGTTCCAGCACACATTTTGGGCAGTGTCCACTATCTGTAACTCCAAAGAATCTAACCCATCTGTGTTCCATGGGCACCTACACTACCATACACATACCCATATACAAGCACACACAAACACACAATTTTTGTTTTGTTTTCAAGACAGGGTTTCTCTGAGTAGCCTTGACTGTCCTGGAACTAACTCTGTAGACCAGACTGGTCTCAAACTCAGAAATTCACCTGCCTCTGCCTCCCAAGTGCTGGGATTAAAGGCATTCGCCATCACGCCAGGCCACACACACACACAATTAAAGATAAAAGTAAGCAAGACATGGTAGCACATGCTTTTATTTCTAGCACTTGGGAAGTAGAGGCAATCAGATCTTGAGTTCAAGGCCAGCCTGGTCTACAGAGCAAGTTCCAGGAGAGCCAGGATTACACAGAGAAATCCTGTCTTGAAAAAAACAAAAACAAAACAAAACAAAACTTAAAAAAGGAAAGAAGAATAGTTGGGTATGATGGCATACACTTTTAGTTCCAGCATTCTGAGTCAGCTTAGTCATCATAGTCAGTTCCAGGACAACCAGGGCTACAGAGTGAGACCACGTTTCAAGAATAAAAATAAATACATAAGTAAAATAAGGGCTAGAGAAATGACTTCCCAGTTAAAAATACTGGGTGCTCTTCCAGAGGAGTCATCAAGTTCCAGGACCCACATGGCAACCGACAACCATCTGGAACTCCAACTCCAGAGGGTCAGACACCCTATTCTGGCGTCTTTGGGCATTATGTGCACTCATGGTGCACAGACAGACATTCAGGCAAACATCCACACACATAAAATAAAATAAAATAATTTAAAAAAATTAACTGGGTGGAAAAACATTAGCTGGATGTGGTGGCTTATGCTTTAATCCCAGCACTCAGAGACAGGAACAGGTGCATCTCTGGCAGTTCGAGGCCAGCCTGGTCTACATAGTGAGTACCAAGACAGCCAGGGCTATATAGAGAGAGCCTGTCTCAAGCAACAACAACAAAAGTTTAACTAAAATTAATTAATTAATTAATTAATTAATTAATTAAATTAGATAAGATACGTGTACAACAGATATATAATATATTAAAAATTAAATTAAAAAAAAATCAAACTAGGCCAGATGGCGTAGCAGAAAGAACATGTGCTGCACAAGCCTGCTGACCTGAGCTGAATCACGGGGCGTATGAAGGTGGAAGGGAATGATAATGTCTCTTCTGATCACCACAGGTGCAGCACACACAAGCCACAGACATCAAACACAATAACACAGTGCGGGTGGGCAGGGATCAGGAACACCTCAGCCCCGGGGTTTACCACCGGCTATGAGAAACTGGGTATGGTGGGAGCTGTGGCTGCCTGTCTTCCCCGCGCATAGGAGTTAGAGGCAGGAGGAGCACAAGTTCAAGGTCTTCCTGCACGGAGAGTGTGAGTGAGGTCACCCTGGCCTTCCTAAAACTTTGTCTCAAGAGGAAGAAAGAAAGAAAGAAAGAAAGAAAGAAAGAAAGAAAGAAAGAAAGAAAGAAAGAAAGAAAGAAAAAAAGTGCGCAAGGTCACCATGTTCAGACCACACTGAATCCAAGGTCAGCCTGAGCCACGGAAGACCCGGTTTCGAAATAACCAAATCAAAAAAAAATACCTTTCCCTTTAGATAACATCAAGTAGTGATGACTAACTTGTCACTAGCCACCGCTATGATGAGAAACACCTGCACAGGGCTTCCAACCCCTTCCCAGAATACAGAGAAAGGATGGAGCTTTAACTGTTTCCAACAAGAATACTGAAGAGTGTTGCTGCCAGAATGTGTGTGGACTGAGCTTGCGGGAAGAGATTCCTCCACTTCTGATGTCCTCCCACCAACTCAGCATCCTTCACAGGAGGAAGAGAACTGTCCACCCAGAGGAGAGGCGAGGGCCCTGAGGACCTGCAGATCACCTCAGCATCCCAGCACCTGGCCTTAGAAGAGCTCCCTTGTGGGCAAAGCATTGCTTGGCTCACCGGTTTACAATTCCACTTCTTTCCTTCCCACCTTCCCCTCTCTCTTGACCAAGACCTTTTCTCTCTGTCCTGAGGACCAAACTCAGATCCTGGTGTATGCAAGGCAGCACTGTAAAGTCCCTGCTGTATCTCCAGGTTTTGGTGTTGGGGATGGAGCTGAGGGCCTTGGGCATGCTAGGCAGCCGTTTACCAACTGAGCCACATTCCGGGCTCTAGTTCGTTTTAGAGACAGGCTATGGGCTCAGGCTTGTCAGGAATTATGTAGCCCAGGCATGCTCCTGACATCTAGTAACTCCTGCCTCAGCCTCTCTTGTGTTATTGCAGTTACAGGTGTGAGCCAGCACACACACACACACACACACCTGTCCCAGACCAGGCTAGCCTCGAATCTACGCAGCACGAGCACTAGTCTTTCTTCAGACCAGAATTTTTTTTTTTTAAAGATTTATTTATTTGTTATATGTAAGTTCACTGTAGCTGTCTTCAGACACACTAGAAGAGAGTGCCAGATCTCATTACAGATGGCTGTGAGCCACCATGTGGTTGCTGGGATTTGAACTCAGGACCTCTGGAAGAGCTCTTAACCGCTGAGCCATCTCTCCAGCCTTCATATGTGTTTCTTTTTTTTTTTTTTTTTTTTTTTTTTTAAAGATTTATTTATTATATGTAAGTACACTGTAGCTGTCTTCAGACACTCCAGAAGAGGGCGCCAGATCTTGTTAGGGATGGTTGTGAGCCACCATGTGGTTGCTGGGAATTGAACTCAGGACCTTCAGAAGAACAGTCGGGTGCTCTTATCTGCTGAGCCATCTCACCAGCCCCCATATGTGTTTCTTGTTTGTTTGTTTTTGTTTTATGAGACAGGGTTTCTCTGTGTAGCCCTGGCTGTCCTGGAACTCCTCACTCTGTAGACGGGGCTGGGCTTAGACTCAGAAATCTGCTTGCCGCTGCCTCCCAAGTGCTGGGATTAAAGGCCTGCACTGCCATGCCCAGGTTCATACCTGTTTAAAACACACACACACACACACACACACACACACACACACACACGGCTTTAAATTTATTTCTTTTCTTTTATGTGTATGGTGTTTTGCCTGCATGGATGTTTGCATACCATATGCATGCCTATTGCCTATGGAGGTCAGAAGTGTGTCAGATGCCCTGGAACTGGAGTTGCTGATGTGTGGGTGCTGGGACTTGAATCCAGGTTCTCTGCAGGAACGAGTGCGTTTAACCATGGAAGCATTTCTGCAGCCCCTCCTGGTCCTCTTGCCTCCTCCACTAGTGTGTCAGGACTATAGGTATGCACTATACCTGGCCTCCTTTTCCCTTTGCATTCACTACCAACACCTGGCACTTTATTAAGAAGAAGAAGAAGAAGAAGAAGAAGAAGAAGAAGAAGAAGAAGAAGAAGAAGAAGAAGAAGAAGAAGAAAGAGAGAGAGAGAGAGAGAGAGAGAGAGAGAGAGAAAGGAAGGAAGGAAGGAAGGAAGGAAGAAAGAAAGAAAGAAAGAAAGAAAGGAAGGAAGAAAGAAAGAAGGAAAGAGAAAACCAGGTATAACCATCCTGACAGGAATGAAATGGTCCAAAGAGATATGTGCACTCCTCCTCTGGCTATCAGGCTACTGAAACAATGCAAAGCACCTTTAATCCCAGCATTTGGGAGGCAGAGGCAGCCAGAGCTCTGAGTGTTTAAGGCCAGTCTTAAAAGGTCCAGGCTAGCCAGAGGTATATAGTGAGATCCTGTCTCAAAAGAAGAAAAGAAACAATGCATTTCAAGCAATTGGAATTACTCCAGGAAATCTCATGCTAAAAGGAAAGGGGACTTATTTGTTCTACCCAGAGGAGAAACCCAACTCCTGGGAAGAGATCTCACAGGTCTGACACACCTGTCAGACTGCTCTATAGGAGAGACTGGCACTGAGACACTGGTGGGTCAGTACTGGGTGGGAGGCAGCCTGTGACTAGGACTGCTGAGTCATGCACACCTTGTGCCTTCTGTTTAACCTAAACCTCAAGGCAAAACTCTGAAGAGGATCTTAAGGGGAACAGTTACTGGACCTCTTAGTTGTTCCTTGAAAACACTGATAGCCTGAATACATACATCTCTTTCTGCTTTACAGTATTGTCTGTTTTGGCCTGTTGAGGACAGTCACAGAGTTAGAATTCCCAGAGTCCAGGCTCAGACTCTAAAAACCCTGGCAATGAGGAGTCTCACCACATAGGTGGAATATCAGGGTTCTCTAATGCCACAGAATTAATAGGGATATGTACTCAGATATAAATATATATAAATCCTATGTTTTATGGTTTATTAGAATGATTCAGTGGATTACAGGCTGTTGTCTGGATAGTCTAACAATAGCTGTCTCAGGACAGAAAAACCAAGAATCTAAGGACCTGGTGTAGTTTAGACTTCAAGACTGGGTGTCACAGCATTCCTAGTTTGCTGCTGGAGTCTTGGCAGATTTCTAGAGAGCTTCAGTTTACATTGGAATCCTGAAGAAGTAGGCTCTGATTACCAGCCAAGCAATGCCTCAGAAACAGGAGAGAGGAACTGGCCAGTGAGGGTGAGGAGAAACAGGCAGGAAGAAAAATCCTCCTTTTTCCATGTCCTTTTATGTGGGCTGCCAGCAGTTAGTGTGGCCCAGGTTTAGGGTGAGTCTTCCCACTTCCAATGATCCAATCAAGAAAATCTTTTTAAAAAAAAATATTTATTTACCTATTTATTATATGTAAGTACACTGTAGCTGTCTTCAGACACTCCAGAAGACGGTATCAGATTTCATTACAAATGGTTGTAAGCCACCATTTGAATTACAGGTGTGCACCACCACAAATGGCCACTTTCTGAGATTTAAAGCACTTTCCTTTAGAATTTCCTGAGTCTTAATGTGCCTCCTTAGAATTCCCTAGATCTTAATGAACTTCAGAAGAAATTGCTAAATGACATTTAATCAGTCTAGCTTTAAACTATGTACCTGTGAGTGCCCTTGAATTCTTTTTTTTTAAGATTTATTTTATGTATATGAGTACACTGTAGCTGTCTTCAGATACATTAGAAGAGGGCATTGAATGTCATTACAGATGGTTATGAGCCACCATGTGGTTGCTGGGAATTGAACTCAGGACCTTTGGAAGAGCAGTCAGTGCTCTTAACCACTGAGCCATCTCTCCAGCCCCTTGAATTCTTTATTATCCTGGCTCTACCCACTCTGTGCTGGACTCCAGGTCTGTGTTGTTACCTTTTCCCACACCCTACTCTAGGCCTGAGGGGAGAAGCTACTACTATTATTTTTGCTACAATATAGTAGCAAAATACCCATTTTGTCTTAAGGACATAGTATTAATCTAATCTACCCATGGGTTAGGTTATTCCCATAAATTAATGCATCTCTCAACTCTCATCAGAGAAGCTCCTATTTGAAGATGGTAATTCACGCAGAGACTCATAACTGTCCAAGGTACAGAAAATAAGAGACTTAGGAGTGCTCAGCTCAAACTGAAACATACATATCCCCATCCCCTCCCCCCAAGGCTCAGGAATCATTACAGAAGAGGAGGCAGAAAAAGTCTAAGAGGCAGAGGCAGTGGATGACTACAAAGAAAACAGTGTCTTCTGGATACCACAGGAGCTACACATATGATCTCATAGTGTCTATGACAGCATCTGCAATACCTGGTCAAGTCCCAACAGATCAAATCCCAGCATAAGGAGGAATAGGCCACTAAATTCTACCCTTAGCTGTGGAGCTATTGACAATGGTTAGCTGATAGGAGATGGTAGCCACTGGTAAGGCAGCCTCTCTCCAGTGGAAGATGACATCACACATCCAAGGATATTTGGGCAGTTCAAATTGGTTTTGATGGGCTGGGGGTGGGGGGGTTGGGGGAGAAGGGAAAGACGGAAAATTGGATGGAAGGGGAAAGGAGAGTGAGTCTGAGAAGAGTTTGGAGAGCAGGCAGGAATATTTTCTTTTTATTTATTTATTTATTTATTTATTTTTAACTAGGTATTTTCCTCGTTTACATTTCCAATGCTATCCCAAAAGTCTCCCATACCCACCCCCCGCAGGAATATTTTCTAAACACATTGCTTAGCATGATGTAGTAGTTATGGTGGTGTGTCCCTTTAATCCCAGCATTCCAGAGGCAGAGGCTGGTAGATAGATCTCTGTGAGTTCAAGGATGGCCTGATCTACATAGAGAGTTCCAGGACAGCCAGAGCTACAAAAGGAGACTCTCTCAAAACAGAACAAAAACACTGTATACAATTTTCAAAGAACTAATAAAACTTTTAAAAATTGATAAAATGGAAGTAAAAGATAGAATGCAGTCTTCATTTTTCCCAAGAAAGCTTCTGTTAACCTAAAATAAATAAACAGTAATGGTTGGTATAGGGAATGTACTCAGTTAGTAGAGTACTTCCTACCGTGCACGAAACCCTGGGTATGATCTCTAGCACTACCTAAAAGAAAGATGGTACACGTTTTTACTTCTGGTCCTCAGGAGGTAGAGGCAGGGGACTCAGAAGCTCCAGGACATCCTAGGCTACACAGTAAGTTCAAAGCTAGCCTGCAATATATGAGATGTCCGGGGGGTGGGGCGGGGGGGGGAAGCATTGATAATGGTGTAATGATGGTGCAATAGGTAGTCAGCAATTAATCCTCATAAAGCTCTAGTCATGCTTCCTTAGCATAAACTAGACATGATGGTCCTGTATCAGAAAGGTATGCAAATCAGCATGGTGGTGCACTCCACTGACAGATGCAGGAATATCTATAGTTCGAGGCTAGCCCAGGCTGTCTCAAACTGAGACATCAAGAAAGGCAGGTGTGACACACATCTATAATCTTTGGTTGGATGCTGAAGCAAGAGGATCTCAGAGAGTTATTGTGATGGGTAATCTTGGTTGTCAGTTTGACTACATCTGGAATCAACTAAAGCCCAAGCAGTTGGGCATGCCTTTAAGAGATTTTCTTGGGGGCTGGTGAGATGGCTAGGTGGTTAAGAGCATGACTGCTCTTTCCAAAGGTCCTGAGTTCAAATCCCAGCTCAGGAGACAGAGGCAGGTAGGTCTTTGTGAGCCAGCCTAGTCGACCTAGCAAGTTGTAGAACAGCCAGGGCTACATAGTGAGGCTTTGCCTTCAAACCACACAACCAAAAAACAAACAAACAAACCAAAAACAAACAAACAAACAAACAAAAACCCAACAACAAAAAACTAACAAACAAAAACCACCTTGGAGAGTAGACAACCTAAGGGTCTTAGGAAGTCCCTGAAATTGACCAAATACATATGGCTGCCCCCCCCCCCCCCCAGGTTACATAAGGATTTAAAGGAAACAGACCAGCTGAGCTGCTTGGAAGAGGGACACCAGCCAAGATATGTATAAGAAGCAAAGACCCGTGAACTTCCTTGGAGAGATTCTTACTTGTAAAGATGCCTGCAAGTCATACAGTGAGCCCCAGAGCTGCCACCTCTGCGGTGGGCTTTCATAAATGCAGCTGACTCTCAGTCACCTCTGCTCCTGTGAGTGACCCCTCACCCGTACCCTTATAAATAGCCCCAAGGAAATACATTGGTTCACCAAGTACTTTATTAGTATCCTTACTTTGGTCTGTAGTCAGTTCCTCATCTAAAGTGAATTAAATGTCCATTAAATGTCTCCTACCCACATACCCTTATATTTAATAATAAAGCTGGAAACAGCATAACCCCCTGTCTTAGTCAGGGTTTCTATTCCTGCTTAAACATCATGACTAAGAAGCAAGTTGGGGAGGAAAGGGTTTATTCAGCTTACACTTCCATACTGCTGTTTATCACCAAGGAAGTCAGGACTGGAACTCAAATAGGTCAGGAAGCAGGAGCTGATGCAGAGGCCATCGAGGAATATTCTTTACTGGCTTGCTTCCCCTGGCTTTCTCAGCCTGCTCTCTTATAGAACTCAAGACTACCAGCCCAGGGATGGTCCCACCCACAAGGGGCCTTTCCCCCTTGATCACTAATTGAGACAATGCCTTACAGTTGTATCTCATGGAGGCATTTCCTCAACTGAAGCTCCTTTCTCTGTGATAACTCCAGCTGTGTCAAGTTGACCCAAAACTAGCCAGTACACGCCCCCCCCCTTTTTTTGTATCCAGCCTTTGAAAACAACTATTTTTATTTTAGCATCTCTCTGGGTAAAGGGTGTGTGTACATGAATACAGAGGCCAAAGGTGTTGGATCCCCTAGAGCTGGAGTCCCAGGGAACTGTGATTCTGAGGTGAATGTTAGGAACCAGCCTCTTGTCCTCTAGAAGAGCAATGTGTGCTGTGAACCACTGAACAATCTCTCTAGCACCTAGAAACAGCTCTTTAAATGTTCCCCAAGTGGGATCAGTAAAATACATGTTATTTTCTTTTTTTTTTTTTTCGAACTTACATTTGTGTGGGTAAGTATGTGCCCTTGTGTATACCTGTGCTTGGGTGTGGAGGTCACAGGTTAACTTGGAATAGGTTCTCTCCTTTCCTCAAGTTGGTCTCAGGGATCCAACTCAGGTCATTAGGCATGGCAACAAGTACCATCACCCACAGAGCCATCAACAGCTCCTACATTGCCTTTTAAATACAAGAATGTTACCATTAAGAACAAAATTAAAATTTTTTTCCTGACATCTTAGTGAAGCTGCAGTGGTCCACACGACTCCCTGAGTTTCGCCATGCCGCCCAAAGACGACAAGAAGAAGAAAAATGTCAGAAAGTCGGCCAAAAAGGACAAAGACCCAGTAAATAAATCTGGCGCCAAGGCTAAGAAGTGGTCCAAAAGCAAAGTTCGGGACAAGTTGGACAATCTTGTCCTGTTTGACAATCTCTGTAAGGAAGTTTCCAACTATAAGCTTATTACTCCATCCATGGTCTCCGAGAGACTGAAGATTCCCGGGTCCTTGGCCAGGGCAGCCCTCCAGAAGCTCCTTAGTAAAGGACTTATCAAGCTGGTTTCAAAGCACAGAGCTCAAATGATTTATACCAGAAACACAAAGGGTGGAGACGCCCCAGCTGCTGGTGAAGAACAGGTTCAATCAGCTGTGCATTTGAGAAAATAAAACTTTATTGAATCAAAAAAAAAAAAAAAAAAAGAACAAAATTAAAAATCTGACCTGAAGGCATTTTTGTGTTTTCTTTCATATTTCAGAAAGACCTGCACCTACAGATTGCTCCTCCTCATACAGGCCCTCTAACATACAGATTCTCTGTGACTGGCAGAGTTTTGTCTCTGGGGTCCACCCTTCTCTGTAAGGAGAGGTGATCAACCTTGCCACTTGCAATGAAACCTTGTCAAAAATCCTTCCCATATTTTCTCATTCTACACGGCACATTCCCTGATGCTAACAAGCCAGTGGCTGCGGATGGAACCCTCGAGTCCTGTCCAGTTGAGGTCTTGGTTGGGACCAGCAGCCTCAGGGCTCCCAGTGCAAGCAAGCTCTAGGACCCTCTTTTTCTGGGGTGGTGGTGGTGAGGCTGAAGAGTTGTGTGACCTTGGAAAAGTCCCTTTCTTTTTCATGGAAAGTGACGGTCGGATTAGTTACTTCCGAGTTTGATGGTGATTACACAATATGGAAAACCCGTGCCTTTAAGCATCTATTGATCTTCGAAGACCCAGTCACGCAGGGTACCAGAGGCTGCTCTCAGGCCTTGGCGAAGGGGGGTGGGGGGGAGTAGTGAGCATCTAGAACCCGCGCCTGAACTCTCGCGAGATTTCCTCCCACTGCCTCGCGACGTCATCCCCTCTGCGGCTGTGCTTGCGCCGGCGCCTGCGCCGGCGCGTAGGGTGCTCGCAGGGGCGGCCCGTATCCCTCCGCCGCTGGCGCGGCCCGGCCCTCCCTCCCTGGCCCGCCAATCCCGGCGCCTCCCGACCTGCCCCTCGGCCTGGGCCCACCCTGCGCTCCGGCGGCCCCACCCCGGCGGCGCCGCCCGCCCGCGCGTCCCTTAGTCCACCTGCACCAGGCAGGAGAGCAGGCTCCCCCCGGCTCCGCCACCGTAAGGCGCTGGGCGAGCCCGGAGCTTGGGGGCTCTTCCTCCCAGGCGGAGGGATCCACGGCGGCCGAGGAGGCGGCGCTGAGCGTACGAGGAAGAGGCAGCTACGGCGGCGGCGGCGGCTGTGGCAGCAGCGCATAAAGGGGCCGCCGCCGGGTGATGCGGTGACCGCTGCGGCAGGCCCAGAAGCTGAGTGGGGCCTCGGCCCTCAGCTCGTCTGATCCGCACTCCCGGGAGCTCCCGGTCTTCTCCGGTCGACTCGCGACCGCTCGGGCGGTCTCAGGCCCCCTCGCCCCTTCCCCGTCCCTCCCCCGTCCCCGTCCCCGCCCCGGGGGCCGTCGCCACCGTTTCCCACCATGGCTCTGAAGAGAATCCACAAGGTAAGCGGCCAGGGGGTTTGCGGTGGGCATGGGCCGCTGGGCGGGCCCCCTGAATAGGCTGCGGCCTGCACTTCCCGCGATCGCCTCCGCTGGACTCGCGGCGTCTGGTTCCTTCTGCCGGCGCCGGCCCCAGGGGGGCGGCCTTCACACCCCGCTCCCAGAGATGGCGCCCAGGAAGGCCCGTGCGCGGGGCCCTGGCTTAGGCCAAAGTTGCTCTTGTCCTCGCAGGCTCTAATCCCCGACGCCCTTCCAGGCCTCCCTCCAGCCTGAGACTTGATGCTCTTTAGGGCTATTGTCCGGCCGAAAAAGGGACTTGGGGCGGCGCAGGGGGGTTGGGGGGTAGGGGTGGGGCGGCTGGTAGTTGGGTGGCCCTGTGATCTGAGGTCGATAGGCTGCTCGCAGTCTGTCCCCCTACTCTGGTGCCCTCCTTCGAGCTGCCTGAGATCGAGGACATAGTTAGGCCGACCAGAGGGTCCATTTGCTCGCTCCATGACTGTTTTTCTTGAGTTCACTTAACTAACTCTGGGGCAGCTAACTGCTCCCGAAAGGCCACCTTAACTGGTCTAGAAAGTGGACTTGGAAGTCAGAGGTAAGAAAATGCCACACCGGAGGGAGGAGGGGATTAAGTGGAGAAGCGTTTTATTCCTTGGGGTTGGTGTATGTCGTCAGAAACTAACCCTTCAGTTTTGCAGGATTGGATCTAGTGGAACAACAACTGGTAGAGAGTAGAAGCCATTCAGTTAAGAAAACCGAACGTTGAAAACCGCCGGAGAAATTCCTTTCACAGACTTCTTCCAAAATGATTTTAACCCTGAAAATATATACTATGTTTGCTGAGACTTCCAATTTAGAAGGGATTTTACTCTATTTTTGGTTAGAAATAACTTCTTAATTCTTTTAAATGAAAGGTTATCCACTTATTTAATGATAGATTTAATACTATGGAGAACATTGGCTTTGATTAAAATTTAGCCCCTAGCCCCCCAAATATTAACTTCTTAGTATCACTTATGATTACTTTTCTTCCCTCTTAGAAATAGGAAGTTACCCACTGGTGAGTTTTGTTTGCTGTTTTATTTGGCTCCTCAGATGAGCGATATTAACTTGTATTAGTAAGTGGCTGGACCTGGGATAACCCATAAGGACCGATAGGGTAGGAATACAAAAGAATGGAGGTTGGAGCACAGTTCAGCAATCAATTGGACCTCATTTATTCTTTATTCAAGACTTTGTGGAATTAATTTCATTCCTTACTGTGAGTTAGCATCTTACCAACTTTTGTTTTCTTTCATTTCTTAGAACCCAGAGGGTAGACTTTAGGTAGTAAATCTTTTTTTTTTAAGATTTATTTATTATATGTAAATACACTGTTGATGTCTTCAGACACACCAGAAGGGGCATCAGATCTCATTACAGATGGCTGTGAGCCACCATGTGGTTACTGGGAATTGAACTCAGGGCCTTTGGAAGAGCAGTCAGTGCTCTTAACCACTGATCCATCTCTCCAGCCCAGGTAGTAAATCTTGTACTAAAATGAAGCAGGGTCTTTGCACAAAGAAGTTTGATCAAAAGAAAAACTGTGTAAGGGATAAGAACAAAGTAAGAAACATCTAAGTAACATGTATATGTATTTCTAAGACTTTAGTAGTCTTTATGGAGTCTAATGGAGCATTATCAATTTGAAATGGTATTGAATTAGACCTGTAAAGATTGCCCCCCAAAGCTCGGAAAGGGGAGTTTGGTTTGTGAAATTTTGTAGAGATTCTTTTTTTTTTTTTTTTTTTTTTTTTAAGGTGGAGTCTCACTAGCTCTGGCTGGCTTGGAACTTTTAACTATGGTGTAGACCAGGCTGGCCTCAACTCCATGACCCACTTGCCACTGCCTTTGAAGGGCTGAGATTAAACCATCAAGTTAATAGCTTTTAGAGTTTCTGTTAATATCTGTGCTATACAGACTTCTTCAGAGAGGGAGATGACACTGACTCAAAACATACATTTAAATCTTAGAATAACATTTGCCCGCCCAATATAGTTCCTGTTGTTGTGGGTTTTGTTTTCTCTGTGTAACAGCTCTGCCTGTGTGCTGGTCTCAAACTCTCAGATCTGCCTGCCCCTTTGCCTTCCCAGTGCCAGAAGTAAATGTGTGTGCCACCACAGCTTGCTCCTAGTGCTGTTTTTGAGTTAGGCTGTCACTGCTGGTGTTGATCCTGAGTGCTGGGATTCAGGCACGTACCATCACACCTGCCTTCACTAGACCTTTTTGTTTAGTACTAGGGATTGAATCCAAGATCTTCTGCATGCTAAGGCAAACACTCTACTACATTCTCAGTTCTTACAAATATTTTTTAAAAATCAGGTTTAGAAATGTTCATTTGACCTTAAAATTGTGGGTGTGTGTTTGTGTGTGTTTCAACCACAGCCCTCATGGGAGTGTGAGGATAACTTTGTAAAGTCTCTTCTTTTCACCTTTCCATGGGTCCTAGGAATTGAACTTGAGTTGTCAGGTTTGCCTTTACCAACTGAGCCATCTATCTATGTGATCCAAGTTTTTAATTAGATTTTTCTTAGATTTGTGCATTTCACTTTACGAATGTTTTGCCTTTACACATACATGTATGTGCTCATTGTACATGCCTGTTTGATGGTTGTGAGCCGCAATATGGGAGCTGGGAATCCAACCTGGGTCATCAGCAAGAGCAACAAATGCTCTTAACAGCTCAGCTGCCTCTTTAGCCCTCAAACTGTTTTCCTGATACAGGGTTCTGTTTGTGCCAGGCTGACCTGAAGTATGGGCACATGACCTTGATTTGTGCTCCTGCAGCCCCTACCTCCTGAATACTAGGGTTATAAGCATGTGCCAACCCGTCAGGTGTTAAGTGGCTCTGGGAATCAAACCCATAGTTCTTACATGTTAGGCAAGAACTTGGCCATCTGAACTGCATTCTTTTGTTATTGTTCTTCAAGACCTGGTGTCTCTTTGTTCTGGAAGTCCTGGAATTTACTCTGTAGACAAGGCTGATCCCTGAACTACTGCCTCATGGTGACACCATTTGGCTAAATTGTGTTCTTAGCTCAGTAGCTTGATTATATATATCTCCCTCCATCCCCATTTAATAACCTAAACGTTTTTGTTTGTTTGTTTTCAAAAAGATAAGATTTTTCTATGTAGCCCTGGCTATCTTAGAACTTGATCTGTAGACAAAACTGACCTCGAACTCAGAGAGATCCACCTGCCTCTGCCTCCAGGTGTTGGGATGGAAGGCATGTGTCACCACCGCCTGGTCCTAGAACCTTTCTTGAAGTTAAGTATGGCTTCACTTGTCTTAGACTGCCAGAGACTAGAAAAGCCCCATTTTATTTTTGTCAAAATTATAGCGAAAATAAAAGCAGAAGTCAGGTTTTTCAGACTTTTTGTGTGGCATATAGTTTACATTAAATGATAGGATTAATGGATATAGATAAGACCATTCCTGTCCTGTCCTCAATCCAGAGTATCTGTATTGGAATCCCAAGACTTGCTTGGTCTGTATTATCAGCCAGTCTTGGTCTTGAGTCTTTCCTATTGTCAAGTCTCTGAAAAGAAAAAAATTACTGCAATACCCCTTCAACTTCAGATGTCATGAGAATTCTTAAAATAATTTACCACATTTGACAGGAAGCATAATCTTACTTTGGGGGCTGGAGAGACGGCTCAGTGGTTAAGAGCACTGACTGTTCTTCCAAAGATTCTGAGTTCAATTCCCAGCAACCACATGGTGGCTTACAACCATCAGTAATGAGATATGATGCCCTCTTCTGGTGTGTATGAAGACAGCTGCAGTATACTTACATATTATAAATAAATAAATAAATAAATAAATAAATAGAATCTTAAAACCTCTCTGATTATATATAGATTTGTGTCTGAATTTGACACTTTTAGAAAATGCTTACATATTGGGCTGCATGCCTGCCTTGCTGCTGGGATCCTGGAGCACAGCTGCTCTCCCCAAACTCATCCAGATGGAAAGGTTCTGAGAGACTCTGCCCTGGCCACTTGCCCCACATTTAGTATTTTATTTTTTGAGACAGGATCTCTGTATAGCCTTGGCTAACCTAGAACTAGCTTTGTAGACTAGGTTAGTCTCAAACTCACAGAAATTTGCTCGCCTCTGCCTCCTGAGTGCTGGGATTAAAGGTGTGTATCACCAAGCACCCAGTGAAAAATCTTTTTTATAATTTGAATTTCACACATGTGTAGACTATCTTGGCCATATTTATAGCATTTTTTATTTTTATTGCTGAACATTGAACCAAGCCTTGTACATTCTCAACAGAAATCCTACTACTGAGCTATAGATTTCAAACCATGGAAGAATCTTTTAATGGGCATTATTTTAATGTATATCTTAAGAGATTCTTGAGCTGCACTTTGGGCAAAAGTTGCCAAAGAGACACATTATAAACAGTATAGTTCTGGCAGGGATTTTAATGCTGTGTGACTTGTGTCTGTGTGTCTCTGTGTGTGTCTACCTACACCAAATGACCTTGGTCTGCTTTGTTTGAGGTTTTCTGCTGACTTTATAGGTCTTTAGCTTGGGTTTTGATGCTTTGAGTGTTTTCCTCTTCTAGTGCCACCCCCAGCCCTTTTCCAGTTGGCTGCATCTCATCTGTTGTGGGCTAAGAAACCAGATCACGGAGCTTATTAAAATTGTGTCTAAAATAAGATCCAGTAGGCTCTGAGTGAAGAGGGTTTCATGTGTTCTGTGAACTGTATGGGGTGTTTTGACTGATCAAAGACCTTTTTTGCTTCCTGTTTTTCCTTTTATCTTTAGTTATAACTATGCAGGGTCCTCGTTGAAATATAGGCTAATTTCTCTGTTTTTGAGAAGGGTAACAAGCTAAATTTTTCTCTGTATAGCCCTGGCTGTCTTGGAACTCACTCTGCAGAACAAGCTGGCCTCGAACTCAGAAATCCAACTGCCTCTGCCTCTCAGGTGCTGGGATTAAAGGCGTATACCACCACTGCCTATCTGGCTTACAAGCTAAATTTCTTGATTCCTTGAGGAGTTCAAGATTGGCAAAAGATGATAAGAGCTAGGTGTGAAGCTCAGTGGGTAGAGCGCTTGACAGCATGCAAAGTCCTGATTTGATCCCTAGCCTCTTGTAGGGTTCTTCTAAAGTCCCAGGACTGAGAAGATCAATTACATATTAAATTTAGATTAGCCTAGGATACATAAGATTCTTAGTAAATAAATGTGCAAGCTAGGATACTTTTTTTTTTTTTTTTTTGGTTTTTCGAGACAGGGTTTCTCTGTGTGGGCCTGGCTGTTCTGGAACTCACATTGTAGACCAGGCTGGCCTCGAACTCAGAAATCCGCCTGTCTCTGCCTTCCGAGCGCTGGGATTAAAGGCGTGTGCCACCAACGCCCGGTGCTAGGATACTTTTTAAAGCCCTGATAATGCCTTGGATATTTTAGTTATGTCTCGCTATTTATAGTTTAAGGTTTGTGTGCATAGTTTTGAAGCAAAGTAATATCACTGTATATCTATATCTAAGGCAAAGTTCTAAGGCGCCAAAGCAAAGTTCTTAGTTAAATAAAAGTTTTGAACTCAAGATCAGACAGGTAACTAAAGTGAGCAAGGATAACAAGGAAGCTAGGAAATAGGCCATTTGCCTCCTATTTCTCTTTAAATGTTATTGCCAAGATCTGTGGATCTATTTATTTACAGATAATTGTGTGTGGTGTGTGTAGATTGGGTCTTGGCATATATTCTCTTTTGGTGGGGTCTTACTGTATATCTTTGGCTGGCTTGGAACTTAACAGAAATTTGCTTGCCTCTGCTGGGATTAAAGATGTCTATTTCCTTTTTTTTCTTTCTTTTTTTTGGTTTTTCGAGACAGGGTTTCTCCTCTGTATAGCCTTGGCTGTCCTAGAACTCACTTTGTAAACCAGGCTGGCCTCAAACTCAGAAATTCGCCTGCCTCTGCCTCCCCAAATGCTGGGATTAAAAGCATGCACCACCACACCCGGCCCATGATACAGTTTTTTGCAAAGTTTCTTCACCTCATAAAAATCAAAAGATTTTTTAAATGGGTGTAGGCACAGCTAAATTGAGAGATAAAGGCAGGAGGATTGTTTGAGTTCCAGGAGTCTGAGACCAGTGTGGAAAACATATTAAAAACCCATTCTTTAACTGTATTTATGAGAAATATGGAGTATTGGAAGAATACTTTTTTTAACTAAGAAGTGTACTCTTTTTAGTGTGTGTCTTTGAGTGGTAAGGGGTAGTTTTGATAGTTTGCAATTCTGGATATTATGATCAAAGAAAGATGGCTGCTGAAATATCCTAGGTAGTTCCCAGTACAGGAATTCCTAACAGATGGCTGCTGCTGACTGAAGTATTACCGTCTTCATTTTGGAAATGAAGGTGTACACTTGTGGTTTTTTTTGTAAAAATAAAGTTTTGATGGTTTTTTTTTTTATTATATGTAAGTACACTGTAGCTGTCTTCAGACACTCCAGAAGAGGGCGTCAGATCTTGTTACAGATGGTTGTGAGCCACCATGTGGTTGCTGGGATTTGAACTCTGGACCTTTGGAAGAACAGTAGGGTGCTCTTACCCACTGAGCCATCTCACCAGCCCTTGATGGTTTATAATTTTTATTATCATTATACATAAGTACACTGTAGCTGTCTTCAGACGGACCAAAAGAGGGCATCAGATCTCATTACAGATGGTTGTGAGCCACCATAATGGTTGCTGGGATTAGAACTCAGGACCTTTGGAAGAGCAGTCAGTGCTCTTACCCACTGAGTCCTCTCACCAGCCCATGTATAATAGATACGTAATGCTAGCACTGCAACATATTTCAAGGTTGTTACTTGACAATGGACTTGATTATAAGCTGAGGGACTAGAGAAATGACTCCGTTAAAAGTACTGACTACTCTTCCAGAAAACCAGGGTTTGATTCCCAGTAGCTTATATTATCTGTAACTCCAGTCTCAGGCACATACATGATACACAGACAAAACACACAACATTAAAAAAAAAAAAAAGGGACATAGGCTGAATGGAAAACTGAGTTTCTTTTCTTTTTCTTTTTGATTTTTATTACTTTATATTAGTGTTTACCCTACACTTATGACTATATAGTCTACCACATACATATAGTACTTGTGGAAGCCAGAACAGTGTCTGATACCCTGTAACTAGTTAGCGAGTGGGAGCTAGGACTCTTAATCATAGAACAACAACCAATGAGTCCTTTTGACTCCAGCTCCCTGAAGATACTATAAAAATTTCCTTTGAAGCAGAGCAGTAGTGGTACATGACTTTAATCCCAGGACTTGGGAGACAGAGTTAGGCTAACCTGGTCTACAGAGCAAATTCCAGGATAGCCAGGGCTATATAGAAACTCCATCTCAATAGTAATAATAAATTTCCTTTGAATTGAATTGGGGGGGGGGTTGTTTTTTTGTCTGTCTGTTTGTTTTTTTGAGAATTGAATTTTTTTTTTAATTTTCCTTTTGGAATGGTAACAATATCAGAGATTGAACCTAGAGCTTCAGGTGTAGGAGGCATTCCCTTTGCCACTGACCTACCCCTAGCCCTTTTATTGAATTCTATATTTGCTTTTTTATTTTTAGACAGTATGTCATTCTGTAGCTCAGTCTGGCCTTTAACTCTCAAGCTTCGTAAGTGCTAGGATACAGGCATGAGCCGTCATGCTTAGCTTAATTGAATTTTTTTTTTCTTTTTAAGTTTAATTTTTGGGCTGGGTGTTGTGATGTATGCCTTAATCCCAGTATTCAGGAAAGAGGCAGAGGCAGGTGGATCTCTGAGTTTGAGGTCAGTTTAGTCTACATACTAAGTTCCAGGATAACTAGGACTACAAAGAGAGACCCTGTCTCAAAAGAAATCCATCCGTTCCTCCCTTCTGTAACTGTAGATCAGTCTGTCTGTCTTTCTTTTGTTCTTTCTTTTTAAGATTTATTGTATTTATATGAGTACACTGTAGCTGTCTTTCAGATACACCAGAAGAGGGCATTGGATTCCACTACAGATGGTTGTGAGCCACCATGGTTGCTGGGAATTGAACTCCGGTCTTCTGGAAGAGCAGCCAGTAACTCTTAACTGCTAAGCCATCTCTCCAGTCCCTGCCCCAGCTCTTAATAATGACATAGAGGCATTTATTTATTTATGCTTTTGGCTTTAAGCTAGGTTTGCTCTCAACTAGCTTGTAACTCAACTTGTTTATATTTTGTTTGCCACGTGGCTGTTTAACTCTCAGTTTCATACATCTGATTTCCTCTGAGTCTGGGTGGCAAAATCCCTTGAGCCTGCTTCCCAGAGTCCTCTCTGCCAGATGTCCTACCTTTCTAGTCTACCTTTTACTATAGTTCTTTTATTTTAACCATTGAAACGGCATCTTAGGTATGCAAGGAGGGGCATAGACACATCTTTACACAGTGCATATAAAAAATTATCCCTATAGCCCCTCCTTTCCTTTGTCTCTTTCTTTTTTCTTATATTTCAGAGACAGGATTTCTCTATGTAATAATTCTGGCCTCAAATTCACAGCAATCCACTGTCCTCTGCCTCCTGAGTGCCTATGTCCCACCCTGCCAGCTTGTCTGTTTTAACATAGGGTTTCATGTAGCCCATAATCAGCCTCATACTCAGCTATGTAGTCCAGACTAACTTTGAGTTCCTGGTCCTCCTGCTTATCAACTATGTAGTCTGTACCAGCACACCAACAACTTCACTGGATTTTTTTTTTTTTTTTTTTTTGGTTAATTAAAAAGGTGGTTGTCCTAAGACTTTTTTTTTTTTTTTAAGATTTATTTATTTTATGTATGTGCCCTTCTCTTCAGACACACAAGAGTGCATTGGATCCCATTGCAGATGGTTGTGAGCCACCATGTGGATGCTGGGAATTGAACTCAGGATCTCTGGAAGAGCTCTTGACTGCTTAGCCATCTCTCCAGCCCCCATGTTTTGTTTTTGATGCAGGATCTCAGTAATTTGCTCAGGCTGGCCTAGGACTCACTATGTAGACCAAGCTGGTCTGTGATAGCCATCTGCCCCCCTCTGCTTCCTGAGTGCTGATGCTAAAGGTGTTCATCTTGTGCATGTGTGGTGCCCCCAGCGGCCAGATGGGGGTATCAGATCCTCTAAAGAATGGATTTACAGTTGTGAGCCTCCATTTAGGTGCTGAAATCCCAAACACAGGTCCGTGAAAAATCAGCTAGGTGTTCTTAACTGTTTAGCCATCTCTCTAGCTCCTATTTTTGTCTTTTAGACAGTCTCACCATGTGGCCTTGGCTGGCCTGGAACTTATTAGAGATATTCCTGCTTTGGCCTCGTGAATGCTGGTATTGAATGGGTGAGCCATCATGCTGGGCTTTATTTATTTTATGTGTTTGTGTCCATTTATCTATCTGCTTGTAGGTTTAAACATGTGAGTGCAGATGCCCAAGGAGGTCAGAGATGTTGGAATCCCTGGAGCTGGTGTTTTCAGTTTTCTGTCACCTGACATGGGTGCTGGGCACCAAATAGGGTCCAGTCTCTGCAAGCCCTCAGTAATACAACATTTAATATCCACAATTTTTAATAAAGTAACTGCCTGGTTAGCCCTTGGACTTTTTCATTTGTTAAACTTTTATGAAAATTTAAAACAAATTCAGACCTACAAAAAGTGCAAATCTTGTACAAATATTTTTGTCTTGTTTTGGGGGTTTGTTTTTTCTATTTCTAAGAAATCTGCTTGGTTGATGCCATGTCAATACCTAGTTTTTATTTTATTTTCTGAAATAAGGTCTTATTACCTGTGCTGGCTCTGTTGCAGAGAATGATCTCAAATTCCCATCTCTCCTGAGTGCTGGAGCTATGGGAGTGTGCGTGTCTCCTTTAGTTTAGGTTTTTAGGTTTCCTCTGTTAGGTTAAGTTGACGTTCAGTTGTGCGTCCCTGCACCTGTCCAGGTGCTGGATGATTTGTAGAGTTGGCTGCTTTTCATTGCAACCTGACTGTTGATATATTATCACCTTGAACCATTACTGATGGTTGCTTCAATCATTTAAGGTTATAGCTCCCATTATAATATCTCCTGTCTTATAAATGCTTGTGAAACCTGTTTGTAGAAAAAACAAAAAACAAAACTGGCTGCTTAAAACATAATCACACTTTCTCATATGGGCGTCTGAGAATGGCTCCTGAGTGCTGGGATTATGTATCACCATGCCCAGCTCTAGCATTGTAATTATGTGTGTGTGTTTAGTTAGGTGCTCATGAGCACTGAGTGTTAGGGGGTTGGGAACTGAACTCGGGAGCTCTTCAAGAGCAATGCACTTAACTGTTGAGTCATCTTCCTAAGTTCCTTTAATAAGAGTGCCTTCTCTTAAATGTAGGAGGTCCTGGGTTCAGTCGCCATCTTCAGATAAAAGTTATGCTAAAACATTGATTTTTGTATTCTCTCTGTCTGTCTGTCTGTCTGTCTGTCTGTCTGTCTCTCTCTCCTCACTCTAAAGTTTTTTTTGAGACAGGGTTTCTCTGTGTATCCCTGGCAGTCCTGGAACTCACTCTAGACCAGGCTGGCCTTGAACTCAGAAATCCACCTGCCTCTGCCTCCTAAGTGGTAAAATTAAAGGCGTGTGCCACCACTGCCCGGCTCTTGTTTGCATACAAAGCAATAGAATTTAGACTGTTCCAAATTGGGCAGTTGTTTATAATCCTGCTATTATAAGGGCTCTAGTGTTTACATTGTCTCCCTTGCTCATCAAAATGCAAATCACAGTGACCATAGGATATCACTTGATAGTTGCATTTTATTTAGTAGATGCTACTTTTGTCAATTGTAGAATGCTGGAAGGAGTAATTAATTAGTAACTGTCTTTGAAGAATATATAGTTTAGGAGCTGGAGAAATGGCTCAGTGGTTAAGAGCACTTACTGCTGCTACTCCAGTGGACCTCGGTTTGTTTCATAGCACCAACATGGCAGCTCACAAATGTCTAACTCCAGTTCTAGAGGATCTGACATCCTCTTTCAACTACTACATACATGTAAAATACCCACAGGCATGTGTGTGTGTGTGTGTGTGTGTATCTACCTACATATATCTACATATACACACACATAATGTAAATTGTTATCTTAATGTCTTATTTTTGGTTACTTATGTGTAATAATTTAATTTTGTAATATATATTATTTTTTCTCTTTTTATTTTTCTGTAGCAATGACTGTCCTGAAACTGTTGACTAGGCTGGCCTCAAACTCACAGAGGTCCACTTGCCTCTGTCTTCTGAGTATGAGGATTAAAGGCTGCACCACCACTGCCCCTGCTATTTAAAAGGTGGGGGGGTGTTTCAAAACTTTTTTTGTGTGTGAGTGTGTAGCCTTGACTGTCCTGGAACTCATTCTGTAGACCAGGTTAGTCTTGAACTCACAGAGATCTGCCCTCTCTGCCTTGAAATTGTTTGGGATTAAAGTCATACACCACCAGTGCACAACTGTATTATAATATTTTCACACTTCTGTTATACTACAAAATACCTCTGCTTGTAACCTTTTCTGCACTAATCCAAAAAATACTTTCAGAATTCACAAATAGTACTGTATGGTTTTTAAACATTCCTTGGAGGAAGTATGTCACTGGGGGTGGACTTGGAGATTTCAAAAGCCTATGCCAGACTTAGTCTTGTTTTTTCTGCCTGTAGATAAGGATGTAACTTTTAGCTGCATCTCTAGCACTATGCTTGACGTGCCCCCTACCATGATAATGATGGTCTGTGAAACTGTAAGCAAGCATTACTGTGGTTATGGTGCTTCTTTGTGTGTGTGTGTGTGTGTGTGTGTGTGTGTGTGTGTGTAGGGGGGGAGGGGCACTAAGACAGTTGGATGAACATAGTATAGTAACATTGTTATACAGAAATACATGAGACATGGATGTGTTTACCCTGATTTGACTGTGATCGTGTATTAAAATTAATTTTGTGAAGATTTTTTTAAAGTCATTTTATTTACTATTTCTCAGTTTAAATCTATGACGGGTACAGCACCACATGGATGCAGTGTACAATGGCCTTTGCAGGAATGTTGATCTGGAATTTGGTATGAAACATGTCACTGTTTGCATAGGCCTGAGCTATCTTTACCTAGATGCCTCTGGTTTTGTTCAGCTTACCTCCAGGGATCACTGTATTGCTTTTTGCTTTATATACATGAGCACATTTTTTGCCTAGGTAGAATTTAGTTTCATCTTGGGTATAAGTATCTTCAATTTAAAGCCATGTGCTCTCTTTGGTTCCAGAGCCAACAAAAACAGACTTGAACCACAAGCCTCCTAGATATATTTGCTTTTCCTAGCAGCCCTCCACAAGTGCCAAGATTGTGGAGATTGATTTCTTTCAATAAGGTGTATACACTTTTATTTCCATGGATATATGTGCATCTTGGTTTGTTGCCAAGAGATAAAACAAACATTGGATAAAACATTGGATTCCCTAGGACTGGGGTTACAGAGATTTGGGAACTGCTATGCCTATGCTGGGAATTCAACCTAGGTTTTCTGAAAGAGCAGCTCGGAGCTCTTAACCCACTGAGCCAACTCTTCCACCCTTGTTGCACTGGGGTGTGTGTGTGTTTGTGTGTGTGTCTGTGTCTGTGTGTTTGGCTTTGTAGAGACTTGCTCTAAAGTGTAAGGCTGATGGTGAACCTGTAGCAGTACTGTTGCCTCAGCTACAGTTAACAGATGTCACTTGAGCCAGTGTGCCTGGTTCTTTGGGGGGTGGAGGTGGGAAAGGAAAGTTAGGTCTTTTGAGGCAGGGTTCCCAACCCCTTTTATTTTTGGCTTTTTGAGACAGGGTTTCTCTGTGTGTAGCTCTGGCTGCCTTGGAACTCTGTAGACTAGGCTGAACTCAAACTCGAGAGATCTACCTGCCTCTGCCTCCTGGCTGGGATTAAAGCTTTATTTGTTTTAAGTAAGAGTGGATGTGGGTGTGGTATGCATGGGTATATAGTGCCCACAGAGGCCAGAAGAGAGTGGGGTCTCCTGGGGTTGCATTTACAGGCAGTTGTGAACTGCCAGATGTAAGTGCTTGTAACTAAACAATTGAACTGTTCTTAAGGACTGAGTCCTTATTTTTCTCTTTCGTTCATTCGTTCTCTCTCTCTTCTTTTTCTTTCTTTTTTTAGAGAATTATTTATTTTATGTATATGAGTACACTGTAGCTGTCTTCAGACACACCAGAAGAGGGCATCAGATCCTGTTACAGATGGTTGTGAGCTACCATGTATGTGGTTGCTGGGAATTGAACTCAGGACCTCTGGGAAGAGCAGTCAGTGCTTAAACTTTGAGCTATCTCTCCAGCCCCGCCCATATTTTTCTTGTTTTGAGTCAGTCTTGTTATGTAGCCATTCTAGTTTTGAACTCACTCCTTCCTCCATTTGCCTGTACAATTGTACTTTATAACTTAATAAATTATATATCCTTTACCACTCAATTTTTTAAATTGATTTTGTATTTTAAAAAAAGGACTACTAAAGGTGTGCTTTGTTCCTGATGATCAAACTGTCTTAAGATACATAATACTTGATACCAAATTTGTCCTCAGTTTAACTATGGACTCAATTTTTCTTTCTTTTTTTAAAATGACCATTTTCTAACCTTTACTGCAGATAACCTGACAATTCTTTCAGGTATGGATTTTATCATAAGAAAACAGACTTCCCTTTTTTATTGTTCTCTCTCTGTCTCTCTCTCTCTCTGTGTCTCTCTCTGTCTCTCTCTGTCTCTCTCTCTCTCTCTCTCTCTCTCTCTCTCTGTACTTGTTTTTTAGAGGGTGTGTGTGTATGTATGTAACAGCCCTGGATGTCCTGGAATTCTATTTGTAGACCAAGCTGACCTCAAACTTAACAGAGATAGGCCTGCCTCTGCCCCCCAATGATGGGATTAAAGATGTAAAGATATATACCGCTTTGTATTTGGTGACATTGCTCTTTACCTCTTTTTAAGCTTGAGATTTGGTGTAACTCCTTACAGTAAGTATTTTAAATTTCTAGTTTCCAGTGTAGTTGACTTAGAAAGTAAGATTGAGCTGGTGGAAGGGACCCTAGTAACTTGAATGTAAGATGGGGGAACTATCTTAATTTAGGTTTTATTGTTAAGAACACCATGGCAATGGCAACTCTATAAAGGAAGATATTTTATTAGGGATGGCTTATAGTTCAGAGTCCATTATCATCATGGCGGGAAGCACAAAATCATGCAGGCAGACATGGTGCTGAAGAAGGACCTAAATTCTATGTCTTGATCAGTAGGCAGTAGAAGACAGATTCACTTCATCCAATAAGTTGACACCTCTTTTAGTGCCACTTGCTATAAGCCTATAGGGACCATTTTCTTTCAAACCACTGCAGTGTCCAGCATTTTCTTTGGAGCTTAGTTAGTGATACTTTAGACATTGAAATTTATCTCTATTAGCACAGATTCTTCTCATCTAGCTGGCTATGTGCCATACTCATTGTGGAGAACAGAGGTAACCAGAGGGAGTTTCAGATCTTAAAAGATCCTGTGTCGAGGGAGTCAAACTTGATTTGATACAGCCACTATTGTTTGTGAACTTCAGGAATTGGCAGAAAGGAACAGTTCTTGGAAGCTTCTATATTTGTGTTTCTTTATTTCAAAAGTAGTCTTACTGCCAGGCGGTGGTGGCGCATGCCTTTAATCCCAGCACTTGGGAGGCAAAGGCAGGCGGATTTCTGAGTTCGAGGCCAGCCTGGTCTACAGAGTGAGTTCCAGGACAGCCAGGACTACACAGAGAAACCCTGACTCGGGAAAAACAAAAGAAAAGTAGTCTTACTGAAATATGTTAGATTTTCTTATCTAGCTTTGTCATTTACTGAGGATGTTCTACTTTGGCTATAGTTGTTAAAATTCTAATTTGTACTCTTCTAGGTATGTGATCTTATAGCTGCAGTATCAGAGAATAAGATGGTTGCTTCTCCATTTATCTGTTTTTGATATATCTAAAATGCAATCAAGAAAGAAAACAGGCTGTGCATGGTGGTGTCTTTAATTCTAGCAGAAACAGTTGGGTATCTGGTTTACATGGTTGAGTTTCAGGCCATCCAGGAAATATCTCAGAAGAAAGAGGGGAAGAAAATATTTCCAGTTGCATGCTATGTTGAAAATATCATTTTGGTTATACTAAAAATATACATACTACTTGCCTAGTACTTGGGAGGTGGAGACCTAGAGGATCTAGAGTCCAAGGGCAGTCTGGGCTACAAGAGGCCATTTCAAAATGTGGGAAAGTGGGCTATTGTTCATGTAGTCGGTGAAAAACAGTATTACCTTCCTCTGGATACTTATGCATAATTCAAGTTTTTGTCTGCATGTATGTCTTTGTACGTGTGAGTGCCTGGTATTCCACAGGGGCCAGAGAGGCCATTGGATTCCTTGGCACTGGATGGTTGTAAGCTGCCATGTAGGTACTTAAAATTAAACCAGGGTCTTCCACAAGAGCAATAAGTACTCTTAACTGCTGAGCCATCTCTAGCCTCTCAACTATATGTTGAACAGATATTTCCTGAACAAGTCCCATCACTTTCAGTGTGCAAAAAGCTAGAAGTCAGATTCCTTCCTAGTTTTTACTGGACAAAGAGAAATACTATATAACCACAGAGAAATTTGAACTATACTTAGTTATAAAAGCAACTTGAGATTTTTCATAGTATTTGACAACAAATAAATGGAGAGTCAGGAGTTAGCTAGCAAGCAGTTATGTGAGACCTAAAGGTACATGGAGGAAGTAGAAAAGGAGAGAGGGAATGGCAAGACCATTCCTGGCAGCGTTCCCCGAGATCCACATTGGTTACAATGTAAAGCCAGGGATTTAAAAGAACTGTTCATGATGCCACATACCTAAAATCTCAACACATTAGATAACCTGAAGCAGGAGGGTCACAAATTGGATGTCATCCTTGATACCTAGAAAAAAATTCAGCCAGGCAGTGGTGGCACACATCTTAATCCCAGCACTTAGGAGGCAGAGGCAGGTGGATTTCTAAATTCCAGGACAGCCAGGGCTACACAGAGAAACTCTGTCTCAGAAAAAAAAGAAAAAAACAAAAGAAAAAGAAAGAAAAAATTCAGTATGCCTTAGACTACTGCTGCTCAACTTTAAAAAGAAAATCCTATTATTTGTAATAATATATTTGTTTTTAAATATTCTGGAAAGACCTCATATACTATGGAAAACTTATTGTCTAGGTGCAGGTAGACCATAATATGAACTCACTTTTATGTGGAACCTAAAAATCAAACTCATTTAAGTAGAATAGAATGATAATTTCACAGGGCTTGGGGGTAGAAAGGAGTTGGTTAAAGTTGTTTGATGTCTTATAAAAGTTATTTTTAGTTTATGTGTGTGGGTGTATGTTTGTGTACCTTGTATGTGCAAGCATCCATGGAGGCCAGAAAAGAGTGTTGAATCTTTAGGAGCTAGAGTTACAAATGGATATAAGCCACTGTGTAGGTGCTGGGAATCCAAACCCAAGTCCTGGAAAAGCAGCTAGTGCTCTTAACCCGAGCAATCTGTCTAACCCCTGGCCAAAGTTTGTGTTAGATTGGAGGACTAAATATAAAACAATCTGTTGAGACAGCTTGGTGGGTAAAAGGTGATTGCCAGCGTGGAAGGAGGAGAGATCGGATTCCATAGAGCTCTCCACCTGTGTGTTGTTGCAGGTGCACCATCCAGCCCACCTCATACTCAATAATAATTCACAGTAATAATAAATACAATTTTAAAAAAACCGCTATTTTACAGCATGTTAACTATAATTGGTAATGTAGTCTCATATTTTGTGGTATTGGAGAAATAAGTATGTAATATATAACTAAAAATTTTTAGAATAGATTTTAAGTGTTTGTGTTACAGAATAGTAAATGTTACATGATAAATATATTAATTAGCCTATGAGCCATTTCACAATCTATATGTATTTAAGGCCATCGTGCTGTGCTCTATATACATTTATACATAACTTACATACAACACATGTGCTTGTGTAAACTTTGCTCTATCTCCAAGGTAGACTTTCAGTGCTTTACTTTCTCCCTCCTCCCTTCTTTCCCCTCCCCTTTACTTTCTCCCTCCCTCCTTCCCTCTCTTGCTCACTTGCATGGAGCTTCCTATTCCCTGTAGTAGATGATCTTGTACTTTTGATCCTCTTGATTGCTAGGTTTGATCACAGTCTTTTGCTACTATATATGGCTTGTAAAATGCTAGGGATAGTACATGCTAGATTAGCACCTTACCAACCGACACATATCCCAGCTCTGTTATGTTTCTTTGAGACAAAGTGTTTTGGTTTTTGTGGGTTTTGGGGTTTTTTGTTTTGTTTTGGGTTTTGTTTTTTTTTTTTTTGGTTTTTCAAGACAAGGTTTCTCTGTGTAGCCCTGGCTGTCCTGGAACTCACTTTGTAGACCAGGCCTGCCTCGAACTCAGAAATCTGCCTGCCTCTGCCTCCCAAGTGCTAGGATTAAAGGTATGCACCACCACGCCCCAGCGGGTTTTGGTTTGTTGTTTGGTTGGTTTTGAGACAGTATTTCTATGTAGTTCAGGGTATTCTGGAACTTGTTATGAACTCGCAGAGATAACCCTGTCTCAGCTTCCTGGGTGTTAATTTTACAGTTGTGAGCTACTGCACTCATATATGAAGGATTTTTGATCCTAAATAACAAAGGAAAGCCAGATAAGGATGCCTAGATTCATACTCCTAGATATTTAGGAGGCTGATGTTAAAAAAGTATCAGTTGAAAACAGCTGTGGATGAGTCTAGTTGAGTGCATAGTGGAATCTCAAAATAATAGACACAAAGTCATGACTATTTTCTTTACTTATGTCAGGACACTCATGAATGTTTCCTGCTGAAGTGCTTCAACAAATTCCTTGTCCTTAGTCAAGCATGGTGCCTGGGCTGCAGTATGAGATCCTATCTAAAAAGCAAGCAAGAAATTCCTTATTCTCTAGTATTATATTGGCTTGGCCCAAAATACATTAACTTTCAGATATAGTAATTAAATCCTTTTTTATGTATTTTAGACAGAATCTTTACCCAGTAGGGTTCAAACTACGTGTATAGCTCAGGCTGGCCTTAAATTGGAGATCATCTGTCTTAGCCACCTGAGTGCGGGGATTTCAAGTATGTACCAGGACTACTCTGGACTGTGTGTATATTTTGCTTACCATTGAAAATTGTTAACAGTGTTACATTTTTAAGGATTTCTGAGATCTAAGTAAGTACTTGGTGGAAAAAAAGAAGGCTTTGCCTTTGAAAGATAATTTATTAAAACAGAAGCTTTCTCTTTCTGTATAGTAGACATTCAGAGCTGGGCATGGTGTTACATGGTTGTAATCCCTGCACTAGGGATGCTAAAACAGAATTGCCTCTATCTCAAGTGCAGCCTATAGAGAGATTCTGTCTAGAAAGGAAAAAGGGGGGAGAACAAAGGTAAGTAAATGAATCTAAAATAATTCCAAGTAGTTTATAATGTAGAACTGATAGTTGAGAAATGATTGCAGGCTGGGTGGTGGTAGTGCACACCTTTAATCCCAGCACTCAGGAGGCAGAGGCAGGCAGATCTCTGCCAGGGCTACACAAAGGAAACACTATCTCAAAAAAAGGGGAATAAAAAAAAGAAATAACTACAGAAAAGTTTTATCCATGCAGTGTATATGCATTTCTCTGTCATGCTTAACATTTTTATCTATCTTTCTTTGTTTCTTTCTGTTGTTTTGTTTGCTACAGGATTTCTGTTTCTGTGTGCCTTGAAATACAGTATTTTCTAAACTTACTAGATTCTTTTTTCTTTGTTTCTTTCTGTTGTGTTGTTTTGTTTGCTACAGGATTTTTCTGTAAACTCCTGGCTGTCCTGGAACTTGCCCTGTAGACCAGGCAGGCCTCAACTCACAGATCTGTCTGCCTCTGCCTCCAAAGTGCTGGGCCTAAGGGTGTGTGCCACCACTGCCCAGCTAATTTATTTTGAGTCTTAACCAATGACCATATCATACTATGTAAATATCTATCTCAGTCTAACTTCTTTAATGTAGGTATGAAACTGATCTCAAGAGACCAAGTAACTGATTTGTTTAAAGTTTCTTAAGCGCATGATGGTGAGAACATCAATGAGTGTATGTTTAGAAAGCCTTAATTTTGCCTGTTGCCTTTATTTAGTAGATTTTAAAAGTTACGCATTAAAGGCAAAGCATTTCTAATTAATTTTAAGCATTACCTTGGGGGATACTGGGAAATGTTTATTATACTCTTGGGACTTCATTGGCACAGGTCATTGGAGCACTTAGAGGGAGAGCCTACCTAAGCCTGTGGCCTTTTGGAGACTTTGCCCTAAATTTAAGTCTTTTGTAAAACTGTAAAAATTTTATTTGGGGCTGGAGAGATGGCTCTGCAGATTCGAGCTTGAACTATTCTTCTAATGTAAGCTTCTATTTCTAACATCTATGTGGTGGCTTGTAATTGTCTATAATGTCAGTTCCAGGGGCTCCCAACACTCTAGTCTAGTCTCTACAGGCACTTATACATACATGGCACACATACATGCATGCAGACAACACTCACATAAAATAAAAACCATTTTTTACTGTTAGAATTTATTATTTCTACTGTTGTACTTTTGAAGTATGTCCTAAAATTAACCCTTCCGAACAGTCTTCTGATCTCTAAAACCAGGCCAAAGGCTGTAGTTACAGTTGTACCACAGTTGCCTATCATGAGCCAGGGGGGAGTATTCTGCATCACTGTAAAACAAAACAGGAAAATCAAGCTGAGGAGAAAGAAAATAGAGTGATTTCATTTGTCCAGTTTTTCAAGTATCATTGTTCATTACCAGGCTCCAGGGTTGTGTTAAAATAACTGAGGAGCTGACATTTGGTTGTGGAGCAGTACTGAAGGTAAATCAGTCTCTTGAGTGCTCCAGTCAGCCTCTATAGTATATTCTCATTTTGGAAATTCTGGGGTCTGAACCTGGACTAACATGATATTCAGTTACTCTATGACTGAGCTGTATTCCTAGCTCTTTAGTTAGTTCCCTTAACTTTGACTAAATTACTCAGTCCAGCCTTGAACTTTGTGGTAGTTCAGTCAGCCTGGATATTGTCCTTCTGTTCTGACTTCCAGTAGCTGAGATTATATATTTGTACCATCTGACTAGAGTGTGCTATATTCATTTAAAGGTTTTTCTATTTAGTACATTGGCGGTAAGACACCGCTAACAACATATCAGCACTTTATCAGATGGTCTAGTGTAGAACCATTTTTAAGATTTTAAGAGCTTGTTCTAACTACTAAGTTTTATGATATAAAATTGAATTGGGATGGGTATGGTGACACATAACTTTAATCTCAGCAGAGAGACGAGGCAGAGTTAAGTGCCTCTCTGTGATTTCAAGACCAGCCTTGTCTATAGATTAAATTCTAGGTCAGACAAGACTACACAGAATGAAACAATTTGCATTGAGTCCTCCCCTGCAATCCTCTCAAATAATTGAGAGCCAGGCATGGTGGTGTGGACCAACCTGAGCTATTTCAATGGAAGTGGGGAGCTGGGCATAGTGGTGCACACATGTAATTCCAGCACTGTTTATTCTGAGTCAGGTAGATCACAAATTTGAAGCTAGGCCTGAGCTACAAAGTGAGACTTTATTTCAAAAAGGGAAAGGGAGGGAGAGAGAAAGGATAAAAGAAAAATAATGCCCCTCCCCCCAAATAGGTTAAGGAGTAGCATTCAGAGTCTGAAGCAGGAGGTTTGCCATAAAGTTGGTGGTGAAATCTGAAAAATAAAGAAAAGCTTGCAGACATTTGTGTAAGAGAAGTATATAAGACTTAAGACCAGGAGTCAAACTGAACAAGAGTCTACTAGTCTAGAGGAGGATCAAACAGCACCATTAGCTTGTATTTACGATTAGCTTTGTGGCTCAGCCACTAAGAGCACTTGTCCAGAGAACTAGCCACATGGTGACTCATAGCCATCCAAACCATCCAATCTAGGGGAATCTAACATCTGATATCTTCTGATATACATATATACATACATGTAATCAAAAACACTTGTAAGATACAGTAAATACCTTTTAAAAAAAGAAAGGATGAAAGAAATACATAAAACTAGCTTTGCAAGGTGTGGTGATACATACCTTTCTTTAACCCCAGCACTGATGAGGCAGAGGCGGGTGTGTCTCTCAAGGCCAGCCAGGTCTATATAGTGAGACCTTATCATTTCTCAACTCCCCCTGTCTCACCCCCAAAATACCTCTAAGATTTACTCTGTGCTTCTCTGACTGGAGAATAATCCTAAAAGCTTCCCTAGTAAGGCAGAGACCACTGTTAACAAGATAAGTTTAGTAACTCTATAAAGTTACATTTCTTTTTGTTTTTTTTTCTTAAGGAATTGAATGACCTGGCTCGAGATCCCCCAGCACAGTGTTCAGCAGGTCCTGTTGGAGATGATAGTAAGTATCTAAGTGGTGTGAAGAGTGAAGTAGCATGGCAGTACTTTCTCTGGAGAATTTGTATTTCTTGAGATTATTTATTTGTGCTATTTATTTTTTTTCAAGTGTGTATACACTCCAGGTGGTCATGTTTAGCAAAGTTATGATCTGTTAAGAGGTATTTGCTATAGGGAAAGGGGAGACTTAATGACTAGTTTCCTGTGACAGAACCTGTTTTAAGTTCACCCAATCATACTAGACTTTGACCTGCTTCTGCCAGCATTATTTTTGTGGTTGTTCTGGTCTCTTTCTACCTATCCTTTTGGACGTTTTCCTGAAATAAAAGAACTGTTATATGTCTTTAATCCCGGCACTTGAGAGGCAGAGGCAGGTGGATTTCTGAGTTCCAAGACAGCCTGGGCTACACAGAGAAACCCTGTCTCAAAACAAACAAACAAACAAACAAAAAAACTGTTACTATGCATGGCTATTTTGCTCTTAAAGGATGACATGGTATATGTGTACTTGTATTTGACTATATTCTGTTGGCTCATATGTATGAAAGCAGGCATAATACTTTTATTACATTATTCACAGTCCTGAGGGGTTGAACCCAGGGCCTTGTGTATGCTAGGCACTCACTCTTATTACTGAGAAGTGTCCTCGCTAGACCAACTTAACAGTTATATTTGTTTGTATGTTTATTGTGTCTTAGGGGTTTCTCCTTTTAACATTTGAGTCCCAGGGATTTAACTTAGGTTGTTAGGCTTCAGCAGATGTCTTTACCTACTCACTGGCCCTGCCAACATTTTAATTCTAGTTTAATACTGTAGTACTAAATTTTAGTATTAAAAACAAAAAAGTCTCATGTAGTTCATGTAGTCCTTCTGTCCCAACTTCCCCAATGCTAGGATTGAAGTGGGAGCCATTCAGCCCAGGTGATTTGAGATTTTTTTGGTTTTTTTATTTTCTTAAAATTTTGGGACACACCCTCATCTCTGTCCTCATCCTGTCACTTTCTTTTCTCATTGTGTCTTTCTTGGCTACTCTGGAACTCTGTGTGTAGACCAGCCTGCCTTGAGTTAACAGAGATCTGTTTGTTTTAGCCTCTGAGTGCTGAGATTAAAGGTGTGTACAGCCAGACCTGGTGAGAGGTTCTGGTTTTTGTGTATGCTTTGTTCCTTTTTTTTTTTTTTTTTTTAAAACAAAAAACAAAAAAACAGAGCCTTGGCTCTTCTGGACTTCATTTGTGGACCAGCCTGGCTTCAAATTCACAGAGACCCCCCTGCCTCTACCTCCTGAGTGCTGGGATTTATGTCATATGCCACCATGCCTAGCCTTGGTGGGAAGTTTTAAATATGCCATTAACAATTGATTTTTGATTTACTGCTATATTGCAGCTTGCATTATTGCATTTTTTCTTAGAGCAGAAATTGCTGTCCTGCAAAGTTAAGGGCAAACTAATCTATCTGTTTTGGTTTTTCAAGGCAGGGTTTCTCTTTGTAGCCCTGGCTGTCCTGAAAACTCATTCTGTAGACCAGGCTAGCCGAGAACTGAGAGATTCAACGTGTCTCTGCCTCCGTAGCGCTGGGATTGAAGTTGTGCAAGACCACTGCCAAATATTTTTTAAATGTAGGTTACTTGGACTTCATTTAAAAACAAAAAACAAAAAACCCCAAGAACCTTAATTTGCTACAAATGATAACATTGAGAAAAAAAAAATACACCCTGAAAATAGTAGCATATGTCTGTAATCCCAGAATCTTAATGGGTTTAAACAGGAGTTTTGAGTCCAAGATCAGTCTGTGCAATATAGTGAAAGGGACTCTAAAGAAACAAAACTATGGAGGATGGAGAGATGGCTCAGCAGTTAACTGCACTGACTGCTCTTCCAGAGGTCCTGAGTTCAAATCTCAGCAACCAGATGGTGGCTCACAGCCATCTGCAATGAGATCTGGTGTGACTGGAGACAGCTATAGTGTACTTTTTTTTTTTTTTTTTTTTTTTTTGGATTTCTGTCTGTTTGGCAAAACTCAGGAGCCATTGGGTGGTGGTAGAAAAAGAAAATCAACCCTGACATGAACTTCACAGTTTGTTTTTCTCATGTCTTTTTAGTTATTTATTTTTTATTAGATATTTTCTTTATATACATTTCAAATGCTATCCCGAAAGTTCCCTATACCCTCCCCCCACCTGCTCCCCTACCCATCCTATAGTGTACTTTCATTAACAATAAATAAATCTTTAAAAAAAAGAGAGAGAAAGAAACAAAAAGAAACAAAACTATCATGAGATGCCACTAGAGTTTTTTGTTTGTTTGTTTTTTAATGTCAAGAAAGTCTGGAGAGTGGCTCTGCAGTTAAGTATGCTTGCTTCTTTTCTAGAAGATAGGAGTTTAGATTTCAAGCACAAAACAACCTGTTAACTCCAGTTCCAGAGGTCCCAGCGCCCTCCCCTGGCCTCCTTAAGCATCTGCACATACACATAAGCTAAAAAAAATGTTTTTTTAAAAGATTTATTTATTATTATATGTAAGTATACTGTAGCTGTCTTCAGACACACCTGAAGAAGGCGTCAGATCTCATTACGGATGGTTGTGAGCCACCATGTGGTTGCTGGGATTTGAACTCAGGACCTTCAGAAGAGCAAGCAGTCAGTGCTCTTAACCGCTGAGCCATCTCTCCAGTCCCTCCCCTTTTTTTTTTTTTTAAATAAGTTAAAATCAAAAGTAAACAGCCATGGTAGTGCCTTCCTGTAATCCCAGTAATTGAGAGGCAGAGGCTACACACAGAGAGTGAATTGGTTTGGTTTGGTTTTTGGCTTTTTGAGACAGGGTTTCTCTGTGTAACAGCCCTGCTTGTCTCCTGTAGAACAGACTGGCCTTGAACTCAGAGGTCTGCCTATCTTTTTTCATCAAGTGTTAAGATTAAAGTCATGATTTGAGAGAGAAGACACTGATAGAAGCTGGGTGTGCCAGTACAAAAACAATAAGACAAGAAGTAATAAAATGAGAATTGTCTGATACTGTCTTCTGGCCTGTGCAATGGAACATCATACACAGAGAGGGAGCCAGGAAGAAGAGAGAGTTGTAATTGGGAGGAGGGAGGTGGTCTCTACTACATAGCACTGGATGGTCACGTCGTTCACTGTATAGCTCTTTATACAGAGTCCTTGAATTTGCAGAGATCCACTTGTCTTCCCAGTATTACCAAAGATGTGTGTCACTCACTATATCCAGTGTTTTTATTTTATTTATTTATTTATTTATTTATTTATTTTTGGTTTTTTGAGACAGGGTTTCTCAGTATAGCCCTGGCTGTCCTGGAATTCACTCTGTAGACCAGGCTGGCCTGGAACTCAGAAATTCGCCTGCCTCTGCCTCCCAAGTGCTGGGATTAAAGGCTCAGTACTTTTAGTTTTAATGTTCTCCCCGTCCCCCGTCCCCCGTCCCCTTTTCGGTAATGAGCTGATTAGGAGGAAAGAGTACTTCCCCTTGAAGTAAGCTGAAGATACTTAATGGACTTGATTTTGGTTTGAACTTGGTGAAGTGATCCTTTTGGGATCTGTATGTTCAGCTGGAGATTTAATTTCAAACTAACAAATATTCTTACTATCTATCCCTTTTAACTTTAAGACATCATCTGTAATTTGATTTGACAGCATCAAACCAAAGTTCTAATAGTAGTTATTTTTATTGTCCCAAGTTGTTTCTGGAGCTGAGTATGGAGCTCAGTGGTAGAGTGCTTTTCTAACATGCCTGAAGCCGTGGTTCAGTACTCAGCCCAGAACCACGCAGTTGGGTGAAACTCATGTTTTATTTTGATATTATAAACTCCATTTCAAACAACTCAAGAGGTCCTTAACTATTTTTTGTAAAATATAGTGATATTTTGTGTTGGATAGGTTCATATTTTGCCAGTAACTATTTCTAGAGTTCTTTCTACTTGAAACCTCTAGGAATTTCTTAGACTTCGTCTTTTGAATCAGGATTAGATATTATATCACTGTTTACCTCGCTCATATTTCCACCTAAAGAGAACAAGAAGTATAATAAGACTCCAGAGGAAAACCTGTTAGTGATTCTAGTGAGTATTCTTACTGCTGTTGGTAGTAAAGATTCTCAGAAGTAGGACCAGTAAGATGCTCAGTGGGTTAAAAGAAAGCACTTACTGAGTTTGATCTCTAAACCTGTGGTTGTAGGTGTGAACTGACTCTGAAAGTTGTACTCTGACCACCATTCTTCCATACACTGTGGAACGTGTATGCAATACCCACATTTCAAAAAAATGTTTTTAATTTATTTTATTTATATGAGTCCACTGTAGCTGTCTTCATGCATACCAGAAGAGGGCATTAGATCCCATTACAGATGGTTGTGAGCCACCATGTGGTTGCTGGGAATTGAACTCAAGACTTCTGGAAGAGCAGTCAGTGCTCTTAACCACTGAGCCATCTCTCCAGCCTCCTTTTCTCCCTTCTTTCTGTGTGTGCAATAGTAGAGGTTGAATCTATAGCCTCACACCTGCCAAACCTTCTACCATTTAGCCACAACATCGGCTTAAGTTCTTCTTAAGTTTAGTAAGTTTTTTTTTAGCAAGAATAAATGATTGCTGTCAGAAGACTAGAAACAAAGAATTAGTACTTAGCTACTAGAAAATTTTATACTTGAAACCTCAATATTTTGAAATTATTATTTAATTATTATTATTTTAATCTGATTTTTAGAAACTGACAGTACAATAGATTTAAATTGAATATGAAAGGATTAGGTTGAAGGACAAGACTTAAAAGAGATCTAGTTGCCCATTTGATCATTACTACCTAGTAGAGGCTCTAGAGTTAATTGGTTTTGGAGTTTTGTTTGTTCAAATGTATGTATGTATGTATGTATGTATGTATGTATGTATGTATGTATGTATGTTTTAGGTGTTTGGTTTGAGGCAGGGTCTCAACTGTGTGTGCAGATGAGGTTGGACCTCTGTATCTCTTCCTCTTTAGTGCTGAGAACAATGCCCATCTGACTCTCCTGGGTTTGTTTGTTTGTTTGTTTGTTTGTTTTGTTTTGTTTTTCGAGACAGGGTTTCTTTGTATAGCCCTGGCTGACCTGGAACTCACTCTGTAGACCAGACTGGCCTTGAACTCAGAAATCTGCCTGCATAGAGGCATTTCTACTTACTTACTTTATGGCATCTAACCACTGTTTTCGTTTGATGCCTTCTAAAATGTGTATGGTGACTCTAGATATGTTTTTCTGATAAATGAGCTGCTAATGGTGAGTTTGGGGCCTAGTAAAAGAAACCATAAACAATTACGTATTGAAGAAGTTTGAAGGACCTTTAGTTTTTATACATCCCAATAAATTTTTGTGTAGCTGTACTCTTAACAGTTTAATCCCGTGTGACAAGAGTTAGCTTGGTTGGGTGATGTAGATAAACTCATACTGGCAGTGTCTCTCTCTGGTGTAGATATTGACTGGATTTTCCTTACAAACTCTTTTGTTCTCTGTCTCTGTATTGAGTAAGCCCACTTTAGAAATGAGACAAATATTTACTGCTTTTATAGGTAGTTACTTTATTGAGTACTTTGAAATTATCGCTATAGCTTATGAACAAATTTGTGTTTTGTGTGTTTGTATTTTAAAGTAAGGTTGAGGATCCAGCCCAGAGTAACATATGCCAGGCAAATGCTTCATGTCCCCCCAGCTCTGTATTGAAGGATATACTGGAAACTCTAAAAACCCACAAGAGATCATAATTTATTTTCATTACTTATTTGGAGGCAGCTTGGACTGGTCTGGCATTCACTCACTCTGTAGTCAAAGAGATCCTTCTACCTCTGCCTCCCAAGTACTAAGATTAAATGTAAATGTCACGGTGTCTTGCTTACATTTTGTTGTTGGTTTTTTGGTTTTGTTTTGTTGTTGTTGTTGTTGTTTGTTTGTTTTGTTTTTTGTTTTTTTGAGACAGGGTTTCTCTGTGTAGCCCTGGCTGTCCTGGAACTCATTCTGTAGACCAGGCTGGCCTCAGAAATCTACCTACCTCTGCCTCCCAAGTGCTGGGATTAAAGGCAGTCACTGCCACACCCTGCTCACTTGTCTGTCTGTCTGTCTCACTCTGTCTCTGTCTATCTGGTTTTTTTCCTTCCTTCCTTCCTTTTTCTTTTAATGGTTTGGACTCAATTGGTTTAGTCTTCATCCTGCCCATTGAAACTAGTCGTTATCATGCTATTTATAAATAAACTTTGATTAGATATAGGAAATGATAGGTTTCTCTATCGTAGGTGTAATGTGAATATTGTTAATTAACATGGTGACCCTTTTTTCTTCTTTTTCAGTGTTTCATTGGCAGGCTACAATAATGGGGCCAGTAAGTATTCACTTTAATTCCTTAATAATTGTTTCAAGTAATTTATCCATTTTTAATATCACTTTTTTATCATCAACAGAATGACAGCCCCTATCAGGGTGGAGTATTTTTCTTGACAATTCATTTCCCAACAGATTACCCCTTCAAACCGCCTAAGGTAAATGGTATATGATCATTGCTCTTAAGATGCTCTGTATGGTACTGGTAAACAAATCACAAAGATTTCTTTTTCTTCAGGTTGCATTTACAACAAGAATTTATCACCCAAATATTAACAGTAATGGCAGCATTTGTCTTGATATTCTACGGTCACAGTGGTCTCCAGCACTAACTATTTCAAAAGGTAATGGAATGGTTGTTTGATAACAAGGTGAAATAACTGATTTTGTGCAGGGTATGGAGGAGCACACCTTTAATACCAGCACTGTGGAGGCAAAGGCAAGCAGATCTCTGAGTGCCAGCACTGTATAGTGAGACCCTGTCTCAAAGGGGAAAGTAACTGCTCTTTGTTACTGTTCTCTGTTGGCTTAACTTTTTAAGATTATCTGGGGCTTTTTTGTTTTTGCTTTTGTTTTGTTTTGTTTAAAAGAAAATGAATGATGTGATTGTTTGATTTTTATCTGTTTGTTTTAAGACAGGGTCTTACTCTGTAGTTCAGGATGGCCTTAGCATCTACAGTGCTGGGATTACAAGTGTGAGCTACTGTACCTGGTTAAAACTTATTTTATTTTTGAGACAATCTCCTATATCCCAGACTATCTTCTTTTTTTCTTTTTTTTTTTAAGACAGGGTTTTTCTGTGTAGCCCTGGCTGTCCTGGAACTCACTTTGTAGACCAGGCTGGCCTCGAACTCAGAAATCCGCCTGCCTCTGCCTCCCGAGTGCTGGGACTAAAGGTGTGCGCCACCACGCCTGGCCCCAGATTATCCTTGAAGTTTCTGTATGACTGATTGTGTCAGACAACTACTCTTGTCTGTTGGAAATTTGACAGCTGATTTTCTCTGAATATGAGCCTCTAAAAATTGAGGTTCGCTAGTGCTGATGTGTATTCTCAATCTAGGATTTAGAAGAGCTGTTTTGTTCTTCAGAGCAGAACCTCATGCACATTATGCAAGCTTTCCACCACTAAGCTACCTGCATTCATAATTCTATATTCTTATCTCAGGTTGGCATATCAGGTTGGGTTTTTGGTGGTGATTTGTTTGTTTTCCTCTTGGAAACAGGGTCTTACTGTACCACTGTGGCTGGCCTTGAATTCGCAGATATCCACCTTTTCCCCTGCCTCTGCCTCCTGAGTGCTTCCATTAAAGACCATGCCCAGCTTCTGATGTTTAAGCCTTTTGCTGTGGTCTTCTACTAACCTATACTTTTTTCTTTTTCTTTTTTTTTTTTACTATCCCAGTACTTTTGTCCATCTGTTCTCTGTTGTGTGATCCCAATCCAGATGATCCTTTAGTGCCTGAGATTGCTCGGATCTACAAAACAGATAGAGAAAAGTAAGTATCACCTCCAGATAAAAAAACATTCAGGCATGGGATAGAGCTGCCTTACAACTTGTTACTTATAGAGTTAAATATAGACTAAAAGTTTAAGATAAACTCTCTGAGGGGTACATGAAACAGGTTTCTATATCATATATTATAAACAGATGATACTAATCTCATATATATAGTTGTCTAATGTAACTTCTACTAAAAACCTTTCTTGCAGTACTTTTCGAGACAGGGTTTCTCTGTGTAGCCCTGGCTGTCCTGGAACTCACTTTGTAGACCAGGCTGGCCTCGAACTCAGAAATCCACCTGCCTCTGCCTCCCGAGTGCTGGAATCAAAGGCATGTGCCACCACGCCCAGCTTCTCCTTACAGTACTTATTAATACCTTTGTGTCTTGTTTGGTTTTAGACTTGTGAATTATTGTACATCAGGTTCTCATTTATTTATCTTACATATAGTTTGGTAAATTAATGAGAAAGATAATTGACCTTACTACCATTTGGCATAAAGGTGCCAAATCTTTTAAAAACAAGTTTTGATGTAGAATTAGGCATTTAGAACTGTATACTGTATGACTTACTCAAGAATGATCATGATATCAAGTGACTTCGAGGTCTAGTCATTTTTGCTTTTGTGTCTTACTTGATGAGATTAAGACGGGACTATATAGAATATGGGGGGCTGCCCCCCTTAAAGATTTATTTATTTATTTATGAGTACGCTGTAGCTGTTTCACATCAGAAGAGGCCATTGGATCCTATTATAAATGGTTGTGAGCCACCATGTGGTTGCTGGGATTTGAACTTAGGACCTCTGGAAGAACAGTCACAGCTCTTAACCATTTAGCCATCTCTCTAACCCTGCTGTTTTGAGACAGCATTTCTTGTGTAGCTCAGGCTGGCCTGGAACTGAAAGATCCTTCTGCCTCTGCCTCTCAATGCTGGGATTAAAGGCACATGCTGGTGATGGCACAGGACTTTAATCCCAGCACTTAGGAGGGAGGAGAAGGCAGACTTTTGAGTTCAAAGACAGCTGAGGCTATGTGGAGAAACCCTGTCTTGAACACCTCTTACCCCAGGAAAAGGGCACATGCCACTATACCTTTCCCACCATACATAACTAGATTTTGAGTTAAAAACATAAAAGACTAGCTGAATGTGGTAGCCAGCACCTTTGATTCCAGCTCTTGTGAAGTGGAGACAGATTAAGATCCTGTCTCTCATTAGCTAATTAATTAATTAGTTAATTAATTAAAAGTTACACACGATTAGAATCTGTTGTATTAAAAAGTCATAGATACAAGCTGGGCTGTTGTGGTGCACGTCTTTATTTTTAATTCCAGTATTTGGAAGGCAGACAGATGACTATGAGGTCAAGGCTAGCATGGTCTACATAGTGAGTTTCAGGACAGCCAGGGCTACATAGAGAGACCCTGTCTCCATGGAAAAGAAAAAAAGAAAGAAAAGAAAGTCACATATATATATGCAGAGTATTGAGGCAGGAGGACTATGAATTTGAGGCCACCTTAAACAACAGGATGATAGCTATCTTAAAAGGCCCAAAGTCAAAAACAACAGAGAAATCATAGATGTTTTTGGTTTTGTTGTTAATGTTAGTGTTTAATGAAGCTACACCAGCAGTAGGGAATACTGGACACTAATTCTTAGTTTTGTTTTGTTTATGTCTGAGTACCATTAATAATCACGTGTTTCTGGCTGAATTTAAAATTTCTTAACCTGGCAGTGGTGGCGCACACCTTTAGTCCCAGCACTTGGGAGGCAGAAGCAAGTGAATTTCTGAGTTTGAGGCCAGCCTGGTCTACAGAGTTCCAGGACAGCCAGAGCTACACAGTGAAACCCTGTCTTGAAAAAAAATTTTTAAAAATTAAAAAGTAAAATTTATGGGCTGGAGAGATGGCTCAGCAGTTACGATCACTGAGTGTTCTTCTGGGTCCTGAGTTCAATTCCCAGCAACCGGATGGTGGGTGGCTCACAACCATCTGTAATGGGACCTGATGCCCTCTTCTGGTGTGTCTGAAGGCAGCAACAATGTACTCACATACATGAAATAAATAAACCTTTTTTAAAAATTAAAATAAAATTTATTGCCTGGAAGCAGAGACAGGCGATCTCTGAGTTATTTTATGTACATTAATCTTTTACCTGCATGTATGTCTGTATGAGGGTGTCAGATCCCCTGGAATAGGAGTTATGGACAGTTGTGAGCTGCTATGTGGGTGCTAGGAATTAAACTGCTCTGAAAGAGCAGCCAGTGCTCATAACTGTGAGTCATCTCTCCAGCCCACATTTCTATTCTTTGTGTTCTCTCTCTCTCTCTCTCTCTCTCTCTCTCTCTCTCTCTCTCTCTTTCTCTCTCTCTGTTTGTTTGAGATGGTCTCATGTAGCTAAGGCTGGCCTCCTTAATTCACTGTGTAACTTTTTTTGATCCTCCTGTCTCTACCCCTTGAATGATGTATTAACAGGTATATTTGTCTAGACTTACATAGGTTTTCTTTATTTTCTTACTGGAATGTTTTACAAATTATTGAAGTAACCCTATCAGAATGAGTTATTTTATTAATATAAAGGAAGGTATTATGCCATTTTATTTCTTTGTAGGGTTTTGTTTTGTTTGGAGACAGTATCTTACCATGTAGGCTTGCTACAGCTTGGTATGGATAACCATGCTCACCTTCAGTTCACACATACCTATTTATTTTCCTATGCCTTCTAAGTGCTAGGACTAAAGAAGTGCACCACCATATTCAACTCCTTGTAGGGTTTGTTTGTTTTGGTTTTTTTGAGACAGGGTTTCTCTGCATAGCTCTGGCTATCCTGGACTCACTTTGTAGACCAGGCTGGCCTCGAACTCAGAAATCTGCCTGCCTCTGCCTCCCAAGTGCTGGGATTAAAGGCGTGCGCCACCACCGCCCGGCTGTTTGTTTTTAAAAGTATAGAATAGAGTTTATTCAGGGCGTAGGGAGGGGAGTTAAGAGAGTAGTAGAGGCAGAGAGGGGGGGACAGTAGAGACCGGCCATGACCATGGAGGGGAGGGGCAGGGGGGAGCAAGAGACAAGGAGAGAGAGGCAAGAGAGCGCCTTGTAATTTTTTTATATTTACTTTATGTATAAGAATAGGTGAGAATTCTGTTTATGTATATGTACCACATCAGTGCCTGGTACCCACAGAGTCCGTGAGAGGGAGTTGGATCTCCAGAACTGGAGTTAGAGGTGTTTGTGACCCGCCTGCCATGTAGGTGCTAGGAACTGAATGAGCCCCTACTTACCAGCAGCAAGTCTCTTAACTGCTGAGCTGCCTCTAGCTCCCCTGTTATATTTTTGTGAGACAAGAGTCTCTGTGTAATACAGGCTGGTCTCATTCTTTTTGTGTGTTTTGAGACAATTTTTGAAATTTAATGCTTCAGTCTTCTCTCTTAGCTCATTATGCTGATTTTAAGAACCATATAATATTAAATTACATAGTCACAAAATTCTTACATAATAAGATGTCTTGGCACATGCCTATAACCCTCCAAAGCTAGAAAGACTGTGGGTTTAAGGTTAGCTTTGGCTACATATTAATCCCAGAATACAGGAGACAGAGATAGTTAGATCTCTGTGAGTTCAAGACTAGCCTAGTCTACAAATTGAGTTCTAGGACAGCCAGGGTTGTTATGCAGGGAAACCCTGTCTCAAAACAAAAAAAAAAAAACTTAAGATGATACACATACCAGCAAATACTAAATTTGAATCTTGAGTCCTTTAGATACTACATTTATAGGAAATTGTTTTGAATTTTAGAACAGTGTCTCACTGTATCCTGAGTATAGGCTTATTTATAATTGGAGGTAAAGCTAGGTGGTGCTATGTCCCTGTAATAGCAACAACCCAGGAGGGTTGCCACAAGTTTTGAGGCCATCCTAGTTTTAGGTAGTTCATGGTTAGCTATAGCTTTGAAGTGAGACCCTAACCCAAAGGGAGGGGCAGGTGGTTAGGGAGCAAAAGGCGGGTGTGTGAAGAAAATTAGAGGGAGAAAGTTGATTTTGTTTGAACATTTTCAGTTATTGCCTTAAAATTACTAGTTGGGATAATGAATGAAATGTTGCTTATTGACTCCTTACCTATGTTAAGCTGAGTTCTCTTTGTGTGTGTACAGGTACAACAGAATAGCTCGGGAATGGACTCAGAAGTATGCGATGTAATTAAAGAAATTATTGGATAACCTCTACAAATAAAGCTAGGGGAACTCTGAGAGAGAGAAAGTCCTTTTGATTTCCATTTGACTGCTTTCTATGAGCCCACGCCTCATCTTCCCCTGTGCACATGTTTACCTGACACAGCAGTGCTGCGTGTTGTACATACTTGGAACAACAAACTAGAAATACTGTACTTCTGTACCAACATTGCCTCCTAGCAGAGAAGTGTGTGTGTGAGAAGCCAGTTCTCCGGGCATAACCTAGGTGTGAGACTAAAAGCTTTCCTTATTGACTTAACTTTGGATAATGGCAAGATGTGAGGGGTAGTAGGTACACAGTGTGTGCTTGGATGGGAGGAAAAGCTCCAGTGACCCATAGGAGATTGTCCTTAAGTGGAGTCCATCCAATCTCAAACAGTCATAAAAAGCAAGGTGAAGAACGTGAAGCTGTTTCTATATTCATTTCATCCTGAAGGACCTACAACTTAGGTGAAAGTTATGACCAAACAGATTAAACTACATGCTGTGCTTTAAGGTCTAAGGTTAACGGATCAACATTTAAATGGACTGGAGCTGTTAGTACATAAAGTGTGGTGGGCTTTGTTCCCAACACTTCACATCTCCCTGCCCTTTCAGCCTTCCTCCTTTTAGCCCCTTTCCATAATCTTTGGTTTGTATGTGGTTTCTCAGTTAATACATAGCTAATAGCTCTTATTTTTCTTATGTTTTTAACTGCTTTAGGCCTATTTCGATGTAAGGGTGGAGATGTATTTGATGGAAATCCGTGTGTATATTTAAGACCCTGTTGCTCCTCTGGAGCTTGTACGTTCACGAATGATTCATCTGTGTAATAAACTGATTACTACAGTCATTACAGATAATTTTGTGTGAATAGGCTTTTTGATTTAAAAACTTGGTCTAGCTAAGATTAGTGGTGGATTTTTCCTCACCCCTGAAATGTTTTCATCTATATTTGTTGCATTTCAAAATCATGAAACAATTCCAGTTTACATACTAAAAAAGATATAAAAGTAATTTTATTAAACAAGGTAGAGGCATAAGCTTAAAGGCATTTTCATGAAACTTATATGTGCACCATTCCAGGAACATGACTGTTAAACTAAATAAATTTGCTTTGTTAATGAAACTGAGCAGCATTTCACCAAAACCTTGTGACAGTCTCTTGGTACATAGGGCATAGAATGCAAAGGTGTTGGTTGCTGTTTGTTAAGTTAATTGATTGTAATCATAAAGAGTAGCTGACCGAACCTGGGAAACATGAGCACAATCTTGTATTGGAGAGTCTGTGTTGTTACTTTGCACTAACATTTGCAGGATGTCCCTTGGTTTTAAATTGTACTGTATGTGGCTTTTTGAAGTCTTCCCTTGACTCTAGTAAAATGTAGTTTGAAATTTGTAAACAACTGTTAATCCAGAAACATTCATGTGAACTAGGCTAGTTACCTCCCCTCGTCCCCTTTCCTAACCTAAATGTAAGCCAGGCCAGCTTGAAGGCCAATGCTCTTTAGTCACCAAGATCTTTGAAATGCATCTTTACACTCTTGCACAAAAATCGAGGAATAAATGACCACTGCTTTTGGTTTTAAACTTGTTCACCTGTCTCATCTCTCAGTGTCAATGTTCCTCCATCTCAACCTGTCAGCTAAAAGTCTCTTAATTAGCAGCTGGCTGCTTACACAAATTTCAGGAATGCTATATTAGCATCTCCTTGGCCCTGCAGGTAATTGCTTTAACCAGTTGTAAAAGAACAATTCAGAATTGAACTCTAACAAGATATTACTGTTATAGACAGATGGAAATTTGCTTTTGGGTGCTGTGTATATGTTTGTTTCAGTGGGCCTCAGTCCTAGCAGATGCGAATCAAATACTCTGCAATTGGCCATATCCCTGCTGAACTTGCCTGGTTTTACTATTCTACTACTTTCTTTGGGTTCCATTGCACAGCTCTCATTTGCCCATTCTTACTTGACTCTCATCTCAGAGAACTGCTAGCTTATTACAATTTTTTAAATTATAGTGTGGGTATTACAAGAGTGCTGTATTTTTGTGTTAAATAAAAGCAAGTTTGGATGATCACAAACAATATTAGGCTGGGAAATACAGTTTGAGGATGAAGCACTATTATTCCAGTTGTTTTATGATTCCCTTCTCACAATCCAAAAACCTGTCACTTGGGCAGATTCTCACATAGGCTCACACAAAGTTTCTCTGATGTCTAAAGGCTAATTTGAACCAACTTTGTTTTATTCTGGTGAGACAGTGGTTACAAGAAAATGAAAGTTATGGGGTTGGGTTTTTGTTTTTCTGCGGGGGTGGCGTGGGTGCTTAAGTTAATAGTAGTTTAGACAATTTTGTCAAGTTATATTCAGAGCAATCTCTTGGTAAAAAAAACCAAACCATTTCAGGTATTGGCATTACTGGCTAATAGTCAAAGGCATCATTGTCCTGCTAACTTTGTCTAGAACAAAGATACAGCAGGATCATAATGGTTGAAGAGACAGGAAGGTTTGCCCTTGTCTGCAGTTAAGGACAAACTCTGGCTTTGTCTTAGAATATAGGATCCTTATATTTGTGCTGAGGTTTCAGTAGAATAGCCTTTTGTTCCTGGCTCTTTGGCTTGTGGATGTACTTCCTCTTCTCACCCCCACACCTTGCACCTTTGGAGCTGTGGATTGTGTATACTCATGGTGCAGGTGTCTGTTCCCCTGTGTTGTGTGTGCACTTAGGTGAATACTGGATTTCTCCAAGTTCTCTTTCCTTAAAGCCTTCGTCTGAGTGGTTCACAGGTTATCCTAGTTTTTTAGAAGCTTGGAGATCTAGAGTCTGGAGTACAAGAGATCCTGTCTAAGTAAAAGAATAAGAAAAAAGCCTTTCTCTTGGCACCGTAACCTTACTTGTGTTCTAGATCATTCCTGAACCAATTCATTGTTGCTGTATTTTACCTTAGTGTAAATTTCAAACTCAGTTTGAAAGCCTTTATGGCCTTTGACCTCAAGGCTGTGTAATAGTCACCCACCATCCAGCTTTGCTATCTCAGTGACTGCATTTTAGCTAGGTGAGGCAAAGTTAGACATTTAGAGTAGTGGCTAGGGATCACTTTTCATCTTTTAATTATTCATAGTGTTACCTTTCATCAGATGCAAATGTAACTGTGCTTCTGTAAAATGCACAAGGGTTTGGATTAATCCCTATTAATTCACACCTAAAAGAATAGCTTGGTACCAGTACAGCAGCTTAGCAGTCTTTGATTCGTTTTTTTCATGGCTTGATTTTAACCTATGTAAGTTGTTGTTTGTAGAATTTCCTATATTGAAAGCAAATGGCTCATCACTTGTAGGAAAGAAAGCAAGAAGCCACTAAATACCCAACTAGGCTCTTGTGGTAGAAAGAGAAAGAGCAGGAGCCCTGATAAATGTATTGAGTTCCCCTTCAACCTTGTGAGAGTATGGGGGGGTGCCTGCTACGGCTTCCTTAGGTATCTTCCATATCTACTATTAAAATTCTCTGGCTAGAACTTCTTACTGAAATATTTAAACCTGGAACTTTTTTCTTTTTGACATTTAGTTTTACTTTGGATATATATGCTGTGTTTGAACTTGTGAGCTGAATTCTTCTGTTTCCATTTCCTAGGAGCCGGGACTTCAAGCATAGGACACTACACCCAGTTCAATTGTGAAAATATTTCTGTTTTTGAGACATGTTCTCATGTAGCCCAGACTGGCTTCAAACTTGTGGAGCTGTAGATGTCCTTGAGATTCCAGTCATTCTGCCTCCTGAGTGCTGGAATAATAGGCACCATACAGCTCTCACACAGTTACGCAATGCAGGGAACTGAGCCAGGACGTCCATCACGCATGCTAGACAAGCAGGCACAGCAGGCACTCCACCAACTATAAATATCCTTAGCCTCCATTTCATTTTTGTTGTTTGTTTTTTTCTTTCTTTTTTTTTTTTTTTTGTTTGTTTTTTTCAAGACAGACTTTGTGTAGCTGGGCTATCCTAAAACTCGCTCTGTGGATCAGGCTGGCCTCAGAATTGCAAAGATCTACCTTCCCCTGCTTCCCAAGTGCTAAGATTAAAGGTATTCCATACTATTCTTGCCTTAAAGATTTTTTTTTCTTAATGTGTATGTATGGTGAACCTGCATGAATATATGTGCATCACATGCACATGTCAAGAGCACCAGATATCCTAGAACTCACCAGAGTCCCTGAAAGTTGTGTTACTGGAAGTTGTAGGGTACCACGTAAATGCAGTAGCATTAAATATGAGTCTGTATGTGGTTTTGAGCATGCCTTAACACACATGTGGTTAGAGAAGAAGGTCCTAGAGATGGCTTTCCTCCCACCATGCCAGTTCCAAAGGTTGAATTTAGTTCAGGCTTGGAGAGTAATGTTGTTTCCTCAGGTGTTGAATCTTAAATTTTCATAGTAGGTGAAGAGGGGGGTTTGTCTAAGGAGAGCCATCTTCCCATAAATTGCCAGTTTTCAGGTTTGGCCTCCCAAAAATTGAGATTGAAGTTTCTGGAGGCTTCCCAAAGGATAATCTGGCATCTAGGCTTTAAAGCCAGCACTAGCTTAGAAGAGAATGGTTGGTTCTATGCTTGAAGTAATTGGTTGGTTACTTTGTGACCGACCCTAAGGTCTAGAGCTTTCCCTTACAAGGTTTTACTCATCAGGATACCCCAGTCCTCCAAGCTGAAGTTACAGCCATCTTTAAAGATGTAGCCAGCTCACAGAATATTGTGCCAATTGCTAAAGGATCTAGTCTTTTTTTTTTTTAAAGATTTATTTATTTATTATATGTAAGTACACTGTAGTTGTCTTCAGACATACCAGAAGAGGGCGTCAGATCTCGTTACGGATGATTGTGAGCCACCATGTGGTTGCTGGGATTTGAACTCGGGACCTTTGGAAGAGTAGTCAGTGCTCTTAACTGCGGAGCCATCTCACCAGCTCCAAGGATCTGGTCTTGTTTTAGAGGACATTGTGAGCTTCCAGGCACTTGCTGTGGAGTGGCAAAGGGGGTTGTGGGAAGAAAAAGGGAAGTTGAACCTTTATGGAAGTATGGCTCTAGGTCTTTTCTTTGAAGCAGATAGGGCAAGGACATGAGAGACAAGATGGAAGGAGGACCTGGTGGTGGATTGTTGAGTTCGCCAAGAAATGTGAGTGGGTGCAACTTCCGAGCTGCAGTGAGTTCATTGTTTATATTTGGGGTGGGAGACAGACAAAATTGCCCCAACACTAGCTTAGTTTTTATGTATTCTGGCCAATGTTAACTCATGATTCAACAGATAGCAAACAAACTCGAGTTACATTTTCAGTGTCTACTTGGTAAAGGAGGTTCTGTGTGGGTGCTAGTTTCTCTGTAGCCAGCAGAGGGCAATGATGACCTGCAGCTTTTAAAACTACAAGGTGTGCGAGGTCAGTGAATGTGCGTGGACAGAACCTAAGAGGAGCTTTTGTTTTGAGTAAGGCTTCTTTTGGGATTGGCTTTTTGTTGGTGTATTTAGAAACAGATGGACCAGTGCTTAGTTCAGTCAGATACTCAGAAAGGTTTACTGTAAGAGAACAGGGTATAATGACTTACGTTCTGTTCCAAAGTGCTGGATTGCCTTTACTTAGTGCTCTTGTAGTCAGTCATCTCTGTATTACATAAACAACTTTAACACCAGCTTTACCCACTTAGTTGTGTTCATTGTTTTACATTTCTGGCACCCACTGTTGCCTTTTCAAAAGCAGGTAGTTAAAATCCAGTCTCACTTGTTTGCCTATGTCAGCTGGGCAGCCATAACATGGTTTTTTAATGCCCAAAGATGGAGGTTCAGAAAAAAAAGAGAGGACTGGTAGTAAGGCGTGGGAAATACTGTCCTTTACAATCTATCTTGTGATTTGGGGCCCTAGGCTTTCTAGTGTTCCAGTACAACAGCTGTGGTCCTCCAGGGCCACCATCCGGAAGCCAGCTGCCTCTTCATTGGGAATTCTTTGAAATTGTAGGCTTGGCCATCTGGGTATGCAAATAACTTTAGATTTGCTGAAGTCACCAAGTAGTTGCAACCCAGGCAGAGCTATGAGAGCCAATACTATCCCCAGATTAGGAAAGTATCTAGGGGCTGTTGGTGCCTGGAAGTTGGGTTTTGGTTGTAAACCTCTATAGAGAGACGTCTAGAGGACTGAGTTCTACTTTAGCTCCTGACCATGTGAAGGATTTTGCATCTAAGGAAAACTTTGGACCTAGGAAAGACTCTTTAATAAAGAAGATGCCTTGATTCTATCAGGACATGACTTTCCTGAAGGAAAGGTTGACTTGATATTAACACAGGCCATAGAACTGGATCTTAGGCAGCCCTGAGAAGGGCTAGCAGGCTGATCCCCAGAATGCCTGGTGCTCCTCCAGGTCTCCTTCCTATCCCCAGGGGGTGGGGGATGCATGCATTAGGCGGGTCAGGATCAGGGAGTCTGTAGACTTCCTGTCTGCCCTGTCCTGTTGGAAAGAACAGAGCCATGGAGAATGTGGCTGACAGACTCTAGACAAGGGAGAGCATAGGCCAGCTTGTGTGTGTGCAGGAGGGGCTGTCCATGTTGTTAGGAACGTTTGAGAAGTTTGTGAGCATGGACATTCCTTAGTGTTTATGCATATGGGTCTGAACCTATGGTTGTATAATTTAGGACAAATAATTTATATGTCCTTTGAATTTTCTCATATAGAAAATGAATACTTGGTCTCTAACAGCTTGTAAGACTTGATAGAAAATGATCTTACCAATTAAAGAATTGTGAGGTCCCAGCTGGGCGTGGTGGTGCACGCCTTTAATCCCAGCACTTGGGAGGCAGAGGCAGGTGGATTTCTGATTTCGAGGCCAGCCTGGTCTACAAAGTGAGTTCCAGGACAGCCAGGGCTATACAGAGAAACCCTGTCCCAAAAAAACAAAAACAAAGAATTGTGAGCCAGGCTCAAGGAAGTAGCTATGGACAGTTGTACGGATGCCCTGGTTTGTTTGTTTTATTTTTTAATGGCAAACCTCTTGAGTAAGGCCAGTATTTGGGGCACCAGGTACCTGGTATAACTGCCTGGGCTTGCATACTTCGTAAGCAAGGCCCATGAGTGCGGTAGGCACATGAGTTAGGTGCACCTGTCTTGCCAACCACCTGTGACTGGTGGGTATAAAGCCTGGAGGGAAAGGTACAGTGTTAGAATTTGCCTTCCGCTGGGGGTGAGACATGGTCAGAGCAGAGCAGATCTCTTCCTCCACGGGTTTCCCTGTTGTGCTAGAAAGGGAAGGGGAAAAAACTGGTGAATGGGTGGTTGTAGCACCCACTATGGCTGGATCCTTGCTGTGCTCATTTCTAGAGCACAAAAACAGTCTACATGGGAATGTAGTCTAGGAAGGTCTCTGTGATCTTGGGTCAGTCAGTGTGTGAGACTTGAGAGTCACAAACTATCACACAGGTAAAACACAGGGAGTGTTGGGGTCACTCTAGGCATAACCTTTAGGGGGAGCTCTCTTGCTAGCAGAGATTCCTGGCAGTCCCTGGGTGGGCACATGAAGTTAGAACTACACCCCAGCTGACCTACTTTCACTCACAGCATAGGGTGTTCTGTAGGACTGAAGATTTCAGTCCTGCTCTCATGAACATGCTTCTTTGGGACAGGGATATTGCTAAGATCTATGGCCCGCCTTGTTTTGCTGGAGAGAATCTGGGGATTCTTTGTTGCTGTTTTTGGAGACAGGGTTTTTCTGTATAGCTCTGGTTATCTCTCCAGGAACTAACTCTAAGTCATACTGGCTTCAATGATTTACCTGCCTCTGCCTCCAGAAAGTTGTGTGCACCCACACCTGACTTTCTAGGGCTTTAACCAGTACTTCTATTTCTCTTGGATAAAATAAAGGGATAGAGAGTGTGTTTAAGTAGGGATAGTCCTTAGGGGATTTGGGAGACTCTGGATGGGTAACTTGGGGAAGAAATGTTTTGTCTTCTAAAGCTTGTGGAGGGAGGTAACAGGAAATAAGATCAGCAGCTGTATTTGAGTTTCATCTGGTAAGAGGTTGGGGGTGGTTTCCCCACCAAGGTCCCATGGCCAGAGTGATATGATAGCTACTTGGGCTAACCCTGCTGCTAGGACATGGCCAGCTAGGTTGGGGGAAGAATGTGGCTTCTTTATGGGTGAAAACAACCGTGGGAGTTGAGTTTGTGACATTTGAGTAGTGTTTCCCAGATGTAATGCTAAGGTGAGTCAGGTTCCCAGAGAGGAAGCTTAAAGTTTAGAGTGATATGCTAAGCAAGCAGCCATTGTATAACTTACTAGCATAGTGGCTCTCAACCCTCCTAATGCTGTGACCTTTTAGTACAGTTCTTAATGTTGTGACCTCCAAAATAAAATTTTTGTTGCTATTTCCTAACTGATATTGCTGTTATGAACCATAACATGAATCTATCTTTCCCACTGGTCTTAGGTGAGCCCTGTAAAAGGGTAGTTCGACCCCTAAAGGCATTTCTCAACCCACAGGCTGAGAACTGTCTAGCACATGGCCATTCATAGTGACCCAGGCCTCCTTTGTTAAGTTTACCTGCTGCCTGGCCTTTCACTTGGTAGTCCTTTCAGAGCTTCTAAAGAAAGCTAGTTTGCCTGTCTCTGGTGTGGTGGGGGGTGGGGGAATGCCACATGATGAAAAGTATTCATGGTGGAAGCTATGAAGAAATGGGTGGCCCAGTTGTATTCCACTTGGGCTCTAGGGTCCATTGTGGTAGCCGGTAGACACAACAGTATTTTTTGAGGTTGTGTGACATACAATATGACCATCTGACTTTTTGCCTTGTGCAGCCAGACTTAATAATTCCCCCCATTTTTGTCTAGTGTAATTTTATATCCTGGCAAGTGGTGGGTGAGTGTAAGGTTAGGGCATCCGTTGTGTTGCTGTGGGCCCTGTGTGTGGTGGATCTGGTTGTGTGGTAGTGTGATATGCTATATCATGGTGCAGTTTACATGTGACTGATTCCATCGTGTGTCCTTGCAGACCAAACATTTAACCCTGTTGTGTTGTGACTTGTGTCAGAGACTAGTGTGGTGAGTCTGCCTTCTTTGTAATGCCTTAATGTACAGTTGTGTATCAGGCGACCCAACTGTGCCCTTTTGCAGTCTGTGTGTTTTTTGACCTCAGCCACGGGTGCCCCTACCCCTGCTGGCCACGCTGCCCCTCCCCACCCCTCCCCCGCGTGCGCGCTGGCCGCCTGCGCCGCGCAGCGATCGATCGCCATTGATTGTCCCTGACGAGCTGCTCCACTTTCCAGCCAATGTCAGGAGGGGGGGATCTCCGCCGCCCTGGCGGTGTCATTTCCACACACTCCCTGGGCTGCCGCCAGCACAGGCATCTCCAAGAACCGGCCTGGATTGCCCAGAGTGTGGAGTGAACCGCCTGCTTCGCAAAGGAAGCCCCCACCCCTAACAACGCAAGCACTTGTTTCCTGCTTCTGGCTGTGATACCCATCTCCCAAGGTGGGTGGACAAATAGATGTCGTCCTCACTTGAGTTAGATCCAGGTGGGCTTGTGTACCCATAGGGCTGGGCTGTAGCCTCCGGTTCCTGTAGGCAGAGGCGCCAGCAGGCCAGCTTTGCTGGCCCAAACAGATGCTAATGATTTTCTGGGAGGCGCTGGTTATCTCTGGCCCCAGCCGGCCAGTTGCAGAGCTGGGCCATCCATACACTTCCATACTCTGCTTTCCCACCTCCGGGATCCCCACCAGATGACTATTAGGCCCCAAGTAGGTCGGGAGGGTTGCAGGCTGTCCGCCTGTCCCTGGAACTATGGGCCGCGTGGGAATATATGCTGTATCCACTTTGGATGCTACTAGTATTCTTGCCAAAGGACCCCCACTGCATATCCACCAAAGCAGGGGAAACTATGTATTGTTAAAGACCAAGGTCATGTACCCCCATTCCTGCTCAGCAGAGTGGGGTCACCCCTTTGAAAAGCCATCCTGGGGGGAAGGGGGACCACAACCCTCCTCCTCCTTCCTTCTCAGGGGCCAGAGCCAGTTTCCAGACTCCCTGGTGGAAGTGCTGACGTGGCTCTGGGCAGCTGTCTGGGGCCGGGAAGCGGGGCAGATGTCACGCAGCCCAGGGGAGGAGGCGGCTCCCTGGGAGGGCGGGCAGGGCTTCTGGCCAGGCAAGACTACCTCCTCCCCCTTCGACCTGGCTCTGTCTGTCTGGAGCTGGGCTCAACCACTGAGCCTAGCTGACTTGCAGTCAGAGACTGCTCCAGTTCCTGTGTGTGACTGACAGAGCCGCAGCGTCTCTGATTCCTTCTCTCTTGCTCGAGAATAAAGTACACCTGCATTGCACGGGCAGTTCTTCAGGTGAAACCAGGGGTGTGTGAAGTTCCATCCTAATGCCAGGCACATTGTTCCTGCTCAATAAATGCTAGCTGTTGTTGTTGTCTTTACAAGTGGGAACTTGGTGTGTCCAAAGGCAAAACTGAGTCCTAAGGGTGCCAGCTGGCTTCAGAGATCATTGCAGCCAGCCTGATGCTGCACTGCCCCTGACTGTCTACATTTCTCATGCTTGTCCCTTCTCTCTGCAGTGTCAGCCTCTCTTGGCTCTTCCTGCTACCAAGCTGCCCCCCCTCCTTGCCTCTTCGGGTGGTTCCCTCCTATCTGGCGGCCACATTGGGTCCCTCCAGCAACACAGCCCCTTGGGAACAGCAATCGATGGGGCGGAACAGCCTCCCTGACAGATGGACCCACGGAGGCTGGGCTGTTTCTCCACAGCTCCCTAGGAAACCGGAGACAAGAGCTAAGCCACCATGGCCGCCTCCTAAATAGAACGGGGGGGGGGGGGGGCAGAGCTTCCTGCCAGCCACAGACTCCAGTAACTCTTAAAAGAAATGGGTTTGGAGGGGCAGGGCAGTGGTCTGTCTACCTTCCAGCTCCTCCAGCCTTTTCTTTAGGCCAAGAATCTTCTTTGGGTCAAGCAGCATAGGGTTTGCCTGGCATTGGAATGGGTGAATCTTTTCCTGGGCATTGGAGATTGGTGTGTGGGCAGGTGAGCAGGCAGCCAATTCACATCCCTAAGGCCACAATGGGGCTTTGAAGCGGGCTTGAAAGCGTTCTCTGCCAGAACTGGTGAAAGGATGAACTGTAGCCCCTATGCATGTAGTGGTAGGGGCTGGAAAATTACCTTGCCTCAAGTTTGGGATCAGTGAGGGGAAATCCTCCCCGGCTTTCTCACAGCCTCAATACTACTGACATTCTAGGACTTAGGTCCTAATTTTTTAATCCTTATCAATGATCTCTACTTATTAGATGCCAATAGCAACAGTGTAGACAAAAATGTGGTCAGGGGCTAGATATGGGACCATTCACCTGTAGTCCCAACACCTGGAAGGCAGAAGCAGAAGGATCACACCATGAGATTGAGAGCCAGCCTGGTCTACATAGCCTGTTTTAGGTCAGCCAGGGCTAGAGTGAGGCTAGACCCTGCCTCAAAACACTAACAATGAAAAGTCTCCAAGGACAAGAAATACAGCTTAGTGCTAGAGCACTTGCCCAGCACTAGGGGGTAAGGTTGGAGTAGGACCCCAGGAATTACCAAATAGCCATAATCTAACCTCAACCCCAAACACCTGGAGGTAATAGAATACCATGGGATGCCAGAGATCTGCAGCAATGAAAATGTGATCTCCCCAAACAGCCCTGTCCCCAGCCCTCTCAGGTCCATAATTACCGGAAGTGTCCCCTCTGCCGTACCTCCCACTCCTAGCTTGCAATAAACTACTTGAGCTGGCAGGGTTTCTGGCATCCTTGCTTATCCTTCTCAGGCTTGGCACCAATACCTCACTGTACTGCCGAGGCTACCAGTTATGGAGGCAGGGGAATAGATGGAGTTATGGGGCCGCTTGAGGTGACTTAGTGACCTGTCTAGCCAGTTCAGTATGGAAGCACCAGCACTGATGATCAGCCCCCTTCCCATGTGTCCTGGCTGCTTCCCCCAAGGTCATTGTTGGCTAGGGGTGGTGCTGGCAGAACTCAGCTCTCTATTGCTGGGGATGTCAAAGAGATTGTGAACACAGGTCCAGTGGGCCCAGACAGCTGACAGCTGGGCCACCTGAACACTGAGCTGTTCCAGACGGCAGACAGGAAGAAGGCAGTGCAGATTAAACAGCACCAATCCCCAGCCTTTAAAGCAGAGAACTGAGATGGGGACGCCTCCTCGAGTCACCTCACACAGGCAGACAGAGCGGAGATAGCTTAGTGCTATCTTACTCCTGGGAAGTCCCTGATTCCACCCAGTCCACTTATTTCCTAAATCATTCCTATTGTGGCCTGCATTCTGTCCCCCAGCAGTGACAGTACCCAGAATTCTGTTCTCTGGATTAGTTGTGTCCTTATTCCTAGGGAAGAGAGCTCTTCTGAAGGGGAAATATCAGGACACAGGTCAACAGGTGCCTCTGGCTGGAGGAATAAGACTGCCTGAGTCGTCAAGGCTGTCACTGAGATTGGCATTGACAAGAGATGAAGACAGTTTGGGGTGAAGAGATGGCTCAGTGGTTAAGAACACTTGCTTGAGGACCTGAGTTTGATTCCCTACACTCAGATGGTAGCTCATGGCATCCAGTGTACTGTGATCTGATGCCTTCTGCCATCTGTAAGCACTGCAGTTTCTAACCCCCAGGTCAGATGGCTCATAACCAACTACCTGGAACTCCAGCGGAGGGGAATCCAAGACCAAACACATATGCACATAATTAAAGGCACATGCCTTTAATCCCAGTACTTGGGAGGCAGAGGCAGGTAGATTTCTGAGTTCGAGACCAGCCTAGTCTACAGAGTGAGTTCCAGGATAGCCAGGGATCTAAAGAGAAACTCTGTCTCCAAAAAAGCCAAAGAAAAAAAGTAAAAGAAAAATAGTTATGCCTTGTGCATATGGATGACGATGTGTCTCTCAGCACCAGCTCCAGCACCATGACTGCCTGCCTGCCTTGCTCCTTGCCATGGACTGTAGCCCTCTGAGACAGTTCTCAGGAGAAGTTTCCTGACTTTGTTTTAGCTAATAGAAGGGAAGAGAAACCATACTACCATTGGTCAGGAACCCTGAAGAAGCAAGGTTCCTAGAGGGGACACATGGCAGAAAGAGCCAGTGGGCCTCCAGAACACGAGTTAAGGGTGCTGGAAAGAAGACAGACAAATGTAGGCAATCCTCCCAACAATGTCTACCATGAAAGCAACAAGAAGAACATCCCTTATGTGGCTAGAAAGGAGGCCATTGAGGCAGTCAAAGGCAATTACTACTGGACATGCTAACAGAGTCGGGACAGATTAAATGCAGGACTGGATGGATGTCTGGGCAAGTCATAAAGGAGTCATTTTCTCAGGAGAATTCATAAATAACAGTAAAAACAACATTTTAAAAAAATCAGCCACCCGGGTGGTGGTGGCGCACGCCTTTAATCCCAGTACTTGAGAGGCAGAGGCAGGCAGATTTCTGAGTTCAAGGCCAGCCTGGTCTATAGAGTGAGTTCCAGGACAGCCAGGGCTACACAGAGAAACCCTGTCTCGAAACAAACAAACAAAAAAAACAAAACAAAAAAAATACCAAGACACACAATTCATAACCACCCGACCACCAGCAACCAGTAACTCCAGCACCAGTGTATCTGGCGCCCTCTTTTGGCCTCTACAGACACCTGCATTTAGAGACACATATACATAAATAATAAAATAGGCCTTTAATAAAAAGTCCAGGGCCTTCACTAGAGAGATGTCTCAGTGGCTAGGAGCACTGGTTGCTCTTCTAGGTCAGATTCCCAACACCCACATGACAGCTGGCAATAATCTACAACTCAAGTTCTAAGAGAGCTGATGTGTCTTTTAGCTTCCTAAGGTACCAGGTATACGCATAATTTAAAAAAAAATCCAGAGATCATGTTATACAGGGTCTCAGAGTAAGGAAGAGTGGGCAATAGCTTTGTAATCAAAGATGGGCCCAGTAAGCCTAGGAGGCCTAAGGCAGCAGGCAGCTTGAGGCTGGGTTCTAAAACTGCCTCTGCATGGCCTGGGTGGAGTCCAGGTCACCCACAAGACAACCATAGCCACCACTGTCTAATCTAGCTAAGGTTTCTCGCCTTTCCTGAGGATTAGGCAGTGAAGGAGGCAGTTGGGCCTTAGGAAAGGGGGCCAGGCAAGTACCACTGCAAACCCCTGTCAGGACCTGAGATAGCTGTATTTCATCAGCCATAACCAGGGCTATTCCTCCTCTAAGAAACATTAGCATCAACTGGAGGCCAGACTCTGGGCAGAGATGGAGATGTGTGATGCCTGCTTCAGTCCTCTAGAGAAAGTAAGGACCAGAAACACCGTCACAGACAGCTGAAGAGACCCCAGGAACCCTAGCTAGCTAGCACTCGAGAGTCCAAAGAGCAGTGGTAGAGAAGAGCTCTCAAAAGCTATCTGTCTCAGCTTCCCCCAGAAGGTTCACATCCTATTTGTCCTGGAGGAGAACAAAGCCAATGATCCCTCCCCCAGTCTCACTGTCCAGGCCTAGAGCTCAGGTGCAACATCAGGACTGTATTTGGAGCCAGGTGTGGTGGTGTGCACATTTAGTCCCAGCGCTGGGGAGGGAGAGGCTGGCAGAACTTTGTGAATTTGAGACCAGCCCGGTTTACATAGAAAGTTCCAGGTCATCATAGCTACATAAGGAGACCTTGTCTTTCGAAACCAATAGAGTGGGAGTGGGGCTGGAGAGATGGTTCAGTGGTTAAGAGCATTTTCTGCTCTTGCAGAGGTCCCAGGTTCGATTGCCAGCACTCATCTGTACCACCTCCTCTGGCTTCTGTAGGTATCTGAATGCACATAACATATACTAGGCCCACATATATACATAAACAAGCTATTTACTTTTATTTCACGTGTATTGGTGTTTTGCCTGCATGTATGTCTATATGAGAATGTCAGATCCCCTGCAACTGGAGTTACAGACAGTTGTGAGCTGTCATGTGGGTGTTGGGAATTGAACCTGGGTCATCTGGAAGAGCAGCCAGTGCTTTTAACAGCTAAGCCATCTCATCCGGCCCCTAAGTTAGCCTTTACAAAAATAACTAATAATCTTCCCACTTCCTTAGGCTGACCTGAGAAATAGGAAAAGGGTCATAAAAAGTAGACCCCTCTTCAGGTTGTTTTGGTTGTTTATTTTTGAAGCAGGGTTCCACAGTGTAATCCTTGGTGGGCTAGAACTTCTTATGTGAGCCAGGCTGGCCACAAACTCACAGAGATCTTACTGCCTCTGCTTCCTGAGTGCAGGGATTAAAGGCTCTGTGTGTGTCTGTCCATGAAAACCAGAAGAGAATGTCAGATCTCCTGGAATTGGTGTTATAGAAAGTTGTGAGTCACTGGTAATCTTTTTTTTTCTTTTCTTTTAAAGATTTATTTTATATATATGAGTACACTATCATTGTCTTCAGACACACCAGAAGAGGGCATTGGATCCCATTACAGATGGTTGTGAGCTGTCATGTGGTTACTGAAAATTGAACTCAGGCCCTCTGGAAGAGCAGCCAGTGCTCTTAACTGCTGAGCCATCACTCCAGCCCTTTGTTTTGGTTTTTGAGATAGGGTCTCACTATATAACCTTGGCTGGCAAGGAACGCAGAAATCTGCCTGTCTCAGTCTCCTGAATGCTGGGATTAAAGGTTTGTGCCACCACACTGAGGCCTTCTTCAATGTTTGACAAGAAAAGCAGTTACCCTGCAGCTTCCTATTACACTGCTGGAGAGAAAACAGTTTCCAACAATAAAATGGTCTATTTCCTGTTTTACTTTCTCTTGCTAGAATTTCTGGCTCCCTGGGCAATGGTCTTTGGTGCCAATCAGGTAGGGGTTCTTTCTCTCCCTAGCTCTGGATTGGAGCCAAGGCAGCCCAGAAACAGATGCTCTCTCTAGTCAGAGTAGTGGCCACCCTTTCTGACAGAGTCATGTAGATCACTGTGTGTATTTTAATGGCTTCTCAACAGCCCCTGATTGAAGTGTGCCCAATTTAGCCATGCCGTAAGTAACTTTTTATATTTCCTTAGGGAATCATTTCAGTTATGAATCTTTTCTGAATCTGCAATCTCGATTAAAAGTTGATGTTGGCTTTTTTTTTTTTTTTCCTATCTCCTTAGCTTCTAAGACATCTCCCTGTCGAAAGGAGTGGCAACACCATTAATCCTCCCTCATTGGCTTGTCTGGAAAAGGTTTCATGGGGATGGAGGTAGCGCTAGAGGACGTGCTACGGGAGGGGCTCCCAGAACTGTGCAGGCTGTGGATGGAGTTTTGCCTAGATATGTGCCCTATTTATCTCCACATCAGCAACTCCCAACAGCACTATTACTGAGATACAGGGCGTATTATATCTTCTCATCTAGAGCTTCAGAATATGAAATGACGTAGACCACCCTCTATGGTCAAAATCCAAGTTTTGTGCGGCTGGAGAGAGAGATGAAAGGTGCTTGCTTCCGGTTCCTTCAAAGGCCCTCTTCAGTTTCTACACCCACACTAAGAGGCTGCATTGACCACCTGTCATCCAGCTCTAGAGGATCGGATGCCCTCTTCTGGCCTCTGCAGGCACTGGCATATTTAGACACACACATAAATAAATAATAAGAATTGGAGAGATGGCTCAGAACTTAAGCACACCTGCTCTTGCAGGTTGTGACTTAGGTTCAGTCACAACCAACCATAACTCCAGTCTTAGGGGATCCAAAGTCTGACCTCTGTAGGATTCGGGTGCACACACGATGCACAGACATACATGCAGGCAGAACATTCATATATATGAAAAATCTTAAAAAATAATAAATTATGCTGAGTCTAGTGGCACATGCTAAAAGATTACCTCCCATCTTTAAAGATTTATTTATTTATTATATGTAAGTACACAGCTGTCTTTAGACAATCTCCTTACCGATGGTTGTGAGCCACCATGTGGTTGCTAGGATATGAACTCAGGACCTTCGGAAGAGCAGTTGGGTGCTCTTACCCGCTGAGCCATCTCACCAGCCCCTACCTCCCATCTTTAATCCCAGCACACTGGATACAGAGGCAGGTGGCTCTCTCTGAGTTCCGCGGCAGTCTACATAGTGAGTTTCATCCCAGCCAGACTCTGCCTCAATAAACATACAAACAAACAAACAAAGAAATAAATAAAACCTACTAAGCAGGTTAAGTTTCCTTAAATGCCCCCAAAAAGGTAGCCATTATTGTTCTAGTTGGGACTGGAATGATGCTTAGAGGCTTATCTCAATTCAGAGCGTTCAGAGCTAGCGGCTGCTTTTCCTCATCCCATTCATTAACAAGCCTTGGACACGCCTTTGAGTAGGTGGGACTCGAATAATTATCTGAGGCTGGTGGGACTTGCCCAGGGGTTGTCTTGAGGCCCACCCAAGAGTTCCTCAGAGACAAAGGTCTGGGCCACAACAGGAAGACTAGAGGGCAAAACAGAGAGACAGCTCTCAGAATTTAGAGGGAAGGGCTATCCCTGCAGAAACAGCCCCTCCCACTGAGAGCTGGGGGAAGGACTTGCCTAGGTGCTGTGACCTCTAGCTCTGACCTCTGACTTCTGGCCCCAGGGTGAGCGCTCTGGGCCAGAGTCAGGACTGGGGGGTGGGGCCCAAGGGACCCAGCAGAGGCTCTGAGAGTTAACAATTTACGAGAGGCCCCTTCCCGAGGCCTCTCTCCTTGGCCCAGCAGGCAACCCGTGACTGCCCAGGTGGCTAGACACAAAACCAGTCTCACCAGTTCAAAGAGCAGTTCATCCAGACCCCACCCCAGGAACAAACCGAGCACCCCATTCTCTGGGGTCTGAAGAGGAAGACAGTGCAGGGGATGGTAGATGGGGTCTTTGAGCCCCTTTGAGAGACCCGGTAGTTTTCAGAAACCTCCGCATGGAACACAGCCAACACCCTGCTTTATCCTCTGGGGCCCTGTCGAGAGAAGTCCCACCCCATCACCTGCTGCAGGTCTCCCCCTTTCTACCCCACCCTAGCCTCCAGGCCTCAGGCAGAACACTTACAGGCCAGACTGGCTTCTCACTGCCCAGGGTATCCCCCCCCCCAACCCCCAACACAGGACTCTGCCCTCCTCCACCCCCCTAGGCCTCTCCTTCATTACTCCTTCCTGACCCGGGAGCCCAGGAAACAGTTTGGCCTCTGTGAGCACTCGGTCTTATTCCTACTGGACAGATAGTTGACCCATGACTGTACAGGGATACTTGCTGTCAGGAGCATGATAGTCATCAGACCTTCCGGTCTCCCTCCCCCACTACACACACACACACACACACACACACATATAGTCTCAACTCCTAGTTCCTGGTAGGGGTGTAGAACTGTGTCTGTGCTTATTTACACATGTGCGTAACTGTTTGCTGTGCTTGGCTGTAGGGGACTGGCTAGTCTGTCTCCAGAGCTGTTTTGTTCTAGGGCTGGAGTCGTCCCTCCCCTGTCCCTCCCCCCCCCCCAACTCTCTTCTCCTGTTTTTCCAGACCAAGACCAGGGTGAGACACCAGACTAATTTTAAAGGAGTAAGCCCAGGTCACGTGGGAGACAGGGCTGTCTTGTTTGACATTTTCCTTTGGTTTTATAGCTCTCTTATTGTCGATTGTCATAGGGTAAGGGTGACAGAGGTGACACAGACCAGTGGTCAATGTGATGGTTGAGATCCCAAAAGCCTGAGTCCACAAATGGCCCTTTTTTTTTTTTTCTTCCTGAGACAGGGTTTCTCTGTGTAGCCCTGGCTGTCCTGGAACTCACTTTGTAGACCAGGCTGGCCTCGAACTGAGAGATCCACCTGCCTCTGCCTCCCAAGTGCTGGGATTAAAGGCATGCACCACCACTGCCCAGCCACAAATGGTTTTTAAACTCTTCCCTTCTTCTGCACCACATTGGGATTTCGGCTGCAATCAGAATCCAGAGTGACCTCCATTAAGACATATACTACCCTAGTAGACAAGCTCACAAACACCCTTACTCCCATCCTTTGTGACACTGGTAAAGGACTTAGGTCCTAGAGGGGTTGACACTAGGCACAGTTTGAGTGGAACATCTTCATTGGAAACTCACTCGTACACTCCTCTGTCCAGACACTTCCAGCTACTAGCTATTGGGTTAATGACAGGCGGGTGCAGTTGTGGGAATGCCTCAGAAAAGACTGGGCTGAGAACTTGGTTGGCTGCTTTGTCAACTTGGGCAAATGTCCTTCAGAACCTGTGGATTCAATATGCACAGAAAGCAGTTAGCTTGGTGCCTAATTTATAGTAAGTTCTCACTTAGGAAGATGTAGACTTTAGGGGTAGGGGAGGTGGGAGCCACTCTCTTACCTTCAAAGACTTTTCACGGCTGGTGGATGAATAAATAAATCCATTTCTGGGACTGGGGACGCAACTCAGTGGTTGAATATTTGCCTAATACGAGCAAATCTCATCCCCAGTCCAGCCGAAAGAGAAAAAACCCACTTGGTTGTGATATGATCTCAACTGCCTTATGAGAGGAGAGATGACCTACACAAAGTCAGGCCATGCTGTGGGTATATAGAATATACATCTCAAAAAAGGTACCTAGTGGGGCTTAAGAGATGGCTCAGCAGTTAAGAGCACTGGTTGCTCTTCCAGAGGTACCGGGGTTCAATTTCCAGCAACCATATGGCAGCTCACAACTGCCTGTAACTCCAGTCCCAGAGGATCAGATGCCCTCTCCTGGCTGCCACTGCACTGCGTGCACTCAGTACACAGACATACTTTTAGGGAAACACCCATACACATAAAATAAAGATAGTGGTTAAGGGGCTGGGCAGATGACCCAGAGGCTAAAAGGGCTAAGTGTTCTACCAGGGAATGTGAATCAGATTTCCAGCACTAAAATGGTGGCTTACAACCATCCAGCCATAACTCCAGTCCCAAAGACTCTGACACCCTCTTCTGGCCTCCCATGCACATGGTATCTAAACATGTTATATAAACATGCATACAGATAAAACATCCATAGATATAAAAGAGTTTTTAAATTTTTTATTTATATGGCACTCGGGAGGCAGAGGCAGGCGGATTTCTGAGTTTGAGGCTAGCCTGGTCTACAAAGTGAGTTCCAGGACAGCTGGGGCTATACAGAGAAACACTGTCTCGAAAAACAAAAACAAAAAAACAAAACAACAACAACAAGATTTTATTTATATGGATACACTGTAGCTGTCTTCAGACACACCAGAGAGGGCTTTGGATCCCATTACAGATGGTTGTGAGCCACCATGTAGTTGCTGGGAATTGAACTCAGGACCTCTGGAAGAGAGGTCAGTGCTCTTAACCACTGAACAATCTCTCCAACCTTATAAAATATTTTTTTTCCTTTGAAACATGAATTCTCTGTGTAGCCCTGGTTGTTGGAACATGATCTGTCTCCCTTTGCCTCCTAAGTGCTAGTATTAGGTATATACCAAAGATGCCCAGCTAAAATAAAAAATTTAAAGTAAATAAAGGTTAAATAAGAGAGGCAGGAAGTCGGGCATGGTGGCACCTGCCTTTAATCCCAGCACTCAGGAGGCAGAGGCAGGTGGATTTCTGAGTTCGAGGCCAGCCTGGTCTACAGAGTGAGTTCCAGGACAGCCAGGGCTATACAGAAAACCCTGTCTCGAAAAACAAAAAACAAAACAAAAGAGAGAGAGAGAGAGAGAGAGAGAGGGGGGCAGGAGAGGGAGGGAAGGGGAAGAGAGAGAAGTGTGTGTGTGTAGCACAAGCGTGAACAGACTCCAAGGGACACCTTTTGCAAGTATCACCAACACTACTGCTGGCTGTGTAGGTATGGCCCAAACTCAGGCTCAGAGTGACCCCTACACAGGCTTCTCAGTGGAGTTGCACTGCGTCTAAAGCAGGGCCTTCTATGATAAGCTTGAATCAAGCCTTCTACACAGAACAGTAGATGTAAAGTCCTGGACTGCGTGGATCCCATGGCTGTAGGGAACCACTGCAGGATCTGAAGCACAGGCACCCCATAATGAGTCTGTATGGAAGAAGCCCCAGGACAGCAAAACTCGGGTTAGAGAACAACTTTGGCACCAACTATTCAGTCCCTTCATCTGAGAAATGGGGATGATATTGACAGAGGGAAAAAAAAAAGATAGGCAAGGGCTTCAGAGTGGGATTCAAGAGGGCAGGTGTGGTGACCAGGCTGGAGTAGCTGTGAGGTCTGCGAGGAGGAGGAGGAGGAGGAGGAGGAAGAGAGTGATGGAAAGGAGAGAGTCACAGACACAGGGAGCACTGAGGGTGGACAGGGACACAGTAATCGAGGGTCCTAGACTGCTACTAGAAGGCAGGTCAGGTGGTTATTGAGGTGGGGGGCTGTCCTTCACACCGGTGCTGGAGACTTGAAGGCTGGTTGGTTGAAAACTCAGTTGAAACTTCAATAAATAATGTAAGCAAAAATATTTTTTGAGGGGTAGAACCAAGGTGGCATCCCTCCCTCTCCAGAGTGGGTGGTCTTTCCTGCCCCGCCCCGCCTCCACGTTCTCTTCTTAAGCACACACTCATAGGATAGTGTTGCGTGTAGATGGCTTGCTTGTGACAGTCCCTGTTCATGTTATATTTTCCGTGGGAACAATAATCTCTCTGGCTCCCAAGTAGATTGGACAGGTGAGGCTCTGCATCTCCCAGTTGCTGAGGTATAAAATGGGAAGACCCTGAGATCAAAGGAGGCCAGGCACAGTATTGGTATCATTTCCTCCCTGAGGAAGTCAAGCCCACTGGGGCACCTGGCTCTCTCCACTACAGACCCCTTAGCCTTGGGCTTCTTGAGTTTGCTTAGAGGTAGGGAGTCTCAAAGAAAAATGCTTAAATTGCAACTTCCTGTGCCAAATAGTGCCTGGCAAGTTGAGGACCAGAGAGAATCTGGTTTAGAGTTTTTTGTTTTGTTTTTTTTTTCTTTTAAATGCATATGGATGCATGCGTGAGGTGGGAGGCTGGGGTGCACAGAATGCTGCCCACCTTCTCAGAGTTAGGGCTTCTCACTGGAGCTCACTAATTAGGATGGCTGGCTTGTAAGCCGTAGGGAGTCTTCTGTCTCTGCCTCTTCATTGTTGGGTTTACCATCCCAGGTTCAGGGGATCAAACTCAAGTCTCCCCACTGGCAAGGAAAGCACCTTTATTTACTGAGTGAGCCAGACCCTCTGCCCGAGACTGCCTAGCACAGAGCCTTTTCCCGGTGTGCAGGACTTGATCTGTACTGGCTCTAGGCTTCAAGGTGGACAGGTCCTTTACTTCGTGGGTCAGGATCTTCATGATGGTTGCTCATCCCCAGGGAGCAGGTCCCTCCGCACAGTCAGCATCCCGACTTCTCCAGATACAGTGAGTGAGGAGGGGTAAGTGTTGGAACATCCTAGAACATACAGACCCAGGATTCTGCCTCCCTTTTCCTTGTATGGTTTGTGCCAAATAGCACCTGGCAAGGTTAGGACCAGAATCTCTAAGCAGAATAGCACAGTGTGTCCACTGTCTTAGGACTGTTTCCATACAGGGTGTGGTGACATCCACTTTTCTTCCTGTCCCAGCACTTAGGAGGCAGGTGGATCTCTCTGAATTCAAGGCCCGCCTGGTCTGTGTAGTGAGTTTCAGAGCAGCCAGGACTACATTGTGAGGCCCTGTCACAACAAGAAGGACACAAACAGAAGAACTATTTACATTGCAAGCGCCTTTTTACTTAGCTGACAGGCTTCTTTGGGGGTGACTATGAAGAAATCAGCTAGAGGTTAAGGGGAGCTAAACACCTCCTCCAGGAGACCATTCTTTGACAGTAGGTAGGAACTGGCAAGGGGGTGTTCCTAGAGCTGGGCGGAGTCACCTTGTGGTCTGGGATGTCAGAGTGGGAGACAGGTAACAACCCAGGTGAGCTCTGTCCTTGACATGCCACCACCCCACTCCATCTGCCCCATCAGTCCATACACAGATGGCTTGGAGGGTGGCTCTAGGGAGACCCACAACCAGAGAGGAAGCAGCTGTGGGAGGCGATTTCACTTCTCCCATAGAGGCCAGAGTCTGTGGCTGGCGGCACCCGGGCCACTGCAGTTAACTCTCTGTTATCTGGACTTCAATTGGTATTAGATGGTAATACTTACCACCAAGCTGATGCTCCCACCCTCACTGCTCCGGAAATCCCCATGGGTCTGGAGGCTGTTTTCTCTGGCCTGAAGGTCTGACTACTGCAACCCTGACCTCCCACTCAAATCCCTCAAGACTGCAGAACTATCACTCCAGGAAGATAGGAGTCCAGGGCTCATTCTATGGTTCTCTGAGAAGACATCAGATGTAGGTAGGATTAGCCCAAGCTGGGCAGATAAGGGAGGGGACTTGGTCAAAGGACAGAGGTACAGATGGAATAGGTGCTGTCTCAAAACTGCTGTTCCCACCAGGCGCAGGGCTGAGATTTAGTTCTTAGCTAGTTATCTACTGAATGTTGCTTGGTTCCAGGTACTATTACAGGCTCCCTGTTCATAGGCCACAGCTCTAGGGCACCAGTGTACATGCTTTGCCCCAGGATTATAGTTGGGTAGGAGCCTGCCTCCTAAAAAACTCAAAATGTCCTCTTTCTGATTAGTTTCTTCATCTGTGAAATGGGAGCAGGACTCTGCCTCCTTTTTTCTTCCGTTGGAATTAGGGTCTACTGAATGCAGGCAAGTGTATTTGGGAAGGGTACGGTCTTTGAACTGAGAGTCTGGCAGATCGAGCAGCACCTGAGCTGGGGGGTGGGGGTGAGGGCTGAGCTGCCAAACCTTCCTTCTCAATCCCTGTAGCTTGTTGCCCCAGCGAACAGTTGAGCAGGGAGCAGAAGGTCTGCGGATTTTCCACGGAAGGTGCGTCTCCAAGCCCAGGCATCTCCTACAAAGGGGTCCTGTGGTATTTATTTACTTATGTATTTGTAAAGTTGCATGGAAAAAAGGTGAAGCTTGACGCGTGGGGGAGCTCAGCCTGGGAGGACCTCGCCAGGACGCGGGGATCTTGAGGCGCAACGGCTGCGACTCCAGCTTCAGAGCCTGCGGCGTCCAAGTGGCCAAAGCTGATCTGGGAGGGAGGCCGCGGAGGAGGGAGGGAATCCGAGGTGGAGAGGGGGGGGTGAGGGAGCCGCTAGTCCGGTCCGGGTTTTGCCGGCAGCCCCCGGGCAGCGTTCGGAGCTCCTGCCCGGGCGGGCGCGCGGCGCGGCGGCAGAGGCGGCGGAGCCTGAGCTGGGATGTAGAGGCGGCGGCGAGATCAGGCGTCCGAGCAGAGCCAGAAGAGGAGAGCCTCATCCCCGACAGCCCAGCCCCGCGTCCCAGCCTGCGCCTAGCAATGCGCACCGCCTGCTGAGTCCGGGCGCCGCACGCCGAGTCCTTCGCCCGCCGCGCCGCGAGGCGCTGCGCTCCGGGGTGATTAGTTGCTTTTTGTTGTTTTTTAATTTGGGCCGCGGGGAGGGGGAGGAGGGGCAGGTGCTGCAGGCTCCCCCCCCCTCCCCGCCTTGGGCCAGCCGCGGCGGCGCGACTCCGGCTCTGGCCCCGGGCGCGGCGGGCGACTGGAGCGGAGCGCACCGCGGCGGTGCCCAGAGCGGAGCGCAGCTCCCCGCCCCGCCCCTCCCCCTCGGCCTCGCGGCGACCGTGGCGGCTCGGACGACTCGCGGAGCCGGTAGGTGTCGGGCCCTCCTCCGCCCCCCCCCCGGGAGGCCAACCCTCTCCCCTTCCCCGCCTCCCTCCCTCTCCTCCCCCGGGGCTCCGTGCGCGGCCGGGGCCGGAGTTCGCCGCAAGTCCGCGGAAAGTTTGGCGGCGCGGGTTCCCCCGAAGTTCAGGTGCGGAGAGCCAGGGATGGGGAAGGAGGGGTCGGTGTTTGGGAGGGGCGGGGGACGCCCGCAGCCTGAGCCGCGGGGCCTGGGAGACCTAGCTCCGGTGATCGCTCGGTGGCCGCTCCTATACCGAAGCCTTCCCAAGCCGCAGTATGCTCGGTCGCAGATCACTGAGTTCAGACAAAAAGAGGGGTTTTAGGGTCGAGGACGGCGGGCTGGGAGCGGAGGAGTGGGGCTGGGGCTCTCCCTGCGGGGGACGCTTCCTTCCCAATCATTGTAGCTTGCGGGCGCCGGGGGTCCTCACCTCGCAGTGCTGGGCGGGTGCTGCGCCTGCGGGGGCGGCTGCTTGCAGGTCTGCGGCGCACACTCCCCGCATCAGACCCCACTCGCTGCCCTGTGTATAGGGACGTTCATAACTGCCCCGAGAGCCTCGGACCACGCGTGGCCTTGCCTCCCCTTAGACTTGGAAGAGGCGGCGGCTACTTCTGTTTTTTCCCCTCGGGCTGCTCGCCCCCACTGCCTGCAGGGTGCCTGGCGGGCTGATCAAGTTTGACCTTTTTTTTTTTTTTTTTTTTTTTCCCGTCAAAGTATATCACCTCCACCTCCGCCGGCTAGGCGGCCTCTCTTCTGTCCTTTTCGGCCTTGGGGAGTCTCGGACTGCCTCTCCGCGTGTGCCTAGCTGCGTGCAAAGCCGGGGACGCGCGGGGGGGGGGGGTGTTTGTTCCTCAGCTGCAGGTCTGCAGGGGGCGGGCATCCCAGGCTCCTGCCACGCTGCTCTGGCCCCGAATTTACCCTCGAAGTCCCGCCCGAACCCCCTCCCTTTCGCATCCCTGGAGCCAGGGCTGAACCGCCGCGAGAGGAATGTGTTAATTTTCTTACTGGGGGAAGTTGTCCTCGCCCGGAATGGGCTGTTTTCCGGCGGGGAGAGCGAGGTGCGCCTGGCTTTGTTTATGAATAGGTTGGACCGAAAGTGAGGGACCCCGTTTTTAAAATAGGGGACCTGTCACAAGTGCTGGGGCGCACCGGAAAAAGCAAGCAAAATTTCCTTTTTTTTCCTCCCTGGGGAATCGTAAGGGGTGCGCAGAGTTGGGTTGGTGCCATGGGTTGCAAGGAGGTACCATTAGATTTTGGGGGGTTTGTAGTGACTCATCTGGAAAGACTTGCTCCCCTAGTCTCCAGAAAAGTGGGGGGAATGAAGGTTTGGCAGCCGCACCCTACTGTGCTCCCCGGGACCCTGGGTGGTCTGAGAGTTGGGTCATCCAAATGGGAGTACCCAAAACGAGATGCGGATTAGGCCCTTGATCCTCTCGCCTTCCCTTGTGCCCCCTTGCTGTTTGGAGCCCTCGGTTTTGTAGTGCGTCCCCCTCCCAGCCCACCCCGCCCCCCGTCGCGCGGGTTTGCCCAGGAAGCACTAGGGAAGGGGGCGTGTGATCGCTGGCTCTCGCCCCCGCCCCCGCCGGAGCAGCCCCAGGGCCGCCGGCAAACAGAGTCCCTTTCAAGTTTTCCGCTGGGGCCGCCTGGCGGGGGCAGTGAGCGCGGTCGCCGCGGACTTGTTTGGAGCGCGGTTTGAACGCCCAGCGCCACCTCAATTGCCCCCATCGGGGGGTTCGGGTGTACGGTCCTAGCAGTGGAGACTGTTTAAATGAGATGGGTAGGGGGCGCCTATTGGCCTAAGCTTGACCTGACCCTCTCCTGAAAGGCTACAGTGCCTTGAGTTGTTGGTGGAAACCCTTCCCATCTCCTTTTTGAGAGTAGTATGAGGAGACTGTCCTCACCTACTTCGACTGTGACTGCATGGTGTTGATTTAGCCGTTCCTTAGATGAGAGTCAAGCTGGAGCTTGTTGTTGGGGGGGGGGGCGGGTAGCGACGCGCTCTGCAGCTGTCGCCCCCCTCAGAACGGAAATTGTCCTCCTTAGGGAGGAGGGAAGGGTGACAGTTTGATTTTTTTTTTTTTTTTGCCCCGGGGAGGGGTGGGAACAGCTGACGGAGGTTGGCCTCTGGGTTACTCTGTAGTCCTGGTAAGCACTATAGGTGCCTCCCCTTCATCCTGGCAGGAGCTGGATTCTCTAGGAGAAGCACTTAGCTAAAGGGGCTGCAGAAGCTAGGCCCTTGGCTAGCTGGCTTGTTAGTGCCTTATTTATGTGTGTGTTTGGGCCCGGTTTCCCAGCTCAGCAGGTAACCCTGGCCTGGGCCTCCTATCTCTCCTGTTGACTTACCGGAGGGCCAATGGCCTCCCCTTTATCACGTGAGGTCTGGAATGTCCACCCGGCTGGGCTGAGCTGGGCTGCGTGGGGGAAGGGAAGAGGGGAGGGCTCTGAATCCAGGGCTCAAGCCCCTCACAGGCTTACGTGCCCAAGGGCTCCCCATGACCCTTCAGTTTTGTTGTTTCTTTTCTCATACCCATTTGGCGACTGTGAAATTGAGGCCCATGTGAATGTGGGGCCATGCTTGTTTCAGTAAGTTAAGTCCGCCCTTCTTTAGGTCCCTACCTAGTTACTCATGGGAGCATTCAGTTATTCTTCCCAAGAAGAGGAGAGAGCTTTGGACTGAGCTAAAGCCGGTTGAGCCCATAGGGTTCGTGGTGAGGTAGAAAAAAATGGAGGACTTGAGACTTGGGCTAGACCTGGTCGCGCTCTTGATTCTGTGGGGTGCGGGAATCACTCAGTCACAGGAAATTCTCCAGCGCTTGCCCTCGGTGGTCATGGATGGAGCGGGCTTACCTACTGTCATTTTAAGTAATTCATTTATTCAGCCTCTGGTGGGTGCTGAGTTCCTTGCTGTTCTGGTGTGCACATTCTGCCTCGGGTCTGGAGGGGGGGGGGCCAGGAGGGTGAAGGGTCCCCCAGCGCCTGCTCTCTTACCCTTACCATCCTAGAGGTGTGTGTGTGTGTGTGTGTGTGTGTGTGGTGTCCTTGATTAAGTATATTAATAGTTAAACTCTCACTCATAGCTGGAACTCACCAGACCACAAAAAAGCCTCCCCCGTTACTCACGCGCTACTGCCCAACAAGAATATCCCACTAAAGTTTTTTCTGCATTCTCTTCCTTACCCCTTGCTCTGTCTGCTCTCCTCAGTGCTGAGCCCACCTTCCCAGGCTGCTGGCAGGGAGAAAGGACTGCCCCCTCAGAGACCCAGAAAGCTCCAACCCTTCATCTGCCCCTAAAATCAGCTGGCAAAGATGGGGTTGTGTGACACTGTGTCTGTTGATCTGTGTGACAACCTGGATGGTATATCTCTTGTTGCAAGTCTGTGTTTAAAATGTGTATGTCTGAAGATGTGGAAGTCTAAGATGTATGATTTTATACAAATGAATGGTTATGTATCTGCATTATATATATATTACATATTATAATACTACATATACATCTCATGCACTTAAGTCTGAAATTGTATGTCTGTTGGTTGGCCATGTCCCTATATAATATATACTGTATGTTTCCAGTACTTGGAATTTTGTAGGGTTTGTGATTTGTATGTGTTTGATTTGAGACAGTGTCATACTGTATAACCCTGCCTGACCTGGAACTTACTATATAAACCAGGTTAGCTTTGAACTCACAGATACCAGTCTGCCTCTGCCTCCCAAATTCTGGGATTAAAGATGTGCCCTACCACACTTGGCTCCTAGTATGTACCTGAGATACACACACACACACACACACACACACACACACACACACACACACGGGAGAGTGTCCACTCCTTTAGTGGTACATGTCTGGATTGTGAGTATTTGAGTAAACCTGGAAGTGGACATATTTGAGCTGAGTGGGCAGTTGTCAGTGGCTAGTGGCTTTGTGTTTCTTGTCTCTTTCTATAATCTGTTTGCCATTCTGACTTTCTAAGTCTCTTCTTCCCTGTTTGTGAAGCCAAGAGACTGAAAACCTTTTCCACTTAGCTGTGTCCCCCCTCCCCCTAGCCGTAGTAACCGGGCAGCCTCCTGGTCTGCCTGCCGCTGGGAGTTTTGGAAGCCTTGGCGGGAGACAGGCTGGGGCCGGGGTGACAGCGCATATCCACCGCGATGGCAGCCTGTGATTATAAGAATAAAAGGGTTTTAAGGTCATGGGTGTTTCTTCTGTTTCTCCCCTGGCAGCAGAGGTCCACAGCAGTGTGTCTGCAGGTTGGGGTATGCCCCTGTGCGGGTGAACATCAATGTGTGAGAGTGTGTGTGTGTGTGTGTGTGTGTGTGTGTGTGTGTGTGTGTGTGTGCCTTACCTGAGAGCAGAATCACACAGGGACATGCATGAGCAGAACCTGTGACAGTCCATGGGCTTGTCCTGGATTCTCCAGGGGCTGGAGAGTGATTCCCAGTTAAACTTCCCGCTGCTTGGGCATCCCACAGAGCTGGAACTCTTGACAGTTTTCTAAGGGAGAGTGGTCTAGCCTCAAGTCTTGCTTTCTTAATTTCCTCTCCTCTAGTTGAATTTGAGACTAGCTTTGAGACTAGCTGGGCCCAGTCACCTGGACAAGGCCACATCTTGGGGTGTCACTGCCTGCCCCTGGACCAGCTCCAGCCTCTGTAATTGCATTCTGTGGCCTAATCCCCCGCCAGCTCAATTAGATTGCAAATTCTTCTTCATTTCCTGCCTCTTGATGCTGGCCTCCCTCTGGGTTTGCAGGGATTGGGGGTGGTGGGCAATCCCAACTTCCCTTCTCCTAGCCCTAGGGAATCTGGGAGGGTGATTAGTTCCTGGTACACTAGCCCTAGAGCTGAAGTCAGAACCCCGAGGGACCAGCAAGACCGGGTTCCACTAGCCCTTTTGTGCCAACTACAGAATCCCTCTGTCAGGAAACAGGATCTCTTGTAGCTGGTACAGGGCTACCTGTGGAATAGGCAGATCCCTTTAGCCAGGTTCCTAGGCTGTCCCTTGTCCATGCCCTTCGTAGACTGTGCCCACCACCTGCTCCCACAGCAGTTAGTACTTACTGAGCACTATGTGGCTCAGGCCAGCCTTACACTTGCAGAGACCCTTCTATCTCTGCCTTCCCAAGTACAGGGACTTACAAGCATGTCCAGCACTTCAGCAATAGCCTCCCTTTTCACATTTTCCTGATTTCCCAGCCATAGTCCTTTTAGGGGCCTGTGGGCCCACCGAGGCCTTCTCCTGGCTCCCCTAAGAACCATCCCTGAACTCCATACAGGCAAGTGCACATGCAGGACTCCATACAGGCAAGTGCACGTGCAGGACTCGGGAGGTCTTCACACCTGGCTGTGAATCCTGACCACTATGTGGCTGACTGTATACCATAAAGGCAAGTTTTCTCTCTACCTATCTGTTTCCTTTATCTCTGAGATGGGTCAGTAAATAGCGAACTAACTCATGTGACCAGTTTTAGATTGAATGCAAGGATTAAGCATGAGGAGAGGGCCTAGATGCGTCCACTCAGCAATCAACAGAGATGGGCCTGATTTGTTTGTTTGTTTATTGTGTCCTTAGGACAGGGTCTTTCTACATAGCCTTGGCTGTCCTGGAAGTTGCTATGTAGACAAGGCTGGCCTCAAACTCACTGAGTCTTTCTGCCTCTGCTGGGATCAAAGCTGGCATTTATAGTGTTAAGAACTATTTCCAATGAATTGGGGCAGGGAGGACAACCTGTATCTCTAAGAACCAGGTCTGTGCCCTTGGCTGCCTTACTCTCTCCACACTGGAGTTTATCTTCCCCATCTGCAAAGTGGACGGATGGAACCAGCCTCCGAGCACCCAAAGGCGTGTAGTGCAGGACCTGTAGGGTGCTCAGCCCCATGGCTTCCCACATGTTATTTGCTCTCTCTTTTCTTTCCTCTCATTAAGCCTGCTGTGGGTAGAACTATACAGACACAGAGGGCAAGGGGCTGGCCAAGGTCATGAGGCTGGTAATGGGGCCAGGGAATGGTCTGCTGGCTCAGCGGAGCTGTGAGGCACAGCCTTCCCTCCCTGCTAGTCACTGAAAAGTGGTAGCTTGGCTGTTTTTTGTTTTGTTTTGTTTTTTTCTCTTGGAAAGGGGGGTCCACCCCCTCCTCCCTGGGAAGGGGGTCCACCCCCTCCTCCCCCAGGAAGCACCCATGACAGCCACTGAGCTGACAGGCCGCCTGGCTTTAATACTGGAGTGGCTGGAAGCTCTGGAAGGCTGGCTGTGCCCAGCTCAGCCTGAGGGGAGAGGGAACTATAGAGTTCTCCTTCCTATCACCAGTCCCCTTGCCCCGCCCGCCCTCAGCACGTCCTCTGTCGGATAGACAGTGACAGAGGTGGGGGCTGCCTTCCGCCTCAGGCCCCCTATCGCTTACTGGCTAGTCTTCTGAATTCTGTGACCTCTGTCACTCTCTGGCCTAGGCTCTTTAATATTTCATAGCCCTTCAAGTCGACCCCTTTGCCCCAGCCCACAGGGCCCCCTTTGTCTGCCCCCCCCCCCATCTCTGTCATTGAGTTACTGACCCAGAGGCTGTCTCTACCTTCTGGCACTGTGACTGCCCCTGTTGCCTTCCCTGTCTTTCTTGACCCTCCTACTCTACACCTCCACTGGACAGACAGACACACACACACACACACACACACACACACACACACCCTATCTGCTCTCTCCCTGACATCTCTGACTGTCTCATCTGCTTTTCCTCCATTTTCCTCTTTTGTTGGGCTCCCCTTCCCAGTGGAACAGAAACCGTGGCAACTGGTCTGCCTGCCTGTCCTTGCGCCCTCCGCCCCTTCCTGCCCCCTCCTCCGCCGGTCGGGCTGGCTGGCTGGCTGGCTGGCGTGAGAGCTGGTTTTATTTATTTTTCTGTTTGTTTGGGAAGAGGGCAGTGGCAGCCCTAGGCCTGGCTGCTGCGCTCCGCTTAGAGCAGTGGGCAGGCAGCCCTGCTGGCCTCCCAGGAATGTGGCTGGGACGCCCTGCGCTGGATTTACCTCCCTCCAGCTGCTGGGCTCAACAGGGCAGAGCCAGGCCTGCCCAGTGGCCCCTGGGGAGCCTTGGACTTACTCTGTCCTGTCTGGCAGACCCCACGTGGCTTTTGGGGGGACCAATCCCCCCCTTGCCCCTGACCTCCTCTGACCTCCTCCTCCACCTCTCCTGCCCGGCCAGCAGGAAGACTTGTTTGCCATGCTGGAATGAGCCAACGTAGGGGTACTGGAGGCCTGGTACCAACAGCCACTCTATCTCCCAACCCAGGGGCCTAACCTAGCTAGGCCTGTAATCTCCTGGCCAGAACTATGCAAAACATCACTCCAGGCCTCTGTCACTGGGTTTAGTGCCTGTGCTTGGCAGAGCCAGAGTAACTGGATCCCTCAGTGTCCTGACCAAGGCCCCGTGTGCACACATCTGCGTGGGTATACACATGCCCATGAGCGCTGAGACCTGCTTAGTCACAAGCACCACCAGGTTGTGCCTCCTTTGAGGCAGTGCCGTACTTCCTGTCATTAACTCCCTCATTCATCAGATGCTTACAAGGGTTTTGAGCCCCACTCGGTGCCAGCCTTGCAAATGGGATGTGGCAGTGGCTTCATTGTGTACCCCAGCGCCTGGCACCATGCGAGTGTTTGGAAGATTTTAGCTATTGCATTCATCAGGCTCTGTCCTCACGTGGATATGAGAAAGCCCAGCCCACCCGAAGCCCCTAAGTGATGCTACTATGCCAACCTCTTTATGCCCTTTCTCTGCTGTTATCCCCACCATACACTTGGGAGTTGGGTGTTGGGTATGCCTAGCTGTGCACAAATGAAGCAAGTGAGGTGGGGTCCTGGTCCAGTGTATGCCAGGCTGTGAGGACCCTCAGGGCAGTTGGTCAGTGTGTGTGTGTGTGTGTGTGTGTGTGTGTGTGTTTTATATCTTCCACTCTGCCCAAATGTTTACCAAACATGGGCCTGCATCCTCTCCACCACCCTGACTCCATCATCCCAGCAAGGAACCTGGTTTGAGGCAGGGAAGAAGGCTGTTTGACTGGTTGAGTAAATGAATGAATGAGCTGGCCGTGTGAGTGAACTTTCTCAAAGTACACTGGGGTGGGGGTGGGGGGGCGTAGAGGTCAGGCATGTGGACACCTTCTGACTCAGTGAAGCATAGTGGGAAGTGAAGGGATGTGACCACAACTGAGAGATGTGGACAAAGACCAGCAACCTGATGGGCAAATCATGCCTCCTCCTTGGACCTCAGTGTTTCTATCTGTCAACTGGGCCCCAATTTGGAGGTTCTTTGGCTGGCTACCAGCTGGCCTAGACTGGGGCCAGCCTGGGAGGTGAAGGGACTGTGGTGGGAAGCAGGAAGCAGTGGGTGGTGAAGACAGGAAGATAAAGCCAAGAGCCTGGCTTGGAACCTGAGAAACATGGAGACCAGTACTGACCTGATGTGGGCTTGGCCCGCCCTTTGGGGGGCGAGCACAGGCTCACAACCCTCCGGCTACCAACTCCTGCTCCAGCGCAAGCTCATTTCCTGACATCTGTGCAGTTAGTGGCCCTGTGTGCCAGGAGGAGGTGGCCTGTCCCCTGGGGTTAGACTGGTTCCTCCCCCAGCCCATAGTATACCCCAGCTTTATGTCATTTCCTGTTGACCCTCTCCAGCCCAGCCCTCTTCCCAAAAGCTTTGGTGAGAGATTGGTTGGAGGTGGAGGTGGTGGGTAGGCCCAGTGGCCCCTTCCCAGAGCTGTAGGATTTTGGCAGTCTAGAATCTTAGTGACAGGAGTCTAGAATCATAGACTGTTTGCAATGAAAAGATGTGTTAAGTTGGCATTCTTGTCACGTTGGGATTCTACAGTCACCAAAGAGTAGGTTTTCCTGCGGGGAGGAAGCATGCATGGCCACGCTTCAGTCACCTTGTTTGACGACGCTAGAGAACACGGGAGAGTGGGGCTGGAATGGGGCTGGGCTTGGGGCTCTCCTGAGGTTGCAGAGCCAGGAGACCTCCAGGGACAAGAACCTATTCCAGGGACTGAAAGGCCAGTTCTACGTGGAGAGGGTGGGCTCTGGGCCCAGTCAGGCAGCAAGGGGCTGTGGCTGGCCTGCAGACACAGGAGGGGTCCTCCCTGTGGCAGCCTGCCGCCTGCTGCCCACGCTTCCCGAGACACCAGTGTGAGGAGGAAACGCAGGCTGTTGCTTCCAGCGACAGCAGGCAGGGCCGGGCGGCTTCCCAGCTCCCCCTCTGACTCATGGCTGCCTGCAGCTTCCCTCCCCTGGGGTCCTCAGCAACCCCATCTGTGCAATGGAGAGAGGAGGCTTTGTCCCACAGTGTGGGGCTCACCTCAACAGCAAGGCTAGGAGTCTTCCTGGGACCACTGTTAGGCTGTGGAGAATGAGATGGTCCAGAAGAGCCTGGGACACTGGCCTTCCGCCAGCCACTGAGTCCTCTCCTCTCTTCTCCCCATTAGTCTGGGCAGGGGGTAGCTGGATTCCTGAGCAAAAGATAGATGTAGGTTTATGGAGTAGATAAGAAAGAGAATCAAACAGTTTCAAGATAAGCCTACCCCTCCTCTCCAGGGAACTCCTTCATGACTTCAGTGTGCCCATCTGTAAAATGGAGCCCACAAGTCAGTGTCTATAACGGGATCTGGGCTAGGGATTCAAGTCAAGTGGCACATCTCCCAGGGAGAGGAGAATCCTTGGCTGCAGAAATGGGGTGGGGGATCTGATTGGGTCACAGGGGTGATTCAGAGAAGGAGCTTGGCAGCTAGGTAGTGGTCAAAGGAAAATCCCAGCTGCTCTCCTGGGAAGACCTGACAAGCTGGACAGGAAGGAGCAGACTTGGCCCCCCCTCAGGCCTACATGGAGTCATCTTAGCCTGGCAGCTGGGTGGGTGTGCCCCTCACTGCAGGAGAGCTGGAACACACCCCCTCCTGCTCTGGGAAGGGGGCCTTTGACTGCCAAGAGGGGTTGGGCCCTCATCCAGATTTCCAAGCCTTCAGCTCTGTCCTGAGTTACCTGGGAAGAGGGGCATAGTGAAGCGACACGGAGCGGCAGGTGTGGTTTCTTTTGCCCAGGAGAATGGGAAACCCCTGGCAAGGCCTCCTGAGAGGGTGAGAGAGCAGAAGGGTATAGGCAGCTGCCACCCAGACAAGACTGGCTTGCTCACAGTAGCCTCCCCTGTCCCCCATGCTCAGAGCCAGGAGCTGGGAATAGAGTCGTGTGAATTGAAACTGGTCTCTCTGGCCCTTTCTTTCCCCCAACTGTCCACCAGGCCCTGGGCTCCAGTCCCTTCCCATCCCTGGCTGTGTCTACAGAACCCCCTGGGAAGATGGGGAGGAGGCACAGCAGGCTCAGAACAGCGGGCGTTGGGCGCCTGCTCAGCCAAGTATTTTGCACGAGCTGTCAGAGACAGACAGGCACGTGGGGAATTCGGTGCATGTGGGGCTGGGGGAAGCAGCGGGTGGGCAGGAGGGGAACTGTGGCTGCCTCCTTCCCAGCCTGCTGAACCCTGTAGAGATGACTGACCCCCCCACAACCCCCACCCCGTCTGTACCACAGCAGTGTGGGTTTGGAAATGGTACTGATCTTCTCCAGGGTGCAAACTGGAAGAGGCTCCTCTGCTGATCTTAGGGTCCAGACAGGAATTCTGGCCCTACCCAACTGTAGCCTCCAGGAAATATCAGCTGTCAACGTGTGCACAGACACACACTCACATACACACTCCCAGCCTGGCACAACTTGTCTCCTGGCCAGAGTCTGGTTTGGTAGATTGGAGAAGCTTGGTATTGCCCCGTCTGATGGAGGGAAAGGCAGAACGGAGGAAGTCAGTGTTTATAAGCTGAAGCTGATACTGTGGGAAAGGAACCTCTCAGCTCAGTAACCACTAGGCAAAGACCCCGACTTAGCTGCTTTTGTAGACTACCCTTAATAAATCCTGCAGGGCAGTTCAGAGCCCAGACCTGAGTAAGACTTGATTCCCCCCCCACACACACAACTAAGACCCAAAGAGGCATTCAGTGGCCCAAGGTGACACTGTAGACTATCTATCCTTCCCTCTATCCCAGTATATGTGGAGCCAGTATGAAGAGGTGAGCTTTGGGGTTTGCTGGGGGGTGGGGTGGGGCTAAATTTAGTCATCACCGCGTAGCTGAGGCCTCTGGGAGCAGCTGTTGGTGCACAGACAGAGGCCTAAAGCTGCATTTAGTCTGGACAGAAATATCCTACCACCCACCCACCCACTGCTTGGGCAGCCAGGCTGTGGGCTTGTTCCCTGAGGGGCAGCTTGCTGGGTCGCCGGGACAGGCAAGATGACCCGATAGGCTTTTCCCAGATCAGGTTTCTATGAAACAGGAACCGCAGCCACGGGGGCCAGGGCAGTCAGCGCCTGGGGGGCCAAGGACGGACGCCTTTCTTGCCTCCCTCTCCTGCTCCTTGCTGATGCAGCCTCCCCTTCACAGAGGCCTGGGGAAGCAGCAGGTTATTTATCAAGCCAGCCTCCCCGCTGAGTGTCTGCCTGCTCTCCTCCTCCCCACCTCTTATGCTGGCCGCCATGAGCCCAGCAGAGCAGGGTGAGCGGGGCAGGCGGGTGGCGAGATTAGCTCAGGAGGAGTGAGTCACCCCATCCCTAGCAGCAGGCAGAGCACACACTCAACGCAGTCCCACTCTCAACACAGCCAGGGATATAGAGGGTATACACGGCTTCAGCACATCTAATTCCACATGCCTCAGCGGAACCCACTGCCTGCATGCTCCAGACTTATTCACGCATGTGTGGGGACCTCAGAAACACCTGATCCTGGTACATGTACGTGCTGGCACAGATTCGGCAGTCAGGCATGCCCAGTCTCCGTCAGGCATAGGTAGGAAGCCACCCTCGCCCTCACAGACCTTCTATACCTCCCCATCCTGGCTCAAGCAGTGGTCTGTAGGCCCCGGCTCGCACCTTTAGGAGGCTGCAGTGTAAGGTCCTGAGCACCCACTCAATGGTGCCTAACACTCATGTCACACTGCTTATCTCTGTTGAGGCTTACACAAAAGAGGCCTCCCCTCAGTCACCTTCTGATGCTGAGGTGGGGGTGGGAGAGGGCTTTCCCTGCCATTAGGTTACTGTCGGCCCCATTTGGGGACCCAGTTGGTGTTGTCATAGGGGACTATGGCTCAAGCAGAGGATACTCAAGGGTAGGCAAGGGAAAGAGGCAGACAGGCTGGAAGGAAGAGAGGTTGGTGGAGGAACGCTGTGAAAAATCCATCTTCCTAGAAGTGGCCACCTCTCCCCATTCAAGGTGGGGTCTGTGAGAGATGGGAGCATTCTGGGGACTGGGGAAGGAAGGACACCTCTTCTGTCAAAGCGAGCTGTGTCCAAGGAGTCTTGTGCCGCTTAGCCTGGCACTCACTCTTCTCTGTCCCCTTGTTCCCCTCCAGCTAGCACCCTGAGACTTGGGATTTGGCCACACCTCTTAGTCTGCATGGCGCTGGTCTGACAAGAAGGCCTGGGCTGTGAGGTTGGCAGGGTGCCTGCAGTGGTGTCTAAGCCTTAGCGCCACTGGGGCCAGGGCTTGCCTGCCCTCCCACACAGAATGGAGAAGACAGACTTTTCCACACAAGAAGTGAGAGAATTGAGCTGGGTGTGCATGGCCTTGTAACCAGGAGGGGTACTGACACCACTGTCCAGCACCTCTGTTATAGATCATCTGGGGTGCAGCAGGTTCCCACCTCCTAGTCTCCCTATGTAAGATGGTCAGGGGGGAAGGAGAAGGTTCCAGAAAGGCTGAGACACTCAGAAAACTAGACTTGTCCCTGAGCTGGGGACCCTGATGTTGGCTGTTAGCTGCTGTGTCATGCCCAAAGCTTTGTTTTATTTTGGTCTGTTTTTGTTGAGACAGAGTTTCACCGTGTGTGTAGCTTTGGCTGCCTGGAATTCAAGTATGTAGACCAGGCTGGCTCCAAACTCATAGAGATCTGCCTACTTCTGCCTCCCAGATACCAGGATCAAAGATGTATGCCACCACACCCCACCTGCCAGGTTTTCTATCATTTTTGTCTATAAAATGAACCAAATGTCATCTTGGTATTACAGCTACACTGCTGAAAGTAAGTGATGGGGGCTGAGGGTGGGGCTCGCCAGCAGGGCTCATGCCCAGCATATGTGAGCCTCTGGGTTTAGTCCCCATTGAGCCCCATGGGGGCTGGTACTGAACCCCTGTCTGCTCTACCAAAGCTAGATTTTTTTTTCCTTGAGGGCAGCATCTTCAAGAAGCATCCGTAATTAGATTGTCATGGACTTGGCCCTGTCTGGAGCTGTTTCTCAGATGTGTGCAGAAGTGAGGAAGCCCAGCTGAGTGGCAGGAGACAAGGGGGTTGATCAGTTAGATTCAGGATAGAGGACAGTGACACCTCACATCCTGGAAGGAAAGAGCCAGTCGTAATAGTTCCGGAGCTACTGACACAGCAGTGTCACCACAGGGTGGACATGGAAAGGGTCACCATAAGTGTAGGTGGGCTCTTCTGTGGTCAGAAGAGGCATGGGCCCATCCAGCTGGCACTGCCTTCTCAGCAACCCTCAGACTTGAACACACACTTATCTCCTGGGGTCAGCAGGGACTGCTGTGTATGGGGATGGAGCGAGCAGAACGAATGAATAAGGGAGTTGGCGGCTCACAGAGAGACTAGGGCCTTGGTCCTCCAGTATCCATGGCCTGAGCCATGTAAAGATAACAAGCTAGCCCTTTCTCAAGAGATTCAGGTATGGGGGCTGCAGAACCCAGTGAGTTGAGGTTGTTACTTGCTATGATCCAGACTTAGGCTTTGAGCTTAGCAAGCCTCCTCAGCTTGTCTGGGATTCCCCTAGACTAGATCTCCTAGGCAGGACAGCGACAGGACCTTAATATGCCCCCCAGGGGAGGTATGCATCCCTACTTGCAGAGTCACAGGGAATGAATGGGTAATGGTTGCTGTGCACTGCTGCTGGTCCTTTGGGTCTAAGGAGGGTTAGCACCCACAAGGATGCCACAAGGGTGTGGCAAGCTCTGAGAAATTACAGCACCAGGCACCTGCTGAGGGTCTTTAGCGTCCCAGTTCTGACTGGCTGCCTCCCTTTTTTCTGGAAAACTTCTTCAGAGAGTGGTTGGGAGGTCTCTTAAGTAAACATTTCCCTTTGGGTACACAGCGGCCAACATGAAAACACGCCCCTGTCCCCCATCACTTGGTTGGTTTGCCACTTAACCAATCAGAGTCCTCCGTTCCATGTGGCCACTGGTGATCACTAAAGCGTCTCCAAGTTAGGTTGTCTTGGCTGCAGGTTGGTCTCCACCTCAGGTCACTTCCTCTTTTGGGTCAAAGTCCCTCCGTGAAATGGCTGACTCCTGCTCATTTGTAAGCACGAGATCCTTTCATATGCCCTGTGCTGTCATAGAGACATGGGGCAGCAGGGTGGGCAGTGGAGTTGGACCGGCCAACCTTTATAAAAGCTTTACCTTTGTTGCCCAAGCGTGAGTGACCTTGGCCGGTCACTGCCCTTGTCTGGGCCTCAGCATCCTTATCTGTAAAGGCGGGAGGACCATGCTGCCTTGTCTTTGGGCTGCTATGAAGATGAAACACGACATGTGTGAACAGTACCTAGCTAGACTTTCACAGATGATGGTAACAGCAAGCCCCTCCCCCAACCCTGGCCTCCTGGTTTCTGTCCCTCCAGCTTTGGTCGTGGGCATTCTGGGAAGGAGATGGTGCCAGTCTGCTAGCTCAGCTGGCTTGGCCACTGACCTTCAGAGCACCCAGGCTGTCAAGGCCGCCTGACTGCCTGCCTGCCGGTTGGGTGGCGGGGAGCGCCAAGCAGCTTCTCCTTGCCTGACGCCACCCGCCCCTGCTCCCACTCTCCTCTCTCCCTCTCTGTGCCTGTGTGTGAGCTAATTAATCTCAGCCCCTTTGGGAAATTAGACCGCAGCCGCGTTCTCAGCCTCCTGGAGCCTGTGCTGCTACTGGGCCAAGACCTGCTATGTTTAGGGGCACTGAGGGGGTGTGTGTTAGTGGGGTACCAACAGCAGCAGCAAGGTGAGTTCAACAGGACACAGATATCTCTGAGAACCCTTCACTTTTGGGCCAAAGGGCTCTCTCTGGTCTTAGTTTGTCCCTCCTCAAAACGGTTTCCATAAGGATACTAGGCAAACTCCCGGTTAGAGAGAAACCAAACCTCTTGTGTCCTTTTCAACTCCCAGGTTGTAATACTCGTCTCTTACCGTGTTCCACCTCAATGTGGGGTCATCCTCTTGCTTGCCCAGCTAGGAGGCTGATGGAGACAGATGTAATTATGGAATTTTGCTTGGGAAATTAATTTGAAAAAGTTAATTAATTGGCGGTTCCGGAGGTGGCAGGCTCCACGCCCGGCTGGCCTTGCTGACGTCAGTACTGACCCACTGAAGACATGCAGCTTCCTGGGCAAGCTGAGAAGAGGGGCCCCAGTGACCCCACTGTACAGCTCTGGGATAGGGAGATGGGAGCAAAGGGGCACTTGTGCCTTGGCCCATGGTGAGTACCTGGGCATCAGGGTTTGTTAGCTAGGTCTACTGAGTATGACTTGGGGCTCTGAGAACTGGCCACTTGTCTGTATATCGGTGGCCTTTGTCAGCTTCCATAGTATACCGATCTCAATGTCACAAAAGTCCAGTTCTTCAAAGAACAGATCATTTGAGTGTCTACTTCCTCCAAGAAGGACATGGTTGTGCCATTAAGCAACCCAGGTTGTTAAGCTAGTGACTCCATCAAGATGGGGTAGGGAATAGCTTGCTTACTTAGTCTTCCTCTCAGAGAATGAGTTCAGCTCTGGGATCCTGCAGGCACCTACTATCCTAGGTGAGGGTAAGCAGTCCGTGGGTCATAGTCACCCCCTCCAGCTTGTCACCCCTGGCGGGCACCATTTTACTCTCTTCTACCATCCCAGCTTCTTGTCAAAAGACCTAGCTGAACGAGACAGGGCTGGGAGCCCTGTGCACGCCACGGTAGTAGAAATATCTCTGTCCACCTTCAGGGCTCCTGTGAGGCTGCTGATCACATGCTTCAGTTGGACTGAGTTCTAATGGCTGAGGAAATGTGGGCGCTCTTGGTTTTAAAGAGTGATCAGGGTAGGGGAGTGGGGGTGGGGAGGGGGGAGGCTTTTGGGATAGCACTGGAAATGTAATTGAGGAAAATACGTAATAAAAAAAAAGAGAGAAAAAAAAGTGATCAGGGCTGGGACAAAAAGTTTCTAGGCACGGGAGAGTTGATACTCATTGCTCCGACCCATCACTGGGCTCATGAGACATGGGCTCCATAGACTGTTAGACCTGTGAACCTTCTCTTCCCTAAGCCTTGTTTTCTTCATCTGGGAAGTATGTGTGGTTACATTCTGAAGGCTGTGGAAGGGTCTGGGCAGCTGTAATCAGCCTGTACTGTTTCCTCTGCCTGATCAGTTTGGGGGGTGGGGAGGCTGCTCTGGAGCTTTGCTGCCCTAGCAGGACTTTGGAGGAATACCTGGTACACACTGTGCAAGAGGAGATGTTGTGAGGCATCCAAGACCAAGCAGCAGGCCTGGACCTGGGGCAGTCAGTCTCCTTCATCTCTAGAATTTCTAGGGGCCTAGCAGCCCTGCCGTGAATTTAATATGGACAGGTGACTCAGTGGTAGGCACATTTTGCTGTTCTTCCAGAGGACCTGGGTTCAATTCTCAGGTCATCAGGTAGCTAACAACCACCAGTAGATAACCCCAGTTCCAAGGGATTCAAACAGGCACTGACACACACACTTTAAAAATGTTAAAAGGCACACCAGGTGTAATGCTTTAACCCCAGCTCTTGGGAGGCAGAGGCAAGCAACCCTGGAGTCTGCATTTTTTAAAAACAGTGTATTTAATAGCAATTTGCATCTCAGTGTCAGTCTGGTGTAACTTGTAGTTCTAAATTTCTAGGGAGATCTGACCCAGGGCTTGGTTAAGTGAACCACATCCTCTCGCTGAGCATACTGAGCGCAGGTTAGCCAGAAGGAAGGAGATCCTGGCCATATATCTCACTTGCTTCAAGACCTGTTATCCCACCATGTTAGCTATGATGTGTTCACATGTTCTCTGGGTGAACTGTTACATGTCTGTCTGTCTCTGAGACCGGGAGCTCCCAGAGGGTGGTGTCCATTGCATCCCTCAGTACCGGGCTTGGCACAGAGTTATCACTCCATTAGGGACTGTGGACTTCTCTGTTCCCATTTTACAGATAGGCCAAGGCCCCACTAGGACAAAATCTCTTGAGCCCTAAGAGGTTTGGGGCTGAGGGCTTCTATCATGAGACTTGGGGCGGGGAGGGGGGGCACTCAGAAGGTGGGTCTTAATCTTGCTGGGCTTCAGTTTCTTTGAAAGCAGTGATCTTCAGTACTTCACCCTGTGGTGCTGGGGCAGTGAGTGGTTAAAAGAGCCTCTGCCGGGTTCCAGTTAAAAGCGTTCTTAAGTGTTCATGGTTATTACCATTGATGCTGTAGGTTGTTATCTTGGCGTTATTCATGCTTCCTGGGTCCCAGCAGCTGCTGTGGCTGTGCCTAGACTCAGAGCCTGAGCCTCGTCCACAGAAACGCTGCAGCTCCTAATTAAAACTCCAAAGAGAAGGCCTGGGTGTTTAAATTTTGCTACAGGGTCCCACCCGCCAAGTGCTTCCCCCAGTCCCTCTCCACTGCAGTGGGTTCAGAGTTCTCTCCCAGTCTCAGGTAGAGAGGGACTGGCCCCAGGCAAAAGCCTCCCCAAATTTCCCCTGCCACTCCCTCCGCCTCCCAGACCTCTGGGGCCATGAATCATTTATGAGGCAAAAATGAAACCAATTAAGGACAAACTTTGAAAGCCTCTAATTGCCGCGCCTGGTGGCATGGAGGAGTGAGGGGCGGCAGTCCTGCTCGCTGCAGAGTCTCCTTGGCCCCAGCCCTCCTTCCCAGGCTTCCTGCCCGCTGCGTCTCGGGTGCGTCTCCGGGCGCCACCACCTCCTGGCCGCTCTCGGACGTGCCTGCGCTGCTCTGGGCAGCCGCCTGGCGCCCGCCCCGTCCTCCCAGGCCGACTAATTAGACCCGGCTCCCTCCTGCGCTGCCCGCTTCAGGCCCGAGGTGATGGCGGCTCAGCCTGCCCTTCTGGGGCATGTGCCCCAAAGCTGGCTGCCTTTCCCAGGCTGAATGGCTGCCCGCCTGGCTTAACCCAGACAAGCCCAGGGTGCCTTGTGTCCTTGGAGCCTGGGGTCCACACAGCCAGCCGAAGGGCTGGGCAGAGACTGAAAGGCAAGCCGGGGACAGGAGAGAGGCAGGCAGTTGAGCTTCTGGGGTGTTGCGTTGGTGAGCAGGACCGCCCAGTGCCCGTCAGCCTTGCCATGACTGACAGAGAAGACCTTATGCAGATTTTTGCATTTGGGGATTCCAGCAGGTGGAGGTCAGAATCTGAACCCAGCAGGACCTGCCTCACTGCAGTGAACCAGAGGTGCCAGCCTTAAGTCCTGCTAACTGTGCTGGGGGCCATGCAAGCCCTGGGCACTCAGGCACACTGTTTGCTGAAACAGAATTTCCGTGCTTGTGTTTTTCCATAATTATATTAGCAGGTGGGATTTTTCCTCGGGGAAGCACTTTGAGGGGGAGCGCTGTGGCTGTGTCCCCGCCTGCTCCAGCGTGAGCTCACACTCAGCTCTGCCCGCCTGCCTGCCGTAATGATTTTTTAATTATGCAGCCAGTGCTCGGAATTGCTAATCTACCTCTAGCCCAGCGTCCCCTGCTGCAGCTCACACCCCAGCCCCTTGCTGCCAACCCCCCAAGGGGCAGTACCCAGCTATATACCCATCATTGCATACTGAGGGGGACAACTGCTACAGTGAGGGAGCAGGGTCTAGAGAGAGTCATGGTGGGGGGGGGGGGAAGCAGCCGTGCTTCTCTTTGTCTCCCACTCCAGCCTAGTCCCATCCTTGCTTGCATTGGCCGGCTGTGTCTCTGGAAGAGGGTAGGGGAGCGATCGGTGCCCATCCCCAAGAATATGTCCACATCAACAGCAGGAATGTTAGTCCATCCGTCCTGCTTGTATGACCCCCGAGGACATAAACATACTATCTTTGTCCCTGTCAGACTTGGACTTTGCCTCACTTCCACACACAGACACATAGCTAAGCTGTAGTACAATAGCCAACTCCATGATGTTAACATTTGGTCACACCTGAGGGCTGGGGTACTCAGGTGGCCCTGTGGCTAGATCCCCTCCCAGTCACCTCCACACCCTGGTCTTTCTCCTTTCCCTTCCCTGGTGGGGGCCTGCCTGTAGCTGGCCTGTAAGAGCCTCAATCGACCCTGGCCTGGGGGAAGTGGTGGTGGGGGGGGCAGGCTGGAGCACAGAGGCAGCGGGTGGCTGTAGCTCCTCTCCAGGCGCCCAGCTGTGGCATCTGTCAAGGTCAGATAGCGACTCCGGAACCAGCCAGCTTGGCCCCATGGCCCCTCTCGCCTCATTATTTTTGTGTTCCGGGGTTGCGACGACACCTCCCTCCCTCCCTCCCTCCCACCCCTTCAGTCTCCTGCGTCTTGCCTGCCTCCCCCACGCCTCTGCAGGGAGGGCCTGCGGTCTAGGGGCTTTTGTTTGCCAGTTTTTACCACGCTAAGGCCCGGCTGCCAGGCAGGCGGCTAGATGCTGACCAGAGCTATTAGGCCTTGAACAGCAGACAGGTGCCTCGCTTGGGGCTGGGATTCTCAGCAAAAACAGTGAATTGGTTTCTCAAGAGGGACAAACTGAACCTGGGTGACGCCCAGCCCCCACTGCACCGCACCGCAGGCACACCTGTGGGCAGCTTCCTGTTTCCATAAGGGCCTTAGCAGCTGGCACCAGTTCCCAACTGCATCATGCCCATCACACTCGGGCCCCGCCAGGGCTCGCTCACAGGGCACACACACTGCTGTCTCACAGCTAAGGCAGGTTAGCACACAGCAGAAGAACCTGCAGACACTCACCCACCATAGTTAATACTCTACTTGCAAACAACACTGATGACTGTGTACGACCTGAGGTATGGGAAGCACGCCCCTCCACCTTGCACACTGGGCGCTTATGTTCCAAGTGCCTCCACCTGTGTTGGTGCAGAACTGCAATGGCGCTCTTGTCCACAAAGGTTAGCGCCATGGACTTCATCCGCACCTGGCCATGCCCACCAGACAAAGGCTCCAAGCCTGAATGTCTGACATGCTTCCCCTGATAGCTAGATGGTTCTGCTTCCTACTCCCTTCTTCCCAGGTACCCCAAGTTTCTTACTTAACACCCCCAAAGGGGCCTTTATCCCCTGAAATGCTGGGAAGAGACATCTGCTTGGTGCATCCTGTGTCCAGAGTGTAGGGAAGGGTGGCTTGCCAGTTGCGCTGCCCCACCCACCTGGCCCAAGAACATCCTGGTGGAGTCGGATGGGGGTGGTTCCAGGTGGGTCATGACAGCTTGGGTGCCACAGTTTCTGGTTAGGGTATGTAAATATGGGGGATTGGGATGTGGGCCTGTTGCAGATCCCCTAGAGTCTCCGGGGCAGCCACAGCCATCCACTCACTTCCTCCTCCAGCTGTGGACTGCTGTGGTTGTTACTGGGAGGGGGAGAAGCTAGAGGCTTAGTGGTGGCTGGACACCCCCCCCCCCCCAGGAAACTCAAAACCCTGGGCCAGCCGGGTGGCGGGTTGGGGCAGGCACAAAGAAGGCCTCTGTGCAGCCTGGCTGGGCTGCCCACAGGATTCTGGGGGAGGCAGCAAGAGCCGGTTTCCGTCCCCTTCTGCTTCCTGCGGAGGCTGCCGGAATGCCCGGAGCTCTTGCCCGGCCAGGCCCGTCCGGCCCACCCGTAGCCCCTTCCCCTAGGCTTGGGGTACAGCCGCAGACTCTTTAGCAGTCGTGCTTGATGTGATGTCCCTAGAAGCCTGAAGGCCACCAGAAAGATCCTTGGGAGGAGCCTTCTCCTCTTAAGCCAGGGTTAGAAAGCCAGGTCTGGGTTCAAACTGTGGCCCTGTCACCTACTGACCTGGTGACCTTAGGCAGATAGTTTCACATCTTTTAGTTAACAGAGTATAGAGACAGTCCATAATAAGCTACAAGGCCTGGGTGTGGTAGCTCATGCCTTTTATCCCAGCCCTTAGGAAGCAGAGGCAGACAGATAGTTTGAGCTCCAGGAGAGACCCTGTTTCAAAACAGCTACAACAAAAACAAGGAAATGTTCAGCACAGTGCCTGGCTTGCTGTCACGTCCCCCTTAGGCAACCAGAGCTAGAGGACACCATATGTCTCCCTGCCCCTCAGTAAGCCAAATTCCATCTGTGGCTTGCTTAGAGGCTTCCTCTCCTACAAATCCTATGACTAGCTCTGGCCTCCTGTTAGGCCACTAGGTCTCTAGGTAACTAGATGAGGAGTTGCTTTCCCAAACTTTGTGTGTGTGTGTGTGTGTGTGTGTGTGTGTGTGTGTGTGTGTCTATGTCTTCTTCCCCTTGGAGGCCAGGAGCAGGAGTCCTACAGTTTGGAACAAGGGTCAAGAAGCCGTTGGCAGGGCTAGAGGGATGGCTCAGTAATTAAGAAGAGTACTAGCTGTTTTTGCAGTGGACCCAGGTTTGGTTCCCAGTATATACATGGCAGCTTACAATTCCCTGTAACTATCGGTCTAGGTGATGCTGTGTTCCGATCTCCTTGGTCACCAAAAATGCACACAGTGTATATACTTAGGTAGGCACTCATATGATAAAACAGTCTTTGGGCATTTCCTATTCTACAAATGGGAAACTGACACTCTATGCAGGGAGAGGGCTAGTTCAAAGTTCATGGTGAGGGAACAGAGCCACGACACAGACCGAAAGACTCCGGTGCCTAGCTAGCTTTATTCTTTTGACAGTTTACCTACTCTGGCTCCTTGACTCAAGTGTCCTCTGAGCTAGCTTTCGCTGCCTGTCCGTGATGAAACCCATCAGGATAGAGGCTAAGCAGGGACGCGAGCTATCATCTCAGGTGGGTGTCTGCTTAGACAGCATCACTCCAGGAAGCAGTTAGTTCAGGGTCCAGGGGTACCCAGAGCAGAATATCAGTCTGTCCATCCTAGCCACAGACCATTCTGCCTATTCTCAGTAGGACAATACAGGACATACTCAGAGGGTGTCTATAAGGAGTATATGGGCTAAAGCATACAGAAGAAAGCCTATCTGTGTTAGTGATCGATAGGGTCCTATATAACATGTCAGAAAAGAGCTCAAAAGGTCATATGCTAAGCCGGGCAAGGTGGCACACGCCTTTAATCCAGGCGGGGGCAGGCGGATTTCTGAGTTTGAGGTCACAGCCAGGTCTACAAAGTGAGTTCCAGGACAGCCAGGGCTATACAGAGAAACCCTACTTGGGCTGGTGAGATGGCTCAGTGGGTAAGAGCACCCAACTGCTCTTCCAAAGGTCCCGAGTTCAAATCTCAGCAACCACATGGTGGCTCACAACCATCTGTAATGAGATCTGACTCCCTCTTCTGGAGTGTCTGAAGACAGCTACAGTGTACTTACATATAATAAATAAATATTAAAAAAAAAAACCTGTCTTGAAAAAAACAAACAGGGCTGGTGAGATGGCTCAGCGGTTAAGAGCACCGACTGCTCTTCCAAAGGTCCCGAGTTCAAATCTCAACAACCACATGGTGGCTCACAACCATCCGTATCAAAAATCTGATGTCCTCTTCTGGAGTGTCTGAAGACAGCTACAGTGTACTTACATATAATAAATAAATAAATCTTTAAAAAAAAAGATTAAAGAGGCGCACAACTACACCCTGCCCCTCTCTGCTATTTACTGTCTTGCAGTGTTAAGATCCCCAGTAGTGTCAAGGGCATGTCTCACCCCAACCAATTGCTAAGTGCTTGGGGTTGCTATGGCTGTACTGGTCTATCCCCCCCATACTGGCCTGTCAGGCTGTGTGTCTTCCTGCCCCCAAGATCAGCACCCCATGTGTATCTCTTGGGCCCAACAGGGCTCCCCAACCCTGGAGACTTCCCAAGTTAAATGATGGGAATCCGAGACAGAACCCTCTCCTCAGCATCAGTGGGTCAGCTCAGTTCAGTCGGTGGAGCCTGTGGTCTGGGCTGTCTGCCAACTGTCTGTCTGTCTGTCTGACCGACCTCCTTATAGTACTCATCAGCACTGCTTCTCCCCCCCATACTCCAGATAAGTAAATACAAGAAACTCCTAGCCAGGGTCCTCTGTAGAGTTAGCCCACTCAGGCCATGCTGTTCTGCTTGGTAATTGGAGTTACTTCAGGAAACCTACCTTTCACAGGCAGGATAGACACAGGTTATTAAAGCCAGTGCAGGCGTAATGCCCTGGGCAAACCTGTCCTTGGACATAATTCTAAAAATGCACTTAAAAATCATTGAACCAGGCCAAGTGTGGTGGTGTATGCCTTCAATCTCAGCACTCATGAGGCAGAGGCAGGTGGTTCTCTGTGAGTTTGAGACCAGCCTGGTCTACAAAGCAAGTTCCAGGACAGCCAGGGCTACACAGGGAAACCCTGTCTCAAACAAAAACAAAAACCAACAAACAAAAAAATAGCCAGGCAGTGGTGGTACATGCCTTTAATCCCAGCACTTGGGAGACAGAGGCAGGAGGATTTCTGAGTTCAAGGAGAGCAAGGGCTATACAGAGAAACTCTGTCTTGGAAAAAAAAAGTAGCTGGAGAGATGGCTCAGTGGTTAAGACCACTTGACTGCTCTCCCAGAAGTCCTGAGTTCAATTCCCAGCAACTACATAGTGGCTTACAACCATCTGTAATGAGATATGATTCCGTCTTCTGGTGTGTCTGAAGAGAGTGACAGTGTATTCACATACATTAAAAAAGTAATTTAAAAAAATAGAAAAAACTTACAGAACTAGGGCCAGGAATGGTAACTAACATCCATAATCCCGGGATTTAGGAGCTCGGGTTGTTGCCTCTCCCGCTCCCCAAACACACACACCCAAGAAAAAGCATCCAGTGGCCCTGTAAATGTCCTATCCTTGGCCTCAAGACTGTGGCTGTGACCCTGCAGAGGTCATCCATACCTGGCACCCGCTTTCAGCTGTGTGTCTTGGTCATGTCTCCCTATCCTTTGCCAACCTCTTCCTCCAAGAAGGCCTCTAGCCTCACTGGTGATTCCACCAGCCCAGCTCTCACGCACTCCTGCGGGAAGGGTCAGTGTGGCCATCCCACTTGCCCCTCCCTCCACAGTAACACAGGGCATTGGTAGGAAAGGGAGAACCACTAAACATTTAGATCTAGCTGTAGGCCTCCTAGGGACAGAGCACCAGCCCCTCCCAGGACGTAAGCTCCACCCCCTATGCAGTCACGCTCTTCTGGGGCTGAGGGTAGGGTGAGGCCATCACCACCACCTCCGGTGACCTCATTGCCAGCTGGCATTATGATGTCACTGGCCTAGCATTCTGAGTTCCTCCTGCATGTGTATCTCTAAGCCTCCAGGTGGGGCACTCCCCTGGGGGCCTGTGACAGCTGACCCCTGACCAGGAAGAAGTGACAGGCATGGTAACAATTTGGTGGCAGGGTAGTAGGATAACTGGGTCACTTTGCCTTGGGCTGTTCTGTCAGTTGCCCAAGTAGAACAAAGGCAGCCATAAAGCAGGTGACCAGCACTTAGCTCTGGGTTCAAGTTCTACCACGGCTGACAGCTTGAACTTTTGTGAACCTTTGTTTCTTTATCTCTGAAGCTGGTTAAAGCTTCCTGTCTCTCAGGTACCACTATCTGAACATGTGAAGCATACGAATGCAACAGCAGAATAGATGCTCAACAAATGCGAGCCCCTAGGAAAGGGTTCTTAGTTAAATGTTAGTTGAGGTGCCGGTTTGAAAGGACCAGACTCTGCTTTCAGGGGGTAGAGGCTGAAGTACCCCCCACTGCTATCAGGTGGTCACATGACTTTCCTTCTTCCCAATAGCCAGACACCCAAGCTTCTGAGGCTAGGGTCTGGGGCAAGAACTCTGCGTTCCCATCCCTCCATCTGTTCTCCCCAAGTTTATGTTAGAGGTGATTCTCACTCTCAGCTCCTCCCTCTGTGGGCATCTCCAGCTTCTTTCTTTGGGCTGTGTCATTCCCATTCCTGGTCCCCTATGTCCCCTCTGACCTCTGACGGTGAGTCTGCTTCATCCTACCTACCAGGTCCTGTTGTCTCTGACCTGTTCCTAGGTTCTGTGTCAACATTCTCTGTCCTTAACACCTGTCTCTCCTTCACACACACACCCCAGCCCCCACCCCACCCCAGCTCTTGGGGACTAGTTCCTTCATCCCTAGGCCCTGTCCCCACCCGTCAGCCCCTGGTTCCAGCTCCAGGCCGCCGGGCTCCTGCATGGACAAAGGGGTCCTTTGTGGGCTGACCGCGGCTGGCGGGGCGGCGGGGCGCTGGCTCCGCATTGCTGATGAAACGGAGCCCTTTGTTGTCCCTCCTCAGGCGCAGTATTTCTTTTTGGGGGCTGGATGCGTTCCTGGCAGGGCTGATGATGGATGCGCCCGCCGCTGCCGCCTGCCTGCCCGCCAGCTTTCCCTCCCGCTCATTCCCGCTCCGCTTCAACGCAGCCCAGCTCTTCCCCTGCTGCCTGGGTATTGCCAGGCCCTTCTTGGCCTTGGAGGGGTTGCTGTGTGCCCTGCCATAAAAGACTGGGGGCCTAGGAAAATGTCACCTCTTTGTTCTCTCCTTCTGTGAACAGGTTAGATGGGACCTGTAGTTGTTAGGGACCAGGGAGGGCATCAGCCTTTCCCTAGGTCTGAAGGGGATGATGACACAGCCACAAAGGCAGGTTTGGAAGAAGATTGGGAGCTAGGCCTAGTCCATGAAGATTGGTTTTGCATATCTGCTGTCTGGCTTTGAGGACCGTTACCCCTGTGGCCAGTCCCCTTGTGTATCCTCCCTTACCTTCCAGGGCTAGCAAAGCACGGCGTTCTTCCTGCAGCACCTGCTCAGTGACATATCACGTTCTCTGTCCCAAGCTCAGTATGCTGTAGGACTCTGGGACTGAGACCACGTCGTCCCTGGGAGGACCGACGTGAGAGATGAGACAGATTTTAGGAGGGGACCAGAGATGAACCCAAGGCCTGTTCTCAACCTAGACAGACTGGGATGGAGACAAAAGCAGGGGCTCAGCCAGAGCAAGTAAGCACAGCCCTGAACCACGCTGCTTGCTGTGTTGAAGGGAGCTGACTTCTAATTGACCTGCCGGCCCTGCACGCAGAGCCAGCTCCTGGAGCTAGGGGGGAGTGGGTGGGGGGGAGCTTGAGCAAGCAAGAGCGGCGTTAATGCGGCTATCGATTTCTGCCACCAGCCAGCAGGCCTTAGAGGTGGGGGACACATGGGCTTTTGCTCCTGTCGCTTCAGCCTGTAGACCTCTTCCTTCTTCCCTATCTCTGTAGTTGGGGCTGCTGGGTTGTGGCCCTGGGCAAGGAAGTTGGGCTCAAAAAGCAGGAGCCAGAAGGGTGCTTGGTGTTTTCTGACCCTTGTCTCTCAGCACACCCAGGGTCCCTGGTCTGGAAAGGTGGTCTAGGCTGGTCTGTTGGAGGTGAGATATAATCAGAATGGTCCCCGTCCTATTATGGCCCTGACCTCTGACCCCCAGCCATGCCCTCCTGGGACTGTCCGAGTGGTTTCCAGCATGCTTGGTTTTTGTTTGTTTGTTTGTTTGTTTTTCGAGACAGGGTTTCTCTGTGTAGCCCTGGCTGTTCTGGAACTCACTTTGTAGACCAGGCTGACCTCGAACTCAGAAATCCCCCTGCCTCTGTCTCCCGAGTACTGGGATTAAAGGCGTGCGCCACCACACCTGGCTTCCTTGGTTCTTCTTCATCCAGGTGCTCTGGGTGCAGATACTTGGCAGAGTGAGGCCCCGCCCACCCCACCCCCTGAGCGTGTCAGTTGGCTACACTAACCACTTTCCTGGAGCAGAGGGTCTAACGGGTGATGGGTTTACACCTTTGTAAATGCAGAGTTGGATTCCATGGCCTTTGGTACAGGCTGAGTATCCAGGGCAGCCTGGTGGGTGTGATGGGGTTGTCCAGGGACAAAGATCTGATGTGTTCCTAACACTCAAGCCCAGGGCAGGGCGGGGTCCGCCAGATGTTCAGCTGCCCCTTGAGCCACCAGCTGCTCAGGGGTTGGGCCTTGTGCTGCGCCCTCTCACTCCTCTCCTTGGGGATGCTAGACTGAAGCAGGCCTGCGGAGAAGGCTGAGAGGAAATTGCTACTCCACTCCATCTGGACCTGTTAGAAGGGGGCTGGCCATTCACATGCCCTGATTAATGCCTGCGTTTAAAAGCCCCCTGTCTTGGGAGAGACCCCAGGCCTCAGAACTATAGACGTGGCCAGAAGACAGGCTCTTGCTTGCCTCCCTCTCTCCCTCCCTCCACTCTCCATCCCAGCCCTCTCGATTGTCACTGTGACCTCTGCTCCACACCCCTTGTCAGGCCTGCACCCCCCCTTCCATCTGAAGCCAGAGCAGGGTCTGAGATGATGACTGTGGTTTTCAAAGGAAGTATGTATGGAGTGCATGCATGTTTCCCACTCGTGCGGGAGAAGCACTTCAGGCAGAGAGCCCCTGCTTGCTTTCTTAGAGGGTAGATGTTCCATAACATGAGGGTGCTCTACTCCATCAGACTTTGTATTAAATGAAGCAGCCTGATTCCTTTACGCACAATCTCCAAACAAGCATCCAGGGACTGCAGTTCTGCTGTTGTCTGTATCTTTACTCCACTCCGTAGATGGGTCAGACTAGAGGTCGTTAATCCACGGGGTTAGGTAGATTCTCTAGATCTCCTACCCCACTAAGGGCAGCAGCCCCTTGCCCTCATTAGTTAAGTCTTCAAGATCTACACAGGGCAGATTTGGGCTGGGACCACGTGACCTAAACCTTCCTGTGCCTCAGTAGCCATGTGTCTCTGAGCTAGTGACTCAGAATAAACATTGTCCTCCCTGGATTACCATGTACTGCTTGGTTCCTAAGGTTCTTCGGGATCTTAAGTGAGATAGTACAAATACGTTCTTCACCAAGATAGGTTTGGTAATGCCTCATCAGACGTCTGGTTGTTACCATGGCAATATGGGTGATGATGCTGAAGGAGGAGGGTTTACTGACCTTGTCCCCACCTTTCCCAACAGAGTAAAGACATTTCCACGTGGACACCTGATCATGTGCCTACCCTGACTGAGGCTCCCCAGGCATCTCTATTGTGGGCAGCCGTGCTACACGCTCAACTCTGAGCCCCCAACAGTTTGCAGGCTCCCAGCCCCGGGGTCTGGGCCTCGGCCCCACCATGTCGAGCCTCGGCGGTGGCTCCCAGGACGCCGGTGGCAGTAGCAGCAGCAGTAACACCAATAGCAGCAGTGGCAGTGGCCAAAAGGCAGGAGGAACAGACAAAAGTACCGCGGTGGCCGCCACCACGGCGCCGACCTCCGTGGCAGACGATGCCCCACCCCCTGAGCGTCGGAACAAGAGCGGTATCATCAGTGAACCCCTCAACAAGAGCCTGCGGCGCTCCCGACCACTCTCTCACTACTCTTCCTTTGGTAGCAGTGGTGGCGGCGGAAGCATGATGGGGGTGGAGTCTGCTGACAAGGCAGCGGCAGCCGCAGCCTCCCTATTGGCCAATGGTCATGACCTGGCTGCGGCCATGGCAGTGGACAAAAGCAACCCTACCTCAAAGCACAAAAGTGGTGCTGTGGCCAGCCTGCTGAGCAAGGCAGAGAGGGCCACAGAGCTGGCAGCTGAGGGACAGCTGACGCTGCAGCAGTTTGCACAGTCCACAGAGATGCTAAAGCGCGTGGTGCAGGAACACCTGCCACTGATGAGTGAGGCCGGTGCCGGCCTGCCTGACATGGAGGCTGTGGCCGGCGCCGAAGCCCTCAATGGCCAGTCCGACTTCCCCTATCTGGGCGCTTTCCCCATCAATCCAGGCCTCTTCATCATGACCCCAGCTGGCGTGTTCCTGGCTGAGAGTGCACTGCACATGGCTGGCCTGGCCGAGTACCCCATGCAGGGAGAGCTGGCTTCCGCCATCAGCTCAGGCAAGAAGAAGCGGAAACGCTGCGGCATGTGTGCGCCCTGCCGGCGGCGCATCAACTGTGAGCAGTGCAGCAGTTGTAGGAACCGAAAGACTGGCCATCAGATTTGCAAATTCAGAAAGTGTGAAGAACTCAAAAAGAAGCCTTCCGCTGCTCTGGAGGTAACAGCACCGTAGAGGGAGGTGTGCGGGCTCTCCCATCTCTCTGGCGGTCCATACCTACCCCTGAGTCCTGGAGCCCACCTTTCCTGTCTGCAAGTGTGGGGGATACCCAAGCCCCTAGGGCCTGGAGGTCTGGCTGCAAGATACCTGTTCACTGCCCTAAAAGTCAGAGCCACATCCTGAGATGCCAGCAAGCCATGGTTTGCAGGTAGGGGCCTGGCGTTCCCAGTGAGGCCCTGGGACTCTGATGCCCCTCCTAGGGCCTGTGTCAAGATATTCCCACATAGGTACCAAGTTTCTATCTCCTAGACATGTCCTAAAGCATCTAGTCTGTAACCTAAGACTGGTTCTGTCCCTAGCCCTATCTGAGGGGTTTTGTCTATGGACCCTGTGGCCTTGAGAAGAGTCATGTGTTGTTGAACTCCCAACCCAGCCCCACCCCACCCCCACCCCCCACTCCATAAGATAGAGTAGTCCCAGTGCTGCCTGCCCTGCCTGCAGGTAGGAAGAGGCAGCTCATTCATAACTGTGAGCTTGGTGTACCTGCAGGGATCTGTCTACCCGTGTAGCAGAGCCTGGCTCTCTGTCCCAGATGGGGTGAACTAGCCGAGTTCAGGAGCAGCTTCGCAGTTTCCCATCCCTGCCCACTCGTCTCCACTCCTTGCAAAGTGGCTTGACTCCATAATGGTTGGAAAGGCATCCTAGTCGTGGCCTTTTGGCCACCTTTCTGACCGCAGCCTGCCTCTCTCTCATGTGTCTTGCTTACCTACCAGCACACCAAGGCACACCCACTCCAGGGTGGACACCCATGTGTACACCTGCCCTGTAGGCCTCCTCATCATAGACTTGGCTGCTTCCCCGCCACATGCACACAGCAGTGCTCACACTCACTTGCCAGAACGCAGCTGTGGCCCCAGGTAAACGATGGCCACCTGGTGCTAGGTGCCTTTGGGCATCTGAGTGGCTCAGGAGGCCTCTGGGTGCTCTGGGCCTTTGGGTAGCCCAGCTGGGTCATGGCTCCTCCTTTGGCCAACCTGGCCTGGCCGAGATGACCGGAACTCTTCGGGGTAACTGCCCGTGCGTTCTCCATGCCCGTCCCTCCGTCATTGAGCCGGCCACGGGGAGCATCTTGCACCAGGCCCACCGGGACCCTGACTGAACTCTCTCCTTGTTTTTGTCTCCCGCCCCGCCAGAAGGTGATGCTTCCGTCGGGAGCCGCCTTCCGGTGGTTTCAGTGATTTCAGTGACGGCCGGGAACCCAAAGCTGCCCTCTCCGTGCAATGTCACTGCCCGCGTGGTCTCCGGCAAGGGATTCGGGCGAAGACAAACGGATGCACCCGTCTTTAGAACCAAAAATATTCTCTCACAGATTTCATTCCTGTTTTTATATATATATATTTTTTGTTGTCGTTTTAACATCTCCACGTCCCTAGTATAAAAAGAAAAAGAAAAGAAAAAAAATTTTAACTGCTTTTTCAGAAGAACATCAACAACAACAAGAGAGGTAAAGACGAATCTATAAAGTACCGAGACTTCCTGGGCAAAGAATGGACAATCAGTCTCCTTCCTGTGTCAATGTCAATGTCAATGTTGTCTGTGCGGGAGATGCTGTTTTTGTGTAGAGAATGTAAATTTTCTGTAACCTTTTGCAATCTAGTTACTAATAAGCACTACTGTAATTTAGCACAGTTTTAACTCCACTCTCATTTTAAACTTCCTTTGATTCTTTCCAACCATGAAATAGTGCATAGTTTGCCTGGAGAATCCATTCACGTTTATAAAGGAATAGGTGGTGGCACCGTGTAGAAGCCCCTCTGTATCCATCCATGTGTGCAGAGGGGCCAGAGCCCACTGGGACTGGGAGTTCCTGACCCAGGCCCGACCATGTTGCACCCCATCGTCCCCTGATTGGGATTCCCCCTACCCCAACAGTGATGGATTTTGGAGAGATGAAAATTCTATTCATTTGTTGATCCACTGAGATCTGGAGAGCCCACATCTCAGTATTTCTGATCCTGGCTACTTCCCTTAGAGAAAATAAGCCCTCTTTTCTCAGCCTTGCTCGCAGCAGCAGAAGAAAGGGCTTCTCTGCGTGGTCCCCTGCTGGTAGGGGTGGGTGCCCAGGGGGCCCCCTGCCCGTGGCCAGCTCCCTGCTGAGGAACATGCTGTTTGTATTGTTTTAGGAGACCAGGCTGTTTTGTGAATAAAACTGAATGCATGTTTGTGTCATGATAACACTCCTGGCTTCTTGCTCTTGGGTTTTGGGGGGCTGGCTTGGGGCTGGGGCTGGCTAGAGTCTCTTGGGAAGGAGAAGCCTTTGGACCCAGGAGGTAGGGTGAGAGCTGGAACAGGCATCCTGGAAACAGCACGGAACCCGTTGTGTATGGAAGGGTTGGTGCGTCCCAGCTCCTAGCTCTTTAACCTGACCATTGCCAGGCAGACTGTGCTATTGGAGTGGGCCTGGACTACTTGGGTCCTTTTGCGGGGCAGCCATCTCCCACACACCTAGCCACCCACACAGTTTTCCCCTGGGTTTCTGGAATGCAGCTGTGCCCTCTAATGCCTGGTCTTGGATCCCTTCCATTCCAGCCTGATTTTAAGAAGTGCACTGCCTGCTCTGACCTCCAGAGGGTTGGTTGGTAAGGGGCGGTCTAGAACCTCAGAAGCCAGCCGCCATCTGGGGAAATCCTTACAGAGCCCATGGTCTAGGCCAGGGTGACTGTAACAGACAGGTGTGTGGTTCGGATGCTGCTTTTCACACATCCTAGAGGCCAACCTGAAGGATAAGGCCTTGCCAACCACTAGAGGAGTGCTCTTCCCCTTCCCCTCATCTGCTCTGAGCCTGGCAGAGATGGAAGCTAGACTTGCAGAAGGACTTCCTGACAAGGTTTCAGGTGGGTGAAGGCTTTCAGAACAAAGCAAGGTGGGGCTTCTGGAGCTGAGTGGGTGGTGAAGTGGGAGAGATGGGCTGTCTGCTATTGTTCCTGGAAGAGGGAGGGGGGAGCAGGGAGGAGGGATCCTGACCCCAACCCTTTCCCTGTGTCACAGGCTCCCTTGGAGCACCAAGGGCTCAGCAGCCTGGCCTGGCACAGCAGGGGTAGGCAGGGGCGGGGGAGGTAGCTTTCAACTCCATCCCTGCCTGGGAAAATTCCCTTTCATGTGGCTGCCTGTGATCTCTCCAGGCGGCTCTGCAAAAGGGGGGTGTCCAGCAGGGAGTGGGGGGTGTTACAGCTGGGGGCACCCTCATTGCAGCACAAGGCAAACCTGCATCTCCAGAACCTCAGGAGAAGGGAGGGCTTCAGAGGGAGTGGGGAGCCTGGCCAGCAGGGGGCACTGGGCTGGAGGCCTTTGCTGGCAGCACACAGACTGCAGATGGCCTAGGCCAGCCCTCTGGCACATCTCCAGGGGTGGGGTGGGTGGCTCTAGTGCCAGCCTTAATGGGAAGGGGATGTTGTGACTCGGCCGTAGCCCACCCCACAGTGCAGAAAGCCAAGGTCCAGAGCCCCTCACTTTTGAGTTCCTGCCTCTTGATGTACCCAAGGGCACTGTGAGGTGGACACTAGCCAGACTGTTTCTGAGGGAAGCAAAGGGAACGGGTTGCTGCCAAGCCAAGCCTTGCCCTGGGAAGTGATACTCTCCCCGTGGATGGTCAAGGAGAAACCGCCATCATGAAGGCCAGGCTTGGTGCATCCTGAGCAGTGGTCGAGGGCGACTGCTACTTTATAACTATTCACCAGCCCGAAGAGATGAGTCTCTGCTAAGAGTACTTGGTGCTCTCACAAAGGACTAGAGTTTGTTTCCCAGCGTGTGAAGCTCACAACCACCTGTAACTCCAGCTCCAGAGGATCCAGCGCCCTCTTCTGGCCACTTCATTCACCAGCACATAAGCGCACACATACATAGAGGTTAAATATATATTTGGGCCAGCTCTGGTGGCCCAAACCAGTAATCCCAGCTGTGAAGGCTGAGACAGGAGAACAGCCCTGTCTGAAACAAAACATCCTAATAAGGTGATTACATTTCCCTGATGCCAGAACTTTGGGAATCCAAAAAGCCTTAGTTTTAGTGAGTGTAGAGGTATCAGGCACTGGCTTAAAAAAAAAAAAAAAGTCTTGTGTGGTGGGGTGACTCAGAAGATAAAGGAAAATAGATCTCTTGTGAGTTCAAGGCCAGCCTGGTCTACACAGTTCCTGGACACCCATGGCTATGTAGGAAGACCTGGTCTCAAAACAAAAAGATTTTGAATGTGTGCTTTCCCAGTTCGACAGCCCGCTCCCACTTTGGGAATGTCCACTGAGCTTTACTGTATATTTATGTATGTTGGTGTTAGGCCTGAATGTAGTCTGCACCACATGGGGGCCCAATACCTGTAAGAGACCAAAGAGTGTCAGATGCTCTGAGACCATAGTCACAGACAGTTGAAAGTCATCTTATGGATGTTGAAAATTGAACTCTGCTCCTCTAGAAGAGCAGTATTTGTGACTGCTGAGCCACCTTCCCTAGCCCCACACTGAATATTTCTTTAAAATAGTTCACCAGACCTCTCCTTTCTAGGTGGACCTGGCCTTAGCATTCTCCCTAAGACTTTCTCTGCCATATAACCCACCTATACAGTATGGTCCTGACCCTTGCTAACCAGCCCATTATCCTACTTTTTGTCTATCTGGCTTAAAGGTCTCAAACTCCTGAAACCTAGTCTGTCTTTACACACCTTTGAGTCCCCGAGTTGTGTTCAGAGTCTTTCTCCTATCCCTTTATCTCTGTTTTAGACCTCTCTTCTGCTGACAAAGGATGCTCTTGGGGGAGTGAGGATGGTTCATTCCCTCCCTTGTCAGGATGGGAAGTGTAGACTCCTGGTGATCCCTACCTACAACAATGTAATGGTCAGAACTAGCTTTGAGGGTGGCAAGGTATGAGTTGGAAGGGCTAGGCACACTCCTAGAGACAAGTCCAATAACACTGTGTGTGTGTGTGTGTGTGTGTGCGCGCGCGCGCGCGTGCCCACACAAGAGGAGAGGGAGATTGAGACTGATTTAAAGCCTAGAAAAATCTTATGAGGCTGTGTCCAGGAACATGACTGTACCATTGAATGTGACATGAAAGTGGGCTGGAGATGATGTGGAACACATTTAAGACGCGGTGTGTCCATGGATTCATGTATGAATGATCTCATTGGGATGTTCCGTGATATTGTTTGTGTTCCTGTGACCATGTACAGTCCTGTAGCAGACCCAGGATGATAAGATGGACAACTGAATGTAACATTGGATGATTTTGAGTCTGTGGTACTGGATATACATTACTGTTATATCTTATGTGACCCTGGGAGAGCACTTCACAATACTAAGTGTCCATGACTCATATACATGGCCCTGCCTGAGACTGACATCAGAGAGAGTGTATGACATATGTTATGACCATGTAACCCTGCATGTTACCTACATAATGCTGTGGATGTGCAGTGTACATACATGTGTCGGTGTGCCCATGGGGTCCCAGGGGTACAGCCCCATTCATGTGTGTTTTTCCACAGCATTTCCTGCTCCCCACCTCTGACAGCTGTACAACTCTAGAGAAAGCACAGGGCTCTCGGGACATTTCATTCGCCAGTGTGGGTCCAGAAGCCCAGGCTGCACTGGGTGCTGGCATGAGGGCTTGGGAGGACAGGAGGGAGGCTTCTCCCACAGCTGAAATGGCCCTCTCCCAAACCTTTCACTGCTGCCTTCAGCGCCACCAAATACCTTGGCAACTCTGACTCCTTTGTTCTGTGGCCGCCAAAGGCCTCCTTTTTCAACCCTAGAATGTCCAGTGCCTGCCTGGCAGGTGATCCTTCTCCCATGACAGCCAGCTTAGTATGACCTAGTCCCTCCCCACTGAAACCACCAACCTCCAACACAACACACTCACACACACAGCTCTCCAAGTCTGTCCCATGCTTTACATTATCTACACAGGGCTACAGACTGGCCCTGAACTGTGAGTGTGGTGTGCAAGAAGGAGAAACCACAACAGTTCCAGTTCCTGGGGCAGTGCCGGGTGATGGTGGGTCAGCACCTGGGTTCTGGAAGGGTACAACTTCCCCTTGGCACATGGCCAAGTTGGAAGCTTAGCCTTCAGTCCAGACTGGTTTCCGTTCTGAGTTGGTCGATGTGTCTCTGGCTGAGGTAAACCATCAGGGTTGGGCTTATGACCTATTTTATAGATGACGGACATCGTGTGACTCACCACAAGCAAGATGGCGGTCAGCACCCGGGCTTCTGCTCTCTTGGGAGGAGGACCAGATGCCTCCAGAAGAGTTGGCAGGGGGCCTGGGAGTCTGGACATATGGGTTCCTCCCCATGTACTGGTCATGATGTGTCACAGACACCATGCTATGCGTATTCTTGTTGGATGACCTTGGTTGGTTGAACAAGTACCTTTTCCTCTGTTCCGTATTCTTAGAAGAAGGGCAGCAGAGCCAGGGGTTGTAGAGTAGGGCACTTGACAAGGTCACCTCACAGTTAGTGCCAAGACCCACTGCAGGGACATGAGACTGGTGACCCTGGAGGTAGATTTGAGCTTGGAGGCCCAGCCTCTACTCCCAGGCCAACCTAGCTCACACTGCTACAAAGAAGGACGTGATATCTGCATGGCTCGGTTGTATCAAGGCCATTTGGGTCTGACCTGATTGCACTACCAGCTCTGGCTCCCAGGTGCCAGAGATACACAGATGGAGGTCATTTGTACAGCCCTCCCTGGCCCCCCACCCCACCCCAACCCCCGCTGCCTGCCTGACAGGCCAGAGCTGTAGAATGAACAGGCGACAGTAAAACATAGATCTCAACTCCACCACCCTGCAGATGGGACCAGGTACAGAGACCCTTGTCCCCCCCACAATCACATAGCTCTGGTGTGTCCTATCTATCCCTAAGGGTCCACATCTGCCTGAGGTCTCTGCTTTTGAGGAAGGATGGAAAGTACTCCTGAGACTGCTGGCCAGGGTACCAAGCAGACATGTTTTCTCTGCTTGAGACCTACCACCTTCCAGCAGCATTAAATTACCCCTCTGCCAGAGAACAAGAGCCGGCTTCAGATTCCAGGCAGTGGGGGGCCACGAAGAAGAGGTAGACCAGGTCCTCCCAGGCTTCAGGTCTGGGTCCCTGGGGATTTGATTTAAGGGTGGTGGACACTAACCCCATCTCAGATGCCAGGCTCTAGGATACACACCTGTTTCCTGTTCCTTCTGACTGATCCTAACCCTCCCCAGCACACCACACACACACACACACACACACACACACACACACACACACAGAGTCTCTCTCTCTCTCTCTCTCTCTCCTAACCCCCACTGGCTCAGGTGTCCATGTTTCCCCTGCCACAGTAGTGGCCACTCTGGGTGGCATCACATGCTTTCACGGCTGTGATCTTGAGTTCATGAAGGGCATCGTTGGCACCTAGCACATGGAAGTGTGCTAAGAAACATCTGTGGATCCAGATGTGTGGAGGAGCATACCTATAATTAGTACTGGGAAGGTGGAGACAAGGGGATCAGGAGTTCAAGGACAGCCTGAGCTTCGTGTCAAAGACACTGTCTCAGAACAAACCTGTGAGCTGAATAAAAACCATCTTCCTTTCCTGGGCACTTTTTTCCTGTGTGAGTTTTTATCATAGTTGAGGTACTATCCATAAATGAAAATTTATTTAAAAGAGCCTCCTTGGGCAGAGAGTGTGGCTCAGTGCCTTTAAAAACGTGTACAATGCACTGGGTTCAGTCTCCGGCTTCCATAGCCCTCAGTAAGAAATACTGATGGTGGTGACGAGACCCTCCTGCCTCACAGGGCACTGAGCTTGTGACTAGGGAACCAAGCACTTGGCCAGCTCATTACATACATATGCCCAGAATACCATGAGAAGGGCACTGATCAAATATCCCTACTTTATAGATAACAAAATTAGATGCAGAGAAGGAGAGAGAGTGAAGAGGAGAAAGTCACACAGCTGATCTTTTAATCACCTGGTTATGTTGTTTCAGACTTTGTCAGGAAACAAAGCTGACCTCCCCTGAGAGGTCACTACCCACTGGTTTTTGTTTGTTTGAGATGTTTCACTATCCCCCTGCCTCAGCCTCTGAGTGCTGGGATTACAGGCATGTACAGTCACAGCCAGCCTAGAAAACTCTTTAACCAAATGTTTACAAGTTCAGAAAGGTTTAGAAAGAAAATAAAAGTACTGTATAGGAAATAAGAGCATAACCTTCGAGCAGCAAGAGGAGAAATTCTGGAGGCGAGAAACAGGCATAGCCTGAGCCCATACAGCTCTCATCCTTCCCCACGGCCCCTCCTACACCCCCACCCCCCACAATAGGATTGACACGCAAGCTGCTGGGGGCCCAGAAGAAGAGTGGCCGATGTTGAGGGTGAGGGCAAGGGCAGTGCCCGCTCTGCAGCCGTTGATAAGGCGACAGAGCCCTCGGGAGCAGGGACACAGTGAAGCCATGGAAACAGGGGCTGAAGTGTGAGGCTGGCTCAGCCGCTTCCCCAGGTGGCTGCCTCCCAGGCCTGGCAGGGGCCCAGCAAGCCAGGTCCAGCCACAGGCTATGTCGCCTCCTGCCCTCCCAGGGGTCAGCCTGGGCTAGTGGCTGGAAGTATCACTCCAGCCTGTTTTCCTAGAGTCAGACTTGGATCAGTTAGCCTTTGGGCATTGTTAAGGAAGAGCAAGGACAGGCAGGGTGCTCCACGGAAGCCTCCTTCCCCATTTAGCTATTTCCAGTCTGCTACCCACTCCTCTACTATAAATATGTGTGCATTATTTACCTTAAGCATTTTGATAAATCATAATAGCAGAGACATCTGCTGTCAAAACTGCAAACTGCATTTGGGGCTGAGCTTGTGGACTATGATACAGACCAGGGGTGCATAGGCTCTGATAATATGAAAGAGATGCTTTAGGTGTCCCATACCTTCCTCCAGGGCTGGGCCTTGAAGGGGACCTAGCTCCATCTTTTGGGGTGACTCCTCACTGGCTACTAGTCACAAAACCTTCCCAGGGAGGCTGGCCATCCTAGCTCTCCCTCCCCCCAGCTGTGTTTTTGCTTCCTGCCTTCCTCGGAATTGTTAATGCAGCAGCAAGGACTGCTGAGGGGTCCCTGGAGCAGAGATTAACTCCTGGGGCAGTGCGGGTGGGGTTGGTCCTGGGAGGCTGGGGGTAGGAGTGGGGGGGGGTTGGGGGGGGCCTGACGTTCAAGCTTCACAAGATTAATCACTCTGCAGCTGGCCTCATCACAAGGGCACCCAGCTCTCAACACCCCACCGCCACCACTGCCACGCCCCCAGGAGGGCCTCTGTCTTTCTAAGGCCCTACAGCTCCACTCTAACTTGGGGGGGGGGTGTGGATTTGGGGAGCTGAGGCCAAATTCCTTTTGCCTTTTCTGGTTTCTTCCGGGTGGCCTCAGGGACTCTGAGGACCAGGCAGCAATCCTGTGGCCTCTTTGGTTTTAATCTAGCTCTGCAGCCCTGAGAGGAGGCGGCCCTGACCAGGCAATACCCTTCAAAGCAGATCCAGAGTGAGGCACCCCCAGGCCCTGTTCACATGGGGATCTGATGTTAGTTAGGCTCCTCAGCCTGCCCTTTCCGCTCACCCTGAATGACCTAGAGATGGGGAGCAGGGGACATCCTGGGTAGAAACAAGGCAAGCACCTGTTGGTAACACCTTAGGGTAAAGAACCTCGGCCAATCACCCCACTTTAATCTTCAACACATTGTAGCAGGTGGGACTCGGGTTAGACCAGAAACTAGGTTGAGCTGTGTGTGAGGATGCATGCCTATAAACCCAGTACTGCAAGTTTGCGGTCAGGTTGAGCTGTAGCATAGCATGACCCTGTTGACAGAGCAACAGAGACAGAGAGAGCACTGTCCCTCACCCTCACTCCGTAGAGCACAAGAGATTTGAGTGGATAGGAAGAGGCAAGAGGCAAGAACAAGGATGGCTTATCTAGAGATGAACAAAGGATCCAGCTTCTTTTTTTGTGTGTGGGAATGACACTTGCATGTGCATGCATGCATGCATATGTGTTTATATGAACCAGTGCATGTGTGTTCACGTGGAGGGTCAAACTCAGGTGTCATTCCTTAGGATTTTGGCATTTCCAGATAGAATGATCAGGCTGGCCTTGAACTTTGAAATCTACCCGCCTTTGCCTCCCAAGTGCTGGGATCAAAGGCATGGACCCCTATGTCCAGCCATACTTTCATAAGATTGCCTTAGGAACTCTTTGGGTTGTGAGACCATGCTAATGGGAGCCCAGGCAAGGGTTAATGTCAAGGTTTACCTTGGGACAGTGGGAGCCAGGGATGGTTCTCAAGCTTCAGCAATATTGTGGGATAACTAAAACACTCCATTCTATGTTAGAAGGTTAAGGTTTCAGCAAGTGGCCTGTCCTCTTAGGAAGAATCCCAGTGACAGACCAACCAGGCTAATTAGGAAAGCTTTCAGACTCTTTCCAGAGATAAAAGTAAAGAAATATCTGTGTCCCAAGAGATCCTAGCCTAGAAGCTGCAGGATGGACGGCTGGGCCTAGGATTTCCATGTGAGCCCTACCTCAAGCTGGCTTCATGATCTCAAACAAAGGCCTAGCCAGTCTGCTGCCCTTCCTGTGCCCATCTCTCCTCATGGTGTGGCAGACTCATCTATCAGCAGTCAGTCTTGGCTCCAGGCATTTCCTGGGCGTTCAAGGCTTGAGTAGGCTTTAAATTTAGAGTTCTTCAACCTTCACCCATCCTCATGTAGGCTACCTTTCTTCTGCTGGGCTATCCACACCCCTTTCACCTCTGGCCTTGAGGCCAGCAGTCTGTAGTGCTATCATTTGTTGTCATGGGAACCCTACCTACACTTCTGACCTAGCATAGGCAAAAGCAGGCCTAGAGCTCATAGCCAGGAAAGCTGATGGTCCTGGAGTGGGGTTCCTGTTCCTACCAGCTTGGCTTTCTTCTTGGGAAGAGGGTATTAGAAAGATCGATGACCTAAAGCCAGGAAAATGGGTCAGCAGGTAAGGGTGCCTGCCACTAAGCCTAATAGTTTGATCCCTAGGACCCAAATCCTGGAGGGAGAGAGGCAAGTCTGGCAAGTTCCCTGACCTCCACACAGATGCTGTGTGGCATGCACCCACAATAAATAAATAAATAAATAAATAAATGTAATTTAAAAAAGAGAGAGAGAGAGCCAGGCAGTGGTGGCATGTGCCTTTAATCCCAGTACTGGGGAGACAGAGGCAGGTTGATCCTTGTGAATTCAAGGCCAGCCTGGTCTATAGAACAAGTTCTAGGACAGCCAGGGCTACAAAGAAACCCTGTCTGGAAAAACCACAAAGGGAAAAAAAAGAAAAAGAAAAAGAAAAAAGATCTGAACGGGGATGGACCACAGTGGAGACAGCCAGGGCTCAGGGTCCCTGGAGTCCTGTACTTTTCCAGGCTCACTCGCCCTCTCTTGACTCAGCTTTAGGTTGGTGGTGACAGGGAAGGCTGGTGAGGACCTTCCTATTTCTCTCACTGTCAACACCAACCAGAGCTCATAGCCCTGAGCTCAGCTCATTCTCAAGGCTAAAAATACCAAGAAGGCGGCGGCTGCAGCTCCCTAGACACCGCATCCACCCGCCCCTCACTCCCAGCAACATACACGCATACATGCGCGCGCGCGCGCGCGCGCACACACACACACACACACACACACACACACACACACACACACACACACAACTTGCACTCACCCAGACCCAGTCTGGACCTTCCACGGAGCTGTCTGAACTTAACCACAAAGAGCTGTCTGAGCTTTCCAAAGGCCCCATTCTGGGTGAAAAATATGGATTCTGTTTCCACCTCTGACCCCAATTTGCTGTGTGATTGTGGAGCAGTCTTTTGGCTTCTCTGAGCCTCAGTTTCCCTTTTTATGAAATAGAGAAGCTGCATAGAAATGCAGAGGCTCAGGGATGGCAGGTCAAGGCCTTGGCCGTCATCTCTAAGGCCCTTGGAAGCTCCCATGCTCCATAAGTGGCTGTGCCCTCAGTCAGAGCATCCTTCTCTAGCATACTGAATTGGGAAGAAGGATTACTGGAGTCCTCACCCTCAGGAAGCAGAGGCAGGGGGATCTCTGTGAGTCTGGTCTACATAGTAAAAACCCTGACTTAAAAAATTAGAGCTGGGCGTGGTGGCTCACGCCTTTAATCCCAGCACTTGGGAGGCAGAGGCAGGTGGATTTCTGAGTTCGAGGCCAGCCTGGTCTACAGAGTGAGTTCCAGGACAGCCAGAGCTATATAGAGAAACCCTGTCTTGAAAAACCAAAAAAAAAAAAAAAAAAAAAAAATAGAAGAGGAAGAAGAGGAGGGAGAGGGAAGGAAGAAGGAGAGGGGGAGGAAAGAAAAAGGAAGAGGGGAGGAGGAAGGGGAGGAAGAGGGGGAGGAAAGAAAAAGTAGGTACAAAGATTCAAGCCCCATAAACAGGGCAGCACAATCTAGATTTCTGGAGGCAGCTGGCGGGCAAGAGACGTGTTATGAAAGAATTCTGGGGTATTTGTTCATCAGTTATTCTAGGGTTAAGAACTGTTGGTTGTTGGATGCTGTGGCCCGAGACCCCAGCTGGAATCCACTCTGAACTAGATCATTCTTCCCAGGGAACCAATGCCCAGTAGTTTCTCGAATGCATTTTTAGACCGTGAAAGGGTGCTCTTAGGTGAAACATTAATAAACTGCATCACATTGGTGGGGAAGATTACATGTAAATTAGATAATTAAAAATGAAGCTGATGCCTGCTGCTCGGTGCTATTACCTCTTATTAAAAGTTATGAGAGGTGGCCTTGGGTGGCAGCTAGCAGAGGGCTTCTGAGGGGGACAGCAGAGGCAAAGGGCTGTCTACTAGAACCCAGTTTGATCTCACAGGTCCAGCAGGTGGGGAAACAGGATGCTCCTGTATCCAGTCTACAGATAGAGGGTCACAGCCCTGAACATGGACCCAAGGGTCTGTCTCTTCCTAGAGTTCCCGTGTTTCTTCATCTGTGAAAGAGAAGAGAACAACGTGGTTCCCAGAACACTGGGGAGGGCCATGGAATTCCAAGCCAGCCCGTCTGAAAAAGAAAACAAACTATATGGCCCTACTGAGATGCAACTCAGTTGAGAGAGTGCCTGTTAGCAGTGACTGGGAAACCCTGCATTGAGTCCTGGACATTGAATACAAGCTTAGCCTGCAATCCCAGCACTCCGGAGGTGGAGGCAAAAAGTTCAAGAAATTCAAGGATATTCTCTGCTAGTCTGGGTTACAAGAGTCACTGAATTTACCTATATACATGCATGCATGCATGCATGCATACATACATACATACATACATACATACATACATACATACTTGTCTTGAGCTAGCCCGGAGTAGGGCCACATAGTTTGTTAAATAGCCTTGATTGCTTGTAGTAGCAGCTGACTCCTTGCTGAGGACCAAAGCCTTCTATGATAGGCTTCAGTTAGAGCGACAGGGAATGGTTACTTCGGGTTGATCAAAGCTAGGCTAGAACAAGGGAGTAAGGTCCACAAGTCATCATGCTTTATGAGGCTGAGGTAGGTGGTCCTGGGATAGTCCTCCCACACAAAGGTCCTGTTTCCTGCCTCAAGATGTTGCACTGCCTCCTGGTTATTATTAATCTGCCCTGTGTTCTTGGCCTTGTGCTGAATATGGGGATCCCGAGGTGAATGTTTCCGCAGTGAGAGAGGCAGCCCTGGGTAATAAGTCCCTGAGGGGTGGCTATTCCGAGCAAGCCCAGAACAGGCAAGCTTGTGTGGAGGCGTGTGCGTCTCAGGACGCCCTGGAGGAACTTTGTAGCTCCTGATTTCCCGACTCCTCGACCCTGGCCCAGTGGAAGCTGGGCGAGGCAGGTTGCGGGCCCTCAAGCAGCCGAAGCAGGGAGGCTGAACGCGCTGGCCAGGCCCTTGGTGGGCTGTTCAGGGTGCGCGCCGAGGGGGTGGGAACGCGGAGCGTGTGAGTCACCGTTTCTGGGCCAGGCAGGCGGCGACTGCGGAGCGGGGGGCGCATTCCTGGCTGGCAGGGCGGCCGGCACTAATGTCTTTCCCACATGGCCCCGAGTTCCCCGCTCGGCACGATCACACGGGCAAGACGCTCCCGCGGCCACCCCCGCCCCAGCTGCCTCCTTCCCACAGAACCGTGGAGGGGGAGGGCGGCGACGAGGCGAGTGCAACTGGGCCTCCCGAGGTGGCCGGGGCTCTCGCACGGTGCCAGGCACACTGGGAGCCACGGAGGCCGGGACTCCCATGGATTCTTGGCCAGTCTCAGTCCACCCTTTCCCCGCCTGCACACAGCGGGGTGTCGGAGAAGCACTGGCGGCGAGATCCCCAGTAACTTCGCCCCCTGAGACTGCCGCTGCCGTCACCTCCTCCTCTTCTTCCCGTCCTGTCCTCTGGGCCAAGCTCTAAGCTAGGGCTGTTAAGCTGAAACGCATCCGGAAGGGTCTGGGGAGGGTGGTTCCTGGAAGAGGCCACACCCAGTGCCTCATTCCTTGGGTTGGAGGACAGCCCTTGCCAAGGCCAAAGGGACTGTGAGCACTGCTTCCCACGCAGTTCTTGTCCCTGGGCCAGGCCCCTAGGGGGAAACTGAGGCTGCGAGGGCGGCCCACCCAGAGCTCCCTGTCTGCTGGGGGAAGTTGGCGGTTGTCCCTCCAGCTGGGCTCAGAAGCGCTAATGAGAGTTAAATGTAGGGCGTGAGTCACCTCGGAAAGGGGGATGGGACCACCCTCAGATGTGAAGGGTGAATAGCGTTTGCCATACTGCTAATCCCCACCCCTAAACCCCACTTCCCCCTACACCACATCCCTTAGCCCTTGGGAAGGTAACTCTGTCATCCTGGGCCAGCCTTCCCGAAAAGATGGCTATCTCAGAAGTATGGGCTGTGGGGCCATAGAGAGACTCCACATCTAGCACCTGGGATCGCAGGACTGTGAGTTCTGGGGTTTGGTCATGTATTGGGATGGGGGCTGGGCAAAGAGCCCAGGCCACCCTGAAAATCCCCCTACTGGCTGTCTGGCCTTCCTCAGGCCACCAGGCTCTGACCACACAGGGTGTCTCTCCTACACCCCCACACCCAGCTCCCTCCAGCCAGCACAGGGACTTCCGTTTGCAGTCCTCATGACATAGCAGTGTGTGCGTACATACTTGCCTCTGTGACGGGGTTTGTCACTGTGTGTGTGACTAAATGTGCACTTGAGTATATTTATGTATGACTGTCCGTGTCCAAGTGGGCCTCGGGGTTGCAGGGTCTGAGGAGGGAATGTTTTTGAATACTTGTCTCTGTTTTATTGGTGTGTCTTTCCATATGACTGTGTGTGACTGTGTCAGCCTTATCCTACACACGAGGTCCTTTGCTTCTCCCTAGAGCGCCCTACGATCACCAAGAGAAGCGGGGTTAGGGAGTGAGTCTGGAGAGAGCTGTAGGGGGACAAATTATTTCTGTTGCCTTCTGAAATGACCAGGCTGGGTGGTCAACACTGGAGGTGGGAGGGTGGACGGTCAAAGGAAAGAGATCCCACCCCCAAAGAAGGGATCCCTGCTAGGCAGTCCCCTCCCTGCTCCCTCTGCTCTCAGCCCAGCACCTCCTGGCAAGAGCTTATTTGCATGGTATTTACATTTCATTTGCATCGCGTTCAATTAAAAACCTGACCAGCTCCCGCCTGCCTGGCGCTGCCTGCCCAGCCTGGTGAAAATGTTGGTTGGGCACTGTCGCCTGCCCCCCCATGGACTGACCCATGTGGGAGGGGTCCTCCCTTCAGTGAGATCATCTTAGTCACCCACTCCATGAGTGTGAAAGCTGGAAGGACAAATGGAGAAACTGAGGTCCAAAATGGGCCACCTAGAACTGCAGGCTGAGGGGTAGGCTCAGAGCTTGAAAAATCCTAACACCAACTGCCTCTTTACGGAGGAACCGCTGCTTCAGGAGCACAGCCAGCACCTGCTGTGCACTATCTCATCTCTGTGGCACTACTTTTTGAAGTCTGGCCAGCCTTCCTTGCATTATCCCTATTTCACAGATGGGAATGCTGAGACTGGAGAGAGCAAGCCTTAAGTCCACCCAGCTAATGCAGAATTTAAATATCTGTCTTTTGTTTTTTTATTATTATTATTACAGGTACTTGATCCAAATGCTAAGGAGCTGCAGAATCCCAGAAAGGTCTCTGCTGCCCTGGCAAGCCCAATTCAACATCATTAGCTCTAGACGGGCCTGCCGGCTGGTCCCATATCCTGGAGCTGGCCCCAATTGCTTTGCTTCCTGAAATTGACATCCATACCTAAATCCTGGCTAAAAGGTGGGGTGCACTTGGCCATGGTCTTCCTCTTGGAAGACTGGCCTTCTTGAGCGCCAGTCAGGGCTGGTAATGCTGTAAATTGCCCAAATGGAGAGGAAAGAGTTCAACTAAGGCTGAAAGTGGATGACAGCATCAGGTGGGCCCATGGAGACATCCAAGGGCCCCTCACCACACCTTGCAACTTGGGAGCCTTCCTACAGCATCGCCATATAGAGGCTCTGGATGTTGTCTAACAGCTGAGCTCTGAGAGGTAGTATGTCGTCCTTAGCTTGCTGGTGCAAGAGTCATGCAAGGTCCAGGGTCTGGCCATGAGACTGAGGTAGGTTGTCACTGATAGGTACTGAGTGCCTCCACATGTATGTACGTAATCATACATGCACATATCATACACACATGCACGCATGCATACATGCATATACACAATGGCTTACATACACACCCATATGTACTGAGATTGCTGGCATGCCCATATCTAGCTCTCACTTCCATATGTCATCACTCTCAGGGGAGGAGAACACAGCCCATCTCATGTGAAATTATAATCTACTTTGGAACTATGAAGGGAAGTCCCAGAAAAGGGACTTTCCTCACTCCAGCTGCCTTGGGCTCTAGGGGGGTTCTTCCTACCTCTGATTCTGGGCTACATTGATTGGTTCTGAAATAGACATGTGACTTGGGTCTAGCCAATCAGGCTGAATCCCAAGGCTTTAATTGAGGGACTCCTCTGATTTAGCAGTTGGGGATTTTGGGGACCACTGCCTTGATTTATTTTATTTTATTTTTTTCCAGACAGGATTTCATGCTCCCCAAACTGTCCTCAAACTTGATATATAGCCAAGGATGTCCTTGAAACACTCATCTATTTGACTCTGCCCAACTCATGCTACCATCGTGGGCGCGAGGAACACATCAGGATTCACCATCAGCACCTTGGAAGAGCTCTGTCCAACAAGCCAGCAAAGAAAGCTGACCTTGGGCTGGTGTAGATGAGTGGGTAGTGCACTTGCATAAGGCTTTAGGGATTGCATCTGCAGTACCTTAAGAAATATTATCGAGTCTTGGAGTAACCCAGTTGGTTGGCATTTTGTTTGAGCTATCTGTGCTGCGGTTCTGCATTTGCAGTCTGAGGATCTGCCAAGATAGTACAGGCTGTGCCCAGTTCTCCCTCTAAGACTTTATCCATGTATCTCTGCCTGGAAGTGGGCTGCCTTTCTCTCATTCTACCCTGACCAGCCCAACATGGGTGTGGGAGGGCAGCTTGTCAGACCTTCTCCAGGAAGCTCACTGCCCTCTGTTCCTTCCTTCTCTCTGGGCTACACTCTCAGAGAGTCACCTGGAACGTCTCACACAAGCCTGACACTCCGTGTCTATGCCAACTTTGCTGACTTTGCTTTCTGTCCCAGCACCCAGAAGAATTAGGAAGATCATGTACAAGTTCCAGAGCAGAATGGGCTATAGAGTAAGACACTGTCCTCAAGATAAATAAATAAATGTCCCTTTTTGGAGGGCCTTCTACATCAGAGACCCATAGTCCAGATTCCTAAATGGTGTATGGGCTGTGCCCTGTGCCACAGCTAACACAATTGACACTGGTCTGTCGTCGGAAGCTCGGTGTATGGTGTAGGCATTAGGCAGTCTTGGTTCACATTCTAGTCCATGCGGAGGTCAGGGGACCACTTTGGGGAGTTGATTCTTTCATTCCACTTTTGAGTCATGGGAATCAAACTTAAGGTGTCAGCTTGGCAGGGCAAGCATCTTTACCTATTGAACCACCTTCTTTGTAACTGTAAGGTCTTTGAAACTAGTGCCTGTCTCTAGTGTCCTGTCCTTTACTATATTTTAAGAAAAGATCTTCCTATGTAGTCTAAGCTGGGCTTGAACTCATGATCTTCCTCCCTCAGACTCTTGAGAGCTGGCTCTACTGGTCTTGTTCGAAGATGTTCTAGCTGGGCCTCATGTTGCAGCCCTACCATCCAAGCTACTAAAAGATTCCTTGAAGCAGAGGATCCCTTGAGCACAGTCTTTTAAAGTCAGCCTGGGCAACCCACATTGTAAGAATAAACAAAGCGAGTCAGAGTCCTGAGTTCCTGTAATCCCGGCACTTGAGGTAGGGGTAGAGTGATCAGGAATTCAAGGCCAGTGTAAGCTACATAGTCCCAGGCCAGACTTAGCTGTTTGATCCTGAGCACAGCCTGCCCCATACATGCTTGATACATTTACAACTGAAAATTGAAAAACATTGAACTTGAGGATGTAGCTCATTGGTAAGGAGCAGTTGCCTAGGTTACCCAAGGCTCTGGGTTCAATCCCCGATATCATATACCCCCAAACATGGTCAAATGTGGGTGCTAAGAGGATTAGACGACCCAAGAGGTGGTGGCACATATCTTTAATCCCAGCACTTGGGAGGCAGAGGCAGGCGGATCTCTGTTAGTGTGAGGCCAGCCTGCTCTACATAGTGTAGGATAGCCAGGGTTTACACAGAGAAATCCTGTCTTAAACAACAACAGCAAAAAGGAGTAGATATGTCTGCATAAAAAGTACTCACTACACCGGGCGTGGTGGCACACGCCTTTAATCCCAGCACTCGGGAGGCAGAGGCAGGCGGATTTCTGAGTTCGAGACCAGCCTGGTCTACAAAGTGAGTTCCAGGACACCTAGAGCTATACAGAGAAACCCTGTCTCAAAAAAAGAAAACAAAAAAACCAAAACAACAACAACAAAAAACTTACTACAAACAATACACGGGTTTTGTGATGTGCTTTTTGTTTGTTTGTGGAGGGTTTTAAAGCCCAGGTTGGACTCAAATTCCCTACGTAGCCTGGGATAACCTTTAACTCTTGATCTTCCTGCCTACATTTCCCCAGTGCTGGAATTACAGGTGTCACCCACCACACCCTGCTCAAAGCTCACAGATATTTATGGTGCATGGAGCTGAGGGCTCCGCAGTGAAACGTCAAGGCGCCCCCCCCCCAACCCCCTCCTCAGGGAGAAGAGAGAAATGGAAGTTGAGGCAGTGTGGTGGCTGCAGCTTGGAGCACCCAATCAGGAGAGTGGGGTGGCCCTCCCCAGCCTGCCGGAGCTTGTCTTAGAGGACCGGATCTCCTTAGCCCACACCCCTTCCTTACAAAGCTCTCTTGGTAGGGGGAGGCTGGTCATTCCCTCCCCTTTCCTCCCTTCCCTGTCGTCCCTTCCAGCCGGCGCCTCTCTGAGTTAATCTCCTCGCCCGTCAGGGGGTGACAGGAGGTGTCTGTCATTCGGAGCCGAGGCAGTCAGCCTCGCTGGCTAATTGGGGCGCGGGCGCCCGGAGCACGGGAAATGGCCGGAGGGAAGGAGGGGGAAGGAGGGAAGAGAAGCCGTCCTCACCTCCTCGCAGCCTGCTTGGGGCTGATCCACATGGCTCCTTAGGGGGAAAGGAAGGCAGAGAAGAATGGTCTGTGGGACAGGACTCTGATCTTGGACAAATTGCTATTCCTCTCTAAGCTTCATATTAATAATGATAACAGTAAGCCTTTACAGAGCAGTTGCTGTGTAGATCAATATGCCTATTGAAAACCTCCAATGGGGGTTTTATAGTGATTAGAATTCAAGCCTCACCATTCCCAAGGACCGGATCACCCTCTTGTACTTCTCTCTGCTGTGCCTCTATCCTCCATGTTCCCCCTGTTCTAGACCCTCCAGCTTCACCCCCCACTAAGTAGTTCCTGCCTCAGGGCCTTTGCACATACTCTTTCTGCTCTTTGGAGCATCTTCCTCTACCAGATCCTGAACCACATTATCCAAACTCAATTACTTCCAGTTACTGTATTACATCAATCTGTCGTATTAGCCCATCTCATGCATTGACAGCCATAATATGAAACCATTTACATATATGTCCATGAATAACTGCTAAAACCTTAACACCTCAAACAAGGCTAGGCACATGGAGGCCATAAATAGTGATTAAATGAAATTAAGTTCTTTACCTTCTCATATAAAGCTAAAAATCTTGATAGTGCCCCAGTTTTTTCCATGAAGAGTAGGTTTATGTGCATGAATATTTTGCTTGTATGAATGTGTACCACATTTATTGTATGTGTGAAATTGTTTTGTTGTTGTTGTTGTTTGTTTGTTTGTTTGGAGACAGGGTTTCTCTGTGTAGCCCTGGCTGTCCTGAAACTCACTTTGTAGACCAGGCTGGCCTCGAACTCAGAAATCTGCCTGCCTCTGCCTCCCAAGTGCTGGGATTAAAGGCATGTGGCACCACAGCCCTGCTGTATAAGAATGTTTTAACTTGAATGTTTATATGTGCACCATCTTCGTGCCTGATGCCCATGGAGGTCAGAAGAGAGCAACAAAGCCCCTGGAACTGGAGCTATGGTTGTTGTGAACCACCATGTGGGTGCTAGGAACGAACTCAAGACTTCTGCGAACTCAAGACTTTGGCGCTTAACCACTTGGCCATCTCTCCATCGTGTGTTCCCATGTTGAGTGAGGAAATGGAGGATAAAGGAGATTATAAATTCAGGTAATTGGAAAAGACCCCCCCAAGACTAGGGGGTCCTGTGAGTTTTAGGACTGAGTTCCTTGGCTCCTGGCCATTCCTTTGCACACAAGGGCAGTGTGGGTACATGCCATGGACCTGCACCAGGCCAGCAGGTTTCCGGAGAGCTGCATTTGGCACCTAGGGAGCTGCTCCTGCACTTGCTCTGGGCAAAGGGGGCTTCACACAGGCCAGGAGGGAGGATGTCATGGAGGAACTGGGCAGTCCTCCATCTTCCTTACCCATCCCTTTCTATCTGGCAGGGCACTGCCTCCTAGACCTGGCACCATCCAGCCCTTGATGCCTTTCTTGTCTCTCCCACGTTGTTCTTATCACACTGGAGGCTCCTGCCCACTGTGCCTAAGTTGCTGCTCACCCACCACTTTCTCTTCCCACCCCTTGAAGCCTAGCATCTGTGTTGCCTCCTCTAGGAAGCTGCCCGGGCTAGTGTTGGTATAGTGGCATCCTGCCAAGCAGTCAAGAGGACAAGTGTTCTATGTCACCCACCACATGGCTGATGCAGAGCCACTTATGAAGTCTCCTGTCCATCCGTGAGTGCAGGTGAACCTTCTGTCCTGGGGCCGTGGATCTCTAATTTCCTTAAGATTACTAGGTGTCCAAGCCTAAAATTTCTACCTGGAGTGGGCAGCAAGATGGCCTCTGCCAGGCTCACTCCACACCGTTTTTTTTTTGTTGTTGTTGTTGTTTGTTTGTTTGGTTTTTGGTTTTTGGTTTTTCGAGACAGGGTTTCTCTGTATAGCCCTGGCTGTCCTGGAACTCACTTTGTAGACCAGGCTGATCTCAAACTCAGAAATCTGCCTGCCTCTGCCTCCTGAGTGCTGGGATTAAAGGAGTGTGCCACCACACCCAGCTCTACACCGATTTATACCTCAAGGCCAGCCAAACTCCAATCAGTCTACAAGTCTACATAACAACGATTCTGGGTTCCAGACAGGATAGGCTATTGGCTTCTGACAACCCACTTGGGCTACAAGCTAGCTCATCAGCCAATCACATGGATGATACTTCTACAGTTACCATATGTCAGGGTGTTTTAGGAGGTCTAAGCCCAGACAGGGTTTCTCTGTGCAGGATGTGCTGGGCTGAAGGGCATGTACCACCACCACCTGACCAACTTCCTCCTTTCTAGACTTTGCTACCACTCATCCACTACCTCCTGCCTTCACCTCTTCTCCCAGGCCAGGCTGGCCTCTCAGAGGGTACTAAAGGTGGGAGGTGGAAAGAAACCAACTCGTTCTGTTTTGAGAGGACAGCTGAGACTGCAATGGTGACACCTGCAGCAAATGCCTCTTTTCCCTTCTTACCCTTTGTTTGGTTAGACCCCAAATATTTCTCTTGCATGGCTGTATGCTATGCACACGTTGTTTCAGGTATGCTTGCTTACTGGCTCTGTAATCTCTCTCACTGACTCAGCCATCTCAAGATGGCAGATGGGAGACTGGCAAGAGCCCTCTGGTCCCCCTCCCCCAATCCCAAAAGTTCATGAGAACCTCCAGCTCATGCTGGAGATCCCGGGTGGATGAGTAGGGAGGCCAAGAAGTAGGGAGCCAGGGCCTCTGTGCATTTTGATGTCATGAGAGCAACACAGAAAGCATATATAAATATTATGCAAAATAGAAATTTCCTATTCTAGTCAACAGCTCTGAAGTGTTCTGAAATGAGCTGCAGGAGGTCCAGAAGTCAAGGGGAGATGTGGATGTGTGCAGAGGCATCAGGGATGCTGTGTGGAGAGGCTATCACAGCCAGGTGGCACCTACTGCTACAGCCCCAGGCTCTGCTCCTGGAATGTAGGTGAATTGCCTGTCCTTGAGTCAGGCTGCTCTGCAAGTGGAGAAGGCAATGGGCTCCTCTATCTCCGGAGCCTTGAGGACCTTTCAGAGACATTTAATGCTGTGTGAAGCAGATTGCAGACTAGCTAAATTCTTTTGTCCTGGCCTCTGTCAGACCTGGGTTTGGTTCCCAGCACCACCACTTAACTGTTGTGTCCTCCAGCAAAGCGAGTCACCATGTTACCTCTGGAAGCTTCTGTTTATTTGATCATAAATTAAGAAAAAGACAAAGGTTTTGTTTGTTTGTTTTGCTTTGTTTTTGTTTTTGTTTTCAAGACAGGGTTTCTCTGTGTAGCCCTGGCTGTCCTAGAACTCAACTCTGTAGACCAGGCTGGCCTCGAACTCAGAAATCTGCCTGCCTCTGCCTCCCAAGTGCTGGGATTAAAGGTGTGTGCCACCACTGCCCAGCTAAAGACAAAGTTCTTGAAGAGTGGATCAGAGCACCTGCCTAGACCTGGATTCCGTATCTTCCCTCCCTCCCCCGCCCCCCCCCCCCAGTACTAAGAATTAAAGTCAAGGTCTTCCACATGTTAAGCAAGGGCTCTACCATTACACTTCATATTCAACCCTCTGCTTTTGAGACTAAGTTACTAAGGATAGCCTTGAACTCCATCTGTAGCTCAGGCTTAGACTTGCCATCTTCCTGCCTCAGCCTCTGGAATAAATGAAATTATAAATCAGCCCCAAGAGATCAGATTAATTAATGACTGTTTTTCTTAGAATATTATTTTAAATTTATGGGTATGAGTGTTTTGCCCGCTTGTGGCTATGCGCCACAAGAGGAGTGCAGTACCCACAGAGGCCAGAAGAGGGAGTCAGATCCTTTGGACCTGGAGGTACAGATGGTTGCTAGCTGTCATGTGGGTGCTGGAGAAAGAACCAGAGTCCTCTTCATTGGGGCTGGAGAGATGGCTCATTGGTTAAGAGCATTGACTGCTCTTCCAGAGGTCCTGAGTTCAATTCCCAGCAATCACATAGTGGCTCACAACCATCTATAATTGGATCCAGTGCCCACTTCTGGTGTGTCTGAACACAGCTACAGTGTACTCATATAAATAAAATAAATCTTAAAAAAAAACAGATTGATTGACTTTTATGTCATTTGTATGAGTGTTTTGCCTGCATGTATGCATGTGTACCATGTGTGCATCTCATGCTCTTGGGCATCAAAAGAAAGCATCAGATGTTCTGGAACTGGAGTTACAGGCCATCATAAGCTGCCATGTGGCTGATGGGAACTGAACACAGGTTATCACAAAAACAGCAAGTGTCCTCAACCATTGAGCCATCTCTGCAGCCCTGTTTATTTTCAATGCTGAGAATCAAACTTAAGGAGGCTCATCTCACATATGTATGCTAAGCAAGCATTTTATCTCTGAACTATTAAATCTGTAAATATCAATTATAACTGTAGTCTACTTCTCCTAGGGTATATGTGCACTGTGCACATGTGCCTGCTTGTGTGTGTGTGCGCACACACACACACACACACACACACACACACACACACACACACATGCACACACACACTCCTGCTTTCTTCCCTTGATCTTTTCCTTTTCTGGGAGCTCCCAGAGGACAGAATGTCATACCGAACAGTGGTGGCTGTTGAGTTTCAGGCTTCTGTCCAATGGTGGGTAGGGGCTGGGGTCACTTTCTCTATGTTCCCAGCTCTGCCCTAGAGAGGCTCACTCCTCTCTTTTGGGAAGGTGGGGAATAAGGACAGGCTCCTACAGAGATCACCCAGGGCTTCTCTCTGTCTCAGAATATATCATGCATGAGGATCCCAGCAGTTTATAGAGCATGCTATGTAGACTGGGCAGCCCCTTCTGGCTGACCTTCACTTTGCAAAGATGGAGGCAATGTCAATGGGAGAAGGAGTTAAGGACGTTCTGCTTCCAAGCAAGTGGAAAAAGGGTCTCAGCACCATGGATGGGTCAGGTGGTGCACTGGGAAAATTCTGGTGCACAGGCAGTCTGTAGGGATGGGTGGGAAACTCTTATAGGACAAGCCAAAACTTATGAGCATCTTGAGATTTTTTTGTTGGTTTTGTTTTCTAGGATAAGATCTTATGTAGTCCAGGCTGTTCTTGACCTCCCAAGGTAGCTAAGGATGGCCTTGAACTCCTGATCCTTGTGTCCCAGCCTCTAGAGTTCTCCAGAGTGCATCTGTAAATGATGACCCATGAATGTTAGCTACTTTATGATCAGGTTTTTTTTTTTTTAATTTTTAAAGATTTATTCATTTATTACATGTAAGTATACTGTAGCTGTCTTCAGACACCCTAGAAGAGGGCATTAGCTCTCATTACAGATGGTTGTGAGCTACCATGTGGTTGCTGGGATTTGAACTCAGGACCTCTGGAAGAGCAGTCAGTGCTCTTAACCTCTGTGCCATTTCGCCAGCCCTATGATCAGTTTTTTACATCATCATTAGTACTATTACTTTCTGTGTGTGTGGGTTTTACCCTCATGTATATCCATGCACCAAGTAAACGGTTGATGCCTAAGGCCCGAAGAGGATATTAGGTCCCTTGGAAATAGAATTATAGATGGTTGTGAGCTGCCAGGTGGGTGCTGGGAATCAAGCCTGGGTCTTCTGGAAAAATAGTGCTTTCAACTGCTGACCCATCATCCCTCCCGCCATCTCTCCAGTCCTAAGAGCATCTTCTTGTCTGTAGCAGTATATTCCCCAGGCTGAAACATTCCATCTTACAAGGAAATTCATTAAGAGAGGAAGTAAGCAACTCAACATAGCCCAGGAAGTTACTGAAACTGACCAGATTCACTAGACTCCCTCCCTCTCCAAGAATATTTAAATGGTAAAACTTGCTTATTGTCACTCAGAGGAGCCCAGCCACCTAGAAGAAATAGAGACATCCATCTCCCAAGAAGAGGTCTGAACCAACTGAGCAACCAGGAAAGGACTCTCTCCAACCTGTTGAGTTGCTGCTGAGTTGAGGTTTTTTGTTATTGTTTTTTCTTTGTTTGTTTTTCGAGACAGGGTCTCTGTGTAGCCCTGAACTTATTTCTCGGACCAGGCAGGTGGGGCAGGCCTCAAACTCAAGAGATTTGCCTTCCTCTGCCTCTAGAGAGCTGGGATTCAAGGCATGTGCCACTAAATTGCCTACAGATTGTTTTTTATTCTGTTTTTGTTTTGTTTTGTTTTGTTTTTTTCGAGACAGGGTTTCTCTGTATAGCCCTGGCTGTCCTGGAGCTCACTTTGTAGACCAGGCTGGCCTCGAACTCAGAAATCTGCCTGCCTCTGCCTCCCGAGTGCTGGGATTAAAGGCGTGTGTCACCACGCCCGGCTTGCCTACAGATTGTATAATGTGCTCCAAGCCCATGCCTTCATAATGTCTTACCCATGCTGCAGAGGCCTTTGGTGATCCAGCTGTGTTTTGAGTCATTTCCAGTCCTGTCAGTAACTCCAATAAAATTAATTGTTGCGAGCTGGGCGTGGTGGCACACGCCTTTAATCCCAGCACTTGGGAGGCAGAGGCAGGTGGATCTCTGAGTTCGAGGCCAGCCTGGTCTACAGAGTGAGTTCCAGGACAGCCAGGGTTACACAGAGAAACCCTGTCTCGAAAAACAAAAACAAAACAAAAAATTAATTGTTGCACCAAATTGGATCTTTGTGGTATCCATACTTTGGTCTGTTGTCAGTTTCTTGTGAGGGGTGAGGAGGTATGTGTGTGTGTGTGTGTGTGTGTGTGAGTGAGTGTGTGAGTGTGTGTGTTGTGTTGCTAAGGCTCCTCAGGAAAAGGCTTATTAAACACCTCTCGAACGTTGCATCATATTTATTATACCCAACAGTGAAGCGCTTGATGGCCATCCATTTCTTTTTTTCTTTTTCCCCTCTGAGACAGGGTCTTATGTAGCTCTGTCGGGCTCTGTAGCTAAGGATGACCTTGAACTTGATCCTCCTGTCTTTAGCTCCTGTGTGCTGGGATTAGAGTGCTGGGTGTGTTACATCTCGTTTATACAGGTCTTTATGCATCCGAGGCTAGTGTTCTATTAACTGAACAACGTGCCAGATTTCCCTTTCTTTTTAAACCCTTGAGGAAACCGATTAAAATACTAGCTTAGTCACGTACCAGGAAGGGAACCCTAGTATAGCTGTATCCTCACCCTCCAATCTAAGAAGATTTTCCATCTTCCCCAGGGCCAGCCTACATCCTGTCCTGTCCAATTAGCCTTACCTAGAATCCAACTCACCTGTCAAATGATCACAAAGCCACCAACCTCTTTCTCCTCAGACCTCTCTACCCCATCATCTCCATTTCCTCTCTGCCAAAAATGTTTACTTTTTTTTTTCCCTGATAAATACAGGTGCCCAAAGGACCTTTTAAAAATCTAAGCCAGTGCTAGGTGTGGTGGCACAGGCCTTTAATTCCAGGATTTGGGAGGCAGAAGCAGGAGGATCTCTGAATTTGTAAAGAAGATCTGTAAAGAATCGGGCTGGAAAGAGGTTAAGAGCACCAACTGCTCTTCCAGGCATCCTGAGTTCAACTCCCAGCAACCACATGTTGGCTCACAATCATCTGTAATGGGCACCCAGTGCTGTCTTCTGCTGTGTCTGAAGACAGTGAGTATACACACATATATGAAATAAATATGGCCTTAATGAGTGGGACTGGAGCGAGCGGGGCTGGGGGGCGCTGAGGGGGCAATTTGTCAAGAAACCACTTCGGGTCTATGGCCACACTTCTTTTCCAGCCTTGGGGCCGTTGCTTTAAATGAGCCTCCATCCAGAATGCTATACCTTCTCCTTTGCTAGATGGCTTTTCCCAGGTCTTTCAGGCCTCAGGTCGGATGTCAGGTCCTCTGAGAGGCCGTCCCTGACTACAACTGCTGTGCGTACCCTCCCTGAAGTCAGTCTACAGTCATCTTGGCTCTTCAGCGATTGTGTTCAATGTTAAGTATTTGATTATGGTGTCTCCTTGAATTAGAACGGAAATTTTGTGAAGCTGTACAAGACTGTTCCCTTAGTGCCCATGGAGTTTAAACAGTGTCAAGCATTTAGTAGGTACTCAATAAACATGAGATGCTGTGTGCTTAGTGTGTGACATGGATCAAGAAATTCCAACTGCAGCGGGCAGTGGTGGTGCACACCTTTAATCCCAACCCTCCGGAAGCAGAAGCAGGCAGATCTCTGTGAGATGGAGGCCAGCCTAATCTACAGAGCGAGTTCTAAGACAGCCAAGGCTACACAAAGAAACCCTATCTCGAATAATCAACCAACCAATCAAAAAGTCCCAACCACTTCGGTAAATCTGTGCCTCAGTTTCTTTTCGTTGTTGGCCTTCGACTCCTTCGCCCAGCAACACAGAGAACCTCTGCATGAGATCAGAGATGGCAAAATGTTCCTTCCGGGGGAGAGAGGGCACAATGCCCAACTGGAGATGAGGTCAGTTGAGGAGGCAAGAGGAGCCGCAAAGATCATCTCGGCCAGAGAGCACTGACCTGGCCCGACCCAGGATCCCAGATCGGCAGGAGAGAGCGTGCAACCCTGCCTCGGGTGGGAAGCTTCTCCCAGCCGGGCCTCCTCTCCCCTCTCCTCCCCCGGGAGGCAGGTGGAGCTGCGTCCTCATCTTTGTTCCCATCTGGAGCGCGTTTGGCGCGGCGTGGCGGGGGCGGGGCTGCGCCCCCGCGGTGCCCAGAGAGACGGGCCCGCCTGCTTATCTGATCTGCAGCTAATTGAAACTCCCTGCTCGCGAAGGTCAGCTCGGTCCCCTGACAGCTGCCGAGCCGAGCCAGGCCGGATGGAAAACCCGGGCTGTGCAGGGCCGACGGGGCGCAGGGGGAGGGGTTGTGGGGGGGCTGCCTCTGCGGCAAAGTAGACAAAGGCGGCCCCTCCCTCCTCGTGCGCGCTGCTGGGGGTCGCCAGAGGTAGCGGCCTTCGTCCTCACCCTGCTGGGCGCTCCAGCCAGAGTCACATGGCCTAGGGCTTCAGAGGAGGGGGCGCCCTTAATCCTTACGCGCCCGCCCAACCCGCTCCCACGCCGGGGCCCGTCTGGGGTCTCTGGGAGAGTCACCCCCAACTTCCTGCCCCCACCCCGCCTCCACGCCCCGGCTCTGAGACTTCCTGCCTCCCCGGCTGCGGGCAGCTTAAACTGTGGGAAGCTGGTGGGACCGGGGTGACCCGGTCCCCTCCCCCAGTGCGCTCGACCGGGCGCAGGGGTCCGGGAGGAAGTGTGCGCGGTGGGGGGCACCGCCCGGCTCCCGGCCGTCATCCGGTGGGGCAGGTGCGGCCCCAGTGCTGCAACGGAGGGCAGGCCGGCCTGTTGAAATTGGTGCTGGAGCGAGTGGGCGGGAAGAGACGCCACGGGGGGCGCGTTTCCAGGGTTCCGGGTGCGGATGTGGTGAGCGTCCACGGCTCGGCCTGGCTTGCGACGCCCAAGGCAGGCCTGGGCTCTATGCTGCCGGCACGAGTCCTCTCACCTGCCGCCTTTGCGCCTAGGAAAGGGGTGTAGGAGAACTCTCAGAATTCCCTCTGAGCCTTCAAAGCTGAGTGCGCTGTCCTAATCAGGACCTTTGCCTTAGCTTTTCCGAACTGGAAAACGAAAACCAAAACAAACAAAAAAAAAACGACCCCAAGGACACATTTTTCGGGACCACTTGGCAAACACTGTGTTAAGCAATTAAACGTACTTCGAAAGTACTTAAACCTTACAGGACCATTTTGCTGATGAGCAAGCAGAGGCACAGAAAGGCTGGGACCCTAAGTCAGATAGGCAGGCCTAGGCTCTGACTCCAGAACTGGCCTTTTTAGTTACAGGAGGTCTCTTCTTGGCAGGGCCTGTGGAGTTGTGGACCAAATATAGGTCGATTCCCCAGGGCATCCGTTAAGTGCGGAGAGCCCCTCGGCAAGAGCGGCACATGTTCCCTAGCTTGGTTATAGGCACGTGTTACATGGCGCAGTCCCGCGTGCCAAAGCGGGGAGTGGGCGGCGGGGGGGTGGGAGGGGACAGCATAGCTGAGCGCACTGGCGCCCAGGTGCGACATTCCCGGTTGGGACGCGGCAGAGCCCTGTGGAGGGGCCTGAGCTGTAGGCAGGGCGGAGCGGGGGCGGAGAGCTCGGAGCTGAGTCCACGCGGGCCACGGCGCCTGGGAGGCCGCAATCCCGGCGCCTGCAGCCGGCGAGGCGCGGGGTGACGCGCGGGGGCCCAGCTACCGTGACCTCCTCCGCGGTTGCCATGGTGACCGTGCACTATAAATAAAAAAAAAAAAAAAAAGAGGAGGAATTTCAAACCCGTTTTCTACGGAGCTTGGCGGGAGGGGTGGGGGAGGTCTCTTTGAATCGAGTTTCCCATTTCACCTTCCCAGGCGGCAGGAGCGCTTCCCCCGCAGCCCAGCCGGGAAATTGCCGCCCCTCACGCCGCGTGGCGCCCCCGGAGGAAGCTAATTAGCGCAGCCCGGGGAGCTGGAGACAGGGGACCTAGCCCCTTGGGGGGGGAGCAGGGCCCGCCTTTTGTGGGGAGGGGAAAGCGCCTACAAATTGCCCCCCTTCCATCTCTCTAAGGCGCGCGCTCAGCCCAGCGCGGACCGGGGCACAGGGCGCAGGCGGGAGGTCGCATCTGCAGCTTTGGCGCAATGAATCAGGCACGGCCGCCGCCGCCGAGCGCGTCTGGCATCCGGAGTCTCCCGGGATCGAAAATAATTTGGGCAAAGCGGTGGGAGGTGTGTGCGCGCGCGTTCCGAGGGGAGGGCGGGGAAGCAGGCCGGGCGGGGTGTGCGGGGCGGGGGGAGGTGCCATCCGACAGCCCCGCTGTGGTGAGAACGGAGTTGACACTTCTTTCCTTTCCACTTACTGCGGCAAGTACCGTGAGGAAGCTTAACCCTGTCGCTGCTTGGAGCACGAGACGCACTGTAAGCGCCCTCCTGAGAGCGGTGAGGGCTAGGGTCAGGTGTGCAGAGCCCTTTGGCATGGGTCACTGTGGCCTGCTAGGTCTCAGCCTCTCCCCGCTGGCGCTCCCACCTGGACATTCCTCAACGCTTAATTATTCCTTTCCCAGATCCGGCTAGTGTCAACACCCGCGACCTCAGTTTCCCCACTTTTCCAAGTCAGTGGTTTGGAGGGGGCAGCTTTCTTGTCAGGAACCTTCATTTGAGGACACTCTGCCTTGGGCTTTTGGTAGTTTAGAAACTGCAATCAGAACCAACTTTGCCAGTCTCCCTCCAGCACTCTGGTGTCCCTCATCAAAATGGCCGGGTTCCTGTTTTTACCTCTGATGGCTGTAATGTCACGGCTGCCGCATTAAGCACGCTCGGTGGGATCTTGGTTTGGAGCAAAGAGCTGGCACCCAGCCCTGGCAAGCTGCTGGCTGCAGGCCTGGCCCAGGTCAGCCTTTGTCTTCACACCTTCCTACCTGTCAGCCTGCCCCTGTCCACTCTCCAGAAACCCTTCAGGTTGCTTCCACTCAAGTTTAGCTCAAGGGAGTGAGTCTTTTCATACCCCTGTGCCTTTGTCTCAGGGAAGTGGGAGTGGAGGTGAGAAACGCTTGTCCTTTCCGTTCCATCCCTATCCTAATTGGTAATGTGTCTGGAACTCAGATCTTTTTTCCCTTTAGGACTACCTATTTAATGGTAGCTAAATCTCAGAGCACCTTCTGCTCTAAGACTCCCAAATCCCAGGTGCAGGGTGTCTTTAATCTCAAAATTCAGGAGGCAGAGGCAGGTGAATCTCTGAGTTCGAAGCCAGCCAGGTCTACAGCGTGAGTTCCAGGACAACCAGGGTTACACAGAGAAACCCTGACTCCGATCCCCCCCACCCCACCCCCAAGCCCCTGCAAGAGTCTCAGGCCCACCACACACCAGGAGGGCTCCTGGGACTGTTTCCACATTCCCTGAGCTTCCACCCAGAGTTCTCAGACCACTAGGCTTGCCAGCCTACAGCTATGGGTCGGCTCTCTGGTGGCCCTAGCACCAACTTGAGAGGCATGCAGAGAGTACTCAGGAGATCAAAGTTTCCTGGACCAAGCACACCCTGCACAACAACTGAGCAAACAGACTGTCCATGATGTCTCCTTACGCTAGGGACTCAATGACTAAAAGTATGGGCTCAGGAGACACTGAAGAAGATGGCTAAGCAGTATGGAACCTTTTTGGCCTCTGAGGCTCTAATCAAGCTGATCCCATGAAAACCGAGCTGGGGCCTAACTATAATTCCCTTCTCTGTTGACACACAACAAAAACAGGGAGGCCAAAGTTGATGAAGTCCACACTCAAGCTTCAGGTGGGCCAAATGCAGTTGTTGCCTTTCATCGTGTGAGGCAAACATGATGAGTTAGTCTCCACCATCCACCTGGCTGTTGCCTACTTGGTGTCCTTGCTCAGGAACTGGCAGGATGTCTGGGCTTTGTACATCAAGAGCCCCCGGGCCAAGCCTTAGCACCTGTGGTAAGATATATTAATAAATCCTAGTGTTACCAAAAGGGAAAAAAAGGTGTATGTGTGCTCTCAGGGTCAGTGATAGATGGCTTAGTATGAAAAATGCTTATTGGACAAGAATGAGGGCTTTAGGTTGGATCCTAGCACTCATATAAAAAGCCAGGCTTAGGACAAGTAGTGGCTCACATGAACCTTTCCCAAACTTGGAAGTCTGGGGCATATTTCTGTAAACTCAAGGCCAGTCTGGTCTATATAGTGAGTTCTAAGCCAGCTAGGGCAACACAGTATGACTGTGTCTCAAGGAAAGGGGGGGGGGGAAGCAAGGCTTGGTTGAGAGCTGTAGTGGAAGACAATGAGATGGACCTCTGGCTTCCACAGGCATGTGTGTGTGTGTGTGTGTGTGTGTGTGTATGTTTGCGCACACACAAGCAAGTATGCATGCACACACCACAATAAATGGGGTTTGGTGGCATGTGACCTAAACTATCTCTGCCTTGAATTTTTTCTGTTGAAAAAATATAATGGCACCAGTGTTCACTAACCTCATGGGAAAATATTTCATGGTTTCAGTGGGGGCAGAACATGGAGGGTCAGGAAACTTCATTGCTGCCCACAGAACTAGAACTCGAGTTCGTGTTTCAGACACTCGGCAGGGTAGAGTGGCGTGGAAAAGGGGTAAGCCAGTCCTCTGGGGGCAGCTTTATTCCTGGTGTCCATACCCCAAATCCTAGTTCCCAGGTATCTCTCACGCTTGAGTTGGTTATTACCCTTCCTAACTCCAGCGTGGAGCTGCAGGGCCCCTGGACTGCTGACCTGGTTAGTTCTTCGGGGCTTTCCTTCCTACATCCTTGCTGTCTTTGCTGCTTTGTTGAGCGTAAGGCTCGATGCTAGTAGGAATGAAGTCCTCTTCTAATTCCTTTGCTCCCCGATCAATGATCAAGAAAGACCGTGTTGATGGTGAGCATGTGGGGCAAGGACACCCAAATTAGACCGTCTGCTGGAAATGTGGTTTCTGCTGTCCTCCCTTGGAAGAGCGGCTTGAACTTTGCTGGGTGGGGACTTAGGACCAATGTGTGGCTAGAAAACCGACCTGAGTACAGGGGACCCCTGGTTTCTGAAAGGTCACTCAGGGAATATTGTCAGAATGCAGGAGGGTCTTCCCTAAAACGGTGGCTTTTACTGGTGAGGTACATGGAGGCAGAGCTTTGGGCACAAGGATGTTCAAGTTGCATTTGGAAAAGGTGGCAGTCTATTTGAGTCTGATGGTTGTCTGACATGACCTCTCAGCTCCTCCTTGGGCAGTAAGCAGCAGAGGGCACCGGCTAAGCTCTGGCTCCTACACAATTACCCACACTTCGTCACATTCATCTAGGTTCATGTGGGCCCATACATTCCCATGCTCCAACATGCAAGTCATGTTAAAACTTGCTATAACATAATGTGTGTATACCTCTACATACATTCTTGTGTATATTACACACAAGTACGCATGTAAGCACTCAGATGCACACATCCAATCTATCCAGGTACATCAAAGATGACTCATGCAGACAAATGCATGTTAGCACTGTGTACATACTCAGTAACACATAAGCACACACACGTGTGTATAGATAAGCAGCCGTAGGCATTCACCCCTTTATACACAGCTGATAATACGTGTAGGCTGTCTCCTATGAGATAGAGTTATCCTTATTTATTGTCAGAACAGAGGTTTGAGCTGGGTATGGTGGTACTCTTCTGTAATCCTCAAAGTTGGAAGGTGGAGGCAGTGACAATTCCTGTTTAGGCCTGTGTGAACTGAGGGTGGGAGAGACAACTTTTGGGTGATGATGATGGTCATGGTGATGGCGACATTTACTAAGTGTTTTCTGGGTCTGTTGTACAGTAAGGAATGCAAACTTTTTTTTACTTTTTTTTCTTTTTTTGGTTCTTGAGACAGGGTTTCTCTGTATAGCCCTGGCTGTCCTGGAACTCACTCTGTAGACCAGGCTGGCCTCGAACTCAGAAATCCACCTGCCTCTGCCTCCCAAGTGCTGGGATTAAAGGCAGGGTGCCACCACTGCCTGGCAGGAATGCAAACTTTTCTGTGGAGTATGTGTTGGTCTGGGTGTGGGGCATACTAACTATCTGTACCCTTTGGCTTTTTGAGAAAGGTCTTATCATGTATCCCAAGTTGGCCCGAAGTTAGACGGCATCCTCCTGCATCAGCCACCTAAGTGCTAATATTACAGATAGGCATGCACTATTAGGTAAGTTGTCCCATTATCCGTTTTCTTTGGGGGAGGGGCGGGGATTTTCCAGACAGGGTTTCTCTGTGTAGCTCTGGCTGTCCTGGAACTCACTCTGTAGACCAGGCTGGCCTCGAACTCAGAAATCCACCTGCCTCTGCCTCCCAAGTGCTGGGATGAGAATCATGTGCCTGATTCTTAGGTGTATTTCCAGCCTTTAAGTCTAACCCAGTTCAACACTGGGAGTTCCAGGCTAAGTAGTAAGACCTTGTTTAAAATATATTAATTAGTTGATTAAGACAATTTTAATTGTATGCATATGGGGTGTGTGTGGCATGTATGTGTATGTGCATGTGCATGTATATGTGCTTGTGCCCTTGGAGGCCAGAAGAGAATGCTGAATCCCCTGACCTGGAGTTACAGGCGGTTGTAAGCTGCCTGACATAAGGTCTGGGAACTGAACTCAGGTTCTCTGCAACAGCAGTACATGCTCTCCATCACTGAGCCATCTTCTAGGGTCCCTAAAAATAGAGCGCCGGGCATGGTAGTGCACGCCTTTAATCCCAGAACTTGGGAAGCAGAGGCAGGCGGATTTCTGAGTTCAAGGCCAGCCTGGTCTACAAAGTGAGTTCTCTCCATGAGGGGGGAGAGCAGCCACCCTAGGGATCCTAAAGGCACTGGATGTGGCAGAGTGGAGCTATGGCTGAAGTGCTATCTTTAAGGCATTGCAGCCTCAAACTAAGACTGAGCTCAACCCTGGGATATGGGGCCAGATGACCAGCATTCCAGGCCTGGCACTTTCCAAAACTGTGTCACATCTGTCAAGTTCACCCAGTACCAGGGGAGCAAGGGCTACAATTTTTCAGGTAGAGAAACTGAGTCAATGTTTATGTGGCTGGTGTCTTTTGCCTGGCTGTTTTGAGGGGCCTTGGGGACAGGATCTCAAAACGCTGGGGACAGTGTTGTGCCAAAAGGCAGTCTATGTGAATTTTTTGGATGCTGCTGCAGAGTAGAGGCTTAGTCTGGACTGGGGAAGCCCTAGGGGTGCAGGGAGAGAGTGATGAGCCCCCGAAGGTCTGTGCTGGAGAAGACTGCTGGCGCCTCCCCTTGAGGTCCCCCTGCAGTCGCTCTGATGAGTCAGCCAGGATGAAGTCACCCGCTTCCTCGCAGCCTGTGCCCCCTGACCTGGAAGGCGCCTGCCAGGGGCACCAGTGGAGCCTGAGGAAGGCTGGGCAGCTGTCCAGGTCACTCTGTCACAGTTGATTTAGGGGGACTGGAGGTGTCCAGGACCATCAGAAGCAGCTGTATGTGTGGGATCTTAAAGTCTGTGAGTCATGCTGTTCTCTGCACCACTCCTCAAGAGGCTGCCGTAATTACCTGGGGAGGGGGCTATCAAAATCTGTTCATGCTAAAGGAAATTAATTTCCATCTCTCTGTGATGGGTGTCAGGAAGGGAGAGTATCTCCAGAGGCAGGGGGGTGACAGTCCTGTGGGGAGATCTTGGGGTGGAGATCCTGTGTACCACAGTGTCACTGGTCCTTGGAGCCTAAAGTTAGAGGCTCTGCTCATTCTGGTGAAGGGGTAACTTGTAATTCAGAGACATGGGTTAAATGTGGTGGTACACACCTATATCCCAGCATTATAATCCCCAGGGTGAATCATGGCAACTTGAGTTAGACATTAGCCTGGGCTGAAAGAATACATTCTAGGCCAGAGAGACTTGTTTCAAAACATATCAAAACCCAAACAAAAGTTGCTTCCTAGTATTGGGGACAGAAGCCCAGATCTTGCTGTTTGTTAATTTTTTCTCGTAATTCCCTTCTTTCTCTTTCTACAAGTGTGTGTGCATGCGCGTGTGTGTGTGATGCACAGTGGTGGATGAGTAATGGAGGAATAGGAAATATCCAATCTGGAAGAGACCCAGAAGAGAAATAAACTAGAGTGACACACCCAGCTTCTCCAGTGAGGGCTGCAAGGATCCCCTGAGGAGGAGCAGGGCAAGATGACAGGAATTTCTGGAAGATAGCTCTTCAGTTATGAAACATTATTTAAAAAAAAAAAATCTAGCCACAATAGGGTGCAGTGGCCTGGGAAAGAGGAGGGTGTCTATTTTGGATAGCAACCCACAGATGTGAAGGTTAGGGACTTTGGGCAGGACCCTTAAGGAGGCTGGCTGCCACCTGCAACTAACTACCTGTGTCTCTCAGCCTGGGGCTTGGATAGATGGCCTGATGAGGTTGCAGGCTGCCATAAACGCCTTGACCTCTGTGTTATCAGAAGGAGACCAGTAACTCCACACACATTGTTAGAGACAATTGTGTGTTATCCACAAGACAAAATATACAACAGGAGAAACACTCATAAAATTCTTGGGTGGGACCACCCTGGGATCTATTTTCTTTTTCTTTTTCTTTTTCTTTTTTTTTAACGTGCGAGGTCTTATGTAGCCTAGGGTGGCTAGCCCCAAGCTCACTCTATAGAGGATCTAAGCCATGGCATTGGTTTTTTCTGGTTTTTTTTTTTTTTTTGGGGGGGGGAGGTTCTTTTGTTGTTGTTGTTGTTGGTTGGTTTTTTCAGCATAACCCTGGCCATCCTGGAACTTGCTCTGTGGACCAGGCTGGCCATTCACCTGCCTCTGCCTTCCAAGTGCTGAGATTAAAGGCATGCATCACCATTGTCCGGTGTAAGCCAGGTAAGAAATCACTCCATCAAATGAACTACTTATATTTTGACTTTTTTTTTTTCTAGGATATTCTGTCCTAGAACTAAAGGTCATTCTGCCTCAGCCTGGAATTACAGACAAGCACCTCCAAGCTCAGTTTAGTAAAATACAAGCAGAAGGAGTAGTTGTACACAGAGCTTCAATCCAAACAGGGTCCCTGAGTTCCCTTCCAGACAGAAGCTGCCTGAATAAAACCCTCAGTGATGTCCCTGACAGCTACATGTGCACACACCCAACTACATGTGCACACACCCAACTACATGTGCACACACGTAGTTACATGTGCACACACAGCTACACGTGCACACACCCAGCTATGTGTGCACACATATAGTTACATGTGCACACACCCAGCTACATGTGCACACACAGCTACACGTGCACACACCCAGCTATGTGTGCACACATATAGTTACATGTGCACACACCCAGCTATGTATGCACACACCCAGCTACATGTGTACACACAGCTACACATGCACACACCCAGCTATGTGTGCACACATATAGTTACATGTGCACACACCCAGCTATGTATGCACACACCCAGCTACATGTGCACGCACATACCTACCTCCCTACCATGGGGTGAGAGCCCCTGCTTCTTCCGAGGAGGATTTCCTTTTGTTCTCCTTCACAAGGACACAGTTCTGAGTGCATCAGTGTAAAGATAAACTGGTTCTGGAGAGACAGAGTCCTCAGAAGGTCCTGGGGACCTTTGATCTATACTCTTAACCATCCTTTTGGATGTTGTTTTGTTTGTTTTTCCTTTCTTAATTTTCTTATGCATTTGGTTGTTATTGGTGGGGTTGGGGGAGGGGCACACCGTGGAGGGCAGATGAGTTGCTTTGCTCTTTCTACCCCGTGAATCCCAGGGATCCGGCCCGGGTGGTCAGGCTTGGATCCATCCGGTGATCTTTTTCTTTCTTTGAGGGCTTGGTCTTGTGTATGTAGTGCTGTTACATATGCTCATGCCTTTCCCTCCCAAGGGCTGAGATTACAGGTCCGTGGTGACACCACATGCAGATCACTGAACCTTTGATAGTCTCTCCTAGCCATGTGGGAGGGCCCCTGAGGCCAGAGTGTGCCACACCAGAACTATTAGCTCCCAGCGGTTCTGTGGGACTGACTTCTTAAGACAACCAGTAAAAGGCAGGGGCATGGTTATGTTTTCTTTTTGGACCACAGATAATGGGCATGGAATTTGTAGTGGAAGGGGTCTGTCCAAAAGCCTGTTTTAAGCATAAGGACAGTCTGGTCTCCTAGCTGAAGATGCCAGCAAATCCATCAAATCTGTTTCTACTGGTTGGGATCTGATCTGTGGTTTGGAAGCAGTAGGCAGAAGCCAGAGAAACTAACCAATAGGTCAGAAAATTGGCTGTAAGTAGAAAAAAAGGGGGGTCTTAGAAAGCCCCATTAATTTTGGTTCATGGTTCCTGAGGATTCTGAGACTTTTTACCAGGAATAACACAGTTGCTGGGCTTCCTGGCACCCACAGCCCCTCCCTCCAAGCTTCCCAGAGCCACAGGTACACAGAGGCAATAGAAACTCTGCAACAGGGGGCTGGAGAGATGGCTCAGCAGTTAAGAGCACTGACTGCTCTTCTGAAGGTCCTGAGTACAAATCGCAGCAACCACATGGTGGTTCACAACCATCTGTAATGAGATCTGATGCCCTCTTCTGGAGTGTCTGAAGAAAACTAAAGTGTACTTGCATATAATAAATAAATAAATCTTAAAAACAAACAAAAAACTCTGCGACAAGTGTAGAGAAGCAGGAACTCCCTACCTCTCCCCAGGGAAGAGATGACTGGTGGTGACTGTCTTGTTCTGTGTGTAACTTGTGCTGGCAGCCTTGGTGACTCCCATCCAATCCTGTGGTATTATGATCCTATCCACCCCTTGACTTGAGATGTGCCTAAATCCTTACCCACATCTCCTGGGGGTGTCTGGAGCTCCCAGTTGACAGGCAAGCAGACATATACAGAAGCCATTTCCTTGCTGAGGGCCAGGAAGGCTTTCCAAGGGAGATGTCTTTAGATGAGGGCAAGAGGACTTCCAGGCAAAAGGAACTTCCTAAGCAGCTGGAAAGAAGGGAAGTGAGCCTGTCTTAGAGAAAGCAGGGTATAGGGCGCTTCTGTGCCTTCGAGCCCTCCTTTAACAGGTTTTATTAACAGGTTAGGATGTCCCCCACCAAGCCTTCTAACACATCTGGCACTGGCCTAACAGGTTAAAGTTCAGTCTTGCTCCAGGTCCAGCCTCAGAGCTAGGGATAGGGGAGCTAGTTGCCCCCCCCCCCCCAAGAGATGGAAGTGTTTGGCAAAGCAACAAGGCAGCCTTTGTGTCCTTCTGTGGGTCCAGGCTCGTCTGGCCCAGCCTAGGCGGCTGCTGGTTTCAGTGCCCTGTGATCCCAGCCAGGAGGGGCCGGGTGGGGCATGCAGGGTGTTTGCCCCCTGTGTTCCCAATATGGCTGTCTTTTGTCCTTTGCTCTCCATCAGGGCTCTGCAGGTGGTAAAGCCTGTGCCAGGGACCCAACCAGTAAGAGAGGGTGAATATTGACCCAGGGTGAAGGTGGAAACTTGGTATTTGTTGGACTCCTATGTGCTAAGTAACACAACCAGTGCTCAAGGCCTATTCCAGGGTGAGCCTGTGTGTGCATTTGGGTGAATGCATGATTCTGGGTGTGAGGGGTCTGGCCTGAGGCACATGAACAGCCCCTGGCCTGCTCAGAACAGAGCACCGCTGTCTTGATTATGCCAACAACAAGGCCTCTTTCTCAGTGCATAATGTCCCCTCTGTATTGTCTGCTGCATGGCCTTGGTGATAATTTTAAGGCCCAAGTCCTTTTCATGGGTGGGGGTGGGAAGTTTTCAGTTCCATGTGTGGGGAAATCTGGCTTGCACTTAGGGCCACCCCCATATATTTGCATCCTCATGGGGGCAGCAGAGGGAAGCAGGGACTCCTAGGATCCTTTCGCCAGATCTGAAAGTCTGTGACCCTCTCTGGCTTCACTTCCTCCTTTTGGATCCTACCCACCCGGACTTCAGGGCTTTGGTACCCTCTTTAAAGAAAAATTCTAGTAGCCCCCCTTTTGGCCACTGTTAACCTCTATGGATTCACACATTCTCTGTGTCTACTCCAGGGTTGTCCTTCATGGATTCGCAGAAGCATTGGTGTCAACTTCTTAATTATTACTATTACTATTATTAATTATTATTATTATTATTATTATTATTATTATTATTATTATTTGGTTATTTGAGACAGTTTCTCTGTATAGCCCTGCATTCCCTGGAACTCACTCTGTAGACTAGGCTGGCCTCAGAGATCTACCTGCCTCTGCCTCCTGAGTGATGGGACTAAAGATGTGTATCACCCAGCAACTTCTTCATTCATAATATTCTTTTAAGTGCTTAAGAATGCTGAGAACCGGGGCTGGTGAGATGGCTCAGTGGGTAAGAGCACCCGACTGCTCTTCCAAAGGTCTGAAGTTCAAATCCCAGCAACCACATGGTGGCTCACAACCATCTGTAACAAGATCTGACGCCCTCTTCTGGAGTGTCTGAAGACAGCTACAGTGTACTTACATATAATAAATAAATAAAATGCTTAAAAAAATGCTGAGAACCCCCGAAGAGTCTTTGTTTGGTGGGACCCTATCCATCAGCATCTGCCATGTTAGACTGGTGGTACAGCTTATTTAGTGATATAGGTTATGCTGCGATTGCGCAAGGCTCTGGATTTGACTCCCAGAGAAGAACATGTGTTTGTGCTCATATATACTTGAACACTTGCACACACACACACAATTTACATTAGATACTAAAAGACAAATTTAAAGATATTTGTTTATTTAATAATAGTAATAGGGCTGGGTGTGGTGGAACATGCTTTTAACCCCAGCACTTGATAGGCAGAGGTGATGGATGAATCTCTGTGAATTTAAGACCAGCCTTTACTGGTTTACACAGTGAGTCAAGGTAATCAGGGCTATGTAGAGAGATCCTGTCACAAAAACAGCAACAACACAATAGGATGTGGAGTGTGGCAGTCCACACTTATAAAAACAGCACTCAGGAGTCTAAGACTAGAGGATCACAAGCAATTCAAGGGTAACTTGGGCTACAGACAGAGTTCAAAGCTGACCTGGGGCTACTTAGAAAACCCTGACTCAACCCAAATTTAATTTAAACTTCATTATAGCTGGGGACATGGCTCAGTACAACACTTGCCTAGCTTTCCTGAAAGTCTGCATTTGATCCCTGCCACTGTAAAAACAAAACAAAGCAAAAAAACAAAAACAACAACAACAAAAAAAACCAGCCAATCAAAAAAACCACCAACCTAATAAATACAAAGAACAGTTCCATCATATGCTGTCATAGATAACACCTTGTTTTATCTTTTGTTTTGTTGAAAGGGTTTTTTTTGTATGTGTGTGTGTATAGCTCTGACTGTACTGGAACTACTTCTGTAGACCAGGCTGTCCTTGAACTTAAAAATCTGCCTCCCTTTGCCTTCTGAGTGTTGGAATTAAATGGGTGTACCACCACTGCCCAGCTGATAATATCATTTTTTTAAAATTAGATAGAATTAAGGCTGGGCAGTGGTGGTACAAACCTTTAATCCTAGCACTCGGGAGGCAGAGGCAGGCAGATTTCTGAGTTCAAGGCCAGCCTGGTCTACAGAGTGAGTTCCAGGACAGCCAGGGCCACACAGAGAAACCCTGTCTCGAACAACAACAAAGCAAAACAACAACAACAACAAAACATGGAAATATCTTAAGAATGTGCTTTTATTTTAATCCCAGGATGTGGGGCTGCTTCTGACTGTCCACAGCAACTGACCATGATTTGTCTCATTCTCAAACAGAAGCATGATTTCCTACCTACAGATAATTTCTGTAATTTGTGATGTTTGGATTTCAGATTGTATATAAATGCCAAGGCCCTGGGAGTCTGCTGATGGTTATTGGTTGTTTAGGGAGGTTGGTTGTGGTTTGTTAGTAGCAGAGGTCAAAGAAGAAAACAGAAGGAAAGACATTAGATTCAGATATTTTCCAGATTCCTCTCTCCCTTCTAACCTTGTTTCTTTCCTATCTAGTGTTAGGGGGTGAAGCCAGAGGGGATAAAGGGTGGGAAAAGAAGAGCCCACAAAGTAGCAAGGAGAGACTAGGAGTGGTATCAAATGTGAATCACAATAAAGAAAAAAATAGGAAATTTGATTTTAAATGTCATGGAGGAAATGTTAGGTGACAAAGGAATGGACACCATGCTACCCCTGGGATATTCCCTCCTTTACTCCCAGAGGGGATTTTATGTTTTTCCTTTTTCTTCTTCATATATTCTGCTTCAAGAATGGCTGAGCAGTTGGTAAAATTGAAGATGGAAATGGAGGGGTCTGAGCAAAACAAAATGCCTGAAATGGGAAAGAGAAAGGGTTGCTCTGCTCATTCTTTTCTGAAAGGGTTGCAGAGTTGGCTGTGCAACTGGAAATGTGGGTAAAGGTGGAAACATTTGGGAAGCAAGGAGCACTGGAAAAGAGAGAATAAAAAAAGCTCATTCCCAGTGACTGAACAAGAGAGTGTGAGTTTCTCACAGGAGGGAAGAGGGAGTTAAACTGTGCTGCAGGGCAGTCATGCCAGAGAAAAACTGAAAAACCAGGAGGGCAATCTAGTGAAAACGGTTCATAAAGAAAGAAAGGGTTAATCTGGAACCAACCACACCACCAGGTAGAGGAGTGGCGGCTTAGGGTTGCAAGATCACCATCAGCTTTCCTAGTAGTCATAGAGAATATGCCTGCTAATGGTGTGGAACAAGGTTATGATGAGATAGGATGGCATCCTATAGAAATAATAGATCGAAGGCATTTTAAAGTTCTATGATTTCATATGTGATGCACTCGCCTTAAGTGAAACAAATTTTAAATAACTGGGCTACTCAAGCCAGGATTATTCTCCAAGATGAGAAGGGATTGGTTAACGGCTATACTAGAGGCTGGTCCATAGTTGTAATGGTTAACATGGTGGATGGAAGAAGCCATGAAAATTGAACAGCAAAATAGAGCAAGAGAAATGAATATAGTAAAAGATAAGTTGCTGGATGAAGGGCAGTAGAACAGATTTGATTTGATGATACTACTATAGAACAATGTAGCTTAGTGGCTTTAAGAGCTTGGGACAAAGTTGAGGATCCTGGGAAAAGGTCTACTTCATTAAAGTCTTCACTATTTTTTTTCAAAGGTTAGTCATAGCAGTGAACAAAGTTGTATCAGACCTTCATGAAAGGCAGGTGTTGATAGAGATCTTGGCATTTGAAAATGGTTATTAATCATTAAAGATGCTAGCAGCACCTATGGATAAATGGATAAGGGATGCTACCAATATTGGTTCTAACATGTATCAAGCTAATAGAACAGGTCATGCTACAGCTAGAGGTCTTTGATATCAAAATGCCTGGTGTTTCAGTTGTGAAAATATGGTCATTTGCAAAGAGACTATGATCAAGCTGCTAAAGGCCTTAGATCTCAAATGCCCATAGCTTTAATTGTGGGGAATATGGTCATTTGCAACAAAATTGTGAACAAGATATCTGTACAGGCAATGGTTGTTCTAAATATAAACCAGAAAGAAGGTCTAGGCTTTCAGGGAGTGTGCAGGCGATGTGGAATATGCCAACGGTTGACATTGGACTAAAAAGTGTAGGTCTAAAAGAGATATTCAAGGTAATTTAGTACTGTTGGGAAAAGCCTTGGTGACCTGACTCAGGTCCCCACAGCAAAAATTATAAGCCAATTCTGCCAAGGAGAAACATGCAGACTGAAAAACCTCCACTTGGAGATTTAATGCACACTACTACAGGCACTGTGGCTCTAGACATGGCCACAGGTAAACATCTTACTCTATCCCCCAACATTCAATGCTATAACATAACTACTAGAGTTTATGGTCCTTTGTCCTCAGGGACAGTAGTGATGGTCTTGGGAAGTAATGGATTGACTTCACAAGGATTCATCGTGCATCCAGGAATTAGAAACAAAGATTTCAAATGAGAAATTAAAGTTATGGGCTATGTAAAAACAGAGATGCAATTTAATGGAGCTGATGGGATTGCTCATCCCTACTGTTTCCCTACATCAAAGGCAAAGCCTCTCCCATGGAAAGAGCAGGAGGGTTTGGAAGTACTGGGAAACAGTTGTCAACAACCAGAGACCAAAATTAAAATCAAAAGTAAGTGGTATTGAAATATATGACCAGGTGGATACAGGAGCTGATGTAACTATCATTTCACAAAAATTCTGGAATTTGGAATGACCGTTTCAAAAGGTTTATGCTCAGTTTCTAGGAATTGGAAAGTTATCTCAGATAAAACAAAGTATGAATGGGTAAACCATGTGGGACTAGAAGGTATAATAGGAAAGTTAAGTCCTTTTGTGACTGACATACCCATAAATTCATGGGGAAGGGAACTTTTTACAGCAGTGGGGGTACTCAGATTAATATTCCTGCAATCCTAGCCCATGATGCAGTAAGGGTGAAGTGGTAGGTGCTCCCGGGACAAGTGTTGATATGTGTCATCAAATACAATTCCAGGCTGTGCCAATTGCCCAAACACAGGACAAGCAGTTGTAGAAATATCCAGTCATGTCTTAAAGGAAAGGCTTATAAAACAAAGAGAAAACAAAACAAAAAAAAGCAGATAGAATCCACAGTGCTCTGACGTCAGAACAGAAGCCAGAGGAAGTTTTGTGTTGGAGACATGGATCTGTTTATATTTCCACAGGAAATGAAAAGCAGTAGAGACCATCAAAACTGATAAAGATTAGAATTGAGGAGAAAGCCGGGCGTGGTGGTGCATGCCTTTAGTCCTAGCACTTGGAAGGCAGAGGCAGGCAGATTTCTGAGTTCAAGGCCAGCCTGGTCTACAAAGTGAGTTCCAGGACAGCCAGGGCTATACAGAGAAACCCTGTCTTGAAAAACCAAAAAAGAAAAAGAAAAAAGAATTGAGGAGAAGAGGTCTACGGAAAACCCTCGCCACTGACCCAAAAAGCACTTATTTCATTAAAAATGTCACTGTTTATAATTCCCTGCTTCACACAGCACAATTAATGGCTTAAAACAGAAGTGGAGGGGCTGGAGAGATGGCTCAGTGATTAAGAGCACCGACTGCTCTTCCCGAAGGTCCTGAGTTCAAATCCCAGCAACCACATGGTGGCTCACAACCATCCGTAATGAGATCTGACGCCCTCTTCTGGTGCATCTGAAGACAGCTACAGTGTACTTAGATATAATAATAAATAAATCTTAAGAAGAAAAACAGAAGTGGAGAAATGTAGTGACATTTTTGAAAATTCTGGGATTTGCTTTCTTTAAAAAAAAAAACACAAATATTTTAAGAATGTGGTTTTATTTTCATTCCAGGTGTGGGAATACGGGGGCTGCTTCAGATTTTCTGCAGCAGCTGACTGTGATTTGTCTCATGCTCTAGCAGAAGCATGGCTTTGCTAGCTTCAGACAGTTTCTGCAATTGCATGATGGTTGGAATTCTGGGAACTTTTCAGAGGGTATATAAGTTCAAGGACTCTGAGAGTCGGTTGATTATTGTTGGTTGTTTAGGGAGGTTGGTTGCAGTTTGTTAGTAGTTGGTTGAGGTCAAAGAAGAAACAAAAGGAAAGGAATTAGATTTTTCCTAATTTCTCTTTCCCCTCTAACCTAGTTTTTTCCTATCTAGTTTTAGGGGTAGGGGTGAGATAAAGGGTCAGAAAAAGAAGAATGGGGCTGGAGAGATGGCTCAGTGGTTAAGAGCAATGACTCCTCTTCCAGAGGTTCTGAGTTCAATTCCCAGCTACCACATGGTGGCTCACAACCATCTGTAATGGGATCTGACACCCTCTTCTGGTGTCTCTGGAAATAGCTACAGTGTAATCACATACATAAAATAAATAAAATTTTTCAAAAAGAAGAAGAAGAAAAAGAAGAAGGAGAAGAAGAGAAGAAGGAGAAGAAGAATAACCCACAAATAGCAGACTGGCTATATAAGATATTCTAAAAGCTTTTCAAATCTCCTATAGTGTAACTGTCATCTAGACTTTGAAGCCCCATCAATGAATTTTATTTTTATTTATTTATCTTTTTTTTGGGGGGGGGATATGGGATTCACTACATAGCCCTGGCTGTCCTGGACCTCACTCTGTAGACCAGGCTGAACTTGAGATCATGGAGACCCTCCCGCTTCTGCCTCTCAAGTGGCATGCACCACCATGCCATGCCCAGCTATGAATTTCATTTTTAATGAAAAACTTTTTAGGTAAAGCTTTTTTTGTCTGCATGAATACATGGGTTCAATGTGTGTGTTCAGTGTTCTCAGAGGTCAGAAGAGAGTGAACGAGAAATTTTGCTTGTTTTTTTTTTTTTAAGACAGTCTCATGCAGTCCAGGCTGGCCTTGAATTCTCTTTGTAGCTAATCCCTGAGAAACTGCCTCTGACTCCCAGATCATAAGATGGTAGTAGAAAATATTTAATATCCCAGCCCAGGATTTCTACCCCGTCTTTGGTTATTGAGTTCCCAGATAAAAAACACACTCACAGCCTTTATATTTACAATTCGCCTTAAGCAGCACAATAGCTGGGCAGCTGACCACCCTCCATGCCGTCAGAATCTACTTTCCTATTGATAACCCCGAGTTATTACTTCCTATTTTATATGTTCCATCTGGGCTGCTCTTAACTCCTATTGGGCAGCTCTCAGGACCACGTTTTTATGGCTCAGCTAACCTTTGGTGATTTCTCTTTTCTCCTCTGCTGTAAGGATCATCGCCTATGCCACCACACCTTAGGCAGTTGGCTTGCTTATTTGTTTTGGTTTTGGAGATGGGGCCTCACATAGCCCAGGATACCTTGAAACTCTCTAGGTGGCCAAAAATGACCTTGAACTCCTGGTCCTCCTACCTCTCTCTACCTCTCAAGTGCTGAGATTACAGCCATGCGCCATGGTGCCCGGATCTTTAAGGTGCTGAAGACAGAATCCAACATGCTAGACTCCAGCATCTGAGCTACACACACCCAACTAGCTCTATTTAAATTGTTTGCTATTCTTAAAGAGTTATTTCTGCCTTGATATGTATGTATGAGTGTTTGTCTGTGTGTATGTATGTGCACTGCATGTATGTGTGAGTACCACGTGTGTGCAATGCACTGCATGCCCAGGAGGCCAGAAGAGGTTGTTGGATCTTTTGGAACTGGAGTTATGAGATGGTTGTGAGCTGTTGGGAATTGAACATGGGTCCTCTAGAAGAGCAGCCAGTGCTCTTAAATAGCAAATCTATCTCACTAGCCCATCAACGAATTTCTAAGTTTCTAGTTGGTAAGTTCTAGCCTATTTGTTCATCCACCTTTTTAAAAAATTATTTATTTATTATATGTAAGTACACTGTAGCTGTTTTCAGACTGACACCCTAGAAGAAGGCATCAGATCTCATTACAGGTGATTGTGAGCCACTATGTGGTTGCTGGGAATTAAACTTAGGACCGTCGGAAGAGCAGTCAGTGCTCTTAACCGCTGAACCATCTCTCCAGCTCCCAACTACCATTTTTTCCTTACTGAGTGGGAACTTAGTTTACAGATTAGGTTGGCTTTGAACGCTCAGAGATCCACTTGCCTCTGCCTCCTAGCTGCTAGGATTAAAGTGGTGTGCCACCATACCCGTTTATGCCTGCCTTATAACCATGGCATAAGTCTGTTCACTGTGAATTATGCAGATCTTTCTAGTGTCAACACATTTTGTTGTACTGTATTAAATAAATATATTCATTGAAAACACTACATTCTATCAGAAATGTTTAAGAAGCTGTCAAATGCTGGACAGTGGTGGCTCATACCTTTAATCCCAGCACTTGGGAGGCAGAGGCAGGCAGATTTCTGAGTTCGAGGCCAGCCTGGTCTACAGAGTGAGTTCCAGGACAGCAAGGGCTACACAGAGAAACCCTGTCTCGAAAAAAAAAAAAAAAACAAAGAAGAAGAAGGAGGAGGAGGAGGAGGAGGAGGAGGAGGAGGAGGAGGAGGAGGAGGAGGAGGAGGAGAAGAAGAAGAAGAAGAAGAAGAAGAAGAAGAAGAAGAAGAAGAAGAAGAAGAAGAAGAAGAAGAAGAAGAAGAAGAAGAAGAAGAAGAAGCTGCCAAGCCTATGTGATGTGTATAAGTACATTCCAGGATTTGAATTTCAACAGAAAGAACAGAGCGTTATCATCACCAACAAATACTGTCCGTTATTTCCTTCAAATGATTGGCTCATTTCATTGTTGTTGAGAGAACAGCTGTCAGATGTCAAAATCTAAGGTTTGGGGCTTAAATATGTTTTCATGCGTGCTCTTCTGAAGTGGGGTCTCACTGTGTGGCTCAGGTTGGCTTCTAACACCTGGCTTTAGGGCAGGCTTCTTCCTCAGCTTTTTCTTGCTGGGGTGGCAGAGGAAACCCACCACAGCCTGCCTGTGAGCCTTTCTTATCGAGTTAAAATGAAGTTCCAGTTTTTAAATCAGGAGCGCACCAGAGGCTAGGGAGATAGCCCAGGGGTAAAATCACTTGCCATGCAAGCAAGAGGACCAGGGTTTGGGTCCCCAGAACCCAGGTAAATGCCAGGCACCCTCCTGACAAGAATACCAGTCTCACTGGGGATCCCAGAGCAAGCTGACTGCCCAGATTAACCATATTACAGAGCTGTGAGTTTGCCTGAAAGACTCTCCCTCAGTGAATAAGGTGGAAGAGAGAGGGAGGAGGATTTACACATCAATCTGGGGCCTGCACTCTCGTACAAGCAAGCACACACATATGCATATGCCCATATAGTGTGCACGCACACATACAAATGTAAAACAAACAAATAAAAATCTGGCTGAGGGGCAGTGAGATGGCTCTGTAGGTGATGTCACTGGCTAAGTAAACCTGGAGACCTGAGTTTGATGGCTGGAAGTCACACATAGGTGGAAAGTGAGAACCAAATAAATGACATTGTTCTCTGACCTTGATACACTGTGGTGCCAGAGCCCACCCTCACTTGTGTGCACATAATAACGGTAATAATTTGGGGGATGGAGAGATGGTCAGCAGGTAAGAACCCTGGCTGTTCTTCCAGAGGACCCATATCCAATTCCCAGCACCCACATAGCAGCTCACAACCACCTCATAACTCCAGTTCCAAAAGATCCAACAACCTCTTCTGGCCTCCTGGGCATGCAGTGCATTGCACACACGTGATGCTCACACATACATGCAGTGCACATACATACACACAGACAAACACTCATACATATCAAGGCAGGAATAACTCTTTAAGAATAACAGACAATTCAAATAGAGCTAGTTGGGTGTGTGTAGCTCAAATGGTGGAGTCCTGTATGTTGGATTCTGTCTTCAGCACCTTAAAGATCCGGGCACCATGGCACATGGCTGTAATCTCAGCACTTGAGAGGTAGAGAGAGGTAGGAGGACCAGGAGTTCAAGGTCATTTTTGGCCACCTAGAGAGTTTCAAGGTATCCTGGGCTATGTGAGGCCCCATCTCCAAAACCAAAACAAATAAGCAAGCCAACTGCCTAAGGTGTGGTGGCATAGGTGATGACCCTATGAGCTGGGAGTCAGAGACAGTTTCTGAGAGGTTAGCTACAAAGAGAATACAAGGCCAGCCCAGACTGCATGAGTCTGTCTTTAACAAAACCAAGCAAAGCAGTTGATTCAACTCCTACCTCAAACAATGACTCAAGGGCGTTTCCTTGGGACAGGCATGGTACCTGTGTAGGTGTGAATTTTCCATACCATCTCATCAGGCCTTAAATAGATATCCCTGATCCCTGGCAGACTCAGTTGTTAGCGCCTTGATCTGTATAAGGCGGAATTTAACTCACTGTTGCTAGCACCAGCAGTGCCAGTGTCAGCAAATGAAGAGATTGGATATTGCCTTGGTAATATCAGTATATAATTTTGACCTCACCTACTCCTAGGATGCTTCCGGAAGTCCATGACCCCGCCCGCAGAATCTTTGCCCTGCTTACTGCATCTCCTGTGCTCTGAGTGACAAGGTGCTGGGCCTTCCGTATCTCACCTGGGACCTCGTTTCTCATTCCTGCACTCAACTGAGATTTGGGTTTTCTTGGTAGAGGCTTCTCTGGGGGATGACAGTGATTTTGATGGATGGGCAGGATGTCAGAAGACAGAGACTGGGAACATATTCTTGGTGGAGGGAAGACCATTGGCAAAGTCCTAGAGAAAGCACAGTTCGGTATAGCGGCTCCTGTCTGTAATTCCATTACTCAGGAGGCTGAGACATGAAGAGGGTACAAGTTAAAGAGGAGTTGAGGCTGGAGAGATGGCTCAGTGGTTAAGAGCACTGACTGCTTTTTCAGAGGTCCTGAGTTCAAATCCCAACAGCCACATGGTGGCTCACACCCATCCCTAATGAGAAGCAAATAAAAAATCTATGGGGTAAGGGTGGGGGTTTGTGGGGGGAGGGCAGGGGGGGGGTAGAGGAAGAGGGAGAAGGGAAGGGGGAAAATGTTTAAAAAAAAAGAGGAGTGATTTCTACAAACAAAGGAAGGTAAAAATAAGAACAGGACGGTGTCAGGGAACAGAGGGTCTCAGATGCTAGCCTGGTCTAGAGAGAGCCAGGGCTAGAAGGCCCTCAAATGCCGTTCAACTCCCCAGCACTGTGTCCTTGAGGCCTGCTCAGGCACACAGAGGGACTTTTGCTTCTTACCTGTGATTGGCAGAGTGAGGTTTCCTGCTCAGAGCTCAGTCAAGCGTGTCTCCACAGGTTTCTAAGCTGATACACAGTGTCTCTCTTCCTGTGGCTTTGTGGTGACAGTGAGAGGCCCCATCCAGTTTGCTGTGCACCCGTGTGAGGGTGACCTTGGCAGGTGGCTACTGAGGAGGAGAGATTGGTAGTGGCTACAAGTTCATGTGCACCATTAGGTGAGAGGTCTCCTTTTAAAAAAATATTAACTATTAATGTCTTTTGTTAAGCGTGTGGGTGTTTTTCCTGCATGGTGTGTTTGTACCACATGCATTCAGTGCCTAGAAGCCAGAAGAGGATGTCAGATCCTCTGGAACTTGGAATAAGCTGGCATTTGGGTGTTGAGAATCGAACCTGGGTCCTCTGAAAGAGGAGCCAGTTCTCTTAAGTGCTGAGCAGTTTCTGTAGCCCCTTTGATTGTTTCCTTGAGACTGGGTCTCACTGGTAGTCATGGAACTTTCTGTGTAGAGCAGACTCAGAATTCTACCTGCCCCTGCCTCTAGAGTACTGAAATTAAAGGTTTACACCATTTCATCGGTTATGGTTTTTTGTTTGTTTTGTTTTGTTTTTTGAGACAGGAACTGATGTAGGTCAGGGTGGCATCAAACTCAATATGTAGCTGAGGATAACCTTAAACTTCAAATCCTCTTGCTTCTGCTTCACAAATGCTGGGATTACAGGCGTGTGCCATCACACGGGTTTTTATTTTTTATTTTTTTATTTTTTGGTTTTTCGAGACAGGGTTTCTCTGTATAGCCCTGGCTGTCCTGGAACTCACTTTGTAGACCAGGCTGGCCTCGAACTCAGAAATTTGCCTGCCTCTGCCTCCCGAGTGCTGGGATTAAAGGCATGCGCCACCACTCCCGGCTCTTATTTTTTATTCTTTGTTTGCTCTAAAAAATTATTTATGCCAGGCATGGATCTGGGGCTACAGGCAGTTGTAAGCTCCCTCGTGTGGGTGCTGGGAATTGATCTCAAGTCCACAAGAAGGGAAGTTAACTACTCTTAACTACTGACCCATCACTCTAGCCCCCAGTTCCTAACTTTTTACCCACAAAAGACCTGCTGGGGGGGCCGGCGAGATGGCTCAGTGGTTAAGAGCACTGACTGCTCTTCCATGGAAGAGGTCCTGAGTTCAAATCCCAGCAACCATATGGTGGCTCACAACCACCCATAACGAGATCTGACGCCCTCTTCTGGAGCATCTGAAGATAGCTATAGTGTACTCATATAAATTAAATAAATAAATCTGGAGACAGAGAGAGAGACAGAGACACGCACACAGAGAGAGACAGAGAGAGAGAGAGAGAGACAGAGACAGAGACAGAGAGACAGAGAGAGGCAGAGAGAGAATGAACACAGGAATAGCCCAGCCCAGGTACTCAGCTTGGGGACACAGCAGGGAGCACATTAGGATGAGTGGGGCCTGACCGGAAGAGGAGCTTTCTTCATCCAAACCTGGATAGGAACTAAATAGATCCCAGCAGTTCTGAGACAGAGTCATTGAAGGAGAACTGATTGAGATAAACGCCAGGAGGTCTGACTAGGAATTAAGGTGTCCTCACCTGCCTAAGGAAGCACCCCAAACTCTCAAGGTCACCCCTGCTCAGTCAGAGTCAGTGGCTGGGGAAACAGGCCTGGGTCTAAGAACTAAAGCTGGGGCTGGAGAGATGGCTCAGTGGGGAAGAGCACTGGCTGTTCTTCCAGAGGTCCTGAGTTCAAATCCCAGAAACCACATGGTGGCTCACAACCATCTGTAATGGGATCCAATGCCCTCTTCTGGTGTGTCTGAAGACAGCAACAGTGTACTCATATAAATAAAATAAATAAACTTAAAAAAAAAGAAGCCATAAAAAAAAAAAAAGAACTAAAGCAACCTTACTCCACCTTCCACACCCTGTTGGCTTGAGCCTGTACCCTGCCCTGGCTACCTACATATGTCCACTGGTACTTTGTGTTGTGAAAGTTGGGCAGAGGCCAAGTTCAGCTTTTAGTGGGCCACCAAGGTAAAGGTGAGACTCCAAAGAGAATCAGCCCAATTGAGCCATGCCTGATGTTAATTTCAACACATCCATCATTTATTTTAGAAATATTTATTGGAGGTGGGCTGGGAATATAACACTCTCCTTACCTAATTAGGGGCAAAGGGGCAAACTACTGTGGTGAATGTAATAGATGAAAGCAAAGAACTCCAGAAGTTGAGTGATTTACCCAGAATACTTGTACAGCTGGGACCTGGCCTGCCCTCTGCCATAGCTCCCTTCCCCTGAACTTTCGCCAGCCTGCTTTTGATTCTCAGGCTCTCTGAGTCAGAACCTACCAGCAGAACCAGGAGATGGCCAGGTAGGGCTAGGCCAGCCTTGAGCACCAGTGTGATACCAGGTAGGTTCAGTAGCCCAGGTGACATCCCAGGTGCTCCGAGAGAAGTGGAATGACTAAGGTGACACCATCTTACTTTGTGTCTGCCTGGACACTCCACACCATGTCACCACCACCTCCACCACCACCTGCTCCTTCCCCCCCCACCCCACCCCCACCCCACCCCCACCCCAAGTAGCCACATCCACGTTGGCAAGACTTTTGGGACTGGCTGTGACCCTGAACAAGGATTGCCTGGGACTGGCATAGAGATGGGAATGTGGAAACGGGAGGCGAGGAAGGAATTCCTCTTCTGATGGTTGACTCATGTCCTGGGCCCCTGCCTCCTTCAGAACCCTTATTTCGCCATCTGTAAAGTGGGCACAATGGCGGCCTCTCCTGGTGCTCGATGCTCATGGTCTGGTCCAGGCCCAGAGAAGAGCGGGAGGGGAATGGGAAGGAGTGAGGTGGGCAGGGCATCCTAGGGGCTCTCAACTCGGCCCTGGAATTGGGAAGGGTGCAGGGAAGAGGAGGCGCAGATGTGCGCTTGTCTCACACGAGCAGCCACATTTAGCCACTGAGTCGGGACTGAAATATTCCTGAGGGAGAAGAACCCTGAGGCTTCAGGGCGGCAACGGCTCGGGCTCTCGTCAGTGGGGAGCTGGGAAGGGATGTTGTCACCATCTGCCTCGTGTCTGTCTGTGACTAAAATAATACTGGGGTGAGACTCGCCGCAGGCACAGGCCCAGCCGCAAGGTTCCCCAGAAAGGGGGGGGGCTTGCTGGAAACCTTGTGGGGAGCAGTTGAGGGGAGGGGTGTCTGGGGTAGCCCTAGTCTCTCGCCTCCCCAGGGACCACAAAAACCATGGGGGTATATGGGTGTAGACACATTGCGGAGGAATTAGCCTCATGGAGGGGGTGTGGATGACCCCCCCTCCTCTAAACACATACACTCCAAGACCTGCCAGGGTCAGCTCCAGGGAGAAAAGCATGTGCTGAGATCTCAGCTAAGCAGAAACAGCATTAGAACAAAGTCAGAGAGACAGACCAGTGCCTGATTCGGCTTTCACGAGCTTATCCAGAATACTGAAACCAGGAAACAGCGAGAAGCTATTTTAATTTCCGCCGACGTCTAAGCTTCGGGTCTGCGGCTTGCTGGGGCTTTTATTTTGAATCCAATATGGAGGATGTTCCGTAATCTCGGGGATAAGGCCCCTGAGGCTGAGTGGCTGCCTTTCTGGCATGCCAATCATGTACCACTTTCCTCTAACTGTTGGTACCCCTGGACTTGGGTAGATGACCCTTCAGGTCAGGGAACCTGATGTTTGGCATTTGAGCAAAGCACCCATATTCTGATTGTTTAAGTGGGCATGATCAGTTAGGCTTTTTTTTTTTTGTAGAGAGAACAGACCCATGACCTCAGTGGTTTACAGAGGCAGCCTAAACCATTCTACTAACATGGCACAGGGTGGTCAGTTCAGTGGTCAGTGCTCGAACACCTATTCTGTGCCAACTTCGGTATGTAAGGTAGGAAAGTCTATAAACTTAAGGGGTGTGTGGAGAGGTGCTGGAGTTGGGAGTAACTTGGTCAGAGACCTTGGCTGCTGTCTTGAGGAGGTGTCAGATACACAGGGCTGGGGAGGAGTGATCAGCCAAGGAAGAGTTCTCTAGGCCCAGTACCCAGGCAGCAAGGGTGTGTGGAGATTGTCTCTCTCCTGAAGAGATTATCCAGGCCACACTTGGATTTTTTTTTTATTTAAAAATCATTTTATTTTTATTTTATGTATATGGGTGTTTCACCTGAATGTGTTCATGTGTGCTTAGTACTAAGGACAGCAGAGGGCACTGAATCCCCTAAAACTGGAGTTACAAAAAGTTGTGAGCGACTATGAGGGTGACTGGGAATTGTACCGGGGTTCACTGAGAGAGCAGCCAGCGTTCTTAACTATGGAGCCATCTCTTCAGCTCCACTCTTTTAGCCATGATGGAGAGACTGCATATGTCAACCGTGTCATATATCCAGTCAGCTTTGATAACTCCCCACGGAGTCTGTGCCCTTGGTACCTGTGTTACAGACAAGGAAGATGCTCATAGAGATCTCTTATGTTACATGAGAGGAGCTGGAGAGATGGCTCAGCAGTTAAGAGCACCGACTGCTCTTCCGAAGGTCCTGAGTTCAATTCCCAGCAACCACATGGTGGCTCACGACCATCTGTAATGGGATCTGGCACCCTCTTCTGGTGTGTCTGAAGGCAGCTACAGTGTACTTATATATAAATATAAGAAATAAATATTTTTTAAAAAGTAAAAAAAGAAGTTACATGAGAGGTAGAGGCATGACTTTGGATGATGCCTGCACTCATCAGGCAGCACCTGTGGACCTACTAGGTTATACTCAGGTGAAGAGCTAGAGGGCTTCTTAGATTCTGGCCCCAGCAACACACTCCAGGTTCCCAGATGACAAGCTTCTCAGACTATGTGTGTGGAGAAAGGGGTGCTGGTAGAGTGTGGGGTTCCTACTTTGCAACCTTAAGCCTCGGTTTCCTCGCCTGTAAAGTAATGCTAGCCTGACGAAGATGAAGAGAGAAGGCTGTGCAGGTGATCCTGTGGAGTCTCATGAGCCTCCAACCTGGGCAGACATTCCTTGCAGCCCTGGGAGGGATCTTTCCATCCTAACCCAGCCACCGACTTATCCCTGCAGCTGACAGGCCCTGCCACCAGAGCAGTGACTGCCCTGAATTATTCAGGAGCCTCTAGGCCTCTTCCACATCTCTTCCTGTCTCTCTGCATGCCAGACTGTCAGTGCAGGCCTCAGAGCCTCTGCCAGGGAGTTGTTGACCTCAGGGCCCCAGAACCTCGGCCTGTTCAGCTGGGGCCATTACTGCAGGAGGATGGGGTAGTGAGAACGGAGCTGGGCGTGAGGGAGCAAGAGCATCCCTGTGAGCACGGCTGTGGGAACGTGGCTGTGCATGTGAAGTGTGACTGTGTGAATATCAGCCCATGCATGGCACTGTGAGTGACAGTGAGTGACAGTGTGTGGGCACTGGGCAGATGAGTGGATGAAGAATGTCTGTGCCAAGTCCTGGAGCCCATGGCTCTGTGGGACTCAGATCACTGCCCAAGGAGCCCAAGAGAGATGATTCTGATCCCTTTTTCTTCCTGGGGCTAGAAAGGCTGAGAGCCGAAAAGAGTAAAAGGTAGGGGCTCTTCTCCAGGATTGAGGCCACGAGGCAGCTCCCAAGGCCTTAGGGACCTGGGGAGGCTGTTTTCTATAGGCAGGAAGGAGTGAAAAGAGTCCTGTCTACTAGATGAGATGTTTCTCTACACACTTCTGTAGTAGGTGTGCACAGTAGGTGTACACAGGTGGAGTTGTTGGGACTTGTGGGTAGCATTAAAGAAGTGGGGGGCCTAAGTGTTTAGAGGTCAGGGCAGGAGTGTGTTTGGTGTGAATGTTGAGCTCTGTATGTTGGCCAAAGGCCTTGTGAGGCTGAGTTAGTGTTTGTGTCTGTGAGACTATGTTTATAAGCCTGTATATACAACAGTGAGTACCTGTTTGTATGAGTATAGGTGCAGCTTGTAGTAGTAAGAGTGTATGTGTGTGGAATTATGCTGTTTGTGTGAGAGGGGAAAGGCAGGGAGGGAGCAAATTGGGATCCACACAGCAATAATGCTTTATCTCTCCTCAGGCCCTGCTTGGCACATCCTAACTTCTCTGACTGCATTTTGGGATCACTACTGAGTCTGAACCTCAGCGCCCTTCGAGGGGCAGAGCCACAGGTTGGGAGTGGGTGCTGAGACTGGGAGAGAGACTTTTTTTTATGGGGGGCAGCTACAGAGGCCGATCTAGAGATGTGCTCCTTCAGCTCTTCTCTCACTGAGCCTGCTTCCTGATCAGAACAATGGGCCTGTACCTGCGGACCTACCCACTAAGTATCCTGTGAGCCGTCCTGCTCTGTGCTCTGAGAAACCGACATGAAGGCCCATGTACTGGTCTGCCTGGAGACTGAGGAAGAGTTAAGACTGATTCATTCTTCCTTGCCTGGACCAAGACTCTGACTTGTCTTCCTTCCTACACTCCTCCCGTTGGAGGGATGTATATACTCATAAAAGAGGGTGAGCTCACAGGTCATCCATCCATCCCACTGCATTCTGCACTGCATTCTGGGTAGGTTTCTCCTAACCTCCAGCCCACAGTCAGAAACAGGAGCAATGTCCCTCCTGACCAGCCCATCTCTGACTTTATTTTCTTCCTCTCTACAGTATGGGTATTCTGGGGTAGGAGGACCAAATATCCTTGCTGTCTGGTCCTTAGAGTTAAGTCTGTCCCTTCAGTGTTCCCCTGCACCCATCTGTAGAGCTGTGTGGCCTGGGCAGCTGTCCGGCTGAGCCGGTTAGCAACACAAGACAGATGGCAAGGGATTATCTCAGCTTCTCCCAGTGCCACCGTGGCAGAGGCAGTGGGTGAGGGGAGGACTCTCACACCCTCCCTCCCTGTGTACACAGATATTCTCTCACTTTGTCGTGCTCTCTCTCTCTCTCTCTCTTGCGAGCACACACACACACACACAGTCACACGCAGAGTCACACACACACACACACACACACACACACACACACACACACACACACACACACACACAGAGTTTCCTATTCTCTATCCACCACCATCCTTGCTTTTTATGAGGTGGGCATGGAGGCAGGAAAAGGGATGGGATTATGTGAGCTTGTGAGAACCGTGGGATTTGGTGATCTTGCTGCCCCGCTCTGCTTCCAGACTATAGGCTGAACCAGCTGGGTCTCCCAGGCTCCTCTTGGACCAATCCATTGCCTCTAGGGTTTCTTTGCAACTGACTCCACTGAGAATGGTAGGTTCAGGAGAACACAGTCTTATAGAAGGCCCAGGGCCCAGAGATGTGTTGAGATGTGTCTAGAATCACACAGCTGGTTGGGTCATGAGGAGGTTGCGCTTTGGAGGGTAAGAAGGTAATGGAATCCCTTAGGTGTTTGAACACTGGTTCACAGGACTGAAAGCAAGGTGTACTTACCACAGTAGACGAAGACCCCATATCATATGTATCACGGGGACATGCATACAGGGGCCACAGGAACAACCTTCGAAAATGCTGTCAGGCTTTGGTGAAGTGGGGTCTCACTTGAGCTTGGGTGGAATAGGGTACTACAAGAGTCAATTCATCCATCTACACCCCAGGTCAAATGGCTGAGGGTTTTTTCCTTCAGCCTTAGCCACAGACCCAAATCTCTCACAGCATTGACAACTCTCCAACCCCAGAGTTTTGAGTCATCTTAGCCCCTGGCAGAAGGTTGTGGGTCCTAAAGATGGGTGAAATTTGGGGAAGGCACCCTGCCCCCCTTTCCTCAGCATGGGTGGAAGGGCCAACTGCTGGAGTAAAGGGAGGGTGGGAAGGTCCTGATGGGAATTGATTCACCATGCTTAGCTGCCAATATCCCAGCTTCTCCCTCTCTCCACGAGTGGCTCAGGGTCGGCTGAACAGAGTCTGCACTGGATGCAGAAGGAGTACATTGATCAAGACGCCCTGTTAGAGGTTCCAAAGGTGGTCCCTGGGCCCCATGGATTTAGTCACGTCTGCCTGACTGGCTTGTAGAGGGAAATACGATCTCCAGGTCAGACTGGCCTAAGGATAAGCTATAGAGCAACCCCACCCACCTCTGAAACGGTAGTATTTGCAAGCTTGCAGTGTTCCTGTAGCAAACAAGAGGATTACTCATCGGGTCAGCCCCTTTAATGACACTGGATGGCTTTTAACAGCCTGTCAGAACCAAGCCCCGCTTCTCAACGCGTCTGTTCCTCCTCAGCCCCCATTGGGAAGAGGAAGTGAGCATATTAAAGAATGCTGGGTGCAACCTGTCTCCTGGGTTATGGCCAAAGCTGTACCTCTCTCTGTTCCCTTTGGGTCTCGAGTTAGTTATCCATGTCTGTGAATCGACCCGCCTCCCTTCAGAGCATGGCTGGAGTTCCCGGGGGAGGGGGCTACAAGAAATCTGGAGGGGTATGTCAGAGTCTCTCTCTTTCCTCATGGGTGCGACTTAAGCTTTTCTTAAGATTTCAAAGTAACATTCTAAAGAGGCACCATAAGAACCAATCCGAGAAGCCATGTAAATAACGGCCTGCTGATTGGCTGTCTCCTTCACGCCCTTTACAAAACTTCAACTTCATCAACTATCCACGAAGATTTTTTTTTTTTCCTCCCTTTTGGCCTTCCACATTCTAAAGGAGTCTGGGCCTGGAATCACCCAGGCCATGCCCTGCCTTAGACTGCCTGGCCTGCCTAGTGGGCTTGCACAGGGACCTGCAGGAGCCAGTGCTCCGCTCTGACCCTGGCCCTCCCCGGTTCATTCTAGCACCGAATCTCCGCGGAGGCGTCCTGGAAAACCAGCCCTTCCTTCTTTGTAGGACCGCCGCACAGCGGGCTGCAGGCCGCGGGTATCGAGCTTGGCTGGGAAGGATCGATATCTGCCCGCTGGACTGATGTGCGGACGAGGCAGCTCGACTGGGCGGGCTCTGTAGCAGAGCGACAGCTGCGCAGCGTACCCCCCGCACTTCCCCTCCCCCCCCCGCACTCCAGGGGAAACCGAGGCGGGGAAATGACGCGGAGATCTAGGGCGCGGCTACGGGCAATGGCAGTCCCATGCTCTGAACCACAGCCCTCAGAGTAGGGTTGGAGTAGCCCAGTGTCCTGCCCTGCTCCCCAGCCCCTGTACGTCCCCACCCTCCAGGATCACCCGCACTTCGAAGCCAGTGCAGCTTGCACCTCTGTTCGTATTTAGTCCCCTTGCTCCATCCTTCCCCTTCCTCCCACTACAAATGTGTGTTTCGTTCTAGCTCCGAGGTTCCTTCATCATCCTTTCTCTCCGTGGGTGTCTCTGTGTCTAACCTACTCCATCTCTATTTCTCTGCCTGTCTAGGTCCCTCGGTCTACGCTTTGGTCTCTCCTCGCCTCTCGCACATTTTCGCTTTCTTTGTCTGGCTTCCTCTCTCTCCCTCCTTTCAGCCCCCCTCCGCACACACACCTCACAGCCCTGTTTACGACATCCCCAGGGCTGGCAGGTGGGCGGGGCTGCAGCAAAGAGGGGGTGAGAGAGGGAGACGCAGCCCCCCCCCCCCCCCCAGCTGTTAACCTTCACGCTTCAGGCCTCTGCGGATGGCAAAGGAGGGGGAAAGCCCAGCTGCCAGCTTGGCGGAGGTGACTGGGCGGGCGCTGGGAGTGCCCCTCCCTCTGGCTCGTCTCTCAGGAGCTCTGGGGCGGGAAGGAAGGTGATGGAGGGCGCCCTCGGTCAAGGGAGGCCCCAGGAGGATGGGTGGGTGCCCCCGGGAGCCCACAGTTGGCCGGATCGGTACCCAAGGTGTGTGTGTGGGGGGGGGGGGCTATGTGCGGCGCCGGCCCCTGCCCGCAGCCGGGCCGGACGTGGGGGCCGGCGTGAGAATCCCGCCCATCTGTGAGCCGGCCTCACGCCGTCAGACCCAATTTATCTCGCCGCCAAAGTTTCACAGCCATCTGCTCGAGTGGAACGGCTTCCAGCGCTGGCCCCACCGGGCCCCCCAGCCAGCGCGGGGATGTTTTCCAATACGACGGCATCGCGACTCCCCACCACCATCCCAAAGCAAGGGGGTGGGGAAGGCGGCAGAGCGCGCTGCGCGGGGCTGGCAGGCAGCCCTCTAACGCGAGCGAGCCGACCCTGAATTTTAAGCGATTGATCAGGAAGCGCAGGCCGTTCCCATCACTTTAGAGCAGCCAAATGCGGAGGCGCAGGGATTTCAAGGGGCCTTGCGGAGGCGGTAATGAGGTCACCGTCACCGCGCCCGCCCGCAGGCAGGAGGATGCGAAGGTCTGCGGACACAAATGCACAGGGGCCTTTGAACAAGTGTGCACGCCCGTCTTTGAACACGTCCTCACCCCTGTCACGTGACCTCTGGGCCCCACTGCTGACCCAAGCTCTGAGCTAATCACCCCTGGGGCCTGCTTGTTCGAGCACAAGCAGTAGGAGAAAATAAGCTAGAACTTTGCCTTGCCTCATCCATGACTCTGTCAGACGGTTGCCATCATAGGAGCGTCAACCGTCATCTCTTGCCTTCTATGAGCATAAAATACATCCATTTGGCAACCTGTCTATCACACATTTAAACAAGCCAGCAGTGACAGCTGTGCCCAGGCCCTGGTAGGCAAACAGGTGTACACATCCCGATTGCACACCTGACAGCGGTGCTTCTACTGGTATACTCCATCGCCTTCCCCTTATACATACAAGCATGCAAACACAGCACGTGCCCCCATAGTCCCTCCCCGAGGCACACGCCTGTGTACACTTGCTCTCCAGCCCCCGAGGTCGCTGCTGTGTCCGTGCGGCTGGGCGCATCCACTGTGGGCCAGCAGCGCGGGTGCAGACCTCGAAGAGAACAAAGGCCGGGCGGGCGAGGGGGAGGGAGGGGACTGAGCCCCCGGTCTCATCCTCCTTGGCGATGTTCGTCTGTCTCGGCTCCGCGGCCACCGCATCGAGCGGCTCTGATTGCCGAGTAAATCACCAGGCTGATCTGAATAATTATCGTCTCCTGAAAAAAAAAAGGGGGGGTGTAAGGAATAAATAGAGGAGGGAACAGCCACCTGATTTCTCTGAGCTGGATAGGGGGGCTAGGTGGGAGTGGGTGCCCCTGTGGGTCTTGGGAGCATGGACTGGGATGCAGTGTGGATGGGGCTGGGAGGTCCTCAGGGCAGAGTCCTACCCTAGAAGGGGCCGTTAGGCTCCGCTGCATTCATCGCCCCAGTTAAGTCAGGTCCGCTGGAGCTGTCCCCTCCCCTGCTAGGCCTGGCGCCTTACACCAGTAGCTCCCCCCTCCCGCCCCCGCCAGCCCTGTAGGGCACCCTTCTGTCTCCAGGGCTTAGTTAAGCTTGTCTGCTCCCTGGAACACCCTCTTCCTAGCCCACACTCTTATTTTGTCAGGCTCTCTCATGGCTGAAGGGCAGCCTCCCTGCTTCCTGTGGGAATTCATCCCGACTGTCCAGCCCTCTCCCATCCTGCCCTCCCCCGTGGGCCAATGTTTGGTTCCACATTTTATGATTGACGCCGGTGTTGTCTTCTGGACTCCACAGCTGAATGGCAGCTTTGGTGTTGAAACAGGTTTTTTGTTTGTTTGGTTGGTTGGTTGTTGTTGTTTTAGAGATTTTTTTATTTATTTAATGTATATGAGTGCACTGTAGCTGTACAGGTTGTGAGCCTTCATGTGATTGTTGGGTATTGAATTTAGGACCTCTGCTCGCTCAGGCCCAAAGATTTTATTTATCATTATAAATAAATACACTGTAGCTGTCTTCAGACACACCAGAAGATGGTGTCAGATCTCATTACAGGTGGTTGTGAGCCACCATGTGGTTGTTGGGATTTGAACTCAGGACCTAGGGAAGAGCAGTCAAGTGCTCTTATCTGCTGAGCCATCTCTCCAGCCCTGTTGTTGTTGTTTTTTTTAAAGAAAATGTTGGTAGTAATGACAATAGCAGCAGTTGCTGTTTCAACCTTAGCTTTACTGGGATATACTGGCCCTGTGTGGAAACATCATCTTCAAAATGTATTTCTTTTTATGTATGCATTCATGTATTGTGGTACGTATGTGAAGGTTGCAGAAAAACTTGTAGGTGTCTCTCCTTTCACCATGTGGAGTCTGGGAATCAAACTCTTGTCAAAATCAGTGGCAAGTGCTTTTACCATTGACTATCTTACTGACTTTTTAATTTTTTAAAAACTTTTTAAAAGCACCCTATCTTGCCAAGGATAGCCTGAACTCCTTTCTGATCTCCCGCCTCTGCCTCGAAATACTGTACTCCCAAGTCATGAACTACCACACCCTGCCTGGGAGCATCCTCTTTGAGCAGGTGTGTTGGCTCATCTCTGAAATCCTAACACTCAAGAGTCTCAGACTGAAGGGTTGTCATGAGTTCGAATCTGCCCTGGACTACGTAGTGAATTCCAAGCCAGCCCGGACTACATAGCAACACGGCAAGAACATTTCTTTACAGAACAAAACAAAGCTGGGTGTGGTAGCACATGCCTTTAGTCCTAGCACTGAGGAGTCAGATGCAGGTGGATCTGAGTTCAAGGCCAGCCTAGTCTACAGTGTTCTAGGTCAGCCAGAGTTACACATCAGCCAGAGTTACACAGAGAGACCTTGTCTCAAAAACCAAACCCAACAAAAATCTCTCAATGGATCTTCCCTATTTTAGCAGCGGGGAACTGAGGATTAACAAGAGAAAACATGGATACCTTTCCTGGGGAGGGCAGTGCTGGCCACCTGCATCCTTCTGCATTAGCCTGTGTCTTCATGGACTGGAGGCCCTGCCCCCAGCTCTGTCCCAGCCTGCTCCTCCCACTCCCCTTTCCTAGTCTCAGGAGGGACACAGTTCATGTATTGTGACCTTTCTCCCCGACCCCCCAGAGGGCATGACCTTTTCCCATAGCCCCAACATCAAAGGAGAGGCAGCTCCTTCGTTCTCTGCATCTCCTGCCTGAAATGGTTCCAGATGTGAGGCTTTGCCAGAAAGCAGGGTGAGGATGGTCTTCCTTCAGGAGCTGCCCTGGAGAGAGGCCCAGGATCCCCATGCCCACTTCCCTGCAAGTGCTCCCTGTCTAGGAGCAGAACATGGTCACTGAGGGCATTGTGGTTAGCGAATAACTTCTGAAGAGTCTGAGGAAGGAGAACCCCTTTCAGGCCTAAGTGTCTGGAACAGGAGAGATGGAGGCTATAGCTCTCCCTAGGTTTGCAATTTACTCTGAATGGAGGACAGACTTCTGGATCTGGGATGTAAGAGCCACAACTAAGGTTAGCGTTTGTTCTTTCTAAAAAATATTTACAGTTTTTTCCTTTCCCTTTCCTTTCCTTTCCTTCCCTTCCCTTCCCTTCCCTTCCCTTCCCTTCCCTTCCCTTCCCTTCCCTTCCCTTCCCTTCCCTTCCCTTCCCTTCCCTTCCCTTCCCCCCTCTCTTCCTCTCTTTCTTTCTTCCTTCCTTCCTTTCTTTCTTTCTTTCTTTCTTTCTTTCTTTCTTTCTTTCTTTCTTTCTTTCTTTCTTTCTTTCTTTCTTCCTTCCTTCCTTCCTTCCTTCCTCTCTCTCTCTCTCTCTCTCTCTCTCTCTCTCTTTCTTTCTTTGAGACAGGGTTTCTCTGTGTATCCCTGACTAGCCTCACTTACTATGTAGAACAGGCTGGCCCCGAACTCACAGAGATCCCACTGCCTCTGCCTCCCGAGTACTGGGATTAAAGGTGTGAGCTGCCACTGCCTGGCCAGGCTTTATCTATTTAATTGCTATGTGTATCTGTCTGTGTGTAGAAATATGTACATGCATGTGAGTACCTTGGAGGCAAGAAGAGGGAGTCAGATCTTTTAACACAGGAATCACTGGCTGTTGTGAACCACCAAGTGTGGGTGCTAGGAATGAATCTCATGCCTTCTTTAAAAGGTCCTCTGAACAATGCTCATAACGTCTGAGCCATTTCCAGCCTCTCTCTCAATTTTTTTTTCTAAGATTCATTTTATCTACTTTTAAGATTGTATTGGGTCAGGTGTGGTGCTGAATGCCTTTATAACTTAAAGAAATGTTTTCATTGGTGTTTTGCCTGCATGTATGTCTGTGCGAGAACGTGAAAAGTCTTGAAATTGAAGTTCAGACAGTTGTAAGTGCATATATAGGTGCTGGAAATTGAACCCGAGTCCTCTGGCAGAGCAGCCATCTCTCCAACCCCTAGGGAATGCCTTTAATCCCAGCACTTCATAGGCAGAGACAGGCAGATCTCTGAGTTTGAGGCTAGCCTGGTCTACTGAGCCAGTTCCAGGTGAACCAGGAATACATAGAGAAAATGTCTCTCAAAATAAACAAACAAGCAAAATATTTTATTTATTTATTTATTTATTTATATGTCAACTGGTATTTTTAAAAAATTTTCTCTTCTCTTCTCTTCCACTTTTTAAAAAGATGTATGTATTTATTATATAAACAGCTTTGTCAACAGGTATTTTGCCTGTATATTTCTATGTGTACCATTCCAGTGCCTAATGGCCCTAGAGGCCACCGAGGGTGTCTAATCTCTTTGTATCAGAGTTATAGCTAGTTGTAAACACTCATGTAGATCCTGAGAACTGAACCTTTTCTGAGAGCAACAAGTGCTTGTGACCATTGAACAATTTCTCCAGCTCCATTCTTTTTTTTTTTTAAAGACTTATTTATTTATTTATTTATTACTTGTAAGTACACTGTAGCTTCAGACACACCAGAAGAGGGCATCAGATCTCATTACAGGTGGTTGTGAGCCACCATGTGGTTGCTGGGATTTGAACTTCGGACCTTCGGAAGAGCAGTCGGGTGCTCTTACCCACTGAGCCATCTCACCAGCCCCTCCATTCTTTTTTATATAAATGTGTGTATGAATATGCATGTGTGTATGCATGTGCCTGCAAAGGACAGAAGAGAGATTTTATCTCCTGGAACTGGAGTTTCAAATGCTTGTGAGCCATGTGATGTGGGTGCTGTGAACCAAGCTCAGATCTCCAGCAAGAACAATAAATGCTCTTAATGTCTGAGCCGTCTCTCCAGCTCAAAGTTGGGTTCTTGAGGTTGTGCAAGGAGGCCAAGGACTAAGTAGTTCGTATCCAACTCCCCCACTCCTTAAAGGAATACCATTGTAATGGGGAAACTGAGTCAGGGACCTCTAACTGGCTCCTAATGAATAACGCCTATGCAGATGTTGTCCATGTAGGGACCCTGCCTATCCAGATGTTGTCTGTGTGGGAACCCTCCTTACCCAGATGTGGCCCATGTGGGAACCCTGCCTATCCAGATGTTGTCCATGTGGGAACCCTGCTCAGAGCCTCCAGCGTTACTTAATGAATAGGAAGGTTTGAAAATCTTTTTGCCTATGGCTTGGGTAGAGGTGGGACAACTGGGACACATTGTAGGCCCAAGAGGGACATTCATGAGTCTGAGTTGTGGGAAATCTAGGCAGGGACCTTCCTGGATTTAAGAAAACATCATCCTCGGTCTTCTCTGGGGCCCAGGGCAGGACCTCCTTCCTGGGAGAGGAGCAGAGGCTGTTATCCTTGGGGTGGTTCACAGCCCCCAGTGCCTCTGCTGGCAGATTCTTCCAACAACTGAATAATTCTTTGATAACTACAATGTGTTAGGTGACCGCAGGAACTTGGGGAGCATACTCACTCACATATCATACTCCAACAGTGTCCCCCAGGAATCTGAGAGAGTGGTAACGAGTGTGACAAAGTCTTTGGGATTAGACAGATCCATGTTCAGACCCTGTCCCTACTAATTATTAGCTGAGAACAAGCAAGTGGGTCTCAGTCTCCATATCTACAAAAGGGGAATTGGAATGGCGCCTACTTCCTAGTGGGCCTGAGAGCAGTCAAAGGCCTATCTTGGAGATGGAGTTGCTCAGATCCATTATGATTAGGGATGAACTCCAAGAATGCTTCCTTTTTTTAAAAAAAATATTTATTTATTTATTTATTTGATGTAAGTACCCTGTAGCTGTCTTCAGACACTCCAGAAGAGAGCATCAGATTTCGTTATAGATGGTTGTGAGCCACCATGTGGTTGCTGGGATTTGAACTCAAGACCTTTGGAAGAGCAGTCGGTGCTCTTAACCACTGTGCCATCTCACCAGCTTCCCCAAGGATGCTTCTTGATCATGGCCCACCAAGGCAAGGCTGCTGTCCAGCCTCCCTACCCAGAGGACAGAGGTATTTAGTCTCAGAATGGCCTATAAACTGCCCCAACTCCCACTTGGGAAGGAGTAGTTCCTCCATCTGTCATAGTCTTTCCCTGGTAGCCTTTTTTTGGGTATTATTATTATTGTTGGTGGTGGTGTTGTCATTATTTTGCTCAGATTTTCACCTATCTGTGTCTCTTTCCATTCCTGCCTCCCTCTAAATTCAGAGCTTCTCTCTCAAGAACAGCCCATTTCTCCATCCCATACATTCAGTATAACTTACTACCCAGGTGTGGTGGCCCATACCTTTAATTCTAGAACTCTGGAGGCAGAAGCAGGCACATTGCCAAGAATTTGAGGCCAACTTGATCTACATAGTGAGATCCAAGATAGTTAGGGCTAACTAGAGAGACCCTGTCTCAAACAAACAAACAAACAACCCCCCCCCCAAATCAACGTACTACCTGGCACAAATGCAGGTCCATGCATGTAAGTCTCAAACACACATACTTATATTTGAGTGCCCACAGACAGGAGTCATGTATAGAGGCAAACTGGAAGAAATGACCACCTACATGCTCAGACTCAGGTGTACACAGGTACAACAGGTAACTATCCCATAGATAATATGAACACACAGTACAGTGAAGTGCAAAGCAGTACAATAAAGACCCACCCCATGACAATCACATAGGACATGTAAGCATATAGCACATGCAGGAACCCACATGCACATGCATTGAACAGAAGGATACAAGCCAGTAAGCATACATGCCAATACTTAGACAAGGACACACAAGCTTATTTGCACAGTAGGGACACACACTCATGCACACACACAGTCACACACTAGCACTGCCCCCACCCCCCTCAGGGATCTGGCTGCCCGCCAAGCATCGCTTTCTGCTGGGTGTGCACAACCTTTCACAGGCTCTAATTGAGTCCAGGGTGATTTATAACTCAGCAGTGGCCCTGCCTGCGTGGGCTGCCCCCTCCCTCTACAGCCTTGGCCAGAGACTTGGGCCACTCCCTACTAACAGGGTCACAGACACAAGTCCCTTGGAGGGAGCTTTTTCCTTTTTTTCCCCACCAGACCCTTTTTTTCATTCTCGACTTCCTCCAGAAGTTATGGCTCAATCTGCCCACACCACTACCACCATCAAACCCAGTGTCACACAGTCCAGCCATTTGAAGACCAATCACATAGCCTTTCTAACCTGCCTGGCTAGGAATAAACACAATTCTGACTGCAGAACCCCTGTGCTGCCTCAGCTGCCTCAGCTGCCGCAGAGAAATTGGATTTAGACATGAGAAGGGGCTTCACCATCGAGCTGGGAATGGACTGTGGGCTTTGGTTAGCAGGGAATAAAAAAGCATGAGTTTGAAGGGGAAAGTCTCTGAGAACCTCATTTCCTGCCCTCCATCCTTTTGGGGAACTGAGAGCAGATTGTGACCTCTTCTCTCAGCTGTCCCCATGGCTAGTGTGACTGGGCTTGTGATTAACTGAATTAATTAGGTCCTAAGTTTAGGCTCATAAAGTCTCTTTATCCACCTGAAGAACTGCAAGGAGACTGATGTTCTCTCTCTCTCTCTCTCTCTCTCTCTCCCTCCCTCTCTCTCTCTCTCTCTCTCTCCTTCCCTCCCCTCCCCTTCCTCTTCCCTTCCTCTCTCTCTCCCTTTCTCTCTCTCTCTCTCTCCCCTCCCCTCCCCTTCTTCCTCCCTCCCCCCCCTCTCTCTCCCTCCCTCTCTCTCCCTTTCTTTCTCTCTCTCTCTCTCTCTGTGTGTGTGTGTGTGCGCGCACACACACACACACACATACATCTCCTGATATTTCACCTCTGATCCCAACATGGGCAAATATTCTTAGCCCTGGCTCCAGAGCTTCAGCACAGAGCACTTGAATCTTCTCAGCTGCACCCTCTCCTGTTGGGTGCTACTGTTGTTATTCCTCTTGCCAGTGATGGTAACCAATGCTCAGAGAGGCAAATCCTTGCCAAAGGGCAAACATCTGGTTCAAGGCAGTGCTGGGAGCTTAGTATGGTATATGGGCTTGTCATCACAGTACTCAAGCGTGGGGTGGGAGGGCCTTGAGGTAGATGCTAACCTGGGGTGTTACACAATGAGACATTGGGGGAAATAGACTTTTATAAGTGTAGGCAGGAGGAGCAGAGGAAGTTCAAGGTCATTCTTGATTACATATCAGATTTTAGACCAGCTTGAGCTATGTGAAACTGTCTCAAACAACAACAACCACCACCACCACCACTGCCCCCCCATCCCGCTGCACCCTCCCCACCCCATCCCCCTTGAAGAGATGACTCACCTGCTCTTCCAGAAGACCCAGGTTCAATTTTTAACACCCACAGGTCAGCTCACATCTGTTTGTAACTCCAGTCCTAGGGTATCTGATACTCTCTTCTGGTCTCCAAGGGCACTGCATGGATGAGGGGCTGGAGAGATGGCTTATCTATTAAAAGTGCATGCTGCTCTTGAAGAGGACCAGAGTTCAGTTCCCAGCAGACACAGTGCTTTGAACAGTTCAGCCTGTTGGGCCAGCTCTAGGAGATTCAATGCCCTCTTCTGGCCTCCGTGGTTACTCAAAACACACACACACACACACACACACACACACACACACACACACACACACGTTCACGGACACTGACATGGACACATGGACACAAATAAAAAGAAATAAGTAAATAAATAAGTTTATTTATTTATTGAGACAGGGTCTTACTATGTAGCCTTGGCTGTACTGGAACTCACTATGAAGAGCAAGCTGGCCTCTAACTCAGAGTCTGATTCCACAACGGAGCTCAACCTGCTTTCTCGGGGACCAAGCTGCATTTGAAGCCAGGGAGAGTTCTCATCTCAGAAGAGGAACATCTAGAACACAGCAATGAGGGACTCAGAGATTGTTTATGAGGGACCTCTCTGTCAGTAGAGATGTTGGAAGACAAGATCAATATGCGTATGACCATGAATGTGTTTATATGCACACATTCAGTGAGGGAGAGGGAGCATATGTGTGTATGGCTGAACTGAGCCTGGCAGAGTTAATCCATGTGATGATATTAATCAATGTTTCCTATCTGCTGGTGAGTCTCAGACAATACCCATGGAGAGGAAATGGAATCCCATTTTATAGATGAATAAAACTGAGATTCTGACCATTCTGGTCACCCGCGCAGTCTCACAGAGTAAAGACAGCTCTTCTCGTTGTCAAATGCAAAAGGTAGAGACACTTGTCTGTGTTCTGCGGCCCAGGGACACTGCTTCATCTGTAGTGTTGTGGGCCACACTTGGACTTCTGTGAAGTTGTGAAATGGGTGACCTTGAGGGTTGTCTCAGACACCCAGAGAGTGTGTCACTTCGATATGTGTGTCCCAGACAGAATGTTTGTATGTGGATAACTCTGTGCATTTATGCTTGTCTCTATACATGGCTCTACATTTGTGCTCATTTGCAGATTTCAGTGTGTCCCTCCCTGAATGACTTGTGACATGTCTGTTTGCCCTGCTTCTGGGAGTGTGTCCACATTAGCTTCTATGCCTGGTTGGGGTTGCATACACTTTGGAAGTGTTTTTAGGTGTGTGACATGTGGCCTCTGTATCTATGACAGTGTAACTTCCCTATATCTGTAACTATTTAGTCACAGTGACTAAATACATGGGGTAAGGCTGTATGAGAACCTGAATTGGGTTGGCATAAAAATTAAGGGGATTAAAAAATACCAAACAAGCAACATTCAAAACAAAAACTCTCAGTGATAAGGGGGAAAAATCATATTTTAGTTTCCTATTAATTCTAAACAAAACACAGAGCAGGGCATGGTGACAAATGCCGGTAATTCCCGAATTTGGGAAGTGGAGGTTGGAGGAACGAGTTCGAAGCCAACCTCCGGATGCTTGAGATCTTGTATCAAAAAGAACAGAAAAGAAACATGGTGTGTGTAGGATTTATAATCAGTGAGAAAAACCCATAAGGCAAAACCAGTTGCAGGGCGCGGGCTCCCTGTGCGCCTGGGCTGCCGCAGGCTCCCACCCCGCCAGGTGAGCCTCCCCCGCTCTGGTCACGCTGCGCTACGCTGAGCCGCGGTAATTTCCGAGTCGGCGACCGCTTTGTGTGCACCGGTTGCGGTCCTGGGGGCGGGGATGGAGGGCGGGCTCTCTCTCCCCCCTCTTGCTTTTTATTGGGTCATTAACAACGGCCCGGACTGCCGCTGCGTACCCCCCTCTTTCATGTCTGCCGCGCCTCCCGCCTTTATCTCCCTCTGCCGCGCGCCGTAATTCGATGCCAATCAGGTTTGCGGCTCGGAGGCCGCGGGATCAAAGCCGGGCCGCGGCGGGCGCTGGCGAGAGTGCGGCTGGGGGAGGAGGTGGGGGCGGGCAATGCTTCCCAGCTCTGGGCACCAGCGGTGCGTTTCCCTCCAGCCCCGGGAGGGGCTCAGACAGCCTCGAGGGGTGGCAGGACCGCGTGGTCCTTCAGGCCTGGGGAGCATAGGGACGGCATCAGGGAGTGACATGGAGGGTGTTGCCTTGCAAGGTTTTGATAACAAACGTGAAGATAGCCCAGCATTGTAGGCCAAGGCGCCAGCTTGGTCAAAAGGCTGGGAGGCAGAATCTGGCGGACTGTAGTTCAGAAACCGGGAAGAACTGGCTGGTTAGGTGTTTGGGCTGTGTTGGACTGGCAGGAAGCCATGGAGGGTTCTGGAAAGGGGTGGGGCTTAGAATCTCAGTTGGTTTTCAGGATATTATTCATCTGGTGAGCTCTCTTGACTCAGTTTCCTCTGGAAGAGAGTGAAGCCGTGGAATTCTGGAATCTCAGAGGTCAGCCAGATTCATAAATATGATTTTTAAAAAGAAGAAGAAGAAGAAGAAGAAGAAGAAGAAGAAGAAGAAGAAGAAGAAGAAGAAGAAGAAGAAGAAGAAGGAGAAGAAGAAGAAGAAGAAGAAGAAGAAGAAGAAAAGAAAGCAAAACAACAAAACGCTCCACAGTGGGAATGGTGGCCCATGTCTATGGTCATAACACACCTATGACTAAGGCTGAGATGTGAGAGTCCACCAGTTTTAAACAGAGTGCAGCGGGCTTTCAGCTCGATGGTAGTGAGGGTGGGTATCGTTTACCAAGGTTCTACCCACAGCTCCACATCAGATGAGAAAACAGAGGCAAAGAGACAAAGTTGACCTGCCCCGGGGATTCAGAGCCAGGATGGGACTAGAACCAGACCACTTCCCTCTCACTCTCCTCTGGGTTTAGGGATGGATGGATGGATAGGGGGAGGTGTGAAGGTTTTGGAGCCACTTGTGTGGAGAACCCAGGTCCTTCATTGATTAGGCTTAGTGGGAGACAAGTCTGCAATCATCTCCCCAGGTTCTCTGCCACCTGCACCGTTTCTAAACTTTGTCTTTGGACCCTGTCACCAGCTCAGTGTGCTGCTCATCTGTAAAATGGGGAGACAGGGTTTCAGCTGGCCCCAGATGCAGCACAGGGTGCCTTAAATGTTAAATGCAATCTTTAGAGTCTAGATGGAAGTGTTTGCCACTGCCAGTCAGACTCCGAGGGCAGTGTTATCAGAGGCAGTCCCCAGAAAGGATGGAGATAGCCCTTTCCCCTCGGGGAGGAGAATTCCAACATTGAGTCCCAATTATATGGAAAGAGGGATGTTCCCCACTCCCATCTTTGAAAATATATTTTCTCTCTCAAATAATGCTGGAACTTCAGGTCTAAACATCTCAGACCTAAGAATTTCTGAGCAGCAACAGTATACATAATGCATGCTTTCTGTTCTTACCTAAAGAGCCTCTAGGCTTTGAGGACTGGGCTGCCCGCTAGGGGTCCCACCTCTCCTCTGCTCTCCCTTCAGTTCAGAGCTCTGGCAAGTGTGGTGGTGGACTGGGGAATGGAGATGAGGCCCCAGCATCTGCTGTCCCCTTCGTAGTTCCCAGAGTACCCACTGACCATTGGCTGCGTGAGATTCCAAGGGATGGAATAAGTTGAATGTTGGAGGCTTGCCTGGAGCGCTGCATGTGGTAGGGGAGGCCTGGAGAGGAAGCATGGTTGCTGGACAGGGTGATCTATGAGCTCAGAGCACCTTCTCTTCTGTGGGATTAACTGAGCTGGACGGAGAAGCATGAATAGAAGTTGGCTGCTGGGGTAGGAAACACATTTCAGGATGTTTGCTAGAGGCCTAAAGAAGAAGTGCACAGCTAGCGTTTCTAGAGAAGGATAAGCAGGGGGCAGGGCAGCTGTACCTCCTATACCACAAAAGGACATTTTCGGTAACCCTGAATGTGCTGGGAAGCCAGGACAGGAGATCACCCTGCTTCAGCCTCATTTGCAGGAGAGCAGGCAGGACTCTGTCTCTAGGTATCAGGGAACAAGGGTGGGCAGAGGCTGGAGTGAGGGGAAGGTTGGAGTCATATTCTTTATGCAGAAGGAAGAGGGCAATGGCCAAGCTGAGTTAGGCTGCCTAACAGAGGTATCAGATGAGAAGGAGCCCCAGGAGACATGGTTCTGGGTTTTGTCAGCATCTCTTGAGAGGCATTCTTGTTCTTGGGGCGCAGGTGAAGTGTTCTTCCTCCAAAGATCCCTTCTGACCGCTGGGGGGCTCTGCAGTGCCCGAGCCTCAGGCTTGCCAGTTTTTGCCTGCCCACGCAAGGGCCTCCTCAGTCCAGCCTGAGCCTGCTCTGCTCGCATTTCATGCTCCAGGTGACACAGTCTACAGAGAGGAGGGAGGACAGGCAAATTCTCTGCCCTGCTCAGGACTGGCTCTGTGTCGCCAATCTTTATGGAGGTCCGATGCCCCCAATTCTCCATCCCTCCTAGGGAGTCTCTGCCTACTGAAGCTGGGTGCCTGTGTGTTGGAAGAGGGGGGGGGGAGGGTGGTGCAGGGGGGGGCGCGACTGACTGCATTGCACACCGCAGATCGCAGCTGCCTCTGGACGCTGAAAAATCCAATTTTCTTCCTAATTGCCACCGCCCGCGCGCTCTCCCCTCACAGCCTACTTGTGCTTGCCGAAGCTTCCCCCCACCTTTCCCCCACTCCTGCCTCCCGCTGCCTACCCCACGGCGGACGCCGCCCCCCCTCGCGGTCACCCGTGTCGGGACGCACCATATATCATGTCTGCAGCCAGGAGGGGCTGGGGAGCGGGTCGGCCCCCGCCCCGGGCTCCCTGACGAAATCGTCCTTTTCCAAGGCGGATGACAGGTTGTGGGAACAACAGCTTGAATTACGGAAAGAAGTTTCCCCACTGAGTTAATCTGCAGTGGCTGGAGGTGACCTTCTGGAGACGGCGATTAATCACGGGCCGTGGCGGGCGCCGCGCCACGTCGGGCCCTTTGGGGGAATACTAATTCCACTACAAGATAAATCATAATTTGACAATAATCATCTGCCCTAATCACTCCAATTCTTCCGTTTAATTATTTGTATACACCGTGTTTCTTCAGCGAGGACCCTGTGTGCCTATGGCTGGGCAGAGAACGGCAGTGTGGCACAGACCCCTCTTGGGTCCCTCAGCTTGTCTCTTCTGTTGGTGTCCCCAAGGCTGCCCTACTCAGATCTGATAGGGAGATGGTGGAGGTCAGAGTTTCCATATGCAAGTCTTGGTAAACTGAGGCTCAGAAAGAGGCTTAGTCCGAGGTCACACAGCCAAACTCTGGGGAGCCAGGCTAAAGATCAAGACTTCTGCTCCTCAGCTGTGCCCCGGGACCATTGCCCATGGCTCCCTTCTGCTGTTCTGCTCTCTGGTGTCCTGTCTATCATATCCTGCCATGCTGGCTTTCCTCCCAGCCAGCCAGTGTGGACAGGCCTGTCGACTGTTTCCGTGCCCACTACTTCAACCTGGATCTGGCTATTCAATCAGTATGAGAACCAGGAACTAGGGGCATCTAAGTAGGCATTGCCTGTACCTGCCTACTGGGCGTTGTGAGACCTCTGCCAACCGGTGAGACCTCTCCCAGCTCATAGCCTTTACCTGTACTAGGATGGATTTCCTATTTTACAGGGGAGTGAGGGAGGACTGGCCAGATCACCTCAGCCTGCTTTCTCCCTGTTTAGTCACCTCAGTGGCCAGCCTACCTGCACTGGCTGCCGCCCCACCCCCACCCAGTCTCCTGGTGAGTCTCCTGGTGCTGTTGTCAGCCCATGGTCAGCCTGGCGGATGAATCCTGGAACTGCTGTGTACCTTGGCCCTAGGAAAGCCTGGCTCAGCAGCCCCAGGATCTGACTCCCAGGAGCAGACATCAGAATAACTTGGGAACTTTGTAACAGGCTACCTCGTGGTGAGAGGTAGCCCGAGGGTGTACAAAGGCTCTGCTGGATTCAATGTGGCACCCTTGGTAGGGCTCATAACCAACCGTCCTCTGCAGCACTGTGTAGCGGTGCCTCCCTCAAATGGGAGCTCAGAGCTTAGCTGGGTGTGCAATGGAGGTGCTACAGTTACAGAGGACAAGGTGGGAGTGTGGAGATTAGGATCTAGGCAGCGGCTGCTCATTCCCCACAGCAGAGGCCTGGGCTCAGCCCTGAAAGAGAAGACAGAGCCGCAAAACCAGTTGGATGTGATGGTGCACACCCGAAATGCCAGCTCTCCTTAAGTTTGAGGGCTCTCTGTAAGTTTGAGGCCAGCATGGGCTGCACAGTGAAACCTATCTCACAAAACAAATCAGGATGGCCCAGTGGTTAAGAGCACTGACTATTCTTCCAGAGAACCCAAGTTTTATTCCCAGTACCCACAGGGTGACTCTCAACAATGTGTAACTCTAGGTCTATCCTCCTGAAGTCTTGGAGGATAGATTGCCCTCTTTTGGTCTTTTTGGGTACTGCATGTCTGCGGAACATTGGGGAACGCATATATATACATATATATATATATTACTTAAAAAAATTAAAATCTAAAAGGAAAAAATTGAGCCAGGCACGGTGACCCATGCATTTAACCCCAGAACTCTGGAGGCGGAGGCAGGAAGATCTCTGAGTTTGAAGCCAGCCTAGTCTACAGAACTATGTACAGAGAAACTCTGTCTCAAACCCCTCCCCCATTTTTTTCTTTAAAAAAAAAAGCAAACAAGCAAGAGGGTAGGATGTAGCTCAGTTGGGAGAGTGTTTGTCTAACATACACAAACACCAGGATTTGATCTCTAGCACGACATAAACCTGGTGTAGTGACAAACCCCCAAGATCCTGAGATCTCACACCTCTTAAGAGTGTGTGAGATGGGCTGGTGAGATGGCTCAGTGGGTTAGAGCACCCGACTGCTCTTCCGATGGTCCAGAGTTCAAATCCCAGCAACCACATGGTGGCTCACAACCATCCGTAACAAGATCTGACTCCCTCTTCTGGAGTGTCTGAAGACAGCTACAGTGTACTTACATATAATAAATAAATAAATCTTTAAAAAAAAAAAAAAAAAAAAAAAAAAAGAGTGTGTGAGAGATGGCTCAGTGGTTAAAAGCACTGACTGCTCTTCCAGAGGTCCTGAGTTCAATTCCCAGCAACCACATGGCGGCTCACAACCATCTGTAATGGGATCCAACACCCTCATCTGGTGTGTCTGAAGATAGCAACTCATACATAAAATAAAACTTTTTTTAAAAAAGAGATGTGATGTCTGCCCCATTTACAGATGGGAAAACTGAGTCACGTTAATTACAAAGTGGGGATTTGTACTTGACTCTCTGCTCTATTTCATCCTCCTGGTAATCACTTTACCAACATTGTCAAGTTTCTGTCAAAGACTCTGGACATGGTTGAGCAGGTCTGTCTACCTCTCAGGCTTTTCATCTTCCTGGTGAAGGGTCTTGGGCAGTGGTGCAGTTATAAAAAGGAAATTGCCTGTAAGTCCTTCTTGTGGTCTAATTTCCATCTTTTCTGCTGTGTCCCCCCCCCCCCCCCCGACTACCAATGGACATATCTCTGTCCTTGACTAAGATCAGTGCCTCCATCTCTGCTCCTCATAGCTTGCCTGGAGCAGGGCCATGGCGTGGCAGTGTCTGGGAACTCAGTGGCCTCTCTCTGATGCTGTTTCCTGACAATCCGAGGGCAGATGAAGTGGCAGGTGGCCAAGGGACAGTGTGAGTTGGGTTTTGGTCAGGCACCCTGGTTGAACCTCAGCCGTCACTCCTCAGAGCCTGCTTTCAGGCCAGTTTCCCCACATACCAGGCAGGGTTCTGAGAGGTGACTCTGCAAGTGTCACCTAGAGCTGACGATCTGAGCAAAGCCAGCTGACCTTTTCCAGACTGGCTTCCATCTCTACAAAGCAAGGCTAGTAATAGAAGTAATGGCTGGAAGTAAACACTCCGACATTGTTACTTGTTATTAGTATCAGTATCAGACTGCATGTTGAGGTTACAGAGAAGCAACAGTCACCCTTCTCTGGCCTCAGGGTTTCTGGGGTGCTTAAGAAGGGAGGGCCATATGTCTGGCAGATAGCCTTCCTCTGTTCCAAAAGGTCCTGGCCCCTCCCAGTCAGTCCCCACTCTGTTCTGTCAGGGGGATTTGCAAGGTGGGAGGCTGGGTAAGAGGTGACAGACCTGAGAAGGGAGGCAAAGATGGCCGAGTGGGGAGAGTTAGCCTGGGGGAGTTGCAGCTGAGTCGCAGGAGAGGGAGACAGGCTGCAGAGCTATAAATACCTCCCAGGTAACAGGACCCGTAAATGAAGGGAGGGAATTAGTCACATTCCGAGGCGCCTGGGAGAGAGGACGAGGACGGGGAGCAATGACCTGAATCCACGGAAGGGAAAAAAATTAGGCTAACCTTGTGAGGAGGGATGCTGGGGGCCCTGAGTGCTGTCTCTCTCAGAGGGGTGCGCTGGGTAGGGTCTGCTGGACAGAGGCAGACAGGACCCGTCACGGCAGGAAAGGGGTTGCGAGGAACTCTGTTCTGCTCTCTGGAGGGGATGAGAGACACTGTCCCTGTCTCTGATTCCCCAGATCCATTCTCTTTGGAAGTCTTTATAGCGGTCTAACCTAGTTATTTCCACATGTCCTTCTAGAGGATGTTTCTGGGTGTTGCCCTCACCTTCTCCGAGACCTGGCACTCCCTGGGATCCCTCTACCTTGTACTTGAAGCTCTGGGGTGATTCCCTAAGTTCCCGAGTCAGACAGAAGGGTGTTTGGTTGGGAGAGTAAGAAGGCCGTCTATTTCCTTCCTTTCTCATTGAAATTGGCTGGGGAGGATAGGCCACAGCGTGCTCTCTAGTCCCCTTCCTGCTTTGCCCCTTCCAGGTGGTTGCCAGAGCAACAGCCAGCGCATGCCCTCCCGTGCTCACACACTCCCAGCTCTGCTAGCAATGGCGTCTAGTTTCCTTGGCCTGGGTAACAGGGGCCCGCCCCACCCCACTACGGGGGGCCCCCCCGCAGCACGGAGATCTAACCCGAAGCCTTGCAAATGCTAGGTCAACGCCCTACCACTGAACTACACTCCCAGCCCTTCAGGCTTGGTTTCCTAACTACATCTGTCCTTGCTCTCTCCCTAACCTGCAGCCTGTTAGCCTTCATAGCTTTGCAAGAACTGTGCTTACAGACTGCTTGTCTCTTGCTCGGCCTGGTAGGTTTCCATTTTCTCTAAAGCCCAAGGCTGAGTCGGGTCCTTTTCAGTTATGCTCTGGAGAGAGAGCCGTGGTAGTGCCCGGAAGTGGTTAAGGTTCAAATTAGAAGGCCTGTTCAGTTTCTGCTGTGTGGCCTCAGGAGAATAAGCATGCCCTCTTGGGCCTTAGTTTCCTCATCTGTTTAAAAAAAAAGTGTGTGTGTGTGTGTGTGTGTGTGTGTGTGTGTGTGTGCGCGCGCGCGCTGGTGGTGGTGGGGTTCTCACCGAGCTTCTCAATGGTCACGGAAAAAAAAAAAAAAAAACCCAAAACTCTCCTGCTCGACCCTTGCCCGAGATGGGTTTAGCATACAGTCGACTGTGGCTGCTGTTGGGGTCACAGTATTGATCGCAGTGTTTCTGTGTCTGCCTCCCCTGCGGGCTGTGAGATGGAGGCGGGGGCGGCGCGGCGTCCCGGCGTGACTCGTCGCTGCAGCCGCAGTGGCCAGATCGCGCCTGGCACTGAGACGGTCGGCAAATGTTTGCTGAATTAATGAGTGGGGGCTACAGAGAGGGTTTGGGCTGCAGTTCCGCCTGGGCTGTTGCAGCTGGGGCGCGCACGTAAATGTGTGTGCTCCTGAGAGCGGGAGTGAGGGGTGTTTGGGGGTGGGGGGAGCCGGATTCGCGTCCCGGGGGTCTGGCGGCGCCGTGGGCAGCCTGGCGCGCCCGCTCCCTGGGGTCCCCGCCGAGCGCCTGCCTGGCTGCGGGACCCCGTTGCCAGGAGCAGTCAGGATGCGGCAGCGTCTCCATGGCAACGCGGCATCTCGAGCCTCGCGCCGCCCTCCCCCGGCGCCCCGCAGTGGGCAGGAGGCCGAGCCTGGCAGCCCCTCCCGGCCCAGCAGCCAGCAAGCTGGGCCAGGAGGCCAAAGCCTCGTGGGAGGGGCTGAGGAGTGGGCTCCTTATTTTTCTGGGAATGAAAGGCTGACCTGCCTTTACTTCCCTCTATGTCCGGGGGAAGCAGAAAAAGGAGGCTCTGTCCTCTGTTCATATGCAGCGCCCTACCCCTTTTGCTATCCCCCCCCCCCCAAACATGCTAGGAAATCATGGACAGGCTCTGGTCAGGGCCAGAACCTCTTGAGGGCTAGATCGGATCTAAATTCTGACTGAAAATGGTACAGTGATATAGGCTGGAGGCCGTGGAGAGGAAGTACCATCCTGCACCAGTATTTGAGAGCAAGTTTAGTGCCTGCACTAACCATCCAGTGTCAAGCACGATCCCCGCTGCTCACAGATGCTGCCCATGTCCCCAGCAGATGTTATGACCCTCTTTAGCTCTTAGCCATATCCCTAAACCCATTTAGTGCTTCCTGCTGTGAGTTTGGACCCCAGCTCTTGCGCAGTATCTCTACAAGGTGTTACTCAGTATGCTCCCCGGGTAACTACTCGGTGCCCCCTTGCTTTTTGGCTTAGTGCCTCTTAATGGTCTGCAGAGATCATGCACTACTCCCAGTACCTATTCCCCAGGGTTTTCTTATTAAGTTGTCCAGTAACCTGAACATTCCGTGTGGTTCCCAGACCCTTCCCGTGCTCAAGTCAAGTACTTAGCGATGACCGCTACAACCTCTTCAGTATATTTCCCATTAGGCACTTCCTGGCCCACACCAGGTAAATTCTCCTTTGATTGTCCTCACTTCCACCCTCTAGGCCTGAGCACCGACAGGCCGTAGAGCTAGCGAAGGCCAGGAGGGGGCGCACGAACAGTCGCCCGGAGGTCACAGAGCAGGGTGCGGCCAGAGTGGAAGGCCAAGGGGTGAAGTGCCGTTGTACCGACGCTGAATCCACGCCTAAGGGTGGGGCTGCATCCTAGGGGTATTCTTTCCGAAGTTGCTGCACCTTCTACGCCGCCTCCTTTGCGGGGCCCAGAAACACCGTCGTGGTTTGAGCTCTGAGAGGGAACGCGCGCCCTCTGGTGGCCGCGACGCAGAACGGCTCCCAGGTTGCTGGAGAAGGGGCACTGTTGAGAGTACCTACCTCTTCACCTGTTTGAGATTGTTTTCCAACCCCTAGCAGTCTTTGAAGGGTCAAATGCATCCACCCTTCCTCTCACAAAATGAGATTTCCTTCCAAAAAATGGGAGGAATGGACTCCTATCTGTGCACGTGGCCAGGCTACAGTAGGAGGGACCAGGTTAGGTGTCTGCAGAGTCTTGTGCTTGGGTGACTCATTAAGATTGAGCTGGGACCTTGTACCCATCTCTGGTCTGGCATCATGGATAGTAGCTGAGTCCCTTGAAATGTCTCTCTTCATCTGCTTTGCATGACAGGGTGGTAGACAGCCAAACCTGAGAACCTATGACATGTTCTTGGATCAGCAATAAAGATGGGGAGGGGGCTGGAGAGATGGCTCAGCGGTTAAGAGCAGTGACTGTTCTTCCAGAGGTCCTGAGTTCAAATCCCAGTAACCACATGGTGACTCACAACCATCTGTAATGGGATCCGATGCCCTCTTCTGATGTGTGTCTGAAGACAGCGACAGTGTATTCATATAAATAAAAAATAAAAATAAAAAAATAAAGATGGGGAAGCAGTAATGAAGGACACTGGTCTAGGTTTGAGCCTGAGCAATCTAGTCTTCTTCTTCTTCTTCTTCTTCTTCTTCTTCTTCTTCTTCTTCTTCTTCTTCTTCTTCTTCTTCTTCTTCTTCTTCTTCTTCTTCTAATTCTTCTTCTTCTTCTTCTTCTTCTTCTTCTTCTTCTTCTTCTTCTTCTTCTTCTTCCTCCTCCTCCTCCTCCTCCTCCTCCTCCTCCTCCTCCTCCTCCTCCTCCTCCTCCTCCTCCTCCTCCTCCTCCTCCTCCTCCTCCTCCTCTCTCTCTCTCTCTCTCTCTCAGACTGGGTTTCTACATGTAGACCTACATGTAGACTAGGCTGGCCTCCAACTCAAAGATCCAACTGCCTCTGCCTCTCAAGCACTAGGATTAAAGGTGTGTGCCACCATCGCCCTCCTCCTCCTCCTCTTCCTCGATATCTTTGTCTCTCTGTCTCTGTCTCTCTCTCTTTCCCTCTGTGTGTGTGCCATGTGTGTGGGTGCCTGTAGAGGCCAGAAGGGAGCACCCAATCCCTTGCAACGATTCTCCCAGGAAGTCTTGGCACCTGACATGATGTTTTGGGATTAATGATCTCTGGTCCTCTGGAAAAGCACCAAGGGCTTTTTTTCTCCTTCTTTTTGTTTGTTCCTTTGTTTTTGAGACTCCCACTGTGTAACCCTGGCTGGCCAGAAATTCACTTTGTAGACCAGGCTGGCCTTAAACTCACAGAGATCCCATCCTCCAGCCTCTGGCTTCCGAGTAGCTCCGTTGGTAGAGCGATTGCTGGCACGTCCGGGGCCTTGGGTTCTATCCTCAGCACCACGAAAACACGGCAGGGTGTTCAGAAGCTCAAGGCTGTCCATGTAATGAGTTCAAGGCCATTCTGGGCCATGCAAGGCCTTAGGTCAACAATAAAATCAACAAAATAAAATGAATTAAATAAGGACAAAACTCCCCCTGTTCCCCAGGTTCATTGCAAAGGTTCAATCAGAGGAAGAAGAGGAGGAGCCGAAGAAGCACGAGGAGAAGGAGGAAGAGGGAAAGGAAGGGAGGGGGCTGGCAGGGGGCTGGCAGGGGGAGGAGCTTGGGGATAGTAGCGGCAGTGATGGTAGTTAATCACGTGATAGCTGCCGTGAAGGGTGGTTGAGCATTTACGATCCAAGGAGTGGCATTGCCCCCTCCAAACCCTTCCAATTTGGGGGATTTCCCTCGAATTTTATTTAATAAATCTGTGTTCTCTCTGTACCCATGAAAGAGATATAATTATACCAGGTGCATTTGGCAGAAAGCGTGACTCAGAGGGTCTTCTGAAGAGGCTCTCAGCAAGGGTGTGCTGCCAGGCCTTCAGGGTGAGCTCTAGGGGCGCTCCAGCCCTACTAGGGTTGGGGGCAGAGGGAGAGGCTCGCGAGTGCTGTCCACTGCTTTGTGTTTCCACGGTGCCTTCGGCCTGGATCAGTTCCACCTCCCGTCCCCAAGCAGGTCCAGGGGGCTGGTTGACAGAGAAAGTGTGTGTCCTAGTGTGGACAGTTGGACCTGGGGGCCTTGCCTAAGAGCTAGGATGGTTCCCGCAGGAGCAGGAAGGAAGTAAGAAGGAGCAGGGACAGGGGAGGAAGGAAGGACGGGGCAGGCTCCAGCTGGGAGCTAGTTCTTGATTAGCCAAGAAAAGAGGCCATCTGGACTGGACTGGCTCAAAGGGCAATGGGGTGGTCACCCTGGCTGAGGTTTGCCTGTCAGTGTGTGTGTGTGTGTGTGTGTGTGTGTGTTGGCAGGGAGGGAAAAAGAAAAGAGAAAAGAGGATATGCATTTTTTCCTTTTGGGGCTCTCTGACAGTGCAGTCCAGAAGAGGAAGTGACACTTGGGCCCGGAACAGGGCGTGGCCTGCTCCTCTTTAATCTCTGTTTCCCAATCTGCCTGACTGCAGCTGAGGCCCTCACAGAGTCCAGACTCCGCGCTACCTGTGGCCCCCCACATATGCTCAGCAGCCCTTACTGTGCCTTAGGCTTGGGAACCTGAAAGAGCCCATCCTCGTACACACACGCGTCCGTAGTGAGGGGAGGAGATGAATCACGAGGCTGTGAATCTGGAGAGGCATCGGGCCTGTAGCAGCCCGGGGCAGATGCCTGACCCAGTCTAGAAGGCGGAGGAATGCTCCCTGGGAGAGGTAATACTCAGGCCAAGATTCGAAAGGACAGATAAACATTTGGCAGGACAAAGGATGGGGTAGGATGGAGGTTCTAGGGAAGGGTGGTTTCAAAGTACAAGACTAAGGGACTGCAGGCTTATGGTGTCTGCTGCACCCGTGTGTAGCAACAAGAGGAGGAGCGTGGGGAGGCTGGGCCTGGGGCTGTGTGTTTCCTCCAGAGAGCAAGGAGAAACAGAGAAGATTTTAGGCAGGTTGCCACCTCAGAGTGGCCTGAAGCCATTAGGATAATATTCAGAGCTTCTGTGATGTGGTCTCACTGAGTCCCTCAGTACCTCTGCAGGGGATGACCAGAGTGGAGCACTTAGAGACTCCAGGTAGCAATAAAGTCATCCTACCCATGGCTCTGGAAAGGCTACTAAGCTACAAGGCTTGATCTTACCTCCCCCAAACCTCACTGGCAGCGGAGGACTGTAGTAGCTTCTCATCTGTATCTTCATCCACCATGTCCCCAGCCCTTTGGTGATATGCTGTCACTCTGGAGTCCCCACCTCTTCCCTGGACCTGGATGGGCTCACAAGCCAACCAGCCTGTACATTTTGGATTTAAAACCCTGGTGGTGAAGAGAGGGCTTGTGACTTGATTTGGGTCAGTCAGAATACTGGCTTGGAGTGATGGATGCAGGTCACCCAGACCCCAGCTAAGAAGGGTTGGCGTGACTCATTGCTTTCCTGTCTTCTCTATTTTATTTTATTTTATTTTATTTTATTTTATTTTATTTTATGGCAGGTTCTCCTGTATCCCAGGTTAGCCTCAAACTTGATATGAAGTTGAGGATGGTTTTGAACTTCTGATCGTCCTGCCTCTACCTCTTGGGTATTGGAATTACTGATTCGAGCCGCAGCCTCTCCCCGTTTATGTGGTACCAGCAGTGACACTCTGGGCTTTGTGCATGTGAGGCAAACTCCCTACCCACTGAGCCACATCCCCAGCTTATTTAATCTTATGTTCTGTAGAACTGGAAACTGAACTTAGGGCCTTGCACGCGCTAGGCAAGTGCTATACCATTGAGTGGTATCCCAGCCTTCTTGAAAAAAAATTTGTGCTTGTTTTTGAGACAGGTTTTTTTGTGTAGCTCTGGCTGTCCTGGAACTCACTATGTAGACCAGCCTGGTCTCAAACTGTCCCTCTGCCTATGCCTCCTAAGTGCTGGGATTAAAGACATATGCCACTATTACCCTGCAAGTTTACTTATTTGTATCGTGTGTGCATGCACATATGTATGCAGGTATGCTCACTGCTAAGGGCATGTGCTATGTTTATTTTCTGTGTATGGTGTTTTGTCTGCATGCATGTATATGTGCCTTTTGTGCCTGGGGCCTGTGGAAGTCAGAAGGTCACCTAGAGCTGGAGTTATAGGTGACTATGAGCCACCATGTGGGTGCTGAGAATTTACCTGGGTCTTCTGGAAAAATAGCAAGTGCTCTTAAGATCAGAGCTTCTGATGTCTGTGGGTACCAGGTCCACATACATGAGTGCAGTCAGAACACTCACACAAAAGAAAACAAAACAAACTAATGTAAAATGTGTGTGTGTGTGCACATGTGTGTGTGCATATGTGCGTGTGTAGGCTTATGGGCACCTTGTGAAGGGCAGTTCTCTCCACTCTCATGAGGGTCCTGGGGACTGAACTCAGGTCAGCAGGCTTGCAGTGTAGGATGGCAAGGGCCTTTACCTACAGAGCCATCTTGCCAGACTCAGAGGATGATCCTCCCGTCTGAAGCTTCACCATGTTGGGATTATAGGCAGCGTTTGCCAGTGCTTATGTTTTGTTGTGGTGCATTGAGGATGGAGCCCAGGACCTCGTGAGTGCTAGGCAAGCACTGTAGCTAACTTTGGAAATGACATTCTCAGGCACCTGCATCTTTCCCTCTCTCTCTTTCCCTCTCTCTCTCTCTCTCCCTCTCTCTCTCTCTCCCTCTCCCTCTCCCTCTCTTTCTCTCTCTCAAGACTTATTTATTTATTTTATATATGTGAGTACACTGTCACTGTCTTCAGATATACCAGAAGAGGGCGTCAGATTCCCATTACAGATGGTTGTGAGCCACCATGTGGTTGCTGGGATTTGAACTCAGGACCTCTGGAAGAGCAGACAGTGCTCTTAACTGCCGAGCCATCTCACCAGCGCTCTCTCTCTCTCTCTTCCTCCCTCCCTCTCTCTGTGTCTTTTTCTCTGTGTGTGTCTTTCTCTGTCTGTCTGTCTGTCTGTCTTTCTCTCTATTCCCCCTCTCTGTCTCTGTCTCTGTCCCAGTGAGCTGAGCCCTGTATCTTCATCTAGTGCTAGGTCCTTCTATGTAATTGGCCCAGAGGAAGGACCATCCTCATCTCTACTTGAGGATAGGGAGCTGTGATGTGGGTACAGGGACCTATGGCTTCCCCTCTCTTTCAGTTGCCTAACTTGTGGTCAGTGGCTTCTCAGTCCCCAGAGCCCAGGACAGGGGCAGACCTGCCTTTCCTCTGCAACCATCTCCCCCCCCCCCCCCAGCCTCTCCAGGGGTTGCTTGTCTCCAGCTGGACCACAGTTCAGGGCTGTGGCTGGGTAGGAAAGGGCAGCCCGACTCATCAGACTTGAAGATGCTGCTGCTTCTGATGTCGGGGCATCTTCATGGACCACCAGGCTGCTACTCAAGGGATTTCTGCTTGTCTCTTTTTGAGACCAGTCATCACAGAGCAAGGGCTGATGGGGAGCCTGAGAAATGGTAGGGATAGAGCTAAGGAGGATGGCTCTCTTCCCTCCCTGAACCCAACTGCAGGCAGGTGGGTTTAGAAATGTGTTTCCATCTTGGCTTACATCTGGGGACAGTGAGGAGAGGGACGAGAGTCATTGGTAGCCACCGGCCAACAGAGGCTAGGCCCTGGACTTTAGGCAGTGAGGGACAGGGCAGCTAGGCCTGAGAGAAAAGCCACTTCAGATGGGGTCTTTGAGGGCAACACGGCCGGGGGTGGGGGGGTGGCTAAAGTTATTCTCCCTCACTCTCGGATAGATTCAAACCTGTAGAAAATTAAGTCCGGGTACTAGATTTTCAGCTAGGGGTGGGGTCTCAGGAGCCCTCCCCGACCCCTGCTGGAACGATGCCGGGCAGGCTCCATCTTGTGCAGATGCTGTGCAAAATATTCTCATTTGTTTATTGGCTCAGGGTTTTTTTTTCTCCCTTGGCCCAGACTATGGGGCTTCTTGCGTCTACCTTGGTCCCCACGTTTTCAGTGACTGATCCCATAGGGTGAGATCCTCAGAGCACCCTGGCTCTGCTCTCCTGGAGTTCCCAGTGGAGCCAGGCGGATGGAACATTTGTTCTCCTTGTTGCTCCTTGCCTTGACGCTCAGGCAGGCCTTGAACCCACGAACCTCTTGCCTACTAAGCCTCCCCGAGTGATGGCTTGATGGGCGTGGAGTGCCATGCCTGGCCACCAGACTAAGTGTGTATGATACACACTTAGAGTCTGTTGTGTCATTGTGGCACATGCCTCTAATCCAGCACTTGGGAGGGAGGCAGAGGTGGGTGGATCTCTGAGTCCCGCCTGGTTTACAGATCCGGTTCTAGAACAGCCAGGGTTCCGCAGAGGAGCCCCTCTCCCTAACACGCTTTTGCATTCATTTCTCTTTATTAATCTAATGTTTTTCAGTAACCACTAGGTACAGTTAGTGCTGCCCATATGTGCATGGTTGTGGGTCATCTACGGCGACACGGGCGGCCTCTCAGGGGTCACACCTCCCAAGGACAATGATTTCCCTTCTAGCAGCCAAAAACAAAACAAAACAAAACAAAACAAAAAAAAACCCCTTAGCTCCTCAGTTAGTGGGGCTTTGAGAACTCCTCCCCCTCCCTCTCTGGGGTTTTGGTTGGCTGGACCTTGTTAGGGGCTTGTGCTTGTAACTATAGCTGCTGTGTGCTCTAAGTGGTCCGGAAGACATTCCCTCACACCCTCCCCCTTCTGTCCCTCACATCCTCCCCCCTCTGTCCCTCACACCCTCCCCCCTCTGTCCCTCACACCCTCCCTCCTCTGTCCCTCACACCCTTCCTCCTCTGTCCCTCACACCCTCCCCCCTCTGTCCCTCACATTCTCCCCCTCTGCCCCTCCCCCCTCTGTCCCTCACACCCTCCCCCTCTGCTCCTCCCCCTCCCCCCTCTGACCCTCACGCCCTCTCTGCTCTGTCCCTCACACCCTCCCTCCTCTGGTCCTTCACCCTCCCCCTTCTGGCCCTCACATCCTCCCCCCTCTGGCCCTCACATCCTCCATTTGTCTCCTCTTTCTTTGTTCCTTGAGCCTTAGTGTAATGAACTGTCCCACTTATCTGGTTGTGGTGTACACACCTAGCTCTTGGGAGGCAGAGGCAGGTGGATTTTTTTGAGTTTGAGACTAACCTGGTCTACATAAAGTTCCAGGACAGATAAGGCTAAATAGTGAGACCGGACCTTTTTGGGTTTTTTTTTTGTTTTTTTTTTTTGAGACAGGGTTTCTCTGTGTATCCCTGGCTGTCCTGGAACTCACTCTGTAGACCAGGCTGGCCTCGAACTCAGAAATCCGCCTGCCTCTGCCTCCCAAGTGCTGTGAGACTGTATCTTAAAAAAAGGCCCCACTCATGACTGAGCAATCACGGTTTGACAGTTGAGTCTCTGCATTTTCTGCTGACATGGCAGAAAGAAGCGTTGCAAGGCTGAGAATAGCCCAGATCTATAACTGCAATTTCAGGAGATCAGATGCTCTCTTCTGGACTCCTTGGGTACCAGGACACACAAGTGGTGCATATACATATATATACACAGACAAATGTCACACACACACACACACACACACACACACACACACACACACACACACTGCCTTTTTAGAAAACAGAAGCTTTTGACATGATCTATCTATCTATCTATTTATCTATCTATCTATCTATCTATCTATCTATCTATCTATCTATCATCTATCTTTCTATCTATCTTTATCTATTTTTGGCTTTTTGAGACATAGTTTCTCCTGTAGCCCTGGCTGTCCTGGAATTCACTCTGTAGACCAGGCTGGCCTGGAACTCAGAGATTTGCCTGCCTCTGCTTCCAGAGTGCTGGGATTAAAGGTGAAAGATGTGTGCCACCACTACCTGGCCTGAAACATGATGATTTAGCAAAATCACATTATGTGTTCTACCCTAGTCTATGACGTCCTCAGTCTCTGGCTGATCACCAAGTTTACAGCACCAGATGTGAACTCCCTCCTGTGGAGCAAGTGTCAAATCCAATCTGACAGCAGTTGGTTACCTTGTAATAGTCATGTCACTGTCACATCACTGGGCACATCTTGTGTGGCAAATCTGCATTATAGAGGATAGGGTGCTTATCATTGATGCCCCCCCCCCCAGCCTGCGCAGCCTTCACCTCACCATCTGGTACATGAAAGCTGACCATAGGGAGGCAGCTTCCTAGTGTGCGTGTGTGTGTGAGTGTGTGTGTATGTGTGTGTGTGTATGTATATGTGTGTGTGTGTGTAAGTGTGTATGTATGTATATGTGTGTGTGAGTGTGTGTAAGTGTTGTTGAAGACTAAGCTCAGAGCTTTGTTCATGTTAAACAAATGCTCTACCATAGAGGTACATCCTCATCACTTTCTTTTAGACAGAGTCTCAAGTAGCCCAGGTTGGCCCCCACCTCTAATGTAAATGATGCTGAAGTTGAAGCTTTGGGATTACAGACAGACGATACCCACACCTTACTGCTTCCAGCTTTAAGTGAGTTATAGGAATATGAGTTCAAAACCTCACACTCGCACGCGTGCTTTACCCACTGAGCCAGCCCTCCAGCCCTCAGACGTGGACCTCTTCTGCTGGAGACAATGTCTCCTCATCTCTCTTCTGGGCTCACTTTGTATTCTCATGGCACGGCCCACTCCTGCCAGCCTTTCCACAGGGAGCCCTGTGAGGGAGGCTGGGACTTGAGACCCTTTGCCGAAGCTTCCTTAATACTGCAGTGAGCTCAGGTGCATCCATCACCATGGTAACCACACTGAGTGATAACATCCAGGTTTCTTCCTGGCCATCTTGCTGTATCTAGGCTGCCTGCTTGAGCCCTGCCATCTTTGCTGAATCTCTTTGAGCATCGGGCCTGAGTCCCAGGGACTGAGTCAGGTTCCCCTAAAGTGTGGCAACCTCCCTTCCCCAAGCACGCGACTGACGCTTTGGCTAGCCTTGGAACAAAAGCTTCAGTGGAGATCAGTGTCCACAGGGTCCAACGTGGAGAGGATGGGTGTTGTCTAGGACAAGGCAGTGAGGCCCTGTCCATTTCTATCTAGAGAGAGTTAGATGACCCTAGAAAAGGAAGGTAGAGGGACCAAGGGCCTAATGTGCTACCTGGAGCAAGTCCTCTGCCACCAAGGTTACAATGCCATCAGCGTACCCTTGCTACTTTCTGTCTGATCAGGGAGGCTCACATTTCACCTTGAGCTGCTATGGTTTGTGTGTGTGTGTGTGTGTGTGTGTGTGTGTGTGTGTGTGTGTGTGTTTCTAGCGCTATATACACCTATGGTGGTCAGAGGACAACTTTATGGAATGGGTTCTTGCTTAACTTTAAATGGGTCCAAGGACTGAGTCCAGGTCAGCAGGCTCAGTGGTCAGCCCCTTTACCTTCCCAGCCATCTTGCTGCCCACTCCAGCCCCATCTTTTAATTTACTGAGCAGATCAGGTTAGCTCATGGGCATACCTTGAAGGGTTTTTCCTTTCCTTTTTCTTTCTTCCTTTTTCTTTCTTCTTTCTTTCTTCCTTTTTCTTTCTTCTTTCTTTCTTTCTTTCTTTCTTTCTTTCTTTCTCTCCTCCTCCTCCTCCTCCTCCTCCTCCTCCTCCTCCTCCTCCTCCATTTTTGAAGACAGGGTTTCTTTGTGTATCCTTGGCTGTCCTGGAACTAGCTTCAAGATCTGAACTCACAGAGATTCTTCTGCCTTTGACTCCCAAGTGCTGGGATCAAAGGTGTGCGCCACCACTGTCTGACCCAGCCCCATCTTTTTAGATTTTTTTATCTTTTAAAAGATTTATTTATTTATTATATATAAATACACTGTAGCTGTCTTCAGACACTCCAGAAGAGGGAATCAGATCTCGGTACTGATGGTTGTGAGCCACCATGTGGTTGCTGGGATTTGAACTCCGGACCTTCAGAAGAGCAGTCGGGTGCTCTTACCCACTGAGCCATCTCACCAGCCCTTTAGATTTTTAAAATTTTATTTTATTATATGTAAGTACACTGTAGCTGTCTTCAGACACCCCAGAAGAGGGCATCAGATCTCATTATGGATGGTTGTGAGCCACCATGTGGTTGCTGAGATTTGAACTCAGGACCTCTGGAAGAGCAGTCAGTGCTCCTAACCTTTGAGCCATCTCTCCATCTTTTAAAAAGGTTTTTTTTTTTTTTATTGTTTGTTTGTTTGTTTTCTCCAAGCCTCTTTCTGGGACCTCAGATGCTCTTGGTCCTTTCTTCTGAACAACTTAGAGATCTCTCTGTAAGCCCCCCCCCCCGCCCCCCCGTGGTTCAGTGAGGCTTGTTTACCCTCCTGGAATGGGGAGCTCACTCCCTTGAAAATCAGCTCGTTCCATCTTTTTATTTACTGAGTAGTGGGGCAGCTTTGAGGGAGACTGTGGTGGTTTCAGTTGTCAACTCGATGGGATTTAGGATCGCCTGAGAGCAGCCTGCAGGCAAGCCCGCGTAGGATTATCTAGAGTAGGTTAAGTGAGGTGTATTCATTGAGGTAATTGAGGGGGTGTGCAGCTCCCTTCTTTGTGTTGGTCCTGGACTGGGTGTAAAGGAGAAATCGGCGGTACAGCCATCTGTATGCCCTGACTGCAGATGTAGTGTGACTGGCTGTCCTAGGCTCTCACTGCCACACACTTATTGCCATAACAGACTGTCCCATTCATTAGAGTAAACCCTTTCTCTTTAGATGACTTGGGCAGGTATGTATCAAAGCAATGGGAAAAGTAGCCAGTGCAGACCGAACGAGCTTTCTTGTGCTGCCCAGTGACATGCGTGGCTCACTCATTCTGTGGAGCACAGAACAAGTGGCCTCTCTCTGTCCCTCGTGGGTCCTCGATGGCGCCCCAGTGTTCTTTGTCCCCTGTCCTTGTCCCAGCTTCCTTTCCAGCTCTGACTGTTTCTGCTCCTCAAGAGCAATCTTTCCAGGCCCGCATCTCCTGAGCAGCTGTCCCCTGGGTGTGCTGTGGCTACCATAGGCCCTTTCTGCAAGTGACTATTTTTCCAACACATAAGGAAATATGTGTTGGTTACAGTAAAATTATAAATACACGAAAGGAAAAAAGGTCTCCAATCCCACTACCCAAAGAGCTCCTTGGGGCCTCTTTCCCCAAACTGATGCCAATGTATTCATGCGAGAGGCCAGGCTGAGATTACAGCACGGAGGGAGGGAAGGGCTCAGTTCTGGTCCTTCAGAGGCCCCACAAGGAAGAGTGAGCTTAGGCACCTGGCCTTTCTTCTCCACTCTCCTGTCCTGTTTCAGCCATTTTAGCTCCTCCCCCCACTTAAAAAAAAAAAAAAAAAAGAAAGAAAGAAAGAAAAGGATCTTATTTGTTACAATGTAGCCCTGGCTTTGTATTCACAGCAATTCTCCTGTCTCGGCTTCTGAGTGTTGGCAAGCATTACCATGCTCAGCTTTTCCCATTGTTGTTTTATGTGAGACAAGATAGTCCAGGCTGGCCTCTAAATCATTCCATAGCCTGGGATGACCTTGCACTTTCTAGCGATCTCCCAGCTTCCACTTATTGTGTTTTGTTTTGTTTTGTTTGAGGCAGGGTTTCTTTGTGTAGTCCTGGCAGTTCTGGAACTCCATCTGTAACCCTGGCTGAGCTTGAACTCACAGAGATCTTCCTGCCTGTGTCCTCTGAGTGCTAGGATCAAAGCTGTGCAGAGTCAAGCCTTTTTTTAAAAGATTTATTTATTATTTATTATATGTAAGTACACTGTAGCTGTCTTCAGACACTCCAGAAGAGGGCGTCAGATCTTGTTACAGATGGTTGTGAGCCACCATGTGGTTGCCGGGATTTGAACTCCGGACCTTCCGAAGAGCAGTCGGGTGCTCTTACCTGCTGAGCCATCTCGCCAGCCCTGCTTTTAGTTTCTGCGTGTATGTGTGCTCACATTTGTGTGTGTGAGCTAGTGTGTGCGCTGACACGTGAGTATGCATTCATGTGTCTGTGTGTACACGCTGGAGGACAGTATCGGCTCTTGTCCCTCAGGTACTATCTTACTACCCGTTTTTCCCCCCCTTTTTTCCTTTCTCTAAGACAGAGACTCTTACTGGCCAGAAACTCGCCAAAAAGGATAGGCTGGCTGGCTATTGAGTCTAGGAGCCTCCTATATCTAAGTGCTGTGTGGATCACTGTGTCTCAGCATTTAAACAATTTATTATTTATTTAATGTGTATGAGTACACTGCAGCTGTCTTCAGACACACCAGAAGAGGGCATTGGATCCCATTACAGATGGTTGTGAGCCACCATGTGGTTGCTGGGATTTGAACTCAGGACCTCTGGAAGAGCAGTCAGTGCTCTTAACCACTGAGCCATCTCTCCAGCTTCAGCATTTTTTTTAAAAAAAGGCTTACTTATTATTTAAATTTTATTCTGTTTATTTACCGTGTATGCATGTGTACGTGTGTTGCAGTGCGTGGGAATTGAATTTAGGTCCTCAGGCTCGACAGCAAGTGCCCCCATCTCCTAAGCCATCTCATTGGCCTTTTGGAAACAAAGAGATTTCCTCTGTGTGTGCGTGCGTGTGTGGGTGACATTTGTTTGCAGGCACTCGTGGAAGTCAGAAGAAGGTGGCCAATATCCCAGAGTGGAGTTTTCGGTGGTTGTGAGGCACCTAACACGGCCCCTGGAAGAGCAGGGATCATTTCTGACTGCTGCTGAGCCGTCTTTCTGGCCTTCATAGCCAAGCTTTTTTTTTTGCTTGTTTTTTGTTTTTTTTTTGTTTTTGCTTTGCTTTTTGAGAGTCTTTGTCTCACGGTGTAGCTCTGGCTGTCCTTGAACTCATTCTGTAGACCTGGCTGGCTTTAAACTCACAGAGATCTCCCTCCTTATTGCTGGGATTAAAGGCATGCACCACTATACCTGGCTATAGCCCAGGTTTTTAATTCATTATTTTATTTTTAGAGGTGTGTGTGCATGTGCATGTGTGTGTGCGCGCACGTGCACACACACACACACACACACACACACACACACACACACACACACATGCATGTGTACTCTGTGCACATGAATGAGAGAGCCAGGGGAGGCCAGAGGTACTGGGTCCCCCTGCTGCTGGAGTTACAGGTAATCTCGAGCTGACTGACATGACTCCTGAACCAAACACTCGTCCTCTTGAAGAGCAGCACACTCTAACTGCTAAGCCACCTCTCCAACCCCACCTTTCCGTTTTTTTCTTTTTAAAAAAGATTTATTTATTTAATGTATGGGGGCTCTGTCTGTATGTACACCTCTATGTCACAAGAGGGCGCCAGATCACATTATCGATGTTTGTGAGCCACCATGTGGTTGCTGGGAATTGAACTTAGGACCTCTGGAAGAGCAGCCAGTGCTTTTAACCTCTGAGTCATCTCTTCACCTTCCAGCTTCTTATGTGGATCTTACTTGCTAAACCATCTTACTGGCTTTTGGACAATGCTTTGTGGACAATGTGTGTGTGTGTGTGTGTGTGTGTGTGTGTGTGTGTGTGTGTGTTTTATGAGTGCTTGCAAATGGAGTTGCTAAGTCACAGGTCAGCATATGCTTGATTTTATAAGACACAACTTCTTCATGACGTGCTTGCACATTTTGTCCTGTTTTATTTTTAAACTTTTATTATTACTGTGCCTGTGTGCATGATGCGCTGTGTGGGTGTGCTTGTCATGGTGAGCACCTGGAGGTCAGAGGATAATGCCATGGAATTAATTGGCTCTCTCCTTCCACCTTCCTGTGGACTCTGCGGATCAAATACAGATGTCAGGCCTGCCCCGTTGGGTAGCAGGCCCTTGCGCCTGTTGAGTCATCTCTCAGGCCCTGATTGTACAGTTTATATTCCCACCAACAGAAGATGGCCCCCACTGTGGTGATCCCGGCTCAAAGCACCTTGGGGTCATCTACCTCAATTCCCAGAGCCACTCTTGGTGGACACCCGGGTGTGGCCAGAAGGTCACAGTAACTGGTTTGTCTGCAGCTGCCCTGGCCATCGACTAGACCCTCAGGCTGCTTCTCAAAGACAGGTACCCAGCTGGCTTTCCTGACCCCAAACTTGTAGAATTGCTTTGTAGGGACAACTTTCCTACTTGCCATTAAATCCCACTTCGTGGGATTAACCCTTCAACTGCCATGGCAGCCAGAAGAGCTGCATATCCCAATCTCATCCCACTCACTTTGTTCTGCAGTTGCCGACACTGTGCCCATCTCAGAGAAGAGAGCATGAAAGCACAGAGAGGTTAAGTAACTTGCCCAGGTCAACCAGGAAATAGAGAGCTAGAATTAAAATCTAGGAAGCTTGGGACTGGGAAGAGAGTTCAGTTATAAAAGTGCTTGTTTGGTGCCCAGAACCAGCGTCAACATAAGACAACGTGGGGCTGAAGGCCTGTAGCTCCAGTTTGCAATCCCAGCATTGGGAGGTAGAGGCAGGTGTGTCCCTCCAGCCAGCTTAGCCTAACCTACTTACAGTTTCAGGCCAATGAGACACCTGTCTCAAACAAGAAGGTGAAAGTGTCCTTGAGAAATGATGCTGGACACTGTCGTCTGCCCTCCACACACACCTGCATGCATGTACGTATACACCACACACACATGAAGAATGCGGAGAGTTTGACCCAAACACCCTGCTTCAACCCTCACTCTTTTGTCTAGAATTTGGTTTCTGTTTCTGCCCTTTACTTACTAGTCCCTGAAAACACATGGTGACAAATCTTCATGACATTCTTGTTGCTGCTAATCCAGGAGCAGCGGCTCATACCTGTAGCCCCCAGCACACTGAGGCTGGGGGATCTCAAGTTGAAGGTCAGCCTGGGGTGCGTGGTAAGAGCCTGCCTTAAAGACAAGACCCAACAAAACACAGACAACAAAGCCTGAGCCTAGTGGCACACTTCTAAAGCCTTTTCTATTTGCGTGCAATCTTTGGCACAGGTCACGGGGCTGTAAGGCCCTGGCAGCGGGGCAGCTGTGGGTTCTGGCTGTGGCCTCTGCACAGCAGTCACCAGCAGTGCCCCAGGGGTCTCCATGGAGATGGTGAATGATGTCATGGCTGTTGGCCCTGATTTACCCACGGAGGGCCTCCCAGACTAAAGAGAACAGAGGGGGTGTAAGATGCCTGAGCCCACTGGGCTCCCAGCAGCCTGCATAGCCTCTGCGTCCAGTTTTCAGCACGCAGTAAAATAATAAACATTTGTTAGCTATTATTTTTTTAAAAAGTATTTGATTTTGCTTAGTTTTTATTGTGGCTCTATGTGTGCATTTGTTGCGGATAGTGGATATATATCCACATGCATATGCATGAAAACACACGTATAAATGTCATGAGGATATGAGTTCAGATTCCTAGCATCCATGGGAACAGCTGGGCATTGGGACACATGCCTACATCCCAGCTCTGGGGAGGCAAATTTCTGGGATTTGCTAGACAGCCAGTCCAGCTGAATTGCAAGCCCTAGGTCCAGTAAGGGGATCTCTCTCTCTCTCTCTCTCTCTCTCTCTCTCTCTCTCTCTCGTTCATACACACACACACACACACACACACACACACATGCTCGAACATGCGCACGCTCGGTCAGACCTGAAATCATAGACACACAAACAACATCAAATACACCAAGCCTCAAAAAACATCTGTAGGCATTTGTATATATGTGTAACAATAACAAAGAAAAAGAGGTCATGATTTCAAGAGTGGGGATGTACATGGGGTTACTGAGGGAGGAAAGAGAAGGAGGAAGATGGTGTGGCTGGTTTAGCTGCTCTTGTCCCTCCTAGCTGGTCCCTGCTGTCGGTATGACTTACCTCCAATCTCATTCTCAGCACAAAAATCAGAGGACTCCTTAAAGCATACGTGGAATCAAGCCACCTGTCTGCCCCAAATCTTTGGTTTTACCTTATGATACTAAGTGCCAAAGGTCTCACATGGTCCAAGAGGCCCCATATCATTTTCTTCTGTTGCCCTGCCCCACCTCTCAAATCCTGCATCCTTCATTGCTGGGCCATGACATGCCCTTGCCAACCTCAGGGTCTTAGCACTGGTTCTAATTCCAACTTGGATTTCATCTGGGCCAGACAAAATCCCTTCTCCCTCTCCCTCTCCCTCTCCCTCTCCCTCTCCCTCTCCCTCTCCCTCTCCCTCTCCCTTCTCTCCCTCTCCCTTCTCTCCCTCTCCCTCTCCCTCTCCCTCTCCCTTCTCTCCCTCTCCCTCTCCCTCACTCTCTCCCTTCTCTCCCTCTCCCTCCTCCCCTCTCCTAAGAGGCAGTTTCACAGTATCCTAGTAACATTCTGTTTAAAGTGGTAGTCCAGCTTCTTTCCTACTTAGTGACACCCTGCAGTAAGTGGCTTGCGCAGACCCCTCATTCTTACATGCTTTAGCTGGGCGCTGCCACCTGAACCAGGATTGGGCAGCTCCCAGTTTGATCTCACTTCCCATGCTGGCTTGGGCAGAATGCATCAGCCTGACTTGCACCTCTTCCACAACAGGGTCCTTCAGTCTGCAAGGATTCCACTTCTGCCTGGGGTCTGCTTTGATGGTCTCAGAGCTCCCCAGGGCAGAGCTAGGGTAGGTCTGTATCCATGCCTGCCTGCCTGCCTCTCCTGGGTCCTTGTGTAGGAGTGCCTACCATGTCTTAGCTCCTCTCACTTGGTTCAACCCATAGAGTCACCCACCCCTTACCCTGCAGGCCTCCCCATCCCCTATCCTGCTCCGTGGCCTTCTCCATCTCCCATTCTGCCATTGACCTCCCGACCTGCTTTCTGCTTCCTGTTATCACAGTTGATAACAGTATAAATATCCATAGCTAGTCATCCATCATTGCTTCTCCTCTTTCCACCCCCTTTCTTTTGAGACAGGGTCTCACTTTGTATGTTTGGCTGATATGGAACTCACTATGCAGATCAGGTTGACCTTGAACTCACAGACACCGGTCTGTTTCTGCCTCCTGAGTGCTCATCATGTGTAAGGAATGGTGCTGATGCTTTGACTGGGAATCTGTGTTGAGCCCTGAAGATCCTGTTCCCCAGTCCTGATCAGTCAATAAAGATGCTAGCTGGATGGAAGAGGCAGGGCTTCCAGGTTCCCACAGGCAGGCTAGGGTATGAAGAGGAGGAAAGAAGATTTGCCATGCTTCAGAGGGAGAGAGAGCCGTTAACCATTTGAGATCTCAGGTGGAGTGGGCATTGGCTGCTTCCCCAGTTGGGCCTGGGGTAGCAGGCGGGAGATTAGAACACAGCTAAGCTGAGGGCAGATTTAGGGTGCTGAGCAGGAGAAGGTAACTAGGCAACTAAGTCGAGGGCAGATTTAGAGGAATTGAGTTAGGACTAAAGGTAACTGAGCAACTAAGCTGAGGGAAGATTTAGCGGTGTTGAGCTGGGAGTGAAGGTAAGGGTACGTTAGCTGAGGGAGGCTTAGAAGAGCCTGGCCATTGAGCTAAAAGTATATTAAAAATAAGCCAATGTGTGGGTGTGTCTTTCATCCACAGATTCAAGGGAACCTGGCCGGGGGTAGCGCAGTCTACATGGAGTTTATAATGGGGTAGTAGAAACTAATTCTCCTCCTCTTCCTCCTCCTCCTCTTCTTCCTCCTCTTCCTCCTTCTCCCCTTTCTCCTCTTCTCTTAGTTTTTCATGACAGGGTTTCTCTATGGAATCCTTTTGGAACTTACTCTGTAGGCCAGGCTGGGATTAAAGGTGTGGGCCACCACTATCCGGCTAGGGAGTTTCTTACCACCCACATTCCATTTCCGTTTTCAGGATCTCATGTAGCACAAGCTGGTTTCTAACAAGCTATGCATCTGAACTTCTGATCCTCCTGCCTCTACCTCCTGAGTACTGGATTGCAGGTGAGAGTCAGTATGCTTGGTTTTATGCAATGCGGGAGTTTAGACCCAACTCTACTGCCAAGTGAGCTACTAGTACATCCTTAGCCCCAAGAAGGGCAAAGATTTTTGTCAGCTTTGTTTCCTGATATGAGACATCTGCAATTGGGATCAATATAAATTTATTAAACAGATGAGGGAATGGAGAATGTATGATAATTTGGAACTCTTCATTCTTTTTTTTTGGGGGGGGGGCTTTTTGTGGCTTTTTTTGAGACAGGGTTTCTCTGTGTAGCCCTGGCTGTCCTTGAACTCACTTTGTAAACCAGGCTAGCCTCGAACTCAGAAACCCGCCTGCCTCTGCCTCCCAAGTGCTGGGATTAAAGGTGTGCACCACTACTGTCTGGCAGGAACTCTTCATTCTTAAAATGAGTTTGACCCCATTGTCTAGTACGGCAGTTTGGTGGCCATTTGAATGGACTCTCTTGGTGGCTCTAGGCATTTGTCTCCAGATTTTCCTGGTGACATGGTTTCTTCCACCATCAGTACCTGTGATGGAGGGGCCTGCCTTGTTAAGATGCCATGCAGGAGTCTGGAGCTACCTCGGGGGAGGGCCTGCAGTGTAGGGATTAGATATCTCTAGGTGTTGAGCCAGGTGAGAGGTGCTAGCACAAGGTGGATGTTTCATCACTAGGGCCCTAGGGAGGTGATTGTGCATACAGACCTTCCCTAGCTGTGCCCTGGGGAGCTCTCAGGCCAACAGAGTAGCCTTGGGCAGGGGTGGGATCTCAATCCTATTATAGCATAGTCGCAAGTCAAGCTAGGATGCATTCTGCCCGAGCTGGCATGGGAAGTGGGATCAGACTGGGAGCTCCCATCCCCAGTTCAGGTGCCATCTCCCAGGAAGAGAGGGTCTGTGCAAGTCACTTAAATGTCAGTGATATATATGGTTGAGGCTCTGTGGTTTAGATGGTATCATGAGATGGGTCCAACCCCAGAACACCCAAAAGAAAACAAAACGAAACATAACTGTTAGCAAGCAATGGTGTCTTCAAAGGTGAAGTGGGATTAATAATGTTTACTTCATCTGGGGAAAGTGATGTAGGCTGACCAGTGTGGATGACTTGGTAGGGGCGGTACATACCCGCACTCTCAGCACTTAGAATACTTTAGGACAGCGTCGGGCACATAGCTAGTTCGAGGCTAGCCTGTGTTATATGGAAACCTAATTCACATTCTTATCCTGTGCAAGGGCCATATAAAAGTTAGCGTTTGTTAGCTCTCTGGGGTCGGGCTTCTGCCAGGTGAGACAGTTGCAGTTTTCTGTGTCTACCAGCAGGTGGCGGCCCAACCCCAAAAGAGCACTTCTTGATCAATTTTTTTTTCCTGGGCGCGGGGAAGATTGGGAGGACGTATCAGGGCGGTGACACTCCTACTTTACCTGATGCATCAAGACTTGGGGCGAAGTATAGACGGAAGAAGTGTCCGCGGTCACTATGAGACAGTAGAGTCTCTATTTCCATCCATATTTGCGAAAGAGCATGATCTTTGGGGACATGCTGGATGAAGTTGAGAAAATACTCAGGTAGGACTTGATAAAGGACTTCCTGAAGGAGTGCGGATCTGGACTCCACGCTGGCGATAGACAGCTGTGGTTGGAGGTCTCGTGTGGCTGAGGCCTAGTGATGTCTCTTATGACTGTATCTTCTCTCCTAGTGAAAGAATGCCCGCCTGCCCTTTCGCGTGGACCCTCAGTAAATGCTGGCCCGGTGACGTGATACACTGTAATTCAAGGTGCTACCAGAAGAGGGCGTCTGGAAGTCATCCGCTCCTGGCCCACTCCCTCCAGCTCCCACTTGCCTCTCCTGGGAACCTGTAGTCAGGACCAAGCCAGCCTGGGCAAGATCCAACTTGTCAGGTGTCCCTCTGCTTTTGAGAAAAGCTTGTCCTAATCTCTTCTTGGGAGCACTGGGTGGTGGGGTGGGGGTAGGGGGAAGGGGAGGTTCAGCCTCAAGCCGGAAGCTGCCTGGCTCAGCCAAGGGCTCTGTCCCTGAAGTCAAGAGTGAATGGCACCTGCTGGTCGCTGGAGTCCCAGCAGCTCTGGGACCGGGTAGGCCAGATGGGGTGCTCCTTGAACCCCTTATTACTCAGGCCTGAATGGTCCCCAAGAAGCAGGGGGTTCCCAGCCCAACCCACCATCTCCAGTCCCTGCATTCCCCTGGACAGGCTCCCAGAGGCCCACAAAGGCCCTCAGATGGAATTCTGGGCCATGCACCGCTGTGCCCTGGGCCCACGGCCTGCTGGCTCTAGGCACTACAAGTCCCTGGCCCTCCCCTGTAGGCCTTTGTCCACTGTCCTGGCTCCTGGCTAGCAGCACATTTGCCAAGGGAGGGGAGGGGCAAACCTGGATCCGTTGCAGCCTCCCTTCCCCGATGCTCCATTTTGCTTTCCCACCTCTCACTTGCTGGTCCTCCCAGACAGGGGCTGTCCCGTGGGAAGGGTCTTTCCTCTCCCCCGCACAGGTTTTAGGTCCTATTTCCAGACAACACGATGAGGTTCTAAGGACTCTCCCCAGTCTCTGTATCTCCCTGGCTAGGCCCTGACACAAGACTTCCCTCTGGTCCTAGGGAGTCCCTGGCCTATGCAGGGACCATTCCTTGGCCCTGTATTCATTTATTGGTTCAGCACTGTTTAGTTCCTATTGTATGCTTTCTTGGCTCATGGCGGGCCTGAGGACTCAGAAAAGAGACGGGACCTAACCAAGGAGCAGCTGTCTAAACAATATGGAGGCACAAGCTGTGATTGGAAAGCCACTGGTGCCTGGACGTGTGCTTCCCAGGTCTGGGGAAATCTCCTGAGAGGACTTCCCTACAGCTGATGAAGTAGCTCCCACCCAAAGGTCAGGGCTCATCTCACACCTGCGTTTTGTTTTTGTTTAAAGGCTCCTTTAAATATTCACAGCTTCATTCTTTTATCTGCTGATGGGTTCATCATCCGAATGCCTGTGGTGTCAGGCGCCAGCCCAGCTCTCGGGATATAGAAGTGAGAGAGCACAATTCAAACTCTCTGGGAGCCTATGGTCTAGGAGGTGGTGCTGGGAGAGACAGGCGACCAGAGTGAGTAAGTGACTGGAGTATGGGCTTATGTATTGTGGAGGGAAAAAAGACAGGGTGGGAGGTGGAGGTGACAGATGGGAGTGGCCAGCTGGAAGGAGAGCTGAGGGGCTGTGCAGGTGTCTGGGGGAGGAGTGTTTTAGGAAGGAGACACATCCCAGACAAGGGCCCTGAGGTCAGATGTGCCTGGCCCAAGAGAGGATACATGATGATCCTCATGTTCCTGGGGAAGAAGAGGGTCAGAGAGGGGCTGGGAGAGAGACGGTGGAGGACTCTGGTGGCCATTTGGAGATGGTGTGCTGGTGGGACCAAGTCAGAGAGACAATGGATGGACTTGAGCAAGAGAGTGTGGGGCCTGTCCATGTCATAGCTCCCCTGTGGCTGCTGTGCTTGAATGCTGGGGATGTGGGACACGACCAGTTATGAAGCCACCGTCAGGGAAGAGAGGGTGGCTGGGCTAGTGTGGTGGCAGTGGGACTGACCAGAAGTGGCCAACTCAGGACACAGGTAGACATCTCAGGCTTCATCTGGGGACTGGTTGCAGTGGAAAGGAAGGCAGGGATGGCTTCCTGAGTTTGCCTGGTGGATAAGAGCAGGAGGAGGAGGGCTGGGGACTCCACTGGGCTGACCTAAGGCAGGAACCTCAGCCAGTACTGGTATCTAGGTTTGACCTTTGGGTCATGTGATGTCACTCAGTGCATTATTCTTTGACGGTACCCCAGAGACCAGAGAATGGGAAAGGCCAAGCCCTGAGTCAGGGAAAGCTGAGGGACCAGGAGACATGGCTAAGGAAGTCCCAGAAGGAAAGCACGGAGCCCAAGGACTGAGGACTGTGCCAAACACTACAGACAGTAAAGATGTGTATACATTGGATATGGGCTTAACATTGCCACTATGCTCAGGCTACAGTCAGCCGCCAGCACCGTTGTGTGATTCGGGTGGGTGTAGCCATGTAGCCAGGCCTACTACATCTACTTCTGGGGTGTAAGAAATGCTGTCCTTCCCTGCCGTATGTAGCCTTGTGCCAGGCTCATAGGATGGTGAGAGGAGAGGTGACCCTGGCTCCTTGAGGTGCCTGCAAGCTCAGATGTCCTTGTGTCACACGTGCCCTGAGCACCTGTGCTTGGTGGCTGTGCCAGTGATGCCAACAAATGGGGTTGTGGGTTGTGTGAGGGCAGAAGGGGCGAGGGCTGGGCTAGACTCTGCTAATATGGATGCTGTCTTGACAGGGGCTAGACTCACCTGGGAGACAAATCTCTGGGTATGTCGGTAAGAGAGTTTTTAGATTGGGTTAACCGAGGTGGGAAGACCCACCTTAAGTGTGGATAGCACCATCTCATAGGCTGGGGTCCTGAGAGGGAGAAGGAGAAAGAGATCACAGTATCGCATTCATCTTCCTCTTTCCTGCCTGTTGCAGGGCAACCAGCAGACTCAAGCTCCTGCCAGCCCTTTCCCAAGGCTGTGAGCCCAAATCCCAACCCTTCCTTCCCCACGCTGCCCTTGTCAGGTATTTGATCACCGCAAAGAGACAGTAACTCAGAGTGCTTTTCAAGAGAGAGGAGTTGGAGACTTCTGTCAGGGACAGCTTTCACGGTGCTCTGGAGAGGGGTGGGGACAGTGGCTGGAGAGCTGGCAGGAACTGGAGGGTGGGGGGTGGGATGAAAGGAGACTGGCCAGGCAGGGAGCAAGCCCTGAAAGCAAGGTGAGTTCATGAGGCTGGGGACTGTCCAAAGAGGAGTCTGGGCAGGCCAACTGGAGTCCTTATCGGCACGCATGGGGCTGGAGAAGGCTGAGCCACAGGAAGGGTGCTCCCAGTAGCACTTACAGAACACTCTGGGATTGCCTGGAGAATTCTCAGGAGCTCAGCTTTCCCCAGCCAGGCCTCATTCTTCCTCTGGAAGAGGGAAGAGTGGCTGTTGCAAGGCCTCCCCTGACTCCCGAGGCACCTTATCCTCAGGTAAGGTGGGTGGAGAGGAAGAGGGGTCCAAAATGCTGCCTCTCATTTTGTGCTGGAGGATGGGGAAGCTTGGTGCGTTGGGCTGTTGTGTAGGGCACTGTTTTGTCACCCCTCAAAGGACAGAAGTAGCAGACTCAGGGTAGATGCTAGCTAGCTATGCCTGTATTAGACAGCATGTGCCCCTCCCTCTGGGCCATTCTTCCCTGCTTGCTCTGTGTATAGGAGCTGTGGATACTTGTGAGCAAGGCAAACCTCATCTCACAGGTCTCAGACCATGGGAGACAAAAGTAAAGAGTCACTTCTATGAAGGCCCCATGCATGCTGGGATGCTAGGCAAGCACTCTATCCACTGAGCTACACCTCCAGTCCCAGGAAGCCATCCTTACCAGTGGATTAGCCATGGCCCATTGAGGGCACACAAGCACACAGTTCTTCAGCTCCTTCTGTCCCACCCAGCCCCACGAGTCAAGGTCTGCTAGCATCTGCCTGGGGAAGATAAAGCCAGAGCCTAGAAAGGTGGTCCAGCTGAGACCCGGCATCGTGAACTGTAAGGAATGGCTGGAGCCTCTGCCTCCTCCTGAGCCCCAGCCATGGGCACCCTCCTCACCTACAGGACAGTCATGGTGTCTTCCTCACTGCTCCTCAGGAAGGTCTGAGGTTCCTGCATGCAGAGGGCAGTGTCTGTGGGCTGGTGGTTGGTGAAAGACTGTCTCAACTGCCCACCTAGCTCCTGAAACCTGCTGCAAATGAGGTCTGCTCTTGGGGCATTTGGGGTCATTTTGAGTCAAATAAGACACACACGAAGCATTAGAGGTGATTGTGACAGTCTGTAGTAGAAGTGTCATGGTGGCTGATGAAACCTCAGGTCCAGCATGATGAGGGGAGACCGTTCAGATCTTAGGAGGACACTGGAGTGAGTCAGGCACCTCTCAAGGGTTAGCAAATCCTCTCTTTGTCCCTGTAAGAATCCAAGTGTGTGTGTGTGTGTGTGTGTGTGTGTGTGTGTGTGTGTAGGAGTGGGGAGTGAAAGGGAGAAAGTGAGGAGGAGAGAGAGGGGGAGGGAGAGAGAGAGAGGAGGGAGAGGCAGACAAAGAGATACATACATACATACATACATACATACTTACTTACATATATACATACATACATAGATACCAGGAGTGACTTCATGGTAGAAGTGGCATTTAAAAACATAGATTTGAGAGTTGATAGAGCTCCCAACCACAGCAGGCACAGGGTAGAACACTTGCAGAGATGAGAAGGGTTTTGGTTTGGAACCTAGAAGCTGAGGTAGAGGGAGGGAGGTGCACAGAGGCTCTGTGGTAGCACCTGACTGGGCCTTCTAGCCCTTCCCTTGTTCTCTCATCCTGGTGTCCTCAGACTCCAGAGTCTGAAACCCTGTAGTGTCTCTCTGAGAAGTAGGATCTCTATAGATTTACACCCAAGAAGTCCTTTAGTGTGTAGTCCAGGTAGAGTTCGTCAAACTTCTTCCAGGAAGCTGAAGTAGGAGGGGAGAGGGGCCCGAGGAGCAACGTGAGGGGGAGGGGGCGTGGAGAGGGGAGCCGGGCGGCCTGCAAGGTCATGGTCAGCTGGAGGAGGGGGCAAAGGCAGGTGCTTGTTGAGATGGTTTCTGTATCCCAGTCTGTCCTCACTGTTAAGTGCCTAGGGTGGCCTGGATCCTCACCATCTGTAGCAGGGCCTCTCTTTTGTCTCATCTCTTTTACCCCTACCAGCTCTGTCCTCAACTCCCCTTGTCACTCCAAGTCTGTCTGTATCTCTGGGTGCCTGACTTCCTCTGTGACTCTGTACTTTGCCCTCAAAACTCCAGGGTGAGATCTCCCAGGATGGGAATGGGGATTCTGGGGTGGGGACAAGCCCCATCCCTCCTTCACCTGGAGAATGGCCTGGTCCGTCGGGAACTGGAAGAGTTGGGAAGTTGGGCTCTCCCGAGGGACAGTGGTTGGGTCTGCCAGGGGTTCGAGGACAGAGGCAGGGCCGGGCTAGGAGGGGGGCGGAACCTCGTGGAACTCCCCTCCCCCACTTTCTTAAAGGGTCCAGCTTATGCTGAAGCCGGTGGCCGTGTTCTGGTGGGTGGGCGCCCCGCACAAGGTCGGGCGCTTGTGCCCAGGCGCCGCGGGTGGGCCCTCCTGGTGGCCACGGTCCCCTCCAGGCTGCGGGCGCGCCGGCAGTCTCTCCCCCGCCCCCCTCCCGCCCTTCTTGTCCTTCCCGCTCCTCCCTCCCTCCTTCTCTGCTCTGTTCCCTCCTCCTGCAGTCCGTCCCCTCCTTCTCTGCCCAGCCTCTCCACAGCCGAGGCTCCAACACCTGAGGGGACAGAAGCGAAGCGAACGCGGGGAGCTCCAACAGGCGGCGGCACGGGACCGCGGGTCCAGGGGTGGCCTCCGCATGGCCCCACCGTGAGAGGGGACCCAGCGGCTGGGACACGAGCGGTGAGTAGGGCCGCCGGCCAACTGTGTCCCCCAAGGCCTGCATGCTCACGGACCCCGCCCCTCTTCTCAGGAGGCCAGCTAGACACTGGGAGGGTGTTCAGGGTTGGGAGAGGAACACAGGCTGGGTGGCGGGAGCCGCCCTCCGCCCTTTTTGCCCGCTAGGGTCTGCTAACAAAGCTACATTTCGAGATCAATTCCGTGGTGGTTGGAGCATCCAAAGGATGCGGTTGTCATGGAGATGGGGCAGAGAGAGGAAGCCCAAGATGGTCAGGACTGGGCCAGGGAGTGGGGGCGCCGCCAAGAGCCCCAGACCGGCCTGAAGGGAGGACGGGGCTGCCAGCCCAATTGTCTCCTGGGCTCTGCCTCCCGGTCCCCTCCCCCTTTTGTATAATCAGTGTCAGTGTGTATGGGGTACTAGTGTCAGTTTGGTGGTCTGTGGTTGGGGTGTTGTGTGCTGGGGCCTGCCAGAGCTACCTCCACAACGGAATATCTTTGAGGATTTATTTCTCTTTCCAGTTTCCCAACTTTGACAGGCAGGCCTGGGGCCCAGGCCTCTCTCTTGTCTCTGCAAGAGCAGGGGTTCGAATGGGGGCGTGGCAGGCAGTAGGCAAGGCCAGGCCTCACAGAAACAGCCTTGATTGGAGGGGGTCCTTGGAACCCGGTGCTGGGCTGGGTGGGGCAGGGAATCCAGATGTGGGGACCACCCTATCCAGCTGGCTCTCTCTTAGACTCTTGTCCCTGGAGGACCTGGGACTCTCTGAAATAAGATCCAGGGCATTGTTTCTACACAAGACCTTGGGCCCACTGCCCGATGCCCACCCCTTTGTCTTAGGTTCATCTTGCTGGGCCCAGACAGAGATCTGGGGGCAGATACAATTCTTATGGTGCAAGAGGGCACAAGAGTCCTGGCAGCTCAGGACAAGTCTGGCTGAGGTGACTGAGACAGGCAGGCTGCTCTGGGTTGGCTGGTGTAGGAGAGTGGGCCTGGGGTAATATTCGCATTTTCCTAGGTCTCCTCCAGAGCCGGAAGATAGCTGCTTTATGAATAACACTCATCTTGAAGGGTAGTAGGCAAGGAACATGGGGTAACCTCCAAGCCCTCCCCCACTCCCAGCCAGATGCCTCCCTCCCAAGGAAGCTAGAAGTTCTGTGGCCCGGATCTGTGAATCCAGACAATGGGCCAGCCATTCTTCTTGTCTGTTCAGGAGTCTGGAGGGAAGAATTGTTCCCTCCAAGCCTTTCTCCTGCTGCATGGTGCCAGGCAGTGGGTTTTGAGTGGGGCTCCTACAGTGTTTGGTCCTGGTGGAAACAGGAGGCCTACAGGCATGGCCAGAGCCCTCAGGAGGTTCCCACGCACTGGGGTGAGAAGGCTGAGGGATGACAGAGTTCCTGGAAGGCCTCTTCCACTGGTGTCTCCTGCAGGACTGAGATCTCAGTGCCCAGGCAATTTTACCCCTGGACCTCTGAAGTGCCCTGTGCCAGCCTAAGAGGTCTCCTTCCTGTGTGCGGGCTTGCCCTGTCTGCTCATTACCTGGGTGAGGACGCATATCCTAAGCAGATCTAGGGTCATTTCTCAAGGGAGAGAGAACAGCCAGCTGGAATGATTTTCTACTCTCCCCAGGACTGAGAGACGGGGCCTGGGGATGCCACAATGGCTTGCTTCCATTGATGGAGCACAGCCGCTGTGTGGGGTACCCCAACACCTCTGAGCTTTGGGAGGGAGACACCACTATTGCCCCTATTCCAATGGAGAGGCCTCTGGCCCAGGGAACAATTGTCTGCTCCAAGTAAGTCCCTCGTGGAGGTAGGTAGGACATACATTCAGGTGAAACATTATATGGCTCAGACCTGTGTCCCCAGCTGTATGCACCCAGCCACCTCCTGTTCTCTTCTGCAACTCCAGCTTAGGACAGAGGTGGGCCTGAACACCTGCCTATCTGCACAGGAGTGACCTTGGAGGATACTCAAGTGTTACACTGGGGTCTCCTGGGGAGGTAAGGTAAAGGCACTTTCCTTCCGGACAGCCTGCAGAGATTGAAGCCGCCTCTCTTAGCAGACGACACTCTAGACCTCCTCTGCCAGATGGTCTTTTCCAGGAAAATCTGTTTTGAGAAGCATCTTGTGTCTGGGGTTCCATATTTAGCCTGGCTCCTTATACGGGAGGATATACTCAGACTGTCACCCTTCAAGGGATGTTTGGGGGTGGAGAGGGTCTAGGGCTACACCTGGCTCCTTGCACAGCTTAGCCAAGATGGGGAGGTTCTGCCCTGGCTGCAATATGGCCTGCTGGTCTCTTTGGGGTCTGGCTATGTCCTGAGAGCCCTGTTCTTCATTGAGCTTGGCTCACAGTGGAGTCACGTCCACTGTGGGTGGCGAGTCCTCGGGAGCTGTGCCTGCATGTTTGAGTGACTGGAATCCAGGCCATGGCAAGGCCATGGTCTCGCTCATTTTAAGAGTGCGGGCTGCTACAAGCGTCCTCTTCCTTGCCTGCTCAGGAACCAGATCGCAGAGATGCTCTTTGGGGCTTTTCCTGCATCACTTTCCTTCTGCCTCATTCCATCTGGTCCACCCACACCCTCTTCACCCAGAGACCCAGATTTGCCAGGGCTAACATCTAGCCACGCTTGCTCCTCCCCTTCGCTCCCTCTTTTGAAAGCTGCAGGCTTTGTAACACATCACCTCAAACTATATCAGCACATATTCCCCAAGTCAAGGATATTTTTTTCCCTTGCAACTATTGTCACACCTGAGGAATTTAGCGATGATTCAGTTTGGTCTTATATTTAGCCTGCATCCACGTTTTTCTAGTGGTTCTAGTAACAACTTTTGCAAGCATTTGTTATGGATATTTGGTTTGGTTTGGTTTTGAGATGGGTTCTTTTTCTATAGCCCTGGCTGTTCTGGATCTTGCTATGTAGAACAGGGTGGCTTTGAACTCACAGAGATTGGTCTGCATCTGCCACACCTGACTACAAATTTTTTTTTTTAATCAAGGAACATACACTATATTTAGTTATTATGTAGTACATTAGTTATATTTTAGTTCTGGATTAATCTCATTTTCTTTCCCTTCCATTTTAAGACAGGGTCTTATGCAGCCCCGGTTGACCTCAAACTTGTGTAGCACCAAGGATGACCTTGGACTCCTGATCTTCTCCTCCCTCTCTCTCTCTCTCCCTCTCCCTCTCCCTCTCCCTCTCCCTCTCCCTCTCTCTCTCTCTCTCTCTCTCTCTCTCTCTCTCTCTCTCTTCTAGACAGGGTTTCTCTGTGGAACAACTGTGGCTGTGGCTGTCCAGGAACTCAGTTAGTAGACCAGGCCACAGACCAGATCGCTTGAACGTACAGAGATCTACCAGCCTCTGCCTCCTGAGTGCCTGCTCTTTGATTCCACATTCTAAGTATTGGGATTGCAAGCATGCTCCACCATGCTCAGCTAAATAACCTGACTTTTAAAAAGTTTTTTTCTTCTTATACTGTTTTATGGCTTTATCAATTTTGCAGTTGTGCAGAATCTCTTATGTTCTGGATTTGTCTTCTCGCTCGCTCCTGATCAGATTCATGCTAACATTTTTTGACAGATCCCATAGGTGGTGTCCTGTGCAGTGTCACATGGGAGGGCACACCGTAAATAGATAGTGTTATTGTGAGGCCACTTGGCTGAGGGTCCATTTGCTTCAATTCTTTAATTGCTCTTGCTACATCCAGAACTTCATCAAACTGAGCATCCCTGCAGCATCAAAGACTATCAAAAAAGATCAAACCTGTATCAGACTAGAAGCTGGAGAGAGGACAACCAGCAGAGAGACGATTGCTCTCAGCGTTTACTGCCTCTGGGTGGAGGCAGACGCTGCTGTTGTGGGGAGAAGGGAGGCCTGAGAAAGGAATGAGGGGTATGAGGAGTGTGGCAAGAAAATGGAGCAAGAAGGGTATGGGGATTCCCTGAGAGATCTTACAGAGGTGAGTCGTGTGGCTGTTCACTAGAAGATTGTCTGAGGAGGAACAGGATCTGCTGGGTAGTGTGTTGGATGGATGGATGCTCGTTTAGGAGGCTGTGATGTGCTTTAGCACAAGACACCTGGACACTGTAGCGTGCCTGGCGCCGTGCTTCTCCTGGGTTGTGTGTTGGCCTGAAGCTGCAGGGGTCTGCAGGAGAGGGATGTACTAAGAGCCCAGACAGATGGACAGCCTCAGTGTTCAGCTAGAAGCAGAGGATGAACAGGGAGCTGTTGCCTGTGGCTTGGGAAGGGCACCCAGCAGAGACTGACTGAGGTCTGAGGGACCTTTGGATTGCCAAGTGTGGATGAGAGGACTCTGCTTCTCACGTGCTACCCCTTTCTGAAGCTTCTTTTGTGGTGAGGGCAACCTGGAGCAGGATTGGGTGGTGAGCTTCCAGGCACCAGTTGGAGTACTGAACAGGTGAGGGGCCAGCTTGTAGGCAGTTGCCCCTGCAAGAGTCAGGAGGCCCCTCTTGTTCCCAGAATCTAATTCTCCCCCTATTCCACTTTGTCAGACTCCATTAAAGTGCTTCCTGGTGAAACCAAGTGCTTGGTTTCCTCTAGTCCAAGGGAAACCACAGTCTGATGGTACAGCTCACGGTAACTCCGACCCACACATTCAGATGGGCCTTCGTCTGAATGGGCCTGTCCCACACTCATGCCGTGGCCCAGAACCACTGTCTCCTCTTCTGCTTGACACTTCTTCTTTGGCCTTTGCCCAGAGTCTTAGTTTGGGTTTCTATTGCTGTGATGAAACCTGGAGGCTGATGCAGATACCATGGAGGAGTGCTGCTTACTGGCTTGCTCCTTATGGCTTGCTCAGCCTGCTTTCTTAATAGAACCCAGGACCATAAGCCCAGGGATGGCACCACCCACAATGTGCTGGGCTCTCCCCCATTAATCATTAATTAAGAAAATGCCTTACAGCTGGATTTTAAGGGGACATTTTCTCAATTGAGGCTCCTTCCTCTCTCATCAGACTCTAGCTTATGTCAAGTTGACACACACACACACACACACACACACACACCCTATTAAATCCATTTGGGCCCTGCTTGCCCACATCCTTTTCAGCTGAAATCCCTTGGGAAAACGGAAGTCTCAGCTTCCTCAGGTGCATGGACCAAGCTTACCCATCCTCCTGTCCTGCATCTCTGCCCTGCCCTCCTCCTGCCAGGGTGGGCCAGGGCCAGGTGTTCCTGTGCTGCCTAAGGACCCTTGGCCTGTGTGTCAGATCTTATGACTTGTCTCCTGCTTGAAGATACTGTTCAGCAAGTCCCCCCGAGCCCCCTGCACCGTAGGTAGTTCCTCTGTTTGTCAGGTCACTTCATCAGGGACTGCCTTGCTGTTGCCTCTCCTGGAAAGGCTGTTCTTGTGCTGTCTCCAGCCAGAGCCTCCAGGTCACTTCTCTTTCTAGCAAAGGCTATCCAGGCTCCGCACCCTCTCCTCACACCGTCTCTGATTTTAGTCGGTCGTGACCTCCCCTCTGTGCTCCCCGATTGCCTTCTCAAGGTCACCAGTGACCTCCATATTGGCACTGCAGAGACAGCTTCTCATTCTTGCCTGCAACACTCCACATTCTATCTCCTTCCTTGGGATTCTTGCTTGCCTTCTAGGTCACGTATTCTCCTGTTCGCTTCCTATTTTGTATGTCGCTCCTCGACTTTGGATGCTGGCTCCCTTCTTCTCCCTTCAAACGTGAGCCCTCCTGGACTCAGCCCCTTCACAGCTGCCTGGCCAGGACTTTACACTGATATCCCCTAGTACTGCAGCTGTAGTGCCGCCTGTGCCTTGCTGGCCCCACGTCCATGCTGTTCTCACGGACCCAGCCTCACCTTCCCCTGCAAACTTCAGGTGCTTGCTCCACACTTCAGTTTCCATGTCTTCCGGATGCCCCTTCTCCAACAGGAAGCACCCATCTTCCTCCCAGACCTGACCCACCAATCCCTCTCCTTCAGGGATGGCGTTTCCATCCTTCTGGCTGCTCAGGGTCTTGACTCCCTTGCTTTTCTCCCATTGAGGCACAAGGATTTACCAAGTCAAGGTGTCCTCTCTGTGGGTCAGGGAAGCGAGAAGAGATATAAGTCCTCCCTTAGCCACAGATAACTTCTTTCTGCGGCATTGTGCTGTTTTCAATCTAGAGGTCACAAACCTTTGTCTGATCCAAGCTAAACAGAGCCAGGGCAGGCCAGGGAATTGGAAGGAGGGTGGAGGACTGGCAGGGAAGGCTTAAGAGGCATTAGGTAGTGAGGGTCTGGGGAAGGTGGGAAAGCCACAGGGAAGGAGATTGGAAGGAGAGAGGTTCCCTTGGTGCCACTGAGGAACATGAGTGAGTCTGCAGTGAGTAGAAAGGTTCGCCTTCTTGGCTATTGAAGGAGACCAAGGGAGATGCCCAGACACTGTGTTCCCCAAATGGCCAGGCTTCCTCCAGGTACCCTGCAGCACAGAGCTGGACCTGCACCCACTCAGTCCCCTGTAACTTCCAGGGTCTGACACAGCACACAGGCTATGGGTCAGATGTGGCATCTAGAAGCAGGGTGAGTCCTAGGTAACCTTCTGAAGTTGGAGGCAGGTGGAGCAGTGGTCAGGGGCTCAAGGACTGCCAGAACCTGGACAGCCCAGTTCTTTGTGATTCTAGATAGTTACGGTCTTACCCTATAGGGAGGTCAGCTGGAGGTCAAGTTCCTTGTTCCACGTGATTTGGGATTTGAAGGCAGACACTGGATTTCATTACTGTTGAGGCTTCTCCAAAGAAGCATGCTGATATATGCAAATGGTATGCAAATGAGGGTGCTAGTTGTCTTGGGGCAGAAAGCTAAGAGATTTTAAGGAATAACCTTTGTGGAGTGGCCCTGAAAGTCCCAGTGGACACATGCAGATGGATGCAAATGGGCACTCATCCCTCGGGTTATGAAAAGGCCTCCTGGACGTCCACAGCCCACAGGAGGCTGGCCTCCTAGCAGGCAGAACAGCCAGGCTTGTTAACAGCATCAAGCCATCACTACCTGAAAGGGACAGGCACACAGGATTCAGATTTTTGGCTCTTACTTAACACCGTGTGTGTCTCATGTGTCTTGAGACGGAGGTAGTTAGGAGCCCGGCTCAGGTGGGAGTGTTTGTGTGACTTAAATGTGGGCTTAAGGGTAGGGGTTTCATCTCTGTTCGACCCACTGGTCCCACAGGAGCTGGTCTCTGTCTCCTCCCTTACACTGGGCCTCTGAAGCCCCTGTCTTGGAACCTGCTCTGACAGTTGCCAAGGACAACGGTCTCCAAGGCTAAATGGACTGTATGCTCTGTGTTGCTCTTCTGAGCACCTCTCTCAGGGCACGAGCCATCAGCCAGTTCTCCTGTAGACCTGGGAAGGTTCTGGAAGGAAGTAAACAAGATGTTTTTCTGAATACAGTGCACACTCCATTTTCTTTAGTTACCCTGTGAAGTAGGTGCTGTGAAAGTCTCATTTTGTGGATGGTCCTGAGGCTTAGGACAGTGAACGACCTTCCTGAGGTCACACAGCTGGTGGGGAGTGGGGATGCTTCCAGGGCTCTTGGGTAGTTGTGCTCCCCATATTGCCCTGGGTTCCTCCTGCTCTGCGGGTGGGGTGGGGTATTAATATACTTAACCAATCTGGAGCCTGTCTTTCGGGCCTTGTGGGGAATGAGATGTGTGGTCTTGGGACACCACCAGCAAGAAGTCCCCTCACAGGTGCCAACTGCCCATGCTGTCAGGCGCGTCGTAGAGTCCTGTGGAGCTCTGAAAGTGCTCAGATCTGGGCCAGTGAAGGGGGAGGGTATAGTTGGCCAGGGCCCGTTCCCAGCATTTGCTACATGCCAGCCAGCCTTTCACACTGATTGTCATGTTTGCCACGTGTGTGTGTGCCGTGTGTGCGTGAACCCAGCCATGTGCCAACAATGACATGATCTAGAGAGCTCATTAGTGCAGGAGGATCTGTGGGGAGAAGGGCAGTGGGGTCACTGGGAGGCAGGTGGGTCCCAGGGGCAGATAACAGGTATATAAGCAAGAACATTCCCTCTTTCATTGTTAGGGAATCTAGTGGAGCTCTGTGGGCAGGTGTCTGAATTGGAAAGTTCTTGGAGACTGGATAGGTTGCGGCCCAAGCTGGCTTAGACCCAGCATTTCCAGGGCCCCACGGGAATCGATGCTGCCCCTTACAGCACGGGTAGTAGGTGGCTTCTAGGGGAACCTGTGGGTGGTCCGTGTGTGGGCTTTAGTGGCCTGTGAGCCTCCCAAACAACATCTGAACGTTTTGCATATATGAGAATCCATCTGGGGTGGGCTCGCAACCTCCATCAGGTGTTGAGCAAGACCTTCAGCTGGGCATGATTTGAATGCGATGCAGGTGGGGAGGTGAGGCCCCCCAGAACACTGGAGGCAAACACGGAGTGTGGCAGTTCCCAGCTCTGACCCCTGGGACAACTATGGTCTCAACGCCTCTACACCAACCTTCTCAGAGCTTTCTGCATTCCTGCTCTGGGTTCAATACCCCAGAGGCTTAGATTCTGCCTGCCCTGAGCAGTTCTTGGCACCCATCCTGGTTCCGCCCAATGCAAATACACCCTCCATCAAGCCCTCTGATGCCACTGTGTAACTATGGTTGGTGAAGATGCCTGTCTTCGCCATTATCAACCCAGTCTGAAGTTCTGGGTTGTCGCTCTTCCCGTCCTCAGATTCTCCATAGGTGGAAGGATTTCTACTGTGGGTGTCTAGCAATGTAGGCCCGTCTGCCCTTAACGTTGTCCTCAGGTTTGAAGGCTTCTTACTCCCCCTTGACACCAGAGGAACTGTCTCCTTCCCTCTGTGTGATTGTGTGGTCCTGAGTGTGTGTGCACATGTGTATGAGCCCACACATGTCTGCTATGCACATTAAACACACAGGCTCTCACAGTAAGCCAGCCTGGAGCTTCTGCAGGAACCACTCTGGTCCTGGCCTGGTGTTCCCACAGCCCCTGTCTGCTACCCAGCATGGAAAGGGTCATCAATTTGTCCATCCCTGCAGTAGCCTTGCTCCGAGCATGTTCCTCAATATTGCCTAGCCTCTGCCAAAAATAGGGACGGCAACAATCCAAACTACTCAGCCAACAGATATTTATAAAGCATTCCTATATGCTGGGCATAGCACAGGCTCTGGACAATTGTGTCCATGATAGGTCCCTGCACTCACTGGAATCACATCCTACTGTCAGGGAGCGTGGTCAGGAAATAAACAGGGGGGTTGGGAAATTTCATAATGGCTGTCAGTGAAATGCTTGATGGTCAAGGCTGAGGACTCCACTTGGACCCCCAGAACTGACATAAAAAGCTGGGAGCAATGATATGTCCCTGCAGCTCCTGAGCTGGGAAGGTTCCGTGAGAGACCCCATCTCGAAAAATGCGATGGAGAGGGATTGAGAAGACACCCCATGTTGACCTCAGACCTCCATGCATGCATGTATGCATGCATGCACATAAACCACACATATGTGCACACGTACAAGGAAAGCTCACACACATACCCCAACATTAATTAATTAAAACAGAAGTGTTTCCATTTTCCTTGGTGCTTTAAAAGCTCAGGGGTGTGTGGCCAGAGTCAGGGCCCCTCTCTATTGAGGATAGGGAGGCTGCTTCGGGGTTCAGCCTTGAATGGAAGAAAAGGCAATCACAGAATGATCCAGGGAAGCAGCATTCTAGGCCAAGGGTACAGCTGGTGCAAAGGCCCCGAGGTGGGAATGAGCTTGGGGAGCAGAAAGAGGCCAGTGTGGCTGGGAGGAAAGAGTAGACTGAGCTCAGGCGGGGCCTTTTTAGGCCATGCTGGGGAGACTGAGTTCCCATTTAAGGGAGATGGGAATTGCTGGAGGATTAGGAAGGAGGGAGACACAATGTAGTTTGTCCCGCAGTGCCCTCTGGCTGCCATGGGGGAAGAGGGGAAGGGGGCAGGGTTATCTGAGGAGCAGTTGACACCCAGAAAGTGTGTGACTCACCAGTCACCCCTGGCCTAGGGATTTCTGCTGTCATTGTGCCCATCTCAGCTGGTACCGAATGGAGGCCGCTGAGAGCCCAAGGACATCCCAAGGGCTGTGGGTAGTGAGAGGCTCCTGGAAAGGGGCTTGGATCAGGCTGAGGCCGGCTACAGGGGGTTGTGAGTGCTGCCAGCCTGTTATTGTCTCTTTGAGACAGATGCTCAGTGGCCCAGCTCCTCTCGGCTCTGGCTAGCAAGGCTGGAGGCAGCAAGAGCCACTGCCTGGGCTGACTCCTTTGGTTGCGCATGGGAGGCTTCAGCCTGCACCTTTAGTTTTTCCAGCTGCAGACGGAGACTGCCCCTGACCATGCACTGGGATTTCAGACAAAGCCTTTCCTGATGTGCGCCTCAGTCTCCCCTGGGCTGGAGTTCAGCTGATGCTTACCCTGGGGAGGTTGCTGTTCTGAGGACAGCCATCCCCTCAGCACCCATGACCTTAGCGTTACTCTGGGCGAGGGAAGCAGAAGGAATACTTTATTCCACAGATGGCTTCACACAGGGCAGAGAGGTGAGAGTGAGTTCCTGGTCACATCATATGGAGAGCCATATGGGTGAGGACCTGGAACACTGCTTCACACCTTTTGCCTTGAAACATCCCCTTTGTGCATCCCTCCCAAGGCTCAACTACTCTGGGCTCTATTGGCCCTCAGCCCAGGCAAGGGCTCTGGGCCCCTTGCCTAGAGTAGAGCTCAATGCTGCTCCTTGTCCATCTAGCCCCGGGAACTGAGGACACTGGCCTGGGCCCGGTACTGGCAGAAACTCAGTCCTGCTTGAAGCTTAAGGGGACATGGCAGGGCAGGTAGGTCTGGGATAGCCTGAACCAGTTTCTAGAAGGTACAGAATACCAGAAGGGTCATCCAAGAAACCCTTGATTTGTCAATAGTCTTAGCTTTGGCCTGCAGATAGAGCCACTGATATACTTACATAGCTTCAGGGAGATCAGGCAGAACCACCCTGACAGGCTTCACTTCTGTGCCTGGGCACAGGAGATGGAGAAATCCTGACAGGATAGGGGCTCAAGCCCCGTGGTCCTGAGTCAATGCCTTGCTGGCCTGTCGTAGTGAGATAGCTTGTGGACAGAATTCAGGCAGCAGGCTGCAAGCCTCCCACTCCTTCTCTTCCTTTCTAGGTTCCCCTTGGGGTCTCAGTTGAGGAGGTGACCTCCTGTCTCCTCTGGATGTGCCACCAAGGAAACCAATGGAAATAGCAATGGCAGCAGCAGGGATGTAGGGCAGACCAGAAAGATTTCCTTACTCAGCTCTAATCCCCGAGGGTTCCTGGTGTCCTAGCACCAGGGCCTGGTAGCTTAGAGCTTAGCTTGAAGGTGTTTTAAATCTGCGGGTCGTGTGGTGTGGTGTGGTGTGGTATGGTGTGGTGTGGTGTTTTGTGTGTGTGTGTGTGTGTGGTGTGTGTGTGTGTGTGTGGTATGTGGTGTGTGTGTGTAATCTGAATTTAAGGAGGTTGTTAGAACTCTAGGTAGTCTATGTAGAGAGACCCTGTCTCAAAAAACAAAACAAAACAAAACAAAACAAAACAAAAAATAAACAAAACTCTGGTTAGTAGTGATGGACTGGGGCTACAGATCTCTCTTCCCAGCCCTCTTCTACTCAGTGTTTGAACACATAGGGTTAAATGATTTTAACAGGTGTATGGTAGCCCCCAGTTAAATGCTCAGGAATCCCCGAGAGCAGAACCCACTTTCCTTTCTGGGATCACATAGGTGCAAAGTCTTCCTGGAGTTTATGTCTGTTTCCTGTGTGTCTGAGTTGGTGGCCTGGGGCATGCTTGGCAGGTACAGGGGTTCATGTCCTCATATCCACTCTGCAGCTTGTTCTGCTGGATTCCAGAAAGCTGGGCTCTCTCCTCCTCCTCTGAACCCAGATAGATCTCTCAGGAAGAAAGAAGGCTGCTGGGGGCCACCTAGGCTCACATAGTGGAGCAAGGAAGTTACAAACCAGTAACCGAGGTAAAGCCCTGGCACTGCCTCTCTGCAGTTTTCCAGAGTGTTGAGGGGCAGGGCTAACCTGTGTCTCTGCCTGAGGTCACTAGGGAGGGTAGCCTAGACTACAAGGGGCTGGGGCAGAGAGGAAAGAACTGCCTTCCTAGCCAGGATGACTTGGGCAGAGCCCGATGTGGCTTCTCCAGCTTCAGTTTCCCCAGAGAGCTTCTCAGAGGTCTTTCTTGAGTTCTTCTTTAAGACTGGGTGAACTCCTGGGAGGGTTGCCATGGAGAAGGGTTCTTCTTTTTTTGTTTTTTCGAGACAGGGTTTCTCTGTGTAGCTCTGGCTATCCTGGAACTCACTCTGTAGACCAGGCTGGCCTCGAACTCAGAAATCCGCCTGCCTCTGCCTCCCAAGTGCTGGGATTAAAGGCGTGTGCCTGGCGGACCCCTTCTTTATGGCATTGCCATAGTCAGTGCAGCACCGCCCCCGCCCAGCACCCTGGACAGCGGCCCACGCTGGGCTCCTGTGGCTGACGGTTGTCTCTGGCATCCTTGAAATCAGGCTGCACTTAGGTTAATTTCCTTGATTTCTCTCTTAGAGACCCCTTAAAAGCAACCCCTGGGTCATTTTACTCTGCTAGTTACAAATTCGGATTCCTCCCTATTGTGCAGACTGGGCTGAGAATGTGTGGAGAATCATATGGCTGGCCAAGACCAGCCTGGGTTTTGTCTCCTTTTACTAGCGGGAATACAGAGGGGTCTTCAAGAGCTGCTGGACACTTGCCCAGTTCCTCACTACCCAGGTCTTTCTCAAAGGACTTTGGTGGATTCTGAAGGGTAGAACAGAGACCCAAGAAGGAATAAGGAAGGCAGTGGCTAGGGTAACAAGCCAGGAGCCAGAGGACAGCAGCCGGGGGCTGGCCTAGCCACTGAAGTGAGAGTGTTACAACCTGAACCCGTTCTGCAACTGAAAGTTACTAAAGATATAATCATGACCATTGCCCCTGCCCCTGACAAGCTGCCCCTGTATTGGTTTCATAGGGCTTTAGGCCTTTAGACTCTTGCCCTGTCTGACTGACTCTGTCTTTCTCTCTCCATCTTCTGTCAAGCAGCCCTAGGGGCTGGCAGGGACGGGTGGAAACAGTGACCGACATGGATGAAGAGAAGCTCCCATGTGAGCTGCACAAGGAAGGGAGTGCTACCCAGGAGGACCACGGCCTGGAGCCCGAAGAGGAGCCTGGGCTCCAGAATGGAACAGCAGCCAGCGAAGGCCTGAGCAGCCACATCAGCGGCCCAGGCGGTGAGAAGACCTTAGAGGGTACCATGGAGCCTGTGAGAGGCCCAGATGTGGCCCTGCCTGGCCTTAACCTCTCTTTGACCAATGGCCTGGCTTTGGGACAAGATGGGAACATTTTGGAAGATTCCATAGAATTTAAGACCTGGAGAAGCGGACCAGCAGAGGAGGAGGATGTCCCTGGGAGTCCCTGTCCAGATGCTGGGGACCCTCAGCTGGGGTGAGTGGGTATCCTGGGACAGGGGCTTACATATTTCTAGCTCTTTGATACTACACCCTGGGGCCAGCCCCTTAGCCTCTCTAGAAGTCTGAGGTTTCCTGTCCTCATTTTCAGCTTCTGAGTGTTAACAACAGAGCCCTACAGGGGAATTCAGAGGCAACCAGGCTTGCTGTACTCCCAGCCCTTGGCCCCCACAAACCACAGCGAGCAGTCTCCACGAGGGGCTGTAGTCTGTCTCTACCAGCTGACATGAAAGCTTTGAGTCCACTCAAATATCTAGATGGGACAGGTGGGTTATCTGTTCCATTTTTCCCCAAGATGGCCCCAGGTGGGCAAGCTTTGTATTCCTGCCTTTCCCAGGGGATTTTCCTGGAAGTTTGATAAGTTGTATCAGGAACTTTGTGTAGGTCCTACTCAGTGGAGTTACGGCCTGTTCCTCAGAAGAAGGTAGAGGGACTGGTCTTGGAGTACCCCTGGACAAGGAGGAGGGGATAGGCAGGGGATGTCTAAAGGCCAGGGAGGGTGGGAAGAACATATGCAGACATCTTGGAGAGCATAGCTGTCGGCCTGTCTTGCCTGAATGGGCAAGGTGTAAATATGTATAGGGGGTACATGTGTGTGTCCTGCCTTTACAGTATACATGCACAGGGGTATGTGAACATGTGTGGAGGCACATGTGTGTGCTTGTGTGCCTAACTTGCATACTGGAATTTGCACAGGAGGTATGTGAATATGTATGAGGCGTGTGTGTGTGTGTATCTGTATGTGTCCAGCCAATACACTTAATTAACATATGTGCAGGAGTATATGAGCTTTCATGGGGTGTGTGTATGCGTGTTCAGCTCCTAGCTAGAGACTGGTGGTGTGGTAGCTAGCCTTAGTGTCTGGGACAGCTAAGTAGGATGGTGACTATGCCCTTGCATTCTATAGGCTGGATTGTCCTGGCGAACCAGATGTACGTGATGGCTTCAGTGCCACTTTTGAGAAGATTCTGGAGTCGGAGCTACTGCGGGGCACCCAGTATAGCAGCCTGGACTCTTTAGATGTGCTGAGTCTCACTGACGAGAGTGACAGCTGTGTCAGCTTCGAGGCCCCCCTTACACCTCTCATCCAGCAGAGGGCTCGAGATAGCCCCGAGGCCGGGGCTGGGCTGGGCAATGGGGACATGGGGCCTGAAGGGGATCTGGGGGCAACTGGTGGTTGTGATGGGGAACTAGGCAGTCCCCTGAGGCGGTCCATCTCTAGCAGCCGCTCAGAGAATGTCTTGAGCCACCTGTCTCTCACCTCGGTGCCCAATGGGTTCCATGAAGATGGGCCTGGGGGCTCGGGAGGGGACGATGAGGACGATGAGGACACGGACAAGTTGCTGAACTCTGCCAGGTGAGGCGGGAGTGGGGTGGGGGAGAGGCTGGGCTGGGATCTGGGGAGCCATGAGTGGGTAGGGGATGGAGAGCCAGAAGAGTCAAGGCTGTCTGTCTGTCTGGATGCTCCCCTGCTGCAGTGAGGCCTGATTCTCTACTCTGGCCCCACAGTGGATTTTCAGAGACCTGGGGCCCCTCCTAGCCACACACAGCGAGTCTGACTCCCTCCTTCTCATTTGCAGTGACACCAGCCTTAAGGATGGCCTGTCGGACTCGGACTCGGAGCTGAGCAGCTCTGAGGGGCTGGAGCCTGGCAGCACAGATCCACTGGCCAACGGGTGCCAGGGGGTCAGCGAAGCCGCTCGCAGGCTGGCCCGACGGCTCTACCATCTTGAAGGTTTCCAGCGCTGTGATGTAGCTCGGCAGCTGGGCAAGAAGTGAGTGCGTCTCCCCAGCTTCTATCCCAGGCAAAGCAGATCCTATGCCTTCTTCAGCAGGAAAAGGGTGTCAGCAACTTCTTTCAGGGGTGGCTGGTGCCAGGAGCTCCCACTAGGCTTTCAAGGATACCTCCTCCTGTCACTGTCCTCATTCTTGACCTCGCCCTAAATCTGTTTCCTTTCTGGGCTACTTGGGCGAAGGTGGTTGCTGTCAGGGAGGGGTTGGTGACAGGAGGCCCCTCAGGGCTGAAGCAGGATGGGGGATGTGGTTATGGTGTTGTGAAGGGCAGTAGAGAGGACGGAATAACCCAACTGAACCAGAGTTCTACCCAGTGGAGCTAGGTGAAAAGAAGAACCTGGGAGGGATTTGGTAAATGTCTGGGCCCTGAAGGTAAAAAAAAAAAAAGTGTCTATCTTCATTAAGCCTGTCTATTGGGACCAACTGAAAGGACCCCCACACCTGAAAGCACAGGACATAATCTTTAGACTGCATGCAAAGGACACCCATGTAGCAGTCTTGGGAAGGATAGGTGACTTGGAGTGTGTATGTGAGAGATGAAGATGGCATGTTCTGAGTATGTGTGAGCATAGTGTGGCCCCGAATTGGCCCTTCTGTTCACAGGGACTCCACCACCCCAGGAAGGCTTGGAGGTGGGTGGAGCTGGCTAGCCTCCCATGCCACTCACAAAGCTAAGGGCGACAGTTCAGACCTGGGTCAGGCTGAGATGAGGGCTTTAGGTCTTAGGAGGCCTTCCGACACCCTCTGACATTTCCTTGTACCTTGGGTAGTGGAGTGGGTTCCCAGGAGCCCTTCCTAAAAATCACAACTCATAGACTCCTCTGGCTGAACATCTCCAGGTAGGTGGAACCTGAGAACAGCCTCCCATCCTTGGGAGGATGGGTTCTTGTCATGTTTCCATGGCGCCCTCTGCAGGCTCCTCCAGTAATTGCTGCAGCTCATCCCTCCCATCCAATTTGGAGGGCTGCAGGGAGGAAATTCCCAACTCCTCATCTCATCTTGAGCTCTCAAGTTTTCTGCCCTGGATCGCTTTTGTACCCTTCCTTTCTTTTCTTAGTTCTTCTAGATGAGTTCTTGCTTTTCTGTTTCTCCTGTAGAAACGTCTCTGCTCACGCCTCCTTCAGCAGCAGACAGACACGCTAGCCACTCGTTTCTATTTCAAGTTTTCATTACGAACCTTACACACACACACACACACACACACACACACACACACACACACACACACAGAGAGAGAGAGAGAGAGAGAGAGCAGATTAAACATTAAACTTTTCATACACTCATTATGCAACTTCAAACTGTTTTGAGGTATCACTATGCAGCCAGAGCTGGCCACCAAATCCCCCTGCCTCAACTTCCCAAATGCTGGCATTACAGGTGTGCTTCATCATGCCCAGACCTCAGCTTTGATGTTCTCCCATCATACCTCAGCTTTTCTCCCCATCTGTTGGAAGCATATTCAGACACATTATTATTTGACCCACAGTGCTTTAACCTATTTATAGCTGGTAAGAATTTTTATGTTGTTCCATTTTAACATTTAACAATATTAACAAAAATTCCTCATTCTCTCCCCCATTTGGTGTGTTTCTCTTTCTCTAGAAAACATTGATTTGGTCAGGCCTGGTGTTGCAAGCATGCTATCCCAGCTACTGGGAGCCTGAGGCAGGAGGGTCACAAGCTCAAGGCTTGCCTGGGCTACAGTGAGTTCAAGAACACTCGGGGAAACTCAGTGAGACTCAAAACTATATAAGATAAAAATAGGGCTTGACTGTAGTTCAGCATAGAGCACCACTTGTCTTATGTATGTGAGGCCCTGGGGTCAACCCTCCTTCTCCTCCTCCTCCTCCTCCTCCTCCTCCTCCTCTGAAGCAGAAGCAGGAGAAGGAAGAAGGGGATGAAGAGGAGGAAGAGGAGGAAGAGGAAGAAGGAGGAGGAGGAGAAGAGGAGGAGGAGGAGGAGGAGAAGAGGAGGAGGAAGAGGAGGAGGAGGAGGAGGAGGAGGAGGAGGAGGAGGAGGAGGAGGAGGAGGAGGAGACAAGAAGAAAAAAGAAGAAAATGTGTGTTTGAATCAGGTCTGGAATACTATCCACACAATGTTCCTGGCCCTCTGGTTCACACGTGCCATTTAACAGACAACTTCTCTTTTTTCCATTTCCCTTCTCTCCACCTGGTCCTCCTAGTCTCTCTCTGTGTGGTGCATGCATGTACCTCTGTATGTATGCACACATATACACACGGAGGTTTGAGGTTGATCTTGCGCATCTTCCTCTGCTGCCATATGTTTTGAATCAGGGTCTCTCACGGAATCTGGAGTTCACTGACTAGCTCAGCTGACTGGCCAGCAAGCGGCTGGGATCCTCCCATCTCTGCCTCCTCAGTGATGAGATTACATGTCTACACCACCATGCCTGGCTTTTTATGTAGGTGCTAGGGATCAAACCCCAGATCTCCAGGCTTTCAAGGCAAGCATTTTAACTCTGAGACCATCTTCTCATGTCCCCTCTCTTTTAAAGTGCCATATATAAAAGAAACAGCCATTTTCCCCCAAGGGTTCCCCACATTTTGGGTGTGCATGTGGCTTATGTCACATATCCTTCTAGTTCCCATGATCCTACCAATGGGAAGGAAAGTGTGAGGCTTTCATTTCATTTCATTTCATTTCATTTCATTTCATTTCATTTCATTTCATGTTTTTATGCTTCATGAAACATGCTCTTCCTTGGCCTCCAGGAGGGCACAGACCTGCCCTCTGGTGTCACAAGGTCCTCTTCATTTGCTCTTTCCTTGGTCTAGATCCTTAATGGGGCTGCTTTCAGAGCTCTGCCCTGGGCTCTGCACATTAGAAGAAAATATTTATATTTTTGTGTATGGATGTGTGTGTTGTGCGATTGTATACCATGTATGTGCAGATGCCCAAGGAAGCCAGAAGAGGGCGACAGAGAGCCACTGTAGCTGGATTGCAGGCAGTTGTGAGATACCTGACCTGGGTGCTGGGAACCAAACTCAAGCCTCTGGGAGAGCAATGAGCGCTCTAACCCACTGAGTCATCACTTCAACCCAGTCTGGCCACTGGCTCAGTATGATCTTGAACTCCTCCGGACACTACCATGCTGGGAATTGAATCCAGGACTTTGTGCATGGTAGGAAAGCACTCTGAGCTACATCCACATTTAACTTTTACTTACTTTTGAGACAGGGTCTCATGTAGACAGGCTGGTCTTATGCTCCTGGTCCTTCTACCTCACAGTGCTGAAGTGCCAGGTACACATCGTCACACTAAACTCCCTGCTCCCGGTTCTCTCAAAGGCAGAGATCTTGAAATGCCAAGTTGCCTCTTCCAAGGTTCCCCTCACAGGGATTCAGCCACTTGTGTTCTCATCCTGAGCTCTGACATCACCTTCTCAGTCATTTCCTTTCTGGTGACCTCAGAATCCTAAATGTTCTCATCTTGGCCCCCCTTTTCTAGACCCATTCTCTGTGTTAGCTTTAAACTCTGCAGCCATGCCCTGATCCTTACCGTGCTCTGAGGCCGGGGGTGGGGGCCTCCCTCACCTCTGCTGCCCTCCCGTTGGTGGCTTGATTTACATTATGTCATTGCATCACCCCACCCTGCTCGCTTCCCTGAACAGGCTCTTACTGAGCTGGCCGAGACATTATCTCCCGATGCCACAGACCAAGGTTGATCTCTCTGAGCTGAGGGTCCAGAGGGGAGGCAGCCCAGGGTCTGGGTAAATCTGGATGGGAGTTAAGGGTACCTTGGGGCCCACTTCCTCAGTACCTGATGTCTTGGGACTTGGGGTCTGCCTCTAACTGACACCCCATTCTACTTTCTTGGCAGCAATGAGTTCAGCAGGCTGGTTGCTGGGGAGTACCTCAGTTTCTTCGACTTCTCAGGCCTCACTTTGGACAGAGCACTCAGGTCAGTGGGGCTGGGTTGGGACAGTATCCACAGGTGGTGGAACAGCATGTCTGGCTTGTTATTCTAGCTCTCTATTTTTGTAATAGACAATATAATATCTGTATTCCAGCAAGTCTATCATGACTTTTTATACAACCTTTTGAAAGTCTTGACCCCACTGGTAAAGCTGTGGGGAGAACCTATGGGTATCTGTTGTCCAGCAACTCAGTGATTGCCAGCTAATGTGATGGGTGATGAAGGACATGAAGATTCATGTATAGTCACAGCTCTTCAGGAGGCCAATGGTTTGTCTGTATGGAGCACTTCCTGCTTGCCAGATACCATAGGTCTTTATATTCATGACCTATGTTTGTTTGTTTGTTTTTTGTCTTTTGAGGCAGGGTTTCTCTGTGTAGCTCTGGCTGTCCAGGAGCTTGCTCTGCAGACCAGGCTGGCCTCGAACTCACAGACATCCTTCTGCTTCTACCTCTTGAGTGCAAGGATTAAAGGCATTGGGCACTACCATCTGGCTATCTCTGGCCTACTTTGATGGTATAGGGGACTTGACTGCAGCTATTTTAGTGTCTGGGTCTCAGGAGGGTCAGGCGTGGGCCTTGGGAGCAGGAGGGGTGGTGTGGGTGAATGGAAGCCAGTGTCATCAGAAAGATGCTCGGCCAGGTCTGAGGAGGGAAGGATAGCATCTCAGAGCTAGGGGTGATGTCTACAGATGCTAGGCCCTCTTGCTGGATCCCAGATGTCTCCTAATACTCTTTTTGACGGTCAGTTTCTATTCTGTCTTGGTTGGGATGTTTTCCATTGCTTTTCAGTATACTTACCAGTTTGCCACGTCCAATTGCAAAGAAATGAAGCTAATAAAAAACTACTGAAGGACTGAAGAGATGGCTTGCAAGAGTAGCAAGTGTAGGGACCATGGCTCAGACCCCTGGCATCTATGTAAGTGCTAGGTGGGCATGGTATCTGTCACTCCAGAGAAAGCTGGCTAGCGAGGCTGGCCACATCAGCAGGTTCTCTTGGTTCAAGTGAGAGACCTCACCTCAGTACAAAAAGTAAAAAGCAATCCTGGAAGACACCTGATGTCACCCTCTGGTCTCTGAGTGCTTGCACATGTGCTTATGCAAATTCAAGCACACATACCCTCATACATACGCCAAAGAAACATTATCAAGTTTTTTTTTCCTCAGTTACATTTTACATTCCTAGAATTTCCATCGTCTTTAAACTTTAAAATAGATTCCAGTTCTCTGTGGGACTCCCCATCTTTTTACTAACACATCTGAACTGTGTATACCTTTTAAAAATGTATTCCTTATTCATTCCTCTGTGTGTGTGTGTGCGCACATGTATGTGTGTGAACACATGTTTGCATGTGTGTGCATGTTTGCATGTGTGTGTGCATGTGTGATGGGTGTACATGTTTTGTGTGCATGTTTGCATGTGTGTGCCTATGTGTGCATGTGTGCACGTGCACATATTTGCATGTGTGGGAACTCATGTGTGGAGGCTGAGATTGATGTCGGGAGTCTTCCTCAGTTGTTCTCCACACTATTGATTTTGGGCGAGACACTGAGATGAATCCAGGGTTCACAGATATCACTGGCCTGGCAGGTCAGCCAGCTCCAGGAACAACCTCTGCCTGCCTTCTAATCATTGGGACCACAGGCGGCCACTGTGCCTACCTTGCCTACAGGTTTGGGGATCTGAACTCATCTCTCTAGTCCTGACTTGGTGTTTGCATCTGTTTTCTGTTTTGTTTTTTCTCTTGGTTTTCCAGCAGCCATTGTTACTCTTAGTTTGTCCAACACTTCCTTTACACAACTGGAGAGGAACACAGGACACAGTCGTAGCCCAGCCAGGGCTGGGCTGAGGAGAGGCAGCTTCGAAGCGTGACGCCTCTCAGGATTGGCTCTGAGCCTTAGCTTTGCATGGGGAGCCATGTCACCAAAACTATTCTGAACCTTTGCTTTCCCTCCTTCTTGCAGTAAAACTCCCCTCCTCCTCCTCCTCCTCCTCCTCCTCCTCCTCCTCCTCCTCCTCCTCTTCCTCTTCTTCCTCTTCTTTCTCCTCCTCCTCAAAAAAAAAATCTGTCTACCTCTGGGGTTCACAGCTCCATAACCTTCATGCCTTCAGAGTCTGGCAACTGTGTGGCCACGTGATTACAATCCCTCAAGGCTCTGGGTGTGTTTTTCAGCCCTGCAGAAGGATCCAGTGTACGGCCTTTTGCCCATGGGCTTTGTCTGTGCTACACCTGTGGAAAAGGTGGCTGTCATGAGTCAGCCAGCTTCTGTCCTGTTCTCTCCATCCTGAGATCAGGGGACCTTGTTGCTTCACCTGTAGCTTAAGGCAGTGCACTGCTGCACTGGTGGGGATCTGTCTTGCTCTACTCCAAGCAGATCTATCGTGAGCGGAACCTTTGGATTGCATCAAAATGACGGAGATCAGAAAGATAGTGTTAAGTGGGTCTGGATCGCCATCACAGGTGCTGTGCTGAGGGCCTTATATGTGGGGTCACTAGAGTGAAACGTAACTGTCTAGAACTTGGAGACCCACAGAGGCACTGGGTGTGAATATCATATCCCTGCCTGAGGTCTTAGAATCCAGAGGCTATCTCGGAGGGCCTGCCTGGGCCTGCAGAGGATGTCTAGACCCTAGTACAGGAACTAGCCTCATGTGTATGTTTGTGTGTGGGGAATAAGTCCTTTATCCCAGTGAGAAGACTGTATCAGGGGCTCTGAGATTCACTCAGCAACCATGAATTCCATCCTAGAACCTTCCTGAAGGCCTTCCCGCTGATGGGGGAGACACAGGAACGAGAACGAGTCCTTACCCACTTCTCTCGCCGGTACTGCCAGTGTAACCCAGACGACAGCACATCAGAAGGTACAGTGTTCCCTGGTCACCTTCCATGAGTCTTGCCTGTCTGAGACCTGGTCTTCCCCCACCCTGGCCCAGGTAGGCCACATGCTCTGGCAAATAGTAGGTCCTCCATTCAGAGGGGATGAATACAATTAGGTGTCCCCACAGCACACTCATGCTCGAAACCCCAGGGGTTGGCAGGATGAAGGCAGGAGAACGATTGAAAGCTTGAGACACTGCCTCAAAAACCAAAACACTAAACTGCCCAGGGATTATGGGATGGCCTCCTGGACAAGAGAGCCCATGGTCATTCCATTCCTAATGCCTGCACCTAGCCTCAGGCCTGAGCTTTTGTCGGGGAGGGGATATGCGATGCAGGTCTCTTGCAGAGGCAGGATTTACCACATGGATGGACCTGGGTCTTAGGAACTGATGGACTAGGGCTGGAGAGATGGCTCAGTGGGTAAGAGCACGGACTGCTCTTCTGAAGGCCCTGAGTTCCAATCCCAGCAACCACAACCACCCGAAATGAGATCAGACGCCCTCTTCTGGTGCATCTAAAGACAGACAGCTACAGTGTACTTACATATAATAATAAGTCAATCTTAAAAAACGGGGGGTGGGGTGGGAACTGATGGACTGAATCCCTTATTGCTATTGTAGGGACATAGTTTGAAGTCCAGAGCCTTGCCTCGGTCTAAGGTTCAAGGTGATTTTGTCTGCAAGAGGCAGACATCTGGGTTAGAGCATCATCCAAGCCTTGGCCCTGAAATGCTTGGGAGCAGATGTCCACCTCTCTTTGCTTCTATGGCCTTCAGCCTGACTCTATGGGGAGGCAGGTGGGAGGCTCCGGGTGGGAATGAGTGGATTCTCACAGTGAGGATACTATTGTGTTCTATCTAGATGGGATCCACACGCTCACCTGCGCCCTGATGCTGCTCAACACAGACCTGCATGGACACGTGAGTTGGGGGTCTGTCAAGGGGACATATGTTCTCACTGGCTCCCGGCCATTGAGGGCCAACCCTGTAGCCAGCCCTCTTGCTGAAATTCCTGATCAGGGTCAGGTTGTTTTGCCCCCAGCAGACCTGAGAGGTGGGCACCTTGCTTCTATATTTGTCCCTGTCCTGTTTTTTTTTTTTTTCCTCCCCACTGGCTCTACCCGGGTTCTGACTCCTAAGGCGGAGAATGAGAGCAGCTGAGATACATGGAATTCTTTGTTTTGATTTTTGAGACATGGTTTCTCTGCGTAACCCTGACTGAATTGGAACTTGCTCTGTAGACCAGGCTGGCCTCGAATTCAGAGATCTGCCTGGTTCTGCCTCTCAAGTGCTGGGAATCAAGGCCTACGCTACCACCACCCAGCAGGGGCATTGGAAATTTAAGACACGGCAAATAGATGTGCCCTCAGGGCAGGACCACCTGGTCTGTGGAAGTCCTGCCTTGTTCCATCGAAGGCTGTATGCTCTTCCATATCGCCTTTAAAAGCCCAGATGTGGCCTTCCTTCAATGTCATGCCCTAGACAACTGGTCGCTGCCAAATGACAGGTTACTCCTAAGGGGCCTTCTCCTCATCCCCATCCCCCAGCTCCTGTCAGGCCAGTGAGTGGAAGGACGCGGGTGCTCAGGCCCCAGGCTGCCTCCAGGCTTCTCACGCTCACTAATTCCTTTTCCTTCCTCTGTTGGCTCCGGCTCTGGGCTCTCCTGCCCTCCCTGCCTCAGGTGGTAAGTGCTGCTGTCAGAGTGTGCATGCTGTATGCTTAGACCTGCCTCCTTCACCCGCTGTCTCCTATCACACCCTCTGCCCCACCCAACTGCTCTCTGGCCATCACTCACTCAGGCCTGGTCAGAGCCCTCTTGGGAGGTGGGTACATTTCAGTGACTCAGTGACAGGTCTGTATGTCTGGTTCTAAGTAAACCAGAAGGTTCCAGGAGTGTTAAAAGACGAATCCGGGATAGAAAAGCTTCATGTCTGTTCTTGCCTTCATGGGGTAGTTGTGTGATCCTGGGCAAGTTGCTGCCCCTCTCCGAGTCTCAGTTCGGCATCTTCTCAGGACAGTGATGGTCTCCTCCAGTGACTTGGTGGGGACTGGGAGTGGCCTGACCCTGGCAAGGGTTTTGCTGTGAACAACACTTCCACAAACCCATGAGAGGAACACCACACAGCTGTGGTGTTCATTGCTACTCTTAAAACTTGAGTGATGGATGACCTGTGGGTACAGCCTTGACGCTGGCGGCATCTGGAGTGGCCGAGGGAGAGGAGGAGAAGCCAAGGCTGGGCTTGTGGGCATGTGGGGGCACCCAGCTGGGGATGCCAAACTGTGACAACCTTAGCAGAACCTGAGTGTGGGATGGAAAGAAGACACGGATGTAAATGCTGTGTATTCCCTGTGAGTGGAAGTGGAGTGAGCGCCCTTACAAGCCAGCCTTTCCTGGGGACTGCTCCTGTTCACAGCTGTGAGCTTCAGCCACTTGAAAAGTAGTGTGGAAGTCACCCCTCCATGCTGCCCCCACTCTCAGCATAGGGACCCCCAGCATGCCCCTTTAACTGAGCTCCCATGAAGGAGTGTGCCTCAGTGAGCAGTGGGGAGAAACCTGGGTTAGGGTTCTCCATGTTTGCCCATAGCACAGCTTTATGGTCCCGAACAAACCCTTAACTCATTAAGCTTCTATTTATTTCCCCATCTTGTGATTTCCCCTATTCGTGAGCTTTTTTTTTTATGATTTATTTATTTTAAAAAGTATATGCATTGGTGTTTTGCCTGCATGTCTGTGTGAGAGTGTCAGACCCCCTGAAGCAGGAGTTATAGACAGTTGTGAGCTATCATGTGGGTGCGGGATTTGAACTTGGGTCCCCTAGAAAGAGCAGCCAGTGCTCTTAACTGCTGAGCCATCTCTCCAGCCCCTTGCCTCTGAGTCTTAATGCATACAGCCTAGAGAGCACTTTGCCAAGGCCCGCTGGTTACATTAACAGAGCTTGTCAGAGGACTCAGGTACTTCTGCCCTTTAGCTCTTTGTCAGAGACAATAAGATCCAGGTGGACCGTAGGGGGTCTTAGCAATGTCATCTCTGCTGGTGCCCCTAGAGAGTTCTAGTCAGAGAGGGAGGCTGATTGGCTTGTCAGAGGGTGGGAGGCAGGAAGACTTCCTGGAGGTGTGTCTGAACTCTGGGATTAGAGAGCTGGACCTCAGGATGAAGAAGAGGCGGAGGGAAAGGTGGGTCTCAGGGGAGCACAGGCTGAAAGAGGAGGGGCGTGAAGCTGTTTGTGGGCAGGTGGACATCCCTGGGACACATGCCGTGGTTTGATGCCTTGCTTTAAGACTTCCTTCCAGGCGAGCCATAAAACAGGCTAGTATTGTTCCTATCTCAGTGCCATGCCAGGCTTTCAGGAAAAGGCCAGCTGCCCCGTGTCTGTTACAAGTGACCAAGTGACTAACCACAGCCAGCCTCTACTCTGGGCAAGGACACAAGCTTAGGGAGCCGGCCATCCTAGCCTGAGAGAACCAGGGTCACAGCCCGAGGTGGGGCTGTGGTCACACTAGCTGTGGCTTGTTCCTGATAGGGGACAGAGGCTGTGGGCAAGAGAGCCCAGGGCCCAGGCCCAAGGGAGTCCTGCTGAGGAAAAAGGAGTCCAGAGGAGGAGACCCGGGAGGAGGGTTCCCAGTCAAATCTGTGTCCCCTGTCCCTGTTCATGTCTTTTTGCCTAGCTGTCTATCACTATTTCTTTTAAAGCAAATGACTTCATTGGCACATCTTTTCTTTGTACCTTGGTGAGTCTTGCTCCTTGGCCCAGAGAGAGATGAACTTTAGTGAAGGGGTTGAGTGGGCTTGGAGTGTATTCTCTAGAGTGACCATAATGTCCTCAAATGCTAATGAGGCCGGGCACTCCATGTTGTGGGAATCTCTACACTCACTGATTAATTTCATTGTGGCAAAATACAGCAGAAAGCCTTGACTATTTCAACCACTTAAAAACATGCAAGGCGGCGGCATTGAGTGGACATTCCCAGGGGTGTGCACCCAGCACTACTGACCCACTCTGGAATTTTTCATCACTCTCAAAATAAGCCCCAAGCCCCCCAGCAGTCCCTTCCCCTCCTCAGTCACACCTCCTCCCCCCTCACTCCCCAGTCGCTCCTCCTCCCTCTCCCCAGCCCCTCTAATGCAGATCTGCTTCCTGTATGAGCTGTCTGTTGTAGCCACGTCATGTGAGCGGAATTAACCATACAGCATCCGACCTTCTGTGTCTGGTTTATTTCACTTGATGTAATGTGTTCAAGGATCCTTCGTGTTGTAGCATGTGTCAGTTCTCTATATTCTTGTTTTGGGATAAACAGTGTCTCATTGCATGGACATGCCACATAGGACATATGTGAATATGCATGTGGAGTTATGAAAATTTGCGTGTAAGTTTTAGTTTCTACAAATATTTTCAAATTTTCTTTTTGAGACAGGCTCTCATTATGTTGCCCTGGCTGGCCTAGAACTTGCTATGTAGACCAGGCTGGGTTCAGACTTGTTATGTAGACCAGGCTGAACTCAAACTTAGAGAGCTATCAACTGCCTGTCTCTGCCTCCCAAGGGTTGGGATTAGAGACATGTGTTACTACACTTATCTCAATTATTTTTTAAATTATCTTTAAAAAAACCCACTTATTTTCTTGTGTGTGTGTGTATGTGTGTGTGTGTTGTGCACATGTGGAGGTCAATGTTCAACTTGCAGGGGTTGGTTCTCCTCTTCTTCTATGGGGTCTCCGAGGGATCGAAGGAAGATCAGCAGGTTTGGCAGCAAGGCTTGCTCACTTTATCTTATTTATACTCTTATGCTATAGCGTAGGCTGGACATGAACTCATAACTCTCTCGACTCAACCTTTTAAAGTGCCAGGCAATGGGCGTGCACCACCAGGCCAGTCTCCTTTGTCCAATTTAAATGACTGTTTTTGCATTCCATTGGCTTCCTGTATTCAGGCCACCAGACCCTTTTCAGACAGAGGAACTGCCAGTGTTTTCTCTCATCCTATCGGTTATTAATTTATTCTTTCTCCCTCTTGATAGAGTCTTGTGATGTAGAACAGTTTTTTAAAATTTGAATGACATTCAAATTTATCTTTTCTTTCCTCTCTGTGTGTATCTATAGATGTGTGTGTGTGTGTGTGTGTGTGTGTGTGTGTGTGTGTGTGTGGCTAGAGCTCAATCTGGAATGTCATTCCTCTGGAGCCAGCCATCTTTTTTTCAAAGACAGAGTACCACTGGGACCTGGGGCTCCCTCATTACCTTGGGATGGCTGCCCAGCAAGCCCAGGGAACCCTCCAGTCCCTTCTTCTCCAGTGCTGGGATTATGAGCATGCGCTACCATGACAGACTTCTTGTGTGGGTGCTGGGGATTGAACATGGGTCCTCAGGCTTGCTCATCAGGTGCATGGCTGACTGTTCTCTCACTATCCCTGCTGTCTGTCTGTTTGTCTGTCTGTCTGTCTCTGGTCTCTGTCTCTGTCTCTGTCTCTATCTCTGTCTCTGTCTCTCTCTCTTTCTTTCCTTTTTTCTTACTTTGTGTTTTGGGCATCATAAATCAAAAACCATTACCAGTGTTGGGGAGGCACACACTTTTAATCTCAGCACACAGGGGACAGAGGGAGATGGCTCTCTGGGAGTTTGAGGTCAGTGTGGTCAGTGGGGGTTACGTAGTAAGACTGGAACAAACACCCAAACAAACATAAAGAAGAACCAGACCCAAGGCCATGAAGGTTTACCCCTATTTTCTTCCTAGAGTTTTAGTTCCTCTACCCAGTTTTGAATTTTTTTTTTTTTTTGTTTTCTTCCGCACTGAGAATCAGCCCCAGGGCCTCTCGTGTGCCAGGCAGGCACCCATCCACCGAACCCAGCTCAGGTTTTAACTCTCTTCTGAGTAGGGAAATATGCTGTGAGGTACAGATTCAACTTGAGTCATTTGCATTTGGACATCTGGTCCCAGTATGATTTATGCAGGTCATCCTCCCATGATACAGTCTTGGTAGACTTGTTGAGATCTCGTCTATTGATTGGGAAGCTTGGTGTTACGGGTACCGGCACTCAACACTCAGGAAGTCGAGGCAGACCAAACAGGAGTGCGGCTATTGCACTGCAGTACATCCTATCGCAGCAGACAACAACAGGAACAACAAGTTGATTGGTTGTGAAGGACAGGGCTTGAGGCTAGGGAGCTGAGCAGGTAGAGCACTCGCCTGGCCTTCATGAGGCTCTCCGTTCCATGCCCAGCATTACATAAAACTGGACGTGGTCACACACTCCTATGATCCACTCAGAAGGTGGGGGCAGGGTGATCAGAAGGTCAAGGTCTATGTGGGGCGTTCGAAGCTAGCCGGGGCTATATAGGATCTTGTCTCCGACAAACTGAATAGTTTACTTTCTGACTTCTAATTAGCTTCCATTCATTTGCAGCTCTGGTCTCAAGCGAATGCCCAGAGCTTCCTACTGGGGCTTTCTAGTAAGTTCTCAGGACGTTTCACAGGTGAAGAGTCTGTTCTTCTTGGCTCGAGACTGAGCCAGGGATCTCTTGCAAGCCCATACAAATGTAAGGCTCAGCCCGTGCATTTCTGAAGAGAGACGGGGGTAGAGAGATTTTGATGGAGATTACCTTGGAAATTCCAGGTTGGTTGGGGGAGAATTATCATTTTAGCAATGCTAAGTCTTCCTAATCCACGGACAAAGGATGTCTTTTTGTGGATTTATGTCTTCTTAATTTGTCTTAGAACTCTTCTATAGTTTTGACTATACAACCCTTTCATCTCCTTGGTTGAATTTTTTTTTTTAAACCAGATTCTCAGGCTGTAACTCAGAACTTGAACTCACCGTGTAGCTCAGAGTGTCTCAAGCTCACTGCGAGTCGCCTTAGCTTTCTGGGTGCTGGAGTTACAGATGTGAGCCCTCATGCCCAATCTCTTTGGTTACGTCTGTTGTTCATCATTTAATTAATTAATTAATTAATTAATTTTTTGGAGACAGGATCTCACGTATCCGAGGCTGTTTTGGAAGTCAATGTGTAGCCTGGGATGGTCTGGACCTGTGCCTTCTTTGTGCTGGAATACTAAGAGCAAGCAAGCTGCTGTGCCTAGTTTATTTGACTCGTGTGTGTGTGTGTGTGTGTGTGCGTGCACACACGTGTGCGCATGCATGCGTGAGCGTGTATGGAGGTCAGAGGTGGACATTGGGTGTCATTTTCCAGTCACCCTGCATCTTATTTTTTGAGACAGTATCTTTCACTGAATTTGGAGCTCGCTGGTTCAGACAGGCTAGGCAGTGAGCCTCAGGGACCCTCCTGCATCTGTCTCCCTAGTGTTAGGATTGCAAATGCATATTGCCATGCTGGCCTCCACGTGGGCACTAGGGGTTGAACTCAGGTCTTCATGCTTGTGTGACAAGTACCTTACTGGCTGAGCCACTTCTCCAACTTCCTGATTTTACCCTAATCGGTGCTGTTCATTCTCTGATTGTTCACAACTACTGTACACAAGTACAACGGGGGCCAGAAAGATGGCTCAGTGGGTGAGGCTGCTTGATGCACAAGCTTGGAGACCCAAGTTTGTTCCCCAGAAATCATGTAATGACGGAAGTAGAGAATCAGCTCTACAAAGCTGCCCTCTGACTGCCCCCACCCCACCCCGTATATCACGCACTTACACACAATAACACATGTAAAACCTTTTTTTTTTTAATTAAAAAAGAATTGAGTTTGACTGAAGCAGCTCAGTGGGAAAAGGAGCCTGCTGCAGTGCCTGATGACCCAGTCTGATCCCTGAAACCGACACAATGGAGGGAGAGAATGATTCTTACAAGTTGTCCTCTGACCTTCAGTATATGCTAAGCCAAGTGCTGCTGTCCCCCAAATGTAATCTAAAAAACTTAAGTCTAGTGCCAGATATTGGTTATCTATTTTTAAGTTGTTAGTGGGGCTCCCACCCATAGGCCTCCAACATCACAATGGCTATCACCATTGATCTTGGTTATCTTCCAGAGCTTGATTGTAGACCCCTATTGTTGAAGACACCCATACTTATGTCACAGAACATGGAGAATTCAAGCTGGTACTGACCTGGACGCCTTATCCCTGTTGGCTAGGTGTCATAATACTGGAAGGTGCTATGCACATTATTCAGGGAGATAAGTCATCAACAATTTTACCCAACTGTGAACTCTGCAAACTACAACATCAGCTGGCCCAGACAGATAGGCTTACTGCTACACTAGTGGCATAACCATTACGAGAGTAACCAACTCCTGGTTGGTTATGCAAGAAACCTACACTTTCTGCTTGGACTTAAGGCCTATCCCACAAGACAGAACACATGCCTTGTTCCTTTAACTTCGCCAAGAATCAATTGCTAGTAGGTCATAGGCCTTAGAGGAGAAGCTACTGCTATTATTCTGTCATGTGGACATAGTATTAAAACTCTTCTCTAAGTACTTACTTTTCCATCCATGGATTAGCTCATCTATCGACTCTCATCAGAGAACCTTCTTTTTGTTGTAGATGGTGACTCTTGCAGAGACCTATAAATGGTCAATGGGCAGAGAAAGAAAGATTGTGGAGTGTTTACCCCTAAATTGGTAATCAGTAATATATCCCCTAGGCTCAGGGATTACCATGGAAGAGGGGACACAAAGAGCCAGAGGAACTAACTGCATTGAAATAGTGTTTTCTAGACATGGAAGGGCAGTTATTCACCAGAACTCACAGCAGCTATGACTGCATGCATAAGCATGCATGACTATATATGATTAAGGCAGCCCAGCATGGATGGGGAGGGGCTTGAGAAATTTCACCCCTAGCCAAGGAGCTATTGGCAATTGATGGCTGCTGGTCAGGGGAGAGTCAGTTTGCCTCAGAGACACAGCTCTTGTGAACACCGGTCCACACACACATGCAGCAGTGACGGGAACTCAGTTGGTTTATGAAAAGAGCATGTGAAATTGGGAGGAGAAATTGGTGGTGAGGCTAGGGAAGCATTGGAGGGAAGGGTATGGGGTAGACTTGGTCAAAGCCTATTATTTGGATGTATGAAATTCTCAAACAGTAACAAGCCTACACTGTCTATGTAGCCTTGGCTTGCCTAGAACTAGACTGGCTTCAAAAATCACTGAGAACTGCCTGCTTCTACCTCCCGGTGCTAGGATTGAAAGCATGCACTACCACACCTTGTCTAACACAAGTGATGTTTTAAAATTTTCTTGAAAAAAAGAAATACAACTGATTTTTATACATCGATCTTATATTTTGCAATGTCAATAAATGTGTTCATTAGTTTTAATGATATTTCTGGATCTTTAGCATTTTCTGCACATAAAATCATGGCATCTGCAACTAAAGATAAAGAACTCTCTCCTTTTTTTAAAAAAAATTTGGATTTTTATTTGTTTTTTTCTTGTCTATTCAGTCTGGTTAAGATTTTTTTTTTTTTTTTGGAGACAGGGTCCTCCATATAACTCTGGCTGTCTTGGAACTCACTATGTAGACCTGGCTGGCCTTGAACTCAGAGAAATCATCCTGCCTCAGCCTCCCAAATGCAGGGATTAAAGGCATTTGCTACCATACCCAGAATAGCTAGAATTTTTAGTATAATACTGTATGGAAATGTTTCTGATCTTAGGGGGAAAAGCTTCCGGTCTTTTACCACTGAGTATGTCAGCTGTGGGCTTTTCATAAGCACCCTTCATCATTTAAAGATGGTCCATTCTGTTCCTAGTTTACTGAGTATTTTTCCATTTATTTATTTGGGAGGGGATGGTGGGCACACCGTGCATGTGTGGAGGTCAGAGGTCAATTCTCTCCTTCCGTTCTGTGGACCCAGGGATTCCGACTCAGGTCATTAGGTTTGAAGTGCCTTCACCTGATGAGCCATCTTGTAGGACCTATGTTTAGTCCCTTTAAGGTGCTGATGGATAGTATCTTGTTAAGGATTTTCGCATCTTTATCCTAAATAACTACTTATCTGATGTTTTATTTTGTCAGGCACTGGTATGTCCCACATTACAGAGTGAATTAGGCTTGGTTAATTTGTTCTTTAACTATTCTTTAAAGCTCATCTGTGAAGTTATTTCGTCTTTGCCTTTCTTGTGAGGTTTCTGATTCCTGATCTAATTCTTGTACTTGTTATAAGTTTATTTAGCTCTTCTATTTCTTCTTGAGATAGTTTTTATAGCATATGTTCCCTAAGAGTATGTCCAATTCTTCCAGGTTATCTAACATTTTTGGTACCTACTTCTTTCGTATTCTTGCTTATTTATTTACCTTTGTCTACTTGATCTTCTTATGAGTGAGTAGCGAATGAAAATTAGGACATGAGTGCTCCAAGGTGTGGTTGTCAATGTGAGGGAGAGTAGAACCAGAGGCATCCGGAAGGGTCCAGTCTGAACCTGGCCATGAGAAGAGGGGGCTGGGGAGAGTGAGAAAGGAAGAGAAGAGAGAGGAGAGAGGGCAAGGGGACCAAGAGAGGAGGTGTGGACCAAGAGCCAAGATGGAGCCAGCCATGAGCCAAGATAGGAGGAGCAACAGAGCATTGGCCAAAATGGCTGGATTATATAGGAAAGAGAAGCCGGGGAAGAGAAGCCCAGGCCCTGGGCTGGAGAGGTTTAGGGTTGGCAGCAGGGTGAGAAGTGCTGGGAGAAGCCCAAGTTCTGAGTAATTTTTGTTGTCTTAGGGTTTCCATTGCTGTGAATGGACACCATGTTCAAGGCAACTCTTATAAAGGACAACATTTAATTGGGGCTGGCTTACAGGTTCAGAGGTTCAGTCTATGATCATTATGGCAGGAAACATGGCAGGATCCAGACAGGCATAGGGCTGGAGGAACTGAGAGTTCTACATCTTGTTCTGAAGGCAAGCAGGAAAAGACCAGCTTCCAGGCTGGAGAGTCTCAAAGCCCATCCCCAAAGTGACACACATTCTTCAACAAGGCCACACCTACTCTAGCAAGGCCAGACTTCCTAATAGTGCCACTTCCTGGGTCAACCGTATTCAAACCACCACGCTTGTCTTGGGTTTCTTTGGGACCTGACAAATAGTATTAATATCTAGAACCAAAACTGAATGTGTCATCTTTTGGGTCTATCAAGTTCTGTGTCATATGTGCAGTTTGGTACATATAGATTTGTGATGATTATGTTTCCTGCTGGTATGATGCTTTTATCACTATGTCAACACTACTCTCTTAATCTTTTAAGGCTTCACATCTTCTGCTCAGCCTTATACACATTAGTGGATTTGCACTGGAGATGCCTTGCTAGTTGTATGCTGTATCCTTTTCTAACTTTTGGCTTTCAAGATGCCTGTTCATTTTTATTTAGAGTATGACTCTTGCAACTTATACTTTACAAATATTAGCTCTAATAACATCCTTTTAACTTGAACATTAAATGAGTTAAGACATGTTTTAACTTAAATATACCAAGTTAATATTAGTGTTTTGGTTTATGCCTTTAATCCTAGCACTCAAGAAGTTGAGGCAGGAGAATCACTTAGAGTTTGAGGCCATCCTGGGTTACAGATTAAGTCCCTTTTTCAAAACAAAACAATAAGTAATTAAATAAATGAGGCAAGTTGCTTTTTCTTTCTCTCTTACTTTTTTTTTTCTTGAGACAAGGTTTTCTTTGTAGCCCTGGCTGTTCCAGAACTAGCTCTGTAGACCAGGGTGGCCTTGAACTTACAGAGATCTGCCTGCTTCTGGCTCTAGAGTGTTGAGATTAAGTAATGTCCAGTTACTTTTTCTTTTCTGTTCCATTCATCTGTTCTTTCCTTTTTTCCTCCTTTTTTTGGGTATACTTTTGGATCATTTAGGTGTTAGTTAGATTTCTATTTTCCTTCTTTGCTAGCTTCTTAGTTGTATACTCTTTTAGAATTCTTTTTAAAAAGTCTTTCTTTTGTGGCACTAGAGATTTAACCCAGGCCCTTGCACATGCTAGGCAAGTGTTCTACCCCTAAACTACATACCCAGCCCTCAGAATTCTTTTTCTGGTTCATAAGGTACATTTCTGACTTGTTAGAAGTATGTTTATCACTTCTGGGGCCATGTGGCATCTAAAGACAGCTAAGCTCTCTCAGCTTTCTCTCTTTTCAAGTTTGCTGCTTCTCCATGTTTCCTGCTTCTCCTCACTTGCCTCTTCTTTCTCCAAGCTTCCTGCTTTCTCATACTTTCTTTTCCCCATCCCACCTATGTCTTCCTGCTGTTTGATTTCCCATGCCTCCTGCTTCTCCACACTTCCTGTTACCCATGCTTCCTGTTTCTCCTCGCTTCCTGTTTCCCCATGCCTCCTGCTTCTCCTCATTTCCTATTTTCCCATGCTTCCTGCTTCTCCTTACTTCCTGTTTCCCCATGCATCCTGCTTCTCCTCATTTCCTATTTTCCCATGCTTCCTGCTTCTCCTCACTTCCTGTTTCCCCATGCATCCTGCTTCTCCTCATTTCCTATTTTCCCATGCTTCCTGCTTCTCCTCACTTCCTGTTTCCCCATGCATCCTGCTTCTCCTCATTTCCTATTTTCCCATGCTTCCTGCTTCTCCTCACTTCCTGTTTCCCCATGCATCCTGCTTCTCCTCATTTCCTATTTTCCCATGCTTCCTGCTTCTCCTCACTTCCTGTTTCCCCATGCATCCTGCTTCTCCTCATTTCCTATTTTCCCATGCTTCCTGCTTCTCCTCACTTCCTGTTTTCCCATGCATCCTGCTTCTCCTCATTTCCTATTTTCCCATGCTTCCTGCTTCTCCTCACTTCCTGTTTCCCCATGCCTCCTGCTTCTCCTCATTTCCTATTTTCCCATGCTTCCTGCTTCTCCTCACTTCCTGTTTCCCCATGCATCCTGCTTCTCCTCATTTCCTATTTTCCCATGCTTCCTGCTTCTCCATGCTTTCATTCTGAACAATTCATCCCTGCATTTCTATTTTTTTGTTTCATTTTCATGTTGACATATGACTGAGCAATTTCCCAGGACCCCTTGCTCTTGGTGGGCCCTGAACTCCAGTGTCTGTTCTTAAGTCTAATAGGTAACTTGGTTCCTCAGCCACTGGGCCATGCTTTGAGGAGGAAAGTTTCCCAGTGCGGGCTCTCTCCATCCCCTGAGTGGCAGGAACTCAGCCTTGGTGTCTGCTTTGTATTTCTCTAGTGCTTTTATACAGGCATTACACTAATATTTCAGTCAAAACTTCTTTCCATTAATTTCTATTTAGGTGTATGTGTATGTTCCTCTGTGCATGTGTGTCACATGTGCATCTAGAAGCTAAAGAAGGCACTAGCTCCGGATGATGCAGTTACAGAAGGTTGTGAGCCACCCATCGTGGGTGCTGAAACCAACTTTAGGTCGTCTGGAAGAGCAGTAAGTGCTCCTAACCTCTGAACCATCTCTTCAGACCCCTAACAGTTGTTTGTTTGTTTTTTATTGGAAAAGTATCCTTCATAACAAGGATATGTCATTATTAAGATGAAAAGGTGATGATGATGATGTTGATGATGGTGATGAGATGGAGTCTTATGTAGCCTAGGCTAGCCTCAAATTAACTGTACTATTGAAGATATTCTTGTACGTCTGATTCTTCTGTGTCCACTTCTCAGGTACTGGGATTACAGGTATATACTAGTATGCCCAGTTTATGTGGTGCTATGGATCTAACCTAAAGCTCCATACTAAGTAGGCACTCTACCAACTGAGCTACATCCCCTCTTCATTACATAGATGTTTTTTGACTTTGTATTCTTAGTGGCTGAGAATACTCAGTGTGTGTGGAACTCAAAGACAGTATTTCCTCATGTGTTTGTATTCTTTTATTACAAACAACCATGACATGGCTATATGCTTATGTCTGCACACAGGGAATGTATACATAAAAACACAACACAGAAACAGACAAAAATATCAAGGCACACATAGGATCTTTTCTTTTTAAGGCTTTGGAAGAAGTTAAGAAAATTCTTATCAGCTATATATTAACCTTTACATTGTTTGGGCACAGTGACATATATACATATATCATTCCAATTCATCTTCTAGTGCTATGATAAAGATGGTAACCAAAAGCAATTTGGGGAGAAAAGGGTTTATTGCGTTACAGTCCATCATCAGGGGACTCTAAGGCAGGAACTCAAGGTAGGAACTTGGGAGCAGGAACTGATGCAGAAGCCATGGAAGACTGTTTTTATTGGCTTGGTCAGCCTGCTCTTCTCTCTCGTCTCTCTCTCTCTCTCTCTCTCTCTCTCTCTCTCTCTCTCTCTCTCTCTCTCTTTCTCTGTCTGTCTCTTCTTCCCTCCCTCCCTCCCTCCCTCCCTCCCTCCCTCCCTTCCTTCCTTCCTTCCTTCCTGCCTTTTCTCGTTCTCTCTTTCTTCCTTTCTTTCTTTTGGGGAGCAGGGAGAGGTTCAACTCTCACTCATGTCAAATTGACGAAAAAACTAACCAGCACATTTACAATCCCAACATTTAGAGGCTGTGACAAGAGAATCTCAGGTCCGAGGGCAGCCTAGGCTATTTGACGAGACCCCAGTGCCACAGAAATGAAGAAGCTAGCAAATAAGGAATCACCTTGCAGAAATGCTCTCCACATTATTTCTGTGGCATATGGTGTTAGTAGAGGCTTTGTTAAAGTAATGCCAATGTCGGGAAGTGTGGGGCAGTGCACATGAAATTCTGTCCTTGGAGAATCCCAGCACACACAAACATGTTCAAAGTTCTGAACTGGGGCAATAAATTTGCTGGACTCTAATACTCTTTTATTTATTTTAGGAAATACATATTCCCATGCCATAGGATGCTAAAATAAAATAAAATAAAATAAAATAAAATAAAATAAATATGAGGAAACATTGCCTTATTTTAGCGAACCCTGACTCACAAAACCTCCCATAGGCAAAGTGCCAGCTAGGGCCTCCTCCAGTGGGGCTCCTCCATCAACTAGTTAACAAGAGACAGAATTTCTGGGTACAGCCATCTCTCCCCAGCTTTTTGCTTGTATCCAAGCGAACCTAAGCAGGTTCTATTTATGTTAATCCACCTTAATACATATCACCCATGTGTGCTGGTGGCGACTGATTTTTGGTCTCATAAGACCAAACTGTCCCTCAGTTGACCAACCTCTGGGAGGTCTTCCTGTCCCACTGTGTGCAGGCCAGAGGGTTAGGAGACCATGGAAGAATAATATACAGAGTTCCTGCTCAAGAGCCAAGAGACCTGGGTTCAAGTCCTGGTACTCAGTGACCTTGGGGGTGAGAACAGGAACTCTGATGTCAGACATACTGGGTCCCTCCTCTTCCTTCACACACCACTTCCCTTCTCATCCTTCAGGCTTCTCACCTTGTAGCAAGGAGATATGATAATACATGTGATAGTCAATGCCCAGAGCAGAGCAGGCACCTGTCTGACTCAGCTACCACGATGCTTCACCCAACTCGGCCTCTGCACTGAGTTTGAAGAGAGCCTTTCTGTGGATGAAATAGAATTTAGAATGCAAAAGGATTTTTAAATTCTTGGAGATGAAGCAGTATGTAGACAGTTTAGTACTGCCTTCAGTACTGCCTCATCCTGTCTATGAGAGCAGGGCAGGGCAGGGCGGGGTGTGTGGACCACACCAGCCTTCTTCCCTACTCTCAGGCAGAACCATTTCTCCATGACAGAACATTGGCAAGAAGATGTCCTGCCAGCAATTCATTGCCAACTTGGACCAGCTGAACGATGGCCAAGACTTTGCCAAAGACCTTTTGAAGGTATTATCTGCTAAGGGTTCTCATGCTCCCTTGTCCTGCCCAGCACGAATGGAGCAAAATCTTGCCCCACTAAATCTTGACATTCTAGATCCATAACTTTGGGACAGAGTTGGAGACTGCCTAGTTCCTCACCTGACTTGTGTATTCGCCAAGAAAGATAGATGGTGAGGCTCTGAGGACTTTAGTTTTAGTGCTTCAATGACCACCATCTCTAGTAATAACTATACTATCACCAAATGAAAACCACCACTATCACCAATTGTTATGGCTGCCACCCACGACCATCTCCACAATCACAACCTCCTCCACCACCACCACCTCCACCATTACCTTCTCCACCACCACCACCTCTACTACCACCACCACCACCATCACTGCCACCTCCACCATAACCATAGGGAAAGGTCCACTCATTCCTCTATCACTGGCAATGAAAGAAATCCATTTTTCTTTGAGGCTTCCCAAGGTGAAACTTTGGCCTTTGTAAAAAAAGAACAGATTTATTTTGGGGCTATTTATAAATGATGAGTTATTTTTTAGATAGTCTTTTCATAGTCTTATGGTGCGAGGAAGGAAATTGAGTAATTAATCTAAAGGAAGATATATATGCAGTTATTATGTGCCAGTTACAGAAACTAAAAGAGAACATTGTCTCCTCCTCTTTTTTTTGCTACAATTATCTGCTTCACCATCAAGAAGTACTTGATGAAAATATATCTTTAAGCTCAGTCTGGGCAGTGGTGGCACACACCTTTAATCTCAGCATGTGGGAGACAGAGGCAGTGGATCTCTGAGTTTGAGGCCAGCCTGGTTTACAGAGTTTTTCAGGATAGCCAGGGCTACACAGAGAAACCTTGTCTTTAAAAACAAAAACAAAATAAAATTATCAAATCATTACCCATCCATTCATTTCCCACTATCTACTTATCACCTTTTATCTCCTTCTCCATCCACTCACACATCTCCTCAGGCAGGGGTACACCATCTGCCCAGCCATGTACCCCTTTTATCTCCTTCTCCATCCACTCACACATCTCCTCAGGCAGGGGTACACCATCTACCTACCCAAGTGCCTTACCCATTCACCCCTCATCCAGAAGCTCTTGTGTAGCCCGGGATGGCCTTCAGCTCACTGTGTAGCTGAAGACAGCCCTGAGTTTCCGATCCTCATGCCTCCACCTCCCACGTGCTAGGATTCCAGGTGTGTGTCACCATGCTGGCTTTATGTGGTTCTAGGGGCCGAATCCCAGTGTGACACACACTAGATACTGCACTCTACCAAATGAGCTATGTCCCAGCCAACCACTTCATACACCAACCACTCATCCACTCTAACATATATCCATTTACTCCCCAACATCTCATCCATCTACCCATCCTGTGTCATTCTGGACTTCCTATCAAAGACTTATTGGTGAGTGAGTTAGACATTATTGACCTTGGGAAGCTTACAACCTCCTGGCTAGACAGACGGTAATAATTGCCTAGCCAACTATCACCCATCCAATATACCCACCTATCCACTCATTCATGCATCACATGACACCAAGCAAGTATGAATGAAGCACTCACTTTACCCATTTAACTGCAAAGGTGCTCCCTCACCATGGCCACATTGCTGGAGAGATATGAGGGTTTCTCTGACTCTCCACCTGAACTCCTTTCTCCCTCCCCTTTCTCCTCTCTGATTCAGACACTTTACAACTCCATCAAGAACGAAAAGCTGGAATGGGCCATGTGAGTAGATCAAGAGTATGAGGCTGGTTACCGGGAGAGGGAGTGGCTGGGCATGCAGAGCACTCTCCATGGTGCTGATCTATCCTAGCCCAGGGCCCTGACAGCCCCTACCCTGCTGGCCAACACCCTTGAGTGTTTATTTCCTGACTTGATTACCAGTGTGCAATGTTTCTATTGCTGTAGAATAGATTCAACCATGAATTTAGTTCTGGGAGTGTTGGTGACTGGTTTTTCTGTGGTGAAGATGTTGTCAGTGACAGCCTTTTCCCTTTTGGGAAGTAGGACAGGAAGCACAGGTCCTCCTGCGGCACTAGCAGTGTGAAGATGTTTGGGTGGTGACTGCTTTTGGCAATGGGAAGGAGCAAATGTCCTGACTTCTTTACCCTTGAAGGCTGTGCACACCCATTTGCAAAGAGGGTTAGAGATATTACTGGTTGGTGAAGTTAGGAGACGCTCTGGGGGATTGAGGGTGAGCCCCATGGCCGAGCTCCTCAGGGAGGGTTGTGCCTTTGAGGATGTGTGGAGCCCACAGCTCAGGGACTATAGCTATGCTGGAAAGAGCTGGCTCTCTTCTACCAGGGCTCCGAAGGTAGGCCTGGACTTCGGGGCCTTGCCCTGTTGTTTGTTCTACTATTTCCAGCATGTTGGTAGTCTGTGCAACAGCTTCAGTCCACAAAGGGCTAATACCCCTTGGGCTGAAGAGGTTAAGGAAGTCTGGGGGAAGGAAACTTGAAGAGAAGGAAGTCTCCAACTCATATGTTAAAGGTGAAGATTAGCTTTGAGACTGAATCAAAGATCAGATATCAAATTTAGGAACTGAAGATGAAGGGAAGGAAACAGAGCCCTGGAAGTGTATTTTGTAATCTTTTGTCTCCAACCTTGGCGGCAGAGGGGTGGGAAAGGCTGTGGCAAGGGTTGGGGGTGGGCAGAGCCTCTCTGGAGGTGGCTCAGGCTTGGTCCCTTCCTAGTGATGAGGATGAGCTGAGGAAATCCCTGTCTGAGCTGGTGGATGACAAGTTTGGGACGGGCACAAAGAAGGTGACTCGGATCTTGGATGGTGGCAATCCATTCCTGGATGTCCCGCAGGCTCTCAACGCTACCACCTACAAGCATGGCGTGCTGACCCGGAAGACTCATGCGGACATGGATGGCAAGAGGAGTGGGTGTCAGGCTGGGGGAGGGGCCCGGGAGGGACGATGGTGTAGGAGGGACCCACCCTTGGCCACTCCTTTGGGGACACACATACAGGTGGAGGTGCAGGGAATGGAAGGGTGGGAGTTCCTGAAGCAGAAGGTTGCATCCACACTCCCTGTGCCCCCTCCTCAGCACCCCGTGGGAGGCGTGGCTGGAAGAAATTCTATGCAGTGCTCAAAGGGACCATCCTGTACCTGCAGAAGGTGAGAGGGAGGCTGCCTCAGAACCTTTATGTAGAAAGGGCCCACTCAGTCTCATCCAGCTCCTGCCCGTGATACTCAACTCAGGTTCTTCTGGCCAGGACTGAGACCTAGAGAGGAACTAGGGCTTTCTTTTATTAAGAGTCTTACCTGGACTCACTCAGGAACTTTGAGGGTTTGGGGCAAGGGTCTCTGAAACGCCAAATGGATTATGCTTTGTGGCATTATGGGACAGACTGGGGTCTGAGGGGAGAGCATCTGCAGTAATCGATTCTATGTTAGGGGAAGGTAGAGAGGGCATCTGTAGTGATTCTATGTTGGGAGAGGGTATTGGCAATATGGAGAAGGGAGGGAGGGAAATGGGCTGTGTGGGGTAATGAGCTATATCCCAGAGTGACATAGCATACCCCACTCAGGATGAGTACAGGCTTGACAAGGCTCTGTCTGAGGGGGACCTGAAGAATGCCATCCGTGTGCACCACGCTCTGGCCACCAGGGCTTCTGACTACAGTAAGAAGTCCAACGTGCTCAAGCTGAAGACAGCAGACTGGAGGGTGTTCCTCTTCCAGGCACCGTAAGTAGGAGCAGGGCCCTGAGTTGCCTCCTGGACTCCCAGCCTGCAGCATCAGCCCTGCAAGCTCTGCTCTCTTGGTGTCAGGATAGAAACCTCAGCTTCCTGTGCATGTCAGTCACAGACTTGGTGTGTCTGCTTGTCACAGATCAGTGGATACTTCAGGTCGTCCAGAGTGGTGGCTTTCAGTGTGGCCTTCTTTGCCACCTTACTGCCCATGTTTTAGGCTCACAGAGTCAGTACCTGACTGGGTCTACTAAGCCTGCAAGTGCACTCTGACGTCCTGCAGGTAGGCTGATAGACTGGGACGCATCCTTGACAGAGGCTAAGTGGGAAGAACTCCTTATACCTTTGACCTGTAAGGCTTTTTGCTTTGCTGCAACCCATCCTCCGTGACTACAGATGGGGGTTCTCACATGTCAGACAAACTTCCCATGAAGGAGATTAATATGTGTGAGAACTGGGGCCCAGTGGGAATCTGGGCAGGTGATGGGGCAGGGCAGAGGATGGCTCACTGTGGTTGATCCTGGAGCTTTCGGGCTCTAGGGACATCTGTTCAGGCTGGAACAGGTTTATTTCATGGGAGTCCAGATGGGAGTTCCCTATGTAGTTCTGACCAGGCTCATTCACCCACCTGCCCACCCCATTCTCCTTTCTCCTTCCTGTCCTTGCCTAGCTATTAGTGCCTTCTCTGCCAGACTTTGGGAGAAGGCGGGAGGTCCTATCATGAGAAGTGGAGACCTTTATGTCCTCTTTTGTCCCCAGGAGCAAGGAAGAGATGTTGTCCTGGATCCTGAGGATCAACCTAGTAGCCGCCATCTTCTCAGCACCAGCCTTCCCAGCAGCCGTCAGCTCCATGAAGAAGTTTTGTCGACCCCTGCTGCCCTCCTGTACCACCCGCCTCTGCCAGGTACAAGATCCTGGGGCTAGGCTACTGTCCTCAGCTCAGCCCTTTCTCTGGATCATGTAGTACTGGGCTGAGGGACACCCGGGAAGGAGAGCTATTCTCCTTCATTCTACCACCCCACCCCCACTCACAGGTGCTGTGATGGGTGACACAGCTGTGTGGGTGTGATTGTGGGTCTGTGGCATGAATTTCAGAGACTGTATGTGTCATAGGGACAGGTTAAACTTGGCTGACCCTTTTTGCAGTGCTCTACTGGATTGTTTAAAGATTTCTTTGTTTTGTCCGTGTGTGTGTGTGCGTGTGTGTGTGTGCGTGTGTGTGTGTGTGCACATGTGTATATATCACATTCTGCTTAAAATGATCTTTTAGTTCTATCAATGTTCTAGTTCCATCATTTCTATTTTTCAAAATTTATGTATATGTGTGTGTTTTTTGTGTAAGTTTATATGCACCACATATATGCAGGTGCCCACAGAGGCCAGAAGAGGGCATCAGATTCTCCAGAGTAACAGGCAGTTGGGAGCCCCCTGGTATGGGTGCTGGGATCCATACGGAACCTGGTTCCTCTGGGAGAGCAGTGAGTGCTCTTCACTGCTGAGCTATCTCTTCAGCACACACAGTTTCATTCGGTATGGACTAATAAAACTTCATTGTGTATATACACTATCTTTTTTGTATCGGTTTGTCTTTGCTGGATACTCAGGCTGATTCTATCACTTGGCTATTGTGAACAGTGTTTCAAGAAGCAGGTGTGCAGGTAGGGCTGTGGTATGCTGACTCGGATTCTTTTGTGTGTGTTCCCTGTTGGAGCATGTGGTAGTTTCGTTTTAAACTTTATTTATTATTTTGTGTGTGTATGATGTGTTGGGGGTGGGGGACACATGGCATATGTGGATGTCAGAGGACAACTTTGTGGAGTCTGTTCTCTCCTCTTTACGTGGGTTCAGAGATCTAATTCAGTCTTGTTCACCAAGCACTTTATCCACTGAGCCATCTCTGTGGCCTCCTCTATCTTTAGTTTCTTTTTAATTTATTTATTTTTATTATTGTTATTTTTTTAATGTGTATTGGAATTTTGTCTGCATGGGCGTCTGTATGAGGGTGTCAGATCACCTGGAACTGGAATTACAGGCAGCTGTGAACTGTCATGTGGGTGCTGGGAATTGAACTCAGGACCTCTGGAAGAGAAGCCAGTGCTCTTAACTGCTGAGCCATCTCTCCAGCTCCCTACTTTTAATTTTTTGATGAGCTCTCATTCATAGTAATTTTCACAGTAAATGTGTTAATTCACAGTCCCACCCACACTGTACAAAGCTTCCTTCCCGCTAGTCTTCATAGGCACTTATTTTTCACTTTACTTATAAAACATTTTTTGAGACTTTGTTTTTATTTTTTGCGTATGGGTGTTCTGCCTGCATGTGTGTTTGTGCGCTATGCATGTGTCTGGTGCCTGCAGAGGCCAGATGAGGGAACTGGAGTTACAGACAGCTGAGAGCCACCATGTGGTTGCTGGGAATTGAACCCAGCCCTTCTGGGAGAGCAGTCAACCACTGAGCCAACTCTCCAGTTCCAATTTTTCATTTTTTAGAAACAGTCCAGTGTTGATGTTTGCCTTAGTCAGGGTTATTTTATTGCTGCAATGAAGCACCATGACCAAAAGCAACCCGGGGAGGAGAGGGTTTATTTTACTCACAGTTCTATAGAACAGTTCATCGTCAAAAGTGAGGGCAGGAACTCATGCAGGGCAGGAACCAGAGCCATAGCGGGATGCTGCTTACTGGCTTGCTCTCCATGGCTTGCTCAGATTTTTTTTTTTTAAATAGAACCCAGGAATGGCACCATCCACAATGGGCTCAATCCCTCTAAAATTAATCACTAATTAAGACGATACCTTACAGCTTGACTACAACCTGATCTTATAGAGGCTTGCTCTTCCTTCCTTCCTTCCTTCCTTCCTTCCTTCCTTCCTTCCTTCCTTCCTTCCTTCCTTTTTTCCTTTCTTTCTTCTCTTCTTCTTCCTCTTCTTCCTTTTCTTTCTCCTCTTCTCCTCTTCCTTCTTTTTTTGAGACAGGGGTTCTCTGTGTAGCCCTGGCTCTGTCCTAGAACTCATTCTGTAGACCAACCTGCTCATGAACTCAGAGACATCCACCTGCTTTTGCCTCCTGAGTGCTGCGATTGAAGGCATGTGCCACAAGCAGACTGTGGAAACATTTTCCTAATTGAGGATTCCTCCTCTTAGATGACTTCATCTTGAATCAAACTGACAGAAAATTATCTGTGACGACATTAAAAAAAATCTTTAACTACTTTAGTTATATTCCTATGAAAACCCTGTCTCACTAATACCACAGATTTTCAGAGTATTTTAGACAGGAAAGGATAAACAGAGGAGCAGAACTTGAGAGTGGAGGCTGGCAAGCTTCAAACTTCCTTTCAGTCATCAGTTCCTTTCCTATGAAGGTCTCTCCACAGAGCTTCAGGGTGTTCACGATCTGTGTGGAGCTCCTGGGAGCGTGTGTGTGTGTGTGTGTGTGTGTGTGTGTGTGGCCTGTCAGTGAGAAAGTCTCATCTACCTTTAGGTATGATCTGGATCACACAAATCAGAGAATGCTGGAAGTATGTGCTATACAGAGCTTGGGATAAGTGGCCCTTATCCCAGCATGCTTCGGTGCACATGTGGGATTCTATGCAAGGGGTTGTGGTGGAGGTGTCTGTTCCACAGTGTGTATACTCACATGCAAATGTAAAGCTGTTTGTTTCCTCGGTTGAGCCTGCTGGCTGATGTCCCTGTGAGAAAGGGGAGGAAAGAGGAGAGTGGGAGGAGCACTCGTGTCTAGAGCCTAGCTCTGAACCTTTAACCTTGAGGACCTGGGTCAGCCTCAGTTTCTCTTTGGTGAAGCAGCTTCCGGTGTGGATGGAACTGGGCCCACGTCTGTTAATACCCCAAATGTCAGACCTCACGACCTGGGCTTGTCTCTGCAGGAGGAGCAGCTGCGGTCTCATGAGAATAAGTTGAGGCAGGTGACTGCAGAGCTGGCTGAGCACAGGTGTCACCCACTGGAGAGAGGCCTCAAGTCTAAGGAAGCAGAAGAGTACCGTCTGAAGGAACACTATCTCACCTTTGAGGTGGGTCTTGGGAGTTGGACAGCAGAGGTCAGAGGTGGAAATAGAGGAGAAAGCTGGCTCCCACCCTCCACTTCTGCCATCAACACCAATGTGCCAGGGACTCTAATTTGAGACTTGCCTACAGTGGGGCTCTCTGAGGCAGGCGTAAGCCAAGCCAGTGTCCTGTGGTCAGTCTCTCACAGTCTGGCTGTCAAATGTTGATTGGTTTCTCCTATGGCTGGGTCTCTCCAGGAGTCTTTCACATCTACTCTGCAGTATGAAAACAGAGATAACAAAAGCTACAGGGGATTTGCTTAGGGTGAGGCCTGGCTTTCTTTTGTGGGCGGAGTTCATCTTCATGCCAGGCTGTTAAAGGGTTTCCAAAACTATCCCCATTTGACAGAAAGGTAAACTGAAGCTCAGAGAAGCCAAAGCACTGGACAAGGTGACACAATTAGGAAAAGTAAGACCTAGGATTCTAACCAGGTGATTGGCTGCAACTCTGGCACTGGAGCTCTCTCTCTTACTTGGCTTGGTGTGGGTGGGGAGGGCATGAAGCCCTGTAGACAGAACTGGTGTGGGTGGGGAGGGTCCCCTGATGGTGGAGAAGGCCTGAATCTGCTAGGTCTCCCTCTTAAATGTTAACAGCAACTTTTAAATAACCCTTCTAAGTGTTTATGAATGCATCCATTTCTCATGCCCTTACCAACACTGGGCATTTGGAAATGTTTTAATCTTTATTTTATCTCACAACTTTTGAAAAACAATCGTTTTTCCCCATTTTTTAATTTAGATTTCACATTTTTTAAGGGAGAAGATTTAGTTTTTATTTATGTGTACCTGTGTGCATCTTTACACTTGCTTGTGAATGCTTCTTCTACAGGCCATTGTGAGCTGCTTAATATGGACGGTGAGAACCGAACTCATGTCCTCTGCATGAGCAGCAAGCACTCTTAACCGCTCAGCCACCCCTTCAGCCCTAAATATTTAACATTTTAATTGTGGAAACACATGATGAGTTGTGCCATCTTGATCGATTTTTGTTTTTGTTTTTGTTTTTTGTTTTTGTTTGTTTGTTTGTTTTCGAGACAGGTTTTCTCTGTGTAGCCCTGGCTGTCCTGGAACTCACTTTGTAGATCAGGCTGGCCTCGAACTCAGAAATCCGCCTGCCTCTGCCTCCCGAGTGCTGGGATTAAAGGCGTGCGCCATCACAGCCGGCTCTTGATCGATTTTTAAGTGTGAGGCTCAGCAGCATTTATTGTATCCATCTCCAGGCTTCTCCATCTCCCCACATGGAAGCTTTGCTCCTTAAACATATAATTTCCTTCTCCTTCGAGGCACAGAAGTTTTAAATATCAATGTAGTCCCGTTTGTCCATTTTTGCTTTTATTGCCCATGTCTTTCATGTTGAACCTAAGAAATTGTTGATGTTATTTGGATTGTTAAGTTGTAAGTGAGAAACTGGGCAGAAACCAGTTCTCAGGAGGTTGAGGCAGGAGGATCGCTGCAAGTTCAAGGTTAGTCTGGCTTGCATAGTGAGTTCCAGGGCTACATAGTGAGATGATGTCTCAAGAAAACAATACGTGAGATTGATGTGTGTGTCTGCCTATTTTTGGGGAGGGCAGTGAGATTGATGTGTGTGTCTGCCTATTTTGGGGGAGGGCAGTGAGATTGATGTGTGTGTCTGCCTATTTTGGGGGAGGGCAGTGAGATTGATGTGTGTGTCTGCCTATTTTGGGGGAGGGCAGTGGTGGTGGTTTATTTCCTTTTGTTGATTGCAAGAGCTGTTGATGCAGGGGAATGCCACAGAGGTTGGTGCTTTGTTACTAGGTTTTTAAGACGAATCTCCTATCTCCATTTTGTTGCATCTTGTTTGACTTTGCTTTTGTCTTTTGTCTTCCCTTTCCCCAGAAAAGCCGTTATGAGACCTATATTCACCTCCTGGCCGTGAAAATCAAAGTGGGCTCAGATGACCTGGAGCGGATTGAGGCACGGCTGGCTACTATAGAAGGGGATGACCCAGCTCTCCGGAAAACACACTCAAGCCCCGCCCTCAGCCTGGGCCACGGGCCTGTGACTGGCAGCAAAGCCACAAAGGATACCTCTGCATCTGATACTTAGCTAGTGTGGCTGTGCAGGCCCTAGAGGCAGGCAAATGTCCCCAGAGGGGTCAGTGAGCACAATTCCAGCCAGGGATTGCTTGGACCGAGCTCCAGGCAGTTAACAGGCAACCAGAGGGGTGTGGAGAGCCCTGTGCCCAAGGAGATGGAGATGTCACTCATGACGCTGATCTTCTTGCATCCTGGACCATCGCTGGCCTAGACCCTCTCCTAGCCCTGCTGCCCTCCAGTCATGGGGCCAGACATGCTCTAGAGCTGGACAAGTCTGTCACTGTTGCTCTTTCCCAGGCTCCCTTCTCATCAGGCTCCTCCCTCGTCCTGTATTTGTGAGGGTGGGTCTGGACTCTGGATTTCAGCTTGGCTATCCACCCTTTCTCCTCTTTCCTCTCAGTTGACCAGCAGCAGGTCTATGGACCACCAGCAACCTTTGCAACCGGCCCAGTTCTCCTGCCTCACGTTGCAATAATCTGGGGCCTAACCTCCACTCAGTGCCAAGCTGATTCCACACATGCGTGTGTCCCCTTTCTCCTTTCATCCCCTGAGGCCTCTCCAGCCTCTTTTTTATACAGACACACACACACACACACACACACACACACAATATATATATATATGTAAAGTACTCATTTAAAGAAGGGTTGGAAACTACTACCGACTAGAGGGTGAAACCAGAAAAAGGAAAACTCCTGACTTGGAGCCTGGCCTGCTATGGAGGAAGCCTGCAGGGGGCCCTGCACTGCTCTGACACTGGATGGGAGGATGAAGACCCTCTGTGTTTTTGCCTTTTCCTTTTCCGGCTGACTTGTGACTCACAATCACTTTTCCAGTTGATGCTTTTGGACTGGACAGGATGCCTGCGTGTGTGTCACCTCCTCTGTCCCAGGGGTGTCCTGTGGGTTGAGTGCCTTGGGGGCACACCTCTGTTTGCTTTTGATCTTCTTGTGAATACTGCCAAGGTCTCCGAGCTCCAGTGATGCCCTCTGCACAGACCTCCTGGCAGTAAGGAAGGACACTACCTAGCTGAGCGTCATCCTCCGGCAAGCCCAGGCTGGGCGGTAGAGTAGGGTTAAGGAAGCTGTTAGTTTGTGGTCTCGGGGAGAAGGTAGAGTGACAAGGTTTTGATTAGTGATAATCCTTTCCTTTTCCTAGCAAATCAGAAAGCCTAAGCTAAGGACCCAGTTGAGAGTCGAGACACATGTCTCTCACGGGTTGACATCCTTTGAACACCGCATCACTTAGAGCAACAAGTGAGTCTCGGGGATAGGCCCCCTTGACACAGCTACCACGAGCCAATCTTGCCTATTGTTTGGCCAACGGTTTGCAGTCTTGGGTGACATAATCTTTGCAACTAAGTGCTTATCACTTCAAATCCACTCCCATCTGATGCAGGGAGCTGGGAGTTTGTGGAGAGGTGTAGTGGGGTTGAAATCCAAATTGCTTAAATTGGATTAGCTGAAGTGCGTTTGATAACCAAACCATCTGGCCCCTTTGTTTTGCTCAGGGGAAACAAATGCTCGTTTGAATGAGATCAGAAAGGCAATTTAGGGGGCAGCAAAGAGATCTCAGTTCTTTGTCCAGCTGCCTGAAAGTCCTTTGATTTTCCAGCCAGTGTCCCACTCTCTGTGTCATGGGTGGGGGACAGTAGAGGTGAAGTTCTTTAGCCTCAGACACGCGTGATTCCCCAAGCACTAGTTGTGCCTCCCATCAGTAAAGACATTTTTTAGTTCGCTTCCTTAATTGTATAATTCTTTATTTGTAAATTATATACATGTACTACTGTACTAAAATATTATGTACATTATAAAACATACACAAAAATAGAAATTTAAAAAAGATGAGATGAAAATAAATCTAAATCAAAGTTCTAATATTTTTTTCCTGCATTCTAATAGACCATCATGTTCCTCTTTCCTGTCACCCCTAACAAGCCCACAAGGACAGGTCCTGGGAGGTTTGCTCCAGGGCTCAGGAACTCCTGGTGCCTAATTCTTGACAAATAGCCTTCACCCTCTTCCGTGAGGGTCAACCATGTGCCATACACTGTTGCTGTGTGCTAGGGACAGTGGTAAAAGAGGCCAGTTCCCTGTGTTCACGGGTCTCACCGTTAGGAGGGAGACTAGGGGAGAAGTGGTTACCATGGCCACTGAGGACTCAGAGGGACTGGGAAGACACTAAAAGTGATAATGCAAAGTAGAGAAAGAACTTGGGGAGCAGGGGATAGAACTTTGACCTTGGAAGCTGCCCGAGTGTCCTGAGTGTCCCAGGGGACAGGGTGGCAGAAGGGAAGTTGCCTGAAGTGACTTCCTGGGAAGCCACACACTCAACGTCCCGAAGGCTAAACCCTGAGAGTCAGGGTGATCAAGAGGGCTCTCTGGTCAAGCACGCTCCAGGTCCCAACCATACCTGTCCAATGAAGACGGGCTAATGCAATCAAGGGAGCACTGAAGAGCGAGGTTAAGTTCTGGCCTTGGACTCTTGGTGGGGTATCTTAGAAGATAGGGCAGATGATGAGGGAATGAGATGGGGTCATGTACAGGTTCATTGACGAGGTCACTTGAGTCTTACAGGTGGTTTCTGGATGTAAACATAGAAGGTAACAAACCCGGCCCACACAGTTTACGTGAGGACACTGAATTAGATCGTAATGAGATCAGTGGGCTCAACAAGAGGTCAGAGCATTTAATCTGGGGTCCCATAGAGATCAGAGGTCACACGTAAGGATTAGTACCCTAAGAAAGCAAACAGACCACAGGGTCATCTGGTGAGGCCTGGGCGTGATCTACAGGTTTGTGTAACATTCAGTCTAGAAGGTTCTCTTTCATCTTTTCCCTTTGTAATAAGTGCCCCTCAGCACCCTTTAATGAATATAACAACTTTATAAAAGTTTAGACTTTTCTTAATCACCTCATTGAGTTTTTACCACTTTGTGACTCATGGTTACAAGACACAGGATTCCGTCTCCGCGACCATCAAGACTAGATATCAATCAGGAAGAGTGCCGGGTCCATCTGCATGTAACCTCCACAGTCACTCGCTGAGGTAAGCGACTGCTTCCTCATTTCTCACTAAGCAAACCGTGGCCTGGAGAAGCCACATAGCTAGAGAGGGACAGGTGGCACCCGGACTCAGAACCTATTGTCGCACTATGCCTCTCTGTCTCACTCCTCTGCGAGTATCTGTCTAGATCCACGCTGCAACTTTCAAGAATTTGTATAAGCATACACATGCGCACACATTCACCCAGGAAGGCTTTAGGTTCTGGCTGGCATCTTGGTTCCTGGTATTCTAGGGAGCTGATGGGAAAGACTGTTTACCCTGGACTCTATCTGCCTCCTCCATGCCTGAGATTAGACCTTCATCAGAGCCGCAGGTTTAGACAGGCCCTGGCTCTGGTGTGGGGAGAGCATATACAATTGGGGAAGGAGCAGTACCCTGTGGGCTCAGGAGCAGTTCTGGTCCTCCTGGCAATGAGGGGACCTATTATGTTGTCTTACATGTCCAGACTCTGCCTGTGACGAGCCTGAAGCCCCAAGGGTCATCTTTGCCTCCGCAGCCCCAGTGCCAACCCCACAACCCTTCCCTCTTCACCCACCTGGGCAAAAAACTGTTGCCCTAGTCCAGCTTCCTAGCTGCAGGGCAGGAACTGGGCCAGAGTTCTGAGGCTGCGTTTAAAGCGGAACGATTTGCGTCAGTCCCTTGGCTGGGTTCCTTAGCACCCAGGGGGACACCTTATGAATGATTTGGAAGAAAGACTTGGAGCAGGTCCTGGGAGCTGGGGCCAGAGGGACTGGAGAGAGGGTCACTTCCGCTCAGGGACTATCTTGGCCCTATCCAATCTTCCTCCCAGTACCCATGTGCCTCATCCTAGGCCCTCCTAGCTTCCCTCCTCACCTAGGTACACACAGTCAAACAGGAGTTATTTCTGATTTTATTTATAATATAAAAATGTTCAAGTGTCAACAGTCAGGTGTTCGGACATGTCAGGGTTCCCATTTGTTTCTGTTTGGGATTTTTGTTTGCTTTTTAGACAATTGCCTTTTTTGACAAATTAGCATTGGATCCAGTTGTGAGGGCTGGCTGGGGAGGGCAGGATTGGAAGATGGAAGTCATAGGTGGGTTGGGAGCTGGGCTGTGAGAAGGACATGGTGTTACTTTATTGCTAAAAGGGGAATCGAATACACTGTCGGAGTGGCTCTTCTGGGTCCCAGCGTGACCATGCATTCAATCTAAAGAATCCGAAATGCAAAGGACATGCAGGCGTAAAATAGAAAAGACGACCTGTAAACGAAGGCGCTGCAGAGGACAGAGGATGTCCTGGAGGCCGCCAGGGAGGAGGAGCCCTGAAGGTTGGGCCCCTGGTAGAGCTGCCCCCTCCCTCGGCAGGGGGCTGGTGGGGAGACAGCCTTCTCTGTCCTCTTTCCCTTAGCAGCTGTGAGGGCTGGGGAGGACCCTTCCCCATTCTAGTTGCTGTAGCGGGGAGGCCAGTGTCCTTGGAGATAACCCAATCTCAATTCCAGCTCTAAGGCTAACATCCCTGCCTTCTCTGCTCAGGACTGGGGAAAATACAATTACATCTTATCTTCATTTTCTTCCTCATTGTCCACTTTCCTCAGAGCCATTAGAACCTCACAGTCTCTTCTTTCCCTGCCCTTTCTCACCCCCACCAGTTTGGGATCCTACAAGCGCCCACCCTCACACTGCACCCCAGACGGCTCTCCAGGAGCCCCAGATTAGCGTACAGCAAAAGGCACCACAATATAGGTTTCTATTAAAGAGTCAAAAAATTGGCCCATCTCTCTTATTTTTTTTTTTGTTGTTTCTTTTTTTTTTTCCGAAGCTGTAAATCAGGATGTTACATATAAATAGTTTCCCTATAAAAACGTCTTTGCCGTTAGCTAGTATTATAAGACAATTTTTTTTGCTAAAATGAAAATAAAACATTTTGTTATACTTTTTTCCTTTTATAGAAAATAAAAATATTTTTATTTCTTTGTTCGCTCCTTTTCCCTCTCCAGTCGGTGGTCTCCGCTCTCCTTGGAGACGTGGGGCGGGCGAGGCGGGGGGCCTTAGAGGGGCCCCGAGTCCTGCTTGGCCCTCGTGGGCGGCCCCCGGCTGTGTCTGCTGCTGGCGCGCGTGCTGTGGCTGTCCAGGGAGTAGTAAGTCCTGCTGTCGGCCGCGGGGCACAGCGGCGGCGAGTCCGAGCGCAACGCGTCGTGCGCCGCTCGCAGGCCGAGGAATGGCGTGCTCTCGGCCGCCAGCGCCCCGTCCGCGTCGTCCGCGTCGTCGTCCGAGGCCGACGCCGAGCCGCAGCCCGAACCGCTGCTCAATGACAGCGAGTCCCGCGCCGCGCGTGCGCGCTGCGCCGCCAACCCGTTGAGCCGGGAGCGCCGCCAGCGCCGCGGCCCCGCCGACGTCCTGCGGGACGCGCCGCGCGTGCGCGGCCGCGGCGGCGGCGGGGGCGCGCACTCCTGCGTGGTCTCGTACTCGTCGTCCTCCGGGATGCGGAAGGGGCTGGCGGGCAGGCTGCCCAAGCTGCCTCCCAGCGCGCAGGCGCTGCGCCGCGGCCCGGGCCCCGCCGCAGGGTAGTAGTAGCTGTCGTAGCTGCGCTGCATGTCCGCTCCGGGCCCCGACCCCGGCCCCGGGCCGGGCGGCGCTGGATGCCGCAGGAGCGGCTGCTGCTCCGCCAGGCGGTAGCTGATGGGCGCGGCGGGCGGCAGCGACACGGCATGCGCAGAGTTGGGCGACGTGATCTCGAAAGTCGGCACCTGCGTGGCCAGCGAGTAGTGGAAGTCCACGGGCGAGAGGCGAGCGGGCGTGGTCAAGGCTGACACGTACCTGTGGGAGAGACAGAGGGTCGGGAGTCAGGGTGCAGTGCTGGTGTTCACCAGAGATTCCAACCAGAAAGTGTCCATAAGAGTGAGAGCCGTGGCTCTGACCACGTTTAGTTTCCATGAACCTCCCAGCCTTTTCTTATCTGTTAAGCACAGATGAATGTAGTGTTTACTCCAGTATGATGCTGGAGAATTTCAGAAATGTACTAGGGGAGTACTGTAGGGACGTTCACAGTCTCCGAGGCACGCTCAGGTTGGAGTGTTTTATGTGTGGTCTCATCTATTCTGTAGCATCTGTGGGTGAGGGCTATACTACATATAGGAAAAAGGGGACCCAGACTTGAAGTGCCAAGGACTGAATGACCAAAATGTGGTAGGTCTGTTTCATTCTTTCTGAATCAACTAACTCCTTCCTCCACCACTAGGTGTCTCATCTTAGAGCCGATGATCCCCAGGTCCTTGAAGGCCTGTTTCTTGCTAATACCTCCCAGTGTGAATCCTGGGTACCTGTCCCTGGGATTCGAATCCAGGTTAGGCAGAGAATAGTATGCTTAATTCCAGGAACCACTAGCCACCATTCAGAGACTACCTGGATTTGAGCTCACTGCTCTTGCAGTGACAGTTTATTCCCTGGCTTGGCTTGAGTGAGGGGAACATGCCTTCTTGTATCCAAAGGCTACCACAGGGAAGTGACACGGGGTAGGCACCTCAAGCCAGGGCTGAAAGATACCAAGATAACAACTGTCTCCACTCCCCTTACTTCCTATATCTTCTGAAGACCCTTTTTGTCCCCCCCTCCCCCATGAGCCACCAGCCTCCACCACTGTCCACTCGAGGACCCGAATCACTCACTTCCATTCCTTTCTTTCAGCCTGCACAGGCAGGTGCGTGGCTGCTCCCTGGAACTGGCTTAGACCCTTTTTTCTTTCTTACTGAGTCAGCTGACCCCCAACCTCACTTTCTCACACACAGATCAAGCTAACTACCCACTCCCTCTCTCCTGAAGTACTCTCCAGCCTGGGCCAGATGTTCTCTCTGGTCATGCCACTACCTTGGGGTCTCTGTCTTTCACTCTAGGGAGTTCCCAGGGCAAACAAAACACCCTGCCCCCAACCCAACCAACCAACCAAAACAGCTCTGCTAAGGAAGGCCTTCCTATTTATCTACCCAAGCTCTACCTCCCAAGCAAGCAGAAGCCAAGGGCTCTTGGTCCAACTCCGTGTCCCCAGCCTGCCTGTTGAGCTCCACTGCTCCACAGCCCATCCTGCGTCTCTTAAGCATGCTCAAGTATTTCTCCTAGAAGTGTCCCTTCCCCATCTCCCTGCCTATGCCTTCCCACTGTCTAGTGCTGATGACAACAGAGACAGGTATGAGTGAGGCAGGACTTTGCCAGCCCCACGTGTAGCAGGAATTGTTTTCCCTATCCACACTGAAGGGGCACATTTTGAAGTACCTGCTCCAGATCACTCAGGTAGTGGAGCTGGACTCAGAGGGAAAATCTTGGAGTCTATAGTTGGACCAGGTTTCTCTGCCCTAGTGTGGTGTCTATGCTTAATACTTTTAGGCACTGCTGAAGGTGTCAGTGTTTTGTCCCTAGATTCTAAGAAGGATCATCTCTGGCATGCTTGATCAGCCCAGGCTTGGCATCGAGCTGGTTGAGTCAGAAAGAGGTAGACTTTGCTCCTAGCTGTTCTGGAGCCTCTCCTGCCTGTGATGTGCCTTCCTCTGCTTTCCTCTCACAGATCTTGCTTGCCTAACAGCCACTGCAGAGCTGAGCAGGAAGGGGCCCAGCATGTGGGAGTTGGCTCTCTCCTTCTACCCTGTGGGTTTTAGGAATTACATTTAGGTCACCAGGTTTGGTAGGCAAGCAAACCTCAGCCATCTTGCCAGCCCGAGGTGGGGGTGCGGGGGTGGGGGTAAGAATGTCCTGGTTCTTCCTTTATCAACTTCGAGGGTTTCTAGCAATGCCTTGGGCACTAGGACCTGGCTGCTGGTGCTGGCAGGCCCTGAGATCATTCTTGGCTCACGTCCTTACTGCTTGGGTCAGCGCCCTTGAAAATGACCCTTCCCCTATCATCTAGTCTACGTGGTCTCAGTGTCTCTCTGTTTCTGTTGTGATATGGGGGTCTTTAGGTGATGCTGTGAATAGGTCAACCTTGGGTCCTGGGTGTGTGCAACAGCCCTGTTTGTCCCTGATGCTTCAGTATGGTTATTAATGTTCCCTAATGCCACAAACTGTGTGTTCACTCCAGCCAGGATCTATTGAGCCAGCTGCAATTCTAATCCCAGGAGACCACTTAACCTTTCTGGGACCTTGTTTGAGTTAGCAGTGCCAGCTTTCTAGCCAAGGTGGGGTCCAGGGAAGGGGTAGACACTGACCTTTCACTGTGTGGAGAGTCACGCAGCGAGTCTATGGAGTCATGGTAGGGTGGCATGGCAGCCCTGCGCCGCTCCTCCTGGCTGTAGGCTGCTGCCCTCCGCGCCCGTGCCTCCACACATGCTGGGCTGTTGCACTTGCTGGTGCCTACTGATGATAGCATGATGCCTGACTGGGAATCCGAGGTCAGGCTCTCTGAACGTTCCAGGCTCCACGTGTGGCTCTCATGTCTGGGAAAACCAGATAGGAGTGAGTTGATAGGCCAGGAGAGGTAGGTTGTCCTTGTGCAGGTGTGTGGTCCCATGGCCGCCCTGCCCTGGGTTCTTTGTCTAATCTGTGACTCCCTTAGCTCACTGTTCTCTCTCTCCACTTGGCATTGATGCAGAGCACCACAGATGCTCAACCCTGATAATGGGAGAAGACAGGCTAGGATCCTGTGATTGCTGAGCCGCCATGTGTAGAGGCTCCCCCACCCCCTACCTCCACCACCAAGGTCTCACAGCTGGGACACTTCTGTTCTCATGTTCTTTAGCCACTTCTCAGGATCTGAGCCTCACCGGCCAATATGCAAGGGCTCTGACTATTGCATGGGTCTGTCCATGGAAGGAGGGACCAGCCCTGTTATTTTTCCAGCTGTAGGAACTATTTTGCTTGCATGGACAGGTTGCCCCAGTCCTGGAGAGTCGGGTGGACTGTGGTCAGTATGCAAACACAAGAGAAGAGCTCAGTTAGCTGTGGCTGATTGACCAATGACGTACAGGCATTAGCAGGGTTTGATGGGCCAGGGTGCCGCTCACCTGTGGCTGGAGGTGGGCGTGGCTGTGGAGCAGTGGTGAGAAGGTGAACAGGAGTGGCTCCCAGAGAACGTGGTCTCAGCTTCCCTCCGGATCACGTGGTCTGTAGCTGGCACATTTTTGGAGATGTACTAGGAGAGACAGAAAGTTGGGAGGAGTTAGTAATGGAGACTAGATAGGCTCCCCTTCCTGATAGGGAGGGCAAGTGGTAGCCATGGAGCTCTAGTTAAGGGATCACCCACTGGATGTGATCAGTGGGTCACAGATAGCTCCAGGCAACCAACACCCCTACCCAATTCTTCCTTATGGAAATGGGCAGCGTGAAGCCAGATCCCCAGGGAGGCAGTGCCTGGCACACAGGGCTCTACTGGCATCCACCCTCCCCGGTCCTTGCAGCCAGAGAGGACGGCTATCCAGCCAGAGCTAAGAGGGGGCCGGTCTGGGAACACCACTCACATCTGCCATCTGGATCTCCTCAGGGTCCAGCCGAGGGTGGCTGGGCCCGTTGGCCAGGCTTCGGTTCTGGTGGGCTGGGCACATGTTCTGCCGGAGATGATGATGCATCTGCCTCCTCTGTTTTCTGCAAAGGGGAAAGACAGGTGAGCCGAGTGTGGCTACCGTCAAGGATAGAATTCCCTGGCTATCTTTCTAGGGAGGCTGGGCAGCGCATGGAATCCCATTGCTCTGTACTGTGTGACCTTGGGCAAATTCTGGGAAGTGCAAGAAGATGTTTTACTTCCTCCATCTGTAGCGTAGGACCCCTTACCATCCCAGAGACCACTGACCATCAAAAGCCTGTAATGATCCACACTGTGCTAACCCCTCCTTCCCTCACTTGTTTAGCACTTTTTTTTAAAACTTTGTTCCAGACACTTCTTTGGATCAGATGAGGTAAACATGGGCCATGCCTCATGCAGCCTGGGGGCCAACAGGGGAGGCAGATAATAAATACAGAAGTAAATGAGCTAAACACTTTCAGTAAAGTTTCCAAAGTAAATAAAATAGGATGCTGTGATTCAGGAGCCAGGACTGTGGGACTTCTGTATACTGACACATAATAAATGCTCAGTAAATCATTTTACCATATACAACTGTAATTATATTACTCCTATGACTCAGAGTCGTCCCTGGCCTTCAGTGTCCCACTTTTTCTCCCCAGGCTTGTTTCTTGCTGCCTCCCTCCACCCAGCTTGTTTCTGACCCTGCAATGTTCCACCCTGCACTCCCACCTTTTCAGATCTTTTCTCCTTAGGACTGAGCCTGAATGCTGCCTTTCTGCCTCCCAGTTGAGGAGAGGTGCTTAAGAAACGTATCTTGGTGGCCCCATGTAGTAGAGGTAGGGAGGGCTCTGTGGACTCCAGGATAGTCAGGGATATTAAGACTCTTCATCAAAACAAACCAAACAACAAAAAGCCCCAAACCAAAAATGCTTTTTGGCAGCACTGGCTTGGGGTGCTGGTCATGTGCCTAGTCACGTTCTGGCCATAGGTGGGCCTGATGAAGACTTGTCGCCTTCGGTAATGAGTAAGTGCCAGAACAGGTGGCTTCTTTCCTCAGTTCATGGACTCAACTTTCTTGGGCTCGTCCCTACCCTCTCCTTACTTCCCAGCCTTTCTGGTTCTGATCCCATCCAAAATGAGGTCAGCAGGACCTCAGATCCCATCTGTAGGGCAGCAGGAATCCAGACCCAGAGACTCAGTCTCTGAAATGGTGGCTCTGCCTAGGCCCACTTCCTAGATCTGAGCAAATGTCTCGCCCTCCCACTCTACAGCCTTCATTGGTCCCATACTATCTGCAGCTCGGCATCAAGGTTTTATGGCAACTTCTGAATCTCATGTCTTTAGCTTCTGCCCAAGCTTCTGGACTCTGGCTTTCTGCTCTGAGCAGTCTGGCTTGTCTTTGAGTTTGCCCTCTTCTTCACAACCTTCCCAGTTCTGACCCTAACTGCCCTGAGATGGCCTAGCCTCTTTTCCTCTGTGCTCCTTTGCAGTACTTCCAGTGTGGGTGTGAACAGTGCCATTGAGGCACTCGTTTGTCCTGAGAATGCAGCCCTCCCTGCATCTTCTTCCCAGCATGGCCCAGGACCTCTCCTCCACCAGCACCTCCTGCCCCATCTACTCCAGGAGCCTGCAAAGGGAAGCTGGGAGCCCCAGTGAGGCCATTGTGGTGCCCTTCGAGGCTCACACTGGGATCATCATCATAGGACTTGGAGAAGCTCCTCAATTTGCCCAAGGTCCTACGGGGGTGATGGTAGAGTTGGGTTTGAACCAAAACTTTTTCTGTGTCTGTCCCTTGGTGCTACAGCTGTAGAGGCCCAGAGACTGTCGGGGACAGGAAGCTGTAGTCACTCATGCTGGACATTGTGGGTTCAGGGAGGAATTATGTTCCAACAGAAACGTTGGAGGCCATCCCCCCACTGGCTTGGCTTGTTCTTGGCTTGAACATGGAACACTCACTTGGTCTTGCAGTAGGCGACCACACAGACGATGCCCACGACCAGCAGGGCCACACAGATACCAGTAATTGTCAGCACTCTCTTCTGGTACAGCTCCTCAGCCTCTGTAAGGGCAGAGCAGGAACAGAGCCCATGGAGATGCTTGTACACAACCTCCCTATTCCCCAGCCTTGCGCTCCCTCAGCACAGGATCTGTCTGCCTCCTTCTATCCCTTCCCCTTGCCTGCTTGCAGACTGCCTTTGCCTCCTTTCAGACTTCCACTACCACCTCCCCTAAAACCCACACCTGCCCAATGCACATGAGTGGAAAATGGAGGGGAAGGGAGGGGATGTAGCAGGGGTGAAGTTCCAAGGCCACAGTAGAGGGGAGGCAACACCTTGACCAGTACCCCTGCCCTGCTCCATGGTGGCCATGCAGAGAGTTGTTCTTCATGGCGATGAACAGAGACCTAGGGCAAAAGCCTTTCTCAGGCATCCCAGCTTCCCCCCAAAAGGCTGATAACAATGTGTCAGACCCAGATTTAGGAGGGATGCTAGCTAGGCCAGAAGCAGGGACACAGCAAACTGGGGCTACAGCAGGGTGTGGGAAGAGCCTTTCTCCATTCCCACAGCCTGGTCAGGGTAGTGCCTTGGCCCTCTGCACCTTGTCTGCTGGTGGGAAGCCTACCAGTGACAGCACAGCCTGGCATTTAGGAATGTCCCCGTGCACAAGGAACAGGCCCAACCTTTATTACAAGCTGGGAGAGGCTGGGCTAAGCTGTCCTGTCTACCCTCTGTGCCTGCTATCTCTGACCCTCTAAAACAGAAAGCCAGGAGGAAGACAAGGAAAAGGTGACAGCTTGGCTACAGTACTCCTCCCCCCCCCCACCCCCAGCTGCTGGCTGGCACTGCCACCTCCCCTGCTCTCAGCTCAGAGATAAGTAGAGGCAGACTCTCCATGATTGGCAGAGCTCTGAGAAATGTCCCCAATCCCTCAGATTTAGGCCACCTCCTATGTACTCTAGCAACCTCAGAACTACAACCCCCCTGGATGCTCACACACCCAAAGCTATGGCTTCTAGGGTCAGACATGCTTTCCACACAGACACTCATGCGTGTATTGTCTAGACGGACTTTCTGTCTATATGCAGACTATATACTGACTATCCATATGGATGCTTCATTTCTGTCTCCTGCCCTGATTTCTCCCTGCTTTCTGGTGAATACCCATAAGCCGTGGCCAGCCAAACTGCCAGCTAGCCAGACTAGCTTAGATCTCTCCACACCTGCTTGCCCATATCATTCTCTCCTGTTACTCCCTCTCTCCTCACCCCCCACTGTCCATCCAAAAGGCATCTCAGTTCTGCTTTCCAAGGGAGTGGTGGATCTGACTACAGCGAGCATTTTCACTGCTGCCCCTGTAGTCCAGGAGGGGGCTCCCTCAGCTAGAGATGGCCACCCTCTGACAGGCCTTTCTGTTCTGCTTCTACGAACTCTGACTCATCCCCTGCTCTTCACAGATAACTAGCAACAATGCAGCTCACTCTAATCTGCTGCTTAGAAACATGCAGTGTGGCTTCTCATTGCAAGTATAAAAGCCAATGGCTTCCTCTTCCTTCCAGGCCCCTGTGTCCTTAAGGCTTCACGTTCTATTTGGGTCTTATCCTGGCTTGGAGCCAGCTGCAGCATCTCTGACCACCGAATAAGGCAAGCCTGTATGTGCTGTGTCCCCTGCCTTCGATACTCTTCCCCAGTTGTTTTGGGGGCTGGCTACCAAATGGTCCATGTAGGACAAACCTTTCCTTGATCATTAGTCACAGAGCCAAGCCAAGCCTGGAGCTCACTTTCTTTCCTTCTCTGTTGCATGTCAACAGTGTTTCCTGTTTGTTGCTGTCTCCTCTTGAATGCAGTTCCAGGAGGGTGGGGGGTGCTAAGTGTGGCAAGGTCTTGTGTTGAGTGGATGTTTATTGGGTAGGCAAGTGAGTGCATCCTCTTCAGACAGACACACGCCCATACTCACCTCCCTGTGCTGGCAGTTTCAACCCCAAATGTCCTGGGCTTAGCACAAAGACATTCCACACTTGAGTCCTGCCCTGAGACACCCGCTAGCTAGATACTCCCATCCTCCATCCACACACAACTGCAGATCATTCCTATGTACCGCACCACACAACCAGCCTCCACCTCCTCTCTACTCAGTATTGTCAGCTTTGCTTTCTATTGAGAGCAACGGATAGAGACTAGATGGTAGGGGAGCTAGGAACTCCCCAGGGCTGCCATGAAAAAGTCTTTCCATATACGTAGTCTCAGTACCAAGTCTGGTGTTCCACACCACCACTACCACAACTTTCCCACCAATCCTGAGCCCTCCACATCCATTGCTAAGACACATCTGGATACTTGGAGTCTCCTTGCATCAAGTCAGAGAGCTTAAAATGCTAATCTTCAAAGTCCCTTCCAGACAGGTAGACAGGCTAAAGGGTTAGTTTTTGTGTCTTTGGTGGGAGTGAGGCATGGGGGTTAGCGAATCACATGTAAGTTTCTTGGGGGTAGGAGAAAGGGTAGGTACAGATTAAAGCCTTGGTTGTTTAGCCCAGATACACACATACAACATGCCACCATAGGGACAGATCATGGAAGGAGTGAAAGTCTCAAGCAGATGGTAGAATCTGATAGACAGACACAATGCAGGGACAGAAGCAAATGGGAAAAATGGAGAGGTGTCAGCTTCCAGCCTAGTGCAGATTGTGAAGCAATGGACTTAGGAAGGAAAGAAAGAGGATGCCTCTCTGCATAGCACCCCAAACCAGGTTTCTGCAGACACCGGCCCTTGGGGCAGCCATGTCTGGCTTGGTTACTGACTAGCAAGTCCCTACAGGCTCCTCCTCTGAAGGAGGGTACTAACTGAGCACTAGGGCACAGTTTGAACTGCAGGGTACCCTGCTCTAAAATCAACATCGTCCATGCATCTCGACGAAGCCAGGGGAAATGTTCAGAATCATCAACTCTCCCTTTGAGGGAAAGGGAAACCTAACATTCCTCAGGCCTGGTGTCAGGGGCTGGGGGAGGGGCTGTGCAGATGACACAAAGGAATAGTCAGGTTCCGTACCCTTCAATTCAAATCCAAGGTGCTCTGGTAGTGCGGAAGGAAGGAAGGAAGGAGAGTGAGAGGGGCAGGGGGAGAGAGAATGAGAGAAGGGGAGGGCAGGAGAGAGAAAGAGAAAAAAAAAAAACGTTGGTCAGAACTCTTCCAACACTGGGCAGCCAGCCTGCGAGGTGAAAGCATGTTAGTAGTGGCCCCTCCCAGCCTCCTGAGCTCCCTCCCTGGTCCCCAGTACCTGAGAGCCCCAAGAATACAAGAGAGAGGCCATGTTAGAATTGGCAGGCAGGGAAGGAGCTTTAGAGATGAGCAATGGAGTTAGTACCGGTGAGAAGGCACAGGTGCAAGAGTCAGTTGGCAGTGTCCCCAGGAGCAGAGGGTGCGTGAGGTGGGATCCAGGGAGGGGAGTCTGAACCCCTCCTTCTGGTTCTCCTTCCAACTCTCTGTCTCCAGGCCCTCTAGAAGTCAGTCTGCCCCAACTCCTAGCTTATTCATGGGAGGGGTCGGGGGATCCTTTTCATCTGTTCAGGATGAATCTGTCATGTCTCCAGGCTGACCCCATGTCACTGCCTTATGCCACAGCCCAGAGGTGGCCTGGCATATCTCCTGGCAGTCTGAGTGCAGAGCTTTGGTGTATCATTTGGGAACAATGGGGAGGGGAAGAGACTTCAAGCAGCAAGTCACTGCTCTACTTGACATCTCATATCCCCTGGGCTCCCAGGGCTGAGCTGTGGTACCCAAACCCATCTCAGCACTTAGGAGAACACCTACAACTCGGTGTAGGAAGAGTGGGTTCATTTCTGCTGCGTGCATGCTTCTTACACGGTGGACAAGTTACAGTGTTGGAAGTGAGATTGTTAACCTGAATGTGTGAGTTCAGGCCTTTGAAAGGTGGGCGCTTACAGCATTGACAGGTTAAATAAAAGGGTCTTGCCATTGTTTGTGGTTCCAAGAGATGCCCGAGCTATCTAGGTCTCAGTCCCTCAGCTGCCAATGGTGGTGGTGGGGGATCAGGCCTTGCCACGGGATCCTGGGAGGTCTGAGAACCTGGCTGCGTTTCAGAACAATTGAGGCCAATGGGAGAAAGTCTGGGTGGGAGCCCAGAAACCTCATCGGTGTTTTAAAGAGCTTGCCTTTCCTTTTAAGGCACGGCCTGTTCTGTTCCACACACCCAGGGCTCTGTTTCTTTCCTAACTTGCTATGTGGATGTGGGTGATCCGTGGCATCTGGTCTCTCCAAAGCACCTGTGCACAGAGGCAGCTGTGGCAGACCTGGCCAACAGGAGGTTCAGCACACGTGTGTGCCAGGACTCCTGTTCACACCTGCCTGGGTACACTCCCTCGGTGACTTTCATATCAACCAGGTTAGCTCCCTAGACCTGGCGAGGGTGTGGCATTGGACCTGACTTCTCGTCTGCTCCAGAGGAAGGGCATCCGGAGCGTTATCGGGCCCATCTCTTTGTGCTTTCTGAAAGGGAATTCAGAGGTATCTGTATTTGGAAAGAGCAGGAGAGTGGGCGGCTCTAAGTCAGGGACCAAGAAGGCCCTGACCCCAAGAAACTTGAGGAAGATCCTGGAGTTCTGACTCCACTGGTTCTGTGCATAAGCCATCAAGGCTGTGCCCATCCCAGCACTTAAAACCAAGCCCTCTGCAATCCCTTCACTCTGAAGTTGGGGTGATGTTGATGATTTGGCTTCTTTGCAGTCTGGCTCTGATTGCTTGAAGCCCTAAGTGCAGCTCAGGGTCCTCTCTGGCTCAAAGGGTCAAAGGGGCTCAGAGAACAGTGCATTCTGGAGCCTAGGACTTTGAAGCACTCAGGAGTATGTTTTTGATGTCCAGCCAGGCTCACTTGACAGACAGCAGACCAGCTTCTCAGGTTCTAAGTGCTGGTCTTCAGCTTACTTTCAGAAAAAGTTGTTAAAGTCTCTCCATGGTGCCAGGATACTCTCTCAAGGTGATTCAGGAAATCGGGGAGGAAGAATGGAGACTGGAGGGGAACGTGGAGCTAAGCTATGGGTGATCCTGCTCAGGCTTGTCTGGCTATTCTTCTTGCATGGCCCTCAGCCAAGGTGGGCTGGACCCACTGAGTGTCAGTACAGAGATGTTCATATTGACCAGTAAATTAATTGGATGTTGGATTTTCAGCAGGGCCAGGCTTTAGGAAATTTATGCAAATTTATTGTCTTGGACATAACTAATTGCAGTCATAAAGTGCCCGGATGAGGAGGCAGTGATATATGTGCAGATATGAGCATGTGTGAGTGTGTGTGTGCCTGTATGTGTGTGTGTGTGCGTGTGTGTGTGTGTGTGTGTGTGTGTGTGTGTGTGTGTGTGCAGTCAGACACATGTGGGATACAGATGGGCCAGCTTTCTCTTTCAGGAGGGCAGGGCTGTAGCAGGAGAAACTTCAAAGTGCTATTGGGGTCAAAGGCTGTTTTCTTAGTCTCTGAAAGATTGCCTGGTCTCGAGGTGGTCTGGGTAGGTGGCAGGGTCAGATGCTTTGCTCAGCAGTGCTGGGGAGGGGGGGACATCCTCCAAGGAATAATACTAATTCTCTTCCTGCCCCTCCTTGCCTTTTATAGCAGGGAGAGATACTAAGTTGCCCTCTAGTGATGAAGGCAGGCTCCCAGATGAGCCTCTCTCCTGCATCACTTCATTTCATCCTCACTGCTGCCTTCTAGGTATAGCTGTCTCTATCCTCATCCTACAGACGAGAGAACCAATCCAGAGCACTTACATAGTGCCCAGGACTAGGGATCTAGGCACCTGGTATTTTTGAACGGGCAGCTGAGCGCTTCAGGGGGCACAGGGTGACATCTTTGTACTCATTATGTTCTGGAACATCATAAGGGCCCTTGCTGAGCACACTTGAGGAACAGGAATTCTCCACATAAAGGCACCTGCATGGTACTGATGGCACAGGCAAGAAGGCTGGGAGCTCCATCTGCAGGCTTTCTTTTGGGCTCCTGGCAGACACAGGCTGAGGTGCTCTGGCTGGCCAAGGGGCTTTGCATAGTAGCCCACATTCTGGAGGTTCTGTGGCGCTCTGACCTAGGGCTGACTGTCCAGAACAGTTTCCTAGGCTGTGGAGGCTTTTGGCCCAGGGTGGAAAGGACCAGGACCTCACCCACTGCCTCTCTTACCTCGTCCACCCTTGCCTGACTGCTCTGTCCTCTCCCTAGGCTCCCCCTGTCCCAGAGTTCGCCACATAGGCTGGATCTAATTCTTTAGGGCTACATGGCTGGCTCACTTCTGTCTTTATCCTGTCTTCCTCCATAGCCCGTGATTGGGAATGGAGGGGTCTGGAGAGAGTACTGACTCTCATACTGTGGACAGAGGTACCTTTTTTTATCAGCCCTCATCAGCTGGGGCCCAAATGCTCCAAAGGGAGTGGATATGTTTCTGGGCTCTGTTCTGTGGTCTGAGGACAGTTTGAGGATTCATTTTTCCACCCTAAGGTCCAAACTCTGAAAACGTGTTTCTGGATGTGCCATCTAATGGCCCCTGGGTTTCATCTTTGGTATTTTCATGGAACATGAAACATCCAAGTACCAACTAAGATCTATGGCTCGTTAGTACTCAAGGACTCAGATGTCCTCCCTAAAAGGAGCAGGGGGCTAGTCTGCTCTGCAGGATGGGATAGGTGACATGGTTCTGGTCTCGAAGGCCAACACACCACTGGGCCCCAAACCAAGTCTGTGACTATCCAGAGGCGTATTGCTCTGTTCCAGCCCCACCTGGTGGTGCTTGAAGGAACTGCTTCCAGGCCCTAACTACAACAACCCACTGGTTGGCCAAATCTTTGGGCTGCAAAGGCTCATTCCCTCGCTCAGAGTGGAAGAAAGAAAGGAGATGGAGTCCTGGATAGTGTTTAGACTAGAGGAGTCTTGGGAAGAGTCATCAGTTTCCGCTTGAGTCTGTTAGCATCTGCCGCTGCCCTTGGACCACCTCATCCTGTAGCAGTATGCGTCTCTGGAAACATTCATGGAAGCCACTGCCCTGGGACCTGCTTTTTCTCAATCTCCCCCCCGCCTTGGTCCTAGAACACCAACACAAACCATTCTGGCCAGATCAGAAGGCAGACTTTTGAGACCTCTTCCCTGCTCTCAAACATTCCCACAAAAACATGCACACACTCACTGCCTGGCTCAGCAGCATCCTGACACCTTCAGAGGCAGGAGAGGGCTCTGCAAATGCCTCTTCCTACATTTGGCAGGCTGCCTGACTCCAGTAGAGGGGAAGAGGCCTGGACATGGCCCTGCTGCTGCAGAGAATTCCACATCGCTATTCCCAGGCAATACAGGTGACTTACAGAGGTGGGTGGGGGAGACAGGGGTGTGTCGTCTCCTCTGCAGAGGCTACTGGTAAGCACCAAGGACTGAGAGGAGCTCAGGACACCCCTGTTCCCTCCAAGACTTGTTAAGTAAGACCCCCTTCCCTCCCACTCGAGGAGACTGCCAGTCACCAGGGAAGAAGAGAAATAGAAGAAAGAAACATACTGGAGAAGTTGACCATTGCGAACTGCTGACACCTGTCCCCGGTGTATCCCACAGGACACCTACCAAAAGAAAGAAAACCAGAAAGAGAGAGCCAGGATAGCAAGACACAGGCATTGCAACACCCCGGCGCAGGCTCCTGCCAGCGCCAGCTAGGTTCCTCACCACGGTTACCATTTGTACTGGCCCTGCCGCTCTGCCCCTTACCTGTAGCCCTGAACTCTAAACCCAAGGATTAGGCCAAAAAAATGAAAGAAAAAAAAAATGAAAAAACAAAGCAAAACAAAAACAAAACAAAAGAACTAACAAACCAAAGTACAAAAAAGGAAAGAGAAACGAAACATAACAGCCAAAGATCAAAACAACCAACACCCCTGGCCCTACGCCCTACACTGGGGGACTGCACCCGGAAGCTTTCTAAGGAGCAGGGACTTGTGTTTGTATCTTCAAACATACTTTGCTTAGGATCTGGCATGTACAATCGCAAAGGCAGTTTCTCCAAACATCTCTGTCCGAAGAATCCGTTTGGACATCTGGAGAAGGAAAAGGGGAAAAATCACAGAACAAACTGGCATCACCCACGAGGCTAAGGCTAGAAGTCAAAGTGCGCAGGATGAGTGAGGAACCAGGTCAGGCGCTCGGGGGTCACACTGTAGCCGAAGGGGCTGGAGCCGGGGAACTGGGCGGAGGGCTCTGTCATCTCCTTACAGACGCTTTAATCCATGTGGCTCTGTGGGGGATGGGGCAGGCGGGGTGGGGCGGGGAGGAGGATGAGTTAGGGAAGTTGGGTGGGGAAGGTGGGGGGTTATTAAGACTAACTGTCCTATTGGTTGGGGAGGGGGAAACTTTTCTTCTTACCTGCCTGGTGCCCCTCGGGAAGCCAGAACTGTAGCTTCCAGGTGCCAGGCAGGCAGACTTATTATGGGATACAAGTTCCTGGTGTCACTCCTCCAGGCCCCATGGAAGGATTCTCTCCAGGACTCTGGGCAAGTTTCCTTCTCTATGGAACAGCTCCCAGAACACTCAAAGTAGAATTCTGCTAGGCTGTTCTCACACTGTGTGCTCAGGACCAAAGGGACCTGGGAGGTATTTGATCTGCTCTCTCAGAGAGAGAGATCTGTGGTCCAGTGTGTTTGGGAAATCCATCCCCCAGGGTTCCTGTAGAGTGGCAGTCTCCATTAGCAGAGGAGATAATAACTGAACTAGACAAACTTATTTGGCCTAGGAAGTCTTGTTTGTGTATTTTGAGACAGGGTCTCGTGCTATAGCTCTGGCTGTCTGGGAACAGAAGGCACTTTTTAGAGGGTATACTTTGGAGAAGGCTGCCTGCCCTAAGGCAGTAGGTGTGAGGAAAACTAAGTGGGGGACTGGAGAGCTGGAGGAGAGGTGGAGTTGCTAGCGTCCCACAGCTGCCTTCCTGACACCTGGTTCGGGGAAACTTAGAGCAGCCTAACCGGGACCCTGTTGTGTACAGGAGCCGGCTGGAAGCCAGCCTTGGCCTGCCTGCCCTGGGACCTGTTCTTCCACTGTGGCCGGGCTTTGTCCTGGCTCCGACCTGGATCTCCTCAAATCTTGACTCCCTTGCTGGTCCCAGGCACCACCCACCCCCTTCTCCCTGACCCTGTCATACCCTCAAGGTACACTTCCTTCTGGTCTCTGGCTGCCACCTCTCCCCTTAAGCAAGTCCCAGTTTCGTAGATTTCTAGGAGACATGCCCAGTCCTGTGCTTTCTTCTGAACCCCAGGAAGGCGAGTCACCTGAGAGAAGCTCACAGACAGGGCTGAGCTAACCCTTAGACATGGATGTCTTCAGGGTCTGCTGCCCTGGCCTGCCGTTCCTTAGGAGCTAGGGAAGCCCCTCGGTCCCAGGTCACTGTGCAACATTAGCCAACCTGGAATTCCTTAGGAGGTGAGAAGTCTCTGCCTTAGCCTTCTACTGAGCATAACAAGAGAGCCCTTGGCCTTATAGTTAGGCGTTAGCCATTGGCTATGATAGATAATCACGAAAACCCTGTGGCGTCTAATCTAGAGGAATACGGAAGGGTAGTGGCTTGTGGGTTGCTCACCGGTGTTTCTCTGGGCCTGTGGTATCCCTGGGTTCGGGAAGGAGGGAACTGGACACTGTGGTGGTGGAGCACAGGTGCACACGCATTTGGAGGTCTGGCTGGGAAGTACAACTATTGAGCATGGGCAATAGCAATGCATGCTCACTCGATTGAATAGTGTGGCTTAGGGGATGAGCCCCTCATTACTATCTCTGATCCCTGACCCTTGTCCCTAGTCACTTTAGCCCAGGAAGATGGAGGAAGTAGCCAAGGCTTCCCAACTGACTCCAGCCAGGCTCAGCTCTTCTTCCTTTGCTCCTGGGCCCTGATGTGGGGGATTAAAAGTGAGTGAAGTGATTCTTTTTTCAAACAGAAGCACCTTTGGGAGTAGAGGATAAAGACCCAGAAGTGGAAATGACTCTTGGGTTCCACAAAGTAACAGGAAAGGAACAGGCTTGACTGTGTCCATTGTCTGCCACTAGCTAGGCTCTTAGAGGCAGGGAAACCATGTATATAAGTGTGTGTGTGTGTGTGTGTGTGTGTGTGTGTGTGTGTGTGTGTGTGTGTTTAAGAGAGAACAGTCAAGTGAAGGGGCAAGAAGGGATTAAGTGCTGTCGTCCCATGAATCTTGAAGAACAGTGACAACTATAAATAGACCCCTGTGTCCCTGCCTCACACTCAACCTGAACTAGTCTGCCTGCCTGCTCAGGGCTACTGTCCTGCACAGTTCTAGGTGGGGTCATGGGATCAGTGCAGTGTTCTGGTGTTAGCCTTGCACCTGTCTGAGAGAGGGGTGCTCCTTCTCAATGGATAAAGAAAAGGTCTTGGGGGATAGGTTGTCAGGTGAGGGGGCAGGAGGACTGATAGCCAGTGCTATGCTGTGGGGTGTTAGTTCCTTTAGGGGCTCTTGGATACTCCTAGTTCTCTCTACAGTCCTGTGTGTGGAGACTCAGGCTTCCTCAGAGAAGGTTCTAAGTGTAAGCAGGGCCTTTGGCCTTTCTGCCTTGGAGCCAGACCAGCGTAGAAGGAGCCAGATGTCTCCTTTTATCAACATGAAAGGAGTCTGCATCGGGTGTGGGTGGCTGGCTGGTGGCTGTGGCTCCCATTCAAACAGGATGACTCTAAGATTTTCGGGGGAATTGGGGCTGGGTCGGAAGGGGCAGCAGGCTGCAGCCTTTCTAGTCCTTCCTGTAGGCGTCACCTCTGACTCTGAGAAGGTCTGAACCTGGGGCTGGAGAAGAACAGGGTGAGAGAAGGGCAGAGAAGAGAGCCCATGGGCTACATCTGGGGTGGCAGAGAGGTCAGGACCTCTGCTGTTCCTGTTCCCCACCCACCTCCCGGGCCTCAGTTTCTCCTTTTAGTAGCCTGGGGATAATGCCATGTGTGCTGCCCTCACCTGGAGAAGGAAGGATGAAGGATGAGGCTGTGGCCCAGGCACTGGAGGGAGCCAGGGTCTCGGAGCTCACAGGGCAGGTGGAGATGAAGTGAAGATGAGCAGGCAGATGGGGTGGGATGGGGTGGGGGAAGCTGGGGATGGAGGAGATGAGCGGATGGGAGAGGGCGGCATGCCACTGGTGTATGCACAGGGCTGGAAAGAGTCTTGTTCTGTCATCATCCCCTGAACCAGTCCCCAAGAGTCACGCACCAACCGTGCTCAACAAACACACGGAGAGAAGAGGAGAAAACGGCAAGAGGAGGCCCAGACAGGAGACAGTCACCTTGGTTTGGACCCCCATTTTCAAGTCCCCTTAAGTTTTCTTTAAAAAAAAAAACAAAAAACAAAAAACAAAAACAAAATTCAGTATCAGTGACACTTTCTTTTGGCACTGACTTCCAGAAAAACAAGAGGGTTACAGAGTGTGCCTGCCTGCTTTCCAACACCCCCTGGGGGGGCTCTGAACCAATACACAGCAACAAGTGTAAGAAAACCAGGAGGGAAACTGAGTTTTATAGAAACTGGAATGAAACTGACCAGTGTAGTTTCATTATCCAAGCTAAGCGGAAATGCAAAAAAATCAAAATAAAAAGAAACAAACAGCACAAATGGTAGACGTGAGTCCCGTTCCTAAGTTCTTTCCTTTTCACTCCATTCAGGTGTCGTCAGAAACCCCAAGAGGCCTGCCCCACCTCCCACCCCGTTTCCCACCCTCAGAATGGCCTCTGGGCTCTGCCCGGCCCCCTCCCCCCTGCCCTTCTCCAGCACAGCTCCAAGGACTGCAGTCCCAGCTGGGGATATCCCTCTCCCTTGTATGTGACAAAGGGGTTCAGGGAAGCAGGTTAAGGAGCCTTGACTGGGGCTGTCCCAGGGGGGCAAAGATGGGCAAGTGGTGGCTCTGGGTACCAATTTCACATTTGAAACCGAGTTGCCCTGGGTGGGGGGGAGGAAACAGGGCACCCTCGTGTTCACAAGGGCTCAGGCCTGTCTCCCTGCTCCTTTCAAATGTAGCAAGGCATATCCCCTGGCTCCTAGGGGCACAGTCATACTGGCAGGTTCCCTGGGAGCCATTGTCTTCTCCTTCCCTTTCTTATACTGCACTCCATCTTGGAGTCTTGGCTCTGGGGACCTGCTTTGTCCTTGTACCTGTCTTGGGGAGCAAAGTCTTCCTGCCTGCAGCCAGGGCTGACCTCAGTGATAACGCTAGATTCTTTGGGGTGGGGGTGGGAGGTCAGGGGTCCAAGGGACTAGGGAGAAGGAGAGGCCTGGTGTGGCAGAGGGGAAGGAGAGTCAGGGCTAGGACATCTCTGTGAGGTGTGCTGGGATCTCTATTCTGAAGATCTCAGAGCAGCTGCAAGGCTATGTTTCTCAGGGCCTGAACTGCTACTGTGGCTGTGTCTCAGAAGCTGAGGCCAGGCCTTGAATTTCTCTGGAGTACCTGTTGTTGCTCTTAGAACTTCCCTGAAGGGTTTAGGAAGGAGGAGTGGGGAAAGGGGTGACATCAGGTGAAGGGTGGGACCATGGAGGAAGCCATCAAGGAGGCCAGCTGGGGCCTGAGCCACAGTTCTGCCTGGCTGTGCCACCAAGCTCTCTTGTGGGTGAGTGAGAGGACACATGGACACTGGGACCCTATCAGCTTGTGTAGGATTCTTTAAAAGCCCCAGTCTCCTCTCTGGTTCACATGACTAGAAAGGCCAAGGCAGTGATAAGGGTGTAAGATCTGACCTGGGGGGGGGGGGGGGGAGGCAGAGGCAGGAAAGCCTGGTCAAGACCCTCTTTCTGAACTAGCAACTCTTAGTTGCCTTTGTCCAGATATCATGGGAACAGAACAGTACTGGTACCTAGTCTGGGGCACCCTTGGCATGGGTTGCTTTGAGAAATCCAAGTTGCTGACTAGACCCCCTTCCTATTCCTCCTTAAGGTCTGGCCAGAGTTGTGCTCCTTAGGTTTGTGTCAAACTCCTCACACACATGCAGGAGGACTGCCCAGCAGACCTGCTGGGACTGAAAAAGCCCTTCCTGGTGGCCTCCTCCACACAGTCCTGAGTGCTGCAGAATGGGCAGTTGAGTTCTGAGCTCCTTGGAGTTCCTGCTGGGGCCACCTCCACCTCCTCCACTGGGCCACTCCCATAGTGGTATCCTTGCTGGAGTCCCCACCTTCCATAGAGAGGGGCTGGGGTTAAAATGGCACAAGCAATGCTCAGGACAGGACTGGCCACTTTTGGTCACAGAGCAGGAAGGACAATCAGATCTAAGGCCAGCACTGGGCTCTGGGTCCCTCCTGTTTCCTAAGGTCTTCCCTCAGTTTCTAAACCCCTATTTCTCCTCTAGACAACAAGAGTGGGACTACCAGGTGCTGAGGGATCTGGAGCTTGTGTCCTGCGCTTCCAGGCTTAGCACTATGGGAGAAGAATCAGTCAGGACATGTTCACTCAGGACAAATTTGGAGAGTTGCTTAGAGATGGGGAAGAAAGACAAAATGGGGGGCGGATAGAGACAGACAGAGATAGAGACAGAAAAAGGGGAGAGAGAGAGAGAAAGAGAGAGAGAGAGAGAGAGAGAGAGAGAGAACACCCAGTGCCTTAGACTGGTATCTCCACCTCCCTGCAGTGTTGGTAAGAGGTGGGCATCAGGACACAGGGTGATAGGGGCCTAGCAAACCGGGTCCTATAGGAATCCACACATCCCTTAGAGCTTACATATCTTTAGAGTCCAGGAAAAGACTAGAAAGTGGGCAAACCACCCTTTCTGTGCCCCCTGGGGAATCACTTCCAAGTAGCTTGAAGCTCACTTTTTTCCTAGAACCCTCCACTTCCGTCCCAGCATCTCCTCCCCTGCTCTTGGCCCCATGCCCACCCCGACCGGTCACTTACTTGCAGGAGAGCTGGTTGATGCCCTCGATGTAGTAGCACACGCCTCCATTCACACAGTAGGACTTGGCGGTCTCATTGCACTTCCGGGCATGTCCCGACCAGGATGACAGAGTGGTGCTCACTGGAGGTATGAGAGACAGGCGCTAGTGACCCACCGACACCACCTCTGGGCACAGGGACCACTTCCTTTGTGTTCTTTCATGTTTCTATCTTAAAACTGGAAGGTCCCTAGAATCTGCAGGGATGCCTGGGCAGGAAAGGGCTAGTGGGTATCTCTTGGTGGACCACAAGGTAAACAGCAAGCCACAACAGACCCTCTGCCCAGTGTGGTTCTCTTGGGAAACCTACAAAAGCTAGGGGGTTTCCACTATCTTGAAGGGGTGGAAGAGACCAGAAAGAGCTTCCTCCACTGGAGGAAGGCCTGACCTTTGCACTACTTTGGCCTTCCTCTTAGGGGTGTCCACTATAGGACTGGATGTGAACCAGGGGGATCAGAGAAAAGGACACCTTTAGGATACTGTCATTTTTCTGAGCTCTGGGACAGTGTCTGTTGGGGGCTGGGTCTTGGCTTCCACTCTCTTCTCTTGTTTCCAGGGCTGTCATGATATGAAAGGCTGCTATGGCCTGTCTGTAGAATTGTTCAGGGTCTCCTTCATGTCCCCACACTAGACAGCTCTCTCCTTGTTAGCTGTTGCTGGTGGAGGGAGCCTTCAGACCTTGGCCAGCCTAAGCTATACATCATAAAGTTCAGAAGGAGCTGGGAGAGGAACGGGGTGGGGGTTGGGGTGGGGGTGGGGGTGGGGGTGGAGGGTCAGGGAACAGCTGGGATATGAAAGCCAGGTGGGAGAAAGGCTGGCTGCTAACCCAGGCTGTGCATCTGATTGATCAGGCTTGCCCGAAACAGTGAGAGTAATGAGTGATCTGCTCCCTTAGCAGGGGACAGTGTCCAGAAAGCTGGCTTTAAATGCAAAGCCATCTTTTGTAAGCCAATGCCCCACACTGGCTTTCCAGAATGCGCTGTCAAAAAGGAGTCCCTATTCCCTATTCCTGCTCTGGGGCTCTGAGGGTCTCTCACTCCTGCCCAGCGGTGGTCCTCGGACTGAGGTGTCCCACTCCACATTGGCTACCCTTATCTCCCCTGGGGTGGCAGCCTCCACTGCTCCCATCAGCAGTGGGGAGGAGGCGAGGGGAGGAGGAGGATGGAGCAGGCAGGCGCTTGGCACCCTCAGTGTTTAGACATGTAGGGAGACAGATGGAGCGTGGAGGACTGGAGTGTACACACAGCACTGCCTCTGTATATGTCTGAGGAGCTCACAGATAAAACTCAGCAGGCCAGCTCCCACCCTTCTCTCAGCCCCATGCCTGTTGCAGAGCTGGCATCTCAGGCCCCACCCCTGCTGAGGTCTCCTCTAGGGCCCCACTGCAAACCCAGCTGGGACCCACATGCTAGCCAGGCAAAGGAAGCTTTTACTGGTGTTTGCTCCAAATCTGGGTCATAGAGACCCAGGAAACTAAGAAAGGGACAAAGAAGAGACAGGAGTACGGTGACCATGCCTGCAAGTTATAAAGTCCAACACTGGGCAGATCCTGGAGTCGAGGGCTTAGAGGTTGTCTTGCCCTTTGGTTACACCTCGTGGGAGGAGTGAAGAGAGACAGTGGCGGAGTGCCTGTCTAGAGCTGCAGTTGTGTATTCTTGCCAGATACCCTGTCCCTTGTGAGAGAACATGTCAGCACCAAGGCTGGATGCAAGGAGATGAATGTGGACCACAGCCTGGGGCTTCCCAGGGGCCTTGGCTAAGCCTAAGGAATCTTGGTCTGGACCAGTCAGGCCCAGCAGGGCTCCTTTGCAGCCATGGTAGCAGAGACCTCCTGCTGTCCGGTCTTTATTGTTATTCTGCTAGGTTGAGGAAGCAGTGGACAGAGGTGAGGATGCTGGGGTGTCAGGGACCACAGAAGAGGGATGGAGGCCACCTAGTTGTGGTACACTGAGTCTGGGTTGCCAATACCATAGCACCCCAGAAAGACAAGGGAGCATGGTGAGGGAGGTAGCCACTGATGTCAGGGAAGAGTGGCACAAGTCTCCCCACCTCTTCTGACAGGGCAAGGCCTTCCCAACCTACTTTAGCATAACTGTAGTGGTAGTGAAGCCACAGCACAGGGAGGTGTGTGCCCCACAGAAGGTGTCAGGCCATGATGTCCTCACACTGGTCTGGCACTCGCAGGTTTTAAATCCCCTTGTGAATGCATCAGTACTTTGTCACTGTTCTCTTGTTGTTGGAGAAGCAAAGGTGGGAGAAGCCTGCTCTCTCGACCTGTCCACCAGGATGGCTGGTTGCTACCCCAAATCCAGTATGTCCAAACTGGCCTCCCAGTTACCTGTCTCAACCTCTTCTCTAGTCTTCCCTATGTGTGTGAGCCCCAAGGTCCTAGAGCGCGTTTTCCATTCTCTCTTTATTCTTTCTGCTATATATATTCCTCCAGGCATGGCCACTTCTACCACCTCCGGCTTCCTTACCTGGTCCAGCCTATTATTGTCACTTCTTCCTCAGGTGACCTTACTTACTGGACATTTGCCTGCACTCTGGCCTTTTTGCTGAAAATCTGCCATGGTGGTCTTTAAAATATGTGAATTGTGTCAACCCTCCCCATGACCATGGCGTCCCTATAAATGAGTGTAGTCACAACAAAGGCCCCAACCCCTCGTCAGGTCTAATCTGGGTCTCATCACCTTTCTGTTATTTTTTACCCTGTTCTTTCAACGTATTTAACTAGACTCACTTCAGGTGTAGTCAGGTGCCCTGCTGCCCTGCTGCCCTGCTGCCCTTTGAAATATCACCGTCTCAGGGTAGCCTCCCCGGCCTTCTCTAGATGGCTGCAACCCCCACAATCTTTCTGTTCACTGTACAGGCTTCTGCTAGGAGTATTTATTTTAAGCTGATTAAGGAACCATGTATACCATCGCTAGCTCCACCACTAGAACCCAAGCTGTGGCCACATCACGTGTCACTAACCCCCATCATCCAGACAAACGCTCGCTCGACACAGAATAGGTGCCTAATGTTTGCTGACAGAGTGAATGAGCAAGTGCGTATCTGACTCTTGAGGGGAAATGTGCTCTGCTGCTTCCCTGAGCATAGCCTAGTGTCCTTAGCATGGCCGCGGATATCTTTTCTGTAAGACACTGTCTCCTCAAAGCCACAGTGGGATACTACTTCACACCTACTGAGAGGGCCAGAATGGTGGAGCGGGGAAAATCACAGTTTGTGGAGGGGATGTGGAGACACAGAACCCTGGGGCACCGTGGGCGGGAATGTACAGTGGCCTGGCTGCTTAGGCATCTGGTCATGGAGTTCTTTAAAATAAAGAATTAAAATCTTCAGAGTTACCATGTACTCAAGAAATTCCACTCTTGGGTGTATCCTCAAGACTAAAAATGTGTGTGCTTACAAACACCTGAACACGAATGTCCGCAGAAGCGTTATTCATCGGCCCCACTGTGGCAATGATCCAAATGAGTCAACAATTCAAACCCGTTGAATGGGTGAATAAAATACAGTACCTTCACACACCGGAATATCATTTTACCATAAAAGGAATGCACTCATACATGCTACAACATGGATGGGCCTTAAGGTATGTGGAGGCCACTTATACGTTATATTTATATAAACTGTCTACGAAAGCTAATCTGTAGGGGCAGAAAGCAAGAGCCATGGTTGTGGCATTGGAGGGAGGAGTTCCTGATGTGGGGATGAAAACGTCTTAGAATTAGTGGAGATGGTTACATAAGTTGGTGACTATACGGAAAACCACTGAATCATACTTTAAAAGGGCAAATTTTATGGTATGAAAATTATATCTAAAAATTAATTAAAACCATGCCCAGAAGGGGAAAACTCAGGGAGCAGTTGCTGTGAGTGTCTTGGTGCAAGCTGTCCCAGACCTTCATAGGAAGATGAAATGGGACAGAGGCTGAGAGTGAACACCGAGTTCCTCTCTGCTATCCTGGCTGCAGCTGCCTTCCTCTTTTGAGCATGGGCAAACTTCTTCCCCTCTTTAAGGTCCATTGCTTTGAGCTATTCAGCACTTGCCTTGCTGTGCAAATGGCTCCTTTACATTTGGCTCAGGTGTCCATCCCCAGAACCCCTACTTTGTTTATTGGAAGAGGCATAGATCTAGAACTTTACCTTGCTGTCATCTGAGGTCCTATGCTGGTAACCGTGGTTGTGCCTCTCTGATCTTAGAGCAGGGCCATACTGAATACAACTGATGTGAGGGTGTGTGCTTGTGTGTGCATGCATAGATGTGTTCCACCAGTGATCCCTTGACCAGAGGCCTCTACCACATGCCCACAGTCTTGTAACACCTCATGTCAAACCTGCCTGCCCTGTGCTCTGTCTCCTGGGACAGGCCCAAATTCCCTTTCAGTTGGGATGGGCTTCTGGCTTCTGTAAGATGGAAGGGGATTGCACCATGAAGACTGTTTTGTTACAAGCTCTGCCTATGTCTGCACATTCCTCTTCCATGTCAGCCCTAGGAGCTCCTGTGAGACCCAGAACTGTCACTTCCGGAGGGCCTGCTCTGATCTGGGAAGGACTACAGCTCCACCCTAATGGAGAGGTAGGTAGCTATCCAAGAGTGGGACGATGCCCTTTGATGCCCCATCCCCATGGCCCTGCTCCCCTTGGGGCTAGGCGGGCCATGCCAACCCACCTTGGGATGAGTCACTGGGGGCAGGCAGAGCTGCCCGCTTGCTGCCTGCCCTCCACCCCCTCCTCAGGGCGTGGTTGCTGCAAGTCTGCTGCATTTCACTGGTAAACAAGAAATCCATGCATCTCTGCCTGGGAAAATGGACATGATCACTTCTCCACATCAGGAGGAGCCTGGCCTGCCATGCTCCAAAGAGGGAAGAGAAAAGGTGTGCGGTGTGTGTGTGTGTGTGTGTGTGTGTGTGTGTGTGTGTGTGTGTATGCCTGTGTGTGTGCTGGTGAGGTGCAGATGGCAGCCTCGGCAGCAAATGCACAATCCCAGGAGTTTAGGAGAAGGTTAAGACCGCAGAGCTCAGCCTACGAGGGGAAAGCTTTGGAGCACAGAGCTGGAGTCTCTGGATATCTCTGAGCTCTTTCTAACTCCTGGGCCTCTGTTCTCACACCAGGCTGCAGAGACAACAGACACTGATGCCTGTGGGCGGTGTGCATCAGAGAGGGCACAGCTATGGTGGGGAACCTTTCCCTGTTCTGTTCGCCTCACATAGTGAGATGGAGGGCCATTTCTCAGGGTGTTCTGCCTCTTTATAGTCCTGCACACAGATAAGTCTGGTAAAGATGGTACTCCTCCACCACAGTAACCAGGCCAAGTGTGCACGTGACCTCGGCAGGATGACTAAGAAGCCATTCTCGTGCCTGCTCCAGGAGGACACAGGGATGGGGGCTGGCTGAGGCTGGTGCCTTCTCTTTCTGATTGGGCTCTACAGTGTGGAAGAAGAGGGAGAAAGCAGGAACCAAACCACTTCCAGTTCCCGAACTCTGTTCTGCCTGGAGCTAGATGACCTCTGGACTTTCTAGTTTCACGAGACAATAAATGCAGTCCTTAAGACTGGCTTAGGTTGGATACTTGTCCATTCTAACCCAGGAAGTCTTCATTAGTAAAATGGGAAACGCAGAGTCTGCCTGCTCACTACAACAGAGATGGCAGATGCTAAGCCTAGGTACACCCCACTTTGGGATGGCTGGAGGGTCGCCCCATCCAAGTATCCCCCTCTGTCACCCTTCTCCAGCTAGGAAATCGAGGAGGCCACAAAGGCTTTGGGATAGCTCTTTCTCTTTTTAAATTAAAAAAAAATCATATTGAAAGCTGGGTATATCAGCACATGCCTTTAATCCCAGCACTTGGGAGGCAGAGGCAAGTGTATCTCCGTGAGTTCAAGGCCAGCCTGGTCTACACAGTGAGTTTTCAGACAGCCAGGGTTAAGTAGAGAGACCCTGTCTCAAAAAACAAACAAGCAAACAAACAAAGGTAGTGAAATTCAGGCCTTGCATATGCTAGGCAAGAACTCTACCACTGAACTACATTCCTAACTGTAGGTTGTAATTTCTTTAATATGACATTTAGCAGCTACCTAGTGTGAGGCAGGCATTGTGCTAGCTAGGCCCCTGAGGCCAGGGTAGTAATCAAGTCCATGGAGTGCCACGACCAAGTTCACTAATGACATCCACACTGTAGAGCCCAATCAGTAATAAGCTGTTTATGCAAAATATACAACCTTTCTGAGCCTCCCCTAAAGAAGAATCCATGAGAGAAAACAGAGTCTGGCTCAGTAAATAGTAGATGTGACCAGAAATCCCAGGAGACTGCATCGACCCTGTTCTCTTTGCTTCTCCTGCACTGGGTGGTCAAAGCACAGAACAAACCCAGCAACAGTGTGGGGCTTAAGGCATTCAAGAGATGCCACCAGACCATGGTGGGTCAAGAGATAGGCCAGGATTGGGTTTGGATCCAGAGTGACACTGGAATGAGCAGAGGGTTAAAGGCCAAGACTGCCTGTGGTTTGAAAGGATCTGGATGGTGGGGTGGGGGGTAAAGGGGAGTGGGGTCAGATGGGAAAGGACCAAGTGCTTATGTTGGGGCTCCATGGAAAGGAAGGGTTTGCCTTCAAAAAGGCACTATAAAAGGGTGAAGTGAGGGTGAAGCCTGAGCTGTGGCTGCCCTTGAGGTAGGGATGGGACTGAAGGGACAGATGTGAGAAAGATCTAGACTTAGACTTCTGTGACACAGTGGCTCGAGAGCCCAAGAAGCCTGAGGCTGGGAGACGAGGTGTCTCTCATTAGCGTACTGCTGGGGCCTAGGTAATGAATGCTGCAGGTTCCTCTTTAGATTCGAGGTTGGGCTGTGGTAGTGTACTCAGGGGGCAACATATACAGGGTCAGAGCCTATGCCAGGGACAGGACTTTAACAGCAAACCCTACATGGTAGGGCTCAGTCTGTGAGTGCCCAGCTCAGGCAGAGAGGAAAGGTGGCTTTCTAGGCCCTAAACCAGGGCTCGAGAGGACAGCCCAGCAGAAAGGTGTTATCTGTTCTGATACTGCATTGGACACTGTGAACCAGTAAGCCAAACAATCCTGAGGCCCTCCTTTGTAAGTCTCAAAAGAGGGAATAGGGTCTGTGAGACAGGTCTGTTATCCCTAAATGGAGGCTGCCCACGGGTCCTGGGCACTCCAGCCTCCCACCCTCAGGCCTGGCTCAGGTGTCTGACAATGCAGCTGGCAACAGGCATGCAGCTCACACCCACCCCAGGCCTGTCTCTCCCCCAACCTCGCTTCTGACAGCCCAGCCTCTCATAATTGCCTTCTAAAAATATCCTTCCCCCAACCCCTACCTCTTGATTTCAAAATATTTAGTTTTCAGGGTATTTAAAATGAGAGCTGGCGGCTCTTCCAGGCCCAGATAACAAAACTAAACATTTATGCTTTGACTGCATTTCTCTGATTCAGCTGAGATCTTGGGTTTGATATGCAGCAACAGGAAAGGGGGGGGGTGAGTGCAGGATAGATCATGTGCTGGGCCGAGGGGCAGCTGATCTGTTCTGCCAAGTCCCCCAGAACCCTTCTCTTTCTTGAGGGACACCTACCGCTGTTGACATGGAGTCGGCCCCTCACGGTGTCCTTCCCAAGGATGTTCTCGGCCTCACAGACGTACTCCCCGGCATCCTCCACCCTCACTTTGTTGAACTGTAGCCGTGAGTTCTTTCTGGGTTGGGAGAGGAAAGAGGGAGAGAGGTGTGAGCCAGGGCTGCCAGAGCTTATCAGTGGTCACCGAGTGGTCACATTACAGAACCACCAATGTGTGTGTAGGTTGGGTGAGAAGAAGGTCCCTCAGGCCAGTCTTTTCTGGAGTGCAGGTTGGTACGATGAACCCTGGAGCTGGGCAGAGATTTGAACCTTCAGGGCAACACAGGGTGCATATAGCCACAGTACACATGTTCTAAGTCTGTGACTCTTCACAACTCTTTTCCTGTGGCTGGCTTTCTTTATATTGTTTTTCTTGGGGAAGAAGGCCAGGCCCCTTAGGAAGTCACATGGCCATGTCTCTCCTTCTCAGCTGCCTTTGCCATCCCTAGAAGTGGCAGATTGTCCCTGTTTGGAATTATGGTTTGGATGTGTCTCCCAAGGTCCGCTGGTCCCCACTTCTCCCACTGCAATGGTGCTAGCAGGTCATGAGGACACACAGCATTGAAAAGGCCCTCAGACCCTCGATCCTGGAGTTCCCACCCTCTACAACTGTGGTCCAAATACATCCCCACTGTTTATAAGTGAGTCTGTCTGGGTACGCCATTATAACAGCAGCATGGACTCTAACCCCAGGTACCTGGGAGAGCACCTGCCTGATGGCTTCAGCTGCAACTGTGTCAGGGTACCAGTCCACATATGTGACTCTCTCCTACTGTCCATCTGCTCAGCCCTACCATTGAGGGGCCCTCTGTAGTCTCTCTGACTAAGAGACTTTGGTTTAATTCCTTCCACAATGTGAGTGGCTGATGGACACAGCAAAGCAAAGCAGAGGTGGTACAGGAACTGAGGTCAGTGAGGACACCAGAAGCTAGGGCTGCCCCTTCCTCTGATTTCTCTCTTGAGTAGTTTGAAGCCAGGTCCTAGCCGTCCCTCCTGCATACAGAGACTCCAGAGCAGTGGTTTGGTTTCTTTCCAAAGCCCTGACCAAATCTCTGCTTCCTTCTCAAAGCTTCCCCGCACCAACTCTGGGGCTTCTTGGCTCTCCAAGGCTCTGTTCACAGCTCCCAACCCTTCCTGCATCTGATGTTTCCTGGGGCCCAGAAAGTGCTCTGGATAAAGCCAGGGACTCCAGTAAAGGTCACATTGTCTTTACATGCTGGGATCTCCTCTTCTTTTTAGGAGCAGATTAAAAAACCAGATTCCTTGCAGATGCACAGCTGGGTGGAGTAACGGCAGGTGTAGCTGCCATTGTCCTGCCTGAGCCCCAAGGATGCAAAGGAGAGCCATGACACTGCTGGGATAAGGACTGGAATTGGGAGACAGGGGATGGGGGACAGGGAGGGAATGGGAGGAGAGATGAGCAGGAGGCTCCCCCTCTTCACTTTGCCTCTGCCTCTTCCCACACATCTCCCTCCCACATTCCCACGAGGTTGCTACAGACTGACAGACCTTACTGCGTTGATGACGGCCTCGCCAATGTGGTGAGAGTTGCTTGCCTGTATCTTTCCTGGGTAGGTCTCTCCTTGGGCTTGTGCCTGCCCACAGCTCTCCTCTATCCACTAGTTTCCTTCATTAAGCAGAACCCTGGAGGCCCCTCTGCCTAAGTGAACATCTCCTCATCGAAGCCTAATTAGATGTTACAGATTCCCACTTCCCTGGGCCAAAGCTTCCCTCACTTTCATGCATACTGGATAGGCAGGGAAGGGGTGTGTCCGCTGAGGGCCAAAGGGTTCATGTTAGGGGGCCCAGAGCCAGCCAGCTCCCCATGGTCACCCACAGCTGCAGTGTTATTTGTAGCAGGACAAGGCAGAGCAGCTCAGGAGCAGCAATGAGACTTGGAGGAAGGTCTCCCCCACTAAGGGTACAGGAGACCAGGATCAAGTGGGACGGGGCTTGGCAAAGGACCCCTTTTGGGATAAGAAAGAGGTAATAACAATTCTTAGGTGTGGCAGGAATAGGCATCTTGGTTCACTGGTTCATCTGGTTTATCAGAGGTCTCAGGGAAGTGGGAAGTTTATCAGAGCTATGACTGAGGCTGGACCCTGAAGGTCTCTCAGGCTGGCGTTGCTGGGACCGCACTCTCCCCATCCTTAGATCTATCTGGAGTCCCTGGGCTTCGGGGTTCTCTCCCAGTCTTCCTGGCTAGCAGGCAGGATGTACACTCCTGCTGCTTCATCTGTGTGCTGACCCAGGTCTGCCCCTGTAATGGTGCTGTCCCACCCTCCCTAGCCGGTTCTCTGCTGGCAGGGACAGGATCTGGGCAGCCCCACACTTTCCGCAGTGCCTGGCTCCTCTGCCTGCCTGAGGGGCCTGTCCCAGCCTGCCCCTCATAAATAAGGGAACATGCGGTTCTGCAGGGGAGGGCCTGTGCCCTGGGCTGGGGGTGGGGTGGGGGCAAGTTTTCTCCTGGCTCAGGAAGGCTTGGGTGACACTGCAATTTGACGGGCAGAGACAGACAGTCAGCCCCTGTCGGGAAGTCGGTCTCTGCCAGCAGAGATACCAAGGCTGAATATAGCCTGGGCAGGCAGAGCACGAGGAACCCATGGAGGAAGGACAGAGAGAGGCTCATCAGAAAAGAGGCTCCTTGCTCTGTGCTCTGGCTCCCGTGCTGGTGAGGTTTGGGTAGTGGGGGACTGGGTAGGATGGAGAGGTGGCAGCTCTCTTGGAGTCACATTGAGAGGACCTTAGTCACAGATAATTAAAAGCGCCCTATCATGACCTATTCCTTCACAGTTAACAATGTACTGGGACCCTGTTATAGCTGTCTCGTATGAGGCTATGTCAGTGCCTGGCAAATACAGAAGTGGATGCTCACAGTCATCTGTAGGATGGAACACAGGGCCCCCAATAGAGAACCTAGAGAAAGCACCCAAGGAGCTAAAGAAGTCTGCAACCCTATAGGTGGAACAACAATATGAACTAACCAGTACCCCCAGAGCTCGTATCTCTAGCTGCATATGTAGCAGAAGATGGCCTAGTCGGCCATCAGTGGGAAGAGAGGCCCCTTGGTATTGCAAACTTTATATGCCCCAATACAGGGGAATGCCAGGGCCAAGAAGCGGGAGTGGGTGGGTAGGGGAGCAGGGCGGAGGGAGGGTATAGGGAAATTTCGGGATAGCATTTGAAATGTATATAAAGAAAATATCTAGGGCTGGAGAGATGGCTCAGCGGTTAAGAGCACTGGCTGCTCTTCCAGCGGTCCTGAGTTCAATTCCCAGCAACCACATGGTGGTTCACAACCATCTGTAATGGGATCCGATGCCCTCTTCTGGTGTGTATGAAGATAGCTACAGTGTACTCATCATATAATAAATAAATCTTTAAAAAAATCTAATAATAAATAAAAGAAAAAACAAAAAAACAAACAAAAAAAACCCCAATGTATTGCTGGGAGCCCAGGGAACAGAACAGGTGGGGACAAGGGACATTTCTGAAGGCAGCACATGGGAAAGGGGTCATAGCATATTTCAGATCCAACGATCTACCACCTAGGCTACCACCTGACTAGGCCTTGTCTCTGGATTAGGTTGCCCATGTGTCAGATGAATCTGAGGTTCAACCAAGAAATTAGTTGTTTAGAAGTTTGGACTCTCCATAGTGTCCCCTGCTCGTCCTCTCGAAGGATGATGACCTCAACCCCAAGAGAGGAAGGCCGGCCCTGGGAGTCTTGTCAGCTTCCAGGCCTGCAGGGAGGATGAGGTGGGGGTTCTCCTGAGAGGAGTGGTGGGTTTCTCAAGGGTGCGATGAAGCGATGTCTAAAGTACCATGAGAGGGGACAAGGGCTGATTGGAGGGCTTAGGTAGATATTCCTGAGCCGTAATATTTAAGCTGGGCCTTTGCTGGGAACAAGAGGGGTGATTTTCCCAGTCTAGGGGGCAAATCCAGGGTTGAGAATAAGAGGTTGGGAGGAGGGGAGGCCAGATGAGAACTATTTAAGGCAGGGAGGTTGTGTCTACCTGCAGAGATGGCAAGGGGCAGTTGCTGGGGGCCGCCATGTGTGCACAGCAGATAGGATGACAAGGAGCAGCTGGGTTATCGAGGGTGGGAGGGCTGGCTGGGGACATACTGAGTCAGAGACTCCTGTCAGGTCTCAGGAGTAGAGTTTGGTGGTCAGCTGGCATCACAGTGTAGCATGAGTGACACTGCCACCAAGCCTAGAGGTGGAGGCCTGGAGTCTCAGAGATGTAAAGCCCTAGGAAGGTGGTATCACTGCTGGGGAGGGAGAGAGCAGGGAAGCCTAAGGGGTAGCCCAGCACCACTGCGATCTCAGATCGACCTCACAGGAGGGCCAGCGGAGAACTCACAGGGACAGGCCAACCCTGTCACTGTACCAAAGTGCTGGTTGGCAGCCTAGGCTTGGGACCCCAGAGGTCATGGGGTGGGGGGCTGAGGTTGTGCTGATCTAGCTGCCTTGGGAAGGCAGTGTGGCCTGAAGTTGAAAGGTGTGAATGAAGGGGCTGAGGTGATGAAAGAAACCACAGCAGAAGCAGGGAGGACACAGCAGTCCGAGAAAGCATTCTGGAAGAGGGATGGATGGGATAAAGTTTGCTGGGAGGAAGAGGGAGAGAGGCTAAAGTTACCAGAGAAAGGCACTCTGGAGGTGCCTCAGCAGAGTGGAACGTGTGTGTGTGAGGGTGTGAGTGTGTGTGTGTGTGTGTGTGTGTGAGGGTGTGAGGGTATGAGTGTGTGTATGAATGGTGTGAGGGTATGAATGTGTGTGTGTGTGTGTGTGTGTGTGTGTGTGTGTGTGTGTATGGTGTGAGGGTATGAATGTGTGTGTGTGTATGGTGTGAGGGTATGAATGTGTGTGTATGGTGTGTTGTGTGAGGGTATGTGTGTGTGTGTATGAATGTGTGTGTGTGTATGGTGTGAGGGTATGAATGTGTGTGTGTGTGTGTATGGTGTGAGGGTATGAATGTGTGTGTGTGTGTGTATGGTGTGAGGGTATGAGTGTGTGTGTGTGTGTTGTGTGAGGGTATGTGTGTGTGTGTGTGTGTGTGTTGTGTGAGGGTGTGAGGGTATGAGTGTGTGAGTATTAGAAGGGAGGGTGTGAGGGTATGAGTGTGTGTGTGTGTGTTGTGTGAGGGTATGTGTGTGTGTGTGTGTGTGTGTGTGTGTGTTGTGTGAGGGTGTGAGGGTATGAGTGTGTGAGTATTAGAAGGGAGGGTGTGAGGCAGTGTGGTGCAAGGCCTGATAGGAAGATGGGCTCCATGCTTGGGAGCAGAGCAGAAGACGAGGGCCAGTCCCTTCCCTGGAGTCAGACCCGGGGAAATAATGGAGAAGCTGAGGGGCAGAAGCCCCTCTAGTCCCAGGTCCAAGAGTCCTGTCTACATTTTTTTTCTAAGGTGGTAGGGAGGAGCTGGGGGTGTGGGGCTGGGTAGTTAGACTGCATTTCTTGTCAGTATTATAGACAAGGGACATATATTCCAAACCTCCGCACCTCTCCGTTCCTGTAGCTCCCTCAGGAATTAGCCTTATCATAACCACAGGCCTGTCATCTAAAGCCTCCCTTATGACTTTCCGTGGGGCCCACGGTCTTTGGTTCAAGTCTTGGAAGGAAAGTGAAGGCAGAGCTGAGGTCTTGACTCTCATTTCTCTCCTTAGGCTGCAGGCCTCCAAGGTGAGGTAGGGTGGTCTGAACCTGGATATCCATGTAACATTTTCTGTTGTGGGATAGGCTGGTGATCTCAAAAACAAACAAAAAAACGAGGCTGGAGAGATGGCTCAACGGGTAAGAGCACTGACTGCTCTTCCGAAGGTCCTGAGTTCAAATCCCAGCAACCACATGGTGGATCACAACCACCTGTAATGAGATATGACACCCTCTTCTGGTCACCTAGAAGTCAGCTACAGTGTATTTATGTATAATAATAAATCCTAAACAAACAAACAAACAAAAGCAAAACACCTTTGTGCAAGCTACTTTTGGGGTGAGGGTTGAGGAGTTCCTAAGAGTAGAATATCTACCTAGACCCCAGAGCCCACAGAGAGGTTGGGTAGAAGTGTGTTTAATGGCAGAGAGGTGATGCCTTGTATCTCGCCAGCCTGAGACTTCAGGGAATGTATATACCATGCTCCTGAGACATTTAGGGCTGAAGACACTCTTCACGCAGTGGGGAAGTATCAGCCGCAGACCCCCAAAGTCAGTCAGCGTTCTCTTCCTACTTACTGAACCCTCATACAACTGGCGGCTTACCAGAGCAGGAGGCCAGCCCTTTGTCTTATGTGACTTCCCAAAGGCTTTCTGGAGACAGGGTCTTTCACCTCAAATGGCCAAATTTGGGGTCTCTAAGATGTGATGCTAGGTTTTTTTGATAAGCAGGATTTCTGCTGCTAAAGACAGCTTGGAATCAACTGGACTGAACATAAATGGCTTCATTCATTCTTTTTTTTTTTTTTTCTGGTGAGACAGGGTCTCATTCAGCCCAAACTGGCTTCAACTTGCTACCTAGCCAAGGATGACCTTGAACTTCTGATCTGCCTGACTCCACCTCCTAAGTGCAGAGATCAAAGGCATGTGGCCGGCACCACCCCTGGTTTTATGTGGTGCTGGGTTTGAACCCAAGGCTTTGTGCATGCTAAGCAAGCACTTTATCTATGAGGTACATCCCCAGCCCTGGGAATTCCTTAACTCTTGTCCATGGTGTGCAATCTCAGGGCAGGCCTGGCACAAGCGACTCTGAAGTCAGGGGAGCATTGGGATGTGGCAAGGCAGGGATGCATAGAGGGGAACCCGGCTGGTTCCATGGTTGGGGACGCTGCTCTGGCCCTCCCTTCTAGGACTGACAGCTGGGGAGATGGAGGGAAGGTGGGACGGCTCACCTGCCATTGCCATACTTGATGCGAATATCACGACTCCGGTTGAGTTCCTTGCCATCCTTGAACCAGCGATAGGAGGGCTGGGGGTTTCCCGCCGCTGCCTCACACTTGAGCGACTGCTTCTCACCCACCTCTCCTGTCTGGCTCTTCATCTTCTTCAGCTTGGGCCGGGTGGCTGCAGAGTGCAAGGCAGGTAAGTGAGTGTCGGGGTGGTGAGAACAGTGCCAGTCACGAGCATTAGGAGCCTCCATTTTGAGGCTGGAGCTGGGGAGAGCAGAAGCCATCTCTTCTGCCATTTGTCTTTAGCCCAACTCAGCCCACATTTAGAGTCTGCGGTGGGAACAAGGTCCTGCTACCTCTGGACACTCCTCTGGCCTCGGGTTGGTACCAAGAGCTTCACATCTGCTTGTAAAACCTTCATAATAACTTCCATGACTTCACGGCAGTGTTTAAACCCATTTAATAGACAGGGAAACTGAGGCTTAGAAGAGTGAAGTCACTTCCCTGAGGGTCAGTAATGGACATGAGGTTCAAATGCAGATCATGACCTCAGTACTCATGATCTATCCCGTCTTCCCTCCCCTTTGCCTCCCCTCCCCCCACCAGGCTTATGCTGGGCCCAGACGACACAGGAAGACAAGATGGTAGACTCAGCTATCACTCCCAGAAAGGTCAACCTGGCATGGGCACTGTAACCTGGCATTGTCACTGCAGCATGGCAGGTGACATTAGGGTGGTAGAGCCCAGAGGGGTAGTCGTAGTTCTAACCCTGGGACCAGGGCTCAAGCAGCTACGAGCTAAAAGATGGGATTTGGAGGAAAGTGAGGAGGTGAGGCAGGCTGAGATAGCCCTAGGCTGACGGAGTGTGAGCCACGGCAGTGGGCTGTCAAAGGGTCATGCAGAGCAGTTAGACTGATGGGCATAGGCCCAGGCTGGGACACTAAGCTTAAGCTTTTTCCTGTTTTCTGAAACCCCAGGCTGTTCCCACACATCCTAGACTCCCATATGGCCACTTGCTGTCACCATAACACACACACACACACACCCCACAGGGGACAAAAGTACTTGGTTCCCAGGAAAGCAAGGACATGCTGGGCTCCCTGTTGGGTCACATAATAATCTGCCTTGAGATGGCCCTTCCTGGAACACGCAGCTGTCCAGCAAACTCCTGTTTGATTCCTCAGCTCTTTGTGGCACTCCATTGTAGGTAGAGTTGACTCAGAGGTTCAGAAACTTAACTGAGACCACACAGCCAGGCAGCCACAGGGCTCAGGCCAAAGCCTGGGTGTTTGGATTTGCAGCATGTAGGGCAGATGGCAGGCTAGCGCCTGCTTTTGGAACCCTGTCTCTCAATGAGGAAAGCAGAGCCTGGGTTTGAGCCCTTCCATCAGTAGAAGGGATGGCCTAGCAGGGTTAGGAACTGTCCGGAAACCTGCTGGCCCTGTCTATGGAACAGGCATTTCTTTTTCTGTCACAGCCCCACAGTGGGGCAGAGGCAGCTCTGGGAGAAGGCAGGAGAAGGGGCTGGCTAAAGGCAGAGTTTCCTTCCCAACTTATCCCCAGGTCTTCTCACAGGTAGGAGAGAATGGGAGCGAGGGGCAGAGACCAGAAGGAAAGTAACAGACAATGCTTTGTCGGGCTGGGAGCAAGCACATACACCTGTGGAGGTCATTTGGTTCAGCTTAAAACAGGGCAAAACAACGAGTAAACACAGGCAAACAAAACAGTTCACTATTTCAATAGTTGGAAATCAGACAGGCAGGCAGGCAGGCAGACAGACACATACACACACACTCACCCCCCCAAACACACACTCACCCCCCAAACACATACACACACACACACACACACACACACACACACACACACACACACACACACAATCTTTAAAGAAAATGGGACCAGTGCAGTAACGTGATCCTTTCATTTAAAGAAATAATGTAACCCCCTCACCTGGGTGTTCAGTACCACCACCATTCTCAGAACCTAACTTGCAAATGTCTTGAGAGATGAAGACAGATCGATGTTTAAGAAAAGGGTTCCACAATGAAGCTGGCTTGGGGACCATAGGGATGGATAGCCCTTCCTTCCTTCATACTGGTCTGAAGTATGACTGAGTACGGGCTTTCAAACATGTTTTTTGGAATCTTTTACTCTGGGGAATAAAGCTCTATATCATAACTTACATGCGTATATGCGCACAGATACATATTTTAACATAGAATGTAGTCACATGATCTAAATGTAAGAAGAGCATATATTTTATAAAACAAACCTCCCTCTTGCTTCTCAGTGTAGCATGTGGGTAACTAATTTTATCAGTTTCTTTGCTATCCTTTTAGAGATCTTTTATGCGTATGAAAAAATTTCCCTGGCAGTCACACACATATTTTTCTACAGAATCACTTTTCACACTTGCATAATATTCCTGTGTGGGCGTATCATAATTTATGTAACTTATTGCTGTCGGGAGGCACTTAGCATGCTCTCCCCCCATGCTCCCATTACAAATCAACCCCCGAGGGCCATCTCTGGCTTGGTTCCTGCACACATCCAGGGGACTCAAGACTGCCTGACTTCTAGCCTAGGTCTGGCCACTTGTTAAGCTTTGTGTCCTGAGGCCATTGACCTAATTCTTATCTGCTTCGATGTTTCTTGCCTGTACACTACAGGAGATAAAGAGCAGCCGCTACTTTGCGGGATGCCGGTGAGGGTCATATGATATAATAATGCATGTAAGGCACTTAATAGAGGTCATTATTGCTATGCACAACTGTTTCCTAAGGCAGTCTTCCTAAAAGTGGCATTGCTGTGTCAAAGGCTATACAACCTCCCTCAGTAATGACACCCAGGAAAGTAATTTTGTTCTGCCAAATTGAAAAGCTATACCAATTCATACTGCTCTTCTAAATGACAGGAGGAGTTTTTTCCCACACCCTCACCATCCTGGGCATTATCTCTCCTTTAATCTCTATCAATTAGCTAAGCAATAGATAACGTCTCTTTGTTGTTGTGATTTGCATTTATTTGATGGCTGCTGAGTCTGAAGAGTTCTTATAAGTGCGTTGGCCCATTGTGTTTCGTCCTCTGGAATTGCTCGTTCATGTCTGCCGCCTGTTTTTCAATTGACTGCTCATCTTATGGATTTGCAAGAGTGCTACAAAAATATTAAGGCCACAAACCTTCTGTTACAATGTTTTCCCTCAGTCATTTGCTTCTTACATTTTAAAATGCATGGTTGGCAGGTCTGCCAATCCCTCCTTTCCTGTCTTCCTTCTTCATTTGGTCCAAGAGAAGTCTGCATCAGAGTGGAGCCTTCTGCAACTTCATGACTCTAAGATGCCTAGCATCCTTCTTTTCCTCAAGCCCCATACTCTTTCCTAAGCTCCATAGTTCCTGCCACACCTCATAGTTCTGAACCCTGGAAGCTAATGGGAACCACCTGGGCAGGGGTCTGCGCACAGCCTGGACATCGAGGGCCGGGAAAGCCATCCAGTTGTGTGGGTTCCCTGGCTCCTTTTTGTCTTTCACACATGCTGGAGTGTGTCAATCAGTGCACATCCCAGTGCTGACCACACCCACAGCACATCTGCACACCTAGCTTCATTCTAAGATTAACAGGTAGAAGTCCTCTAACCTTGGTCTGGTGCTGACCTCCAGCTAGTCTAAGCGCTGTGCCATCTTGTGACTGGGATAGAGCTCTTTGTGGGTTCTAAAGTGCTGGCTTTTCCTAATGGAGTGTGTCAACTTCCCTGTAGTTCTGACACCAGGGGAGTCTCGTCCCCTGGGACCCCAGGCCTCTTTGCTCCCAGCCTTGATTCCAGCCAGCCACTGAAGGGTGGGAGTGACACGGTGGAAGGAAGCCATGATGACTCTGCCACCTTGTTTCTTGACTTGAGTCCCAGCCAAAGGAGGTACAGTGAATCAGGGGCCGTGGCTTCATGTGTGGGCGAAGGGCTTGGAGTGCGCCAGACAGAGGCAGTGAGCAGGCAGGAGCAGAGATCCAAGGAACGGAGCTCCAAAGCCACTCTATGCCTTTGTTGAAACATGACCCATTATTTCAGATCCCAAGGGTCCCTCTCCATCCCATGGGAACTCACGTGCCCCACTAGCCACTCTTGAACAACTCTGCCTAGTTCACTCACTCCACATTCATTCACTCACTCACTCACTCACTCACTCATTCACTCACTCATTCACTCACTCATTCACTCAATTCATTTCCTGTGAGTGACTCAAGCTGCCGCCTGCCTGACCACTGTTCATTCATTGGGAAGTAAACTGGACACTCTGAACTTGGGGAGCCCAACTTCAGTCAGCAACCAATAGGAAGCATGAGGTAGGGACAGCAAACGTTCAAGTTCACGGGCCTTAACAGCCTATGAAGGTGAAGAGGAAGGGCCCAGGTGACAGGGCTATAAAGTCAGGATGGGAAGCCTGGACTGGGCTTGCCTTTTTTCTTGTTTTAACTTCGCATGTGTCAGCCAGGCAATTCTGAGTGACATATTTGAATCGTGCTTGCATTGGGCAACACTGGTCTAAAGTGCATCCTGAGAACAACAGCAAGCTTGAACCATGTCTTGCTCTTGACAGAGTTTTCTCTTCTAGCTTTTGGAATTTCCTCACAAGAATCTCCTGAAAGGGGAGGCTGGGCGTATTCAGTAGGCTTAGTTGTCTGCATCTGGAAAGTTCCTCGGTGGGTTTATTGCAGCAGCTCAGATTGTAGGAAAGAAGAGTGTGTGCCAGTTGACCTTTGGAACAGTGCTGGGGGGCTGGGGAACCTCTGCAGCCCCACCCCTGAGCCCAGAACCTATGGCAAGGACTGGGGACCTCCCCATTGATAGCCCTGGATTTGTTCTGACAGTGTCAGAGGAAAGCATTAGAGAACTGGGAATGACTGACAGTGGTGTTTATGTTTTAAAACTCTTTCTTGATCTGAACAGAGACTACTCCCTTTGTGGCTGCCAGACATCAGATCCAATACCAATACTCTGGGTTCTCTTGGCACAAGGCTCAGAAGTTGTTCACGCAGCAGACCTCAGGCACCTAGAGACAGCCCTCAAAGGGTTTCAGACATGACGGAGCTAGCTCCAGCCACAGCCCCAGCACGGCACCTGCCCCAGCTCTAACTATTTTATGCTGTGCTGGTGTGTGGGTGTGGAGACCATCACATTGGGTCCCAAGAGTGTCCTGAGGTCAAAGCTGAACCAAGCAGAGAACTAAGTCCCTGGGATAGAGGGGGTTCTGTTTCAGACCAGAGTCAAAGCTATCCTGTGGGCTAGCATTCAGTCCCGTCCTGCCCCTGTTATCTACTGAGCATCTGCTGAATGCTGGGTCTCTGGCTTTGGTCTCAAACAGACATGACGTAACACTACGTGGAATGACCAATCCCCCTGAGTTTAGCATGTCCCCTCTGTCACTCTTTTGTTACATAAGAAATACATTTTGCTGTAGAAGAATTACACAATCCAAATAAGAAAAGGGGAAAAACACATTAAAATCAATTCAATTATCTTCAGAGAGAAAACCCAGTCTTCATATTTTCAAATATCGCCTCTAAAACATTTTCCTCTAAAATGCCTCAGATCCCTTTTCAGTCAACACATTGGAAAGCATTTCTTTCCAACTCAAGCAATGCATCTATAAATCATTTTAATGGATGTCTAATAGTCCATTGTTTGGATGAATCTGTCAGGTCACCTCCAGTGTTCTGATATTAACAACAGTGGGGTAGACTTTATCAGGTCAGCTTTGTGGCCAAGTGGAGGAGTAACAGCATCCTGAGGGATGAGTGTATCTCCTCTCAAAGAAAGGAGGCTTGCAGAAGCCCAGAGCTCAGGGGTTGGGACAAATGACAGACACTGGATACAAGGAATTGTGTGTAGAAGAATGTTACAGAGGGTAACATTCAAGTCTTCCCTGACCCCAACCCTACCAGTTGATGTCAGTGGCAAGTGGATGGTCTAGGAAGGCTCTTGAATACTGGGCAGTACTCCCCTCTGTTTCCTCTGGGATGAAGTCCCATACTCCTTGGGTTGGAGGAGCTCAGGGGTCCTTCCACCAGCAGGGTCAGGGTACCCTGATGGGGACAGGAGGGTGTGGAGAGATAGCCTTTGGAAGCCTTCTAAGGACAAGAGGAAGGTCTCTCAAGGCCTACAACAAAAGCTTTCCCTGGCTAACACATTCCCCCAAATCATCAGGACACATCTCATGTGGTATAAGTTGGGCCATGGAGTATCTGGTGGCCTCTGCTTCTTACCACCCAGTGCCAACCAGAGCATCTGGCCTGTATCTTTGTGACAGGCCATCCCCAGAGAGCACCTCATTAAAGATAGCAACCCAGAACAACAGCCCGATCCTTCCCCACATCCCAGCCCGGAGGCCAGGAGGTGCTGCTGCTAGCTGCTTGACCTCATTCCTCTCCGCAGTGGGCGGTGGGTGTGGAGCACATAGATCTGAGAGTGAGACAGACAGGCTGAGGCCAGGAAACCCAGTTGGGGAGACCTGGCCCCACCTCCCCGCTTCCAGAACCAAGGGCAGGGACACTGGACTCTTAAAAGGGTTAATGACCCTCCCCTTATGACTAAGACTCAGCACTCCCCTTTGCAGCTAGCACCTGGAGACAATGCGGCCAGCTTGCCTGGCATCAAAGTCTCCTTCTGCCCTGCTGCTGACGGGCTGTGGGCTGGCCCCCTCCCCACCCCAGTCCCACCTACAAAGTGACTGCAACCTATTCGAGGTTAATTACAGACTCCAAGTTCAAATGAGAAAAGAAAAAAACAAAACAAAACAAAACAATCTTAAGCTCAAAACATAGCTGGTTCAAGTGGGCACCCGGGATCTGCTCTGTGAAATGGGCACTTGATTGTCCTTATAACCTGCAGAAGGGTTGTGAGGACCCTTGCAGAAAGATCGGATACCCACTTGGGTTTTGGTTTTATTATGGGCCATGTGTCCCTAGACAAGCAGGCCCAACCTGGTACCTGGGCTTACTTTGCCCTCTTCCTATTTCTATCCAACTGTTCATAGCCAACAGGCCTGTGTTGTACCGGCACCAGTCAGGGAGACAGTGCAAGACAACCCCGCCCTCCCCACCTCCAACCATCCTTATTGCTCAACCTCCTCCTTAGGGTTTCCATGGGAGCTGGAAAGGGTAAAAGACTCCAGGCAAGCCACTCTCCCTGCACCAGTGAAAGCCTGTACCCCGGCTATAAGGCGGAGCAGGCCAGGGTTGCTGTGTGTGCTGCTGAAGAGAGGAGGCAGAGCCCATCACATAGGGGAAGGTTTCGGGGAGCACAATGGCCAGCTAGGATGATTCTGCCTTAAACTAGCCTCTGCCTAGCTAGAATTGCCAACCTCACACACTCAGATACCCAGACAGCCGAGTGATACACACACACACACACACACACACACACACACACACACACACACACAGCCCCCATGCCAGTAGTCCAGCATCCCAAGATCACCAGTGGTCTCTCCAGGACTTTACTGGCAGCCAGGCAGTTGACATTGCTCAGGTAGGGCCCCAGGTCTGTGAGCGGCAGAGATGGGCATCTGAGGGGAGTTGCTGTGGCTGGGAAGATGGCACAAACCTCTGGAGCATGTCACCAGCTGCACAGACCCCACAGACTCTCACATGCTTTCTCAGACACCCAGTGCCTTCCAGATGAGGCATGGCCACCAGAGCTGGGAGAGCGATACTGAGGGCCTCTCAGCTGGTTATGAGGGCTAGGGGGTTCGACTCAGACTTCTGGGGAAGGAGAGCCACAGGCTGTCACAGGGGCTAAGGTCCCACTCTCCCAGTTTTGCACTGAAGGCCTTAGATAAGCTGTCTAGTCTCCTGGGGGCTTCAGTTAACTCATTTGTGAACCATGTTCTCTCTCTCTCTCTCTCTCTCTCTCTCTCTCTCTCTCTCTCTCTCTCTCTCTCTCTCTCTCTCTCTCTCTCTCTCTCTCTCTTTCTCCCTCCCGTGGGAACAGAAGGAGAGGTGTTTCCGGTCTCCCCACCTCTTTAATGGCTGGGAGCCTAGGTATGAGACAGAGTGGATTTGACAGCCCTGGAAGGCCCTTACAGTCTGCCCAAACCCCATTTAACCTGCCTGCTGGGGAAAGTCTTTAGACGACGTCTTACTTAGGTTCTGGTCCAGGAGAAGCCAGTATGGAGACTCCCTGTTGGGGAAGGGCTAGGGCAGCTTTGGCTTGGGGAACTCAGAGGGCAGAGGAAAGGACCGTAAAGCCTTTGTCCTCTTTGGGGTGGCTCTGTACCTCTGTCTGAATTGGGAGGGTTGTTTGGGCTTGGGGAATTCAGGGGTCACCTGACCTCCCACATGTTGCTGACTTCTATGGGGGTAGGGGTGGTGGTGGGTGCACTAGCAAGGCTACAAAGGCCTCTTTCTGGAGGATCTGCCTGGATCATTACTAAGCAAATCAGTAGCTTTGTGTTGAAACAACAGCCCTATGCTGAGGGTTTTTAAGATAGAAGAAAGCACAGAGGTGTGTGGAACACTATTGGGCTTCAGGGAAGGGTCTCAGCAGGCTTCACACAGGAAGGCAACATCCATGGCTCACCAGTCTCTTTGACATATGCAGGCTTTTGTTCTGTGCTGGGGATGGGGCAAGGCTGGGAAACTGATGTGGTCCAGGCTAGTGTGGGCAAGGGGGCTGGAAGCAAACCGCCTCAGGCACGAGCTCAGACATGACAAGTGGAGAGCCTACATCTCCAGCTCCTTCCCACTGGATGCCCTTTTGATAACCTTGGCATCGGTGACAACCTGTGCCTCTCTTGCCTTTCCCCAAAGTTCGAGTTCATTCAACTTGCACCAACCCTCTTGCTTTTGTTACCTTCCCCCATTGTCTACAGGGCCTGGGATAGCCCACATGGTCCTCCTACCCCAGGACACTGCACCAGCAGGGACCCACTACCCCAGGACACTGTGTCAGCAGGGTACTGCTGGCACACTTACCTCTACCCACCTTGCTGACTTCCTCAGAAACCTCAGAAATGAGGTGCCAGCCTTCCTCTGATGGAAGCTGGGACCTTCAGGGGCTGCTATCTGGTTAGTCTGTATTTTTCCTCTCTACCTCCTTTCTCCTTTCCCTTAACATTTCCTTCCAGGAATCACACAAGTTCCGGGCAAAACAAGTCACTAACGTGTGCAGTCTGTCCTGCGTCCATACAACATTCTCCACACAGGAAACAGAATGGCAGGATCCACCATACAGCTGGGGCCAAACAGGCCTTGGTGTGCATGCTGGCTCTGGCCAGTGTCTTGTGTAACCAGTTGTTACTTAACCTCTCTGAGCCTTCATTTCCTTGTCTGAGAGACAGGGACCATCCCTTTCACCTCTCAGAGCAGAGATGATACATGTCAGGAACTTCTAACAGGGCCCAGAACAGACATACCTTAGTACCTGGCAGCTCATCTCCATCCCTCAAAATCTCAGATGCCTCTGTCTTCACCGATCCACCCAGCCATCAGCAGCCTCTGCTCCAGTCAGACACCCTGAACCTTTTCGCTGCCCTTCTTGGGGCTTCTTAGCATGGAGCACACTAGATTCTTATCTTCTAGACTTGGGAGGCTTGAGAGAGAGGATGTAACAGGGCTTCATGATGTTCTAGGTATGTGAACAGAGGCAGCGCTCACTGCGCATGGGTTGAACAAACGAACCGGTGATGGAAGGCTGGGCTGTCATTGATGGGCTCCTCCAGCAGTCCATGGAGATGGCTACAAGCACTCTGGGCAGGGTGGGGCCCCGTGCTTAATCCCAGCGCTTTTCCCACCCAGCACTCCTCTCCAGCTCATCCTTCAGCCCAAACAGGCCTGTGCTCCGAGACAGCAGAGTAGATGATGAAATCAGGAGCCTTAACGAAGGACTGCTCTTTCTGGTCCCAATAGGGCTCTGTTTTGTAGGGTGGGATGAAACCAAACTGGAGCCCAACTCCTGATCCACTACAGAGCTAGCTAACACACACATTGACAGCCCTTCTGATTCAATAAATTAAGGGCAAGTCTCAGAAGTTTGCATTTCTTTGTAATATATATGTGTATTATATGTGTGTATGTATATGTTCATACGCATGTGTGTGTGTGTGTGTGTGTGTGTGTGTGTGTGTGTGTGTGTGTGTGAATGAGTATGGAGGCCAAAAGTCAAGATCAGGTGTCTTCCTCAATTGTTCTTCTCGGATGTGTTTGTTTGTTTGTTTGAGGCAGGATCTCTCATTGAACCTGGAGCTCACCAATTTGACAAGAATAACTGTCCAGCAAGCTCTAGAGACCCTCCCGTCGCCATCTGTCCAATGCTAGGATTGCAAGTGTGTGCTACCACAGCTAGCTTTTTTATGTGGGTGTTACAGCCTTCTTCCTTGAATAGTAAGAGAGCACCTTACTGACCCATCCATCTGCCTAGCTCCAAGAGCACACATTTTTACCAAGCTCCTAGTTCATGCTTTGAATCAGGTTCCTATTTAAACATCTTCTGCACAAGGGACTTTCTCAAACCAGAAAACTTCCCAGTGTGGTACTAGATCTGGCTGGACTCTGGATTCTTAGTTTGGTTTCTGGCCAGGCTGTTCAACCATAATGACTCCCATCTTCCCAGGAACTACTTACTGCCTGTTGGTGCAGGCTCAGGGCCTCCGGCTGCCCTTCTGTATCGGTGTCCACAGTTCCTACTCATACCTGACTGCCACAGTCATGTTCCAAGCTCCCGGTAATGGCAGGGACTTACTGCTCATCTCTGAATCCCCCGTGTCTCATCTCTGTAGAGCCCAGGAAACAAAATACCTGTCTTGCTTATCCATCTATCGAGAAGGCTCGCTCCCACAGGTGGCCAACAAGGCTCCTCTGGATATCACTGGTTTGTCTTGAGGGGTACAGAATGCAGAAGAACCTGGGGCTAAGTAGATGTGACTGGGGAAGGCAGGACAGGGGCAAACGTCAGCTCAAGAGCTTGTCCTTTTACCAGCTCATGGCTGATGTCCAGATAAGTTGTGAGTGTCCCTGTCTCCGTTTTCCTGCCTGTGAAGTGGTGGTGATAATGTCTACTTTGTGGGCTCAGCTCTGGTAGGAAAGGTTCAGTCAGACATGGACACGACCCCGCTTCCTGTTCTTTCCCTGGTAAATCCCTAGCCCCATCTAGACTGAGCTCAGGTACCACCTTCTCCCCAGGGTCCTTCTTACATTGTCCCAACATCGTGCCTCTCCTTACCATGCTTTGCCTGTTTATGGCTCTATGCCATTCTGATCTTAGGGATCTATGAAGGATCTTTCTCTGAGCTTCCCGAGGACAGGATCCGAAGGTTTATTTGTTCAACAGAAGCTAAATTAATTCTCACAGAGTCGAATACAGAAAAGCACATGGAAAGGCTTTCGGTTTGTATGGTAGCCGGGCAATGGTGGTGCATGCCTTTAATCCCAGCAGAGGCAGATTTCTGAGTTCAAGGCCAGCCTGGTCTACACAGCAAGGGTTCTAGGAAAGGGGTGGGGGTGGGGGTGGAATGGAGGCTAGTGAAGCCAAGTCAGGTTAGAGCCAGGCCCCGCCAGCCCCTTTCCTCCACGTGTTCCTGGATCAGCCACCGCCCTGAGGCCTGGGCTGCTTGACTTGGCCTGGAAGCCTCTGGTGCCCAGGACTCTGCTTGCTCTCACGCACTGCTGCTTCAGGAGCTCCTGGAACAGTCCCTAGTACAAGCACCCAGGTTGTACATGGAGGAAAAAATGGTCTGGACTACATGGTTTTAAAGGGAGACCATCACTCTTCATTTGCAGCCTGAAGCGGAAGCCCACGGTCCCATTTTCCTTCTGTCCCAGACTTTGTGGCCACTTCATGTCAAGTGACTCACTGCCCCATCCAGCCCACTGCTGCCCTGATCTAGACAGACCAGTGCTCTCTGTCCCCTTCTCACCCCTGCCGAGGCCCTGGGACCTACACTGAGGAAGGATGAGTCTTGGTCTGTAAACTGCTTTGAGCTCTCAGGATGAAAGGCTACTGGGAAGTACAGTCACTCCCTGCTTGTTGTTATTGTTCCTATGAACCCTGAGGTGCCATGGAGCCAGAGCAGAGCGTGAAGTGCAGGCTGCACCCCAGAGTGTCAGGAGGATTGCTTCAGGTGCCAAGCTCAGCAGGGTCAGCCAGGGGCCGAGATGGGGGGAGGTGTGTGCCAACCCCTTGATGCCGTTCAGACACGTGCCCATGAGCACAACCACCTTGGATCTGGAAGACCAGAGTTGGTTTCAGAGATCTGGTGCTTGCTTTACCGATGGGCAGGTGAAAGGAAAGATGGGAAGACTTTGCAAAGATTTCTTTGTGTCCAGGGAATTCAAATGATATGTGGCCAGAGCTCTTCGATAAGTATGCTGGTCCACCTTCATACCCCTGGACACCTGCTGGAGACCTAGGTCCTCCCAATGCCCTCTATAGAAAGATGAAGATTCCCAGTTTACAGAGGAGCTGCAGCAGAAGGACATTTCCATTCAATCCTGACTGGTCTCTCAAAGGTCACACAGAAAAGGCCAGTGGCTCCAAATCTGATCATGGAGTCTGTCTCTAGACCAGGACTGGCTCATTATTGTCTCTGTAGCCAGACCCTCCTATTGACTGCAGCCTCACAGTCCTTCTCCACTGGGGCTCTCAAGGTCAGAAGACCCAAAAGGTGCAACTCGGCCCCTTGCATGTAGAGGCTGAGAGCCGATAGCAGAATACACTGCCAGAAGTCCAGAGAGAGAGGGACACAAAGCCCACGGCTCGGGTTCCAAGTGCCTGGCTGCGTGTGGTATCCATCACACCAAAGTGGACTTAGTCTAAGTTCTTAGCCCCACTGTTGCCAAGGCTGGCAAGTCTATGCCTTGGAAGAGAGGAACACGGATTGTTAGGGGCAGCCCCAGAGGGGATGCCAGGGACTGGCCCCATGAACTTTCTATGAGTCACGACACAGGGCTCACACCTGCAGCTCTGCCCCACCCAAGCCTCCTATGCTGGGGCAGGGGAGATGCCCATTGCCCCACACTGCCTGGGTGGAGGACACCCCCTCCCGTTTGTTAAGGAGGAACTTGGGTGCTGCTGGGGGCACCAATTTGTCAGTATCTCTCCTGCTTTATAGAGCCCCCTCACAGTTAAGAAGGCTCACTTTACATGTCTGAACCTCTTAGTCTTGCAGTCAGATGTGGCCCAATCCCAGCTGAGGCCCCCCTCCAGTGGCCCTGTGCCTATGTCTTTCCAGAGAGGCACTCTGGAATGCTATAAGGTCCTGGTAGCTGCACAGTGCCCTGGAAAAGTATAATGGCTTGTAGTTCTGAAGGCCATGGTCATCTTTCTTCTTCTTCTTCTTCTTCTTCTTCTTCTTCTTCTTCTTCTTCTTCTTCTTCTTCTTCTTCTTCTTCTTCTTCTTCTTCTTCTTCTTCTTTTTCTTCTTCTTTTTCCTCCTCCTCCTCCTCCTCCTCCTCCTCCTCCCTTTTTTCTTCTACCCTGACCTCTGAGACAGGGTTTCTCTGTGTAGCCCTGACTGTCCTGGAACTCATTTTGTAGACCAGGCTGGCCTCAAACAGAGAGATCCACCTGCCTTTGCATCCCAAGTGCTGAGATGAAAGCCTGCGTCACCACTGCCCGGCTCAGCCATGGCTATCCCAATCGCTCTTCCAATCAGGTTTGAGTCAGACTCTTTCAGTCATAAACCAGAGATCTAAACTGTTGTTTCTCACTGCCATGGTACTTTCTCTCCATAATCTCATTTTAGAGTGTAATCTTACCCCATGGGCCATGCCTTCTACATTCTAGATTGTTCTAAAGTACCCAAAATTTGTCTAGATCTGTCCTTGGGTCTGGGATCTGCTTCTCAGTCAGATCCCTACAAAAAGGTATTCTGAAGAGCCAGATGGCCACTGGAGAATAGGGAATAAGAGAAAGCACAAGGAAGAAGAAAAGACAGGAAGAATGTTCACAGAGAGGCATTATTAAGAGGACGTTTCACATTGGGTAGATGCTAGGACAGATAGTTCTGAGGGCTGCGGTCCACCCCGCCCCTCAGTGAGTACTCCATCCTCCACACCAGGATGCTCCTTTTCCAGGCTCAGAGGATGCCCAGTGGCTGGAGCCTGTCTGGTGTCACAGTACCAGGTTCGTTCCTGCATCTTGGATATCATACCCAAGTCAGGATGTATGTGGTGGGAAGCAGGGAGAGGAGTGTTAGCAAAGATTCACTGAGTGAAACCCATGCCGGTTTGGGTTTGACCCCTGCAGGCGAAAGTCTACTCCCCCAGGTCACAGGTCAGTTGCCAGCCTGACATGACAGGTGCCTGGCAGGAGATGACTTACACCTCTTGCTCAGCTGACCACAGTTCTCAGGAAGACTCCAAGACCCCTGACCCACAGAAATGGCCAAAAGAAGCAGCTTGGCCTTTAAATCCTAAACTTCTCTTTGGAGGACTGGAAATAACTGAACTCTTAGGTTCTCCCCATTAAAGACTCTCCCCGGGGAGTCTTGTCCCCTTCACCATTACATAGAGACTGGCTTATATCTCAGCCACCATGGAAGTTTTCTAACCCTCGGGTGAGTGGTAGTTGGAAACCATTTTTGTTGCATCCCGATGGGAATCCCAAGGTAGGTGTGGACCAAGCAAGTTGGGCACACTTGTCTAGAGGATGGCATTTGAAGTCCAAAGTCTCACCTTTGGAAAGTCTCACTCTTTGACTTCACCCTCAGAAACCTTCAGTTCCTCTGTAGAATGCAGATGAGATCACCTATAGCCCAGAGATCTTATGGGGACTAAGTGGAGATGGGGCATTTGAACTTGTCTAGCCTGCTGGCTAGTACAAAGTAGACTTTTAACAAAACAGGCAAGGAAAAGCTTGCCCAAGGAAGAAAAAAAAAAAAAAAAAAAAAAAAAAAAAGAAGTGAGAAGCCAGGGCTTCCCCAAAGGGGGCCTCAAGATGTGCATGTCATAGGCTCTGGGCTGGGAAATCCAAGGCCAGCATACCCCTTTACCCTGCAGCTGCCCAGGTTCAGCACCTACGTGGGTTCTTGTCAAGAGCTCTGCTCGCTCAAAGGGAGGGCTGCAGAACTCAAAAGCCCAAGGGAATCACCAAGAAGACCAAGGTGGGACAATCATTCCATGCCTGGTCCCCCTCTGGGGGACACATATGTTACAGAAGCAGCAGTAACCCGCTGCCTGGGGTTCGCTCCCAGGGCAGGGCATCCCCTTCATCTCCAGAGGTGGCGGGCGTGCTGCCCAAGCTCCAATGGCGGAGCAGAACGGGTGGAGGTGTGGCACAGTGGTTGAGGGAACCGGAGTGCCCAGCTGGCTGAGGATCCCAGCAAAGGGAAGGCAGTGACAGCTCCCTAAACACGGAAGACTAGGCCCGGGGTGTGCTAGACCGCAGTCTCCCTCCGTGTCCCCGACGCATGCTGCCCGCTTGCTGGGGGGACACCCGGGTCTCTGCCACCAAGGGAGACGCGCGCGCTGCCACTGCCTGGCTCTGAGCGCTCATTCCTCGCTTACCCTGCCCCTGCCGTGCGGATCCGCTCGAGCCGATCGCAAGAGAGCGCACCCCGGCTGCTGTCACCCCAGCGCTGCTCGCTGCGCCCCAGACTCACCCGCGCAGCGCCTGGGGCGAGTGAGCGGGCGGCAGGTTTCTCTCAGCGAAACGGGGTTTCTGGGCGCGCCGAGGTGCCCTACCTTTTTCCCCGGGATCGGGCTCTCGCTCCCGCTTTCTTCCCTCTCGGTGTTTCTTGCCGCGGCCGCGGCCCCTCCTCCTGGGCTCCGACATGCTGCCCCGGGTCCTAGGCGGAGGGACGCCCTCGGATCTCCGCTGCTGCGCTGCGCTGCGCCCCCGCCGCCTGCAGCCCCAGTGCCCTAGCGCGGCGCCTTTCTTATAGGCGGTCACACCCTCCGGGGGAGGGGAGCGGCGAGCCTTAACTCTTCCCCTCCCGCGCCAGCCGCCCTCCGCCCACCTCCCACCCACCCAGGCCCCCCGTGAGTGTGTGTGTTGGGGGGCGTGAGCGACGGCTGTGGGCCCTGCGCCCCCTCCCTGGGCCCACCGAGACAGCCAGGTCGTGCGCCCAAGAAATGTGCCTCAGACCTCCTCACCAGAGAAGGGATTTGAGCTGAACTGGGGGGAGCAGGACTAGGGGGAAGAGGAGATGGGATTCCTCCAGCGAGGGCCAGGGTAAGGACAGTGTGGGGGTGGGGAGACAGCCAGAGTTGAGCCCAGGAAAGGACCAAAAGGAAGCCCACCGGCTGGCTCCGAGGGAAGGAAGCACCCTTGCCTCCCGAAGTTGTTCTTTACAGCTTTTCCTGACACTTGTCTTAAGTCTCCTCATTCCCAAGGGGTTGGTCTCAGCCTTGCTGAGAGACCATCATCTAGGGGCATACCTTTACACACTCCCACTTGGGACTGGCTGAAGGAGCCCCTCCCAGACAATATGGGTTGCAGCCTACTTGAGGGAGTTCGGGTGCTCCAGGTGGCTTGGCGCCCCCTCCCACACTCATGAACTGCAAACCTCAGACCAGGCAAGCAGGCAGCTCCAGCTGGCTCCTTTCTGGGAGGCCTGCGAGGTGAACTCAGAGGCGGCTGCACCGCCCCCTGCCCTAAGCACACATCCCACAAAACGCTGGTTGAGGGCTGTCGGCAAGCACGCCGGGCTCCTGCCTCCTGTCTGGGTGTGGTGCTGAAAGGGTTACACAGCAAAGACTCTCCCTCTCCTGGCTCCCAGAAAGCCTGAGCCTGCGGTTTGCCTGCCTAGTTCTGCCTGAGGTGTCCCCTTACAGCCATCCTTACTAGAATCCCAGTCAAAGATCATCCTGGCCAGTCCTCTGTCTCCTTAGCAGAGGGTCCCAGTGCTTCTCAGGACAGAGGCCTCCTCAGGACAGTCTGCAGAAGGCAAGGACTCTGTCTGGGTCAAGGCCAGGAATCCTGGGGCTCCGGGGCTGACTTGGGGGGGGGGGGCTGCCTGCCCCTAGCTGTAGGCCAAACTTGGTAGGGGGAAGCACAGAAAGAGATGGTGTCCGCGTAGCAAGCTGATCTCTGGTGCTCCTGGGGCCTCAAGTGAGTCTTATCAGGGGCGACTTCAGGGGAGGCTAAGTCAGAGAAAGGGCCAGCCCCTTTCTCTCCACCACAGTAAGGCACAGTGAGTACTTGCCCTGCTTTCTGTAGCTTTGCTCTGTGAAGGAGATGCTAAGGGATCCCAAGAAGACTTCTCTAAGCCTTTGCTCCTGCAGCTTCCAAACTGTCATTCTTATGGTCCCTCCCTTCTGACTGGACATCACTTCAGTTCACTCCCTGTCTCCTCCTGTCCCCTGACTTTGGTCTCTCAGCCTGAACACTCCAAGTTCATCCAAAGTAAGCTTTCTAAGACCCACACCCAACCCCTGCATCCACCATTACTACCCACTAAATCCAAACTCGGCCCAGGCAGCTGAATCCTATCCTGCTGGGCCCCAGTTCATAGCTCATAGCTCTAAGTCTGTGTCTCTGCCTTACAGATCTGCAGGCTACACACACGCTTGCTCTCCTATCCATACCCTTGCATTCTCTAAACCAACATTCCTGTTCAGGTGGCACTCTCCCTTCTTGGCCTGACCCATTGCTTAGTCTGTCTACTTGATGGAGACGTGGGAAGGCTTCCTATGTTTTAGACGCATTGCTAGGTGTGAAAGATGTGGCTGGGTCCCAGACAGATCTGCGCTGACCTTACCACCACGGTTACAGCCTCGGTGAGGATGGACAAACAGCTGATTACACGAATAATGGATTAAGTCTGTGCTACATATTAAGATCTGTTCATTCAGCAACCACTTCTGTATGCTGATCTACGAGAGGATGGACGGAACAAGCTGTATCAAGGGAGGACTTCATAGGCAACATTTATTCTGGAGTCTGTGGAGCAAGCAGACAAAAGGAGGCAGTAGTGTGTGCAAGAGCCCTGGGGCAGGAAGCTTTGGTGCTTTTGCAAAATCAAGACAGTCAGGGTGCCAAGGTATGTGTGTGTGTGTGTGGCATGTGTGTGCATTTATGTATGAGGGTGGAGAGCGGTACACGTGCTCTGAGAAAAGCCAGGAGAGAAGGTAAGTAGCAGTCCAATCAACCAGGACACTGCCTGCCCAGTGGAACCCTGGGCTTATTTAAGAGCTGTGAGCTGTTTCTAAATGTGCTATGGAGGAGAGGGGGCGAAGGGCGCGTCCTAGCCGAGCCTGCGCGTGTCCCAGATGCCTCTTCCTTGTCCATAGAAGCAGCTTTACTTTCTGTCTGTGGCTCCCATCTCCATTTCCCCATTAGCTCAGACCTCTTTAAGGCTGTTGACTCTACTACCTGGCACATGAAGGGTTGTTGAGACCGGTCATTTGGACAACTAAGTGACTCTCCCGCTAGAAGAGAGTAGCTGAGGATAGCAGTGGGGGCAGTGGAAGAGAGCCATTCCTGGCACGGCTGTCCTGGCAGCCCATGGCAGTTTATGAATGACGCAAGTCAGACATGCCATGGAAATTCCAGGGGTGCAAGCTCTCTCCAGGGGGCGAGAGCATTCGGACACAGCCCTGAGTGGAGGGGAAGGGGGTCATGAAGATCTTTAAGGATGGGTGAGATTTCGGGGTGGGGGAGCAGATGAGGGGTTTTGGCAGAAAAAAAACAGATGCCAGGAGAGGAGTTAACTTTACATTAACTGAGTTCTCTCTGGAAAGGAGGCCTGCAATCATTGCATTTTGCAGACAAGGATGGCACAGGGTAATGAATACATCTGTCTGAGCCAGTGACAGGTTTAGTGGCAGGACAGAGCTAGGAACCCATGCAGCTCTCTCATAGCCTGTGCTAATGGTCACAACCCTACGGCTTGGCTGGAGAAGGTAGGAGAGAGTGGGCATGGGCCCTATCTTGTGGCCCAGTCGCTGGAAGTGGCACCCCTGTCACTGGAAGGTGCAGGGGAGCATGTCAGCTGTCAGCAGTGTCTTTTCCTCTCACCTACTATGCAAAACTTCTCCAGGGAAGGTGGGACTGTGGGGGCAAGGAGGTGGTGATGCAGGCATGCTCCCTCTCCTGCTGAGAGCTTGAAAATGACCTGTGAGCAGGCCTGTGGCCACAAGCCTTTCTCTTACCCCAGGCTGCTGAGTGAGTGAGCCTGTGGACAGCGGGGAGAGAGCACCCTGCAAAGCCTGTTTCACAATGGGATTCTAAAAGCAACACAAGTCAGTTCCGTTCCTGTGAGCAACAACCACACAATACTTCACTGGCTTACAAACTGTTTTTTTTTTTTTTCTCTTTTCCCCTTTTAACATCTTCCCTTCCACTTTGAGGCTGTGCCATGAGCAAACTTTGAAGTTTAGGAAAGTTTAGACTTGTTTGAGTCATGTGCAAAAATACCTTTGAGTAAAAAGAGGAAGGAGGAAAAAAAAAACCAACAATAACCCCATACTACCTTTCTTTCCGCCCTGAGACTCTGGGGTTTCAAGATTCTTACCTGTAAACATCTCCAGCAAAGTAGTCTTAGGGACTGAGCGAGACTTTGCCTCTTCTCCTTGGATTTGCTGTTCCACGGGGAGTCTTATTTAAAAGCATCGCAGTTTTATTTATTAGATTTGTGTGTGTTCACGTGTATGTGTGTGGGCATGTGTGTACGCGGAGGTCAGAACACAGCTTGTGGTAGCTGGTTGTTCTCCTCTTTCACCACGTGGGTTCCTGAGGTCCAAATTCAGGCTGTCAGGCTTGGTGGCAAGCGCCTTTTCTGCTAAGCCATCTCACCTGCAGCCTCGCCCGTGGGAATTGTTTCTGAGATGCCTCGGTTGCTTCAAATGAGGGGTAGCATTAATTGGTCTTTTTTTGGAGGCCCCTGCACCAGAAGATGCTCCCCTTGGCCCCCAAGCCATTGCTGAGCCACAAGCTCTGCCAAAAGAATTGAAAAGTTCTCAGAAAAGATGAGGCTGGCCTTACCCTCAGTCATCCCCATTTAACCCCTCCAAGTCATGAGCCTCCTCTTCTTGTTTCTGCTCTCTACCTGGGGAGGCCATCAAAGGAGGGACAGAGCTAAAGGCTACTCTCTTTACTCCCTGAAGGGCCACAGAAATTCTCATGGACCCCAGAGCTTCCATAAAGTCTGAGAAACTCACTCTTCCAGAGCCCCAGAATGTAGCGGCTCCTGGCTGCTGCCAGTTGTATCCCAAGGGGCATGCAGAGTCCAGCTCTGGCCCACCCCAGGCAGGGGCAGTCCAGGCTCTATCAGAGAGGATAAAACAGGCCTCTCCTCTTCACGGATTTATACCCTGGCCTGAAGCTTGAGCACTAGTAAGTGATAGAAGGTTTCTTGTGTCGCTCAGAGGTATTCTGGCATTCATCTCCCTTACGCAAAGGACTTTGAGGAGAAGGGCTGTGGCAGATGCTCAGGCATCTGGGCTTGGGCTCAGTTTGCCCTGACCCAAAGTTTGGTTTGTTTTCCCTACTGGGGACCTAGGTCACATAGTGGGGACATGTGTCCTGGAATCCTTGGTCTAGGAATGTGAGTGGCTGCAATGACTTGGGGACACTCAAGCTTTTGGAGAAAGCTCAAGGCTTAGTGAGCTTACTTCTGTAGCCACACCCTAGCTTATCACTCTGAGGTGCTACACACACACACACACACACACACACACACACACACACACACACACATGAGAGAGAGAGAGAGAGAGAGAGAGAGAGAGAGAGAGAGAGAGAGAGAGAGAGAGAGAGAGAGAATGCACAGTCTTCTGGCATCAGTAGGGGCTGGAGTTAGCTCTCTGAGGCTCCAGACCCAGCCCTTGGCAGCCCATGATACTCTGAACAACATCTGGCTCCCTTTCAGTAGGGGTCTCCAGGATTGTATTACTGAATGACTGAGGAAATTCATCTATGATCTCTGAGAATCAAGGGCACCTGAGGAGGGCTTCTGGTGCTCAGAGCTCAGGCCCATAGAGCTAAAGTGTAATGCCTCACCTCTGGCCTTACCCTTTAGCCTCATTCCCTTCCCTTTGCTTCCAAAGAACACAGGTCGGTGGGCTCTTGGTTATGGGGGCTGCTGTGGGTGGACATCACTGTCCCAATGTTACGAGGCTCCTGTGGTTCAGCCCATCCACTCATAGACCAAGAGGATAACTCATGCTCCTTGTTTAGTTTAGTGTCTTTTCTTCATTTTAGACCCTCTTTGGAGAAAGAAGAAGGCAGATGAGAAGGGGCAAGGCCATCTGATGAGGATCCCCAGAAGCTGGCATAGGAGAGGAAAAGCACTGGCCAAAGCCAGCACGGAGCCTCCCTTGGCTCCAGGGGCCGGGCGAAGAAAAGCCAGGCAGCAAGGGGAGAGCAGAGGAGGGGAGAGGTGAGGCTACAGACAGGCCTGGGCAGGGCTGAAGCAAGACTGAGAGGAAGTGAGAAACTGGAGCAGCCCCAGTGATGGTGTGTGTGTGTGTGTGTGTGTGTGTGTGTGTGTGTGTGCACATGCATGTGTGGTGTGTGTGGTGTCTGTGGTGTGTGTGTATACACATGCATCTGGTGTGTGTGCCTGTGTGTGTATGTGTGGGCGTGCCTGTGTGTCTGTGTGCATATGCATGTGTGTGTGGTGTGTGTGGTGTGTGTATGTGTGTGGAATGCATGCATGTGTGTGGGGAGGCAAGAAGCAGGCCAGGCTTCACTTCCAGAGTCCCCAAGGCCTGCTGCGTCTGCTTGGACGAGTCACTTTCCTTCTCTGGCTTGCTTCCCAACCTGGAGAAGTAGGGTTGGAGTACTAGATTATATTGGGTTCCTTCCATCTGAGGACTCTAGGGTTCGTGCAGAGAGGAGCAGTTACTGCTCTTCTCCCAGAGCCATGCTCCCCTATAGCCTCTTGTGTGGCTTCTTGGCTTGGCGGAAGCTCTTCCTTGTCAATTCAAGGAGGCAGTCAGGGCCTGGCTGAAAGCCTGCAGCAGGGAATCAGGCCTGCTTCAGGTGAGTAAGCACTCCAGAGGCTACTGCCAGAGTGTAGCCTTGGGGCTTGTTGCCTGAACCTTACAGAGACTCCAGCAAGCCTCTAGCACCTCATTTGCTGTGGTTCTGGGTCACGGTTCTCACTGAGGTGAGGGGTGGGAGCCAGCTCTCTCCCCCCTCCCCCCGGGATGGGGGTGATTCAGCCCATCTGCCTGCCTCCCTCTTCAAGCTAAGTGCATAATTGCATAGCAATCATGCTAACCGGCACCTATACACCAACTCCCGTGTAAGTACATAATTTATTTATGTAACAACATAATGACTTCTTTGCTGGCCTGGGGGCCAGAGACACCATTTGTAAGGGCTTAGCTACTACCAGTCTCACCCTGGGGACACATGAGTGTGTGGATCAGCAACCTGGAAGAACCCTACTTCCCAGAAGCAACTGTCTACTGCCCTGCTGCTTACACCCTGGACTAGCGGAGGTTGTGAAGAGCCAGCTTCTCAGAGTGTCTGCTTATATATCTCCACCAGCTCTGGGAGGTCAGGCGAGCCAGCTTCCATCCCTGAGAGAACAGCAGAGGCTCCTCTAGAAGAGGCAGAGGAAGACACTTCAGGCCCAGCTGGCACAATGGGAGAAACTCCTGGTCACCACCCAAGGAAACAAGAAGCCTTGCCCAGTATAGGCATCCAGGAGCCTGGAGGCCAACATTTCTCTTCTCTCTCTCAGCCCTGCCCAGCTTAGCCCTACCCAGCCCAGCCCTGTCACCCCAGGCTCAGCCTCTCCTGGGACCACAGCCCAACTTCCCAAGCCTGGTCTGGGTGCAGGTACCCATGCCATCTTTGGCTTGTTTGGGGAATTCCCAATGGACATCCTCACAGCTTCAGAGTAGCTGTGGCAGCTCTCAAAGACTGTCTTGTTCTTATTACCCAAATCCCCTCCCACCCCTGGAACTCCCAGAGCACCCATTTGCATCATAGAAAAGTGCCAACACGAATCACAAGGTGTACACCACTAGAAACCTGAAGCTATGGCTCCCAAAATGGCCTGCAGCTTCCATGAAGACCAAGCCAGATACAGAAACGAGCAGGAGACCCACAGTCCCTTTTCAGTTCAGCCAGGCTATCCTCCCTCCCTTTGGTCCTTGGAGAAGACATATTTTTCTTTTGAGCCCTGGCAACTATTTCCCTGTGAACCCAGAGCTCAGCAGGATCATTCCAGCAATCAGCCACCAAAGTAGAGCTCAGAGACTCAGGTATGTATGTCCCCAGCTATGGAAACTTTGTCCCTTGCCATTGAGCATGGCGGCCAGCCCTCTAGCAATCCTCTTTTGCCTCTGGCAGGTTGCACATTAGTTCTCTGGAACCCTCTATGTTTCCAAGGCTTGCTAATGGGTGTCTGTAGGACTGTCCACAGGGAGCAGCAACTATGTATGGCTCCAGGAGTTCTGAACTCCTGCACTGGGCCACTGTGTGCTTTAGAAATTCTTGCAACAACATTTAATCAATATCACCACCCTCATGACAAAGAGAAGGAGATGACAAAGCTGACTTCAGTGTTTCTCAAAATCTGTTCTCTCTACCTTACTTCTGCCACCCAAGCTCCTGGTAAGGGTGGTTCCCTCTGTGCCAATCTGGAGCAGCAGCCTTTGTGTGGCCACCACAAGCCCCTGTCTAATTGGTTGCATGGTTTTGGGGTTCTGACTGATGTGCAGCTGAGTGCATTCTGACATACTTTATACACAGCTCTCCCCTCTAAAAGATTCTGCATCTCCAGGGCCACCAGTCCCATCCCTGGGCCCAGGGCTCCTCAGGTAGTCTTTCTTATGCTTTGCAGCATGCAGGGTGCACGACCCATTCCCCTCTCCCCGACCACCCCTTCTGCTGCTTCCGTGTCCAGTGTGATAGCACCTGCCCAGCACCTGCTTTATAACCAGTTTAGTCAGTGCAGGGAACTGCAGGATACAAAAGGTCTTGTCTTCAAGGACGGAGGGAGGACCACACTTAACACAGGGAAGCACAGATCTGTTGGGAATAGGGTGTCATCTAAGTTGCTGCTCCTGGGAAGCTTGACCAGGTAAGGAAGGGCACGAGCATTGTGAACTTTCGGTGGAAGAACAGGGAAGAACCTGTCAGAAAGGGCTGGGGTCAGGCTGTGAGCCAGGGATGAGAATATGGAGGTCTAAGAGAGGTGTGCTAACTTACAAGAGACACTATGGCACCTCAAACTCCACTCCTTTGCCCACCAGCCTTTCCCTATCCCTACCACTTCAGGACTAAGAAAGCCACACATTGGCAGGGATATTAAGGCCACCTCACAAATGGAATGTCGTGCTGCCTTCCTCTAACGGCCCTTCAGGGTCCCACAAGGAACATTGCATCTCCACAGGCACAGTTACTCCCCAGCAATGGCTTCGTGGACCAACTGTGGCCAGATTCTCCTGGTCCCTCCCACTCCTTTTGCAGTCTCTCTCACCCATTCATTCAAACCCTTTGTACCTTGAGGCCTCGTCCCTCCTATGAGAGCCCTCCCACCCATTACATAACTTTGTTTGGGATTATTTTTGCCCAAAGGTATGAACTGCATTTCTGCATATTTAAACCGTCCTTGATTCATTCCTGACTGTTTCTTAAATCTGTTTGCCCAGGTGCCCGCCCCACCCACTGGCTCTGAGGCCCCTGGGAACATGCCCACATTGGGCTCAGCTTGCCCCACAACTGTCAACTACTCTACTCCAGAACCAAAGGAATGAACACGGGGCCGCACTGGGTCCCTGTTCAGGAGACCTTAGGCCACAGTAGACCTCAGGGCCCACCGGGCCCACCACAATCGGGATTTTTTCCCTCACACTCTCCACTCTCCTCACCAGTAAGCTCTATGGAGCACTCAGTCTTCCAGAGTGCACCCCAGCTCTCTGGCTTCAGGGCGTGGCTTCCATAATCCAAGGGCTTGTGGGGAGGAAGGGGCAGTGGGAGGGAAAACATAATACTAATTAATGGTTTGTTTCCTGCTAGCCTCTTGCAAATAGAATGGCTTAATGTAATTACTGAAGTAGTTGCGAGGGGCTCTGGCTGCATTGTAAAATAGTTATCTGACAATCATCGTTTAATTTTTAAGAGCTCATTAACAAATAGGCTGTGAATGCCTTTCTCGCCTCCTCTCCTGCTGCGGAGTCAGGGTGATTTAGTGAGCGAGGACAATGAGGTGGTCAAGGCCTTTCTGTCCGGGGTCACCAGTTGGAACAAGGATTCAGCTCAGCAGTTGCAAGGCTCCGAGAAGAGCTGGCGCCAGTGGCACTGTCAGGGCACGACAAGCTCAGTGGTGGCCAGGGCCCCCCAGGTCCTGTCTGAATTCCAGTGCTATCTGATGTAGGCCCCAGATCTTCGGGTCCCCAGGGAGGACCCTGACCTCCTCAGAAGAAACTGACTGCCACCCTGTACCCTGTGCACTGAAGGCCCCGCTGAAGTGTGACCCACTCAATTACTGTACAGTAGACACGTACCAGGATGGGCCACCTCACCCACAGGCATGCTCTTCGAACACGTGTGAGCCTCGCTGGCTCATGAGCAAGCAGCAGGGATACGTAGCGTTTTAGATTATGAAAGGCGTGGGTGGTCAGCTCCAGATAATGGGCTGGTTAAAATGAAAGGATGGAGGTGAGATCTGCTTCACAAACACAGATGCCGTGCTATAGGGGACTTTCTCCTGGAGCATGGGATAACCTAGCAAGAGTGGGAACTAAGGGGTAAGTTCAGACCATAAAGATTTTTATCTTGATTAATATAAAAGTCGTGTGAAGGGCCCCATGGGAGATAAGGCTGTGAGACGTGGGGTGTGGGGGGGCGGGTAGGGGGTGGCCATCTGTGAAGCTCATGATAAGAAAACAGGGGGACTGTGTCATCACGGGGGCTGAGTTGCAGTCATAAGCTACTGCCTTACTTGGAGTGCTTGCTGTATGGGTGGAATATTAACCCCATCCAGAAAGTTCTGAATTACAGTCTCTTGGGTGAGGTTGGAACATGGTATTTATTTCTACTGATGCAGATAGTATATGAAATATCTTCTGAAAAAGAACTGGCCCTAGCAGTGAGCTGGATGTAAAGTGAATAAGTAAAGTAATTAATTAATTGAAAAAAAGAAAAAAAAAAAAAAGAACTGGCCCTAGAGAATTCAGTCCTCACAACTCAAATTGGCACTTAAAGCTCTCTAGAACACGCCCCTATCAACAATGCTCCTCGTATTACTACATTTTAAACTAATTGCAGTATAATTCATATACCATACAAATGTTCCACGTAAAGTGTATAATTCAAAAATTCTTGCCTATTTATAGAACTGTGTAGTCATCACTACATAAATCTTCAGACAGTTTCTTCACCCCTAAAAGAAACACTACATACTGTAGCAACTGCTCCAGGCAGTCAGTGATCAACTCTCTATGCATTTGCCCCGGTTGGGATAATTTATAAAAAACACATTCCCTTCTTTGGTTCACATCTTCCACTTGGTATAATGCTTCCAGGGCTCATCTGTGGCGTGGCGTGGAACAGCACTTCATTCTTTTTACTGCTAAATAGAATTCCACGCATGGATATTATCTATACATTGGTGTTGGCAGTATACAACCCTTCTGCAAACACTTGTGTCTCGTTTTCTAGTGGCATGTGTTCTTATTCTGAAATCCACCTGGTAGTGTGATAGCTGGCTATGTGGTAACTCTGTTTACCTGGCTGAGGACCTGCCAACCTGTGGGCTTCCTACAGCAGTCAGGACATTTACATTCTCATAAGCTTTCTGACTTCCCCACATCTTTGATATGCTATTACCTGATAGTTTTATTCTGTTATCTTTGGGGGTATAATGCTATATATATGTATGTGTGCATTATTTTACATCTATATGTAAAATTTAAAAAAAATTGTACATGCCCATTTTAAAATCAGGCCATTTATCTTTTTATGATCAAATTGGAAGAATTCCAACTCACGGTATGAAGATCTACGGCTTATTTTTTTTCCCAAGAGCTTTGCATTTTGAAGCTCTGTCAGGTCTTTGGGTCACATAGTTAGTTTTGTAAATAGTGCAAGGTGTTCTTTTGTAGGGGGTATTGCATTAGCTAAGCCCTACCGCTAAAGTGATTAGAGTTACAAAATACAATGGCCTCCAAGTAATTACGTGTGGACTGTGTTCTGGGAACCACTGAGCTACAGAAGAGGTAGGTAGGCTGTGTAATGGGTGAAAGGGGTTAAATTCTGTTGATTGCTGGGTGTTGGGGTACAGTACTCAGGAGGCAGAAGCAGGTAGATTTTTGTGAATCAGAGGCAGCCTGGACTACATAGTGAGCTTCAGGTCAGCCAGAGCTACATAGTAAGACCCTGTACCAAACAAACACCCCAGTGGTCACTGCAAGAGACTCAGAGATGAAGGAAGTGGCACCAGGTGAAGCCATCACACCAGGTGATGAAATTGATGTGCTAAGCCACAAAAGGCTGAAGATGCTCTGCTGTGCAATGACTGCAGCCATCCTTTCTGTGTCACCTACAGTGAAAACCTGCATCCACAGAGCAATGACTGCAGCCATCCTTTCTATATCACCTACAGTGAAAACTTGCATCCACATTCCTTGTTCTGTTCAGGGCCCTTAGGAAAGTAGAGAAGGCATTGCTGGTTTTGTAGAACGAGAGGAAACTGGGGGTCCAACATGAGCCTGGGAAGCATCCATACAAAGCCTGCAATTTTCAGCATCAGTGACTAGACACTGATAGGAGCTGGGCGAGCAGGGGAAGGCTGCCTGAAGACTTCAGAAAGGTTGGGTTGAGCTGCCAGCAGGCTATGTTGAGCAGACACCTGAACATGTAGCCGAAGAGGTCAGAGTGGAAGGCAGAGCTTTCAGAGGGCACCATTAACATCACCAGGGCAGAAAAAACAAACAAACAAACAAACAAACAAACAAACAGCCAGTGAAAAAGGACACAGAGGAAGGCCAAGCAGAGCCACCTGGGAAGATGTCCGTAGAGACCAGGAAGGAGCCAAACTGTGGATGTGAAAAAGCAGAGGAGGGGCATTTCCGAGACCTAGGTGAGCCAGTGAGTAACATGGCTGTACAGCCAGGGGAGTGGAAAGTCTAAAAGGCGGCCAGCCAGCGGGTGGAGGGAACCAGAGGCGGCAGGGATTTAGGTGTGTATGTGTGTGTGTGTGTGTGTGTGTGTGTGTGTGTGTGTGTGTTGCAGATCTGAAGAGTTGCCCACGAGGGTTGGACTTCAGTGGCTGAAGGGAGGGACTGGAACACTTGGAAGCAACCTTTGTTTTGTACGGCAAATAGCCTCTCTATCCTGACAGAGAGAATGTTCACATAGGTTTTATGCAGATGCAACTGTTCTTGCTTGTGGAAGCAGGCCCAAGATGCTTCTGACATTAGTAGCCTCCCAGGGCAAGGGAGTCAGGCCAGCTTTCTTCAGTCTGAGCATAGGTCAAGCAGGCAACGCTGTTAGGTTGGTCTCTCTCTCTCCCTCTCTCCTCTCTCTCTCTCTCTAAAAAATTCCCCCCTCTTCAGGATCTCATGTATCCTGGGCTGCCCTCTAACTTTTTATATAGCCACAGATGGCCTTGAGCTTTGAATCCTCCAGCATCCCCCTCCCAAGGGCAGGGATTCCAGGTGTGTACCACAACCCCGGATTTATTAGATGCTGGGGATCAAACTTAGGGCTTTGTGCATGCTAGGTGGGCACTCTATCCACAGAATACAGCCTCAGCCCTCAGAGCTCTGAGTCTGTGCTTATCGTCAACATATCAAGTGTTGTGTTACTAGCCCTCCCCACTTCTACCACTTAGGCCTCCAAAGCAGGAAGTACTTGCCAGGGACCCCATCCTATGTTTGTCTTGTGTGCATTGGAAGCAAGAGAGAATGACCTGCGGAGTTCCTTGGAGCGCTGCAGTAAATGATACTCTGGAGAGAGGCGGGGCCTTGGAGGTGACAGGATGAGAGATGCAGTGTTAGACTGATAAGCATCTTTGGAGAAAGCTGCAGAGCCCTCCCTCTTCCATGTCCTAGGTTCTAAGGTTTGGTTTGTGTTAGGATGGAGGTGGGGAGAGAGTTACAGGCTAAGCATTCAGCTTTGTGATAGTACAATTCTACTGAGCAGGGCTCTAACATGCAAGCTAGGGATACAGAAAAACAGTTATGTTGAAGGCAGTCCCCAGCTGCCAGATTGAAAGGCCAGACATATGGTCTCTTACTTGTATTTGGCACACAAATATTTGGGAAAACAAAATTGAATTAGAAAACCAACACAAGGCTCTAAAGGAGAAACAGTGGATATTACCCACGAGATCTTAGGGAACCACTCCAGTGACAAACACGCCGCTGACGTCACCATATGGAGTGCAAATCAAACGCAATAACTGAACAAGGCAGGGACGTTATGAGGAACAGCCAAGCAAGACTCTCACGAAAAACCAGAGATGCTGGAGGGTTGCGAGGTTCAGAGTTCCTCAAGTTTCCTTTTTATAAACTTGCTTAGGCTTATGACCAAAATGGACTCTCTAGAAAACAAGTGTCGAAGCAGCAGTGTGGAAGTCATAGCAGAGGAACAAGACCCCCCAGGGGGGCATCCCAAACAGGGAGGACAGCACAGGTGAGGGGTCAGAGGCATGGATGTGTTTTCTGTGTTGAGGTCCAGTGAGGACTGCAGCTGAACAGCAGGGAGCCTTAGATCTATCCCCCATGGCTTAGAGGCCAACCTAGGTGTCTGCGTCTTGTTTTATATGCTGAGGGGAGTCCAGGGCAGAGATTCCCATTCCTGTTCACATCTGTGCGGATCAAATGAATTAACCCAGGTTAACTTCCTGCAGCAGAGCTCAGGGTTTATTATTATTATCATCATCATTGCTGTGGTTTGCCTCTCAAAGGAGCCGAGAGGGTCGCGAGGACAGACAGAATGACATCTTCCAGAGAAGCAGGCAAGTGGAAGTGTTCAGCTAACCCAGACTTCTAGGGTCAGGGAAGGTTCCCCAAAGTAAACCATGACCTCTCTGAGTCCTTGAAGATTAATCAGGGGAAGAAGGGGATATCTGGAGTGGAGGCTGAAAGGAAGAAAGAAAGTTCCAGACAAAGGCAAGAGCGTATAGTAAAGCCGTAAAGAAACAGAGGGTGTTGTGACTAAAATAAATTCCATTACTATCCCCTGAGGGGGTGTCTATTTTGAAAGCAAATGGCAAAGTGATTATAGCTGTCACACAGCAAGGTTGTACCCTACAAGATCAATAGGCAAGAGTTAATGTAACCTTTAATATGTATCAGTAATGAACAAGTAAAATTGGAACTAGAAACACATTTTCAGGGAATGGGAAGATGGCTCAGAAGGTAAGGGGCTTGCCATGTAAGCTTGAGGACCTGAGTTCTATCCCCAGTACACACATTAAAAAATAGAGCTGTCTGCAGTGGCACATGTAAGCCCAGGGCAGGGAGGCAGACAGAAGGACCATAGAGCTGGCTGGCCAGCCAGGCTACCTAGCCTGGAGAGCAACAGATTTAAGTAAGAGATCTGGTCTCAACAAATAGGATGGAAAAGTGCTGTTGATATCTGGTCTCTACACATGTACACATGCAGATGTATGTGCATCACTCACCCTGAAGTTTGTATTAGCACACCCCCAGCCCCCAAGATGAACTACTTAGGTATAAATCGAACAAATGGTGTGCAAGATCTGCATTAGTAAAACTATAAAATCAAAGAACTCAATATAGAGAGCTATGCCGTGTTCAAGCATAGGTGGGCTCACGATTGTCAGCATGCTGGTTCTTTGTAACTTGATGTATACAGATTCAGTGGTATCTCAATGAAAATCTCAGGAAGTTGATTCTGTGGATATGAACAAATTGATTCTGAAGTTTATATAAGGATGGAGATATATGTATATGTATATCTATATATCTCCTAGGATAGCTGTCCCATACTGAGGGAGAAAACCAAAGAGGATTGACACAGTCTGACTTCAAGACTTACTGAGCAGTGATAGAAACCAAGGCCCAGCAGCACTGGTGTGAGAACAGATCAACAGGTCAGTGGAACAGAGTGGAGACCCAGATGCAGTCACTCGACTAGCAGCAAAGGAGTGGAGAGAGCCTTCAGTAAATCATGTTGGGACAAGTTCACAGCCACCTCCAAAATGATGAATCTGACTGACTTCACACAAATTCACTCAAAGTGGACTTCAGACCTAAACGTAAAATTAAAAGCTACGCAGCTGCCAGAAGGCAACATGGGAGAAAGTACAGACGACCTGAGCTTTAGCAATGACCTTCCAGCTATAACACTACAAGCATGATCCAGGAAGAGATGATTGAAAAGCCAGACTTCACTAAACATTCGCTTTTTAAAAGACCACGAGAGGGGATGGAGAGATGGCTCAGTGGTTAAGAGCACTGACTGTTCTCCAGAGGTCCCAAGTTTAATTCCCAGCAACCACATGGTGGCTCACAACCATCTGGAATGGAACTGATGCCCTCTTCTGGTGTGTCTGAAGGAAGCTACAGTGTAATCATATATACATTAAATAAATAAATAAATAAATAAATAAATAAATAAATAAATCTTTAAAAGACCACAAGGAAAAAATCTGTACACAAGGGGGGTGTTGGCAAATCACAGCCAGTGAAAGAACTGATAAACAAAACAAACAAACAAACAAACAAAACCTCTACAATTTCAACAATGAAAAAAAACCAAATAATTGGCTAGTGGGTGAGATACTTCATGAAGGAAGACATGCAGGGTACAAAGAAGCATTTGAAAAGATGTTCCAGGACCAAGAACATAGCTCAGTTTAGTTCTAGGCTTAGATTTTGCATAGCATGTACTGGATTTGACCTACAAAACTGTGGAAGGGAGAGGGATAAGGAGGGAGAGAGAACCACGTATCATGAGGCAATTGCAAATTCAAATGATAATGAGATATCACTACACATCTATTAGAATGGCCAATCTCCAAAATTCTGACACCACCAAATGTTGGCAAGAATATGGAGCAATAGAAACGCTCATTCATCCCCCTTATACCAGCAATTACATTCATTTCCTTGTTAGTTATTCAAATGAGTCAAAAACATATCCACACAGAAACTGTACACAGATGTTTGTAACAGCTTCCTGTATCACAAGACTTAGAAGCTCTCTCAATGCCCTTCAATATGTGTATAAATAAAATATGGCTCACCCAGATAATGGTATACCATTCAGTGCTAAAAATGAGCTACTAAGTTGGGTGGTGGTGGTACATGTCTTTAATCCCAGCATTGCAGAGGCAGAAGCAGGCAGATCTCTGTGAGTTTGAAGCCAGCCTGGTTTATGGAGCAAGTTCCAGGATAGCAGAGCTACACAGAGAAACCCTGTCTCAAAAAACAGAGAGAGAGAGAGAGAGAGAGAGAGAGAGAGAGAGAGAGAGAGAGAGAGAGAGAACCATGAAAAGACATAGAGGTCACTCACATTGCATATTATAAAATGAAAGAAATACAGTATGATGCTAATTTATGGTATTTTGGAGACAGTAACAAGTATAACAGTTGTCAGAGGTTGGGAAGATCCAGAGCACAGGGCTTTTAGAGTACCAAAACTGTTGCACATGGTAAGATGGAGAACATATGTCATTAAACATTTGTCTAAACTCGCAGAATACATAGCAAAAGTGGACTCTAGTGTAAACTCTGGCCTCTGGATGACAATATGTGAGTTGTCACAAAAGCACTACTGTGATGTGGAATGCCAAGAAGAGAAAGAAGTCACACACGTGTGGGGGCAGAGAGTGCACAGGGGCTTTCTTGTTTTCCTGTGAACCTAAAATTGCTCTAAAAATAGTATTAAAATATTTATTTTATTTTGTGTATATGAGTGTTTTGCTTGCATGTATGAATGTGTACCATGTGAGAGTGCAATACCTACAGAAGCCAGAAGAGGGTGCTGGATCCCATAGAACCAGAGGCACAGATGGTTGTAAGCTGTCATGTAAGTGCAAGAACTGAAACCAGGTCCTCTGAAAGAGCAGCAAGTGCTCTTAGCCTCTGAGTCCTCTATCCACTCCTTCCAAATACAGCTTTTAAATGAAAGAAAACAGGCAATTGATGAGTATGGAGCCAAGGCTGCAACACAGACTCTAAGCCTTACTGAAGTGTAACCCAAGGACTCCAGCATGTCTAGGATGCCTATGGCTAGACAAGACAACCTGGAAACACAGAGACATGCTAAGCTGGAGCAGAAATAGGCTAGAAGACTTGATACACTGCTTGGCACCATCCCTGCTTGGGATGGTGCCATCCCATTAGCTAGTCCTTTGGCCTCAGGCAGGTCATAGTTTTCCCTCTAACTGTAAGGGTCTATGTTCCTCATGCCCACGAATGGCTTGGAGGCCTTATGCCCTCAGCAAGCACCCTGGCAGCGCTTGCCTCTGGGCCTGTGCTCTGGGACCCAGAACTTGGAAACTCTGGCTCTCTGGTCCCCAAACTTGACAAGTAACCCCTGAAAACCACATGGGCAAACTCAGAGCTCCTGTTGTAATTCATAAGGTAAAGCAGACAGTAAAATCCCGAGTGCTGATGGGATCGCCTTGGCTTTCTGAGGACTCTCATCCTTGGGTCCCCTTGGCTTTCTAAGGGAGCTGCAGCTCAGATATGTAAGATCTGCCCAATAGAGAGGGTGCTGTGCCCTGGGGTCGGGTGGCTTGGTGGTGGGACAGCATTCTGGATGGTCATTTGCCTTTCAAGCTAGTTGCCAACAGAGATAGCTGCAGGGTCCAGCATTCCACAGGGACACTACAAGGCCAAATGAAGCCTCGTCCATCCTACCCTCTGTTGCCAGCTCCCATAATGCTGTGGGCTGGGTTCCCAGTGGATCTTTGAGGGGCCCCATCCTGGGAAGGGGAGCCACCCTGGCTGTCTCTGCTCAGGAGTCTCTAGTGGGTTTCCCTTTCTTCAGATCAGGATTGGACAAGCTTTAGCAAAACATCTTGGTGCTGACTAAATCAATTAGATTCTGACAAGAATAAATCTTTTTGGTTTGTGAAGACAATATCAAAAGTGCAGACTTTCTGGTAAACGAGAAAAAAAAAAAGGACAAACCCTGAGTATTTTTCTTAAGGGTAGTGAATTATGCCCTCCTTGTTGTGTTCTACAGAGGAATTACTCAACCAGCTTGCTCTGTTTTAATTAACCCAGCTAATAACTTCCCTGCTGGATTCCCTTGTTCATAACTTCTTGGTTTCACATAATAACGTGTTTGTTTCTTCCTTTGTGCCCTAATGAAATGATAATAACCTTCCCTGTTATCCATTTCATCCGTAATATCCGGAGATTTCATAAATATAAACCCTCTTTCCATCTGCTCTCCTTCCCTTTAAAGGAAACATTTCTGTGTTCTCTTTCCCTGTCTTCTTTAAGGATGTTTAGCTAATCTCCCTTCTCCAGGAAGAATCCCTGTGTGGCTTCCCCAGGCTGACAAGGCTTGGCACAGGCTTCCCGGGGAACACAAGGGCCTGGTGTTGCTAATGTCTTTTGGGGTAGAAGAGTAGAGTGAACACTGGCTTCAGGATGTTGAGAAGAGCTTCTTGCCCAGGTTTTAGGCAGGTGGGAACTGGTTAAGACCAGGAACAGTGTACAAGAAGGGCAGGAGGAGCAGAAGTGGATCTGAGATCAAGGAAGACGTGTAGTTAGGGAAGGTATTCAGGGAAAGTAGAGCTGGGAGTGTCCATTAGTGCTCAAAGTGTCACTGCACTGAAGACCTACTGTGTGACTGTGTGACCTGCACACAGTAGGCCCTTCTCTTCCTTCGCTATGCAGGTATCATCTGGACTGGGGACCCTAGTTCCATCCCTAAAGAGTCCCATACTGGTGGTACCTCCCAAAGCACCAACAGACCCAGGCCCTAAGGATGTATGTTGACTGTGTCTATCCTGAATGTCACAGGGAGGGGAACATGCAGCTAAGTGGCAGGCAAAGGTACTCCTTCCCTGTGAACATGACTTTTGCTATCAGCTAACCTAGAGGCCCTCCAGTGTAGTCCCTGGGGGTTTTGTCCTAGAACAACAGCTCAAGCCTTTGAACCAACCAAGCTGAAGGAAAAGCAGAGACCTAAAAACCCAATCAGCCAAGAGAAATCTCTCTGAGGTCGCAGGGGTGTCAGTCAGCGAGCGACCTGTACAGCTCTTGGGGTCAGGTATGAAAGCTCTGTAGAGACCTAAGGCTTGTGGAAGATGGCTGGGTCCAGCTCTAGCCCACCTTCTGTCTACTGCCTAGTTGGCACAACACACCACCATGCCTGTTTACCTAAAGGGTCTTCCTAGGAGCCCATGCTTGGCTATCAGAAGCCAGCTCCTGCCAGCTGTCTAGGCCCATGCTGGCTAGGCGGGGCAGCCTTGCTTTATTTCTTTCTATTTCATCCAGCCACTTGTGCCCAGCAGGCAGAGCTACTATAGCCATTGCAGCCCCTCGGTTGCCTCACTGTCCCTCCATGCCAGCAGGATGTGGAGGCTGCCAAGACTAGCCTCTGACAAGGGAAGGGGACAGGAGGACCTTTGTCACCCAAAGCAGCTTTTCTCCTTCAGGTTCCTAAGAATAAGGGGTCCTGCTCTTATTAAGCATGCCATGGCTGTTCTGCCAGGCTCCCTGGGCCATCTTGACTTCCTGCATTAATATTTGATGTGTGAGTGCTCACCAGTGACCACGACACTGTGGAATCTACAAGGAGGAAGTACCATGGTGGGAGCCCCGGGACACATATGCTCAGTTACATATGGTCTCATTGGGGTGCCATGGAGGCCAGTCCTCGATTCTCAACAGTGCAGTGAGTTGCAGTGTTTTGTTGATGTCCTCAGTGGCCTAGACTCCGGCTCCGTGGTCAGCCCAAAGGACACAGGCAAAGCTGCCATCAACTGCAAGTGAAGGTGAGCTTAGGAGACTAACCCTAGCCCAAGGGGGCTGAGAATGCCCGGGAAACCTTTCCAGAGACAGAATCCCCATGCTAACTCCTTTGGGAAATTGGACAGATTCGTACAACACTCTTTTCATTCAAAAGAGGGTGTGATAGGCCCCATCCAGAGAGGGCGGGCAACCTCTGAACTTACCTACCAAGCCCATTCCAACCAGACGATCTGCCAGGCAGTTAACACACATAATCTGTGACCACGAGAGGAAGAAAAAGCCACCCTGGTTCCAGAGGGATTGGAGCCCAGGGCTTTGTGCCAACCACCTACTCTCAAGACCCAACTGGTAAGCTGTCACTACTGCAACCCAACTTTCATTTCCCTGCAGAGTCAATATTCTCATATGCTCTTGAGGCCAAGAAAAGCCAAGGGAAAGGATGTGGCACCTGGCAAGGGCCACAGCTGCCTCTCTCTGAGACTGCGTTGGAAGAAGGAACAGCTGCCTTGAACACCTGCTGTGTTATACTTAGTGTGCTCAGGGCCCAGATATCTCACCCCTACCCTATTGCCCCATCCTGGAACCTCCTCTGCAGTGAGTTCCTGGCAGCTCCTTAATCCCTCCCTTCCTCTCTCCATCCTTCTCCCAGGTAGCCTCTGCCCTACTCTCCTTCCCCGCTCAGAGGTGAAGGGATAGCACCCAGCCAGGCTTTACGTGGGTTGTGCATGTGCCAGGATCTAGAATCACCTTGGAGACTATTCTCTAGGCATGTCTGCAAGATTAGGTTAGCTGAGGTGGGAAGACCCACCTCACTGCTGAATTAAAAGGAGAAAACAAAGGCTGGAGAGATGGCTCCGTGGTTCAGAGCCCTGACTGCTCTCCCAGAGGTCCTGAGTTCAATTCCCAGCAACCACATGGTGGCTCACAGCCATCTGTAATGGGGTCTGATGTCCTCTTCTGGTGTGTGTGAAGGCAGCTAGCTACAGTGTAATAATATAATATAATATAATATAATATAATATAATATAATATAATATGTATATATTCTCCTATGCTCTTGAGGAGAAATTACACTGAGCTCCACATTCATCTCTCTGTTTCTTGGCTGCAGATACAATGTGGCCAGCTGGCTCAAGCTTCCACACCCATGACTCCTCCATCATGATGGATTGTACCTTTGAACTGCCAGTCAAACAAACAAACAAACAAACAAACAAACACCCCTTCCTTACAGACATTTCTGTGTCCGGTGTTTTGTCACAGCAACAAGTCAAGTTACTAATATCCACTCAAAGAACACATGGACAGGAAAAGTAGGAAGTTGAAACAGGAAGTTGGCACACCTGTGGGATGGGCTTTGAACACCCTCTGGCTCTACTTTCTCCATCGTCCACTTCTAAAGGAAGCCCCCTCCCTGACCCCGGACCGCTGAGATTAGATGTGATAGACGGACTCTCATAGCTTTGTCACTCTCTCTTCAGAGGCCAAAATGTCATCTTCACATCTGGGTTACTTTACTATGTCCCTTGCTATAGAAAAAAAGCCTTTGTCTTCAAAAACACAATAGTCACCCCAATCATCACTTGCTCATGCCAGTCCTGAGTTTGTATTTACAACCCTCAAACACAGGCGGAAGGCAAAAGGAGGTTCCTTGATACCAGCTACTCCCTTCTTATCAGATATTCCCTCAGTACCAACTATTCTGTTGTTATCAGATACTCATCTTGCTGCCAGCTATTCCCCTGCTATCAGATACTCCCTTTTTATCAGCTACACACTCACTACCAGATACTCCCCTGTTACCAGCTATTCCATTACTATAATATATTCCCTTTTATTTTTTTTATTTTTTTTTTTTAAGATTTATTTATTTATTATATGTAAGTACACTGTAGCTGTCTTCAGACGCACCAGAAGAGGGCATCAGATCTCATTACGGATGGTTGTGAGCCACCATGTGGTTGCTGGGATTTGAACTTCGGACCTTTGGAAGAGCAGTCGGGTGCTCTTACCCACTGAGCCATCTCACCAGCCCAATATATTCCCTTTTAAATCATATACCTTGTGTCCTTTCTGTTCAATGCCTTATAACCACGATGGCAAAGCAAGGAAGAAAACAAATAAGCCAAATGTCTACAGACCAAGTCCATCACTTGGGACCGACCCAGTTGAGAGCAATGTAGCCAGCCATCTTGATGGTCCCTTGGGTGCTCCAAGACCGCTCTCAGACACTACAGGTAGAATTTAACTTCCTCTAAGTTTGTTCCTCTAGTTCTTGATTTTTGACTTCCATCATTAGCCTTGATTTTGTTGTTGTTGTTGTTTTGTTTTGGGTTTTGTTTCTTTGTTTTGTTTTTGAAGACTTGCCTTTTATATGCAGGGGAGCATCTGTTTGGGCACGGTTTTGTCTGATGTATCTCTTTCCTCGTCTTCATTCTCATTGGCAACATCACAAATAAGCTGTCTAGACTTTCCTCCTTCATCCAGCTATTTTAACATCTCCCTTAAAGCCCCACATAAAGCTGCAGGATGAAGCTCCCAACCCAGTTTTTATCTTACCACTCTTCTGCTCGAAATCCTTGTTGATCTCTCTATCAGTTGTCAGAGTGTCCGAATTTCCTGGCTTGCCTCTCAAGGAGTCCATATTGGGGGTCTGGTCTTACGCCTGCCTACCTCACATGTCTCTTCTCCAGCCACTTCATTTCCAAACATGCTTTTCAACATTGCTTGTTTTGGCCACAGTCCCTTTCTTTGGGGACACCTAGGCATTGATAGGGGAGAGCCATGGTTCCTAAAGAACATCAACATCCTCCCTACAGAACAGAGCCAGATGCTGCTTCCCTCCAGTGACTCCTTCAATAATCACGCCACACCTTCTACTGAAAAGGCTCCTCTAGCTTCGCAGGCCCTCACTAGACTAGACTATTAACCGATGGCTGCTTTGTCCATTTGCTTCCTAGCACTTAGTGGGTGTCCATAGTGCTTGTCAGATGAATGAAAGCAGCTGAAGTTAGGAGAACACATGAGCGCAGTGAGAAGGATGTCTCCAAGCCCAGAGACACAGTTCCATCAGCACCACTCCAGCACTGACCCCAACCCGCCAGCTGGCTACCTGTAGGCTTTTCTCTAAAAGCTTTTACAACAGGATGATTTCTGTCCTTGCTCAAAAGTCTGGATACAACCTGAGCAACACGGGAAAGTTATTTCTGAAACAAGCAAACAAACAAACTAAAATGAACAAAGGGACAAGATGCTCCACTTGGAGGCTCAGCTGTATAATCCCTGCTCTTCCGAGGCAGAAGCTAGAGGGTCATGAGTTCAAGGCTAACTTGGGCCACAAAGTGAGACTTTGTCTCAAAAAACAAAAGAAGCAAATACCACGGCCAACTAAGGGCTGGAAACACTCCTTGAGGACTAGGGGCCACCACAAACAATAAACCAGTCAAGAAGTATCCAACAGTGGCTCTTCTACTAGGGACTTGGTACCACCCAGGCTCTCCACAAAGGCCATCCTCCCATCAACTGTTATGCCACCCTGTCAGTGAGAAGAGTCATCTTGCTATTTCAATCAATTTTCACTCTGCCTTGGGTAAAAAATGGGGGGAAATCACCAAATAGGACAGCTTCGCTCAAACAGAGTGAATTTGTCTGAATTTATAATGATATTTAGTATGAGCCATTTCAACACAATCCTTAACCCAAGGCATTCCTTTCAGCGTTAGAGAAGGCTTCTAAACCAATAATTCAGCATGGTGCTTTGTGGGTTTGTGGGACAAACCAAGATTAGAGAGTTTTTCCATAGCACTCTCTCCCTTCCCTCCGTCTCTTAGTGTGGACTGGGTTGACCCCCTCAAGACCTAAGCAAAGAAGCAGCCGATGGAGAACTTCTTTCCACACATCTCCTTGAGGTAATGAAAGTGAATTAAACAAATGATACATCAAAGCACAAAGGCAAGAGGGGTTCTGTTCCTGCCTGTAGATGCTGGTGTAACCACAAGCATTGGCTTGACACAGGAAGCCAGAAATGTCCTAAGGAGTGGCCACACAGGAGAGTGTTTACGTTGTGTTAGTTATGAGCAGGTATGTTTGTAAAATATGAGAGAGAGAGAGAGAGAGAGAGAGAGAGAGAGAGAGAGAGGGAGAGAGAGACAGAGAGAAGGGGGGACAAAATCTGTTCAAACTTTCCATTAGGTTCCCTTAGGGTTGTGTCTCTCCAGGCAGGTCTGCTTCCCATGTCTGCAGAGTGCACTTCTGCCTCCAAGGATGAGACTCAAGCTCCTTGGCTTTCAGATACTCCCTGCTGTTCTCCCTGCCCATGGCCACAGCTGGCAAACAGGGCTGGGGGAAAATCAGCAGAGGTAAAACAAAGGCAGGTGTTCAGGGATCTGCGGTCTAGCCATTATCTCTGTGGATGGTAACTTTAGAATCACTCTCTGATTGCTGGGAGGTGAATGGCACACACATTTATTCCCAGCACTTGGGAGGCAGAGGCAGGAGGATCTCTCAGTTTGAAGACAGCTTGGTCTACAGAGAGTTCCAGGATAGCCAGAAAGACAGACTCCCCCCACCCCCACCCCCCTCTCTCCAAAAAAAATTATTCTTTGATCATCTTGAACCCTTCACATGTAAGATAAGCACTATACCTACCTTATAAACTGTTACCAAAGATTAGGTAAAATGTCTCAAAATGCTTAGTAAAAAAAACTGTCATACTGAAGGCACTCAGCTTACTACATTCCAGGGGGAAAAACAGTTTCCAAACCAGGACAACACTAATTATATAGTTAGGAGTGTGAATTATATAAAAATTAGCAAACAACAGGACACAATTCAGCACAAGATTATGGGATATGAGTGGGGGTACTGAATAATAGTATGTGAAGAGAAAAAGCAGAGGAAGGCCTCCTCCATCTGTAGACCATGGCTGCGGCCATGTTAAATGTGTGGCATTCAAAGGCCAAGTATAAACCGGGCCTTGCTTCATTTTACTTTTCTTTTATTGTCCTGTTTCTGTGACAACGTGACAATGCCTTCCTTATTCTCTGATGCTGTGATAGATAAGACACTATGACCAAGTCAACCTATAAAAGAAAAGCACACATATCCTTCTAATTTCTTGAAAACATCTAAGAATATTTAAAGCAAAAATATAATGTTATGCCAATGGTTTTAATGGTTATAGATGTAATATGTCTGACTCCAACTGCACTGTGACCTGGAGGACTGTTTAGCAGTATATGGACACATATACTTTTATTAGGATTCTATATCTTACTTGAAGTAGTCCTATTACTTTGAAATAGACTGAGTTGGACTTTAGTGTATACATGTGTGTGTGTGCGCGCGTGTGTGTGTGTGTGTGTGTGTGTGTGTATGTATGCTTGTGCAATGCCTTTTATGGAACCATGAAACAGTCTGTCTGTCTATCTATCTAATTTTTGTCTATCTGTCTATCTGTGTGAGTGTGTGTGTATAATTTTGTGTGTATGTCTGAGTACATGTATGTGCACCACATGCATGCTGGAGTTCAAGGAGGTCAGAAGAGGCACCGGATCCCCTGGAACTAGGTTCTCTGCAAGCAGTAAATGCTCTTAACTGCTGAGCCGTCTCTCCAGCCTCATAAGTTATATATTTTAATCTCTAGAAGTAATGGAGAAAGACATTTTCTAACTGCTATTCAAAATATATAGTTAACAAAGAGTCCAAGGAAGGATGAAAGAAAACATAAAAACCAAATGAGAAAAATAAAATTAATAGAAAAAGAGAAGACATTACGTCAATAATAGTACTAAATATAAATAGGAAAAAGTCTTATCAAAAGTCAGAGATTGTCAGACCAGATTAAAAACCTACGGCAAACTACACACAGTTTATAAGAGGCTTATTTTTAAGTACAAAGACACAAGTAGACTAAAAATAAGACATTGCAAAATTATGGAAACAACAAAAGTAAGAAGTAAAAGGAGAAGGCTGAAAATTCTACAGATCTGTAGGATAAGAAAACTGCATGGCTCTCTTAATATAAAACCAACAGACTTTAATAAAAGCAACACAGCACCGGGAAGATAGCTCAGTGAGCAGGAGAATTTGCTTTGCAAGTGTAAGGACCTGAGTTTGAATGCCAGCACCCATGCTAAATGCTTAGCAAGGCTGTACATGCCTGTAATCCCAGCATTATGGAACAAAGACGGGTAGATCAAGAGTATGCTGGCCAGTTAGCCTAGCCAAAATGGTGAACTTTCAGTTCAGAGAGACATCCTACCTCAAGGTAATGAACCAGAGAGCTACAAAAAGAAGTCATTTGCTTTGTTCTTTGAATGTATATGCAATGGCATGCCTACACATTCACATGTATGCACAGCACACACATACATGTACAGACGCAGAGAGACAGACAGACACAGAGAGAGCGAGCAAGAAATTAAAAGCAAAGGGTGATACTTAATTGTGAAGAAATTACATACACACGTATCAAAATATATGATGGGATTACTTAAAGATCTAAATGAAAAGGTAGAAAAAAATCCACAATAGCTAGAGATATCAAAATATTCTACAGACAACCAATAGATTACCCAGTAAGTAACATAAAAGAAATGAATGACAGTACTTACCGCCTTAAGCTAATTTATGTTGCTTACAAAGGGTGTATGCAAAAATATTTTAAAAAGTATGCAAGGAAAGTTCAATACAGATAACATATTTATCCACAAAGTAAGATCAATAGGACATATTGCATTATATAGAAATGATGTATTTCTATGTACTGAGGGCATGAGGCAATTTGGGGATAATGAAACAGACTACATTGTAACCAAAAGTTAAATACCACAATTTTGTAGCGTTGAAACTAGGAAAAACCTAGGAAAAATCTAACAGAAATGTGTAAAAGTACATGCTGGTAAGTACAAAAGGAACAATTTAGAGAAATAGAGCACTATTGTGTATTCATTCATCCAAATAATAAAATGAAATCTTTCTAAATTGGTCTATGGATTCAATGAAATACAACCACAATCCCAGCAGACTGGTTTAGTAAAACACAATGAGCTGATTCTAAAATGCATATGGAAATGCAATGGATCCAAAATGGCCAAAGAAGTTTTGGGAAGAAGAAAAAATGCTGGAGTCTCTGTTGTCTGGTTTAAGACACAGTACAAAACTGCGATGAGCAAGAATGTGGCCAAGCAGGAAAGAGGTTAAGGAGCAGACCTAAACTACATCGAGGCAGTTCCTCTCGACAGTTCCAGAACAACTGCATCACCACATTTAAAAAAGAAGGAAGAGAAGGAGGGAGGAAGAGAGGAAAGGAAGGGAGGGGGGAGAGGGAGAGGGAGAGGGAGAGGGAGAGGGGAAGGGAGAGGGAGAGGGAGAGGGGGAGGGGGAGGGGGAGAGGGAGAGAGAGAGAGAGAGAAAGAGAGAGAGAGAGAGAAAAGAAGAAGAAGAAGAAGAAGAAGAAGAAGAAGAAGAAGAAGAAGAAGAAGAAGAAGAAGAAGAAGAAGAAGAAGAAGAACCTTTAAGTCACACCATATACAAGTAAGTCAGAATGGGCTGACTGCAGAGTCAGGGAGATGGCTCAGCTCACAGAGTACTTGCCGAGCAATTATGAGGACCTGAGTTTGGTCCCTAGTAATGAGCACTGTGCAGTGGTGCCTTCATACAACCCTATCCCTGGCTGACGTAAGTGGCTCCCTGGAGTCTCTGACCAGCGAAGCTTAGGTGAGTCAGAGAGTCCAAGGCCAATGAGAGAACCTGTCTCAAAAACAAGATAGATGGCATCCTGAGGTGGGACCCTGATGTTGTATTCTAGTTTCTGTATATATGTACACTCTCTTCCTGCCCCCTCAAAAGGCACACTAAACATTAAATGGATCACAGACTGAAATACAAGAGCTGAAACTGGAAAACCTTTGGGGACTAAGCAGGAGAATTCTTAATGATCTTGGGTTTGGCAGTGATTTCTTCAATAGGACTCCAAATGTATGCAATATTAAAGAAATAAATAAATTAGCTACCACAATGAAAAACTTCTGTTCTTCAAACGACAGTGCTATGAAAATGAAAACCGCAGGTTTGGGAGAAATGTACAAGACAGATCTGACAGAAGAATTATATCTGGAATACACAGAGCACTCATAACAGCAATATAAAGACCAACAAGGCAATCAAAAATGGGCAAAGTTATAAACACACATTTTTACCAAAAAAAGAAATACTAATGGCCACTAAACACATGGAGAGAAACACGGCAGCATTCGTCATCAGGAAAATGCAAATGAAAACCACAGGATTCACCATGCACACACACCAGAACCAATGAAATGAGCCCCATTGTGACAAGGTTAGGAGGGATGCGGAGTGCTGGGGAGGCTACCAGCTGCTGCCGGGAGAGTGGATGGTGAGCTCGAAGCTTGCTAAGCTGTAAAGCACAGAGCACCACATTGTGCCCCTGCTCTGTTCTCAATCACTCCTCTAAGAGAAATGATACGTCCACACAGAAGTGCTGCCCGCAAATGTCCGCAAAAGCTCTATCCCCCAGTGCAGAGGGTAGGTAAGCACTGTGCCCCAGTAGAAATAATCCAAATGCTAGTCAATCAAATGGAGATGGATAGATGAATGACTAGATGACAGACAGACAGACAGACAAATGAATCAAGGGGAATACTATTTAGCAATAAAGAAAAAGGCACTATTGATTCATACAATAATGAGGAGGGATATCAGAAATATGTTTAGCAACATAAATAAAAACACATTTGAATATGTGCTGTGTAGTCTTATTTAAATGAAATTCTAGGAAGGCAGAGTGAAAAAAAGCAGTGATTGCTTAGAACATGAGGATTTGGTGAGGGGCGTAATAGAAATGTTTTATGACTTGATTGTGGACTTTGACCAAACTCACTGAATTACTCCTTTAGAATTATGAAGTATATTATATTGATTCTGTATCAATAAAAAAACAAAAACAAAAACAAAAAACAAACCGAGGCTGCTTTGTAAGGTACATATGAAGTAAAGTCTAAAGTTTTTGGTTCCGTAAAAGAAAAACAACTCTACATACAGGACTTGGAATGGCTGCAGTAGTCCCTTTATCTGTGGTTTTAATTTCCATGATTTTACTACTTATGGTCAACTGTAGTCCAAAAATATCAAATGAAAGATTTCAGAAACAATGAAGTTTTAAATTAAGCACTGTTCTGAGTAGTACACTAAAATTCTTGTAGCACCCCACTCCATCAGCCAGGGCTGGAGTCACCCTCTTGTCAGAGTATTCACAGTGTAGACACTACTTGCCCATTAGTTCTCAGATAGCCAGGTCAGTTATCGGACCAGCTGTCATGAATTGCATGCTTGCGTTCATAACCCTTGTACAGCCCTTACGCAACATTACCACGCTTCTGTTGCTCATGGCATATATAGATAGTTCCCTTCCTAAAGATACTACATTATCATACACTGTCACAAGAGGAAGTAGATATACAGAAAAATAAGAAATTTTGAGAAACCACATCCAGATAACTTTTATTATATGCTGTTAATAGTACATTGTTATAACATACCAATTTATTAATGCTTATTAATCTCTTATTGTGCTTAATTTATAGAGTAAGCTGTCAAAAGGAAAAACAGTAAACATATACTATATACAATACTATGTATGTATTATATACTATTCACTATACTATATATATTTCTATAAATACATATATATGTATATACATACACACATATGACTTGGTAATTAATGTCTAAGGCTTTGTGGCACTCACTGGAATGAGTCCCCACAGATCAGAGAGAAATTTTGTATGCTTATCTGTTTCTTTAGGAAGACAAAATCAGTGTCTCTGGTCCTCAGATAGCTGGAGGACTTTATTTGTATCATGTACCTTAGAGTTAAGTACATTAAAAAAAACTGATAAAAAAATCACTGATAAAAGACTGGAGAGATGGATCAGCGGTTAAGAGCATTGACCCCTCTTCCGAAAGTTCCCGAGTTCAAATCCCAGCAACCACATGGTGGCTCACAACCGTCCATAATGAAATCTGATGCCCTCTTCTGGGGGGTATGAAGACAGCTACAGTGTACTTACATATAATAAATAAAGATATCTTTTTTTAAAATCACTGATAAAGAAGTCAGGGGTGTTGTGGAAGTTCATAGGAGAGTCATCTCGCTCATCGTGGTGGGAAGTGTCAGCAAATACCTCTTGGAAGAAGTTGTCTCAGCCAAGATGGAAAGAATAAGGAGTCAGCCAGGGGAGGTGAGGCGGGAAAGGAGGGCGTTACACACAAGAGGAAGAACACTAGCAGAGATCGCGCGCACTGCCAAGGCTTCTATGGAGCTGAACCAAGGATCTAGACAGATGGGCTTTGGGAATGCCTGGGGCTAGGCTTCCATTCTGTGAGCTGGGAGCCGGTGGCTTTTTTGTGAATGGCCAGTGGAAAGATAATAGATTTTGAGTTAAGAGACAAAATTAGTTTTTTGATTATTTGTTTTGTTGGCAGGTATTTACATTAAACAAAAAGTAAGTTTCTAACACTTCCATTGACAAAATTTAAAAGTAAGCATAATTTTTTGCAATATAAATGAACGAGAATCATGGCTTTTTCTTTTGGTTTGGAGAATAGCATTTTGCCTAGCTGGGGTGTAATGTTAATTGTTTTATTACAAAAAAAATCAATAATAAATGTTCATTTGTTAATTCTGATCTGTACTGAGAGACTAACATTTTACCTTCAAAAATATTGTTTTCATAAAGTTGAGAGCTGCTAGCTATTGCTATCAGCCTTTGAGCACATGATTCCATTAATCCTGTTCATCACTTGGAGGTCTTTATAGACTTGTCTGATTATTCTCTTCGAATTTGCATCCTTACATTGCAGATAAATCAATTCCTGCTGAAGGTTAGGAGACACTTGAAATGCTGTTTAATAAGTTTTGAAGGATGAGTTTCCCTTACATTTGCATCAGTACCTGAAGAAAATATGGCTGGAATCATGTTTGAACCCAGAGACTATGTTCCTAGGAGCCAGTGTGTGAGTGGGGCTCTCGGCTGCGGGGACCCCATAGAGACACAGGTAGTTGTGAACCCCACAATATGGTTGCTGAGAACTGAAGTCCAGTCGGCTAAAAGAACAGGAAGTGCTCTTAACCCTCCAGCTATCATCTTTCCAGTCCTGACTTGCTATTTCTTAATGAAACAGAAGACTGCTTGCTTGTGACATTCAGTATTAATGTGTGAGTCATGGCTAATACCAAGATTCCTTTTGTCTTTATCACGCTAACCCAGGCTGAGGCCGCAGCCTCACACACACAGAGACACATACACCACACACAATTAAAAACTAAAAAGAAATATCGTCTACAGGAAAAATGAACAAATTTATAAAGCTGTTTAGTATCTAAAAGCAGTGATTAAGGGCAGTTTTTTCTCATTTGGGAAAAATTTCATCTCATCTCTGAGCAAAAAAAAAAATCACAATAAAAATTTGTTACTGTTAAGTCACCGAAGTGATACATAGACCCACACACGCTAATGCTTTAGATCTTTTCTAACAAAAAGTCACAGGACAGTCAACTGTTATGTTCTCAGAAATGAAAGATGATTGCAGCGCCATCGAAACACTTTCCCCAGCATCTCTGCAGATGAATAACACAAGGAATAAGCACGAGTTTGACATCTCTTCCGTCTTTTCCACGTTTTGCAGATTCTCCCAACTAACCCTTTTTAGTCTGTTCTACCTATATTTTTGCCATAGTTGTTTGTAAAACGTGCTAGCAGGATCTGCTCAGGCAGCACTGAGTGAATATCCTCTGGAGTCGCCTCACCCGTGTTAGCTCTGGGTGGGACCCCCGTGGAGGTTCCGTGTGAGACCCCCGTGGAGGCTCTGGGTGGGAGCGGTGGAAGCTCCGAGTAGAACTCTGTGCGTTCAGGGTGGGACTCCGTGGAGGCTCTGTGTGGGACCCCGTGCGCTCAGGGTGGGACCCGGTGGAGGCTCTGTGTGGGACCCCATGCACTCAGGGTGGGTGGGACCTTGTGTGCTCCGTGTCGGACCCCGTGGAGGCTCTGTGTGGGACCTTGAGCACTCAGGGTGGGACCCTGTGGAGGCTCCGGGTGGGACCCCCGTGGAGACCAGGTCTTTATTCACTTCAAATTTGCCATCACCTCCTCAAATGCTTAAAAACTGACCAATATTATTAACAGCTGTTGGCTCATCCAAAGCCAAAGAAAAGCCTTTGGAATCATTTGTCTTGTCTTTAAATGTACTATTTATGTTGTTCTCGATGTCCTAGGCCCTTTGAACAACCATTCTTGGTGAAAGGCTAATAATCTTAAGTGAGTTGATTTTCTCAGGATGAATTCTTCTGCCGCTGCAGTCAAGCACAATTTAATTAACTTACCACTTATAAACAGCTTTCTTTGCTCTGCTAACAAAAAAAGCCAATTGGAAAGTTACTTTGGTTGCCGCCTGATTTTCTTTCCATATACTTTCTTTTCTTTACTTTTTTTTTCCTTTTTCTGGGGAAATTATGCTTCAATGAAATATTAAATTTTAAATTTTCTAGCTTTTCCAATTAGTGCTTTTCTATGAATTGGAAATATTGTGATGAATTTTTAATTTGGTAAATATTGATATATACTGAGTTCTATTGGTATAGTTATGTCATCATGTAATAAATATAATTGTCACCCCATTCAATAACAAAATGATCTACAGTCCTTTATACTTCAAAAGTGTGACATTCGAAGTCCACTCTTTTCTTCTTCTGTGGTTTTGACATTGGCCAGGGAAGTGCACCAGCACAGTGGTGCCTGTCTCAGGAGACATGCAGTCATTGACAGCACCGCCAGGTACATTGTTATTTGCTGTACATAGCACAGTAGGTGGTCTTTACAGTAGCCACCCACCATGCCACTGTAGCACAAAGCCAGGCTCAGAAAAGCAACGAATAACCCAATAACCGGCTAGGCTGGTAACATTTGATTTATAGACATGAATTTTGCGTTTTATAAATTTTTTTCACATCACAAATATTCTTTTCTTTTTTTCTTTTTTCTTTTTCTTTCTTTTTTCTTTTTTCACTGTTTAACCTATATAGACAACGAAGTTAAATAAAAAGTACTAGTGCTGGAATGCTCACAGTTCACAGACGATCATCTGTATGGGTTCAGTGTTCTTCAAGGGACACTACAAAGTTGGGCATGCTGACACATATTTGTAATCATAGCACTTAGGAAGCTGAAGCAGGAGGATAGAGAGCTAGATGCCAAGAGAAATGTCTGGGAAAAGAGAGAAGAGTGAGCCGGGGTGGATTTCACTGGTGGCATTCTTGTCTGGCGTGAGGGCCTCACTTTGAACCTCGGCACCACACACACAGAGGGGTGGGAGAATAAAAATGAATTTGTATCTATGATATACAAAGGCTGTTCAACTATACAACAACCAGTCTGGCTTACAAGATCTATTTAGGGGCTGCAGAGATGGGTCAGGGCCACTCTTCCATCAGACGCAAGCTTAGTTCTCACCTCCCAGATTGGGTGGTTCACAACCACCTGTAACTCCAGCTCCAGGGGATGTAACACCCTCTTCTGGGCACCACAGGCATCTGCACACATGTGGCATGCACGTGCACACACACACACACATTTTAAAAATAGTAAACAAGTAGGTTTAATTCTTTATAGGACTTGAAAAGGCCTTTCTTCAGCGTGCATATTCTCGATACCACTCAGCTATATTCTTAAGACAATTACAGTGGTAAGTTTTACGGCACATATATCTTACTATGATAACTATTTGGGGGAAGTGAATGGGTATAGGATTTGATAGCCATTTCTTCAAAGAAGTTACACAAATGTCCAGAAAGCACATGGGAAGACGCCCAACATCAGTAGACATTAGGAAAATACATGGCCAAGGTACAGTGAGAAGTTACTTCACAGCCACTAGTTTGGCTGGAATAGAAAAGAAAAATAGTTTCCAGAGGCTGAAGAGGTAGGAGTGATGGGAACCCTCACACACTGCTGATAAAAAAATCGTTAAGATGGTTCAGTTGCCTTAGGAACCAGCCTGGAGTTCCCTAAGAGATGAAACCGCCATTTGACCAAGTGGTACTCCTCCCAAGGGCTTCCATACCTAAGAGAAACAAAAACCTGTCCTTACAAAGTCTTGCACAAAAATACCCATACAGCCATTGTGCGTAATAGCCAAGTAGAAGGAACTTTAAGATGATGACTCAGCAAACGAAATCTGGCACATCTGGTCCATGGCACATGATCTGGCACTAGACAGAAATGCCACAGGAGGGAAGGGCCTGAAAACCATGCATGCTAAGTGAAAGAAGCCAGGTACGAAAGACCACAAACATTCTATAACGTCAGGAATATGTCATGTCCAGAAAAGGCAAACCTATAGGGACAGCAAGTTGATTAGTCATTGTGTAGTGCCTCTTCCCTATCCTCCATAGGATCTTCCCAGGCTGGCCTCTGTCTCCTGAGTGCTAGAATTACAGGCGTTGCCTCTATGCCCAACGGTAGATGGAAATGTTCTCAAATTGGCTGTGATGGTTGATTTAGATGTTCTGTTTTCAGTGTGTGTGAATATACTAAAAAAAAAAAAAAAAAAAAAAAAAACCTGTGGGGGCATACCCTATATATGTGTGAATCATATGTGAATATGTCTCAGTGAAACCCTGTAACAGAAAAATGTATCTTTATGGACCACACCAGCTGCAAACAGAGAACACCTTTATTCCAAGTGTGAGCCATGAGAGGACTAACAAACAGTTTCAAACGTATGTCCAACCCTAAGGTTGTACTTTCACACTAACGGTTTCTTCTGATGGCAGCATGGAGCATGGAAGGATGGTGACATTGGAAAGGCCAGGTAACAGGCTTGAGGGCAGTCTGCTAAGTGTTAGGCTGGTGGAAACTGGTCTAATCTGAGAGGCGTTTAGGTGGGGCAGGCCATGTAAGTGATTTCAGATGGGACATTGGGGCCAGGGTAGGAAGTGGTGTCCAGATGTCCTCAGCAAAAGGAGGTTCGGGCATCACAGGCAACAGCCTCTCAGTCACTGGTGAGGTCTTTGAGTCTAGGAGGTCCTGAAACCCCCAGATCATTCAAATCCCTGTCTAGAGATCCATAATGTAGACATTTTGGTTTAGGGCACAGCTAATAAGAAAAACCCATTTTTCTTCTCGTCTGCTTAAAGGAAGAGGAAGCCATATATTAAAGGATCCCCAGGGGCCCAGACTTTCCTTCATTTGTATCAATTTCCATCTCCCCATCAGCCCTTCACAACCTGTCAGTTAACCCCATACCGCTGGGTAGCCAGTTTGACCTCACAGTTCTGGGTAAAGAGCTCAGAGCCCATTCTCTTCCCTCTATCAAACTGCTGGAGAAGACCCAGAACTATTTTTTGCTGAGAGACAAAGGAATGGTGTGGTAATGTGTGTGATCATCCTGGGTCTGGGGGTGGGGGCTGGGTCTGGGGGTGGGGGTGGGGCTCTGGGGTGGCATTGCTGCCAAGCCTGACAACTGAGTTCAATTTTCATAAGCCACTGTTGTAGAAGGAGAGAATGGACTCTGAAAGTTGTCCTCTGACTTCTTCATGTATACACATACACTGGAGAATGTCCATGCACATGTATATACATACATACATATATACATACATATACACATACATACATATACATGTACACACTCACACTCATATACACTAAATGAATATAAAATTTTTTAAGCCTGCCCACATTCTGGTCCATCTTACCTAAATGTCATTTTTCCCTTCTCTGCTTCTATTTTAATAACAGATGACTTAGAGTAGCATCTTATGCTAAAGAATGGACCCATATGACTGCTGTGCAACATGGAGACCATACCTCCTCCAAAAGCCACACTTGGCTGAGCCTAATGGCTCAGACCTTAATGGGAAGCTGAGACAGAAGGATCACAAGTTCAAGACTAGCCTGAGAAATTCCCTCTCTTAAATGTAAAAGCAAAAGCAAAAATAAAAATAAAAATAAAAATAAAAAAGGAGGGCTAGGAATATAGTTCATTGGCAGAGTAGTTGTCTGGCATGCTTGAGGCCCTGGATTCAATCTCCTTCTCACACACACACACACACACACACACACACACACACACACACACACACACACATACACACACACAGACCTTGTGGGGTATCTGACCACATTCAAGTGTTTACAGGCACTGACTTCCATCATAACAGCTCTGCTCACGTTGGGTTTTAGAGCAAAACACGCAAGAAGTTACACACGCCCTTGAGGCCTGGACTAGGGACTGCTCAAGAAACGAGGTCACCCCATGGGCAGCTAGAATTGCTCCATTTGTCCGTGGCTCCTGTTTCTGTCTAAGTAGCAATAAGCAGCTGGGAGCAAAGTGTCTGTAAGGAAGAGATGGGAAAATCTGTCGAGAGAATGGTGTTCCAGACTCTTCCTAAGGGAATCTGACTAAAAAGAACTACTTCAAAGAGTCATTAGTAGATTAGGAGAAACAGAATTCCGGGCTCCCTCGGGTAGCGCTGCACTGGAGCCAGGCTTGATTTCAACACTTCTAATATATCTCCTGAAAGGTCAGCTGGAGTGAGCCATGCACCAGAACAAACTCCCAACACCAGGGAACACACACAGCCAACGCTGGCTTCTTCCTTGGCAGATCCGCTTAAATGCACCTCAGTAGAGTGTTAGAGGATCTGCCAGTCTCTCGAAGCGGCCACGGGATGCTGGGCATTCGAACTCTGGAGGACGATAAGCTGTGCTCTGTGTGTGCGTGCGTGAGGATGTGGCTGGGGACAGAACACACTGTCTTCCATAGGCTAAGCAAGAGCTCTCTGCCCAGATGCATCCGAGTCCTAGCTTCTCGTGAAGCAGAAACCTCCCAGGTGCTGGGAGTCTTAGGAGCATCTCCACATATCCCTCATGAACTAAGGAGACAGACAGCTCAGCGGCTAAAGCATGAGGAACGGGCCTCAGAATCTCAGAACCCATATGAAATCTCAGGTGGCTGTGACATCGTGTCTGTGATTCCAGCTTCAGAAGAAGGAGACAGATAGACAGTTCTGAGAAAAAGCTGGTCAGGAAGATTCAGGGTATCTGGGAACTCTGGATTTGAATGAGAGACCCTGTCTATGAGTAAAATAAGGCAGAAGAGCTATAGAGAATAATACTTGACACTGAACTCAGGCCTACCTCACATATGTACACATGCACACATACATGTGAGTCCCTGCTGGGTATCATACACCCAAAATTGGGGGAAAGATAGGCCTTGTGAGCCATTTTTTTTCAGGGGGCCATCCCTAGGTGATCATTCCCTCCTGCAGATTCTTGTACCCACAGTTGCCTCCTTCCTGGGGCCAACTGTCTCTGTGTGCCAGAGCTGGCTATGGTCCACACAATCTCACTCTGACATGTGGTCATATCCCACTTCAGGGTTTCTGATGTCAACCAACCCTTCTTTGGCAGTGGGAAAGAAGTTCAGCTCTGGACTTCCAGGAATACCTAACCTGGACAGAATAGTCATCCGGAATGCCTCCTCCACAGGTAATTGTGACATCATTTTGGTTATCGCTATCACTGTTCCTACCTACTTCCTGGCCCTTTTCCTAGCCACCATGCTAGCCAGCATCCTGCCCACTGTCTCTAGTCTTCATGGCCAGCTCATAGTTCTTGAAGAGAAGAGCATGGCTCCAAGGTAATGCCACACTGCAGGGGCAGAGCTGGCTTTCAGTCTATCCAAGCTGACTTCCAGGTCTATACTGTGTCTGTCTCCTGCCACCTTTCTGGTCTGTGCTAAGCTCCGGGTGCAGAAGAAGAAGACAGATTCCTGCTGGTTTTGTGGGACTAGGAAAGTCTTGTGTTTGCATGTCGTCTCTAAGAGAACAGCTTTGATTGAAGCAGACAGATACACACCAGTGTTTGTATGGATATGGGCAAGGTGTTGGCATGGGTTTGTGTGGGTCCATGTGTCTGTGTGCATCTGGGCTCTGTAATTGGAACTGGGAGTAAGGCTCTCACTGTCCTCCCCTGCAAAGCAACCACATTCTGGAGCTGCCGTGGGGACCTGGTCAGTCATGGCCAGGCCGGAAGGTACCTTTCTACCCCCCAATGCCTCTCTGGGGGTACCACATTCTATAGTCAGAAGAGGGGCCCCTAGAGGGTCCTTGGAATGTTCCATATGCTGGGAGGGCTGATGGCAAGATAAGGGAACAATAGCAGCTGGGCTCTGTGGCTCCCTTCTTCCTTTCCTAATGAGGTTCCTTGTGTCCCAGACCCATGGAAAACTCCCAAGTTCCCCACAGATTGCCTCCAAGGCTCGTCTGCCTGCCTTTCACCGAAGCCGCCCTGCTTTCTCAACTCCTAATGTGTTTCTGCGGCTTCAAGTCCCCAGGCCCTCCAAACAGCCATGCGGAAAACTCAGTTGGTTACAACACCACAACTTCAGTCCTCTTGTTGTCCCTTGCCTACCAGTTTGGACCTTGCCAGGCCGTTCTTCCCTGCCCAGCTTGAAGGAGCAAGACAAAGCTCACAGCCAGTGGCCAGGAAAGAGGACCTGATGGGTAGCTTGTAGCAGTCACCAGGGGAGGTGGCATATCACAAGAGCATGACAGTTGGAGCCAAGTGAACTTCGTTTGAGATGCTAGTTCTGCCCCCTCCCAACCATGGTACACCAGGGCGACCGTGCTGAGCCACACTTGTGGCGTGCGTAAAACAAAGAGAATAATATCTACCTTGCAGGGTGGTTCCAAGGATTAGCCAAGATAACATATTTAAAGCACCTTGCGCAGTGCTTGACACATAGTTGGCACCCAATAAATGTGGCTTCCTTTTCCTCCTCCACACTCCCTGCCCGGCTTCTTGCCAGCACCAATGGGCAAACAAACTTGGCAGATCATGTCTCAATTATTTGAGGGTCCAGAGCCCAGGCTCCATACTGTATATCCTTTAAACCACACAACTCTGTGGAAGGTGGGCAAAGGGAGGGAAGAAAATGAGGCAGCGTGGGGAAAAAGGTGGTTGCAGAGAAGGACTCAGCGTGAGCAGGGAGAACTGGGGTGGCCCAGGGCCTCAGAGCATCCCCCAAATGAGTATACAAGGAATTTGCTGATTCTTGCAGCTGGCCCCTGGATGAGGTAGGGACAGGCTCCAGATTTGGAGCCTGGTTTCAAGCAAGTCCTTCCCATTAGCCTGTCTGGGCTGGAAGCAGGGAACCTGATATTTACATACCTCCGCAGAAGTGTCCCAACAGCCTGCTTGCCCTACCATGGTGGAGGAGGAATAGTGGTCAAGGCCAAGCTAGCTCCCCTCCCCTCCCCCTCCAAGGGCCAGATGACCTCAGTGCTTCAGTGCTCCAATGGAGTGATCTCTCTCTCTCTCTCTCTCTCTCTCTCTCTCTCTCTCTCTCTCTCTGTGTGTGTGTGTGTGTGTGTGTGTGTGTGTGCACGTGTGCAAGTGCATGCATGCAGCTCCAGCCCTCTAGGTGAAGAGGCTGCAAGCCTAACTAAGTTTAGAGGGATGCAACATCTGGTCAGCTGTGAGCCTGATCCAGATGTGTATTGGCCAGATGGAGGGCAAGCTCCCCTGGGTGAGGGCTGCACAGGAGGGAGTCATAACCCCATTGTGTGGCCTAATCCTAAACATATTACTCTGGAATATGTGCACCATCAACATTGTCATTAAAAAAAAAAAAGCCTCAGTGTGGAGAGAAGAAAACAACCCCTGATGAGGTTGTCAGTGGCCTCTGACTGATGTGCTTTCTGGAATAGGGGTGGGCTGTCGAGGGGAGTCCGGTATAGCACTTGATGGTGGGTGCCAGAAGCCTATGTGCTCCTGAAGAGTCAAGGTTTAACTGGGAGTGTAGCCCCTGCACTGTGGAGTGAGCTGCTCAAGGCTCCAAGCCAACCAGGTACTCTGGATGCTTCCAGCTGGGAAAGCACTAGACTGTTCCTTCTCTTCCAAGCTATGTCCACCCCCATCTGGAGACAACCAGCCAGAGAAAACCCAGAGGCCCCAAACAAGGACCTTGAAGGTGTCTGTCTTACTGCCTGAGGACAGTGGATGCATGTATATTTCGGGGAGGAAGGGCTGGCAAGCCAACCTTCTCAGCAACACTGATAGGCAGGGTTGTCACAGGAGGCCCCCTGGAGGATGTCCAGTCTCAAAAGATGGGCAAGAGTTTGCCTAGATAATGAGAAAAGAAAGGGCAATGAAGCTCTGTTCGGCATAAGAACGTCCCTGGTCCCTGAAAAGCTGGGGCTAAGAGGAAACAGAGAGACAGACAGAGAGGCAGAGACAGAAAGACAGAGTCAAAGGTAGAGAGAGATGGTGATGGAGAGAGATAGAGACAGAAACAGACAGAGACAGAGAGACAGAAAAACAGAGACAGAGTCAGAGATAGAGATGGTGATAGACAGAGAGAGACAGAAACAGAGACAGAGAAAGACAGATATATCACATGGGGACCACAAGTACCTCAAAGCATATACAGCCCAAGTCTCTCATCTGCTAGCATAAAGAAGGGAGGGAGTGAGAAGCTGTGCTAAGGAGCCCAGCCAGAGGCATTGAGGTGCCTGTGGCCCCATCCCTACCCAGGCAGCTTCCCTGCTCTAAAAGCCCACAGAGCCTGGAAGAATCCATCAGAATGGAGGGCAGTAAGGCTGATAACCAGGAAGAAAGATGGAGGACTTGGGAGCAGGGGAAGAAAGAGACCCAGAGAGGGATGAGAGACCTACATGGGGCCAGGGACTCAACTGATTTTCTCCCCTCTCCTCTTACAAGTTCCTGGTAAATACAACTGCTTTTCATTAAAGTGGCCGAGAGGGAGAAATCCAGCCCAGCCCAGGTCATGGTCACAGCCATGAGCAACCATCCTCAGCCAAGCCAGAAAGATGCAGCTGAGGCCCCAGGAGACCTGCAGTTGCAGTCCAGCTCTGGGGTCCCAGGGTCACCCGTGTCAGCACCCACAGAAGGCATCGGAGGAAGAAGAATTCAAATAGCCTGAGGACCAGTGGGGGCGGGGAGACGATGCCCACACCCTCCTGGCAGTTCTGCCTGCTCTCTCTCCTAATTCATCTATCACGATATGGCTGGATTCCATCCATCCTACCAACTTCCTGCTCAGGAACTGGCCATGACTTTTCCACATCTCAACTGAATTGCACTTCTGGGCTCAGTGTAAACGTCCTCTGTGGCTTTGCAAGCTGGACATCATCACGTCCTCCTCCCATGGTTCTCTAACCCAAGCCATCCCCATGTCCAGCTACTCTCCCCACAGATATCCTGCCAAGTCCTTCCACATCATTGCTCATGAACTTTAAAAAAAAAAAAACCAATAAAAAAACAACCCAGAATGTCTTTTGTCTCTCTCAACTCATTGTGATTTTTCTCTTACATTTCACTCACCTGTAAAACTGGACAGGAATAGTGACCGCCACGTAGGATTTTTGTAAGGACAAAATGAGAACTGCTTGGAACGGAGCCTAGAACACCATGGACCTGAGACTTTGGGGTTGTTACTGTTCTATTCCCTACCCTTCACCTGCTGCCCATCATGAGTGTCGTCCACCACACATTGCCCCCCTGCCTGCCTTTGCCAGCTCGTCTCACTTTAATTCCAACGTCTCTGTCGGGCACTCACGTGATGCCAGGCCCTCTGCTAGAGAGCAGGGGAGAGAGGAGGAAGGAGGGGTATTCCCCTCAGAGGGCTTACAATCAGGATGGAGACGCAATCAAGGATGGCTGCCAGAGGGGTTTTGCAAGTATTGGTCTTAAAGTGCAGAGGCAAGTCAACACTGAAGGGCAGGGAAGAGTTCTTGGAAGAGGTGACAGACAAGTGGGGACCTGGAGGCTGAGGAAAACAGAGCAAGGCAGGGGTGGGGTGGGAGATCAGCGGGAGCCAAGGTCCGGACAGAAGGGCAGGGTTTGGATGTGCAAACCCTCATAAGACCAAGTAGATCAGGAATAGACTGAGAGGAAGAGGGACGCTCAGGCAGGCTTGGAAGGACCCCCATTGGCTTTGTAATTTGGATCAAGACATTGGGCAGGGTATTAGGGAGTCGTGAGGAGCCATGGCACTCAACGTTGACATGTACTATGCGTACCTTGGGTCACTAACTTTCACGCTGTCAGCCTTGACAAGCAGGAGATAGTAACCCTGAGCCTTTTCTCGTACCTCTTTCATCGAGGTAGAAAGCAAATGAGCAGCTAACTACCTGCCTGATGACATGACACTGCACACATCTTAGGAAGAGGAGGTGAGAGCAGAGCAGGAGGGCCTTTGAGGTGTCAGAAGAGTTCTCTGTACCGTGTGGAGGATGGGAGCCTGGCCATCTTCCAGCCACACACACAGTGGGAATGAACTGCTCACTCCAAGCCTTGCTCTGTAGAGAAACGATGGGGTACCCTGTCTCCTACCTACAACACTGGAGCTGCCTTGCCGAGGTGGGCTGTCGTCAAAGAGGAAATTGACCCTAGGGCAGGGAGAGAAAGGCAGGGCCCATGAGAGCTGACTCCGGAGGGAGCTAGTAAAGAGTTAAGCAGAAAGAAAAGGAAACGTGGGATTCTCAGCAGCATCCTCGCTCCATCCACTCACATCATGCAGGAAGCTCTACTGGCAGCCTGTGATATCCAGCCCTGGTATGAACACATTGCATACGATAGGAACTGAAGCACCTCAGGAGGTTTCAAGCCCCTCCTGCCCTGTCCAGAAGCATCTCTCCAGGGAAACTGTCCTGAGTCCTGACTGTAGCCTCTCCTCCCTCTGACATTGCATTTCCAGACAGTACCATTTGTGAAGTGTATGACTCAGGCATCCTCAGACCCTAGAGCCCCTCCCAGCCTCGCAATGCTAAACTCCTCAAGGGCAGAGTTGCTGCCTCTCTAGCATCCTCCATGGCCGCCAGCACATCTCTCCCTGGGTGTTGGATTGCTGGTTCCATCTGCTGTGAGGTGTGAGGAGGGCATGTCAGCCCACAAGATAGAACGTGGCTAATTCTTAGTGATGGGAGGTGGGAGAGGATTGGCCTCTCTTGATGTACTATCTCAGATTCACCAGCCAAGGGCTTAGGCCAGGAACAGGGGCCACGTAGCCATCAGATGCAAAGACTGCGGCATCTGGACAGCAAGTGCCACAATCCCAACAGACCATACAAGTTCCAAGACAGGAGGGGAGGCCAGCCACTGATCAGCAAGAACTGCAAATAGATCAAAGCTTCTAGAGCCTGACAAAGGGTCTGGACAAGGCGTCCCTCCAACCAGCTGCCCTCTAGCTCTCTCTAGCCTCCTGTACAGTGGGTGCGCCCAGGGAGGGAAGCTGGAAACCGGGCCACCATCTGGAGGAGATGATTGGCCTGGGAGACAGTGTCACCAAATGGATTTCTCCTTGAGGCAATCGGGGCATGGCCTCATCAGCACTTTGAAATAAGCATCCTGGCTGTTTCCAGATGTGGAACCAGATGTGAGAAAATGACATCTTGGCATTGCCTGATGGACAAGCCTGGGGTCCATCCTCAGCCCTCTTAGCTGGCAGGGTCTTGTCTGTCTCTTTCTGTTGGTCTTCTTACCTGCACACCTCTCTCTGGCTACACAGCCCCAGGCTGCAGGATTCTTAATGTTGACTAAATGCTTTCTTGTACCTGGTTTTGATCCACCCCACAATCAGTATATTTTCTTGTTCAGAAGATATGGAAATGAGCAGGTCACTAATCCCCCCTGTCAAATATCTAGAGTGGGTGTTTGTGTAGGTTTGTGTGTATGTGTGCACCTACACATACACAAGGTCCTGAGAGCAGAAGGCAAGTCAGATCCCTGGTCTTGTATTCAGTCAGCCCAGGAGAGGTCTGCCAGGGTCATGGAGGAAGGACCCTGGACCTCCAACATAGATATTAGGCAGCAGGGCTCTAGTGTTGTGACCATTCAGAATACTCTTTCTATTCCAGTGGTTCTCAACCTTCCTAATGCTGTGACCTTTAAATACAGCTCCTCATGTTGTGGTGACCCCTCAACCATAAAACTATTTTTGTTCTTACATCATCACTGTAATCTTGCTACAGTTACAAATCATAATGTAAATATCTGATATGCAGCATATCTGATATTCGGCCCCTGAAAGGGTCATTGGCCCCCAAGGGAGTCACAACCCAGAGGTTGAGAACCAATGCTCTATCCCATTCCAAATCCCCCGCCAAAGTTACCCCGGTCATCCCTGCCTTGAGACTCTGAGTGAAGAGGCCTCTTTCCTAGGTAAAAGCAGAAGAGTAGTGGAGAGATGGCCCATCCTCCTCAGGGGTCTCCTGGGGAAAGCAGGTAAAATATCACCAAAGAAACAATCCAAGAAGGGCTTTCAAGGGTTAGACAACAGAAGACAGGCCCCAAGGACTGGTCTGAGAGATGGAGTCCTTCTACACTCTATAGACTATAAAAGAATTCCTCTAGTCTAGGACTTTAAGGTGCCTCCTGAAGTTCTCTGGGACAGGGACACCAACCCAAGCTTCTGAAAGTGCAGTTTAATTCACCTCAGACACACCAAGCCTGTCTCCATCTCTGGCTAGCCTCGGCCTCCAGCTGAGGATCCAGCAGAGTATTCTAGAGTGGGGAAGGAAAGACAGAGCCGGTCTGCAAAGCTGTAGTCACCTTGCTCTTGAATGACTCTGGACAGAACAGGGTGGGGTCAGCTCCAGCGTCCCCAGGAAGGGGCTGCTAGGGGCTGTGGCCTTGGAGGTTTTTTTCATGCATCAGTAAGTTTTCGAATTTGAAACCTTTTGATTCTCAAAGTGCAGAGCACATACTGTCCGGCCTCCTTTATTAAGCACTAATTACTAGCCAAGTTTGAAGTCTTTGGAGTTGTTTGGGAGTCATTTGAGCTGAAAAAGAAAACATAACTATGTTGTTATTTCTTCTAACTGGAAAGAATTTTGTGTGTGAGTGTGTGTGGGTGTTGTAGTGCTTACTAACAGCTGAAGGGATTTTTGCCTCTATCTTTCCAAAACTCATTGCTCTAGGCCACAGCCAAATATGGAAAAAATGACCAAAAATAATAATCTCCAAACCATGAACTTTGCTAAAAGTTACAAACAGCTGAAATATGTAACAGAAATGGCCGTTGACCCTCCTCTGATCAGTTTGCACTATCCGAGCTACCTGCCCCCTTCCTGTTCATGATGTTCCATGGCATCTCTCAGAGGATGCTTCGTTCAGGAATCCAGGGTCCAGGAACCGAGCACAGAGCTGAACACCAGAGATGTTAGCGATGGATTAGCATTCTCATCTTCCACAGGGGAAACAGACTAACCTGTGGCCTGGGTGACTTTCCCTGGGTCCTGCAACAAGCTTCAGCATTGCCAGACCCCTGACCTGGCTCCTAGCAGGTTATCATCTCCAACTCTAGTGTATCTGGGTAGGGCGGGGTCTCTGGGCACTGTGGGTGAGAGGATGTGGACTTGTACAGGAGACAAACCAGACCACAGAGGTCTCATCCCTGTCTCGGAAGCAGAGGTAGCAGTCTCTCAGCAAGCAACATATTTTCCATCCTAACCCTGCTCCTAGGTCCTCCAGACAACGCTCTTGGGCCGTTGCTGCTTAGGGTTGGATGTTGTACTCTGGCTTTGAATCCCAGTCTTGGAAGCACCAGAGACTGTCTCATGAATCTGCCATGATGACCGAGGTTAGGGCCATAACTTCTGGGGCCTCACTCCTCGGATCAGCTCCTACAAGGGAGAGGGTCAAGGTATCAGGGGAGCTCTGTCTATAGTACAAGGAGTCTGTGCTGGGTTTGGTTCAGAATATAACTATACCAGTAGCCAGGCACAGCCATGAGTGCCTTAATCCCAGTACTCAGAAAGCTGAGGCAGGGGAGTGTGAGTTGTGGCCAGCTTGAAGTACACAGAAAAGGCCTGTCTCAAAATAGAACAAACTACAGCATCAGACTTGTGGGTTTGAGTCTGGACTCACACTCTCACCATCTCAGTTCCTTCGTTGGTAAGTGAAATATAGCAGCCCATGTCTCTGGACCCATAGTAAGTGCTGCGTATCCTGGAGCAGGGGCTACTTGTTATTATGTGTTCAGTACTGGCAACTTAAGTGGGAAAGATTAAGCAAGTGGCCACCTAAAAGCTCAGGCATGACCTGAGTTGGACAGAACTTCCCCGCACCAATTCTGGGCTAGACTCTCTCCTTGCAAGTAGTATGGTCAGGGACACAGGAGAGTTCAAGTGGCCCCAGATCCTGTGACATGTCCATTCCAAGCCTTGTTTGTGCTGCCTCCTCTGTGAGCCCTGAAACAGTCGCCAAGCTCGCCTGGGGCTTGATTTCTCCATTAGTAATAGGAAGATAATAGAACCCTGGGCTGCTCCTTTAAGCTCTTTGAGGGGCCTGGATGAAAGGTCCCAGCAGCCAGACAAGCTGCTGCTATTAGCAGTGAGGACAGAAGGAGCACGCTCGTAAGCACTGCCTAGCTCTGACTCAGGCTGTTTACAGTTCTAGGCCCTGGTCTGGGGAGTGAAGGTGCTGAATGGGTTTGTGGTCAAGGGAGAAGGGCCCGGTGGTGCCCTCATCTGCCCTGTGACCACACATGGGTGCATCTACCATGGCCTAGGCTCCAGCAACTTTCTTCTCCCTGTGAGGAGCTCCTGGGAAGTTCTCTACCTCTTGCTCCATGCTCGGCCTCCTGTAAGGATCCAGACTCCAGCCCTGTCATGTGACATACCACTCCAGAGGACAGTCAAGCCTGTTGTAAACATGTAGCAGCCATAGTCTTAGAACAGAAGAATAAACACTGCCCCCCAAGCCAGGCCCTTCCTCCCTCTCAGCCTAAGGACAGCAACCAGAAAGGGCTGGCCAGCATGGGGCTGGACCCTTCTGTGACCTCCACATCTGCTCAGAGGCTTCAGGTCTCTCCTCCCTGGGGAGCATCTAATGGGAGGCCGACCAGAGAAGGGAGGATTTTACACATAAGCCCTACTCCAGAAGGGCTTGCTGGGCCATCCCTGCTGCGTACGATGAGAAGGGCAGAGGCCCCTGTGCCCTGGTGGGGACAGGAAGCAGAAGGAGAAGCAAAGTATACCTGATACCAGTCTGTCCCCAGGTTGTAGAAGAGCTCTCTCCTTGGCAGCTCAGGCCAGACCAGACCTGTAACGGTGTCTGTCCTGACCTTGGCACTGGCTTAGGGACACACAAACTAATCCATCTTAGATCCCAGTGTGACACAAGCCAAGGCAGCCCTAGTCAAATGCCCCCTGGCTTCTCACAATATCTCCTCTACCAAGTACTCTTGTTTTCCTGACTGGTACAAAGAACAGGCCATGGGGTAGGGAGGAGAGCTGGCTGGTAAGACGCATGGCACATCTTCCTCTCATCCATAGCCTCGGATACACTAAGCTAAGCACACTCTATCACTGAACTATATCCTTAGCGTGTTGACTTTTTTTCTGGTTCCAAGAACTAGCCCTTGATCTTAGCATGTTTCTTCCCTAGCCTCCAGCTCCCCAAATTCAGCCTCTATTAGTCCTTCCACCAATGTTGCTAACCCCCTGTGTCAGAACCTATGGCAGACACCGAGTGCTTTAAACTAAAGAATTAGGAATAGTATAGAGACACGTAGAAAGTAGAAAGCAGTCCTGGAGACAGACACTGGATGATGGGAAAGAAAGGAGGAGGAAAAAACCAAAACTGCAGCAAGAGAGGAGCTGTCCCAGGGTCATCATGGAACTCATCATGTTTCCCTTGGAGAAACCCAGAGAGAACATTCTAGAAAGGGAGTTAATAGGAACAAGAACATGGAAGAAGCAAGAAGTTGGCATCTCAGATCAGCTCCCACAGAGTGTAAGAGGTGGGGAGCAATGGCGGCATGATGGCAGGCTGTGCTTTGAGACCCTGTGCAAAGGAGAGCACACCTGGCAGGAGTGGAGGTGAAGGCCAGAAGTCAGCACACCACATCCCCAGAGCTCCCCGAAGTTAAAGCATGTAAGCAACCCTGTTTAACAGGGAGGGAAACTGAGGCTCATTAGTGCTTAGTCATCTGCCCAAGGCCATAGAGTAAGTCAGCAGCAGCCAAGCCAGTGGAGTTTTCCAGACGCCAGGCGTGGAGGGGTCCTTGTGCGGTCATCTGCCCCACCTCTGCCTGACAGGTTCTGACTATGTCCAACCAAGGCAGGAAGCCTGCCTCCTGCTGCGGTCCCTCTCTTTTGTCTTTTCTTATTTTATTTTCTCCTCCTTCCTCCTTCTCTCCCTCCTTTCTTCCCTGCTGTCTTCTACTGCCAAATATTTATGATTCTGATCTAGCCAGAACCCCTCCTTCTGAGTTCCTAAGAAGCTCCCGTCCATCCTCGTGTCCTGGGAACGCCCTCGCTGTACCTTGAGGTCACCTCAGCTGCCCGCTTTGACTCCTCTCCTTCAGAAACATTCTCACCAGTTCCTTTCTCTCCAGGTCCCAGTCCTCCAGAGTAAGAATGGTAACACCTACTGGGTGTTCCATACATGACAGATGAAAAACCAAATGTGTGATTTCTAGACACGCCGTCACTGGCCTCTGCAAAACTGATCCAACAGAAGACCCTAACACCACTGACTTCATTTAGCCAAGTAGACATGGTAGTAGCCACTGTCCAGTTCAGCCCAGAGATACTCTTAGGCCAAATTCTTACTTTAAAAACATGGGACTCAAGACCACACTTTTAATCCCAGCACTTGGGAGGCAAAGGCAGTTGGAGCTCTGTGAGTACGAGAGAAGTCTGTAGAGCGAGTTCCAGAACAGCCAGGGATACACAGAGAAACTCTGTCACAAACAAACAAACAAACAGTCTCTTCTTTCCTCAAGTAACCTTCCACACAAAAAATTCACGTCTACACAAAGCGCACATAAAGGGCAGGCAGGCATCAGGAAGCCCCTGCTAACCAGACTGGCATCACTGCCAGGTTCTCTGGTTAAAGAGGGTGGATTCTGCAGCCAGCTAAGGCTCATCCCCCCTCCCCCTGGAATTCCTGCTTATCATCATTCCCATGTCCACATACAGGAAAGGAGCCGAGCCCTGCCCACTTGGGCATCATTTCTGCACAGCATGTGCCAGGCACCAAGCCAAATGCTTCGTGCGCATTTTTCCCCTGGTACCTGGTCCTTACAACCACCCTGTAGGTTCCAGGGAGGAGAGCGAGCCTCCAAGAGGTGTAGCCTGGCTGGGAAATACCACAAGCAGGTGTGGAGTCTGTCTGCACTGGCTCACTGTAAAGACCACCCTCCTACCTGCTCTTACTACATTCATTCCCTTCTCCCTAGGCCTGGTGGCCTTGAATATTCCCCACTGTGCCCCCACCCCACATGTTGTCTCTCCACAGCTGAGGACACTTGATGGCCCCGGGGGTGAGAGTATGGGGGAGAGGGGAGGTTGTCCAGTCCAGCAGCTTGCCTTTGTTCAAACCGGTCACTTTTCTGGCTGTTCCCTTTTCTCCTAATCTCAGATTGAAAAACCTATTATTTCCAAGCCAGGACAAAAAGAACAAGGAGTAAAGAGGGGCTCTGCTCCAGGAGCTGGCCTGTCTGTGTTCTACCCAGGTGATCGCTCCTCTGACAAGCCCGGTCATGCCCATTCCCCAGATCTGGCAGGATCACTGATCACAAAGCCTTGTTAGGGTCTTCTTTCCTCCATGCACCTCCAGGTCAAGGCTAGGTTGGGAGAAGGAGGAGGAGCGAGAGGAAGAGGTCAAGGGAGGTGGCTGGGAGGTGATGGTGGATTCTCCTAACGCAGTCTCTGGTGTGTTCTTCCTCTCCATACAGAGGTAGCCCTGGAGAGACTGGTCACATGCAGCAACACAGCCGGACACACTCACACACAGGTAACCACTTTAGCACCACAGCATCATTAAGCCCACGTCGCAGCCTGCCAGCCCTCACAGAGACCTCCAGGACACAAACTCCCTGAAGCTCAGACACATAATCACAAGCACATGCACTCAAATCACACATTTCCAAAAAGGGCCGTAAACATGCCCTTTTCCCTAGGCACAAACATTATCACATGCACGCTTTGGGGGTGGGGTGGGGCGCTAGGACTCTGGGAACAAGCATCTATGAACAGGCTCGGGGAACAAAGGATGCTGATATTACCATCCTGAATCAGAGGGTCTCCAGGCTCATGTGGCTGGGGTGTGGGGAGCGGGAGCAACTTCAGAACCCCCAGCTCCACCCTCTTTCTGGCACTAATGAATTGGCGAGTCCTGTCTAGTCCACGAGCTCGGGGAGGCCTTTCTCAACTCTTCCTGTGGACTTCGTTCTGAAGCTCAGCCCATTTAGCCCTGAGTCAAAAGAAGCCACACTGTGCCAACAGGGATGGTTTGTGTCAACTGTCAGGAGACACCACTGAACTGCCCTGAGAAAGAGGAGAGTGGCTGGCCTTAGGCCACCAGGAGCCTGCTGCTGGTATCCTGTCCCAACTGAAGGGGGAACAAAGGTGCCTTGATACTCAGGTACCAGGATAGCTGATGGCAGTAGACACGTCAGCACATCAGCACTGCCCTAGGACAGGAATCTTGCCATCACGATAGGAACCTCTCATGGTCAGGCTGGCCCTCTAAACTTACCACCTGGAGCCACCACAACCTCCCCAAGCCCTGGGCACAGGTTAGCACATGCCTCCCTTGATCCCTCTAAGAGCCTGTGTAAGTGCCGAAGGGACACTGTGCCAGGGGTGGGTAAGAACAGGTAGCATGGCCCAGGCTGTCATGGAAGAGAACCCCTGTCCGAGTTCACCCAACACCCGCTCCCTCCACGTCATGGTCTCCTAACAGAAGCCACAGATTTTCCATGAAGACCATAGTTGCCAGGAGTAGAAGGCAGAACTGCCAGTACAGCTGGAAGCTGGAATTCTCCAGCCTCAGACCAGGCCAAAGGGCAGAGTGTCCCAGTTGTACTTGACAGTGATGGCAGTGTCAGTTCCCGGTAGCTCGCAGACCCCTTCAGACTAGAACTGCGGAGGGCCAATGTGTAAAACGGGGGCTGAACATTCACATAGCCAGGATCCCAGACAGAAGGACTGTGATGTGTCGATGATGACCCCTGGCCCTGCTGAAGGTCTTCATTGGTACAGAGAAGCAAGAACTACGTCTCCACCCAGGCTTCTCCAGACCAGGTAGGAGAGCCCCTTGCCTCAGGTGGACAGATGCCATGATAAGCAAGGCTCTCAGGATGCCACTTTTGCTGAGATCAGAACAGGAACTGAGATAAAGACATTGGAGATGTGAATGTAGTGGCTAAAGGCCCACGCAGGGAAAGAGGTGAGCTAGCCACCAGAAAAGAGGAACATAGGGGCAAAGTTGTAGATCGCTCTACAGCAGCTCATTCTCTTCCTTTCTGGGCACACAGCATAAAACATAAGACATTGCTTTCAGATTTGCTTGCTTATTTATTTCAATGGTTAGCCTGGAAGCACCATGAATTCAGGGACCAAGTCTTGGATCTCCAGTGCCACCATAGCCTTCGGCATGTATGAATGACTCAGTAACATTTGCTGGTTGAGATATGAGTGGTCCCTCACCACAGAACTGATACAATGCTGCAAACACAGGAGGAGTGAGGAACCTGAAGACCCAGATGACCCAGATGAGCGAGGGCAGGAAGCTCTTCAACAGTGTGGACACACCTTCTTCTCACCCCACAACCTGCAAGTCTCCTGGCACCCAATTACATGACAGGAAACTGAGGATGCTACCCTAAAATAAGCGGATTGTTGGCCCCTTCCTTCCAGATGTCCCCTCGAGAAGGAAGTTTTGGGAAATGCTAACAACTAGTACTACCACAGAGGCATGAACAGAAGACCTGGCTGGACTTAGAGAGTGAGAACCCTTCCCAGAAGAGGGACACCACCACCACTACCACCCAAGATGAGCCCCGAGGAAGAGAATGAATTAGCCAGCTAAGATAGGGGGAGAAAAGAGGGTTCTGTAAAAAAAGGAAGTCGTTTCCAGAAGTGAGAGAGCATGTGGCTCGAGTACAGCAGGAGAGAGCGTCCAGAGGGCCCGGAGTGGGGGGGGGACTGGGAAAGAGCACAGAGGACCTAGATAGTCTGGAATGCTGTTCTGGGTTCTTGAAGGTCTTCTAGTCAGAAAGTTAAGGGACTAAGTTTGTAAGCTAGAACTTCCCTTGGTGCTTAAGAGAAGCCAGAGCACTCTGCTTGGGAGCACGGTGATGAGTCCTTCCATCCCTAGCATAGAGGAAGGATATGGGTGCTACTCCAAAGGAGGTCCGGGTGGAGCCAGGCAGGCCCTCAGCCTGTCTAAGTGAGTTCAATCAACAGATGGCTGCCCACACTTTGCCTTCAAGTGCACCCAGGGGATGACAGAGACCTGGGATGACAGTCATGTGCGAGCCCCAGAGCACAGCCATAGAGGTCCGGTCAGTGGGTGTGCCCGAGAGGAGATTAGAGTGATGCTGAGCCAAGGATGCTAGCCTCTTTCCTGGGTTCTCAGTACCTTCACTCCAGGGATAATCTATCACACTCTCTATGTTGCTCAGACCTGGGCTCCTCCTGAGCCCACAGAAGAATGGAGAGCCTTGACAAGTGCCCTCAGTATACACACATGCTGCCCCCCAAGAGTCACCCAAATGTAGTACAAAGCTTGCTTTTCTTTCTCCACTCTTCTGCAGCCTAAGGATGGCCACAGGTGGGCAAAGGTCACACAGCAAAAGCTGATGCAGATGCTACTGCGGTGTGGGACCAGAGGAGGGCAGCTGGCGTCCAGGTGGGACGATGAGAGGCAGAGAGACACTTAGAATGCAAGGCTGGTCACCAGAGACGTGGAGACATTTCACCCACATCTGTGTGCTGACCAACTGGGTAGCTTTGGGAATGCCTTCAATCTGGGCCCTGATTTCTCCCTGACTCCCACCCCAAAACAAAATGAATGGGGCCCCAGGATCGCTCAGGTCCCTTCCAGGACTTTGCCCCAATGGAGGAGGTTTTGTTAACCCTGAGGCCCCACAAGGAATGACTTCTGACTTGCTAGTAAGCATTCAGGTTTGGCCTGATCACCTTTTGCTAACTGGGACTTCTTCTGGCTCCAGAGTCATGTATCTGTCAGATTAGAAGGAAGAATGTGAGCAGCTAAAGTAAATTATAGGAAGAAAGGGGTCACTGCACAAAAGAGATTCTCAGGACTAAGATGAAGAAGAGACAGACGCTGACTCTGGGAGAGGGGCTCTGAGTTGGGAAAACCTTGTGTGGAGTGGTGCAGAATTTGAACATCATCCCCACTGAGAAGAGACTGGAGGAACTAGAACTTTGTTCTCCTCTTCCAGCCTTCCCTGAACTGGCTTGATCCCACAAAGGGAGGAACCTGGCAGATCCCTGCTGAAGTGAGCAGCAGGAAAGGCAGCAAAAGTTGGGTTTGGAAATGCAGGACCCTAGAAGGGCAGGAGGGCTGAGCATCAGTCAGCCATGTGCATTGGGAGACTTTCCACAGAGTGATGCTCTCAGGATGTCTGTATAACACTCTTAAGAGCTACACTATAATTATTTACACAGACCACAGCCCGCAGGGCCACCGAGAATCAAGCTCTGTCACTGTCCCGGGGCAGCAGAAGCACAAAGTGCTCTTAGGGTAAACTGGACACCCCACCCCACCCCACCCCACCCCCAGCCTCCAGAAGCTCCTAGAGCTGAAGGGGCTTTCCCTTCGCCTTCAGCTAGGGGCGCATGTATTGGGGGCTTGGGGGGGGGGGGAGGAGGAGGCTGAGCAGGATCTGAACTGCAGCTTGCAGCGCCACCTGGTGGAAGAAGAATGAAGATGCAAGAGGTGCTCTCAGAGACAAGTAGGTAATATCCTGCCACCTGGTGGAAATTCAGGGCAGAGGGGTTTGTAGCTCTCCAATAGCGAGTGAGGAGCCAGGCTTAGCTCCTCAACAACCTCTAGGAGGCTTCCTACTCTACATTATAGTAGGAAGGTTGTAATGTGCAAGGTTGTGACTCTAGTTCATGAGGAAAACAAAGCCTATTCGTGTGATACAGTGTGCATTCTAAGCATAGGGTAACCCACTCAATGTCCATGCCTCCACCTAACCAAATACTCAGAAACACTTGCTATGTATTCAAGGCAGTGTGACTGTCATGAGGAGAATATGTTACAGAGGTTGGTTTAGCTAGAGAAGTTCTCTCTCTCTCTCGCTCTCTCTCTCTCTCTCTCTCTCTCTCTCTCTCTCATCTTTACCAAATCATTCGTGTATGTCATCTCCTTTAACCCTTACATAACTCAGAGAGGTACATGTTATTCCTCTTGCCTTGCACATGAGAACATGCAGAAGTGAAATTACTTGCCCCAAGCCTGCTAGGTGAGAAAGCCAAAATAAGAATGAGAAATGAGGGGCCTAGCAAACACATAAGTGGATGCTCACAGTCAGCTATTGGATGGATCACAGGGCCCCCAATGGAGGAGCTAGAGAAAGTAACCAAGGAGCTAAAGAGATCTGCAACCCTATAGGTGGAACAACATTATGAACTAACCAGTACCCCGGAGCTCTTGACTCTAGCTGCATATGTATCAAAAGATGGCCTAGTTGGCTATCACTGGAAAGAGAGGCCCATTGGACTTGCAAACTTTATATGCCCCAGTACAGGGGAACGCCAGGGCCAAAAAGTGGGAATGGGTGGGTAGGGGAGTGGGGGGAGGGTATGGGGGACTTTTGGGATAGCATTGGAAATGTAATTGAGGAAAATATGTAATAAAAAAAAAAGAATGAGAAATGACCCTTTCCCAAGGATTGCCCCCAGTCTGCTGAGTGACAGACATGAACACAAATCATTACACAGGGGGGTCACAGAGGAGTCGAGGCAGAAATTTCTATAAAAGTCCTCATAGCAGGAGTAAGCACAGATTCGATTCTAATACTGGTAATATTTGCAACGATAGTTAATATTTATTGTTTTTTTTTACATGCGAGTGCTGCATGTTTATATGAACCAACTAATTTAAGCCCTTCAAAGGTAGTGGTGTTAAAACCATTTTGCAGGGGAAGAAATGGAATCAGGAAGATTTTAACCAGCAGAGCTAAGATACAAATCCCAGTGGTCAAGCTCCAAGCTAGACCCTTGAACACTATACTGCACTGTCCAAAGACAGCAGCAAGTGACTGGGACCTGGGAAGGGCTCACTGCTGGACTGGCTTACACTGAGGAGGAGGAACAACTGATCAGAGGTTCAGAGACTGCGCTAGCTTCTTGTGGTCCCACAAAGTATACTTTGCTCTTCTGCTGTACTGGGAAAGGCTGGCTCTAATTTACACCTTCCAAGATTAGGGCCAACACACAGAATTTTACAAATCTGTTTGGGTCCTGACAACGTTTTCTATAGTGTTCCAGAAGCAAATTCTGACTTTGGCAGGAAGAAGAAGGGAATGCCAGAGGCCTTAAAGGTCTGAAGGGCTGTCTTGGACCATTTTATGTTGTTATTACAGGATGGCAGTAGTGGGTGATTTATAAAGAGCAGGTGCTGATTTCTTGTCGTTTTGGAATACAGACAACCCAAGACTGAGGGTCCTGAGTGCTGCCCGTGCCTAAACTGCATGGCAGAAGGCAGAAATATGAAAGAGTGTCTGAGATGAGAGGAGACGGAACTTGCTTGGTAACACATCGGTGAGGTTGTTAGCCTGTGACAGTTACACTCTTATATCAGGGGCAAGTTTCTAACACATGAGCTTGGGGGTGGGCATACTACAACTCTGGAGGCTGTGTACAAAAGAAGGACTAAATTCACTAGGCATGGCTCAAAGGGGAAGACAGAAGACCGAAGTGACCGGAGGGAGAGAACATCTGTCTCCATGGAAAGAGCATCCTACTTAGACCCTCTGACAGCTTTTGAGAGGAGATGGCTGCTGAGTAACCGGTGCATCCCAGGAAGGTTCCTGGTTATCAGAGATGCTATAGAGTCAATGTCTACGCAAGGATCCATGCCCCATCCAATGATGAGATGCCGCAACAGCATACTTACCGTTACAAACAGTGATTCAATCGACCCTGTGGTAGGCAGGCAACTGGACGAGCAAGATATGACTCTCACCCTCAAAGCTTTCAGAGGTTAGTAGCTCATCTCCAGCCCCTAGCCCATCCCCGAACGCCTTTAATTTAGATTGCACATTCTCTCCAATAAGAATAGGGTGAGTTTTGTATGCCTTTCTTACACTCCTTTGAACAATTCCATACCTCGACTCAGTATATGATGTTAAGTGAGATTGCAGTGTATGTGTGTTACCACGATCAAGGAATAATAATATAAATAACAGTAGTTAAGAAAAAAAAAAACAAGCTCTTTTTACTATGTGCCAGGTACCGTACCCCTCACTTTACAAGTATTATTTTTAACCTAATTGTGCTGGCAAAAGTTCAAAGGCGATCTTAATACCCTTTCAACTTCCTGAAGGGCTACACAAAAAGAGGTGTCTTACTGCTCCACAACCTCTAGTCCATGCCAGAAGATAATAGCTTTATATTGCAAGAAGAGTAGGCCAACTATAAAATAGAATGTTCTGGGAACACGATGGTCCAAAACATGGGAATAAAACACCAAGCAAGGCTGGGGTGTTTCCTTCTATGGAAGGCTTCAAAACAGAGTAGATGTCCATGTGGTTTAGTGATGAAAGGGAGGGAACAGTGGAAATCCACCGGTGTGGACACCGGGTAAGGTCTGGGCTCATGGCCGGACTTTTGAAGCCATATCAATAAAACTCCAGGAGGTGACCTTCATATGATTAGCAAGCCCAGAGCGATGCCCCAACTGCCACAGGATGGGTACCAGGGCCAAGCACCGCAGCACGCAGGTGAGGCTCACTTGGCTCACATTCTATGAGACTAGCATCCCATGTCCATTCTTCCATCTGTCCATGCTTTTCCCTAACTATTCGGATCCTGTGTCTGCTGGCAGGTGGATTCTCTCCTCTGGGGCTATCTGCTTTCAAGCATGGAGCCTGCACATGAAAGATTAGAAAGCAAAGAAGGGAGAGATGGTGCTGTCACAGGAAGCACTGGGGAGAAGAGGGGTGCAGAGGGCGCTCATGTGGGGACGTCCACCAGGGCTGGAGCTCAGTGACAAGTGCGGGCGCTAAGCTTTACACTCAGCCAAAGTCGAATGCATAAGCCTGACGGTGAGTCCTACTTTGCATTACCCATAAGGCTTTGCCAAAGTGCACCTGCTTTAGACTAGATATATCCGGTCCCTATAAGCAACGTTTCTTCCCCTTTTTGTTTGTTTGTTTGTTTGTTTCTCTTGTAAGCTTTGAAAATTAATCAACCCTTCTGCTTTTAGAAGAGGCCACTGTCCAGGAGTCTATTTCTTCAACTTCAGTTTCTTCTACATGGGAGAGGGGAGTTATTTAGTCCTGTCTACAGAACCAACCCAGAGACCAACCTGGTGGCTTTTGAGACCTTCAAGCACTTCCTTAAGGTTCCTTTTCGTATGAGCTTCATCTGAACGCCTGACCTCCTCTATTATAACCCTGCCTGCGTCCGCTTTGATTCGTGTACCCATTTTCACAAGGCGGTAGGTCCCTCCCCTGTTACCTAAGCAGCAGGACTTGAGGTTTGATCCACATCATGTCTGCCCTCCAGAAGCAGCTGACACGGAGCTGGCTGAGGTGTCATTCTTTTTCCAACCTCCTTGCTACAATGACAGGCAATGACGGGGAGGAGCCGTGGCCCAAACCCAGAAGAAAATTGAACAGCCTCAAATTAGGTCAAACATGCCTTTGGCACAAACCACAGAAGGAGGAAAAAAAAAAAAAAAAAAAAAAAACAGAAGACAGCATTTTGCTCTTGGGTTACAAAATGAAACGTAAATGTCCCCAAAGCTTCCATGTATGTGAACAACAGACAATAAGAAGTAATGAAAACACAGCGACTATTAACACTATCAAAAGAAACAGAAGGGTAGAAATAAAGTCAGTATGAAGTATGTAGGCGCTACCATTAGAAATATGTTAGAAGAAACAAAGAGAAAGACATGAGTGGCTAAGACACTGAGGCAGCCCGGACAGTAAAGGCTTTGTCCTCAGGACCCACATGGCTGTAAGAGAGAACCGACCGAAGCCACATGCACACATACAGACAATAAATAAGTAAATAAAAAAATGAATGTGGAGGAGGAGTGTGAATGAAAAGAGAACTGAGTGTTAATGAGGGAAACCTCTAAAACAAACAAACAAACAAACAAACAAACAAACGAAAAACCACGAGAGTCACTAAGTCTCACAGCCATCTGGGAAGAGTAAATTTAAGGAAATAGCCAAGAAAAATATTGACGAAGAGACGTTCCAGATGAAGGTATACTCAGAGCTCAGTGGCAGAGCACTTGCCCACTGTGTAAAAGGCTTTGGGTTCCAGTCACAGTGATGCCAAAAAGGAAAAAAACAAACAAACAAACAAAACCTAACAGTCCTAGATATGTGGGAGACTTGGGCAAGGGGGGGGGGGGGACACGATGAGACCAGCTCGAGGCTGACCTGAGCAGCCCAGCAGCACCGCACTAGAAACAAAGTGTGAGGCTGGCGGCAGAGTAAACGCATGGATGGAACATAATGCAGAACCAAGAGACAAGTGAAATGTTTAACAAAAGGCACACTCAGAGCTCCAGAACCTACAGCAACGTCACCTACTGCACATACACAAGATGGTAAGTGACATTTCACATTAAGAAAAAAAAAATGTACCCAACAATTGCACAGACATAACAAGCAATGTTTGAGACACCATACCTATGGAGCCGTTAAACGAACCGTGGGTGGTTAAACGACGTAAATGTTAAATCAAGTGCCAGAACGTTCTGTTGAAATGTTTGCATAACATAAGAATAGAAAAGTCTTTCTAAATACAGCTCAAAAGGGAAACGGAAAGGAAACATTGAACTGTTTACTACGTGGAATTTATACAGAGCCTCACTGTTACGGGACGTCACAAAACTGAGCCCAGACAGTAAGCCAGGACTGTACTCAACGTTCTGCAAAATAAAGGTTAACGGCTCTGGCGTGTTAGGAAATGTGCCAAATGACAATGAGACAAAGAAATCCTTCAATAGCAAAATGGGCAGAGACAAGACAGAAACACAAAGTGCCAAGGAGAAAGCTCGTGAGCATGTTCCACCTGAGAGATAATCAAAGAGAACGAAAAAGGAGCGCATTTTGTGCGACCGACTCGTAAAAGTGAATTAAGCGCTCACAGACCAGCGGGAAAGCTCCAATCCACAGGCTTTCTCAAGTGTGCTGAGCAGCAGGTGTCAAAGCTTAGAATGTGCTTGTCTTTAGCGTCTTCAGTCCCACCCTGGAAGTCACCCTCTAGGTAATACTGTGTGCTAAGAGCTTTATCTAGGAGTAAAACCAGCACGACACAAGCCAGGAAACCAAATTTCTAGTAACAAACCATTGAAATGTTACACCTGTATTCAATGAAACACCGTGTTGCCTTTTAAATGATGGCATAAAGACACAGCTATTGTCATAGAAAGTGTTTCCCATATACTTTTGAAAAATTATTTTTAAATTTTTATTGTATATGCATGTTTTGTCTGTGTTTATGTTTTTGCACCATGTGTGTGCAATGCCTATAAGGGCCAGAAGAGGGTGACACATCCCTAAAACTAGAGTTACAGGTTGGCTGTGAGAGGCTCTTAACCAACCAACCATCTCTCTCTCCAGCCCATATCTCTAACTACTCTATATTAAGTATTTTTTTGTGTGTAATTAAAAGTTCTTGAAAAAATACTTCTTAACAAAGTATAGCCAGGCATGTGACACACACCTTTAATTCCGGTGCTTGGGAGGAGAGGCAGGTGGATTTCTTGAGTTTGAGGCTAGCCTTGACAAGTTCCAGGATAGCTAGGGCTACACAGAAAAACCCCGTCTCAGTGTTGGGGTGAATGGGGGAGAAAAAATAGGAATGGATTCCTAGACATCCAAGCCTCCTCAGCTCTGTTTGCTCTAGTGGATTAAAGGCCTCATTAAGGAGAAATAATCTTATAGTTTAGACAGACAGACAGACAGACAGACAGACAGACACACACACACACACACACACACACACACACACACACACACACACTTCCAAATAGTCTCACTTCAATTGCTTGGCTTCTTGTCTCTCATCCACAATAATCATCAGAAAAACGTTAACAGATCTAACATCCCTTCTTGCACCTCTCTCTCTCTCTCTCTCTCTCTCTCTCTCTCCCCCTCCCTCCCTCCCTCCCTCCCTCCCTAATGGAAGGATCCCTACCTAGCAAGAAGGGAAAGCTGTGCCTTGAGAGCAGTGAACAGGGTGTCCCCCAAATATTTGTTTTGGATACCTTGGTCTGCAATGTCATCATGGGGTGGGGAGGTGAAACTGGTCGAGGTAGCTCACACTTACAATCCCAGCACCATCCAAGGCTGAGCAGCAAGACTGAGAGTCCACACTGAGCTGGGCTAAAGAGTGAGCCCCTGTCTCAGGGGTATGAGGTCATTGAGGGTGTTGCTGTTAGAAGAGAATAACGTGCTTCTCAAGGGGCCTTTAATAGTTCCTGAGAGAAAAAGTTAGGAAAGTTCAGGACTGGCTTCACCTCACTCCCTGCTTCCTGTTTCGATAGCTGATAGCTCTATCTTGCATATGATCTGACCATGACATCACCTGCCATACTGCTGCGGCAGCCTAACCAAGGACGTGCCTGTGCTATGCTCAGGGGAAATCTCACACTGGGCTAAATAAACCTCTCTTCTTTATAGGGTATCCAGCCTCAGGTTATCTTGTTATGGGGGAAAAAAAAGACCCTCGACTTGGGATATCTAGGTCCTGCAAACAGCTCCTAGATTTTGCTTTTAAACACTTTAAGAATTACACAAGAAGTACTTACAGTGCAAAACAAATGGGCCACTTCAAGTTAGAAGAAGAGGAGAAGCTACTAGACCAGCAAAGATAGGAATTTAAATAAGTTACCAGCACATGAATATATCATCAACGGCCATGTGGGCCATTAAATGGTAGGGAGCCCGTGGACTGAGAGTAGAAAAAAGATAGATATTCAACTAAAGTCAAAATTATATCTTTAAATACAAGTTTACTTACCTAATTAATTAATTAATATGAGTGTGTATGTACAATGTATGTGTGGAGGGGTATGGATGATATGTCAAGCACAGGGAGGTCACAGAGCAACCATATAGAATGGGTTCCCTCCTTCCACCTTTATGTGGGCTTAAGAGAGCAAACTCAGGTTACCAGAATTAACCACTGATCCATCTCACTGGCCCCTAAATTGCATATTATATTATATTATATTATATTATATTATATTATATTATATTTATTTGTTGTTTTTTTGAGACAGGCTATATAACAGATCTGGCTGTCCTGGAACTCACCGTGTACAGGCTGGCTTTGAACTCAGAGAGTCTCTGCTTCCTGAGTGCTGGGAATAAAGGTGTGTGCCACCACTGCCCAGCTTTTTTTTTTTTTTAAATCATTTGTTTGTTTGTTTGAGACAGGGTCTCTATAGCATTTTGTTGTTGTTGTTGTTTTTTTTTTTTTTTCAAGACAAGGTTTCTCTGTGTAGCCCTGGCTGTCCTGGAACTCACTTTGTAGACCAGGCTGGCCTCGAACTCAGAAATCCACCTGCCTCTGCCTCACAAATGCTGGGGTTAAAGGCCTGTGCCACCACCGCCCGACAGCATATTTTGATAGTAAGATTTTATAAGTTATTTTCCTACAAGTCAGAACTCATTGAATTAAAATTTCAGCATCCTGACTTCCTCTAGACTGGTACCAGGCCTTCATTCTGCTCTTCACATGAAATGCAGACTCAGAAACCATGTGTTCCTGCATCCTGGCCTCAGCACCAACTGTTCTCAGCACCAGGGTTAGGGACAGCAGCTTTCTGTGGCTCGTGCAATGCTCTCTTACTTTAGGAACCTCTGTTTCCAGTCCACAGATGTAGGCCACTTCCTCCCTAAACCCACAGGAGGAAGACCACAGAATGGCTATTCAGAGGCAATCAATGTTCCCTGGATATGGAAAACCCATTTCCTGGCCTGTATGTGGGCCGTCGGCCACTGTGTGGGCTTACAGCCAACCCACCTCTGGAAAAGAGGGTTCTTCAACACCAGTGCACAAGCGGCCTCTGTGTGTGTGTGTGTGTGTGTGTGTGTGTGTGTGTGTGTGTACACACGCAGACATGTGCACTCTCTCACTCACATGTGTGTTGTAAATGTCTATCATGAATATGAATGCCCATGTCACCCCCAGTCACATCCAGTCCCTGCACCTCCTTATTCTCAACTCTTTGGGAATCACTTGGTCAATTGACCAGCAAAGGATTTGTAACCCAAATCAAATCCTCTTCCTCTGATGCTGTACCTTCTAGTGGGAACAAGGGTAAGTGAATCAAACAAAGAGAAAGACCCAGAGAACATCCTGACAGGCACCCAGGGTGCCATCATGAGAAGCCTGGACGTCCCACCCCCATACTCTTCCTTTAATGGAGGGGCAGGTTCAATTACCCATCCCTGGTGTCCAGGATCCCAGGTATACTGGGTACTGTTCTGGGCTAGTCACCTCTGCCCAATGCTCTGGACAATCACCTGAGGTCTCCGAAGCCTTGTTACCACTTTCTAGAAGGAAACAACTTTCCTCAGAACAGCCCCCAGAGTCTCTGGACAGGGCAGTGGAACAGACAGAAAGACAGAGTTAGGAGAGACACAAAGGCATCAATCCAACCGTGCAGCTTCTCAGAGAAGCATGGGGTTGAAGGAGGAGGAAGCACAGAGCCACAATTGGCTTGGTGCCTGTGTGCACACCATAAGCCGGGCTCAGAGCAGAAGCGAGGAGGAGACTGGTTCAGCGGGCTGCCCGGGGCACAGGTCACTGTCTTTGCTTCTGTGATCTTGATAAGTTACTTAATCCCCCTCTGCCTCCCTCTCCTCTTCTGTAAAAGGGAGACACTACTAAGGCCAACCCTAAAAGACAGGACTGTTTGTGTGTATATATATATATATATATATACACACACAATATATATATTTTGATTATATTCTTTTCCCTCCTCCAAGTCTACACAAGTCCTCCCCACCTCCCTCAAGTCCTCCTAGGTCCTTTTCCACCTCCCTATCCACCTAACTTCAAGTTCTTTCTCTGTCAAACAAAACCAAAAAAGTAACAACAACAACAACAACAACAAGCACATCAAACAACATGGAGTTCACTTTGATTTGTTTTTACACAGGACGAATAGGGAAATCTGATTTGAGACTAGGCTTCTGTTCCTAGCAACACCAATATTGGTTTGTTAATTGTAACAAATGGACCACACTCAGGTAAAGTGCTCACACCAGAGAAAAGTAGGTTGGGATAAATGAAAACTCTTTGAACTTTTTTCTTGCAATTTATCTGTAAACCTGAAGCTTTAGAAATAAGTTTCCCTGGGCATGGTGCTACACACCTTTGATCTCAGCACTTGGGAAGAAGAGGCAGACGAATCTCTATTAGTTCAAGGCCAGCCTGGACTACATAGGAAGTTCCAGGCCAGCTAGCGCTACACAGTGAGACCTTGCCTCAAAATACATAAATAAATAAGCAAGCAAGCAAACAAACAAACAAAAATAGACAAACCAAAATAACTAAGTAAATAAATAAATGAAATGAGACGTTTATTTAAAAATGAGTTGAGGGTGGTGGGTATGGGGGACTTTTGGGATAGCATTGGAAATGTAAACGAGGAAAATACCTAATTTAAAAAAAAGGAAAAAAAAAAGAGTTGAAAGACCAGGCGCTGTGTCACACACCTATGATCCCAGCATTTGGAAAATGGAGACAGAAGGATCAAGGGTTCAAGGTCATCCCTGGCTGCTAGAGGATCAGAAGCCAGCCTGAACCCCAAATTATGAGAGTAAATCAGTCCTTGTCATATGCAGAAATGGTTCTAAGCCTTGTTCCTGGGGATCTGGAACTACCCAGAAAGCATCACACAGGGAGTCAGCCTGCATCAAAGCTCCTGATCTTCAATCAGCAATAGTTTACAAGCACAAATATCAACAGATCATAGGTTAGACTACACGGAGACATCTCAGAAACTACTAAACCTGCAGCCAGGCACCGTGGTTTGCTTTGTGGTCCTGAGCTCAGCCCCTCACCTTTCTACAACACCTTTCCCCTTTAACTTTCATGTGCCACTGCCACCCCAAGGAAATTTGGTCCCCAGAATGGTGATGTTAAGAAGCCTACTTCCTGTCCCCTCTTGTGTTCTTCCCTCGTTTCCACATGGTTTTGCCATGATGCCTGCAACTCACCATATTGGAATGCTGCCAGGAAGTCAGAACTGGCGCTATGCTATTTTTTTATGTTTGGCTCTTAAACCATGAACCAAGTAAACCTCATTGCTTTATAGCATACCCAGTCTCAGGTATTTTGCTATAGTAATGGAAAACAATATTCTTGGAATCAATTCTTCCAGCCTAGAGCACAGATTATTGTGTAGTCAAAGTATGGGGTAAGTAGGCAGTCTCTAAGATAAGCTGGGATAATCTATGTTCTTGTGTAATCACCTCCTCTTGGAGGAGAGCTGATGGGATGTCATGTCTAAAGTTTAGATGGACAAGCCAACAAGCCTCCATCTTAGAGCAGTTGTCCCAGGAATGCTAGTCATTATACTTTAAGGAAGGTCTGGGAAGAGGCTCAAGGGAACTGTCCTGGCTAGAAGTGGGTCTTCTGAAGTTTGCCAACAATGCATGGATGCTCTGGAAAGCAGTGCCTTTGGCCCAGAGGACTGCAGTTCCAGGTGATAAGTGTGACTGTGTCCACAGTGACCCTGGAGCCAAAGTACCCAGCTAAGTTGCACCTGCATTCCAGATGCACTGAGAGTGCGAGACAGCGAAGGTTTAAGTCACTAGACTTCAAGGTGATTTTTTATTAGTAATATAGAACAGATTGTGAAAATATTTTGGAAAGTTAAGAAAATTGGGAAAGCCAGAAACAAATTCTGGCCCTTGAGATTCCATAGAAAGCCACATCTCCTGACATTTCTGTTTCTTGATGCCTCTTCCTTCCTCAAACTCTCTCATCATCGCAGGAGAATGGGTTTAGTGATGACAGCTACAACACTGTCTTCCTCCCTGGGGAGACCATGGCAGCCCTGGGGGCTAGGGACATTCAAATGGGGCACTCCCGGCCTTCCCTGGCTCTTGTCAGCACAGGTGGCCTGCTTCCAATCAAGAGAGCTTCCAGGCCTAGCTCTCTGAGGGAGTTGGTCCTAGTCCCCAGGATGTTTGCTGCATCAGCATAGGCATCTATTCTGCACCCTGTGCTGTTCTTTCTGAGGCTGACTTTCAGAACTTCTTGTGATTGGACCTCAAACCTTGGCATTAAGAATGAGCAGACAAATACATTCAGTTCAACACCCAAGTCTGGCTTGTGCCCCCCCCCCAGGACAGACACTCTACCCCACACCCACTAGTCCCTAGTAAGGGAGTGGGGTAAAGGCAAGAGAATCAACCTGTCACTCACCACACAGCATCTCCAAGCCCACTGAGCCCTGGACAAAAGAATAGAATAATAATGTCTGTGCAGACAACTCTACAGTTTGACCCCAACATGGAATGTTCCACTCAGTTTCTTTCTCTGTTCCTTCCTTCTAGCGTTAACCCAACCCCCACTCCTCTACACTCACTGAGTGGTTCCTTTACCCTGGGGACTCTCCCCGCTTCCACTTCTGGGTCCCAAATAGTTGAAACCCCAGCTTCCTTTGACTTCAGTACTCCATACAGAGAGCCTGGCTGTACAGAGAAAGGTTTCTGCAATTGAGAGGGGAAGGCCGCAAGCAGGTGGAGATGCTAAGCCTGGGCTCCTGGGGTGTAGTGTAGCTGTGAAGAGCAGGAAAGGTGTCTACAGTAGCAACAGCTCTCCAGGAAGGGCTTCCTGTGGTGTGACTGATGAAGAACACCGTCAGCAGGAGTCAGGGTGGACAGAGCCAGCTTTGGAGCCACGCACAGAGCTGCTGCTGAGAGATCTACAGACCAGGAGGACAAAAGTGGGTGCTCCCACCATGCCATCTCTTCATGCATTCTCCACAGATGAAGCTTAGACCTAAAGCTAGAAATCAGAAGAACGGAGCCTGCTCACTCTCACAGCCATTTGGGAGGGAGGGTTTTCCCAGTAGCCATTGCCCTCCCCGCCTCCATCTCTCCCATGGAGCTCTTAGGATCTGTAACTCCTGGTCTTCTGGCCCTGTCTTTCTCCTTATCTTCATGGAAGAAGGCGAGAGTGGGGGAGGAGTGGTGTTAAGTGTCCAGCTGGCTTCGAATAGCGTGGCTGAAGTTCTGGTTCTATCCTAGACACAAACACCTGGATTCTCTCCAGAATAAGGGAGTGTGGGATGATGAGATGGCTCTGCAGATAAAGCCACTTGCCACCAAGCCTGACAACCTGCGTTTGAGTCATAGGACCCACATAGTGGAAGGGGAGAACCAGCTCCCGCAGGCTGTTCTCTGACACACACACACACACACACACACACACACACACACACACACACACACACACACTCATTCACTCACGTATACACACACACAAGCATACATGCACACTTAATTTTAAAAGGAAGAGGTCAATTCCACTTAGAGCTTCAGACATCCAGGGATTGGGAGCTATCTCCCCCTGCGCCCGCACCTGTACATTGTTAAGGGCTCTCTGCTAGGGAAAGAGCTGTTTGACCCCTTTAATCTGGCCCTTCCAGGCTGTGAGCTGGAGTCTTGTTCATCCTAGTGTCCAGCAGGAAGCAAGCTCTCAATGACTGTAGTCCTGGTCCTCCTAGCCTGTTAACCTAAACGGGGAGAGTGGGTATTTAAAAAGGTTTCGGGAGAAGGATGTGGTTGACAGTAACCCCAAGGCTGCATATGCCCCTGAGTTTGCTTGGGACCCTGAAGCTCAACTCTCAGCTGAGGCCTGGCAGGCTTAAGGAGGCTTCCTCGGAAGGCAGAAGGAAAGAATTCAGAATCCAATTAGAGTTGCCAATGAAGCCTGCTCCTCAAACTTCCCCACAGCTCGGCTGCTTCCAAAGCCCTTCGCTCCACAGTCAGGACTAACTAACTCCTCTGCATGGGACTGAAGGCAGGCTCCAGTGTGTCTGCCTTCCCTCTGTGCCCTGGTCCAGCCACACACCGAGTTCCCATCTACTAAAGGTAGATGCTGTCTTCCACTCCTGCCCGTTTCCTAGGATACATCTGAGCCTCCAGGGGCTCGGGGCCCAGTTCACTGTCTGCTGCATTCACTCAGCCTACACCAACCTCTGTCTTTTCTTAGTTCCCCAGCAGCCTGGCCTGTACCACACCACCCAGCGTTCCTGGAGCAGCTCGTGCTGTACACTGGGCACATTATTAAGTCTCGTCAACCAGATCGTGAATGCTTAGACAGCCACAGAGGTACCAGGAAGTCCCGTATTGTGAATTCTCAGTGCTTGGAGAACTGGGACCAGATTGGAGTCCTTTCTGTTCTGGCTCAGAGGAGAGATCATAAAATGTCAGTAATTCTTTATTTCTTTCCAAGTAATTACTGCTTTACAACTTCCAGGTAGTATTACATTATACTTCCACTTCCACCCCTCCATGTACTTTGTGGTTCCTTGGTCCAGTGGGCAAATGCTAGGCTCTGAAAACCAGACATTCACATCGTCAATGTAGTCATAGCTGGTGAAGGAGGAATCTTGCCCAAGGCCAGAGAATGATTTGCCTCCAAGAGACACTGACCACACAAGGGTCCGTGCCCTTCCCAGTGCTTCTCCCTCTTGCCTCTCCCACATCGCTTTAGTGAGTTGGCTCCCATTGCTGCCAGGCCAAGCCCAGTTCACTAGGGGATTAGCCCTCCCTGGCAGCTCAGTAGCACACTGTTTATGACACTGGGTGTCATAAACAGAATGTGCTGTAGATAGGGAGGAGCCACTCTTAAAGGCATTCCTTCTTGAGTCTTGTGTTGGTCACACCCTTGGGGGCAAGCACATGGTTCCAAATAGTCTCTTCCTCATTTCCACAGCCCTGGATTTGGAAGAAATATGTGAGGATTGATCCAAGGCATTCAATACCATTCCTGTGTATGTATGTATGTATGTGTGTACATGCATATATATGTACACACATGTATACATGCATATATACAGATATATACATATACATGCACACACACATATATGTATGTTTTAGAATAATTTTGGAGAGTGAGGCCAGATGAACTTGTCAACTCACAAATGAGCCACTCTCCCCCCAATATTTATTTATGTATTTGGTGCTTTGTCTGCAAGTATATCTGCACACCAGAAGAGGGCAGAAGACCCCATTACAGATGGTTGTGAGCCACTATGTAAGTGTTGGGAATTGGACTAGGGACCTCTGTTAGAACAGTTACTGCTCTTAATTACCGAATCATTTCTCTAGTCTCGTGTGTGTGTGTGTGTGTGTGTGTGTGTGTGTGTGTGCGCGCGCATATGTGTCCATGTCTGATAGGAACCAAACCCAGGCCCTTCAAACATGCTAAACATACGCTCTTCCCTTGAGCTATACCTTCAGCCCTTCGTCTTTAAAAGTAATGCTTTACCAAACTAAACTCCCTGACCTCCCTCACCAAAATTTTCTTGCCATAAGTGATTGGTTTTCCAGGCACCAACAGGGAAGCTGACACTAATTCCATTGCACTGGCAGAGTTCATATTCTCACTACTTGTCCCAGGATCAAGGCCACAAGTACCTCAGACAAACAGACATGCCACAACTACCGCAGGCCTGTAAGGGTTTACACTCCCAGAGAATGGGCAAGTATGTGTTGTGACTCTCAGCAGTGTCCTGCCCCAAGGCAACCGTGTGTATTAAAGTATTTGACAATATTACCTTTGCACTCTGGTCCTGTAACCTCAGCTCTAAGTGTTTATTATAAAGTGAGAGCAATGAATCTAAGGTTTTCAACATAGCATTATTTACACCAATAAAATATTTGGGAGCAACACACAAATGGCATACTCTTGGGGATTTATTAAATAAATTTTGGTTCCTTTAAATGATGAGACATCATTAGTGGTTAAATGAATTTGCTTAAGAACAATCAGCTTCATGAGTGTGTGTGACTGTGATACAAGATGAGAAAGTAAAACAATAAGAATGTCAAGAGCTGGAGAGATGGCTCAGCGGTTAAGAGCACTGACTGTTCTCCTGAAGGTCATGAGTTCAAATCCCAGCAACCACATGGTGGCTCACAACCATCCGTAATGAGATCTGATGCCCTCTTCTGGGGTGTCTGAAGACAGCTACAGTGTACTTACATATAATAAATAAATAAATAAATAACTCTTTTTTTTTTTTAAAGAACAAAAAAGAATGTCGGGGTCTAGCAGAAAGAGCGAAGAGGTGTGGAGGAATGATCGGGAAGGTAAGTTACAAAAACATAAAGAGACTAAACTTAGACCCGGTGAAATTGTAAGTCATCTCCCTATTTCTTGTTTCCTACAAAGAATACTTACTTTTAAATACACAGTTGGACATGATGGCTCACACCTTTAATCCCAGCACTCAAAAGGCAAGGGCAGGAAGATCTCTGTGAGTTTTAGGCCAGCCTGGTCTACATAGAAAGACCCTGTCCCAAGACAAAACAAAACAAGAAATGCACATAAATTTTGTGAAATTTATTCTTATTTCTCACAATAGCCACTGTTGGAATTTAGGGAAGGTCCACTTTATAGATGATACAATAAGCACAGAGAGGTGAGGTGACAACCAAGGTCATGAAGTGACTTAGGGTGTCATTCGGATGAGGTCCAGGTGTTCTGAGATGCAGCCTATAAGCATATAGGCACACGGTCTATGTGCTCTCATAGAGCATTCATGAATAACAGTTCCCCTTTGCCTTAGTCATGATCCCTTTGAACCTGGAAACTTGGACCCGACATAGTGCCTGTACACCCACCTCATGTTCCAGGATGTACCACACTGACACCAACCACACACAGCTGAAGGAGCCGACTTGGGGCCAAGCAATGAGAGGCATGCAGGAGGCAGAAAGCCTTTCACCTCAGCCTCCAGAGCCTGAGAGTACTGGGCAATGGAAGACGATCATTAACAGACCAGGCCCTCACTCTAGGACTTCTGGCTTCTTGGGGAACACTCCCAGCCTCCTTTACCTTCAGTAACAGGAAGGCTGTTAATTCCCCTTTCCCTCAGAACCCAAAGGACCAAAGAATTAAAACTTCGGAGGCAGTGATTCAGAAGTTTTGGGAATAACTATACTCCCCAGAATGTGGAGATAACTTTGGACCCTCCTACAGTGCAAAATTCCAGAGGTTCCCCAGGTCCTACGTAGACTACTTTCTTCCTTTGTCTTTTCGGCTCACACCTCTGCCTCAGTGAGCCCTAATTAGCTCCTTTTTGAGAGGTGACTCAGGGCCATTATCCTTCTTCTACTTCTGATGACCCATTGGGAGGAGAAGGGAAATGACTTTCAGGGACTCATCCCATGAGTCACAGTACAAGCCAAGACTGGAACTCATTTGGGGCTCCAGGCACTATTATTTAAGTCATGGCTTCTCACAGCAGGGTCTGGACCCAGGTGGGATGAAAACATAGGAGGTTGCTGACCCCAGATCCAAGTTAGCAGAGAGAATACAGAATCCAGAGCTTTGACACCCGTGTGCACCCTCTTATCTGAAAACATAAAGACAAAAGAATCGCTTATCCTTATGATACACAAGAAGAAACAGGCCATGGGAAGTAACTAAAGATGGAGAATTTGAACATCTTGCTGCAGGTCAGCATTCTTCCTCAGGACCACTGCTAACCCAGGCAAAGCCTCGCACTGTGTGCATGTAGGGTGTACAAGTGACTTCATGGTCCCACTGCTGGAACAGTGGATTGTGGGAAAGCTGCAGTGGCATAGGTTGAGAAGCGACGTGAACTGATGGTCAGACGTCTCCATTTAAACATTCTACACATTCGAGTGCATGCACACTCATGGTGTGTGTGCAGAGGCCAGAGGACAACTTGTGGGAGTCAGTCCTTCTGTCCTTCCACCACATGGGTCCCAGAGATCAAACTCAGGTCCTTCGGGCCTGGAAGCAAAGTGCTTTACCCTCTGAGCCATCTTCCCAGTCCTTAGTTTTACTTGTTCTTGATGAACTTAAATGGTTCCCCTCCAAGGTCGGTGGCTATCATACTAGAGGCTCTGTGAAGTTGTAAGCTTGCACAACCATCAATAGTGAATGGATAACGGAGCCATGGAACAGCTGGACCTCGGTACAGTATCCAGTGCTAAAGTGACATGAAAGCAGAGGCAGGAAAGATCACAACAAGTTCAAGTTCAAGGCTATCCTGATCTATATAGTGAGGCCATCAAGAGCTACGTAGCATGACTATCAAAAAAGAAAAAAAAAACTATCAAGGAAAGAAATAGGGAAAACACAAACACACATTAGCTCCTAAGTAAAAGAAGCCGATCTGGAAAGGTTCTGCACTACAATTCTAACTATGTGGTGGCCTGAGAAAGGCAACCTATAGAGACAAGGGTTGGGGGAAGGGGTGAGCAGCGGTGCACTGATGCTTTGCAAGGCCATGCAATCGATCATACGAGGCTGTGCCCGACACAAGTGCTGGACTTTACCTGTAGACGTTAAACACGTGAATCTGGATGTAAACTATGAACTTGGGGTGGTGTTGATCAGTGTGGGTTCATCTGTGTAATAAACACTCTGCAGTGCTGGGGAGAGGTTGAAAAGGGGAGAGAGTCTACACAAGAGGAGAGAGTCTACACAAGGGGAGAGAGTCTACACAAGGGGAGAGGGGTGGGGGGGGCCAGGTCTCCGCACCTTCCTCGAACCTTAGAGTTAGCAATAAACCTGAACCTTCTCTAAAACACATCACACACGCGCACGCACGCATGCACACGTGCGTACACACACGCGCGCGCGCGCACACACACACACACACACACACACACACACACACAAAGCAAAATAAAAGAAAGTAAAAGCCAAACTCATACCACAAAACAGGAGCGAAATTAATTCAGGCGGCATGAAGATTAAGCTGCAGGAATGTTCATTTTAGACCTTCTTATGGAGCAGAAAATATCGTAAACAATCTGGATATACAATTGGAGCATATTGTTAAATAAATTCTGGCAGTTTCACAAAATAGAACATTTCTTACCTCCCACATCCAAGCTATCAGAACAAGTTCTCTACTGCCTCCAGCATGCATCCTGACTCCGTCCATTACTCCTCCCTCAGCAGCCACCCTCTGGGTATAAGGCACCACCCCCTCCCCTGGATTACAGAACAACCTCCCCACTGCTCAACCTGCTTTGCTTTTACACCTTCTATCCATCTTTCCCATAGCAGCCAGAACTGTCTACTTAGCTGGCTGGCAGGGCTAGCTAGCTACTTGTTTTAAATGCATATGCAGCCACCCTTTAGCCTCCTCTTCCTCGTAATCTTACTTCCTCCCATGGCAGGCCACCATCATTAGGAACACTCATTTCTTTTAAATGCAATTATTTCATATATACAAATTCTGAAGTATTCCTATTTTGTCTATGTAAGTTGTCTGAATATGATAAGAGTATACAGTGTGTTGTGGAGTATTTTTGAGCTCAGTATTTACTAAGATGTGTGGATGTCACTGAATAAAACCATACTTCATTTAAACTGCCATAATAGCCCAGACCCTGTAGAGGTGTCTCAGAGGTTAAGAGCACTGGCTGCTCTCCCAACGGACCCAGGTTCAATTCCTGGTACCCACACGACAGTTCACAGCTGTCTGTAACTCCAGCTCCAGGGGATCTGACATCCTCACACCAATGCACATAAAATAAAATAATAAACAAGAACTGCCATGATGTCCCATTGTCGTTGTCACAGTCCATGCCGTGATACTGTGTTGCAGATCTAATCTAGCCAGCAGCTCTCACATACAGTTAGGGCTTGGGACATGGCTGTGTGTGCTCCTCACATAGGAAGGGAAGGTGTTTATGTTGTTCATGCTTGACCTTGTTTCTGATCGCTCCCAGTTTGTAGCTCTTCTAAGCATTGTTGCAGAGTTCCACTTTCTTACAAACGTTTCATTTTATTAAGCTGTTTTAAGTTCTGCCTCTCAAACGGTACTGAAAGTCCCATTAACTGTGACTCTTGCTAGCTAGAAACATGGTGCTGAATGCCTCTTAATATTTTATTATTTTTGTTGTTTTTCGAGACAGGGTTTCCCTGTATAGTCCTGGCTGTCCTGAAACTCACTTGTAGACCAAGCTGGCCTCGAACGCAGAAATTCTTCTGCCTCTGCCTCCCGAGTGCTGGGATTAAAGACGTGAGCCACCACGCCTGGCTGTATTTTTTTAATTTTTAAAACCCTTTTTATTTTATTTAATTCTTACTATAGGTTAGGAAGCATGAAGGCCAGAGGATAGCTTTGGGGAGTTAGTTTTCCCTTTCTGCTTCGTAGATCCCAGCAGATTAAATCAAGTCAGCAAGTTTGGTAGCAGTCCCTTCACACACTGGGCTATCCCACTGGCCCCACATTTTAAAAAATTAATCTCAAACTTTTTTCAATTAGATTGTTCATGCTTTTCTTATTTGCCAATGTTGTTTCTTATGTATTTTTTTTTTTGAACTAGAAATAGGTTTTTGATACGATATATTCTGACTATGGTTTCCCCTCACCCCAACTCCTCCCACGTCCTTCTCGCCGCCATCCAGATCCACACCCTTTCTGTCTCTGTTTAGAAGACAAAAATGCACTGCACCGCACAGACAAAAACAAACAGAAGAAAAAGACCCAAAGAAAGCTTTTGTCCTAGTCTATAGGTAATCTCTCTCTCTCTCTCTCTCTCTCTCCCTCAGTGTTTTGAAACAGGGTCTTTCTATGTGGCTCTGGTTGTCCTTGAACTCACAGAGCTGCCTGTCCCTCCCTCCAGAGTGCTGGGGTGAAAGGCACGTGCCACCGCAGTCCAGCTTCCTTTTATTTTTTGTAAAGCTATCTTTGGATTTATAGAAGTTCTTACTATTAATGTGGCCAAGCTTGTCAGGTTTTTTTGTTTTTGTAGTTAATATTTCTGAATCTTATTTAAAAATAGTTCCCTTCTCAAATTCTTGGAAGATAACACCATATTTTCTATTAGTGAGTTTCAAAGTTGTGGGATTAAAAAAAATATTTTAATACTTAAGCCATCTGGGGTTGCTATCCAGACAGAAGGTACGCAGGCATCCAATTTCACATTTGTTGAGTGTAACTTTTCCCAGTTCCATTTATCATCTCCTTGCTGGTTTGATATCCCGATTGTGTCACCTGCTGTAGTCTCCTGTCCTCCAGGCTAACAGCCCTCGAGCTCAGTAGGCAAGGCCTGTCCCTCTAGGCTTGTTTTTTTTTGCTTTCTCGGAACTTTAGAAATTCCAGTCAGGTTCCACAAAACACTAGATCGGTAGAAACTCTATGTTAAAATGGGCCAATTATAGAATGTGTATTCATTTACAAACTAAAATATTCTTCTTCTTAATGAGTTGTCTCTGCCTGTTTCTTATTTTTTTTCTAAATACCCTAATGAACGTGCAGCTTCTCTCTGCATAAAAGACTTGTGCATGTGCTGTTGGGATTGAGCTCAAATGTTTCATTTCCTCAATATTTTGCATGTGCCTTTCTTTAAGCTTTCTGTAACACCCCCCCATTTTAGAGAAGCCACTAGCAATAGGTATCTAGAATGAAAAATACTTTTAAAATACCCATGTTATTTCAAGTTAAGTAGCCAGAGTCTCCTTTTATTTTTGAATAATTTTATGTTGTTTGCGGTTTTCCTGTGAAAATGTAGCCATTCTCTCTCTCTGTGGAGGCTGTGTTCCAAGAACCCCAACAGATGCCTAAAACTACAAATAGCAGTGCCAAGCCACATATATATTTATTTTATAAATAAAATATACATATATGCATGCACATTCTGTGTTTTCTCCCATGCATATACATTTCTATGATCATGTTTAAGTTATAAACCAGGCACCGAGAAGTAACTAAGAATAAAATGGAACAATTATAACAGTACACAGAGAGTAATCTAAAAATGAGATATTCACTTCTGGAATTCTCCCTTTAATATTTTTGCATGATTATTGACTGAGTAGCTAAAGCTATGAAAGCAAAACTCCAACTCAAGGAGAGTGGTTCCGGTGATGCGGGATTGAAGCAGATGACGGGGCATCCCTGCTTCTCTCCTGTCACCTCCAGTATCCCCGTCTGAGAAGATATCTAACCCAGTGGATTTGGTTCATTGCTCTTGTGGTGCTGGAAATGAAAGGTAGGGCTTCACACGTGCTAGGCAAGTGCTCTCCCAGCGATCTAACCCAGCCCAGCTCTGGCATTTACAGTCACTCTTACTTGGTTAGGAAGTTCCTATATGCCCTGCTTTGTCATAAATGGTTGTTGATTTTTAAAGTTTTTCACAAACCAAATGACAGAAATATAGAAAGCAACATCATTTTTATAAAGTTATTATCCTGGTGCCAGCAGCCACAAAAGGAGATAAAATCAGCCACAAAGCAAGCCTCAAACCCCGCCCTTCCCCATGCATAGTCCCTGCTCACCAGATTTCCTGGCTTAACACTATGACCCAACTTAGCAAATTCTTCATATACATTTTTGCTTTTCTGATCTGTCAGCCAGCCGCACCCCACCACCAATCTTCATTTTTCCTCCTCTAGCAATCTGTTTCATGAAATCCTGTGATATTTCTCTTATTAGGATATTGTATTAGTCAGGGTTCTCTAAAGGAACAGAACTGATAACTCTCTCTATATATAAAAGGACATTTTTTTAAAAGTAGCTTACAGAGTCTTATCCAGTTCACCAAACCACAGCTATCTTCCAGTAGAAAATTCAAGAATCTCTTAGTTGTTCAGTCCGTGAGGCTGGATGTCTCAGTATATGTCAGAATCCCAACATATGGTTTAGTATAGTCATACTGCCAAAGAAGTAGGCTCTAATACCAGTGAAGGAGTGAACAGGCCATTGAGATGGAGGGTAAGCAAGCAAAGAGCAAAGGTGTCTTTCTCCCATGTCCTTATATAGGCAGCCGGCAGCATGTGTGGCCCCAATATAGGGTGAGTCTTCTGACCTCAAATGATCCAATTAACTAAAAAAGCATCCTACACAGGTGCGCCCAGCCACTTGGGTTTTAGTTATTTCCACATGTAGTCAAGTTGACAACTAAGAATAGCCATCATCACAGGTGTTGACTTTCTTTTAAAACTAATGAGGTGATTATGTACATAGGGGTATGTTCCTCTTTTAATTTATTAGTAGTATAAGTGACACTTATGAAGGACAATCTTCCTAAAACACACCAGATCATGCCATTCTCCTCTAGTGCCTTCTCAGAGACTTAGGATAAAACTCCCAAGCTTTAGGTGACCAAGAATCAATGGGGATGACCTTAGATGTAACTCACTACATTGGGGATATGGAACCTGAAGAGGACACCTCTTGGAGCCAGGCAAGAACCCCAGTGGAGCAGTAGAGACACCAAACTACCCACCGAACTTTCAACCCGAAATTTATCCTGTCTACAAGAAATACAGGTTATGGAGCAGAGACCGAGGGAATGGTCAACCAATAACTAGCCCAACTTAAGAACTATCCCATGGGCAGGAACCAATCCCTAATTAATAATGATATTCTGTTATGCTTGCATACAGGAGCATGTCGTCCTCTAAGAAGCTCCACCCAGCAGCTGACTCAGACAGAAACAAATACCCACAGACAAACAGTGGATGAAGTTTGGGGACTCTTACAAAAGAATAGGAGGAAGGATAGCTGGCCCCAAAGAGGATAGAAACTCCACAGAAAGACCAACAGAGTTAACTAACCTGGACCTTGAGGCTCTCAGAGTCTAAACCACCAACCAAAATACATACATGGGCAGGATCTAGGCCTCCGCACATATATGTAGCAGATGTGCAGCTTGGTCTTCATGTAGGTCCCAAACAACTAGAATGGGGCCATCTCAAAAGCTGTATGTGGGATATGTTCTTCTAGTTGAACTGCCTTGTCTGGCCTCAATGGGAGTAGAAGAGCCTAGCCTCACAGAGACTTTAAGTGCCATGGTGGGGGGGATACCAAGGGGGTGCCCACCCACTCAAGAGAAGGGGGCAGGGGAAGTGTTGTGGGAGGTGGGTGACAGGGAGGGGGCAGTGAGAAGGACATAAAGTTAATAAAAATTTAATAATAATAATAATAGTAGTAGTAATAAACCTCCCAAGCTTTGAACGCATTACGAGAGTTCTCACAGGACTCCATCAAAGGTCCTACCTACATGTTCCTTTGCGATGGCTTCTGATGGTCTTCTCTCTCTCTCTCAATCTTAGTCACAGTGGCTGTCTTATTTCCTCAGTCTTGTCAAGCTTGTGTGCAAGCTCCGGGCTGTGCAGCCACTGCTGGTTGCCTCCTGCTGGAACATCTGTCCCTCTGGTCTTTGTCCCATCATTAAGGCCTGAATGATGGGAGGTTGAATTTTCCTTCCTTGCAGAGTTAGGTGGTACACTTCAAGAATCCTGGCACTCGAGAGGTGGAGACAGGATAATTGCAAGTTTGAGGCCAGCCTGGCTTACCACAGTAAGACCGTATCTCCAAAAATACAAAAACAAACAAAAAGTTTCTGTCTTCTAACAGAACTTCTAAAATGTACCCTAGTTAGTCTCATACCATCTGTTTTTAATAACCCTTATCAAGAGTCTGCATATTGACCTATTATCTTACCTGAATCCACAAGGTAAGTATTATGCAAGTCCTTTTCATTGATTTATTCTCCATTCTGAAATTGGTGCCTGGCACAGTCACAGCCCCTTGATAAATCTTTGTTCTCTCAAAATGATATTATAGGAATATCTCTATTGATAAGTAAATACAGTCAGGTCATAGTAACCCAATAAAATAAGTGTACATCCATGATATGATTGTATTTCTAAAAACATATCTGTAGTGCCTCTCTGGGGACTGGCTGCTACAGGAGGGTCAGGAGTTGAAGCAGGCCAGCCTGGACTATATATCAAGTTCAGGGCCAACCTGGACTACAGAGCAAGACCCTGACTCAAAATAAAGCAAAACAAATAAAAAACAAAACAAACAACTCTAATAGGCATGGTGGCCGATGCTTTCAATCCCAGTACTCTGGAAGCAGAGACAGGCAGATCTCTGTGAGTTGAAGCCAGCCTGGTCATGTAGAAGAGTTTTAAGCCAGCCAGGGCTATATAGTGAGACCCTATTGCAAAAACAAAACACTCAGCTGGTCGTGTTGGTGCATGCCTTTAATCCCAGCACCTCGAGGCAGAGGCAGGCGGATTTCTGAGTTTGAGGCCAGCCTGGTCTACAAAGTGAGTTCCAGGACAGCCAGGACTATACAGAGAAACCCTGTCTCTAAAAACAAAACAAACGAAACAAAACACTCATATCTACATTAGGTCTTTTCTGTTTTCTGCTTTGGATTGATACATATACATTTACATATACCTATACATATTTCCTTTTTGAATAGACACATGTTATATTGTAAGAAAATAAAAGGGAATTAACCTTACCATGGTGAAAAATTGGTCTTCCCTTTTCTAAAGGTATTATCTAGTTGAAAGAACTCAGACTCCCCAAATAGCCCAAGTGCTCATTTACAGCAGCACATGTAATTATCCAGTAACACACAGGGAGCATGCTCACCCCTAGCTGGTATAACCAGGAAGCCAAGGTCTAAATCTGCCTGTACGTAGTCACTTTACTCTGCCTTGTTCCAAAAAAGGCATTGTGGTTCATAAGAAGGTCACTGTTACGTCATCTATGTAGGGACATGAAACATACACAAACGAAAAGGGATCACCGGGAGAAGGGGTACTTGGGGATTCAGTTTTTTTGAGATATGGTCTCGCTATGTAGCTTAGGCTGGCCTTCAATTCATGAGCCTCCTGTCTCAGCCTCCAAGTGATGGGATTACACGCACATATCAGCACACCCAGATGAAAAGGAAAACTCTTACTGATAACAATTATCACTTGTTTGGTGGCTTTCTTCACACTCCCCTAGGATCTACCTACAACCTCCCCAGAACACTGGGGCTCACTGAACGCTGACTGTAGAGAACAGCTCAACCCAAGCAATATCACAACACAATCCCTGACAAAACACCAAATAAAGCAAAATAGAGAGCTGTGATCTCAGGGGTACAGAGCATCATTTTCACAAGATGAGAGTCCTAGAGATGTAGTGTCTGACAGATGCATAGACTGAACACTACTGAATGATGCCTAAAAGTGGTTCTTGGTCAACATGATACAGAAACACAATATTTTCAGTGTGTGTGTGGCATATGTGTTCATGTGTGTGTGTGAGTGAGTAAGTATGCCCAGAGGCCAGAGGTTGAAGTCAGTGTCATCTACAGCTGCTCTCTTCTTTATGCTTTTCTCTCACTGAACCTGGAGCTTGCCCATTCATCTAGGCTGGCTGGCCGTGAGATCCAGGGATCTCTACCTGTCTCTGTCCCCTCCAGTGCTGATTGACGTTTTTGTACCCCACCCTACACTGGTGCTGGAGATCCAAACTCGGGCCCTTATGCTTATGCAGTAAACACTACATCAACTGAGTCAACCCTCTACACCCCTATCATTTTTAAATGCAAAACTAAAGGATAGAATGGAACAGATGTTAGTCTACAGAGGCTGACCCCTGTGAGATCTCTTGGGGGGAAAAGAGAGGTTCAGGGGGACCCTGGGAGAAAAGACTCCAGATGGCCAGCAAGAGCAACTGGGTTTCATACAGGGAATAAAGGCAGTATGGGGGTGGCTGGAGGGGTGCCCAAGCATCAGGAGGCAGATGTTTTCAGGGAGCAGTAAGCCTAGTGGGTTGGCATGAATGAGCTGCAGGAGGCAAGTGTCTGAACAGGGTGGGAAAGAGACCATCGGAAAGTGAACAACCTCAGATGCAGGCTGTCTGGACATGAGCCTAGAAGCAATGAGGAGAGATGAGCGGTTTTAGATTTTGGAAATGTGTGATAAAGGGGGTAGTCTAAAAATACTAATGAGCATTCAAATTAGAACATAGTACACATTAATCTCAGCCCTGCTGAAAGGGACAGAAAAGGAAGCACCCAAATGTCCCGATGTGACATTCAGATGACAGTGACTCCCAGGCAGACAGAGTCTAGACCAAGTGGTCATCTGAAAGCTTTTCAGGGAACAGAGAGCCTGCCCTCACCCCCACTAATGTGAAAGATGGACTCTGTCACTCTCCTAACCTTCCAGAGAGGCTCAGGCTGGATAGACACCTCTGTCTGTCCGGCACTGTAGCAGAAAGTGGGCAGCAGCGAGTTCCCAACTGAAATGAAAAATATCAAGAAATGGGGTTTTCCTTGTGTAGACAGGACAATCCACCCCCTCTGCCATTGCCTGGGATGTGTGCAGCTTCTGACAATGAGGAGTGTTCTCTTAGAAGCTGCCCCCAGCCCGGTCCTCAGATGAGGAGTAAGCAGACTACCCAATATTCCCATTGCCAAAGACCAAGGTGAGTAAGGAGCCTTGTGTTTCCACTGGAGTGTTCCACTAAATCGTTCTAATCCTTTTTATTAGAAAGACAAGAAATCATCAAAAGTCAATTACTTACAAGTTAGTGAAATGTAGAAAAAATCAGAAAACAGAAAGAAAAAAATTAATTTTTTAGACTTATTTATTTTAGATTATATATCCAAGTGTTTTGTCCACATGAATGTGTGTATGACAAGTGCATGCTGGTGCCTGAGGATGAGAGAAGGAGGGCAGACCCCCTAGAACTGAAGTTATAGATATTTGTGAACTGCATGTGAGTGCTGAGAACTAAACCGAGGTCCTCTGCAAGATCAACAAGTGCTCTTAACTGATGCTCATCTTTCCAGCCCAGGACCCAGCACAGGACCACATTAACAAATACAAACACACTCAGACAGTACATACTGTTTTGGGGACCTGATTTTTTTTTCTAACAAAAAATTTCTTATGACTATTTTCAGATGTCATGAAAGTGGTATGTGGTGGCCACGTGCCATTTCACAATGAGAGGAAGCCAGAGAGCCACAGTCTACTTGATCAATGTCCCAACACTGCTATTTGGGCAATATTAGCATGATGAACAATACTGTGATGACTACTAAGAGCCAAATAACCCTGTCCCCAGTACGCTAGTAACCCTGTTCCCAGCACCCTAGTAACCCTGTCCCTAGCACCCTGATAACCCTGTCCCCTAATGCTCTTGCTGCTGGCATGTGTTCATTAATTTCCCACTCTGTGGCAGCAACCTATGGCACCTACCATGAAGAAAGTTCACATCCCTACAGGGGCATGGCTGATGTACCATTTTTTTCCCTGAAGCTTCTCTAGACCAGACTGATCCAAAGTGTGTTCCCTCAAGTCCAAATGTACTGACATCCTGCTTGATAAAATGTGCGCCTCCCTCTAGCGCTTAAACTTGCCTTCCCCATCATCAGCCCCTTCCTCTCCAGCTACACCATAAGATACTCTATGTTAGAGAACACATTGGGTTCTATGGCACATTTGATTAGCACTCAACAAATAGCCTAAATTATTTCATTTAAAAGCTTAATGGCAAGTTTGTGGTAGTGGTGGGGAGGTTCTAACTTTAGGATTTAATGATAGTCTCTGGGACTAAAGAAAAGGAAACACAGCAACTTTCCTTTGCCTGTCCCGTGGCTTTACTACACCCCAGCACTGTGCCTTTGCCCTGGCCTTGTCTCCTTGGTCTAAACCATCAAAGCTCTGAGTAATACTAAGAGAGCAGCAGGAATGAACAGTTGATCTTATGAAGACATCTGACACATGTCTGCCAACGCAGGCTCTATCTAAGGCTTGCAGGAAGCTGCCTTCGTCTCCAAACAATAGTTCACATGCTTTTTCATGAAAGGGGAGCAGAGAACAAAGGTCAACAAAACAGGCCTTCCTGGCAGGTGAAGGGAAGATACCATTGCCTAATGCCAGGCTAAGACAGACGTGGCAGGGCTGACTCTGCCATATGGGGCATCATCTGCCAAAGCACAGAAATAGATAGAAGCGGCCCCCAGAGCCAAGGCTCAGTAGTCAGTGAAGATACCCTCATGTAGAACCTCACCAGGCTGGGTATGCAGCCCGTTCCCAGGAAAACGAGCACGAGAGCTTGGCTTAGCAGAGCTCCCAAGCCTCCTGCCCTCAGCCTGTGGACTCAGGATAGATGTTTCCCTCGCTCAGTGGTTCCTGGGCTCCACCAGGTGAGCGGGACAAGGTCAGCCCTCAGTGGTTTGAGGACTGTCCCTCTGGGTAAAGCATGAGTCTGTGAGTCAGGTGCTCCCTTTGACACAGAGAGAAACAGCAGGATGACGTTACATTCCCTCCACAGGACCTTCATCTGGCTGTACATCCCAGGTCGGGGCAGAACAAGGTACTCTATTCCTGTGGTATGAGCAGGGAAAAAGTGTGGAGTCACAAGACAAGAACCCTAATCTGAAAGTGAGGAGGCCGAGAGTCTCACTCTCTGTCACCTGTGGAAGATGGCGTATATTGGATTAAGCACCTGCCCTCTTGGAGCCTGAGGTCTCTATCCTAGAAAACCGAGAGACCCGGTCTCATTACTGCCTACAGAAAAGCTACTAGGTAAGAACATGATTCTGAAAATGCCAGAGGGCTACAAAAATGCCCCTGTTGTGCTTACCTATCCACACCAAAGTCAAAGCCAAGAAAGAAAGCCCCTGAGGGACAGCCATCTGTCTACCTTGGGGACTTGGGAAACCTGCATCAGGGTATTCTGAGAGCAAACACAACCTGGAGTCACACAGAATCTGTTTTATCTCCAAACTAAAGACTATTCCAGCAGCCTGCCTCACCCCTGTCTCTCATCCTCTCTGACTCTACAAGTCTGGCTTCTACTTCTGACGTGACCAGAGCAGCAGGACTTGGGAGTTCACAGAGGGAGAGGCTCCCAGCCCAAAGGGGTGGGGTACTGGTTCATGACAACAAAAGCATCCTGAGATAAGAATTGTGTTGGAGTTTTAGATTTGGTGGAAAACATGGACCACCTACCATGCGGAGGCAGATAAAGAGACTGTTATGTAAAACATGGATAAGACCAGTGAGATACAGGAACAGGGAATGGAGAGGAGCAACAGAGACAATGACAACAGCTTGCTCAAACCAGTAAATGCAAGGAAGGGCTTAGAAGCTCTAAGGGAGAGCAGAAATCTCTGCCCTCAGCTGCACATCCTCTGGTCCGTCTTCTCCTCCAGCAAGGCCGCCTGTGTGAGTGCAGACTCAGCTCCTTTTTGAGGGTCACACATACCCAGCCTAGTACCTGTAGGCTTCTGTGACACTCCAGGACAGTGTGCAGTATGAATGAGAGGGGTCTAGCCTGCTTTCAGAGAGAGAGGCAGACAATGCCACACAGCCTGCCTGTCACATGGCTTCCAGAAGTTCGGAGTGAACAGCGTGCATAGTAGGAAGCTTAAGAGAGTGGTGAGTCCCCCTTCTCTGTTTTGCTCCCATGCACACACACTGCTCCCTCATCCTTCTTCCTGGACTTTCTTAAACTGTCTCAAACATTGTATCAATCTTGCTTTTCAGCCAAACTCAAATCAAACCATCAGTAAAGAATCTGTTCCTTAGGCACTGGCCCGAAAGCTTGATGGTGACTTGGCATTTTTTCCCCCAATGGATACTAAGTTGCTTTGGAACGTCTAGGTAAGGATTGCCTTTGACTCTCCAATTACTTCCTGGCTCTTCACTCAAGTCAGTGGCAAACCTCACCCATGTTTCCCTATCCAACAGTGACTAAAAAATGCTCCCACCTCTCCCTTCCCTCCCCCCCTCTTTCCCTAGCCCCTTGCTCCCCCAATGGAATTCTGGGAAAGCACTCTCCCACTGAACCACACCCTTAGCCCTCTTTGCTAACTCTTTGCTAGCCCTCTGCTGTTTTTTTGAGGCCATAGTCTAGGAGGGAAAACTGTCTCCCTCAACCGCACTCAACCTACACTGACCTCCTCCCAGCCTCAAGCCCTCCTGGAGTGTAAGTCCCCTCTTGAAACAGGAGGAGGAGGGCACTGGGGGGTGATCACTCAGATTTCATGGGGAAAACACACCTGTGCTGAGCTGCTTCTTCTTCTTCTTCTCCTTCTCCTTCTCCTTCTCCTTCTCCTCCTTTTCCTTCTCCTTCTCCTTCTCCTTCCTCCTCCTCCTCCTCCTCCTCCTCCTCCTCCTCCTCCTCCTCCTCCTCCTCCTCCTCCTCCTCCTTCTTCTTCTTTGGATTTTGAGACAGGGTTTCTCTGTATAGCCCTAGCTGTCCTGGAACTCACTTTGTAGACCAGGCTGACCTTGAACTCAGAAATCCGCCTGCCTCTGCCTCCCGAGTGCTGGGATTAAAGGCCAAGCCCGGCCCCTGTGCTGAGCTTCGAGAGCTATACACATCCCCAGGGAACCCGGGGAAAGCTGACATGTATACAAGCCGCATAAATGCCTATGTGCCCAGAAGAATACACATACCCCCCAAAATGGGAAAGAGAGTGGCAAGAGAAGTGGAACCACCAGCCCCAGTTCTCGCCAAGCAATGGCACTAGGGACCATTTTTCCCTTTTTCCCTTGTGCTCTCATGTATTGTCTACAGCGAGTGTATAATGATCTTAAGTTTTTAATTAGAAAAGAATGGCATTTGTCTCTCCCATGCTTTCTATCTACAGAGCTTTAAACATGACCTAGAAATGCCCAACAATCAAGTGAACAGGGTAATCTGGGACAAGATCGTGAGCCTGGAGGTTCTTAGACAAGAGATGTGGAAACACAACATATTATCATATCAAGCATTTTCTCCCTCGGTAGCTCGGTCTTTCTGGGGGAAGTGAAGCACAGAAATCCGAGTCAATTGCCCACACACCTCTGCGCCTGAACTCTGACATTCGCTCGCTGTCGCCAACCCCCTTTCTCTGCTGCTGAGTTCCTCCTTCAAGCAGAAGAGCCCAAGAACACTTAAGGAGCAAACTTCCCATCCTGGCTACCCAGGGACATGGGCATCCTGCTGAACCACAAGGGAGGCTGAAGGGCAGCAATCAGTGAGCTGGGGAGCCCCTGAACCAAGCCAGTTGTTAAGTAGGCGTGAGAATCCATCAGCTGGAAACACCGAAGGCGGGCAGGCAGGCGGAATGATTCTGGGTGAAGGAACATTGTAAATGTTGTCACCCAAAATAGAGCTGAGCTGAACTTGGCTCCCAGGCACTGCAAAGCCTCCTTCCTGCTCTCTGCTGGCTCTCTTCCGAGCCCTGGAGGTCCTCCTCAGGTGCCACACCTCCTCCTGCTGCCACCGGGATTGGCTTTGTCAGTGGAAGCTGAGGGCACCTCTGTGGAAGCCGAGGGCACTGGGGAGAGGCTAGACTGGAACACCAGAAGTCAGCCCCAAGGACAGACTCAGCCACTGACAGTCACGCAGCTACACAAACAACATAGACTCAATACCAGAGACCTCAGAGTTCAAAGGCAGGATCATACAGCTCCTGCATCCTTACTGTACCTGGCATCCTTCATCCTATGGCTCCTGTCACCCCAAAACCTGCCCTACCCTCCCTCCTATGCCCTGGGAACCATCCAGTCCCTAAGTCAGAAACCTCAGTATGATTCTCGAACAAGCAAGCATACTTCTCACTCCACAGGTAGCTTGACAGTCCGCTACCTCTCCTTATAGGTTCTGTTGGACTTCAGATCTCCATTGTCTTTCTCCTGGAGGCCTACAGCCTTGTCCTAACCACTCTCCATCCTTCATTCCTTCCTGAGTCATCACCAAAATTGAGCTTGATCATTTCAACCATTCAACGGCATCTTTGGATACTGTTCAGAGGCTCGTCACTACCAACACAGTGAAGTCCAAACTCCAAAGTCCTTCACCGTCTTTCGGGGACTTTCTTTGCTAGTGTCATCCCCTGCCTTCCCCCACGTTCACACCTCATATTCTAACTACACCACACCTCTGAGATGCCCTAGTTTAAATGTGACCTTGAACAGGACACTGAAGCTGTCGTCCCTGTGGACGATCTGGTCCTTAGGTCGCCTGTCAGCAACTGCATCACGCATGTGGCATTTGGTTCAGCCATTCAGGACCTCTGTTTTCCTCTGTGTCATCCCAACTAGCTTTAAAGAGCTTGGAATAAGAAATGATGTCTGAATCATTTGTTCCTAATATCTACCTCTCTTCCCAACACTTTATACTCTTTATAACATATTTATAGTTATGATGCTAATACTAGTTATCGTCACACAAAAGGACAAAAAATTCCAGTCAAAAATTAAGCAGCTTGAAGATATAGGTCATGTCCAGAATTTCTTTTTAATCTACCTAAATATATAGTATATGGCATTGAGCACATGACTGTGTCTCAGGAAGCTATGGGCAGTATATTGCTCAATTATGAAGGCAGATACTGCGGAGGACCTGCTGTATTCAAATAGTGGAGCTGTGACAGGGGAAACATCTTTGCCCTTTTGGAGCCTATAATCCTGGGAAAAGGAGAGAGAGATTTATAAGACACACGATCTGTTGCTGTTTTATGATGATAAGACCTAATAAGAAACTGAAGCAGAGGGAGAAGACCTGGCACAGGGCTGCAGTTTCAGACAGGATGACCTGGAATTTATCACCCACGTGGAGGGAGGCAACGGAAAAGGTAAAGGAAAAAAGAAGGAAGCAAGCCATATAGATTTCTAGGTCAAGTATTTTCTGAGAGTGAACAGCCAAGACCAAGGTCCTGAGATAGATGTGTCCGGCAGATCCAGAAAATAACAAGGAGGGTCACAGAGATGCAGTAGGAGACTCGAGAGAAGAGTGTATCTGGGAGCAGAGAGGAAACAGACTAGAAGACGCCAGTGAGCCTTCAGTCATCCCACTCTGTGAGAGAGAAAGCCACGTGAGGCTCAGAGCAGAAGGATCCACCAGCTCATTTATTTTTGATTGTTCGGTCAGTCTGGCTGCTGCGTTCAGAATAGACCACAGAATCACAGAAACCAATCTGATGCTATTAAAGCAAGGCAGGCGGGCAATCTCGGTGCCATGGGCAAAATGGGGGAGGTGGAGAGAAGCGCTTGGATTCTGGAGGGAGCACTCTGAGGATGTGGGAGTGGACTGGATATGGACTAAGAGAAGAGTGCTGTCCAGCCAGGATGTTTGACAGGTTTATTTGAACTACTGGTCTCGCTTTTTTTTTTTTTTTTGAGTTGGGGCAGATGACAGGAGACATCCAGGCAGTTTCACCATGAACTGGCAAACTTCCCGTTCTAGCTACAGAGTGTGGCAACATAAGAGGTGGTAAATGTGCCTCTTCATAAATGAGCAGATGCCACTGCTCAAGGCACATGGCTACTTTGTGGTAGCCTGACTTAAGAAACACAGTCAGAGTAAAATTCAGTGGGATAAAGAATAAGGAGAGACCCAGAATGCGGTAAACTAGGAGACCAGAACAAGGAAATGAGGATGTCCACATCCTAATTCTCAGAACCTCTAGAGTAGTTTATCTACCAGACAAAAAAGATTTTGCAGATGTGATTAAATTAAGATTTTAGATTATCTGAGTGTGCCCACAATGATCACAATGGCCCTAAGAAAGAAGAAGGAAGGAAGGAAGGAAGGAAGGAAGGAAGGAAGGAAGGAAGGAAGGAAGGAGGGAGGGAGGGAGGGAGGGAGGAAGGGAGGAAGGGAGGGGGGAGGGACGGAAGGACTGGAGAGACAGCTCAGTCCATAAAGTGTTTGCCACACACACCTAAGGACCTGAGTTTGATCTTTAACACCTGGGCAAGAAGCCCAGCATGGTAGCATACACCTGTGATTCTAGCACTGTAAAGACAGAAAGACAGAATCTATGGGCTCACTAGCCAGACAGTCTATCCTAATTGGTGAGTCATAGGTCCCCAACATGCAACTCTGTCAAACAAACAAACAAACAAACACAACAACAACAGCAAAAACAAAGGTAGAAACCTCTTGAGGAGTGATGCCAAAGGTTGACTTCTGACCTCCATACACATGTGCTCACATATGCACACACACACACACACACACACACACACACATGTATGTAAGACTTGATCACGAAATGAATAAATATCCTCAGAAAAAATGAGCTCTTTGGCTTGGCTTCACAGCTGAGAGCACACAGCATTCTATACAATGAGTACACGTGGAAGGCCCATGGCAATGAAAGATCACAATCAGGCAGACACAGAAAACAACTCCTGCAGACAGGATTCACCAGTGGATGCTAAAATTAGTGGCCTGAAGTCAGAAGATAAAAAGGATTTTCACAGTTTTAAAGTATGTCCTCCAAGATATTTTTAACTATAAAGGGATAGTCACTTTACTGTACAGAAAGGCAGCAGCCACTGATTGACCACGTGACCAAGGTTGTCATCAAGGTTGTACAATATCCCGAGAAACCCAAAATCATTTCTGTTCATCTTTTAAAGAGGCATAACCATTAAGAAATCCTAAAACAGACGTGCCTATTTCCAAATAGCTGATCAACCTCTTCCAAAAGGGCAAGACCACGGAAAACAAAGACAGACCAAAACACATACAAAGGAGAGCCAGAAAGAACAATGGCTACCTGTAAAGGCATCCATGCTTAGTTAATAGTATTGTGTCCTCGGTAATGCCTTCGAGTAGTGGTTCTCAACTTGTTGGTTGTGACCCCTTTGGGGATTGCCTAAGACCATTGGAATACACAGATATTCACATTGCAATTCAGAAGAGTAGCAAAATTACAGTTATAACCTAACCACAAAATAATTTTATGGTTGGGGGTCACCACACCATGAGGAACTGTATTAAAGGGCCACAGCACTAGGAAGGTGCAGAACCACTGTCTTAGAGCTTTGATAAGTGTACTATGGGTGTGTAAGGTGTTAATACTAGGAAACGTAGGTGGGGTGTGTGTGCAAGAACTCTCTGTACTATTTTTTAACCTTCCTGTGAGTCTAAAATTAGTTCAAAATGGAAAGTTGAAAAGGAAAGAAACGGTCCAGATCTACTATCCACAGAGCAGCCAGGAAGCTTTCCCTCGCCTTTAACTGCAAAGCACAGTGTCCCCAACATCCTCTCAGGCGGTGTGGAACTCCGTGGACTCCCTCCTGCCCCTGGAGATAATGTTGATCAGGTCTTGACTTCCTGAAGTTTTGAAAGCACAAACCCTAAAGTGCTAAATACCTCTTTCTCTCAACTGGGAGCATCAAAGGACCCAACGATAGATCTGAAATTGTCACTGATGGTGCTACTTAGTTCCCCTAACCAGAGAAAGGTACTGGGGGTTAGAAGCTAATGGTCCCTCCAATATTGTCCCCTGTCACTGTCATGGCAACCCCCATTCTCCTTCCAACACTGTGAGGATAGGCTGCTCTTATATCCACCTCTAGAGCTATGATTTTTACCTGGCATTGTCATCCTTGACAAGAAGGCAGTAAGCTTCTGGTCTTAGAACCCGCCTCTCTAGCTGCATCCTTACCTGCCTTGTTAGCCTCCTGGTGACCACACTCCTGAGAGACAGACATTTGAGGAGTATACCAAGCTACAACATTCTCTGGATAGACATCAAAGGCATGCCTTATACCTGCACAGTCACAGCCTCTCTAGTATCACATGTACCCACTCCACTGCCCAGGGTATGCCACAGGCATTCAAACTCAGGACACAGGAAAGACACAATGACTTAGCGAGAACTCCTAAACAACTCCACCTCAGCTGCAGCCTTCTTAGTCTTCGGTAGGGCCACTAGAGTCCTACTGTAGGTAACTAGATACCTAAGATGTCTAGGACAAAGTCTCTGAAAAAAATCAATGGTCCCTCCAGAAGACCAGATAGAGAAGGGCAGTTAGCATACCTTATTCAGTCTGCATCAGAGAAAGCAAGCCAACAGGAAAGGGCTATCACATCCTATGACCTAATAGATGCCTTTATCTTTGGGTCTTCTCTCACTGATACTGAAATGTGGGCAAGGAGTATGGATCAGTGGTAGAAAATCTGCCCAGCATGGGAGGCACTGGGTTCCACCCCAGGTACCACAATCAACTGATAATAAAATACTAAAACACACTTGCCCCTTCTTCCCTCGTCAGTACACACTCGACTCATCTGTACCGCAAGAGCCGACCACCTGGCTTTGTAGTGCTCTTGTGCAGTGTTACAAATAATGTGAAAATTGTTCGGCTTCTGCAGAAGTGTTCACTCTCAAAGAAAGCTTTGAAGTACAGATTGCCCCCACTCTGGCTCGAATTCGCTGCGGGTGGGAAATGGCACAACCATTCTGGAAGGCAGCTTGAGAATGTGTCAGATGCCGTGAAAATGTTCCAAGCCTTAGACCCAGCAATTCTGTTTCTCTAAGAATTATACCAATAAGATCAGAGTTGTATACAAAAATTACCGCACCACGTGTCACCTCAGTTTGTCTTTAGAAGAGCTTGGAAGAATTTCTGAACTGACACCAGATGACTAAACAAGGCACAGTTCGAATTCTTAGATGGCCTATTAGTCTCCATTAATTTTTAAAAAAGAAAAAAAGAAAAAAACACATTCTCCAAGGGTCGGGACTGTAGCTCAGTAGTATGACTGCCTCATATATGGAAGGCCCTGGGTTCTAACCCCTGCACTGACAACATAAAATAAAATTACACTCTCCAAGATCACTTTATCATTTAGTAAGGTATAACCTTGGGTTAGTGTGTGTGTGTGTGTGTGTGTGTGTGTGTGTATGTGTGTGCATGTGTGTGTGTGTGTGTGTGTGTGTGTGTGTGTGTGTGTAGTGGGGTAGAAGAGATGTGCAAGTCAAAAATTTAGGAAGACAATCTGCTGTGAAAAGTGATCATTTCCAGGTCATTGAGAAATTGAGAGATCTTTTATACGCTTGATTTTTATTTTTCTGTTGCTTCTAAAGTTTCTCCAAACAACCATATGCTATTTTCTAATATGGAAAACAAACAATGAGGGTCCCCTGCCCCTGGTTACACAGAGTCCCAGTGACATGCCCTAAGGTATTATGAATCAAAAATAAAGACAGAAGCAAAGGCCATTGTCATCAAAAAGGCACTCTTAGCTCACAAGCTGCCTGTGCGCAAAGGGGCAACTCCTAGATTGTGGTTCTTAACTGGGGTGATGCTGTCCCCAGGGACACTTGGCACATCTTGAGACACTTACCAGTTGTGGTCACTGGGGTAGGAAGAGGCTCCTGGCATCTGGGAGAAGCCAGGAATGCTGATAAACCCTCAGTGCCCAAACAGAGCCCCACAGTGAAGACTGGGAAGACTAATTAGCTCCCCATGTGAGTGTACCAGCACGGACCGCTCCCGTGCTAAGGAGTGAGAACCATGAGTCTCACCCTGACTCCTGGACCATCGAAGAGCTCAAGCAATTGAAGGCCTACCAGGAAGCTCCAAGCTATCTCACATCCTGAGCCAGCTACAGCATCTTGGGCTTCAGACAGGATCTGACTTGACAGTTAATGGGCCCCAGGGTGGAGAGCGCTGAGGACTTTATTGCTTACATTAAGCAACCTTCCGCTTCCAACTGGAGGAAAATAAACTGCTCGTTTTGCTTAAGAGCAACAAACAGCGCAGAGAGAACAGGGCTCAGGACTGAAGGCTTTAGCAGAAAGAGCCTTAGATGGGGCCTGCAGTGAGCAGGAAGCCTGTTTGTCTGTTTTTCCTCTGTATTCTCACTCTCAGGCTTCCTGGGTGTGGATGGTAGATTTTACTTCCAGGATAACACAAAAGGAAGACCCCTCCTGCAGCCTGAGAATGGCTTCCTCTTTTCTGAAATGTCTCCATCAAAAGGCCCAACCTGGACTTATCTGGGGGCAAAGAATGTGATTCCAGTAATTCCCTTTGTGACCTTGGGACAAACTTAGCCACTTGCAGGACTCCATAGCAGGAAAGAACCTTGGCCCAAATCCCTTCCCTTTACAGAGCACGAGACTGAATAGCAGAGAAGCTAAGAATCTGTCCTAAACCACACAGCTCCAGCAGAGCCAGTATCTGAACCCAGATCTTCCGTTCTGGCTATTCCTTAATGGCACCTCTGTCACAAGGGAGGCCAATTCTGTGAGACCCACAACCCTCCAGGCCTGTCAGAGGTACTGGATACTCTTTAGTGACATTTCATAAGAACAGATGTATAGGACCACCCAGGAATATGTGCATGTGGACACACTGATGTTTGTATGGCCCTTTGGTCACAACCATTGAGGAAGAACTCTGAATCAGAGCAGGGGGTAGCTTAGGGACTTGGGTGTGTGTGTGACACCTAGCTCACAAACATGGAACCCTAGGGGTGGCTACTGCCATGTCATTCTAGTTTCTAGCAAACATCTATCAGCCAAACAAAAGGCTTGTTTTGGCCTCCTTTACTGGATAATAGACCATACCATTGCTTGCTTCATTGATTCAACAAATATTTATGAAAAATCAGTTGTGTGGAGAAAATGGAGCCTGACAACGGTGATTTGGGTGTGATCTGGCCACCCTACTGTCCACACCCTCTCCTGGGATTGCTTCGAAATCCTTCTTTCCTTTCTATTCTGTTTCATTGCTGTGGATTCATTTTTACATGAGCTACCTTGGGAGACTGTAATATTGGCTTGTGACCAAAAGAACATAAGAAGAAAAGAAGAGGACATAAGTAAAACCAAATGAAATGTATACATACACTACATACAATGAATTCCAGATGGGTCAGCACGAAATGTGAAGCTAAAAACTAGAAAGAGATTGGCCTAGTTACCTTTCAGTAGAAGGAAAACAACCTTCTGACAAATGGTATAATCAGAGACAATGCTGACAGATTAAAATGATAATAATAATGATAATGTAAGGCTAGTAATAGGAAAGGAATTAGCACACAGGATTGTGATCAGAATGGGGGCCTCAAGGTCTGTCTCTGCCTTTTACTAACTGTGTGGCCTGAGGCAAGTTCTCATATGAAATGGGATAACGATAACAGCAGGGTACCAACCTTCCGGAGTTGTTACATGGCCTGAATGAAGTGGCTGAGGCAAGACTGTCACACTGTGTATGCAGTGTGCACGTGTGCGTGTGCATGCGTTTGCATGTGTATGTTCAGTGCCCACTCTTCTGGCACTTAGGAGCTAGTCAAGGTCTCACCCTTCAATCTGACCTTACACTTTCCCAGGAACTCCTAGACAAAAGGCACCACAGACTTCCTTGGGCTGTGTGTCTCATTACAAGAGATCCACCTGCTGTATCCTCTGCAGACTCTCAGGCAGAGAGATACCCCCCACCCCCTCCCCCTCCCCCACTGTCCCCTCCCCTTGACACCCTAGACTAGTGCAGCTTGGAGCCTCCAAACCCTCCTGAGGTCATATTAATTCTAGAAGGCTGTGTGAAGTATTTAAGCAGAAGACCAGTAGAAGGAGAACACGAGTGTTCTCTGAAGATTCACTGCTCTTCAAAGTCATGAGGAGAAACCACTGGCCTCCAAGATGGCAGCAGCTGCAGAGCTGGGCCTCAGGGAGTCTCTTCACCTTTGTCTCAGAACAAAAGTGTCCTTGGTCTAAGAACTATATCTCTTCCTGGCCAGAACTAAGCTGAAAACTCTTCAAGGGTGGGCTGTGTGCTTACATTCCCCAAGCATCCTGAGCGGTCTCTACCTACAGAAGACACGTTCAACAAATCTGCCTCGATATCCCAACGCAGGTTTTGTGTAGACATAAGTGTTTAGTTTCTTTGGGTAAATACTAAAGACCACAATTGCTGGAGTGTATGGTCAAAATCATTAGTTTTATAAGATACCATCAAGCTGTCTTGCCTTTCAAAGTATTGGCGCCATTTTGTATTCCCACTGGCAGTGACTGAGAGTTCTGGTTCCTGCCTCCCCGTCCCCAGCCACATTTGGTGTTATCAGTGTTTATCCAGCATTGCCAAAAACTTGGAAACAAGTGATAAGCCATTCAGCTGTGTTAATAAGTTGTGATGCATCTGGACAAGGAGATACTTATTATTCGGCATAAGAAGAAGTAGTTCTCAAGCAAGAAAATATCATTATGGCTTAGATATGGTTTAAATGTCCTCCAGGATTGTCTTGGTACACATGGTACACTCAGCCCTCAGCCTGAAGTATTAATTTGTTTAGAAATGGGAATTTGGAGAAGTGATTAGGGTTAGGTAAGATCAATAGGACAGTTCTCATGACTGAATCTTGGTGGCTTTATAAGCAGAGGTTGGGAGATAAAGGAGAGACACCGAGTGGATGGGCACACATACCTCCTGGCACTCTCTGCTTCTTGACACCTTGGAACTCTGTCAATAAGAAGGCCACATCAAGTGTGGCCCAAAGACCCCCCCTATAGAACTATGAGTCATAGACTTCTTTGTTAAGTATCCTGCCTCAAGTATTTTATTATAAAACAACAACAACAACAATCTGGAAAAGACCAAACCAGAAAGGCAGTAAAAAAGATTAATGGTTGCCAGAGGTTGGTAGGGAGTGGGAGGGGAGGGGAACACAGGTCAGGGGAGGGGAGGGAGAAGAGAAGAGGTAACATGTAGGACAAAGAGGGTTTTTTAGAACAACAAAAGAATCTTAAGGTAGCAATGAAAGCATGCTTGGCTGTGTATTTTCCAGGATGCTGTACAGTTGGAATCATTCACTCTAAAACCTTTTTAGATTGGCTTAGTCCACTTCACAGCGCTCATTTACTTGGGCTTGTCTAAATCCACAGAATGTACACCTCCAGACGGAACAATGTTTTGAGGTAGGTTTAGCTATGATCACAAATGTACTTCTCTGGTGAGGTTTGTTAATTGGAAGGCTTTGCAGTGTGAGAACAGGAGTCATATGGGATATTTTTGCCCCTTCTCTCAGGTTTGCTGTGAGCCTAAAACTGCTCTCAAGGATAAAGTCTGGCTAGTTGTCGTAGCTCAGTGTCTAAGGGTGCTTGCTAGCCGGAGGAGCTGTGTTCAATACCAGAACCCACACAGTGAAAGAAGAAAATTGATTCCCATATGCTGTCCACATGTGCCCTGTGGCACACACACATCACACATATGTGGTGTATGCATATATGCATCATGTGAGACATGTGCATACATGTATGTATGCATACACATATGTGTATATGTATATGTGTGCATGTGTGTATGTGTATGCATGAGTGTTTGTATGTTTGTACGTGTGTTCATATGTGTAAAACTAGTCTTTCTAAGTGTGGTGGCATAGGTTTATAATGCCTGCATCAGGAGGACTGTGAGTCTGAGGCCAGCCTGGTTTACATAGATTTTTGGAAAACAATAAGAACAACAATAAAGTTTTTTTTAAAAAAACCAACACAGAAAAAAAATGTAACTTCTTTCTTCAAGAAAGAGAAACTTCTTTCTTGTCAGCAACCATAACTGGGAACATTTGCCTTGAATTCACATTCACATATATGTGACTTTTCTTCCCATCCATGGGGACAAGATCTTATCCATGCCTTGTTAGGCGCCTTCAGTTCTAGCCCAAGCATCCAGCAATCCAAGTGGAGGCCTTTGGAAATGTGAAGGTTCACCTTCATCCTTTGCACATTCTGTCCCCATGGTTTGAGATATTTCCTCCTTTTTTTTAAATCTCACTAACCTGGATTTCTTCTTCAAAGTCCCAACTCAAATCTCTTTCCTACTGGAAGATTCCCCAGTTCCCTGGATTGGATTGAGGGGGCCCTTCCTTGTAGCACCCTAACTGTAGCATTTTCTACGTTATACTATCAATCCTTTTTTTCTCCTGGCTTAAACTATAATTCTGAGCACAGGACATACCTATCATTCAGATATCTAAACAAGTTAATTGTTTCCTAAGTTACAAATGGTTAATTACACTCATCCCATGAACCCTTCCTCTCCAACGTCTGTCAAGGGCTCCCATAACCTAAACTGTATCTTTGCAATCCCCTGAGAGGACCCCATTTCTGTAACACTCTCTGTAGCACACTTCTTTGTTCCTCTAGCTTTACCCCTTGAGATTGGACTCCAGAAAGACTTTCATCCAGATAAGATCTGGTCCTCTGACAGTACCATCTTTTTGCTAGTTCTCACAATGAATGCGATGCCGTCTCTTCTCTGTTCTCCTAATTGATAAGCTTGACCAATCTTTAAAATCATCTCCTGTCTTAGCTAGGCACAGTGGCCCATGTCTGTAATCCTAGCTTCTAGGGAGACTATGGTAAAAAAGAAAGAAAGAAAGAAAGAAAGAGAGAGAGAGAGAGAGAGAGAGAGAGAGAGAGAGAGAGAAAAGAAAAGAAAGAAAAGAAAAGAAAAGAAAAGAAAAGAAAAGAAAAGAAAAGAAAAGAAAAGAAAAGAAAAGAAAAGAAAAGAAAAAAGATTTGAGACTTCCCTGGCCAACATAGTAAGACCC